>NC_040898.2:8455115-9917615 GCF_900634795.4 Betta splendens | reverse complement strand
ATCAATAATAAAGCAGTTGTACACTTGGATTTTATCCTTTAGCTGCCTCAAATGCTTAACTGTAGTAATTGTTGCATCTACAGTACAGTATCACTGATTCAATAAACCTTTCTATGTGTTGTATAAAGTAAGTTTAATGTAATTATAAAATACATTAGGTGGAAAGCAACTAATGCTAATGTGTATATAAGTGTAATTTTGAGGTAGATTTCACTTTTGGAAGGTTTAAGGAAAGTGGACATTTGAATAGCAGACTCTAAGAGACTCTGTGCAGTGAGCACAAAGCAGCTCTCACGGCCAGCATGGATGTGCTACTGTGACTGATCAGTTGTCAGGACTGTGCAGCAGGTCTAGAGACAGGTTGGGAGTTGTTAGAGAAAGACACGACTAATGAATGCTGGATTTAAATAAAAAGCATGATGCAGTTTGGTAAAGCTGCCAAATGTGGGAACCCACCCCTGAAAAACCCAGATCAGAATGATCAGACAACAGCCTTGCTGTTTCTCACAACTAGAGACCAGATAACAGCCTTGTCAGTGACATACTTCCTGAAGCTGTCTGTAGGCTCACAAGTATATAAATAAAGAATATCCCATAAAAATGGAAACAAATGAATAGTGTATAATTATTCTATTATGTGACTTACGCTTTGACTTTCAAAAGCAAACAGTCAAATTTTAGTGAGAAAATGCAGAATGATTCCTTTCAGTGAAGCTGTTCAACAGTGTCTTGCTGTGTAACAGGCTTAACACATAAAGTCTAGTTTGTTTTTATGAAAGCAAATGCTGTGCCCAAAAGGGAACAAAAGGTTTGATTGGTGCAACAAGAAGAACTCAATATCTTTTGTTTTCTTTGTTTAACACTCATTCATCAAGTCTGACTGTGGCGCCACCTAGTGATGAAACGAAACACGAACAAACTTTAGTTCAACTCATTACACTCTAGAAATGAAGTGAAAGAGCTCCACCAAGACCATAGATGATATTTCACATCACCATTCCCACACAGAGAACTATAGGAGCAGTAAATCATGTGAATGGTTTGGTATTCTCATTCTTCAGCAGTGAAAGCTACGCTCTGCTTCAACATTGAACCGTCGGCTTGGCGGACGCTGGCAGAGGATGCTGCAGGATTTGGCTACCAGGTGGTGCAAAGGAGATCAGAGTAAGTCCTATGAAGCTGCATCTTCACACAGCAGGCGCTCATCCACCTTACACGGGTCTCTGCTGTTTTTCCTCAGCTTGCTCGTCAGTGCTCCACTCCACCAGTACTCCCAGAATAAAAGGGGGCAAATATTTAGATGCACCACTGCTTTCTGCCAGCCTATAGGTCAGATTGGTGCAGGTGGGTGACAGTAATTTGTCAGAACCATTCTTTTGCCTTAGATGTGGCGTGAACTGATCGTTTCTGGTGGTTTCTACTCAGTACCAGAGTATGCAGTGAACATGTCCCTGGGTTTGACCATGACGATGGACCCCAGCACAGAGGAGACCCTGGTGAGTTAGTCAGCTGCAGACCGGCCACTGTTCTCCTCAAATGGTTTGTGTAACGTTAGGATTAATCAGCATGTGATGGTGTCTCTCAGGCGTGTGGACCGACCATCCCCTTAGACTGTAAAACCATCACCATGTACAGCGGCGCGTGCTTCCAGATAGACCTGATGAATCACTTTAGATCCCCTTTCCCTTCTGCTGCTAAAGGTACAGGACGTGCAGTACAGACCCAGACAATGCAGGTTAACTAAAAGCACAACATGCTAAAGAGGCCTGTATTCCTTTGCATTGTGCTGATTTCTATCCCATCTCTTTTACAGAGTGCCGAAATGAAGCAGACATTGCTTTTTTACTGGACGGTTCAGGCAGTGTTATCGCTCAAGATTTTACAAAAATGAAGGTTTTTGTGAAAAATCTTGTTGGTGCGATTCTGACGAAGGACACACAGGTGCAGTACTCATTAATCATTTTTCTATGAATAAATCGTTCCATGCAGCATGAAACACATCTGTGTTACTTTTATTATTCCTTTTCTTGTTTTGCAGTTTGCTGTTGCTCAGTTCTCCAGCCGTACTGTAATCCATTCTTACTTTGATGATTTTTTATCTGGATCATGGAGTAATAAAGTCAATTCTATTAGGCAGCTAACAGGAGGAACTAATACAGCTGCAGCAATCTCAACTGTGGTGTAAGTACTGTTATGATGCTTCAACTCCTAACTTCCTTTTTGCACAGGAATTTTATTAAATTCAAATGTAAACACTCACTGATTTTATTCAAAACCAGGGCTTCATGAAAGTTAAACATACTGTATTCATCGTGATTAATAAACTGTTTTCTTTTGCCTCCTCGTGTCTAACAGCTCCATCTTCTCCGTATAATTCACCTATACAGTGTATACATTCTAAATGCATTAAAATCGTGTTTCTGTTTCCAGACAAAGTATTTTCACAGAAACAAAGGGCTCCAGACTAAACGTGAAGAAGATATTAATAGTGATCACAGACGGAGAATCTCAGGATGGACGCAACTTGCAGAGTTCAATAAATAAAGCTGAGAAAAAAGGAATTGTGAGATTTGCTATTGGAGTAAGTTTCTCAGTTGGATTTGATTTTACTGTGCTTTTAGTCAATGGAACAAACCAAGCAGCCACATGTGCATCTTAAGGGGGTTGTAACATTAAACAGAGTCTAGTTTTCTTGGCATCATTCTCTGATCTGGGTAACTGGTATCATGAACTGGGTTTTCAGCAGGCTCTGAAATGCATAAAATGTATTAGGAGATCTTTCGACATTATGTATTATTTATTGTAAACATTTGTTCCAGTCAGGATCTAGTTGGGCTAATTGGAGTCCCGGGCACTTAGCTCCTCCATGACCCACAAGAGGGAAGACGGTTGACATGATGGATGGAGTGTTAGCCGCATACACTACTAATATTTGTCACGCAACAGGGTGAAGAACCCAAAGGCACAGCACTCAGATCATAGTTAATGGAGGTTTAATGCAGAATCTAGGTCAAGGCAGGCAGAGGTTGGTACACGAGTAGCAGGATGAAGACAACGGTACAGACAGAGATCAGGCAATGGCAGACAGTCTCCAAGCAAGGGTGAATCCACAAGGCAGAGTCCAAAACAGTACAGACAGGGAGCAAGCAAGGCACAGTCAAAAAACAAGACCCAGGGTCGGTACACAGAGGACCTACTCGGGTGAATGCTAGAGAGTAGACATAAGGACATGTGGCAAGTGTGAGGAATACTAAGGCTTATATGCATGCCCTGATTATGGATTGACTACAGCTGATGAGTAATGAGAACGCAAGAACTGAATGTATATGGCAGGGCAGGAAGTGACAAAATTAAAAGAGGAACTGATGACATATGACAAAGTAAAGCTAGAACTAAGACTGGCAGGAACAAAACAGGAAATACCAATATAACACAGGGAATGGCAAAAGGTCCATCCATGAATCCATGAATATTACTTCATGATACAGTAGAAAATTCTATTAGAAATTCTATTAGAGAAAAAGTTGTTGCTGATCTTGATAGATTTTTGTTTAGCATGTGTCCTTTTCTGTAATCTGAATTGTTGTTATCATGTTGTTGTTGCTTCTTTTTAAAACATGATTTTGTTCACATTATAGAATTTAAATATTGTGAATAATTAATATTAAAAAATAATCTTAAATTTGGATGATCATGATTTTACTGCTTCCCAGGTGGGACGGGCCTTCTACAGTTATGATGCAAAAAGAGAACTGGATACTATTGCATCTTCACCCAGTTCAGAGCACGTGTTTCAAGTGGAGAGCTTTGATGCCCTTGACAAAATAAGGCAGAGTTTGCAGTCCAAAATCTTTTCTATCGAAGGTATGAGTACACATTTAACTCTAAATCACTTCACACGCACAACAACAATGAAAAGCATTAAACACAAAATGCATCTTGTGTCCATTGGTTATTGCACTAATTTACTTTCCTGTTGAAGGGACTCAAAATACTGGAGACTCACTAAAAATGGAGATGGCTCAAGAAGGGTTCAGTGCTGCTTATGTGCCTGAGGTAAAGATCAAACCTAGCAACAACACAGTCCTGAGAACATAAAGTCACATACCAGACACCCATTATTAGCTGAAAAGCAGAAAACAGACATGTTTATGAACAGAAAACACTTTGTCTTTGTCTAATGTTTAGTGATGAAGATGTCTACCTTTAATTTGCAGGGGTTTCAGATGGGTATTGTTGGTGCCAATCAATGGAGAGGTGGCTTCTTGGAATACAAAGGAACAGAGCAGCGCTTGTTTGAACTTCAAAACATAGAGTCTGACAGTTATATGGGTAGGAAAACTAAAATAGATACGCATGCTTTACTGACCTATAGCTAAAGAGCTATGGCACCTTATTATGATGCAAAAGAAGGAATACACATAAGTGGCAAAAGTAGCTAATACAGTATGATGGTAATATTTTAATTGATATGACTTATGTATTTTAATTTAGAAATTCAGTAAAAGGCTATATACATTATAGATCGTTGTCTAATTGATACCTAATGGCTGATCAGTGGTTAAAGGTCAAAGGTCAAAGGATGAGTCAGCTGTGGGCCTTTCATTCCAGGTTACTCTCTGGCAGTTGCTAACACCATTAGCAAATCCCCCCTCACAATTATTGGAGCCCCAAGATACAAGCACAGAGGAGTGGTTATAACAGTTTACGCAGACAGGGGATACCAGGACATTGAGCCGCCTGAGAGCCAGGTGGGTGTCCACGAATCACATGTAGTCATAGGAAAATTCAACCATCAACTTAAGCACTTCTGCTGCTTGTACAGATTCAAAGTGGTGAATATTTTGGGGCAGAGCTTTGTGCCATGGATGTGAATCGTGACAGCGTCACCGACCTAATTCTCATATCAGCGCCAATGTACAAGGAATCACATCGAGAGGGAATCGTTTACGTTTGCACTTTAACTGTTCTGGTAAATGAGTTTGATTCAGCACTGATCTCTAAATTGTGCTTCTTCATTCAAACCTGCTCATTTGTTCCTTTTGTCATTAGAATGTGATATGTGATTTTGACTCACCGGTAATACTGAGAGGCGCCGCATCTGCCAAAGGAAGATTTGGGTCTTCTCTCGCTGTGCTGCCTGATCTGAACACAGACGGGCTCAACGATCTGGCAGTGGGCTCGCCTTTGGAGGACGACGGTCAGGGCAGCATCTATATATTTCAGGGAGAGGCAGGAACAAGAATCAATCCTACTTTCTCACAGGTGAGCAGTTATAAAAAAATAATTACCAATGACCAAACAGCTTTCAGTTTGACTAACTACAATAATTTGTTCTGTGTAGAGAATTCCTGCTTTTGAAGTTCAGTCGGGACTGAAGTTCTTCGGTATGTCGATCAGTCAGTCGACCTTCGACCATAGCGGGGACCGTCTGCCTGACCTAGCCGTGGGGTCAAAGGGACGAGTTGTTCTACTCAGGTACGTTGATGTATAGTGTTTATGAATCCAGAACACCATCATCAGTAGAAGCTGGATTATTAAACACAGCAGCTGGTTGTTTTTGTATTTTCTCCCGTTCTGTCCAGATCAAGGCCCATAGTACTGGTTAAGGGTTCAGTGTCGTATGAACCAAACCAAATTCCTACTCAGAATGTGGACTGTTCAGCACCACTGAAAAGCGAAGCGACACTCTGCTTTACCATGACCTCCATTACTGGAGCCCAAGGTTCTGACCTCTTTCATCGTCCATCTGTTACTGTTCATCTGCATTTATGTGAAGGATGAACCTTTTAATTCAAATCTAAATGATTTTATTTCAGCTCAAGCCATGATTAATTACATTTTTACACTGGACGCTACGCGTAAAGTTCCAAACAACAGAGCGTATATCGCTAAAAAACAACGAGAAACGTCCGGGTCAATTACCATCAATACTGGAGAAAAGTGTGTAAAACAGAGCTTCTTTATTGAGGTGAGTGTGAGTTGTTGTGCTGTCATTACTGCATTAATCAGACGCTGGATCACAGCCAGAGCTTTTTGTCCTCTTTTTGCAGCCTTGTCAAGAAGATGTTCTCAATGAACTCAGAAATGAGCTCAGATTCACTTTCGATGGTTTACCCTCCGCTGATCAACTAAGGCCAAGTTTACACCAGCAAGCTCAAACAACCAGCTTTCATCCTGTAGGTAACTTTAATATAAGGTTATCGCTCACTTTTGGCCTTTGAGCTGATTTGATGAAAGGTCTCATCACGCTTTACTTCATTCTCTCTTTTGCAGTTGGGCTTTGAGGTCAACTGTGGCACTGACGGGAAGTGTGTGGATAAGCTTAAAGTGGATTTTAACTTCAACGGGTGAATTACAAACGTCAAATCGATGCTCATTAAAATTGTTTATTGTAGGTCAGACACACGATAGGGATGTAAACTCTAGTTTTTCCCTTTAACACAGTTCCACAGAGGTTAAAGTTGGTATTGATGAACTCCTGGACGTCGTCATGTCTCTGGAGAACAATGGGGAGAACTCCTACAACACACGTGTCATCCTCACGTACCCCCCTGGACTCTCCTACAGGAAGTTCACAGCGCTTAAGGTGAACGATCGCATCAGTTCAGGCAAGATTTTCAGTCGAATACGTGCATTTGACTTTTACTGTCCCTAACAAAGGGAAGGATTGAGTGCAACTCCCTGGACAGCGACGGCGGCATTCTGCGAGGAAGGACAGAATGCACCGTGGACAGGCCGATTTTCAAAGACAGTTCTAAGGTTAGTTTGTAGGATCTCTGCCTGCAGCAGACTGTGACAGGAAATCTAACTGGTCTTTGTTTGCTTCTAGAGCTTTTTCACCGTCTCTTATGGGATTGACACCAACAGTCAGCTTGACAGGAGGATTTCTATCACTGCAAATGCCACCAGGTTCTCTTCCGCTAGCTGCCACACCATGCACATATCCATGTAGCCAAAAGTAGAAGTTAATATGACTTTTGTCTTTGTAGTGGGAATCAGGAACACTCCAGTTCAAGCGAACCCTACAAATTACGAGAGATCGATGTGAAATATAGTGTTTTTTTGACATTTGAAAGGTTTGTACTGATCAAAAACGAATACATTAAGGACAAAAAGTGATTCTTAATGTGATAATATATTATATAATTATATAATGTTAATTTAAAGATAAGCTTGTCTCTTTTCAGCTCCATCAGCTATAGCAACTTCACTTTTGGAAAGAATGATTTACAGAAACCATTTGAACAATTTATTAAGGTAAGATATTAGAATCAGAATTGTTTGTAGTTTTGTATTTGGCCCCTCAAATAACCCACTTTCCTTTTTTTTCTCCCTCTGTTAGGTCACAAACCACATCAGAGCTCTGAATTTCACGCTTGTGATCAGGGTGCCAGTCGCGCTTGGCGATAAAGACATCTGGGTGGAGTCCAACAATTTCCAGGTAACAAGCACTGACTCTGGTTTTGTTCACCTGCCGTCTTTGTACCTTTGTCTCCAGCTGCGGTACACGGGGTGCACGTTGTTGAACTGACATGCGTTGGCTCTGCTCCAGATTGAAGGCTGCCTGAAATACAAAGAACAACCACCAGACGTCCAGGACTTTGTCCCTCAAATACAGAAAAATAAGACAGTGGTGAGTCTGTTTGCATGAAACCTCATTTCCAGAAAGTCTGAGACCTTTCACTTGTTTAATTTTTCACCAACTGACTAACATTTCTCAAATGTTAGTCAGTTGCTCAAGGCCAGATTACAAAGTTGAGTTTTCACCATCTACAGTACATAAGACTGAGAATGTGGGGAAATGTCTGTGTGTAAAGCACACAGAGCTGAAACCACTGGTTACACTGGATGCCCTCAGAGACCTCAGCAATGTTCCACAAAACCTGTGATGAACGGCGTGGTTGCCATGGCGACTTAACTACCACTCAAACTGCAGCGTACAGGGGCTTTGTCATTATGCTCCTGTTTCCTCTGCATCACCAACAGGACTGCTCTGTAGCGAGGTGCAGCGTGTTCAGATGCACTCAGTTAATGGGAAGGCAGACGGTGAAAGAGTACAAAATATCAGCCAACCTCAGTTCACGGTGGATCGAGCAGGTAAACGATGCGTAAACAAGTCGGGTTCTGGGCTTCGTCTTACTCCAGTGAGATGTTACATCAGGCTCATGCATCTTCAACAGATCGGACTTCCTTCTGCCAAATTCCTGCTGACCAGCACAGCCAGTCTGGAGTACGACACACAAGAGTACATCTTCTTCTCCACAGGGTCCAACAACAGCCCTCCTGTTCGCAAGGTCAAGATAAGTTTTGTTTAAAGTTAAATTGTCTAACTTGCATTTTAGGTTGGTGGAGGTTCAATCTCAATTCTGTAACTTCATCTCTCAGATTGAAGCAGAAGTAGAAGTGTATCCTGAACCAAATTTCACCAAAGAAATAGTTGGAGGGTCTCTGGGAGGGTTGGCTTTTCTGGCCCTGCTCACCGCTGGTCTGTATAAGGTGAGACACGTGCATTAAACAGCTTTACGGCATTAGTAAAGATTAATTCACTTCTTATATATTCATGATGCAGCTCTAATAATATACATGTGTTTTGAGATAACCTTTGTGCTGCATCTTCTCAGGCTGGGTTTTTCAAGAGTAAATACAAGAACATGATTAATGAAGCAGAGCAAGAGGCGGATCCAGGCGCTGGCGAGGAACTGAAAGCATGACATCACTTTAGATCTCAAGTGGCCGTTAACATTCTAATATTAGAAGCATCGCTGTGTGAAATCACACCCAGACACCAAGATTATTTACCTGTACCTGTGCTGTAGTTTGTAGTTTCAACTCGTCAGAAGCACCATGTGTTAACATTAACAACAAAAATCCAATGTAATTGTTTAATCATTGAAACTGTACATAAGGGGGATTGTTGATTGATAAATAAATTTTAATTTTTATATATATATTTTTTTTATATATTAGTTGCTTTTTGTAATGTAACATTGTCTAGTTGTGCTAGAGAAAATGTATTAAGAAATGAAGTGTATTTGTTACAAATTATATGAATTTTGAAACATTGCTTAATGCTTTTGTGAAATTTATTGGAAGAACAGTTGGATTTACGTTTTAGGTTTACAAATGACATTTGTAAATAGAAAAAATAACATGAATACAAATAAATATTGCAATTATTAAACTCCTTTAAATATACACACTGCAGAGATGGTTTTCTCTCACAAGGCCTTTTCAGCATCATATAAATAAGAGGCCCCGCTTCATGACAGCAGACACAGGGAGGTGATGGGGACGGCGAGAGAAAGCAACAGGGAAATTGGGAAATGTGGTGAGTTTCCTGTTGCAGCTGCTACAGGAAGCGACACCATGTCAAGCGTCTCCTTTATAAAGTGTCTGAATTTTGAAGTTCTAGCAAAAGCCTGAAGGCCTTTGACTGCAGACGTTACCACAGCCACCTGGAACCAGGCGGCGTCTGAGTCCGACTGGCACAGCACCGCGCCGCCCCGATCCCCCTGTGAACAGATGAACAGGTTCATCACCTGAGTGAGGACAAACAGCCTTCAGGGACACTGATGGACTCATCATGTACCTGCTGAAGATCTACAGTGTTAGTGCAAAGGTTTTCCAGATCAGACACATTCTCACATCTTGCCACTTGAATTTCAAGGCTTCGTAGACCTGATCCATCTTTAGTTGCACCTACTAAAAATGGAATGGAAAAAAAAAAAAATCAGTAAGTGATTCATAAAATAAATAAATGTGCATTGATACAAGGAAGTGATGAGGTTTAATAGAGCCTTGCCTGCGCTGGCCTTGCCCCAGCCCACCACCCAGCAACGGCTGCCAACATAGTGCCTGTCGTCATTAATGTCCACACGGATCGGCTGGACATGATCGCTGATGTTGGCGGGTTCGGCCAGTTGGACCAGTGCGATATTGGAGCCTGACATATTGCTGATGGTAATGTTCACCACAGGCAAAGGTATCGCTAACTCTGCAGAGCCACGTCCCCGACCCAGAAACACGCTCCACTCTGTGATGTCTGCTCTGAGGCTGCTGGGAGGAAGAGAGGCCCCTTTAAAAAGACACAGTCATCATCCACAAGTACTTTTTGTGGTCATATACTTACTCAGAGAAGCACTGGGCATCAGTGAGGACGAAGGTGTCAGACATCAGGGTTCCTCCACATTTGTAGTTGGATCGTTTGTAGAGGCCGACCATCCAGGGCCACGTTCCTCCAGGAACATCCCCGTACGCCGAGTCGCCTGGTTTACTTGTCACGGTAGATGCTGGAGTCACTAGATCTGTGAGCGTGTTAGGTTCTGCAGTAGTCGTCGTAGTAGTAGTAGTAGTAGTAGTAGTAGTAGTATTAAAAGAGTGTGTTAAACCAGGGCAGGTGTAGCTGCTGTCAGCATCCGGCCCGGTGGAGGTGAAAAGGACAAAGCCTGGCTTATCAGAGCTGATGTGGGAGTCGATCCAGGACTGGTACCAGGACACTCTGGAGTAGACTCCAGGGAGCCTGGGTCGAGCGCAACCCAGACCAAAGCTAACTATCCCAGACTGGACCCAGATGGACCCCTGCTTGCTGAGCATGGGACCTCCTGAGTCGCCCTGTGAAGAGTGGAAGCCACTGACCATCACAATCAACCACAGACGATGACCAAGAGTTAATCTACTGCCAAGAAATCAGCCTACCTGACACGAGTCCTTGCCTCCGGACAGATCACCAGCACATATCATGTTGGGTGTGATAGTAAAGGCTCTATTGAGACAGCTGCATTGTCTGTTCCCCACAACCGGCACCTCCACTTCTTGAAGAGCGTCGGGGAGGTCGTACGCTGATGTGGAGCAGAGGAGAGCGGAGAGGTGAACCACACGTCCAGCTACGGGTTCCCTCAGACCAAGCAGAACAAGCAGGAGGCACCTTCCTCCTGGACCGCTCCCCAGCCGGCGACCCAGCTCGCGGTGCCGTTGACGAACACGCTGCCGCTGGCCGCCAGACACGCGGGCCGGACGCGGTCCGTGAACTGGACCGGCGGCGAGAGTCGCAGCAGAGCGATGTCGTCGCTGTTGCTGCCGCCGTCGTAGCGTGGATGCACGACGACTCTGGTAACGGCTCGGGACACTTCGTTCGGGTCGGCGCCCTTCAGGTTCTGACGGCCAAGAACAACCACCCATCCAGCTGCATTGGTACTACAACGGAAATGAGGTTTTAGGAGGGAGAGCATCGTAGAATCAGTGTGCAACATATTCCGGTACCTACTTGAGGACGCAGTGAGCAGCAGACATCACCCACTCTCTGTTTATGAGGGAACCGCCACAAAGGTGGCGGCCATACCTCTGGAGGCTAACTTGCCAGGGCCAACGCCCCGGTGCAGCATCGGCACCTCCAACGATCCTGGTGTTCAGGGGAGCAATGCCACACACTGGAAAATTGAGAACTTGAAATAACTCTTTAGGAAAGTCCGGTTGTTTATCCACTCCGTGTATGAACTGATGGACACACAGTGCTTACGTTCAGCACTCGACGTGCTAGACGATAGAGCTGCGCCTGATCCTGTGTCAGTATCAGCGTTGGCACTGGAAGCAGGAAGCGGCACACCAAAGCAGCTGTAGCCGGCGTCGGCATCCGGCCCGGTGGAGGCGAACAGGACAAAGCCCGGCTTCTCGGAGCTCACGTGAGCGTCGATCCAGGACTGGTAACGAGACACTCGAGTGTAGACCGCCGGGAAAGTGGGTCGAGCACAGCCAAGGCCGAAACTAACGATGCCAGACTGGACCCATAAGGAGCCCTGTCTGCTCACAATGGGACCTCCCGAGTCTCCCTGAGGACGTGCAAACGACACGAGGACGTCACGCGCGATGTCGGACGCGTTTCCGCAAAAAGCAGACGAGACCTGTGACGCGAGGGCGTCTACCTGACATGGACCTTTGCCTCCCGCCAGATCACCAGCACAGATCATGTTGTCTGTGACGGTAAAAAGCCCATAGAGACAGTCACACTGTCTGTTTCCCACCACCGGCACTTCCACTTCCCGCAGAGCTTGTGAGGTGGGCGGACCTGAAACCCAGGACATTGACATGCCACATACTGTGTGTGCCTTGAACCACAATTCAACTTCTAGTCGTATTGTTGTGCTCCCTCACCTTCCTCCTCGACCGCTCCCCAGCCGGCGACCCAGCTCACGGTGCCGTTGTTGAACACGCTGCCATTGGCTGCCAGACACACGGGCCGGACGTGGTCCGTGAGCTGGACCGGCGTCGACAGTCTGAGCAGAGCGATGTCGCCGTCGCCGGTCGCTCTGTCGTACGCCGGGTGCACCACGATTTCAGCGACGCCTGTCGACGCCTCGGAGGAGCTGCTGCCGCCCTGGTTCTGCCGACCCAACGTGGCGGTCCAACCCTCTGGGTCCGGGCTGAGGGTGAAACACACTGTTTGTTCCCCCCTGAATCTTTTCAATCTGCCTCGAGGAACTTCAAGAATTTCAATCATGCCGCATGGCTGCTTATGCAAATATTGGCTAAACCCGGCTTGTATTTTAAATAAGCATGAAATGAAGGCTTGTGTGACCACCTGGAGAAGCAGTGAGCAGCAGACATCACCCACTCTCTGCCAATGAGGGAGCCGCCGCAGACGTGCTCACCGGACACCTGCAGACTGACCAGCCAGGGCCAGCGGCCCGGCGGCGCATCTTTGCCTCCAACTATCCTGGTGTTGAGTGGAACAGTGCCACAAACTGGAAACAAAGGCATCAGGGACATTAATTCATCAGAAACTAATGCAGGTGCAAATGTGGAAATATTAGTTCATCTTACCAGCAGCGTGGGCATGTGATACTGAAAAGCAAAACAGAAACGGGTCAGTCGTCAGTCAAAGCTACTTCAGCCAAACACCAGTATAGAACTGAAACATCAGGAACAATTAAATGAAACAACCTGCAACCCATGATTTAAAAGCAAACACACAAATACATCTGTGATTAAATATTCAATATAATATTTAAAGCTCATTGTGAGCTTTGAAATATATTTACTTATATTAAAGTAAATGTACCTATATAAATATACCTATATATTTATATATAGTATTTAAATCAGTCACAGTTAATATCTAGTATTTATGAGCGCATGTCTTACCTGTGGATAAAAGGCTTGTCACAGTCAGCGCCCAGATCAGTCTTCTCGGAGCCATCGTGTGTCTGAAGTGTTCAGGTGTATCAGTCTTTATAAGCCACAACGTGTCACTCCCACTCCACTCAAGTCAAGGAAAGTTCAACAGTTTCCTCGTTCAAGCAAGTTTTTGGGAAAAATAATATCCCGTAATGTAACTCGATACGTACAACAGCTCCCTGAGCAGACATACAGTAAACAGAGGAGTTCAAGGTTAAGCGAGATTGGAATAAAGTTGGATGGAGTTCTATCTCATGCGCTTGGACAAAAAAATATCAATAGAAAAACAAAGCCTTTGTTAAATTCTAGACACATACTGTAGGTGGAGTGACAGGAACTGGATGGTTCCAGGCTACACCTCACTCTTGACAGGGACATCATTTTAGACAACATTTGGCCAATGCCATCTAAATATGTAATTCATAGACGAAACATTTCTGGCAGCACATTGACTCAATAATGCAATTCTAACGGAGACGTGCACAATTTGAAGAAGTCAAATATCAAATACTTCTAAGTGGATAAAACACAGAGCGCTGCTATTTCTCGTGTCTTTATTGAATATGCTCATACAGCGAGAAGGTGGAATTAAGTAATACAGTTCATGCAGAACACTGGACTTCTTAAGATTGATTATGAACTAAACACTCATTTGTGGCTGACATTTTAGTTTTGCATTATGATTTCTAGTATTTCTGCCACAAATCACAAAGTAAGGCACATCATTCAGGAGGCAAACAAAGAGTTGAGAGGCGTCAAATCAAATGCCCACACAACAAAACAGGAAATTAGATTCCTAAAACTATTGACTGAACATATAGACTAAACTTAAAGTGACTAAAAGCAAAACATACAGCAGCACAAAGAAACCAGCACTACAACTTGAAGGTGTACAAGAAAATTAGAAACTAAACTCAAAATGGGCCTTAAAATGGGCCAGAAAAACTAAACTTAGTGAAACTAAAGGAAGGGCAAAATTCATACAGAGCACAGAGGAAACCATCCTAAATTTAAGGAATGGAAAATGAGAACAGGTCAAGTGAACAAGGTACAGGAAGAACCTGAAGATCCAACGGTGAACGGAAAAAGTCTTCAAACGGCAGCTGATGCAAACGAGCAAGATTGAGAAAGCTGCGTTTAGGGAAGTGTTCAGAGTTGATTGTTAGGTGAGAACAGCTGGTTGTGCAGAGGTCATGGGAGCAGCCAATCATTAGAGGTGAACTGAAATAATGGGCATTTGGCTCCATCTACTGACAAGACTGTGTAACTGCATGTTGTCGCCTTGCTAAGATGGACTTATTACAGTGTATCCACTTCAAGGATTTCACAAAATGTGCGTGTTAGAAAGTCTGTATTTAACGTCAATGCACAGAAATCTACAAATATCAGATCCTGCGGGACTTCAGCTCAGCAGACAGAAAAAGGAAGGCGTTGCACTCCGCTGGTACCTTCTACCGTGTCTTATCCTTCATTGCTCCAATCGCTCGCCTTCGCTTCAGGTTGGTGAAGAGCAGCGCAAAGTTGACGACGTACGTGGACACGCAGACCATGCAGAAGTCCCCCAGGACAAAGGCCAGAATAGAGGCAAGGTAGAGCGACCCGGCCACAGACACCCAGGAGGAGAAGACCAGAAACATGGCCGCTCTTTTGGACAGCGTGAGCCCTGCAACACAAAGCCAAACACCTCCAGTCCATCAAGGATTACATGAGCATCCTACTGATGGATCCGTTTCCCATCTATGAAATATGCAATTCTGAAGCAGGTCCAGCTCTGGTTTACCAGCACGCTGACTTGTAATTATCATTCCTGTATAACTATACTGTGCAGAAGGAAATAAAAGACCAACCCAGGCCCATCTGTAGAGTGTAGAATATGATGCCAAGCACACTGTTGGGCTGGTTTAGAGGGCTATCTTTGGCCACGAAGAACTGGACCAAACCAAAGCCACGTCCCCATCTGCCAGAAAGAAAAAAAAACAACAGAAGTAGAGAAAACTAAGACATGAGAGACGTGTTAACATCAAATAATAACGGTGCACAGTGAAAGAAAACATGTCAAAATGACAACGTTCATTAGACATTGTCAGAAAACACAGACTCAGACGGAGCACTTTCAGTGGAATTTAACACGTGGCAGTGAGAGAGCGCCTCGGGGCTGCCATGAAGTGTGCAAATGTCACGGGACCACGTTAAATCTGGAACATGAAAGCGAGGTCGAGGAGGTGCGGCTTTACTTGTGTCTCGCCAGACGTACCTGGAGGTAAACACCTTGGAGCAGCTCACAGACTCCCCCAGGTCGCACATCGCCCTGTAGTCCGGGTTTCTCTCTCGGGACAGCTCGACGTGAAGCGCGTAGACGGACAGAACCAAGCCGAAGACGCACAGAAACGTGCGCGCTTTCCGCTCCCACTGCGGCATCCCGTGAGCGCCGGCGCACGACATGTCGTCCCGCTACGCCTGAAGACGCTTTGCCGTCCACGCGCTGCTCCCGGTGAGGGCGGCGTGTTGGGTGAGCGAACGCTCGCCTCTGATTGGTCTGCTCGACCTTTGCACCGCGTTTCATTGGCCACTCGGGTGCAGATGTTGAGTCAGCCAGATGTGTGTTTACTGTGAATGTGGACTTCACTCTGTTTGGCCAAGTACTGTGTAAAGTGAGGGCTGCATTATTAGCTATTAGGTTAACAAAGGTAAACTGACACGTGACGCTCGCTATTTTGGTCTTTAAATATGTACTAAATAAAAAATACAACAATCAAATGTTTTAGAAAATTGATTGTATGACAATAAAGATACACTCAATTCAACTGTACAGCGATTGTCAAGAAGCAAGAGAAACGATGTGACACACAAATTTACACCTTTATTAGTAAAATATAAAATGGCTCATCCATTGAGGCACAACAAGTTAAAAAAATACGCGAAATGCTGCAAATTGTGGAAAATGACGTCACCGCCAGCCGAAAACAGAGACTCTACTGTTTCCTAAGATCCCGCCTTTGCTCTCAAACGTCCGCCCATTTCATTGGTCCGCCTCCTGTCAATCACAGGGAGTACGGAACTATAGGAGGAAGCGACAGCCAAAACAAGGTATAGCTGCTCTACGACGGGATTAATAACCGTATTACGAATGCTTTGGTTGGGCCAAAAGGTGAACGCTTATTCCGTTTAGAGGAAGCATGCCTATATGTTGTTGTGTTTGGTTATTTAACCGAAAGTGTGTGGTTTGATGCCCCTTGCGTCAGGTAACTAGCCGACGCCCCTGCGCAAAGTGGGTTAGGTCTTTGTGGTGTGTTCGCTGTACTGGGCAGTGAAACACTGGTGAAACGTTCCCTCGGTCTCTGTCCGCTCAGGTTCGTGTAACTACAGCCGGACTGTGTCCTGGAGGCGTGTTTTGGTTGGGAGCTACAGGTTTTAGCCGCTCCAGGCCCAGCATGTGTGAAGTTGCAGGGCAGCGTGTTGGTCACGCCTCGTTTCTAACCTGTCAGCTCTCTGTGATGTTTACAGTCAATGTGTCAGATTTAAAAATGACAATACGGGTATATGTAGTTTACAAAATTAAAATTTAGCATTGATGTTAGTAGGACTTAACTAATATGCTATAGATTATATTTAAGAACCTGTAGGATGATTTAAACCACTCCTCTTATACTTTACAGAAAAATGACAACTAAGGAGGTTGTAGAAGGTAAAAACAACCAACCTGTGGCCATGTGCCCTGAAAGTATAGCTGCAAACAAAGGCAGAGAAAACCCCAACCAGCGTGGAGTGCAAGCGGCAGGAGGCACAACAGACACCAGCACAGCGGCGAAGAACCTGGCCTTGTTAAAAGCTCGCTCCCTGGATGTGAAGTTTGATGTTGGAGAGGAGTATGATATTATAGAAACCATTGGTACTGGGGCCTATGGCGTTGTCTCATCTGCCAGGAGACGGGATAACGGTAATGAAAAATGCTCATTCTGTGTGTTTGATGAATCCGAGAAAACTCGAAACATTCCAATTCAGCTTCCCAGTTATAAACTAGATCATTGTTCTACTCCACAGGCCAGCAGGTGGCAATAAAGAAGATATCCAATGCTTTTGAAGTGCTGACAAATGCCAAACGGACCTTGCGAGAGCTAAAGATTCTCAAGCACTTCAAGCATGACAACATTATTGCCATCAAAGATATCCTGCAGCCAAACCTTCCACATTCTGCCTTCAAGTCTGTGTATGTGATTCTTATTTTAACTGTGTAGATGTATTAATTCGCCCATGAATGACGTAGGCACAATCAAGAATGGTTATGTGGAATGTGTGTTCGTCTAAGGCTTATCTGATGCTCCTGTTCATCACGTGTGCAGATATGTGGTGCTCGACCTGATGGAGAGCGACTTGCATCAGATCATCCACTCGGCCCAGACGCTCACCCCGGAGCACACGCGCTACTTTCTGTACCAGCTCCTCCGTGGCCTTAAGTACGTGCACTCTGCCAACGTCATCCACCGTGACCTCAAACCCTCCAACCTGTTGGTAAACGAGAACTGCGAGCTGAAAATCGGTGACTTCGGCATGGCCAGGGGTCTCAGCTCGCACCCCGAGGAGTCTTATTCCTTCATGACTGAATATGTGGCAACTCGATGGTACCGTGCTCCCGAACTCCTGCTGTCTCTAAATCACTATAGTTTGGCCATAGACTTGTGGTCTGTGGGCTGCATCTTTGCAGAAATGCTCGGACGCAAGCAGCTTTTTCCTGGGAACAACTATATCCACCAGCTCCAGCTTATTTTGTCTGTGTTGGGAACTCCCACTGAGGATATAATTGGTGCTATTAGGTCAGACAGAATACGTTCTTATGTTCAGAGTCTTCCACCAAACTTTGCTGTGCCTTTGGCCAAACAATACCCACAAGCTGAACCAGAAGCTTTGGACCTTTTGGCTGCCATGCTGCGCTTTGACCCTCGTAAACGAATCAGTGTGACTCAAGCTCTGGAGCATCCTTACCTCGCTAAGTACCATGACCCCGACGACGAGCCGATTTGTGTGCCCGCTTTTGATTTTGAATTTGACAAACTTCAGCTGAACAATGAACAAATTAAAGAGGCCATTCTGATGGAGATCCAGGACTTTCATCGGAACAAGCAGAGCTGTCGGCAGAGACTGCAGTTCAGACCCATGTCGAGGGTGAGCAGTGGAGCTGCAGCGCAAGGCAATAACCAGCGTGACGTTCAAAGCTCGGCGGCCAATCTCACCAAATCCACACTGGTTCCCATGGCACAGCAGCCACAAGCAGCACAGCAAATGAGAGTAGGGAAATCTCAACAGCAACAAGAGCAGACACCAGCAGAAGGGAACCACGCATTCACAAACCAGCTGCAAACACTTAATAAACCTACGACTTTTTTAGACCTCTCTCCACCTCGTGTGACCCACAATTTGCCTCACCTCTCCAAAACTGAAAGCTGTCCAGTTGATGTGGACATGCCCAGTGCCAACTCTGATAGCGGTCAGTTAGAGACTATAGACTTAACGACTCCTGTGTCTGGTCAAGATGCAGCCTCGGAGGCGATGAGAGACGGAGAGACACAGGAACAGCTCACCAGCGGTCAGGTTGCTCTGACTCAGCACACCAAAAGCCAGGCTATGGCAGAGGCTACCACCAGTATTCCTGCAACACCAGCACAAAACATGACACCTTTACCCACCACTGTGCCTTCATTTTCCCTCTCAGCGGCACAGGTCCAGTCACTGTCCCAGTCCCTTTCAAAGTCACTGTCCAAGAATGCCCGGCCTCCTCCAGGTGCCGCGGAGGGAACTCGAAAAGAAGGAGCAATATCAGAGGACACTAGAATCGCACTTAAAGCAGCTATATTGAAATCATCTCTGAGAAATAAATGCAGGGGTGGTAAGTTTATTGTTTTTATATTCTTAAAAATATTATTGACCTTCCACCCTTTTTATATTAATTGTCTTTCTCCATTCCAGATGGAGGTGCCTCTGTTCTGGGCCTGGATGTCAGTGGAGCAGGAGGTGCGTCGTCCGCCCTGTCTTCAGCTCCGGAGTCGCGCCGGCCTGTCACAGCCCAGGAGCGTCAACGAGAGAGAGAGGAGAAAAGAAGGAAGAGGCAGGAGCGGGCGAGAGAGAAGGAGAGGAAAATGAAGGAAAAGGAGAGAAGGGAGGGAAGGCAGGGCGACTCGCTGGGCGGGGTTCTGTTGAGCGACGACGACAAAAGCCGCTTGCAGCGCTGGACAAAGATGATGGACAGCCGCAATGAGAAATCTGTGAACAGTGATGGAGCCCAGAACAAAAACTGCACCGTGAACATGCACAGGGGTGTCTCTATTGCAGATAATAGTCAAGGAGGACAGAACAATAAAACAGACACTGAGGGAAGGAACCTCCAGTGTCACGCGCCAATAATCCCCCAAGTTAAAGACCTATTTCAGCCTCCCAGCACCCAACAACCGTCCTTACTTCTCCAGATGAAGCAGAGGAAGACTTTGACCAATATAGGTGTTGCTGTAGGTGGAGGCATGGACGTGATGACTGTCACCAGGGGCTATATTGAAAACGACACAATGAAACCACACGATGAAAGCAGGCAGGTTGGTTTTAGCTGTTTGGGAAACTGGAGCACGCAGCAATTGGAGGCAAAGCCACAACAACCGCAGCCAAACAGAAAAGTGCAGCCTCTGACGTCGGCCTTTCTTCAGTCACAGGGCCAAACTCAAAGCCAAACCCAACCGGACCCCCAACCTCAGTTACAGCTTCTTCCCCTTGAGAATTTTTTGACTAAAACGCTAAGCACCAGTGACACAAACGGGAAGGTGGATGTCGTGCAACGGAAGAACTTCAACTCTCACCTCAACCCTTCAACTACGAGTGCTGGGTCCATGGAGAAGCTGTGTCTGTCTGTGGGAGAGAAATCAGGGCCACCGACGACAAACCCCCTTTGCGGGGATCTGGGGGTCTCGCAGCCCCACCCCAGCTTAGGATTCACAGACACTGGGCAGCAAGGGCCCTCCATTGCCCCCGACATCCATACAGTCACAGTGCAACTGTCAAAGTCCCAGGTGTGTTTCTAGGGAATAGACCACGGGTGTTGTATTACAGAAGCTTTACACGCATATTTATTTTTTTCTACGTCACAATGTTGTGCTTCTCTCAAAGTCGTACAAAGATCAGTTGACCCAGTTGCTTCTCACTTTTTCTTGTCAGGTAGAGGATGTTCTCCCCCCAGTGTTTTCAGTCACCCCTAAAGGCAGTGGTGCTGGGTACGGTGTGGGCTTTGACCTCGACGACCTTCTCAACCAGTCTCTCTCAGACCTGCAGCACTGTGACCGGGACAGGTGAGCTCTATTATAGTGTGGTCTTAGTCCTATGGGATTGCATCACATCCCCTTATGTAATGAGTGGCCAAAACACTGGAAGCGCCTCTTGATATAATACACGAAAGCAACAGCTTCACCACTGTGATCTCAATGAACAGAAGTATCACCTGACAACTGAAACAAAAACGAAATTAGATCGTACAGGTTTACCTAATACGGCTCAGACAGCAGTATAAGTCTCTAAAAGAAAGAATTCACACCTAAAATAATTACCATGGGTTTAATGCATGACTGCCCCTGAATGACTGCACTGGTTTCAGTCAGGTGTCTCAAACTGACCAAATGAAGGAGGTGTCGTGTGCAAACATAACATTGCCCTTTTAGTAAATGATTTAGTCAACACAAGGTTTGCTTCTTACTGGTTTTGTTTTTACTGATATTCAGTTTTTTCCCCCATCAGTTTTGACTCGGCCCCTCTTTCCGCCTCCCTCTTGTCTGACTGGAGCGAGGTTCACCGCATGACGCCGGCTGATCTGGAATCTCTGCAGCAGGAGCTGCAGCTTGGCTCTCCCATGATCCTCTCTGACACCATACCCCCAGACACATGATTTTCCTTTATTGGGGAACTTGGACAAATTCAGAAAATGTTTGTTTAGCATGAAAGTGAATGGATTTTAATAGGTGCTGCCATTTTTTTAAAGCCTTTGACATGCTACACTAAATAATAAAGAAACTGAAATGTTATTGCCTGTGTCTGCTTATGAAATGAAGGCCTTGAACCAAATGCCTCTTGTGCATTTATCATTCAGTAATAATGTCCATAAAATGAATGTCTGAATCACCATCTGGTTAATAAGCAATAAACTCGCAGCTATTTGCTGATAAACTCTGCACATAGACACGTACATCAATTCAAGTTGCTCATCGTAAAAGTGGCTCAGGAGCAAAATGAGCCCTCATAAAAACGTTTGGGAAAAACAATTAGTGCATATTGCACAACCACAGGTCAAAGGTTGTAAATAGCACAGGGGTGATAAAAAAAAAAGTTTATTTCATGTACACAAGAGAATATAAATCATTTAATAGATACTATTTTGAAGACCATAATTCATAGTTTTAGTTCTAAAAACAGATTTTTGTTAAATATGGCTTCATGTGCATGACTAAATACTGGTCTGAGTCATTGAGCTTTGATCTTAAGATTCCAGTTTGTAGTTCAGTTCTTTAAGTGTGTAGCAGGACCAGCAGGGTCGACAGACTACTTATCCACACGGCCGCCCTCTCACACCAGTTCCCGTTTGCTCGGCCGTACAGCTGGGCGTCTGGTACCTTCCCCAGGATGAAGTTGGAGTAGCTGGTCAGTCTGGTATACACGCCTGGCCGGTTTGCCTTAGCACAGCCCAGTCCAAAGCTCACCACCCCAGCCTGCACCCAGGTCCCGTTTACCATCTTGCAGACGAGAGGGCCTCCCGAATCACCCTGGGGAAAAACAACAGACCTACTCAGCTTTCACCACTGGGAGGTATCAAAGTGCTCCAAATTAAGATCACAGAAGGCAGACGGAGGAGGCCTGCAAAGAAAACTCATGTGAAGACGCATTTGGAAAAGACAGCAGCACAAAACAGCTGATCCAACGGCACCTGGCAGGAGTCTTTGCCACCACCCGGGTATCCAGCACAGATCATGTCATTCAGGATGTCCACCTGCTCCGTCGGGTTTGTCTGGTACATCTGCTGGCATGAACTCTGGGAGATGATTGGCACCTGTACTTCCTGCAGAGTCCCGACTCCAGGCAGAGAGACTGAAGGACGCATGACAACGGTAAAAAGGTTAAAACAAACGTGCGACTGAACTGGAAGTTAAGTTAAATCTGTGTTGTATTAAACTACTTTGTGTAAATGTGAAATAAACATTTTAATAGACAGCATAAACACGTTAGCCGTACCTCCTTCCCTGATGTTCCCCCATCCAGTGACGTAGCACAGCATATCATTTGGGAACTGGACGCTGGACGCAGGTAAACAGATGGGCTGGGCGTAACTGGACCAGGTTATTGGGCTGGACAGCTGCACCAGGGCCAGGTCGAAGCCAGTGTGGGGGTCCGTGTAACCGGATGGGATCACCACCTGACTCACTTTATATGATGACAGGCTCGGGTTGAAGTTATTCAGCTGGTACCGGCCCGTGTAGATGATGTAAGAACTCACGTCAGATGGGCTGAAGGAGAAAATAAAGTTTTATCCTGATTTATTCTAAATGTAACTCTTATTGGGTCATCTTTTTAAGCAGGTTTGATTATGTCATAGTCAATAATTAATATATTTTTTAATCACGCAACTCTCTCATTAACTATTAACACAATCATGTAATTTTATGCTACTGGGAGTGACCTTCAACAAAACAGTCACTAAACCTGTGAGTTTAGGAGCTCAGTTAGTTTGAATGTTACTTATTCCTTGCTTCTTACTAACTTTGTGAAACAATGAGCAGCTGAAAGGATCCAGTTCTGCGATATGATGGAGCCTCCGCAGATGTGACCATTTGCAGTCTGAAATTCAAACGGGAACAAACAGTGAGTCACACACTATCACAAACACCTCTTTCACTTTTGATAAAGGAGTCAGTCAGAATAATCACGCAGTTGCCGTGTGGTGGTGAAACTCACCTGTATGTCTACCTGCCAAGGCCAGGCCCCATTTGCTGCATCTACCCCTCCCACGATTCTGTCCTCCCTTAATGGTGGTCGGCCACATTGCTGAGCGTAACACGGCAAAATCCCTACGATCAATCACAGCAAACCACAGTTCTGAAAGGTTGGAAACAGCCCAAAGTGTAAGGGGCCGCGTCCATAACGCAGACAAACACGAGTGGGCGCGTGGATCAACTAGATTCTTTTGAGAAAAACAAAAGGGACATTCATGGCGAGAGCAGGAGCGACCACGGGGGAAGTTATGCGGTCGGCACTCACCTATAAGACACCCAAAGATGCCGACGGACAATAATGTGGGCCACATTTTGAGATTTCTCGGCCCAGAAAAAAAATCCTCAGGTATTCACGATTCCTAGAAACCACTTATATAATTCAAGTAACGTTCTTCTTTGTTTCTACTGTTCCATTTCTTCTGGCAACTCCTTTAATAAAACTAACCTGCGGTCGATTGAAAAAGAAAGGTTAAAAACGAACTCGCACGAGCCTGCGACCGTCAGACGCGGACCTAAATTGCCCGAGGTTTCAGGTAAATTCTTAGTAAACGGTTTCATCAGCTGACTAGCTGCGGGGCTCACCTACGCCCAATCAAAACGATCGTCCCGCCTCCACGACGCCCTGCGCCAATGGGATTGAATACAGGTGAGGGCGGACAAATCAGACTCACCTGTGGTGGTCACGTGTAAGATAAAAAATGTCTTAGTCGATGAAAGCGTTTATATATGCGGGGGTGGACTCACATTAGACTTTCAGTGTTTGCCCGCTTGTGTAAATAAAAAGCGGTAGTAGTATAACACCAATGTTCCTTTAGTCCTTTTATCTAGTTAAAATTAATGCAAAGAATGATAAATATCATATATATCACCACAGAAAACGCAACTGCTAAAAGTGGAGTTGAAATAAATGTTTTGTGTTACATTAGTGGTTAATCTTCAATGATGCATCAACATGTATTAATTGATCTGCCTGTTTTGTTTACCAATAAAAATGTTATGTAACACAAAAATTTGAGTTATTAAAAATGAAACAATATTTGTTTTAATCTGCTTCCTAAAATATGATTCTGCTCTTTTTCTCTTTTTTTGCTCTTTTTCAATGTTCTAGATCTACTCACTGTATCATTCTTTAATGTAATGTTTTAAACTCTTCCTGAAAACTAAAAAGAACTCTCTTAGGTAGAATAACTTTTACTCACCATTTACACAGATAGGGTCCCTTCTGGATAAATGCATGAAACGATTCTACTGTTTTGTCGCACTTAAGCGCAAACAACATTATGACAAACGACACTGGCTCAGTCATGTGTACATTTGGAAATTGCAAGAGAAAAACACAGGTCAAAGGTCAAGCACTGTCCTAAATTGGGTAGATGTGAACACGAAGGGAATATATTCTGCCGTTCTGTTGTTTCCAGCGCTACATCATCTGACTGTTGACTTCTAGGCTGTATTCTATATACATTAACACAACTCAGCTGATTGATTAACATCTCTTTCCTGCTTTCTTCACATGACGCCAAATATTTATTTCTTCTGTCTGTCTATAAAGCTGTCTGTCGCTCGTTCTCTCCCTCTTTTCCTCCCTTTCCTCCCTCCCTCCCTCCGTCTCTACCTCCCTCCCTCCCTCCCCGCCCCAGGCAGTGTGTCTAGTTTCACAGAGCAATTGAAGGTGACAGGGACAGAGAGAGAGGGAGAGGGAGGGAGGGACAGAGGGAGGACACATCACAGTATCGCCTGGGGCTACACAACAGTAGAGGAAGAGCGAGAGATGGAGGGACAAAGAGAAGAAGAGACTCACGAAAGTGCTCGTGGGGAATTCCATAAGCAGGTAATTGAAAAATAAAGTTACACAAAAAGAGTAGAAACACGTGTGACTGTATTTGTGTGTGTGCATGTTTGTCAGAAACCAGTCAGCAGGACAGCTGATGTTCACTTTTCATATCCAGCAGCGTTTTCTTTAGCTTCCACTCTGTCCCCCTCACTCATAATATATGAACACATTATAGGATCCAGTCAGTAAGAGCAATTATAATGCACTCCCGTTTGTTTTTATTTTAACTACTTGATGATTATTTGTCATGGCATTGTAACCATGGTGACTGCCTCCACTGCAGCCGCCTCCCCCTTCTCTCCCCTCCCAGCCCCGTCCACCACCCCTTCCCCATCCCCCCTTCAGCGTAGAAAAAGCGAGGGATGACGAGAGAGAGGGAGAGAGGGCGAGGGGAGGGAGGGGGGAGAGGTGACAGGAATGAACTAACAAGATGCACTAAAAAAAATGCATGTCCTGGAGCAACATGAATCTTTGCTGCGAAGCACGCGCCGTCTCACACACACACACACACACACACACACACACACACACACACACACACACACACACACACACACACGCTCTCACACATTCACACACACTTTATTGCACTCAGCACATAGGGATCACATAGGTTAAGCCACAGCCCGACAACTGGAACACAATGAGATCCAAGCATGATTTCTAAAGAAAGGAAAAACAAAAGGGCAACCAGCTAGAAACGAGGGGAAAGGAAGAGAAAGGGCTCAGTTTGAAGGGAAGTAGTCGAGCAAGTTTCCCTCAGCTGCCTTCTGACTTCACCGTCCGTGTCCTCACCTCATTTATTGTGGTTGATTTTGGCTCATCACTTTTGTTTAAGGAGAAATATTACATTTCACCTGCAAATTCCAGTTTGACACAAAAAGGTCTTTAATAAAGCATCACAAACAAGATTGCTAAAGTTTATTCATCAGTCGTACTATTACTGCATACACGTGGTGGGGGGCCTCACCCACCACAGCTTTATACTGCGCTTTACCTTTGAACTTGTCAAGTCCTTTCCTTTCTCCGAGGCACATCTTGGAGGAAAGTGAGAGAGAAAGGGGGGGATAGAGAGTCAGAGCAATGGGGGCAGTGGAGAAAGAATAGTAGAGTATGAAAGAGAGAGGGAGCGACAGAGAGAAAGGGAGCGCAAAGTCTTGTCAACCGGAAATAAAACAAGCTGGCACCCTCCCCATCCCCAAGCCCCCACACCCACCCCAAAGTCACATACTTCCTCTTCACTCTCTCCATCTCCTCTCCCTGCTCCCATCTTCCACCTCTCTCTTCTTCTCTCTCTTCCGCTGAAAGGAGATATATTTAAATCCACTCCGCTCTCGCTCTTTGACTCCGCCATACATACCGTCATACCTGCGTCATTACTTGCGCCTCGCAGCAGCCCTCGTGTGTCTATTGCCAAGGTTTGCCTTCCTGTAGGGTTCTCCTCGGAACCGCTCTGGGGGTCAAACAATGCCTTTGTTCATTGTCCCACAGTTTAAAGCCCCGTGTGCTAAAGCAGGAGGACAGCACGTCTTTAGGCCCAGCAAGAATCTGAGAAGGGTTTAAGTTACACCCTGGTGTTGGTGACGCTACCTGTCCTAAAGTCGTAGACCCTTAAAGCCCGACAGGCCCGAAGCCGTGTGGTAGCAGTGTCAATTAATCAGTATGTTGTTCTTTTCTCTCTAAATTGATTTTTAAAAAATCCTTGTTAGCTTGTGTTATTTTTTTAGGGTTAGACTATAACATGTTTTTATAATTTCTCATCCTACAAATGATAGATGCAACATAAATGTATCCAGTTAAACAATAATGGAATCATTCAACTGGTAATATGAACATAATATATTAGTTAGTAGTTAGTTGTAGTTAGTTTAGTTATTTGTATGATATTTATTTAAATAAAATACTTATCTTCAAATAAATGACTAAGATTGATAATAAGTTTGAATGGTCAGATTTGTTTATTATAAATAATGTTTTTTTTAACATTGTTTCAGTTTTAGTGTTAAACATAAACAAATTAAAATCAGCATGGCCACGTGTTAAGTCCAACATTTTTGTCCTACTAAACCTAACAATGCAATATTTGATTGTATAACAGTAGCAGGTGTACGTGAACATGATGAAGATTAATCAGACCCTAATAATATTGTGTGTGTGAGCACATGTTAAATAATATAATAATACAGGTGTTGGTGCAAAAAAGGAAAAACACTGACAATTAGCTCACTATTTATATGCAATTTAGGGTAAAATTGAATTCTGTCATTATTTATCAGCCGCTATCTCTCCATTATCTGGGCTTTATGCTCTCCTCGCTCGGCCTCCCCTCCTCCTCTCGCTGGCATTAAGTTCAAACTTGACACTGATGTTGACTCACTTTGTCACCCCTTGGTGGCTCTCCCTCTCTCCCTCTCTCCCCCTCTCTCTCTCTCTCTCTCTCTCCCCCTCTCTCTCTCTCTCTCTCTCTCTCTCTCTCTGTCTCTCTCTCTCCCCATCGCTTGGAGGACAAGAGTGCCCGCAGACGCATTTCTCTCCAGAGCCCCCCCTCCCCTCCTCCCTCTTTCACTTTCTCTCACCCTGTCCAACTCTCTCCATCTCTCTCTTCCTCTCTCCTTTACACACACCAGTATTGTCAACAAAGCTGGAGAACAAGGGACGTGGGGATCAGGGGAATAAAGGTTCACAAAGGAGGGGAGGATCGGGACCCCCGCATCAGCTCACCTGGACACTAGGTAGGTTTGTGCCGCTATTCCCAATATTGACTTTGGTGGAGGCTTCGGGAGTTTTTCGTTCGTGACTGACTTACCTGCATATTTAGGGCTATTCCATGCAATCGATTGAAGCCTGACCTTTGACATTCATCTGCAGTAGTTGAGCTTTGGCTCGTGACTGACACTTACTTGCATTCTCCAAGGAGAACATTTCTAAAAACGGAAATGAGAGGAGAAGGTCTTCTCAGGTCCCACTCGCGGCCGATGTCAATCCGGGCAAACCCTGATGACTGCGGATCCTCTTTCCCGCACTAAAAGTTAAACCTGGGCTCGGGTTTGAGCGTTTCCTGGCTCATCTCGCTCATATCTCCATTGCGTTTTTATGCTTATGCGAGGGCGCGTGCGTGCTCTCTCTCAACAGCGTGGATAAAAGCGAGTGGCATAATAAATGTCATGGCTTTCAGAGTGTGTTCTAATGTACCATGGCTCCCCATGGTATACTAGCATACCAATGTATAACACACACGCATCACCAGGGTGCGTGTGCTACTAACTCCATTTCTGTCTGTCATGGTGAGGCTAATTCAACACAATGCCGACCATGTGTGAACTCATGCGATATGAACCCCTCCTTCTTCTTCCTCCTCTCCTCCTCGTCACTCCTTCGCCCGACTCCCCCTCTTCCAGGAGGACGGGCTGGAGGCTGGGAAGAGGGGGCGCGAGCAGTCAAAGGTGGCACAGAGGGGCAGGCGCACGCAGGACAGGACGCCTTCGCTTCTCTTCATGGTGGTTTGGACGCGCATAGTATGTATGAGAAGCTAACCATGCTGAACCTGCAGAGCGGCTCCAACTGGAGCGGGCCCAACAACTGGTACCATGATCCCGCTGGCGTTCAGACGCAGCACAGCACAGGTGAGTGGACATTTTATTGACCTGCCAGCGCTCACACCTGCACAAACCCGCTCCCATTCCGTCGACCTGCCTTCTCACGCGCCGTTTGGCATCTCCCCTCGCCTCTTTTGTCGTCGTCCTCGCTGCCAGTGTCCGACGGCTGCCTGCTGGACACGGAGGGCAGCATGGGGGGAGAGGCGGGCGGAGGGGGCGCGGGCAGAGGAGGGGTCCCCGTGGAGCGGGACGACGGCGAGGAGTCTCAGCTGAGGCTGCAGCTCAAGAGGAAGCTGCAGAGGAACAGGACCAGCTTCACGCAGGAGCAGATCGAGGCTCTGGAGAAAGGTCAGGCCGCGCACACGCGCACGCACACGCGCACGCACACGCACACACGCACAGCGCTCGCCCTGCTTTTCAGCCAATCCGCCCGCAGAGCGGGTCATGACACAGCGTGCCCTGCTGCTTTCCTTCCCCCGACAACACCTTTGTTATTGGATTGTTCTCTATATATACTGTTTACAGCTTTGTGGGGGCGAATTCAAAAAGCCATAAACGCAGCATACGATAAACAACACGCTCATAATGCGGCCATCTGATGATCACTCATGTAAAGTTTATAAGGGATGACAAGCTTTTTTTAGTCCCTGCAACAGACAGCACTCACAGCCACCCATGAGCACTTCCAGATGCAAATTACCCAGACTCTTAACCGCACAAATATTCCTGATCCGCTCCAAAAGGCCCGCGGCAGCGTGTACGATAGAGTTTTGATAATGCATCATTACCGTGGCTGTATTATGCAGCGAGATCTGGCCCCTGTAGACTAATATCTGCTGAGAGGCATCAGAAAGCCACCCTTGACTGGATATGGCTGCAGCGGGCCCTCGAGCTAAATAAGGACGCAATGTCCACTGTGCAGCCGAGCGGAAACGTATCACTGTGGTCACTCCGTGCAAATGACATTAATGAGGTACACTGACCTCGGTGCACGACCGAGGCACAATAACAATCATGTGTTGACACAGACGCCAATTATAACCAAGCCAATTATTAGAATTTGAGAGGCAGGCTCCATCATCGTAATGTTTGCTCCGTACGTGTTTATTAATCAGGTGGGGATTTCAGTGGTTTTGCGCTGCTGTCAGACTCTCGGCCGATGTATTAGAACCATTTTATGTCTCAAGCTAAACAAGCGGAAAAACATCTTCTGCTAAAACCTAAACGATGTCTGTTGGTAAAGCTCATCAGGATGAGTCACAGTCAGTTTGAGGAAGAAGCATGTTCTTGTTTCAACGTGTCAACAAGAAAAATGTCTGCGATTTTTCAACTTCCACAACAGCAAACAATACTGTGATAGGCTATGAAAGCTCTGTGATGCGTTCAGGTACAGAATGGGAAATACCTTGTGTGTCTACAGGAAGTCAGTATGTCAGATACATGTGATCATTTCAGTGCTTCACTCTGAAAGACAGCAATTATAGTAGGTTAAGATCAAAGGGACTAAATACCAACATGTTTTAGTCTGCCTCATCTGAAGTAAAGTGCTCAGGCAGCTTCTCAACTTGAATCCCTCCGTTTGAACTTTATGCGTGTTCCATAATGATAAATAATTTACACAAAGTGCAACAGATAAATATTTCAAATGTGTTTGTAAGGATACATCTAAGCATCCTTAATTCGCGAAGCCAACCGAGACGTAATTAGCCATAATGTCTCATAATGTGCCAAGGTTAAAATTAGATTATAAAAATTCGGTTCGATTGAAATGTGAGCGGAGCTCGGAGAGATTCACAGACGCCTGGTAACGCCCGGCGCTGAGGTTACGAGGCGATCTGCTCTCAGTCGTCCTGTCATTTTAGATCAGGACTCACACCGAGTGCTTGACATTAGTTAATCTCTTCCACAGAGTTTGAACGGACACATTACCCAGACGTCTTTGCGAGGGAGCGACTGGCGAACAAGATCGACCTCCCAGAGGCCAGGATACAGGTGAGGGAGCGGCATCTCGATCGCGTACAGTTACGTACAGTACATACTACTACATAAAAAAACGCTTTGACTCGCAGGTGTGGTTCTCAAACCGGAGAGCGAAGTGGAGGAGGGAGGAGAAGCTGCGCAACCAAAGGAGGTCGGGCGGCGTGACCTCCTGTTCACAGAGCCAGGCCCCCCTGACCACATCCTTCAACACATCTGTCTATCATCAGCAGCACAGCAGCAGTTCAGGTAACAATTAGTCTCATTTTGACTCCTCCCACCTTTCATGGCAGACACTCAGGACGTTTAAGTATTGCTATTTTAGTATTCCCATCCTCAGAGCTCCCACTTTGACATATGCAGGCAGGCAAACCATTAGAGTTTCTCCATTAGGGGGCATCCATATTACAGCATTTACGGCGTGTGTGCGCTCACCATTTGGCCGTGTGTCTCTCCAGGGTCCATGTTGAATCAGGCTGAGTCGTCCCTGCCCAGCTACAGCTCCCTGTCAGTCTTCTCATCGGGGGTCCAGGTTGGATATTCATCATCCATCATTCATCAGCACCTTGTAAACTTTAGCAAAGCGGGTCATCGTCGCAGTGCAGAACCTGTTTACCGGCCTCTTTGCCTAAAGGATCAGTGAAAGCAGCACGAACATCACGGCGTACTATAAAAGCTGCAGATATTAAAACCACCACATCTGCACTGACAATAACAAAGAATATTTTGTAAGAATATATTTTTCAGCTCTTTGGTGATGATATAGAAACTAAATGTAACAAACAAGCAGAAAAATATTTAAAAATTATTAATTTTAAGAATTAATATTATAACTATTCAAATGAGCAACATACCTATTAAAATAAAAAAAAAGATTGTTTTAGCTTTTTTCTTGTCAAACATGCACGAGTTAATTAAATACTAGTAATACTATATAATATGTGGGGTTTACACTCAAACAGAAGATTCATCAATTTATGTTGGGATGTTGGCCTAAACATGAATTATTTCATCATATTGGCACATCTAAGGCTTTCTGGTTGTGATACTGATAAATCAGCTTATCACCAGGTACGGCTGGTACCTCCAGCTCTGGACTGACTGATCCAGTGGTTACCTGCTTCCTTTCACTGCTGTAATTGTACCATCAACAAATGAATCCTGGCTGCTGCTGCTGCTGGGCATTTCCTCCTTTCATACGCACACCAGCGCCCCCATGTGGTTAAACCTAAACTATGCAGGTTTCACACTCAGTATTGAAATGGTAACGCTGAGCTCTCTTCACTCTGCTCTCAGCCTATTCCGCCCCAGTCGGCCTCCTCCTACTCCTGCATGCTACCTCCATCACCCTCTGCCCCGCGCAGCTTTGACTCGTCGGCGTACTCCTCTCCTCACCTGCAGACTCCACCTACGGCCAATTCCAACACCGGTGAGCGTCGCCTCCCTCCCACTGCCTGTTGACATGGCCCGTGCTCACTGACACTGTGCTTTCTCTTGTCATCCAGGGCTCATATCGCCGGGTGTTTCGGTTCCGGTCCAGGTCCCGGGGACCGAGCAGCAGAGCATGAGTCAAAACCTGGGTCAGTACTGGGCCAGATTACAGTGAGCACCAGACAATCCTGCTAACCAGCACAACATGAGAAGAAGGAGAAAAGGGCATGTAAAAAAAAAAGGTGTCCAGGAAACCGTACGGCACAGGACTGAGCTTCGGTACAGAGGGGCCTCGATGAGTAGCAGACCCCAACATGCATTAAATGTTTACAAATTCAGCCAAGAGCAGCTTTGGTTGCACTTGACGGTACTCTGGTTATCCTGGGATTTGCTTAGTGCTGCACTAGATTGCACTTTTTGGGGTGGAGGCTAAAGAATTGGTTCGAGGTTGTGTTTAGGTCTATATAAAATTGATTGAAGATTTCTTTCCATTTAAGAATTAGTGACAAAATCAAACATTGTTTTAGACTAAGGAGATGAGGAGAGACTGAGCAGTACTAAGTAAATGCCAGCAAATGTCTGTATTGTGAAGTGTAACCACAGTTTCTTGTTACTTGAGCAGCTCAGTGATATTGTTATAGCTCGTTCCCTAAGCATAAGCTGTGTGAGGCTACTGTGAAGATTTTTTGCTTATGGCAATCACTTTTCCTAAAACATGAAAAAAAAGAAATAAACCTACCATAAAAAGTGTAAATCCTGCCAATCGTGCCGGAAAACGTTACACTGAGACTGCATATTTTTGTACAGACGTCTGTGTATGATGGAGATAGCTGTGGGATATTGTCAGATGTTATTGGAGGGACGAATGTAGCATGCTGTGGACTCAAATCACACTTTGTTTATCAGATAATTATTGGTAATAACTTACTATTACGGGTAACTGTCAGACACCAGGCTACATAGAAAAGACTGCGACTGGAGACTCCAAAAAGCTATTTCAGATTATTTTTCAATTTTATAACTGAATTCTTCCTAAGACGGGTAATTAGAGCCACGTTAGCCTAGTGCTCATCAATATGTACATGAGTAATAAAACATATCAGCCGGAGACAATCAAGCGTCATTACGCAAAGAGGCTGCCTTTAGATGGAGCGATGCAAACCCTCGAGACCATCAAAGCTGGAAGTGGAGGAGATCCAGAAAAAAACAAAAAAAACTGTCCATACAATAACGACTATATCAACTGTGCATGACCAAAATAATCCGCTATAGACAATCAGCTACTTGCAGAAATGAATCAAGTATTGTACAAAAACTGTTACCGTACTCTGCAGGGTCTCGACCCTCACTCACTTCCCTTGGCTACGGTTTTGTCGATGCATCTCAGTTTGATATATTCTATGAATCGTCTTTCAGCTACTATTTATTTGTCACTTGTTCACATAAAGTCCTCTGTGTCGTTTCTGTTGCTGTTGTGTGTTGTGTTAGTACTGTATAGCTACCAAGAGTCAACCCTTTTGTGAAGGCCTTGGATCCCTTTAATGAAAATAAACTTGTGTGGAAAGAAAATCCCGTCAAATTATTATTATTGTTGCTGGTGTTGTGTAATTTTATTTTTATTTTTTTAATTTGTGCTTCTACATTCTCAATAAAAGACCATTTCCTTCTTTACTGGGAAAAGAAGAAGTGGAAACGTTCACAGCTTAGTGCTGATCCAGCCACCAGTTTATTCCCATGAAGAGGAGTATTAGTGAATTAAGCAGCATAGACTCCATGAAGTCATTGCGCTGAGCTGCAGACCACTGCTTTATTTGTATGCCGTGAGAAATAGCTGTAACGCACGTATGTCTTCCTGTTGCTTCACATTTTGTCCAATTATAGCTGCCAAGGTGGGAAATTATCACCACAATAAATAACAAGTTAGACGGATACAGTATATTCTCTTGCTTAAAGTATGAGACCACTTTCAGAATAGATTGCTGGATGGGGTCTATCCTTCATCAACATGCTGGTGTAAAAATCATCCTTCATTAATACGTAATATTAAGTATCAATAAACATAATATGGGCCCAATATCAGTTTTATTACATGTAATTGTGTTTTCAGCAGTGGAGACAGTGGTTGTTGTCCAGCAGTACTGGCCTAAGCATTAGTCCATGCTAATGATATGACTCACTTGGGCCGTGGAGGATGGACAGAGATGAGGGAGGGAAAGATAATACCAGTGATGACACAGGAACATACTGAGGCTTTAAGATGCTGCAGGACACTGGTGCACTCCAGCTCAATGCAGAGTCAGCACTTTCCCCACCGTATTACAACTAGACGGGTTTGAGGCTTTACTGTAAGTGTGATCATTCTTATTAAAGGGAGTTTTATTCCCTGTATTCTTTGTTTCTTTGAAAGCTTCAATTCCAGATGTGTTCATGACAATACGGATGCGGCACAATCAGACCACAGACTAAAATATAACAGGGGAAAACAAAATCATAGAAAAAGAAACATGTGGGTTTCTTGGTAAGGACTTGAAGGCGGGTGACACAGGATGTCATAGTGCATGAGGGTTTTTTTGTTTACACCGTGGACCAGGAAGCAACTGGATGTTTTGTGCTGATTTAGTTCTAATGAATGTTGTGCCCTAGTTTTTTGTCTTCATTTCCCTAAATCTGAAGGAAGTGTTCATCCACTACTGCCACGGTTTAACTCCTTGTGCTCTGGGCTGTTGTTCCGTCAGTTTATATATAAATTACTGTAAGATAGGAGTTAAAACAATCAATCTTTTACTAAGTTTTATATTTGCCTGCCGTCTTTTTCATATCACAGCCTCATGAATGGTAATAAAGCAGATCTGTGACAACCTCAGCCTGCGTTCACCTTTGCATCTGCACCGTGCAGGTGTTCTGCCGAGCGCCTCCTGCCCTCCTGACGCGAGCAGAGCCTGGCGGTGCGGCTTCGCGAGCGCCGCAGCGTCGGAGGTGAAGCTGGAGGCGAGGTGGGAGGGGCAGGAGGGGCAGGGAGAGCGCTAGCCGGTCGATGATGAGCCCAGCCTAGTCCCCCGAGAGCCGGCTGAGGCGCCACAGGAGCAACAACAGTGAGCTGCGTTTGCTTTGCCTCCTCTGGCTGCTGCGCGCGCGGATGAGAAATGCCTCTTGTCCCAAACCATAAGTATTGTGGTAATAATGGAGCTGTATTTTGCAGTGAGGGGAACGAAGCTGGTCGTCCTGCTGTGGATGGTGTTGGCCTTAACGAGGGGAGCATCGGCGGAGCCCGTCCAGTACACCAGAGCCATGGTGAGTGCTGTCCATCAGTGACAGGAAGTCCAGTTATGAGGCTTTTATTTTATGTGTCAGCTACGAGGCATGTTACTGTTGTTTTGTCTTTAGTTAATTCAAGATGGACTGATCAAGTATCTAAAAACCCCACTGACATCCTTTAACACATTAGCTGTAAATATCACTTGTTTTCTACACATTCCATAATTATCTCCTCAGAAAATACTGTTTCATAACTGAACCGTGAGCTTTGCGTGAGAGAAAGTAAGTTCTACGCAAGATGTGTTTTGCACTAACTTAGTTGCTTAAAGAATTAGGATATTGTGCCATTCCTATGTAGTGTGAGAATACTGATGTTACAGCTTATTTTGTTGAAACCGCTGAAGACGTTGGGCAACACCTTGTCTTTTAAACTCCAACTGACTTTGAGTTTCAGAATCAGCCACTGAGCCACATCAGAGGCATCGCCTCGTTTAACCTACCTCTACATTCGGGTAGTAGAAAACCGTGGAGCTACAGAGCATTTACTGAGCATCGGCCTCGACAGGAGGACGTTCATGTAATATGAATGAGCACATACAGTGGGGATGACGCACTGACTTGTGATGGGCACGATGGGCCTCACTGTGAAGCTGATGATGCCTTGTGGTTTGACCAAGCGCGTGTCCTCGTCTCACGTGCAGGACTGGCTCAGCAGGTACGGCTACCTCCCCCCCCCGGACCCGCACACCAGTCGGCTGCAGACCAAGGAGGGGATGGAGAAAGCCATTCGCGTGATGCAGAGATTTGGGGGAATCCCAGAAACCGGGGTGTTGGGTAACGATCTTTTATCACAGCACAATCGCAACACAAAGTCTTTATAATGGCATAGCAGAAGAAGAGACTGGGCCAGCGTCACTGTTTATCTACATCAAATCCTCCTCTAATGCTTTTTCATTTACAGACACACTTGTACATGTATTAGTGGTCACATGAGGTCTCAGACTTCCTGTTCTTGGATTTCAACATCCACTACGTGATTTACTTCTCTTCCAGACACGCAAACGCTGCAGCTCATGTCCGCACCACGATGCTCTCTTCCTGATATTGTTGGGACGGAGGACATGCTGAGGAGGAGGAGGAGGAGGAGGAAACGATATGTCCTGTCAGGCCTTAAATGGCAGAAGACAGACCTCACGTGGAGGTGTGTTTGTCGTGACAGATCACAATATGTGCGATTAATGACACGAGGGGGAAGTGGAGTTTCTGGGGAAAGCTGACTCAGATATGATACTCAGATGTATAGCGGTGTGAACTCACCCCTCGTCTGTCTGCAGCGTCCACAGCTACCCGACGCCCTCCCTCTCGCCGGGCCTGAACAACCGTTTAGTGGAAACCATCCTCTCTCACGCCTTCAAGGCCTGGAGCGACGCGGCTCCCTTGAGTTTCAGCCGGGCTCCGAACGAGGCCGCCGGCGGGGACATCCGGGTGTCCTTCGCCCGCTCGCTGCACGACGACGGCTACCCCTTCGACGGCAGGGGCGGCACGCTGGCCCACGCCTTCTTCCCCGGCGAGAACGACGTCTCGGGCGACACGCACTTTGACGACGATGAGATCTGGAGTCATGGAGGTACCTGCCGATTTCAGAGAGCCTCGTTTCTATTGAGCTCATCCTCATCATTGATTGCGGATGCTCCCTCGTCCCACTTCCTCAGGCACCGACGGCAGCACAGATCTGTTCACTGTGGCCGTGCATGAGTTCGGCCATGCGCTGGGCCTGTCCCATTCCTCCGCCGACCCGTCCATCATGAGGCCGTACTACCAGGGGCCCGTAGAGAACATTCCCAACTTCCAGCTGGACCTGGATGACAGGCTGGCCATCCAGCAGCTCTACGGTCAGGCACTTTCTGGATCAGAGTAAAGCTGACCTCATAAATGTGAAATTGCCAAAACCACCAACACGATATGTGTGAGCTCCAACACGCTGCCTCACAAACAGCTGATTTTTTTTTTTTGTCCTCAGAATGTGTGTGAGGGTGCACTTGTGCAACGCGGCCGGTTTCTTACCGGTATCCTGTGTCTTAGGCGCGCTCTCTTTCCTGCCAGTGAGACGTCTGTGGTTCGTTTGCAGTCATCCGTTTTAACCTCAGGACCGTTTCTTGTCATCATCCTGTTGCAGGCGCGAAGGAAGGCGGCCGCCCAGGCGGATCGGACCCCCACCTCCCCCGCCTGCCTACTCCCCCCGCACCGAGAGCGACACGGCCGTGAGTAGAGCCGCAAAAGCGCAACCTGTGTTCTGGGTTCCTCCACACTTAAGAACTGGTTTAGTTTTGTTGCACCATCTAGTGGACAAAACACATCCTGGGAATTAAGTAAATTACTGTTGTTCCAGTTATGACCCCTCCTTCACTGAACGCTGTCAGGGAGGATTTGATGCGGTGGCAAACATCAGGGGAGAAGTCTTCTTTTTTAAGGGTAGGGACAAAAAATAGTCAAAATCAAGTGTTATTGTAATATAAATATATGATAGTTTGTTATTTCTCTTAAGGTGATCACTTCTGGAGAACTCAGCGAGATGGAATGTTAGTGTCCTCTAATCCAGCTCTGATAAAGAACTTCTGGCTCGGACTTCCAGACGGAACAGACAAGATCGACGCCGTGTACGAGAGGATGAGTGACAGCAGAATCATCTTTTTCATCGGTGGGGTGATAATGTGTTATTATATGAGACAAGAACAGTGTGGTGATTGTTTAGTGGTTAATATTAATTAAACATGAGCAAACAAATGCTGAAAGTTTTGCTGTTTCATCCATAGGTTCTCAGTACTGGGTCTTTAAAGACACAAAGGCTATGACCGGTTACCCTCGGCCTCTCTCTGACTGGGGCATGAGGAGGAAGGGGGGGGAACCAGTGGACAGGGTAGATGCTGCCTTCATCTGGGCCCATAACGGCAAAACCTACCTGTTCAGCGATGGAGAGTTCTGGAGGTTCGACGAGAGCAAAAGCGATGATCAGAAGCCCAAGCGGCCGGAGCCGGATTATCCCCGGGACAACGGCCTCTGGGCCGGAGTGCCCGCTGACATGGATGATGTCATCAGCTGGAAAGAAGGTCAGCGTGTGTTCAGAGTGCATGAATAGATCCATGGCACAAAGCCAGTGCTTTAGCTCCACCTACAGCTGATTAACCTTCAGGTGTGTTCAATTAGTTAGTAGCTGGTAGATACCGCCTGCTGGAGGATGGGGCAAAATAAACCTGACCTCTAGAAGTGCTGCCGAGCTGTGTTTCGCCACCGCCGATGACTTTTTCTATTCTGAATAAGAGCCCCTGTGCTGCTTCCTTTTCAGGGGACGCCTACTTCTTCAAGGGCAACCAGTACTGGGTGTTAAAGAAGGGAGGCCTGAACCAAGAGGTCGTCACGCCTAAATCCACAGCTGTGGACTGGCTCCGATGTCCAGCTCCGGACCCGACCCAGCAGAGTCCAAAGGACCCGCGAACGGAAAGGTGCTCGTGTGCCGCAAGAGGATCGTCTTCAACCGTCAGAAGCAGCTGGACCCTCCTGATCTCCGTTGTCCTGGTGATTAAGAGTTGATCAGGAAACAGGAAGTTGTCTGATCTGATGGATTTTCATCCGACTCCCTGCTTCACTGGAGAGTGATAAAAGCTCCACATCCTCAGTGACGTGGGATACAATTACACCCCTCAGGCTGGTTTCAAATGACAGGCTTGCATCATAACAAGCCTCTTTAATGGCTGCCTTTACTTTAACATAAAGCCTAGTTTCTCAGGTTACATGGGGATGGTGTGAGCATATGTGCTGTATGGATCTTTTACTGTAGCTACAAGTCTGTCTGCAAATACTGAACCACTTTTTAAGTCTTTAATAAAATATCGGAGTGAACTGAGTGAAGCAGCTTTGAGTTTCTGTCTTTTTATTGTGTGTGCTATGATGTAAAAACCGGTTTGGGAAGATGGTGACAGAGCTGGGTTTGAAAAAGCTCTGGTCAGTGTAAAAGAAGAAAAGGTGCAGGTGTCTTTACCCTTCCCTTATTCTGCAAAGAAACAGAAGCATGGACTATTATGCAATGTAATGTTTGAACTGTGGTCAGTTTTCTAGCGCCACACCTCAGGTTGGGTTTAAAGCCCAGGCTGCAGTTTGCTTCAAGAAGTAGGAGAGAACATTTAAAGGCAGTCAATTAAAATGAAGGTTTCTAAAACATAATTTCAATTTAAAGAAAAAGTTAAATGACTCTGATTTCATTTTTTATTTCACTAAGGAATAATTCCAAATAACAAAAATAAGCCACCAGAAAAACATACATATTAAAAAAAACCAATAACCAAAAAATGACTATACGCTAAATTACAAACACTACAACATAAAGCTGTAAAACTCTAATAAATGTCTTTGGCAGCAAGAGTCAGCGCCACCAGCGCCAGAGAGCAGCAGACGCACAGCTCTGTGCAGGCAGAGCTGCTGGTAACTTGGGTTGTGACCCGCTGCAGAGGCTGAAGGTCCCTGTAGACGTTGGTCATGAAAGGCGACGAGTTGTTGACGAAGCGCACGGTTGTGCTGAAGCGCTCGATCTGTGGGGTGAGACCGTCCGTCCTGTGAACACATGGCTTCACTGTGCACGGCGGCGGAGGCTCGCGAGGAGGAACTCACCAGGTCTCTGCTGACTTTGATGGGGTCCTTGAACACGGTCCAAACCACGGCCTCGTTGCAGTTGGGGGTCGTCAGGGAGCCCAGGTAGCGGTAATACTTGGTGCGGTCCACCCCGACCAGGAGGTCGTCCAGGGAGATCCTAGGAGCCATCGACACAGAGTCGCCTGAGGACAGAGAGGCAATGTCTGAGGGCCTGAAGCTGAAACGCTGCCTATCACTGGTTCAAACCCACCTACCGCTGTTTGTGATGTTGGGCAGGTAGGAGGTCAGGTTGTGCCAGCTGGCAGGAGTCGCCTCACCTGAGGTTTCCTAGAAAGGTCCAATCACTGTAAAGATTAAATCTATCACATACACAGACACATAATAATGAAAGGTTGTTTCACCTCGATTAAGAAACCAAGAGCAGCGATTCCTGTGGGATCTAAAAGAGCCAGGCTTGTGTTCCTGTGGTAGGAGGACTTGCTGCAGACGATGTGCAACTGCAGGGAGACAAAGAAGTTCGGTTCCTGAAAGGTCCACTATCGCTCAAAGAATGAACCCAGCGGCTCCGCACCTCCATTGGATAACGCTTCCCGTCCACCGTGTGCTCGGAGCCGGGCACAGATGAGCCGTTGCCCCAGTGCAGGTGGAACTGGATGCAGTCATAGGACTCAGGCAGACCTCCTCCTGAAATCTGAACTCCACTTCCCAGGGTGACTTTGACTAAACAGGAAGGAATATGAGAAATCCATAAAGTAAAAGCAGTCCAGTTCGGACGGGTTTTCTCTCACTCCTTACCGGTCCAGGCGGAGTTTCTGATGGTCTTCAAAGCCGATGTGCTGCTGTAGTTTTTAAAGCTGAACGCGGTCAGGTTGGAGTCGGGTTCTGCAGACGTTGAGTTGATGTCGATGGGGGACTGGCGGGAGCCGTTGCAGTGAATGGGAGCGATGATCGGCCAGGTGCTGTCATCTGTAACGAAGGACAAGGCTGAGCGAGCTCCGAGGAGCAGCAGTGGAGATGTGAAGAGGATGCCGTGGGTCTGAGAGGGAAGTACTCACTGCAGCTGGCCTGATGGTAACACCAGCCTGCAGGGCGAAGAATATCAACAGTTAGTTTGCACTGAAACAGGTCGTATCCATGGACTTAGAGTCCAAAATGAAAGCCAGCCTCATACTGTACCCACCTATGGCACAGTGGACGCCTGGTACCAAGGCACAAACAGCAATTACAGCAGCAAGCTGGTTCATCTACAGAATCGGATCACTAAAATAAATCACCAATAATCGGACATAACCAATCGATCCTAGACACTGAGAGCGGGTCGGAGCGGTCTTACCTTAACCCGTGCCTCCGCTTTTTCGCCAACGCCCGTGGAGCCTCATCCCCCGGGGTTTTTATTTCTCACGGCTCGTCCAGCGACTGGTGTGAAACCGCCCCCGTTCCACCTCTGAGCAGACCTGCACTTCACGGCAGGAATGTTCGCATTGTTTCAACAGTCAAAGTAGGTTTGAAGTCTGGATTAATGGTCTAATATGATGAATGTACACTAGGCACACATAAAAGTACAATAATCAAGTGATTAAGCTCATCAATATTCAGATCTTCAATGTAAATTAGTGAGGAAGAACATTTAGCCTTATAGACCAGAACAGACTGTTCTGTTTTTCATGATCCCTCCAAGACTGAGGTGACAATGAGCATCCGTGATGTAACACAAAGCACCGTGTGTGCGCTCTATTAAAACACGTGTTAGGACTTAAACAATGGGTGTAACAGGCTTTTACGGGATCCAGTTTTGTCCGAACTATGTTTTTTTTTGTTCTCGTTCTTTTTTTTTTAGTTTACAAAAGCCACGTTTCGAATGTCTGTCTCACGTTTAATTTAGGGATTTACGGGATTAACTATAATAGTCTTTACACGAAGACATTAACACGTTTAAGTCTGGACATTTTCCAGAACACTTCTGAAAGAGCAAATAGTTTGAATAAAATTAATAAACATGTTTTTCAAATCCTTCATATAAAACGTTATATTTTGTCTTTCAAAATAGTATTGCTGCGATCCCTCTAACAACAAGAACAAAAGGCTTTGTTCAGTCAATAAACTAACTTTACTTTATTAACTGTTGTGCATTTCAGCGGTTTTATTATCTTACATATTATTATTAAATTATAATATTTTACCATAAACTGTGTTGGGTTGGCTTTAAAATAATTCCCACACTACGATCAGCACTCTGCTAACACCATATATTTATTTTGTTGACACAGACCAACAAGAAGTGAAGCGAGTACAAAAAGACAGAAGACCAATGATGTTGTAGCTGTCATCTAGCAGGTGACTTCAAGCGTTCCCAGGATGAGACTCAGCACCACCAGCCCCAGAGAGCAGGTAGCGGACAAAGAGCGGCTGCTTGAAGGCTGAGTTGTGACTTCCTGTGATATCTGGATGCTCCTGTAGACATTGGTCATAAATTGTGATGAGCTGTTGGAGAAGTGAATCGTGGTGCTGAACAGGCCGATCTAAAAGTGGAATAATGAGCCCGTTAGTTGTGTGAAGCATCTGCTGCCACTCACTGCCCTGACTTCGTATAAAAACCCACCAAGTCTCTGCTGACTTTGATGGGGTCCTTGAACACGGTCCAAACCACGGCCTCGTTGCAGTTGGGGGTCGTCAGGGAGCCCAGGTAGCGGTAATACTTGGTGCGGTCCACCCCGACCAGGAGGTCGTCCAGGGAGATCCCAGGAGCCATCGACACAGAGTCGCCTGAGGACAGAGAGGCAATGTCTGAGGGCCTGAAGCTGAAACGGTTCCTATCACTGGTTCAAACCCACCTACCGCTGTTTGTGATGTTGGACAGGTAGGAGGTCAAAGTCCACCAGCCTTTAGGTTCATCAGTTGCATTACCTTGCATTTCCTAAACAAATACAAGCATTGGTGCGTTTAACTATTATTAGTATTTATTCTACAAATACATCGCAATTGGAGACCCAACATCTTCACCTCAATGAAGAAACCGAGTGCAGTGAGTCCCTCTGAGTCTTTAATAGCCAAAGTTGTGTTTCCATTGTAGGACGACTTGCTGTTTACGATGTGTAGCTGCAGAAAGTTTTAAAGTATAGTAATTATTACTTTAATTTAAATACAGCTCCAATGCATGTTTGTCTCCGCACCTCCATTGCGTAACGCTTATCATCCACGGTGTGTTCAGAGCCGGGCACCGAGGAGCCGTCGCCCCAGTGCAGGTGGAACTGTAGGCTGTCATAGGGCTCAGACAGACCTCCTCCTGAAATCTGAACCCCGCTGTCAATGGTGACTTGAACTGGAAGACATGAAAAAACACAAAAAGTTAAAAAATAATAACAAGTTCATGTAGGAGTCTATAAGACCACTTGTATGGGGTAACAAATGTAAAAGGAACACCTATAACTAGTTTTCTCAAATTTAACTAAATGACACAACGTGTTTTCTCACATTTAGTCAAATGTGCAAAAGTCTAAATGTAAATGTTAAATGTAAATGTTAATGTTAAATGTAAATGTTAAATGTAAATGTAAAATGATCGTCGGGTGTAAAACTGAATATTTAAGTAGACTCCACCCCAATGATCCTAGATCAGTGACGCGGACTCAAACGCCTCAAACAGTACGCATAGCTCCGCCCACATCTGACTCTGGATCAGTGGACGAAAATACTGGAGAGAAACCATCATGGCCGCCAGCTCCGACTCCCTCCCGTTAGCGGAGATTGAATTGGCTGTAACGGCAGCCGGCTCCGCTTTAAACTTCTGTTCTGTCGTAAACACCATTAATGAGGAGTTAAGTAGGTTTAAATAGAATATTTCTCTGGCGCCGGTGGAGAATTAGTTGGCTAACTATACTATCTAGCCGAAGTTACATCCAGGCTAAAAACACGTTTCCAGATCAGATGTGGGCGTGGTTGAGGTGTTTGAGTTCGCGTCTCTGATCTGAGACCAGCGCTGTTTGAGGGTAGGGATGGAGTCTACTTGCCCATTCATGAATATTCAGTTTACACTCGGCCAACATTTAACGTTTACATTTAACATTTACATTTAAGATTTAAATTTAGATTTAACATTTACATTTAGACTTTTGCACATTTTAACTAAATGTGAGAAAACATGTTGTGTCATTTAGTTAAATGTGAGAAAACTAGTTATAGGTGCTCCTTGGCACCCCATACACTGGTGGTAAAGGTCCTCACCTGTGTTTCCTGTGTTGGAAATCGTTGTCAGGGCCGAGGTGCTGTTGTAGTTCCGAAATGTGAATGGCGTCAGGCTGGAGTCGGACCTGGCGAGGTGTGAGACGATGTTAATGGGCGACTGTCGCGTGCCACGGCACATGGGCGCGGCGCCGGCCCAGGTGGACTCGTCTGTGAACGCAGCACAAGGAAGACACTGAGCTGTGAGGAGGAGCAGCGGTTAACACGATACCGTGCAGAGACAAAAGGTGGTGGTGGGGGGTGACTCACTGCAGCTTGAATGGTGATAACACCAGACTGAAAGAGAGCAGGAGCACAGTTATTCATAATGCATGGCAGACGCTGCTGACCTGAGGAGCATCAAGTCAGAGGTTATGGAGATTGAAAGATTCACATAGCTACCGATTTGGTTGGCGGCGCAGTGGACGTTCGGTACCAGGGTGCTCACAGCGAGCACAGCCACCACAGGACACTTCATCTGAGGACAGGAAACATCAGCCAGCTGTTCCACAACTAGAACACTTCATATTTAAAGTCAGAAACACCAGCATAATGGAGCCGAATCATCATATTTTACTTTGACTAAATACCACTTTAACTAAAATCAGAATTCAGACTCTCTCTCTTACGGCTAAAATCACACATTAGAAAATTCTTTTCTAAATAATCACAAATAGAAGTCCATTCATTTATCTACAGCAGGTGAAACTAAGCTGCCTGTTGACCAGAGCGATCTTACCTCACACACCTGCTCGGTTCTGTCTCCCGGCCGCTATGATGCCTCACCCTCCTGCTCCTCGCCCTCCACCCTCAGCAGATGAGCTGAAGCCGCTTCCGGTCCACATCATTCCACTGATCACCTTTTGTACATTCTTTTGTATTGATGTGGTCGGGTTCGATTCCTCACAAAGACGCCACAACAATAAGCGCTATCATTTGTCACAAATGCCTGAATTGACTGAAAAGCTACTGGAATGATTGAACAGCAGCAAAAGGTGGAAACAGTCACCTTTCATGAGATAGGAGAAGGTTGCAGGGTGTATGAACAAGCACTAAATGTATAGAAAGCCTCCATATTCATGTTTATGTCTTTCAGCAAGTCCGAGAAAAACACTGGGTGGTAACGAATGAAGATGTACAGTATAAATGTGGAAGGCGCTGTTCCCTTGAGGCGCTCTAGGTGGCGCACTCTCCTAAACCCTGGAAACCAGACCTAGGATTTAAAAAGCATAACACGGAATCCAAAATTAATGACATAGAATATTTTAATTTAGACTTTTGTGGAAGTCATATTTACAATAAGCATAACATAGCATAAATAATTTATTAAGTAAGGGTTCGAATTAGACGTCATGTCATCTGCCTAATGTGTCTGTGCTGGTTTTGACAAATGTTTAGTTCCAAGATAAGATCTTTAGAAACTAATAATGCAAAACCCAAATATAAATATGTGTGTCATACAGATCAACAAATAGGAACAGATTTTACAACTAACACAGGAACATCGAGAATAACATTTAAATTGGAACCAAATGCCGCCACAGTCAATTTACACCAATGTACAATATTATAGAATAATTCACAGTATATTATGTATTGCATGTACTTTATACAGACAATATATGGAACTGTGCAAAGATAAGTTATGACCTTGATTTATTTAAAGGCAAGCTTATGAGGAGTACTGTAGATGGCGATAGGATTTATGTAAAGCCACTTGGACGGAGCTAAAGTCAGACAGTATGTGGGAACGTGGAGGAGGGTGAGCAGCAGGTACGCAGGTTCACGTCTAACCCCTGATCAGAGCCAGACCCAGGGCCACCAGCGCCACCAGCGCCACGGAGCAGTGGACTGTGGCGGCAGAGCTGGCGGGCTGCGTCGTGACCGGCTGCGCTGGCTGCAGGCTCCTGAACAGGTTGGTCATAGGCAACGTGCTGTTGGCAAACTGCACCGTTGTACTGAAGAGGTTGATCTGGAGGCCGAAGGGGAGCAGGGTCGGTTAGAACAGTGACAAATGCGGCGATGTTGGAACTGAAACCACCAGAACTTGGTTCCAGGTGGAAAAAAACTCAACAGGAAACTCACCAAGTCGCTGCTGACTTTGATGGATTGCTTGAACACGGTCCAAACCACGGCCTCATTGCAGTTGGGGGTCGTCAGGGAGCCCAGGTAGCGGTAATACTTGGTGCGGTCCACCCCGACCAGGAGGTCGTCCAGGGAGATCCCAGGAGCTACCGAAACGATGGAACCTGAGGACAGAGACACAACCTGGCACATTAATACACAACAATAGATCCAATTATCCTCACGACATAGTAAATCATGAAATGTACCCTCAGTGGTGATGTTTGACAGGTAGGAGGTCAAGTTGCTCCAACTTGCGGGTGAGTTAGTCGCGTTTCCTGACATTGGCTGAAAAAGCGTTATATTAGAATTTAAAGTAGAAACGCTCAGTTTCTTTCAGGCCAATTAGAAAGAGTCCCGCCTCCGCTCTCACCTCGATGAAGAAACCGAGGGCAGCGACTCCTGTGGGGTCTTGAGTAGCGAGCGTTATGTTCCTGTTATAGGTCAGCTTGGTGCTCACAATGTGCATCTGCAATGGAATGAAGACAGGTGTTGATTGAACCCGTCTAATGAAGCTCTGGTGATTTACATGAACTGAGCGGATCCGCACCTCCATTGCGTAACGCTTCCCGTCCACGGTGTGTTCCGAGCCGGGAACAGAGGAGCCGTTGCCCCAGTGAAAGTGGAACTGCAGGGTGTCGTAGGCCCCAGACAGACCTCCCCCTGAAATCTGAACCCCACTTCCTAAGGTGACTCTGACTGCAACAAATACAAACAAGGAGGATCCAATTACATAAAAACCCTGGCTCCAGGTCTGTGCTGTATTTCTGACTTCACCCACCCGTGTTGTCGATGTTTTGCACCGTGGTCATCGCCGATTTGTTGTTGAAGTTCTGAAACCCGAACGCGGTCAAGCTGGCGTTGGCGGTGGCGTTGGCCGACATAATGTTAATGGGCGACTGTCTGCTGCCATTGCAGTACAGAGGAAAGAGGGTCGACCAGGTGCTGGAGTCTGGAGGAGGAAACAGGGATGAGTCCATGCAGAGCTGAGATGCTGAGGTTTTAATGTGGTTGATAAAAGATAAAGGAAACCCACTCACTGCAGGCGGGCTCGTTGTAACACCAGGCTGGAGGAGGAAAAGCATATAAATATTAATGAATAAATTACAGTAAGTCACATACAGTAGGATCTAAAATTAAAGGTTCCAGTAGTCACCAACTGTCGTGGTTCTGCTAGAAGACGCATCGACGCATGGCACCAAAGCGCACACAGCGAGTGCTGCCACTACAATTAACTTCATCTACAAAAAAACAAACAGAGGCACATTTTCTGCGTTCAAATACAAACTCATCAGGAGTTTTGGGAAAAGTAAACACAGAGATTACTAAAGCAGTAGAACAGCCAGGTCTCATTTTACTCATTTACTGACTGCTCTTGGACCTGAATTACCCCTAATTAGCACTAAAACCACTGTAACAGGTGACAGTGAAGAACACAGCAGCATCAGCGTGTGTTCGCCGCAACCATGACAAAAAAGAATAAAAAAATCAGGTTGCCTGTTTCACCCTCAGGGACGATATTCTTGTATTAGTCCATAACTCTACGTCTGTATAACAGCTGTAAGACCGCATGTTAGAGCTGATGTGACAGCGTCTTACCTTCAGGGCGTCGGTTCGTCTTCTGTCTTTAGACAAGCGTGAACTCCCTCCTTTTATCCCCAACCCTTCACGCAGCAGGTGCCACCGTCTCCATCAGATAAACCCTTGAAGCAGGTAGAAAGTATTCACCAGAGGTGATTGTCAGATAAGGTCAAGATGTTGTTTCTGCCATTCGATCCAAGGGCCCATGGTTACTGATCAGTAAGACCTCTGCCAACTGGCCTGGCTCTTCACGGGTTCCAGTTCCAAACCAGTTCTTAAACCGAAGGAGGACACATTTGGGCGAATACAGAAGCTTATTACTAGCTTTTGCACAAAACCAGCTGGACTGGATGTAAAAATGTGACATATGCCCATTGTGATGACGAACGTAGCGTTGCGATGACGGCTCCATTCTGAGGAACACGGTTCAGAACAAACATCAGGATGGGTCCTATCTGAACCTGATCACGACAGCACATGCTGACAGGAATGTGGCACCAACCCCTTTGTGGACCAACTTGCTTCCGGTCCAGTTTGCGAAATGCTTCTGTAGATGGATGAGACAAGAAACAGCAGAAACAAAGACTTGTTTCTAAGTGAGTGAATTGATCCTGGCCAACTCCGCCTTGAACAATGGGCCGAACCTGGTCCCAGTATATGGCACACAAAGCAATGTGACATCTTAATTACTTTAGAAGGATCACACCCTCCTCGTCAATCAAGTCTCTTCTCATTAATAGGCTGCTGTTTCTGTTATGAATAAGACGGATGCAATAAATCTCATGCAGTCATTTGCTTAGGCTGAGTTTCACACGCTCATCGCCTTCCACGAAGCCAAATAGCTTCCATGAATCACAGGACTTTGTTAATTCTACAACAACTAAAGAAACTGAATGCTCACATTGTTTCCCCTTGTGCTCTCACCCTTTTTACTGCACATGTGGTTCCATCATTGTATGAGCAGGTGCGTTCCTCCAATTGGGAGTCGTTGCATTCATTCGTGGTCATGCAGAAAGTGTGTCCTACACTGTGTGACAGTAGGATCATGACCGTGAGTGACTGAGTGTAACATACACTGACATGTTCTGTCAAAACAGCTCAACCTGATACACTGGAGGAACGCAAACCTATATGAGTCTGTGGTGGAGTTGTGCGACTGCTATCAAATCGGTCTCCGGTGACATTAGGACATCTCTCACTGAACCAACAATAGCTGCGAAGCCATTCATGAGACCCCAGCTCTTCAGCTTATGTGATTTTTTGTTTTTACATCTTTTCCAGGTTATTAATTGGCTTTGAAGCTTTTCAGCATGTGACCTTCACCAACATGAACTGTGTTTTACACTTATTGTTGCTTTGACTCTGGCAATGTTTTTCTTCTACAAATGGTCACGTCTGTCTGTTTTCAATCTCAAAGTCAAAGTATTTGTTCATACTGATTGTTTTTTACCCAACTATTATGAGTCTACTGGAAATGTTACGTGTAAGAATTTCCAATCATTTGTTTACTTGAAGCATTCAGTGGTTCGACCGGCTCGGTTGAAACCAGCTTCAGGAAGTATTTGCTTTGTTTGAAGATGTTGAGTTAAGAACATTTCAACATTTCAAATATACAATATATTTATTGTGCAATCTTAGCAAATCCAACAGGTTACAATACGTGTCTTCATGTTGTAGACAACAATAAAACTAAGGTAATGGGGAAATCACAGCGTGACTTCATCCTCTCAGCCTGTTTTGGATGCAATGGCGTCCTCCACAACTACTGTACGTACTGATGCTCTGTGAAGGGAAAACCAATGAATCCCCTCTAAGCACTCAATAATTTAAAAAGGTCCTGCATAAATATTCAGTCAACTAATATTTTAAAATCACATCCTAACACCAAATCATTTCACCAAACACACACCCATTTTAGTGACTACAGCATATATTTCTAAAGGACCTACTAAACAGGTCAGATAGTGTTTAATGATGGTGTAAATTCACCAGTGTCCATCCCCACTAACGAGGGTTAGACCAGTAAGTGCTAAGGCTGAGGACAGTAGCTCCACTACACGCCAACGCCACCGCTCCAGTGATCTGCTCAGGACGTGAGACGGGGCCACGGTGGAGGTTCACGCGGGAGTTACACGAAAAGCCGCAGGCACGCCAGCAGAACGTACGCGGCCACGGGCCCGGGGGACGCGGAGGCCGACCCGGTGGTGTAGATCGTCCTGCCGTTCAGAGGCTGCGCCGGGCGAAACACGCTGTAATATCCCATTTGGTCGGGGAACGTCGTCAACTGGTGGAGTCCAAACAAAGTCAGATGCTGGAGTTAGAGCAGATTTAAAACACAGGCCTCCTGACAAGTACTAGGCTGGATGTGCAGGGTGAGCCTGCTGACTCAGTACCTGCAGACAATCACTCCTTGTTTAATTCCGAAAAGGTAATCAGAGTCATCTCCTTCAAAGCTTAAAGGAACTTTAGCAATCAATTGCATTATGCTATTGTTTCTGCATTGTTATTTCACTTCAAGCCTGTTACATAGTTGCGTGTTTCAGGAGATAATGATCTGCACATACCAGCTTGCGATCCACCTTGATGGACTCTTTAAAGACCGTCCAAACCACGGCTTGGTTGCATAAGGGGGTGGTTAGGGAGCCATTGTAGCGGTAGTACGAGTCCCTGTCCACGTCGCCGAGCAAGTCGTCGATGGAGAGAGCTGCTGAGAGCTCAACACTGGAGCCTGAGGAGAGAATATAGATAAGACACATCCTGTGTGTGTGTGTGTGTGTGTGTGTGTGTGTGAACATGGACTCACTTTTGTTTTGAATAGTAGGCAGGTAGCTGGTCAGCGTCGACCAGGCGTGAGTCACAGATGCTGGAATTGATGTAGAACTCGCCTGTAGAAACACATTAACATTAAAGAACACTAGTTTGGTACCAAGGCAAGAGACAACAACCTGCTTATTGGACCACTACCGAGCGTTACCTCAATAAAGAACGCCAGCACCGCGAAGCCACTGGGGTTGTGGTTGGCTTCAGCCAAACTCAGGTCCTTCCTCTTGCTCACTACGTGCATCTGGACAAAGGCGATAGAAACCTGAGAACAGGAAGAACCGGGCCTTGAACGCCACGGTGCCGGTGCCGAACCCACCTCCATCAGGTAGCGCTTAGAGTCCACCGTGTGCTCCGAGCCCGAGGCGTGTGCCGTGCCCCAGTGGAAGTGCAGCTGGAGGGCGGCGTAGACGTGGCCCAGGCCTCCTCCAGAGACCTCCACCACGCTGTCCCTTAGTCCACACGTCACTGAGGGGGGGGACGGGGGACACGTTCCGATCCAGACCGTTATTCACCTTTAACCCCTAAAACCTCTCACCTGTGTGGCCTGTGTTAGTGATGGACGCGAAGGCGCTTCTGCTGCTGAAGTTGGTGAGGGTGAAGGCGTCCAGGCGCCCGTCCGTCCTCGCGGCGCGCGCGTCGATATCGACGGGCGATTGGCGCGTGGCGCCGCACGAGGAGCCCGGCAGGAGGTCCCAGTGGGACACGTCGTTCGCTGCAGACAGAGAGGGCGAGCGTCTCACGGCCTGCGCTCCGCTCGGTCGTCTGTGTGCGTTCCATACGTACCACAAGCGCCGTAGCACCATTCGTGACCTGAACGAGAGGAGACGCGAAACTTGACACGCGCGTACGCGAATGTAGAACTGCTAGAGGTGATGAGGCGAGATCGCGGTACCGCTGGGAGGAAGTGGGGTGGCGGGGGAGGCGGACACGCGGCGGCTGTTCAGAGCTTGAGTGGGCCGATAAACATTAGTGAGTCCTGTCTTCGCGGGAAACTGTCGGACCTGAAGAAGAAACAACCTGATCAGACACGAGTCCGTTTGTGTTTGTGCCGTTCGGTTCCGTGGAACCCAAGCCTCCGAACCCGCGTCTGTCGTCTCACGTGGATCATGTTTTTCCGTCTCGCGCGCAAAAAGGAGAAACGGATGTGCGATATTGGCGCGCGGTAGATGTGATGCCATCTGATCCCGTTTTGCAATTTTAAACCCAACGGTTGAACATATCAGCGTCTTATTTTGTAGCAGAAAACGCACGCACGCGCGCGACACAACGGGTCCATTCAACACGCGTCAGCGATACAGTGAAGTGCGTCAGTCAGGTGTTAAAGGTGCACGCGCCTGTCATGAGATACAGCGGAGGTGCTGATGGCTGCAAGATAAAGACACTACACCTGCACATCTATAACACCGAGCCTCAAACACATGACTCACAGTGCTGCGTGTTTTTAGTCACACGCAGCTCCAGCATTTCATAATGATCAGACAACAGGATCAAAACAGGTCTCGTTATCAAATGACTCAATCGAACCAGGCACCTGCGTGTCGCGGTGGATCGGTCGCCTCCATCAGATCCCGTTTACAACATGTTTTTAAATACGTTTTCTGTTCTCACCAGATTGACGTTGATGTTGATTGGCTCGTGAAAGACGGTCCACACAACCGCCTGCGTGCAGTTGGGGGTGGTCAGGGAGCCCGCGTACCGGTAGAACCTGCTGAGGTCCACGGTTCCGATCAGGTCATTGATGGAAATGTTTTTATTTACAGGAGTCGCAGCATCTGTGGGACGTAGGTCGACAGAATGGAGCTCTGAAATACAACACCGGCAGCAGAAATTTCCCGAAAGTATAGTGTTGACATTTTATTCAAAATTAAAAAGACTGTGACCTCATTATTCTCATGTTTGCGCTGAACAAGCCTCAGGGTCTGGCAACAACTAAACGCTTGGCAAAGCCGTTCAACCTTTTGTTTCAGGAAAAGTACTGCGCACACACACACACACACACACACACACACACACACACACACACACACACACACACACACACACACACACACACACACACACACACACACACACACACACACACACACACACACACACACACACACACACACACACACACACACACACACACACACACACACACACACACACACACACACACACACACACACACACACACACACACACACACACACGGAAGAAAGGAAATACCTGTGACGTTGGTGAGGTACGATGTGAGCGCGCGCCACGGTCCTGATGCTGCTGCATCATCTGTCGCCTGCAGAGGGAGGCGAGCACAGAGAGTTTGGGGGTGGGGGGTGGGGGGGTTCAATAATTCCATTCAGGTTCGCATATGCAGACATACGTTTATGAAGAAGCCAAGAACGGCTATTCCCTGTGGATCGGCCAGAGCCTGCGCCATCGTGAGGCCCGTCTTCAGGCTAACGACGTGCATCTGCAACAGGAGCAGAGAGGCTGGTGGGAGCGCGGGGACGTGTGTGTGTGTGTGTGTGTGTGTGTGTATGGGGGGGGGGGTCTACAGTACCTCCACCGGGTATCTCTCTCCATCGATCGTGTGCTCTGAACCCGGGTGGTACTGGGTGTCACCCCAGTGGAAGTGGAGCTGAATGGGAGTGTAGCTTCCATTCAGACCCCCTCCTCCTATTGTGACACCGCTCTGCTCCAGTCCGTAGTTTACTAAGCACAGGAATAAGCTGGTCTCTGCGGAGTTGAAGATGCTTCTAGCGGCGCCAGGAGCCGTCGTTCACGTACCCGTGTGCCCGTTGTTGGTGACCGAGGCCACGCGCTGGCGCAGGAAACCCACGAACGTGAAGTCCAGCAGGCCTGGGTCCGTGTGAACGTCGCCGGTGACGATGTCGATGGGAGACTGCGCGGTTCCTCCGCAGGAAGAACCGGGGAGCTCTGGCCACGTGCTCGGCGTGTGAGCTGGAGGGTCGGGCGACGGCGCCGGAGACGTGAGAGGACGAAGCGCTGGTTCAGGAGAAGCAGTTAATGGGAAATCTGTGCGGACTTACCACAGCCGGTGTAGCACCAGTCACTGGCAGCAGCTGAAACAGGGGAGGTGTCATTATTAAATCAACCTGCAACAATTTATGCATAATATCTAACACCTTCAACCGTTTTAACCTAAATCCTTGTATTTATTGTAGGTAGAAACTGCCATCAGGAATATTCAAACATGAGAAATACCAAGGGTCTTTAAACTCACCATATTTTACCCAAACCTCCAAACACAGACACAGCAGCACGGGGTAGCGATGCATCTGAAGGGACGTAGTTCAGTGTTAGAGCCCAATCAGTAACGAGACACTAAAAGACAATCATGATGTGATGCAGGAAAGCTCAACGCAACCTCTACTGACGTCCAGCTCAGGCTTCAGGTCCCGGAGCTTTGAGAATAAAAGCGTATTAGAAAAAGCGTACTTATTTAAGCATACGTATTTAAAGGGTGACATTTAAACAGGAGGGGTGAAGGGAGGGGAGACCAGTGTATATACACACACACACACACACAACAGCGACCCGATGGGGGAGACGAGGCGTTTACTGTAAACCGCAGTAACATATTGTACGACGCACAAGTCAAACACACGGGTGACTTTCTCATACGGTCACATCACTCTTCACTTACAGTAAAGACAGCTTATGACCACACAGCTAGAAAGGACCAGGATGAATTAAGGGACGGGAGGAAGAGACATGAACTACAGGAAAAATAATGGGAGGATTCAAAAGATGCAGCTGTGAATGAGGCAGCTTCAGTTATTTTAATCAATAACTCAAAGTGGATTATATGAAAGAGCGGCAGATGTGACTACAGGAAAACTTGGTGATGTCATAGGGTCTGTGTTCGACAACACAAGTGTTTGATACGGAGCGTGAAGAGCGTTTAATTAACCGAGTTCCCTGAAGCCCTCTCAGCTTGAACTTCTAATGTCAGAGGTCAACGCCGGCCTGCTGTTGACTCAACACTAACATGTTGGGTCTTTTTGCAAAGTCGCTTAAATATTAATAGGAAGTCAGTTTTCCAGCGACGCAGAACCTCACCTGGAAACAAGCAAGGACCCTCAGGATGCAGTAGGTTGGAGGTGGGAGAGCCAAGGTCTTCTGCGAGTTCTTCACCTGAGCAGCAGCTGGACCTCATTTAATAATCAGCGTGTGACTGGCTGAGCAACCAGCTCCGTCTATGACTTCACTGACTAAACTAGGATATGTTGTCTACTTTTTCTGTTCTAGTATTTTATATATTTTATACAGAAAATAACCACCAAGCTCTAAATCACTTAGTTTCATAATAAGTGAATCTATCAAAAACAAACTGCATCATGGGAACTGTAGGAGCCATGTTGCTCACATTAACTGTTTTACAGATAAATAAAAATGTATTAAAATCAGTGACAGGACACAGTGAGAACATGTAAATTTTTACTATAACATGTTACAATCACAGAGAAAACACACCTCATTGTCACCTTTCTGGTGTTTTAACCACCACAAACACTGGTGTTAATACATGACATGAATGAAATTAACTTAAGCGGACATTAAGTCAGCTGTTGTAGGAAGTTAAAATAGTTTTTTACAAAAACTAAACATTTAGTGAACATATAAAAATGTGTTCTGGTGAGGGATCCTTGGCTGCAGAGTCCGTCGTAAACACAGTACCGCCGGTGACCACAGGGGGCGCCAAAGCGCTGCAGACTGGCTCAGAGCAGAGCGGCGACGCTCCTGAGAGACAAAGGCCGATGTTCAAACAGGACACTCGCATTACATGCTGCATCAAGACGTGTCTGTCTTACTGAAAAATGGACCCGCTGAGCTCATCGACAAGTCCACCTGAACATCAGCACAAAAAGTATGCTTAGAGACACAAAAGCAAACAAGGAGGCGCCTCCAAGGCGGTGTGTACTCACCTGGTGTGCAAACAGTGTCACACAGAATAGGACACAGGAAGCAGGATGAGCATCCCTGTGGAACGACAGGCACAACGTGAGCTGGCTCTGCTCGTACTCACACCGCTTCATTCACTGTATTCGTATTATCGTCATCATCTTGGACCGTTACTGTTACTTGGCAGTGTTGACAGTGATCGGACCCGTCTCCCTCCTCACAGGGACACTTGGCACAGGCCTGAGAGCAGTGCTGCAAATAGGAGGACACGGCGGTTAAAACTGGGCCTGGTGGGTTCGTCGGTGTCGTGACGGAGGTTCTACCTGGCAGACGGAGCAAACGCTGCACAGGGAGCCGGGCCGGAAGTGCAGCGAGTCGCTGGTGTCTGCATGAGAACAACACAAACAGATCAACAGAGCTCCCAGGAGGCTGGAATGAGGGCTTCTACAGCTTCTGGCTGACGCCGTGTGTTGTTGTCTGAAAATAGCCACACGCAGCTCGACGCCCACTGTTTCAGCCGCGTGGTGTCTATTTTAGGACTGATATCTGTCTCAACAGCTACGTTTGAGTTAACATTCGGTCACAAGTGCAGTGGAGATGTTTGGGTTTGGACCAACTCATCTCAACTCAAACTAAGTTTAGTGTTAAAAAAAGTGAGCATATATCACCGTCTTCCTCTTCCTCAGCTGCAGACGTTTGATCCTCCTCTTCCTCAGCGGTCAGATATCCTTCGGATGCTTCTTCATCATCTTTAGCTCCCTCCTCGTGCTCATCGTGCTCGTCCTCCTCATCTTCCTCCTCCTGTTGCTCTTCAGCCTCTGCGTCATCATCAGATTCCTCCTCTTCATCGTCATTATCACCCTCCCCCTCTTGATCATTGTCCCCCTGCTCACCATCGGAATCATCATTTTCTTCCTCCTCCTCCTCTTGAGCAGTCTCTCTATTGTCTGATTCACCCTCCTCTTCCTCCTCCTCTTGAGCATCCTCTTCCTCCTCATTATCTGATTCACCTTCCTCTTCCTCCTTGGCATCACTCTCTTCCTCATCCCTTTCATCCACCCCTAACTCCTCCTCATCCTCTTCATCTTCATCCTCAGTATCTCCATTTTCCTCCTCTGCCTCATGTTCATCTGTTTCATGCCCATCATCTGATTCTTCGTCACCATCGCCATCATTCTCAGCAGCTTCACCTTCTTCTTCATCATATTTTGCTTCAGTATCAGTATCAGCCGCATCCTGTGCGCCCACTACACCTCTCAGCACAAGCTGGGACGGGCACAGGAGCATGAACAGGAGCCCCACCACCCAGGCTTTCACAGGAGCCATTCTAACAACTATTACTACTATAAGGTACAAATACACACTTAAAGAATAGCTACCGTTTCTCTCACGAAAAATCAAAACAATCTGCAATCAAACATTTAAAAATCAATGAATCCACAGGAAATTCTGATCTACCAGCCGGCGACTCTGGGATTCTGTTCAGGTCTTTGCTCCAGGCGAAGGAAGGGTAGGAGAGGTCTGTGCTCACAAGACTGACAGAGCACAGAGAGGACACAGTGGAAACACAACTGGGTGTGTGGTGTAGTTGGTGTTACGGCATGTGCATGACTGACAGAGGCACATGTCCAGGAAGAATGTTCCCAATGCCCTTAACACTGGGTAGTAGAACGGCAGGCGTGTGTGTGGGAGGAGGAGGGTGGAGCAAAGGGGATCACAGAACAAATGAAATGAAAAAGACATTTTATCAAGACTGATAATAAAAGGAGACATTACAGGACAGTATATGTACAATTTACCAGCCTGAAGGTAAATAAGGTAATAACTTATGAGAACATCTCATGGTTTTAACTTTTTTTAACAGATGTCAAAATGATCTATGGGGTCTGCACGCGTGGCCCCTCGACATTCCAAGGAATTAGCTTCCATGTGAACATGGTTTCAATTTAAAAACTCATGGGCGAGTTCCTCAGAACGTGACGGATGCAAACACGCGCAGGCAAATATTAAATATTTGCACACGCAGCGAGGCGGCGACGGCGGCGCACCACTCCGCGTGAGCCTCCGGTGAGATTGACAGGCGGCTATTTACAGTAAAGTGTCCTTCAGCGGCTCCGCGTCGCTATGCGACCTTCAATGGAGCCCCGACGTACTGAAACTCAGCACCGGCGAGAACACAGGACCTCCACCTACTGCTCCTCCACCGCCGAGACCGACTGCTGTGACTGATCTGATGGATTTTCCTGGACTGTATCGCTTTGGCCCCATTCACAACATTTTATAGGTCTTGGCACCAAGTTTTATTGAAAACTAGTCAAAAGAAACCTTTATTTCTTTCACAGTACAAGGTTAACAAGGTTGCCATGTCCTGTATTTACAATCACTAAACACAATATAAAAAAAGATGCTATTGCCTGTCATTGCACAAAGGCACTTGTGACGGGTGCATTCACTTTGTTCCAGTTGAGGCCGTAGGAGATGAAGAAAGAACAAAAGCGGAGTGAACATGACGTCGTCGCTGACGTTGAATCAGCTGGAACTGGAAGGAGCGGCGAACGCATCTGTGTGGCAGGAGGCACAGGTTAATGTGGAAGCAACACGCAGACGTGTGTCTATGTGTTGTCTTTACAAGCACCTTGTCTTGTGGGCGGAGGCCGAGCAGGTTTCACTGAGCTGCTTTGAGCCAAACTTTCCACTATCCAGCTGAGAGCATTTGAGCAATACTCCATCTGCAGACGTGAAGCGTAAATTACTACACAGAGAAACATTACTAGAATAATAGTTAGTGAATTTACCTCCGTTTCCAGGGCCCTCAGTCTGCGGTCAACGGCTCTGCTTTCAGTCACGTGTTTGAGCACGTCGTCCACCCTAGAAAAGACGCCAAGTTACAAATGAACCATTTAAAAGCGCCGATTCTCACCGCTGGCGACGGGAGGTTTGCTCACTTGACGGACACGCGCTTGAGCCTCTCAGAATCGCTGCTCCTCTGGATTTTGGTCTGCGCAGACAGGAAGTCCTCCTTCTGGATGGTTTCCCACGTCATCAGCCTGTTGGCCGTTTTCCCCGTCACCTGCAACACTGGCAGAAAATACAAAAGGGTTGACTGTTCATTTAACAGGCCTCGAGCCACATTCTTACCATAATGAAGCCGTACAACAGCAGAACTGACCGAAGTCGTAGATCTTGATGGAGGGCACCTTGCGGATGATCCTCTTGATGAAGAGGTTGAGGTGAGACAAGATGATGAACGGTGGCGCCAGGGACGGACGGGAGTGATACTGAACAATCAGGCTGTAGCGCTGGAACTTCCAGTGGATGTCACTGTTGGCCTGGACCTCATTGAAGGTGTAGCTGCGGGGACGACAGAGCATGAAGCCACGGCTGCAGATGCCGACGGACGGCGGCTGATGCCGACGTTCTTACCTAAACATGGCGATGAGCAGGTTGATGAGCACGATGTTGGTCGCCAGCAGATAGATAACGAGGAGAATCACCACCAGCCAGTTGCTGAGCTCCGTCCTGCACGGCTCCTCACCTTCCCAGATCAGCGTCTTGTTGGTGGTGCACTCCTTGTCCCACTCCTTCCCCACTGAGCACATCAAACAAATGTAGGTCAAAATGTAATTATGGAGCTGAGGAATATACATCATGAAATATAAATGCTGATACCATCAATCTCCTCCACTGGGATCTGCCCAAAGATGTGTAAGTACGGCCTGTAAAAGACCCGTCGGAAGATGCGGTCCAAGTTAGGGTCGTAGGAGTAAACTAAAGCCTGATTGGCTACTCCGTATGCCATCTGCCACACCCCCAGGAAGAAGAGGAAGAAGAACACGTCCTTCATCTGAACAGGAGGAAACAGAGCATGTCTTCATTCTGTTGCTAAGCAACAAAGTAAAATCCTGCGGTGCAATTTCTCTCTCACCATCTTGCCCAGAATAATGATCTTTGGTCCCAGATGCTTGTGGATGGCGAAGATGTGAATGAGCCGGAGGGTGAAGACCATGTAATCCACACACAGGATGTCCCGACCGAACTCATGCGAGTACTCAAACATCCTAAGACAAGAGAGACGCGGAGCGAAGTCTGTGGTAACGGCGCCGCCCAGTGGCCTGAGCGCTGCGATGCAATGTTGACATAACCCAGTCTAACGTACAGTATGTTCTATGTCTAACTAACTGTCTGTACCTGAAGATCACGCCTACAATGAAGAGTGTGATGGCGGTGAGGTCACACTTGTTCCACACGTCCTGAATGTACATTCTCATGCTCTGACGCCACGTCAGCGCCCCCATGAAGAAGGTCTAGGCAGGAAACACACATGATTGTCACATGATAGCGAGACTCATGGTTTAATCACAGTCACAGGATTAGGGTGATCGGGATCCTCACCTCCCGGATCTCTTCACACACGATGGTGAACACCCAGAAGTACAGCACAAACTCGCTGGTGGACGGGCCGTCGGGCGGCGGGCCCTGGAAGTCCACCAAAAGCACGTAGGCGAACAGCAGCAGGAAGAGGAAGTACATCAAGACGTTGCCCAAAAACGAGGTGATGGGCGCGAACCAGAACTGGCGCCATCGTGAGACTATGAAGGGACGCTGGGGCGGCCTGGGAGGTGAGCCTGCAGCGGGACAGACACACGGACGGACGGTCACGCTGTGGGTCTGCGTTCAATGACGCTGCCGTCAAACGGGACTCACCTTGGACGTCTGTCATCATCAGACTGTCCGCGTCTTCAGCTTCACTGGTGCAAAAACGACACAGGCTTCTTAGTACGTCACAAGACACGCCGCAGCGCTTCCTGTTCCCACGTTACCACCATTAACAGCAAAGTAAAGCAGAGGAGGAGGATTACGTTCGCTTGAGCTCCGAGAACGAGTAGACTGTGGTGCCGTAGACGTTGTAGTTGGGCCGCGGCTGATCTTCGTCAGGCTTCGCCTCCTCTTCCTCCTCCTCTTGATAGGGGTCCGTGTAGTTCCTGCCAGGTATGATAAGCGCTTAATCTGTTAAAATGTGAAGAGGCCAAATGATAATGACAGGGAAAAGTTGATTTGTGGACTGGACCTGAAGGAGATGAAGTTCGTGTAGCAGAGGATGGGACAGAAGAAGGTCACCAGGAGCTTCCACACCTCCGTGTTCCTCTTCATGGACCCCCACCAGATCTGGGACAACAGCGACTGCAGGGGAACAGCGTTTGTCACTGAGGAGCTAGAAATGAAGCTCGTTCCAGCTTCTCGTCGCCACGGGACGCGGGCGAACGGACGCACCTGCACGCCGTCATGGCTGAAGAAGAGCCGCGCGTCGGCACCCATTCCCATCTGCAGGCAGGTGGCGCCGCTCCAAATGGTGGACTTCCTAATCAGCAGGGTGAACGAGTGAGTCTCGTTGCTCCGGTAGCAGCGGCTGAAGATGTCTGAGAAGACGCGGCATCATTTAAAGCTAAAACAAAGCCGTTCGTCCGTGTGCTCGTCGGGGATTCGCCGTCTCACCGTGCGCCAGCGTCTCAAACTTCTGGGCCAGGTCCTTCATTGACTGCTTGGTGTCGGCCTCGTCCTCCAGCTTGGACAGCTCCCTCAGGAGCTTGCAGCCGCTCAGGGCGCTCAGCACGGGCTCCCCTGCCTGGGAGAGAGCATCACTAGCGACACACGCCTCCGGGGGCGGGCCCAGCGCGGCGCAGCCGCGGCGCCGAAGAACCAGCTCACCATCTCCCAGAAGTACGTCGCCATCTCGCTTCGGTTCTGCAGGGCAGCCCAGATGAAGAGCGAGGCCCAGGGCGACGGGCAGCGCTTGTGGCGATAATCGAGATAACGAGCCTCCCGGGCGGACTGGGGTGAAAATACAAATGTAAGGGCACATAGGACACAATGAGAGACACTGATGGACCCTGGAATACCTTCAAAGCCTTCCTCTGGGAGACATGAGGCTGTAATCCTAAGGCGTCGTAGTAATAGCGATGGCAGACGTCACCCATCAGCAGCTCCAGGACCCTGGACACCTGCAGATAAAGGGACAGGGCACCGATCACCCTTTGAATACAGACCAGAGTCACGGCCCTGTGGGTCGGCAGACACACCTCAAACAGCGTGACCTCGGCGTCGAGGCCCCTCATCTCCTCCTCCGCCGTCATCACCGGGGGGAGCTGCTGGCTACTGGGCGCGGTTCCCAGCCGCTCCACCAGGGAGCGCTGCAGCAGCTGGTACAGCAGCGTGCCCTCGTCCACCGAGCGGTACAGCTGCTCCAGACGCCCGTAGGTGAGGTAGTGCAGGACGCTGAGGCCGTTCTCGGCGAAGAGACGCACGAACTGAGGCTTGTCGTTGATCAGGGCGTCGGTCATGGACTCCTCCAAGTCATTGTACTGTTTGATTGGACGCAGATCAGTCTTTTGGGATGTCTCTAAATGCACACACGCACACGCACACACACACACACACACACACACACACACACACACACACACACACACACACACACACACACACACACACACACCTTCCAGTGGATGTCTCCGTTGAAGAGCTCGCTCTTGGCGATGTCCACCCGGTTCCACGTCACAGCCAGCTTCAGTTCGTCCATGTACGGGTTGGCGTCACCCGCCGCCCGCTGTTTACTGGCTGAGCAGCAGAAATGCACCACGAACGGGACAATGAAGCTAGATTCCAATCATCAGAAGTTCAGGTGGTGATTATGGCTGAGTACCTGCCACCAGCGCTTTGAGCAGCACGGTGTCAAAGTCGTTGGGGCCGTCCTGCTCGCCGTGGTAGACGGTGATGAAGTATCGGTTCTGGTAGATGCTCAACGCCTGGAGAAAAAATAAATCACATAAATGAGGTACTCCCACCATCATAACATAGTGTCTCTCTCTCTCTCTCAGCATTTACCCGCTCCACTAGTTTCTCCGTTTCCACCTCAGAGGGGAAGTGATGCCTGACCCGCTCCGCCATCCGGTCCTTCAGGTCCACGCTGGGACAGGCGGCGCCGTCGGCGCCGTCGCTGAAGGCCTGGGCCGCCGGCGTGGACGAGAAGGTCTCCAGCACGTCGCTGAGGAAGTCGGCCACGCCCCCCGAGCCGGCGAGGACCAGCCAGGGGATGGAGTTCTTCAGGGACAGCTCCACTCTCTGACCGACAGGACGAGGAAACGTGGGACACAAACCAGCGACCGACAGTAGGGGGTGTTGCACACATCGGACTCGTGGGCCGTACCTTCAGCAGACTGGCCTCCCCAGAGATCAGCATACACAGCACAGGGATGTCAATGCTGCCCGTGCCTGTGGAAGCATGATGAGCAGAATCAGCCCTGCGGTTCTAACCGATGTGTTCTCACACGCAGCCCTTTGGGTTTTATTCTCCCTCTCTCGCTCTCACACCCCATATTCCCGTGCGCTGCTGGGAGATGTAGTACTCGAGCTTGGCCCTGAACCCGGTCTCTCCTCCCGCGCGGCCCACGGTGCCGTCGTCGACCAGCAGGAAGGCCTGGTAGTTGTTGTCCAGGCAGCAGGACTCCTTGGACGTGTCCAGAGTGTACTTGGCTGGAAAGCTGCCCTGCGAGAGGCCGACGGAGGCGGAGTTAGTGCCCGCGGGCCCCTCCCACGCGGCCGGAACCCCGTCGACCCGGCGTGCGCTACCTGAGCGTTGACCAGCTGATCCCGGTTGTGCACCAGGCCCCAGGGGGCGACGCCCAGCGCCACCACCTTGCTGAGGGAGGCGGCGGTGGCGTGGTCCCGCACCGCTTCTCCCACGCACTTGCCGACGCCTTCCCGCATGCCCGCGGTTATGATCCACGCCCCTGAGTGGGAGAGGCAGGAGACCCGCGTGAGGAGTTAGTCGGCGCTGCAACAGCTGGGTGTTTCCTGCTGCTGCTCGTGACCAGTGGAGTCTTGGGTTCAATGCTGACTTAGCGTTTACCTGTGCTTTGTGAGGCCTTCACGAGCCCCTGCCTGAGAATCTCCCGCACCCAGGTCTTCATCTTGGTCTTGGCCTCCCCCCCCACCACCGACACCACCAGGTTGGGCAGAGGCAGGCCCCACTTGCCGGTCAAGAGGTTGTAGACGACCGACGGCGCGGTGTCGCACGACAGACGGACGAACTGAGACCCAACAGCAAAACAAAGAGTTCAAGTGAAGGCGCGCAGGCGCCCATGAGCCGCGCGTGAGCGTTACGCACGTAGCTGTGGCGCTTGCTGGCTCCCGCGAACTGCAGCTCCCCATAGGCGTCCGTCGGGTACTCGGACGAGTGCTGGCCGCTGTTCCAGTTGTTCACGATGGCGGCGCTGAAGTAGTCGCCGAGGGCCACGGCGGCGTGCTCGCGCTTCAGGCGGCCGCACTGGCACCGCTGGCCGTCGCTGCGCGGGACGAGAGGGCGACAAATGAATGGGCGGCGGCGGCGCGGCGGCGCGGCGGCCACGCGCGGCACGGTACCTGGGGTCCTCCACAAACGTGGTGCACAGTCGCCTCTTGAAGACTTTGGGCATCCAGCTCTGAAAACAGACGCGGTGCAACGTCAGGACAGTTGTTTCTGAGTTAGGTATTTGCATGTGAGGGAGCTGTGGCTGCAGGAAACCTGTCCCTTAATCTTTTCTTCATATCTCACAACTCAGACTTCTCTCCATTATAATCCCCTTGTTTCGATCCCTCCTCTCTATTGGAGGAGACGAGCTTCCACATGTTTCCTGGGGTGGGAGGGGCTTCTCCCAACATATGCTCATTATTATTATTATTATTATAATTACTTCCATGTGAAAATATGTGCTGCGAAGACGAGCCCCCCTTCAAATAGATTCTGTTATTACCGTGGCTACTACTTTAAAGAATCAGATTAGAGCAGGATTAGAAGGTTTGGTCATTGGATGTTCTAAAAAGCGCAAAACGGGCGCAACTGATCCGGCGGCACTTCCGCAGATCTGGTTTGACAACTATCGCGGTGTGGCAACCTGACACACGTCTGCTCCCACGCGAAGCCGCGATGAACCCTTCTATTCAACATTCTACTCCCAGACGCGTCGTCCGACTCTCCGAACTCTCCGAACTCGTCGTTATTCGGGTCCGGACGCCGCTTCCGCAGCCGCTTCCCTTCCGTCGTTACGCTTCGAGGCGCACGCCTTCACGTCGAAAGGCGCAGCCGCGGCGGACCGGACTGTTTCTGCGCACAGGCTCGCGTCCTGTCCAGCCCTCCACGCGCACGCTCGCGTTCGACCCACCTGGTCCTTCTCGGCTTTGTTCGGCGCGTCCCCCTCCTCCCCCTCGCCCCCCGTCGCTCGCATGTTTCCCCCGCTGTCGCTGAGCTCGGCCTCGGGAGCGAAGATCTATGAAGACGGCGGAGGCGTCACTGTGTCATTGTGTTAAAAGGTTACACGAGCGCTGAGATGTGTGACTGGGCCCATGCTGCGTCCGCGGGGTCTCCGGGGTTGAACCAGAAACAGGAAGCCTCGTACTGTATGGCGCACACACTGCGCAGGTGAGGGTGTGGCCGCAAACGCAGCGCGGCGCATTCTTGAATAAAGGGAGCGTCCACTCAAAAGAGCATGAACTCAGTGAAAAGTCATCTATAACTCCCACAGACTTTTAAAACAAATGCAAAGTTCCAGATGGATCCAAAATATTTATTATGCAATGCATTTAAATATTAATACATTTACAGTGCATTAATAAAATATGATTTCATATTTACATATTGCAAGGAGCAGTCCACAGTGAGTACCAGTCAGTCCAAACAGAGAAAATTGGATGGAGAACGAGATGAGACGCCTTCATCCCCTCAGGCCCCATCTCTCCATCGCTATCTGCCGTATCCATCGGGGTGACTGGCCTTCTTCGACTCCTCTTTCCCATGCGTTTTGCTGAAGTTAAACAGCGTGTTGGCCAGGTTGTGAACCTGGCAGGTGCCCAGCTGGCAGCCGCTGGTCAAAGTGCGCCGAGGACGGGGCCTCCATGACAGGCCTTCGCTGAGGAGGAGGAGGAGGAGACAGGAAGTCAGACGGCTCTCAGGGTGTTCATCAGCATCTTTTACATTTTTCTCACCTGAGCTTCAGCGCATCCATGTCCACGTGTTTGTCTCCCGAGTGAAATGCGATGACCCTCGGAGCGTGAGCACGCTCCTCCTGGGCGACCTTTGACCTCATGGCCCCTGGAGCCCGGACGCTGTCTGCCGGGGGAAACCGAGGGTCCGCGTCTGACCTGTCACACAGATCAGTCAGTCCTGTAGGGTCCCGGTGCTTTTAGCTGGTATTCACTCCCTGTCAACAGTCCACTGACCTGTGAGTCGGCCTCAGTGGTGAAGCAGTGGTCAGAGTCACAGTCAGCAGCAGTAGAATAGCGACCTCCATGATACACCGGCCTGTGACAGAGAAGAACCGGGAGTGGAAGCGTCTTAGGCTAAAGTAAGTGGCATTAAGTCGAATGAATGGTGAAACTTACCGCAGTGGTTCTCAATCCGGTGCTTCGTTGCTGATCGTGGCGGTTGACGTGAGCGTGTGTCATCCCTCTCCACCTCCCGCCCTTTATAGCGACGTGAGGCGAGGGGCGTGTCGCTACCATCAGCATCCGAGCACGCCGCCGCCGCCGCCGCCGCCGCCTCGTGTTGATGTGTGCGTTGCTTCTCGCGTCCACATCCTCCGTCCCGCTCCTCCCTCGCTCCTACTTGCTGCTGAGCAATTGTTCCCTTCCATCACCTGCAGGAAGCGTGCAGGGCCCAAAATAGCCCCAATTCTCCCCAGGCTTTTCTTTATCAATCATCCCATTTGTTCCTCTGACTTATCCCTTGAGTCACATTTGCCATCAACGTGTTTATTTCTGAAAATGTCCTTCACTTACAAAAATACAATAATGGTTTAAAAACAACTAATTAGTCTTTGTCTACTTCCTTAAAGATAAAACATTTTGGCTGACTTGTATAAAGAGTAAATTTTCTGCAACATCTCAAATAAATGTGGTATCTAATTTTAATAACTAATACATTAAACCCAGTGTTTTCCTTCTTCCACGTGTTGCTTCTCAGCCTCTGTCATTCTCTCTAAACTACAACTTCCTCTCTAGAGCCTATTGTTTACCTTCCTGTGACTCACATCTGCACAGGTTGTGTATTCTCAGGAGGAAACTGATTCACCAGCGTCACCTGTGCACCTGCATTCTACAGTAGTAATACGATTAGTAAGCGCTGTACAGTAAACGTGATCAATGTGACCAATTAATCACGGATTTATTCATGTAGTTTTACGGGAAACTTCCTTTTTTCCGCTTCCATGTTACAGTAAAAACTGGGATGTGTTTAAACAGCGTCATCGCCAGTCAGTTCCTGTGTACCTGCGCCTATGGTGCTGTTTAGGTTCATAGCTTCAGTCAACAAGGTCAATGAAAAAATCAGAGATACAGAGAGATTCAGGAATATTTATTATTTCATTTTCCTTTCAATGAAAATGGTTGTTTTCTTCATTGAGGTCACTGGCCGTTTTGAGTTGTTGACATCAGGTGTGTATTTGATCTTGATGGAATACGCGTTTACTTCCAGGACTTCTCTCCTGCTATCGCCGTCCAGGCGCACTTCCTGTTGTTGTCAACCTGCGCCCTCCACACAGCCACCACAGCCTCCGGGGCCCGTTTCCTCTCCCCACTGGGCACAAGGGTGAGCATCCTGCCAGGAAAGTCTTGTCTTCGCTCACATATTGGATTATTTGCCTCTCACATGTGTGAACGTTTTTTTTTTCTGATTCTGACATCAAAACTGAAAACAAACCGATTATTTACTGTCATCAAATCTGAATGTGAGCCAAAACTTTATCTTTTAGTCCAGGATGTGATAAATTTACACCATCTGTAATAAAATGAATATGAAAATATTCTTTCAATATAAGCATTTCATAATTTACAATTCACACGATGCATAATAATATATTGCGCAATCGCCAGGTTACTTGCAGAAACAGCGCCATCTTGTGGCTAATGGAGGCAAGCAGCGTTTTAACGTATAACTTTGAAAAATCATTGTGTAAATGAAAAGTCGTTTTGAGCTTCTTAATTACAATCTGCTGTTATCATGGGTGATGCCTGCAAACAGTGACTGAGGGGAAGTTGTGGAGCAGCCACTGAAGCATGATGGGAACAACATGGTTAACAGTTCTGCTTCTATTAACAGATCTGAGTAAAACTACAGAGAGAGAGACAGAGAGAGAGAGAGAAGCGCAGCACAAGTCTGGAAAACCTGTAACCGGTTAGAAGGTCAGCACTGAGAGATATGAGCTTAGAGTCCATTAGTGGATTATAACCACTCCACGGCCTTCGCATCTCTCTTGGATTAGAGAAAGAGAGAGAGAGAGAGAGGCCGAGTGTGAGAGGGTCTGTGAAGCAAATGAATGGAGCCGGTTCAAAGGCAGAACGCAGCATCCGAGCGCTGAGGAGGAGCCGGAGCGGAGACGGAGCTTTGAGCCGGGACGACCTCTAGGACGCGACACCTGGCGGACGGTCAAGAGCTTCAGGTACATGATGCGGAGGCTGTTTATGCTGTGGTACCTTTAAATTTTATTGAAGCCTATGTGAGAAGATGAACGGGTTGTTCGTCAGCCAGGAAGCGTCCGGTTGATGTCAGAGGAGCATTTTGTAGTATTTTAGTTACTTTCTATGTATTCCAGGTTGGACTGCAGGTGTTTTTGTCCTCACAGACCTCCATCACCACTGCCCTCATCACTGTTGTGTAATTATGGCCTAAATGATGATTGCTCACCTGTGTGTGTGTGTGTGTGTGTGTGTGTGTGTGTGTGTGTGTGTGTGTGTGTGTGTGTGTGTGTGTGTGTGTGTGTGCCGGTAGCATGGACGTGGACCTGGAGGGGATTATCCGGTGCATCAAGCAGGGGGACGAGAACGGTGTTCAGACGCGGCTGCAGGAGTTCAACAAGGAGGTAAAGCGCGTAGAAGCTGACGCGTCCTCCGCTCCGACTGCTTTCACAGCGTCTGGGTCTCTGTCCACAGTTCGCCCAGTGCTTCTTCTTCGATGCAGAGGAGAGGGAGCGGAGGAAGGTAGGTCCGAGGTTCTACCGACCCATCAGCCGCTCACTAGGCTGCCCCCCCCCCCAGCTCTCCTCCACAGTCTGTCTGTGATTAATAATTCCGCTGTATCAGATGGATCCCTGATCCTCTCTCAGGCAGATTGAGCTCAGGCCAAGCGAGTGGAGCAGCGCACGGCGGTTTAATCCAGCCCACACGTTCAGTCCGCTCAGTAACGGCCCGTTGGAGCTGAAAGTGGCCGGAGCCGGAGCAGCTTTTAAGTTCAATCAAAAGAATAGAATAAGGAAAAAAGAAAAAGAATAATAAATACAACCAATACGTCTGTTTAACATCAGCTCTAATTTTATATATTTATTTTATTTCATGGTTTTGAGTTCATATCAACACTTCTCTGCCTGTGTGATAAATAATCACGTTCATTTATCTCCCTTCTATTGTGCTGCACACTGAAACTGGACAATCTACGCCTGACAGCAAAGAAAACTGGAAGAGGTAAATATGTAGGATATACTAAATGTCTGAATTTTGCATTAAACTCTGAACCACCGCCTGCTGAACCAGTTCAGGAAGAATAAGGTCCGGGAGTTGGTGGACTCGGACTCGGACTGTGATGAGTGTGAGCAGCAGGACCGGGGCCTCATCCTCAGACAGGTGACCCTCGCTCTGTCACTGCTCTGCGCTTCAGAGCGGATCCGCTTCACTGAACCCCGTTCCTGTTCCCGTCCCCAGAACTTAGCCGTGGTTCTGCTGAGGTTCATAAGAACCGGGCCTGCATCCCGCCTGCTCCGAGGATGCCTGCGCGCCCTGAGGATCCTGTCCAGGGACAAGAAGGTTCTGGGCCCGATGGTGACCGACAGCGCTCTGCTGACTCTGGCCCACTTAGCCGGGCTGACGGCGGGCGGCGCCGGCGCCGAGGCCGCCGACCCCGACTCGGATTTCTACGACAACATCATTGCGTCTCTGGCTGAGGCCAAAGTGTGGCGGCGCCGCGCCGACGAGGGCCAGGGGGACGGCGACGATGCCGCCGCCGGGCCGACCGAGGGCCCCCCCGCCTTTGAGGAGGACGCCGGGAGCGACAGGACCAGCATCAACGAAATGCACCACCGAGCGCTGGAGCGGGGACGGAAGGACCGCAGGGAGAGCAAGATGGAGGGGGAGGAGGGGGAGGGGGAGGAGGGGGGGGGAGGAGGCCCTGAGGAAAGAGGCCCTGAAGGTGCTGTGCAACGTGGTGTACAACAGCACCTGGGCCCAGGAGCGGTTCCGGGCTCTCAGGTGCGGCATGAGGTTGAATGCGTTTGATGATTCGATGGCTGCACCGCGTCACCCGACCTCTCGCCTCCCACCCTCAGCCTCCTGTCGGGTCTCGCGGAGCGCCTGTCCTCCGCCGCCAGCGGCTCCCCGTCCTCCAGCGCTCAGTTCTACGAGCTGCGCCTCGCGTTCCTCGTCACCGCCCTGCAGCCCGAGCTCAGCGCGCAGCTGGAGCAGGTGAGCGGCGCCGGCGGCACCGGGTCGGACGGAGGTTCTGGTGTCTGGCTTTCTGCTCGCTGCCCGTCTTCTCCTCCTTCCAGGCGCGAGGCGTGTCCGTCCTCACCGCCGTGTTGGAGCGCTGCCTGGAGGTCCAGTGGAAGGAGCGGCACGAGTGCAGGCTGGACCCGGCGGCACCGCCCATCTCCCTGGATGCCTCGCAGCGAATCACGGAGGCCCTCAAAATCCTCTTTAACATCACCTGCAGCAGCCACAGGCAGGAGCCGAGCGAGGCGAGTAGAAACGAATGGAGTGACGTGAACGGTATAAAAGCCGCTCTGTTTAATCCAGAATACGTGAAATGTCACGCAACCCTCAGGATGCGGCGGCGCTTTACCGCCGCCTGGCGGCCATCCTGCGTCTCTGCCTCATGAGAAAGTGCACGTTGCCTGAAGACACCGACGAGCTGCAGGGGTGAGCGCGTGTCGCTGAGGTTAAATCCAAATGGCCGCTTGAGTTCATTTGCACGTGGTCTCCTCCCCGTTCTGCAGACACGCGGTCAACCTGCTGTCCGCGCTGCCGCTCCAGTGCCTCGACGTGCTGCTCGCCGCGTCCGCGGGGCCCGACTCGGAGCAGTGGCGCGGGGTCAACATGGACTGCGTCCGCACGCTGCTCGCGTTCATGGAGCGGCGCCTCGAGTCGGTGAGCGGAGCGGCGGGAAAAACGTGCGCATCGAGTGACGCCCGCTCGCGAGCAGAACATGACCCGTTTGCTGTCGCTTTGTCAGGGCGACCGGATGAAAGTGAAGCTGACGCCGATCCTCAACCTGCTGACGGAGAGCTGCAGAGCCCACCGAGAAACGCGCCAGTACATCCGGAAGCGTGTAACCTCTCATTACACATGTATTTATTTCATTCTGTTTGAGGCCAGCTTTCATATCTCAAACAACGACACCTCCAGATCCTGCCTCCTCTGAGGGACGTGTCGCAGAGGCCGGAGGACGGCACCACCGTGAAGAACCGCCTGATCCGCCTCATGACTCACCTGGACACGGACCTCAAACACTGCGCAGCCGATTTCATCTTCGTCCTGTGCAAGGAAAACGGTGAGGAAGTTTAAAAAAAAAAAAAAACACTTTAAAGGTGTTTTCCACTGTATGACTTACGGGTCGATCGCCGTGTTCTCCCAGTGAGGCGCTTTGTCAAGTACACGGGCTACGGCAACGCGGCGGGTCTGCTGGCTACCAGGGGCCTGCTGGGGGGCCAGGGGCTGCGGACCCCCAACTCCGACGTGCGCTACTCCAGCGACTCGGACTCGGACACCGAGGAGTACCTGCGGGCGAAGGACCGCATCAACCTGGTGACGGGGCGCGTGGAGGCGGAGCAGCCCGACCCCATGGAGGGCATGACGGAGGAGGAGAAGGAGGAGGAGGCCCAGAGGCTGATCGTGCTCTTCAACAAGCTGTCCAGGTAAACGCCGAGCGAGAACGCAGCGGAGTGTGGAGTGATGATCGATGTCACACCCGGAGTTTTTTACAGGGACAACATCATCCAGCCGATGGGAGTGGATTCCGAAGGGAAGCTGGTGCCGATGATGGGACTGAGGGCGAACTTCCTCGCCGAGGAGGGAAAGTCCGAGTCAGAGAACGACGGAGAAGAAGAAGGAGAGGGGAACTGAAGCAGTCCGGGTGTTTTTTTGAAATTTTTTCCAAACAAAGTGACGTAGTCCTGCTCTGAAATAATTATTTGAAGAGTTTTTATTGTTCTGTTGGGAAATAGCAACCATAAGATTAAATTAAAAATGGTAATAAACGTGGTTTTTATTGAAATGTCAGTGTGCACTGATGTGATAGATGTATCCAGTGGTCTCTGTAGTACAATAATCTACAGTAAATGAGTGGTGAACTACCTTTAATCCTTAAATAAACAGATCAGACTAACATGAGTCCCGTAGGATGACTTTCCCCACAGTCACTGGTGTTTTTCCAATGCAGCCGCTGGTTTATCTGGGACGTGGAGTCGATCCGTTCGACCGCATCGAGCGCATTCGTTCGCAGTCATTCGCAGGTTGCCGCTGCGCTTCAGCAGCAGCCAGTCGGACACGAGCCGAGGAGCCGAACGAGGAGAAACGGGGACGGCGCGTGGTCACATTTCCATCATCTTTTCCAGCGATATCTGCAGCTCCACTGAGCGCAGGGAGGAGGAGCCGCCCTGAACCGCTAGGGTCTTCAATAACTCCACTGAGGTCAGCACCACCTGACGCACAACAAAGAAAGAGAGAGGGCAATTAAATACAGTTTGAGCTACAAAAGGTCTAAATATGTGAGGTTCCTTCACCTCCACTGTGATGAGCTTCTTCTCCCAAGGCCTGTTGTTGGGGTCGGGCCACTTCTCCCCGATACAGAAGAACAGGGAGCATGGAGGGCATTCTCCATCGTTAATGAACTTTATTATTCCTACAGGGACGAGACGATCGGCCAGCGTGAGTTCAAGCTGTAAAACACTGCACATGGACCCACAGGTGGACTAATAGGAACCTCTCAACCACCTTGTGTGAAGTCGTGTAAAGTGTAAAGTGGCTGCGGGTGTTTAGGGACCTCCTGGGGCTCCGTGCCTTGGTTGAACTTGCTGAGGCTCCAAAAGGCCTTAATTTCTCCCAGCCGCTGGCCGTAGACCACGGGCCCCGACACCCCCACGTCCAAGCTGTCCAGCCTGTCCAGGATGCACTGGGTCAGACGGGCTTGGGTCTGATCCAGCATGGCGGCGGGACCTGGCAGGGAGACCAGGGTCAGGCCTGATTCAGGATCCACGACAGGAGCGAGGAGGTCGGGCCTGAAGACAGCACACGTTTTCTTTTCAGTCTTTATCAAACAACAGAACTGACGCTTATAATTGATGAGTTGGGTTCTCTTTACCTGTAGACTAAGCGGACTCCGGCTTCATTGGTAACCAGCTGCTCACACACCTTCACCCCTCTGTAGTATACCTTTACATTAAACTGAGTGTCTGAGGATTCAGAAAATGTATTTTAATTCAAGCTGTAAATCATGAATCAAATTCACCACCAGATCGGGCTCTATGTGGGTATTTTGACAGTGACATCCATCTACTTACTGAAAACCCCTCCATCGACGGTCTTGTTCACGGTACGTACGAAACAACGAGCCACTTGCTCATTGCCAACCCCCCCCTCGGCTCCCTCCATCAGATGTGCCGGTTGCTCAGGCAACCCAGCTTCGCCGCCTGCACCCTTAAACGTGACTGGATACTGCTGTTGCCCCGGCAACGGGTGTCCACCAATCACGCCCGCGTTCTGGAGCTGCTGTTGCTCAGGAGGAGCCAGAAAGCCTGCGGTTCCATCTGTGGAAAAAGTTGGAGAGGCAGAAAAACTGTGGTTTTTTTTGTTTGTTTTTTTAAGGAAAGTACAGTGATTCTCTTTGTTTTGTGCTCATTCTGCAGTAGGAGGAGGAAATGATAAGCAGAACCGATGCCTACCTGGCTCAAGGCCAATGTTCAATCCCGCCATACACTGTTGGAGAAGGTCTTCTCCGGTGAGGGAGACTGTGAAGGGGGGCGCTACAGAAATACATGAGTGTAATAGACGAATGAAACAAACGTATGAATAGGAAGATGACGATGCTCCTTACATGTAAACATATCGTCTTCCACAATGTAGTGACTGCCATCAATGCATAGTTCACCCTGGCTCTATGAAATGGCACACACACACACACACACACACACACACACACACACACACACACACACACACACACACAGAAAATGGATGAGTGCATGTGTACAGTGCTTACATAATTCCGCATTTACATTTTCCTGCCTGTGCTGCTGAAAACAACCCAAACGCCACTGCTCACATCTTGCACTGGAACGCCATCCTCAACCAGAGTGGGGTCCTCTTGGTCCTGGGACGCAGCGGAACGGCCGGCTATGGGGATAAAGCGGAGAGCGTGAACCCACGGCACGAGTGGAACGTGTCAGGACACCGTGGTGGGCCGTCACCTGCTGCCCCCTCTGGAAAGCGGAACACTTTGTGGGGGTTCGCGGGGTCGTTCTTGTTGTCGTCCAGCGTTTTGAAGCCTTTGGCTCGGAGAGCGCTGCGGAAGTTCCTCTTCCAGACGGAGGCCTCTCCTTGAGCTCGGCCGTTGCCGCTCACCTCCGCCCAGGCCTACGAGCGTTGACAGGTGAGGATTTGAATACATGATAGTTATACATATATATATATATATATATATATATATATATATATACTCGATACAGGACACGCATTAACTCAAATACTACGTTGACTGTAATGACAATTACCTTAAAGATAAGTATGTCGGTGTCACAGGAATCCTGCCTCAAAGCGTGTTTCCATGGGACTGAGAACTCCGTCCGCTCCGGGTTGGTCCACTGGACACCAGGATACCTGCAGCTGTCAATCTGAGCCCGCAGCCATGGGATGAGCAGCGGTTTGGAATGAGCCATGTCTGCGGGAGCAACAAGGAAATCGATAGAGTGTCGGCGCCAACGTCGGGACTCCACGTTATCTCTCGGAAGAATTGCTGTGTTGGCAAACACTTCAGGACCGAGTGCTGGTAATGCCAAACTCAGCAGTTTGAAGGGAAAAGGCTGGACTTTATAAGGTGGTGAAAGAATTGTTTATTTATTTTCTATTGGACTGTTCACATTTCTGCCCTCCTGCTAAATTATTAGTGGCAGGCGGCAGCTTGGCTTCTACTGTAGTTCTGCAGTGTCCTACTGTAGCTAAACATCAGGAAAGAGGAAGTAGAAGCACCAAACAATAGAAGCTCAGCATGTATGTCAACATAAAAAAACAGGTACAGTAATTATTAGTTTTTATTCAAGGGAAACGTATTCAAACACTGAGAAACATGCTGAGTCATGCTTTTCTTTCGCTGTTTGTTTTTATTTATTATAAATCAGGAGTTATATACTCCATGTACACACTGATATTTACCACCTGTAAATGTAATCAAAAACCGCTGATGATTGGAAGAGTTGCATGTTGAAAGGTTTGAAATACTTTGATAATATTAAAACGTTCCTACCTGTAAGAACGAACTGACGATGTGCTACAGGTGAATGTTGAGTTTACGTGTCGTCGGTAAAAGTCGGAGACCTGGCGAGTTGCTGCTTTGAAAGTGTCAGCCGGTCCCAGCTCCCATTTAAGTACGGTCAGAACCAGATGGTGCTTCTCGGGAAACTCCGACGAGTCGGTTTCGTTTTCCAGATGTGACGTCATTGATTCGTGGACAAGCGCGTCCGCTAGATGGAGTCAACACAGGCCTCGAGCTCATTCTATACATGCGAGGACCCTCATTAAAAATAACGCACTACTGTAATTAGAACCATTACCAGCAAAGTTAAAATCCCCGCAGATGTGTTTAAACGGCGAACTTTAGTTTCGTTACCCAACTTTAAATAATTTTCCAACACTGCACCTGATGGGACCAGTAGGGAAATGAAACGTCATTTGTTCTTTGCAGATTTTATTTGTTTCTCAAATACAGGAGAGTTAATGTACAGAAGAACAAAGAATTTCATCAAGAACTGTACAATATTTACACACCCTTTTTTTCCTTTTTTTAAATGGAAAATTAGATTGTTTCCAAAATAAGTCATAGTATGCACAAACATCAAAATGATAAAAATGAAATGACTATTTCCTCTTTAAATATTACTTATTTATACTCCTTCCCACATGGGAAATGGATAGTTTACTTTTTCTTTATACCTGCATGAGTGATGATTGAAATGAAGCACAACAATGTAAAGTTTCAAATAGATCTTCCGCAGTGCTCTTCTTTTTTTTTCCTCATTTGTTATATTACACCCACTCCATATGATACAATGTTCCGCCTCAGCGCCTGTTCTTCTGTATAGAGGGGAAGACGACTTGGATATGTGGGGTACGATTGTATACTGAACCTCCGGGGGAAACAAAAAAAGGTATTTTGAATGTCAGGGCAGCAGACCCGGCGCTTGTGAGAGTTTAAGTTAAAAACCTCCTCATATAAATAATAAAAATGTGTTTATATATTATCACACAGCTGACCGGTGCTGCCCTTCACATAGCACAGGATGAGACAGAGAGCGGGTTCATTTACAGATTTATTGTTGCTGTCCGTGGTCGAGTCCATGTTCACGTTGCTCACGGCACACTCTGCACGCAGTTTAAAAAGCATTCTCACCGTCGTCCACTCTTTTCAAAAGCCAACAGCTGATGTTAGTCTTTTCAAAAAATAATTTATGTAAAAACTAAGCGGTAATAGTTTCTCTTTATGACACACAGTTAACAAGATGTCAGTTGCTCCACAGTTGACTTGGCGTAAGGGCTGCTCCTCTTTGTCCTTTCACCTTGTCTCTCCCTTTTCAGTGTCTGTCAGTTCCCTCCACTCACCGGTGACCCCTAATCCCACGGAGTCCCCTTGTCACAAGGTGAGACATTTCTTTAGTCACTGATCAACAACATGTAAAAGAACACGGGCCACTGTCTGACGTCAAGGGCCCGAAAAAATTCCTCCTCAGGTCCTCATTGGAGAATATCGGGGGCTGTACAGTAGGATCCACCTCTTTCAGTTTGTCTGCTTCGTTTTTGTTTTAATCCTCTTGTTTTAGTTAATTCTCTCCATGTCTTCCATGCATTCAAGCTTTGGTGCTGAGTGTGAGCAGCTCGATGAAGGAGCTGAAGAGGGTGTCCAGCCAACTCTGGTTGGCCATGCACTGCTGCACCACTTCCTCTTGGCCCGGATCCTCAGCTGCCTGTTCAATGGTGTTGGTCTGGAAAAGGAGGAGGAGGGGGAACAAAACAGCAGATTGTGATGCGAGGACTCAAATAAGCTTAAGCAAAATTAGCATATACAAGCTGTCTGTGTAGCTGCTTTGGTGAGATTTAGCCTTGAGCATAAAGAACATTTGATGGGCACGTTGCTATGAGTATGCGTCCACTCACCTCTTTCTTGCACTGTAAGAATGTGTGGTATTTATAGTGATGCAGGGAGTGGTAGAAACTGTAGAGCCGATACGACTCCGCTGACAGTTTAAGGTCCTGAAAGAAAAAAATAAATTCTGATAAACAACTGTTGAATTTTAAAATCCCTGCTAGATATGAAAAATGTAAGAGGAAAAAAGTAAAGCAGTCATTTGGAAACTTGCCACATATAATAAAGAGGAAGCCTGAATGGAACCTTACTGATAAGTTTTTATAGACATTACTCTTACTACATTCTTGATGATTTCAATTTCACTTCATTTCATATGGGCATTTCTGAGCAATATGTTTCATTTTTGACACATCCACATAAATAAAATTAGTATGTCCACCTGTGGCTTTGGCAGGGTCTTTTTCAGCTTGTTGAGGGTCTTGCGATTGTAAGCGTCCCCACTTAGCCGGACCCTCACCAGTCCTGAGTCCAGAGGGTCTACAATGATCTGGGGATAAGCATGTAGGAGCTCCTATCCAGGAAGAAACAGGAAGACAGACAAAGACAACATAAGAAAGACAATAAACACTGGCCATAACGCTTGTCGTGATGCTGGGAACTGTTGCTTGATGAATTATTTAAATGATTAAGGTGCCCATTAAGGTCTAGTGCTGGCACCTCACAGTTACAAGGACCTGTGTGGAGGATGCACGTGCTCCCTGTGGCTATGTGGGTTCTCTCTGGGGCCTCTGGTTTCCCTCAGAGTTCAAATACATGCAGATAGAATAACTGAAGTTGTAGATGGGCTGAATGTGAGCACGTATGTTGTCTGTCTCTGTGTAAGCCGCGACAAACTCCAGCACCCGTGACCCTTACAGTAAAAGCAGTTGGGATGATGGATGCATTTAATTATTTTCTGTTTATGACTATTAAAATTTGTTTCCTGCTCCACCCACCAAAATCTGCTGTCTTAGTCATGAAGGACAGGGAGAAGCGGATTACCTGGTGCTGAGAGCTCATGCTGACCCTCCTCAGCAACCTCCTCTTCTGCTCGCTGAGGATACTGTCAATTTTCCTCATTGGTGGAAGGTACAGCTCATCTGGTGGCCAATCGCAGGACAGAACATTTTATTAAACACCATTCATGCAGGTGCCAATCATCTTAATGCCATGGGTAGATTCAAAGCAGCTCTTCTTGGCAGCAGATCTTTGAATTCCTGGGGCTTTCCTTGAACCTGTCACAGCTTGTTTGTTTAAACTTTAAAACCTATCAAGTGATTCCATTACATATGCACAACACAAATTCCCATGCTATTGTAGAAGATTAATTTTAAATCTTGCAGCTGTTAACTGTTGGCTGTGTTTATTCAACCTGCTCAAGCTCAACACGGATGCCAGAGCACACCTTAAAATAAGGTCAAAATGACAGAGCAGTTGTATTGGAGACGTTCAAGAATTGCAGAAAAAAATGTCACCAGACAGCTCTGGTGATGCACTCTCAAACACTGGCCATGTTAGTCTCTTAAACGCCAGTGAGGAAACCTGTTCAACTACTGTCAAGCGTTCTCACCATCTGTGTCCTCCAGAGCCTGGATCATATCGGGGTCCAGGGCTGTGCTGACCAGCATCTCCACGTAGCTCCTGAACATTTCCCTCATGGCACGGTTGTTCACTCCACCTTTCACTGGCACTGAATATAGGAAAGCAGAAAAACAAGCATTTAAATGTTTAAACAATAACTGCACTGGATATTGTAATTGTAAAATACCAGTAAGGAATTCAAAATGGCATCTTACTCTCATTCTCGCTAGCTGCCTCATCCGACGAGTCTGAGTCTGATGAAGAAGGTACTTCCTTCAGCCACTTTTTCCTCTTCTTGGGTGGTGGCTCTGCCTTCACTTTGGCCTGCTTGGACTTGGGTGGGCGCTCAGTCTTCTCCTTCCTCTCCACCGCTTTCCTGTCATCCTTCGCTCTACCTCGTTCTGCCGGCGCAGCCCGTTTCTCCACTTTCTCCTGCTGCGCCTGTATGCGCTTCTCCTTCTCATGCTCCCTGTCTTTCTCCTTGGCTTTGGGAACACCAGCTGAGACGTCCTTCTTGTCTCGTTGTTCTTTTGCTGCAGTGGTTGAGCCTGTTCTTGTTTTCTCCTTCTGTTCGTGCTGCACTGGTGGAGCCACTTTCTCCTCTTTCTCCACTGCTTTTGGTGGCACGTGGCTGGAGGGGGGTGATGCCATTCTTGGAAGGGACTGGCGCCTGATGTTCACGCAAACACAAAAAAAGGGTTTGTTAATTTTCAGGTTATTTTAGGTCATGCTTGACTGACCACACCTGTGAAACCTGTGAGAGCTATGATTTGTAAAATGGCAGATTCAAGTACCTGAGAGCGGGTGCTGCTCTGCGCCAAGGTCTCCGGGAGCAGACTCTGACATAGTCTTTCTTGTTGACATTCTCCAAAAACTTAACATAGATTCTCTGGTAGCGTCTCTTAGCATCGCCAAAGTAGCCAAGATACTAGAGAACACACAAATGAAAACAAAAAAGAACTTTGAATTAAATATTAATTTATCTGGAATGCAAGCAATAACGGCTACACAAATCTATGTATCAACAAAAACATAGATTAGAGCATGGACTTCATTTTATTTGGTAGAAAAACTGTGGCTGATGTGGCTGTTTGCAGGTGTGGTTGGAGCGCTGAAGACCTGAGGTGAACTCACGTTGCTTGTGGCGCAGAACTGCCTCTGCCCATCTTTGATCTCTGGGCTGAACTTCTGCAGCAGGGCTTTCTGCACCCTCCAGATGGGTGGGGGCTCACGGCCCGTCTGCAAGGCCAGCTGTGCACAACCGCGACAAACAGCCAAGAGTGAAATGACATAGGAATGCAACAGCCACTAAACTGTCACAACATTTTGCAACAAAGTGAGGCTAGAAGCAGCTTTAACCACCTCTTTGTATCTGTTACAAAACAAAGCACATGCACACATATACCTTAAGAGTTCGAATGTCTTCCACCCGCACCACAAACTCATCCCTTTCTCTGAAGATGCCTTCCCCTCCACTTTCGCTCTCATCTTCCTCACTCTCTCCAACAATGGCAGCATCTTCCTGCTTCTGGGCAAGGTGTAAGGACGTGATTTTAGGAGCAGGGGGCTCTTCAGGGGAGGCAGGGGACTCTGGAGATGGCATGGGAGACTCCTTCTGAGCTGAAGCTGGGGCAGGAGGGGACGGCGGGGGTGGAGTGGCAGGCTGAGGGAGGGTAGCTGGTGGGGCAGGCGGGGAAGTTGGGGAGGGAGGAGTGCTTGGAGGCTGAGAAGGCTCCTGTTGTTCTTCTGGTGGAGGAGGGGGTGAGGGAAGGGAGAGGGGAGGGAGAGGGGAATGAGAAGGGGAGGAAGACGAGGCGGGAGACTGAGCTATAGAGGGAGGTTCAGGAGTTGCTGGTGCTGGAGGAATCTCAGGGAGTGGCGCTGGATGGAAACAGAGGCAAAAATTACATTAAAAAATAATTTTATAATTTTATCACGATCAAGCTAAAAAAACTTTTAGTGCTACGTAATTATACTGAAACAAATTATGCTTTTACTTACCATCAATTTTAGAGGTACCAAGCGTTTCCAGATGTGGTTCTCTCTCCTCTGTAATGTCGCTCTCCTCCTCCCCTCCCGTGCTCCTTTCTTCCTCGTTCTCCTCCACCTTGTTCTCCTCCATGTCTTCTTCTGGCTGTAGCAGGTCAGGTTCGTTGGACTGGGGCTGCGTGTGTGGAGTATGCATGGCCGGTTGCGGACTAAGTGTTGGAGGCTGCAGGGTGGGAGTAAGAGGGCCCTGGCTAGGCTGAGGCGGAGGAGTCGGAGGAGGTAGTGGGGCCGGGATGTTAGCGGTTAGCTGAGGTGTGTCGTACAGAGCAGAAATGGCCGAGGAGATGCTCTTCTGAAGGTCCTGGTTCTTTCCGACAGAATCCTCCTCATCGGAGGAGAATGAAGGCAAGGTCTCCAGGTTTCTTTTCAGCTCGTCTTCCAAGCGTTTAGGGCTGGGGCAGTTGCCCAGAGCCAGACCCCCATTCCCTTCACTGTCCCCGAAAGGAGGAGGCGGTGGGGGAGGGGGTGGTGCTGGAGACAGTGGTCGCAGACCCCCTGATTTGCAGGGGGAGGTTTCTCCATTGTCAGGCTCCATACCTGGTGAGATGTCTAAGCCTGGAGGTCTCTTCCCCATCTTGAGAAAGTCCAAAAATGATGCAACAAAGCCAGCCTTGGAGTCGGAGTCCTTTTCATCCACCTGGCAGAAACACAAAAGGGGAGTAAAGCTTCCACACCAATCAGTAACTCCACTACTGTGAAGCAATCAATCTGACCTGAAGCAGTTTAATCTCATCTCTGAAACAGCCACTGCTTAAATTAGCAAGTATATAATTACCCTTTCCTCCAGCCCCTCGTCATCCACTCCTTCGCTCATCATCTGGCCTTTCTGCTTGTTCTTGTCCTGACTCCTATTGCTTTCAGTGCTGCAAGGCGGTCCAGGGCTTAAACCGAGGGAAGGAGCTGAGCCCACCGAGCCATCTGACAAAGCAGGGTCCGTGCCAGACAAAGAATCCGTCCTCAACAAAGCATCAGAGGAGGACAGGGTACCGATGGGTAACTTGATCTACGGCAAAAGGAAGAAAACAGTGAGACACTTCATTCTGCCCAATAACACACACAATAGAAAAAGGTGTCTGAGGAAGGGGGGGGGGGGGGGTATTTAACGGACTGCCACCCACCTTCAGCGGTGGAATTGGCTCATGATGCTGCTGCTGTTGATGATGATGGAGCGGCTGTGGCTGCTGCTGCTGATGGAGGTGATGGTGATGCATCGGCTCCTGCTCCTTGCCGCTCATCTCGATGTACATGTCCTCCCTCCTTCCTCCCCTACCTCGGCTTCCGCGGCCTCGACCTCTACCTCTCCCCTCCACATTGAATCCCCCTCCCACTGTTGATCCACCCATCTCCCCCATCATGCCTCTTGGAGTGTATGGCTCCGGCATTGGGCGGATGCGAGGCCTGCCCCTTGGCCTTGGGGGACCCTCTCTTTTAGGTCTGGTGGGCTTTCGCCCCCTCTTCTTAGGCCCTTCCTGAGGCAGAAGAGAGTGTGAACCCATAGAGGAGTAGCCAGAGGAGTGGTAGAAGTCAATGTCACCCATTAAAGGACTAAGAGACCCGCTTCCTCCTCCTTTCCTACAGCTGGACACCAAGTCTGGTAACAGATCTGGAAGCCGACGGCTGTTCAACCGTATGTCAGCGGGCTGGTCCGCTTTATCCTCATCATCCTCAAACTCATACTCTTGAGCGTAACTTTTCTTGGGCAGTGTGTTTGGGTCCCGACGTTCCTTTAACAGGTGGAACGAGCTGGACTTGAGGAGCTTCTTGGGACGAGATGAACAGAAAATGGGAGACTGGAGGCCTCCAGCACCAGTTGCTGTGTTATTTCCCCCAGGCCCGGAGGACATTTTAGCGCCAGGGTTGTTGGGCCCAGCAGGATTGGGGCCCATGCCCATAGCTGAGCCCTGAGACTGTATCAATCCCAGTTGTTCAGTGTTGACAGTAGAAGGGAGCTCATGTGTTTTAAGAGAGTCTAGATCCAGAGTCATTGTGTTGTTACTGGGTTCTTCCAAGCCATGGCAATAGGGTTCATAACCCTGATCTCCACCATGGTGACCCATCATATCATAGCTACCTCCAGCACTTCCCCCTGCTCCACCTCCACTTTGTCCAGCTTTCATAGAATCCATCCCCTCCTGCCCTGTGTGACCTTCATTCATCTCCCCCTGTCCTGGTCCTGCACCTCCGGCACAGCTCGACTTGTAGTCCTCTGCACAGAACATGTCTTCCATTCCTGGAAAAAAAGACCGATCCTCATCTTGGAGGAGGGAGTCTGGGAAGCAAATAGAGGTCAGGGGCACAAAGCGGTTGCTTTGTTGATTCTGGTCGGCTTTCTCCACCGGGCTGACTGTGTCAAACTGGTGCTGCTCTGAGCGCTGTTGGTCCAACTGACTCTGCTGAGACGCAAGCTGCTGTGGGTCAGGCTGTGACTGGGAGTGGGCTGAGGATGATGGTGGGGGTATGTGGTGAGGGTGTGGGGGCTGTTGTTGAGGATGGGGCTGGTGGTGAGGGTGGCTCTGTTGATGCTGAGAGCTGGGATGCTGCTGCTGCTGCGGGTGGTGTTGTGAGAGATGGTGCATGTGGGACGGGGTGGGTAAGCCCATATCGGGCTCAGAAAGGAAGGAGTGGAGTTCCGAGGCTGAGTGCTGCTGTGAGTGATGGCTTTGCTGGGGCTGATGGTGGGATGGGTGCTGCCTCTGTTGCTGCTCCTGTTGCTGCTGTCTGTGATGCTCGCTGCTGCCTCCGCTCCTCCCTCCGCCGCCTGCTCCACCGCGTCTGTCTTCTGCAACGTCTGCGCTAGACGTCTGAGAAAGGGACCGCTCCAGCATGTCCAGAGAAGAGACCACTGAGCTTTGTTTAACCTGGCTCTGCTCGTGCTGATGTGGAGGGGGACCGTGGTTGTAGTGAGCTGCTGCCACTTCCAAAGCCTGGGTCTGGAGTTGAAGCTGGAGCTGACTGGTTTGGGACTGGGACGGTGTCTGGTGCTTACTGGAGCCAAGTCTCCCACCAGCACCTTCCATTACAGCCTGCTGTTGGCTGATAGAGTGCTGCTGCTGTTGGGCATGAGAGTCCATTTTATGGTGCTGCTGATGTTGTGGATGAGAATCAATTTTGTGGTGCTGCTGATGCTGATGGGACTCCATCTTCTGGTGCTGCGGATGCTGAGGGTGAGACTCCATTTTTGGATGTTGATGTGGCTGGTGGGAGTCCATTTTGTGATGCTGTTGGTGTGGCCGATGTGAGTCCATCTTGTGGTGCTGCTGATGTGTCTCCAGTTTGTTACGGGTGGTGTGGGACAACACTGACTGGAGCAGGTGTGGAGGTTGACGAGACTGGTCAGTAGGTGAGTCCATCAGCGAGGCAGCAGCTTGAGACTGGGAATGCTGCTGCTGGATCTCTGGTGTTTTTCGAGGGTAAGAGATATCAGCATGTTCCTGTGACTTCTTCTGGAGCTCCATTTGGGTGTGGGGCGGCATTTGAGAGTGTGAGGACACATGTTGTGCATGTGAGGAGTGTTGGGGAGCAAGAGAATGCTGGGCGTAAGGGTCACCCCGCCCATAGTGGACTACTGAGCCTAGGTTGTCATGGTGATGGAGGTGGGAGTGCACTTGTTCAGCATTTCCTCTCCCTCCACTGCTTCTGCCATTTCCAACAGACCTCTCGTTCCTTTGCTGCTGTTGTTGATGATGGTGTTGATGCTGTTGCTGTTTCTTTAATGACATCTCCAGCTGGTTGTCGAGCCCTGAGATCGATCCCCCAGATCCTGTGTTTCCTACACCAGCAGTGGACGTGGCACTGTGTGTACGTATGACACTCTGGGGGTGGTATCTCTCCTCGGACGTCTTGCCCATGTCATAGCTCAGGCCTTTGCCTGAATCAGCAGATTGCGGCACTGACTGTGGCTGAGGCTGTGTTTGCTGCGATGGCTGTTGGGGTTGCTGCTGAGGATGGTGATGGGCAGTCTGGGGTGCGGGACTGGCTTGAGCTTGCAGCAGGTGCTGGATCAAAAACTCGTCATCATCATCTACTTCCTCTTGGGATCTCTGAGACCCCACTCCTAGCATGGAAGTGTCAGCCTTTGTTTTAGAGGAGGAGGGATGATAGGCCTGAGGTTGGGAGCTGGGGCCTCTTGTGTCAGGGTAGCCCTGTGGGGAGGCTAGAAAGGTGGGAGAGAGAACGGAGGAGATGTATTTACTGGAGCTTGCACCTCCTGGAGATTGTGTGGGACAGGTTGGTACTGGGGAGTGTAAACCTGGACGGATGATACCCGAGTTGCCTGATGGAGAGGGGCTAGAGTCTGGAATATGGTAGGAGCCTGCCCCACTTCCACCTCTCTCATTAGTCATACCATTTCCTGCTCCTCCTCCAGATCCAGAATTTCCACTTCCTGTGCCACTGCTACTTCCTCCTCCAGATGCTCCGCTACCTGATGAACCACTTGACCTCAATAGAGCAGGGGAGTGTCCTGGAGCTCCATAGCCTAATGATGGGCTCCCAGCTCCACCCAAGGAGGATGGAAGTGATCCATACGCAGAATCAGTTCCATATATATCAGTGGAGTATGACTGACTTCGTCCTCCTAAGCTCCCATAGCCTTTCCCAGCAGTACCTGAGCTCAGGTCTTGAGCCTGTGGTGAACTAAAGCTTCCATAAGATTGAGCCAGGTGGGAAGTAGGAGGCTGATTAGGAGAATATGACTGTGTCTGCTGTTGTGGTGGAGTCTGACCAGTGAGGGCAGAAGTGGGGGTTTTCACAGGGGGCACAGGAGAGCCATAACCTGACAGGCATGATTTGGGAAGGGACTGGGGGGCTGAGGTGGAAGTGGCAGGGGGCTGCTGCTGTTGCTGTGGAGCTGGAGGAGGCGGAGCTGTTTGAGGGGGTGGCTGCTGTCTGGAGGGAGCTGCGCTGGAGCTGGAGGTGGGGATCGAGTTGGAAGGATGAGCCCCAGATGTGGCAGAAGAGGAGGACGACGACGATGACGTAGAGGAAGCAGAAGGTGGTGTATGAGGAGTTCTTGAAGATGAAGCAGAACTGGCAGAGGAATAACCACTGCTGGAGCTACTTTTGGTACCTTTCCCAGCTGAGGAGGAAGAGGATGATGAAGAGGATGAAGAATACGGGGGCTGGATGATTGGCCGATACTGCTCAGTGCGCGAGGTGGGCTTGTGGTCTGATGAAGGACTCTGGTCACCCAGTGGACTGCAAGACAGCCCCGCATGCCTGTGGTGGGTGGCTATCTGCTGGTATCCTGCCCCTCCACAGCTGAGGTAGTGCTGGAGAGAGTGAGCAGCAGAGGACGAGAGCTGTGACTGAGCTGGTGTGGGCCGCTGGTAGTGCTTGATAACGCTGTCTTGACGAGGTACAGCCCGTTCCTGAGCTGAATTAGACTGGGACTGCGATTGAGGCTGGGGCTGGGCTGAGGAAAATACGGATGCATTATACAGCTGGGACGACTGGTCCTGGAGCTGTGACGACAGCAGGTTGAACTGGTGCGACTGCAGATGCCTGGCAGAGGACGCCTGGGCTGATGAGGCTCCTGTGGGATCCTGACTGCCCCGATAGGCAGCTGCAGCAGCACCCTGCGACGACAGGAGTCTATCAAAACCCAGGCTGGACTGGGAGGGGGCCTTGATGTGCAGCAGGGGGTCATGTGGGGAGAGTAGGCCATTAGAAGTGGGACTAAACGTGGGTGTGTCCTGGAGGGAAAGGGAGGCAGCGGGGAAAGAACGGCTGGAGAAGGATGCTGGATGTTGATAGGCTGATAAAGCTGAGGAGGAGGGGAAGGAGCCAGAGCCAGGAAGGGCTCCAGAGATGAACAGTTCAGGAGGAGCAGGCGTGTGCATTGCTGTCAGAAAAAGGAAGACATATTATAAAATTACTCAATATACCTCAAATGTTTATTTCAATTAAATTAAGCAATATTAAGGATGGGTTTATGAGAATTTAAAAAAAGGAACTATTTGTTTTATGTAAAACATTTTATGTACGCCCTCAGAATTATAATGCAGTCAACATTGGGAAGGTCTTTAAATGTCATATTGACTGTGGGGCCTGTTTGAATGTCAACACATGAGGGAAGCTCTATCCAGGCCCCACCTGTCTGCCAGGATGGCGTGCGGAACTGAGAGAGAAGGGAGGAGGCAGAGGGTGGAGGCTGGGGACCCCGGGACTCCAGGGCTGAGATCAGATTCATGACAGAAGCATCGGGAGCCGAGGGGCTGGCGTGGTGCAGGCCGGTGTCGAAAAGCCCCGACAGACCTGACGGAAACAACAGAAAGGTGAACAATGCAGGCGCTGACACCTGGTTCGCGCGGGGGAGGCGTACATTCCAACGTGCGTAATCAGAAAGGCAAACACAATTTAATCTTTAAAAACCATAAAATCCACATCTGCGAAACCGGGGGAGTATGAATGCAGCAACTGCAGGATTTCAACCTAATTGACCTATAACATGCACATTTGTCAATGACAATAATCTTCCAAGGCCTGCTTGAAGAGACACAATAATTCATTGCTGGGGCCCCTTATGGTGGTGACATGGAAGGTATGACATTTATCTCACCCAAACTCCGTCCAGCTGCTCCCCAAGCCCCGCCTTGGCCAGAGCTCCCTGGGTGGTGATTGGTGGCATAGCCCTGCAGAGGGTGTGGGGTGGCGTAGGCTTGTCGGTGGAGGAGCTCAGACTCAGGGTGGGATGATCTGGAACTCCCATATACAAGACTGCAAAGAAGGAAGGTGGGAGATGGTTGGGAGTGATTCATTTCTGAATAAAATTACATACATTTAATTATTACTATACCACTATCATGAAGTGTGATCCTTGAGAAACGTCATTGAAATACACAATCTGGCCCAATACTCCACACAGACAGTGTCAACACGTATTTTTAGTCACCATCTGTAACTTCTTAACAGCACTAAAATATGTGTTGAGTCTGGCTTATATTTCAAGTTGTGAAGAAAACCCCTCCCAATCAATATCTGAATAAAATATGTGAGTGAATTACAAACTTGGACATTATACCAAAGTGTAATACAGTAAATCTGTCAAAGCGGCAATAAAAGTGTCATGCAAAAATAATGGGATGGTTCATTTGCAAGTATAATCGAGCCACATGACCCGATCATTACATAATTAGAAAGTTTTTAAGCTAAATACGCTGATAATTAGATGTGAAGTATTTGGGACGTGCAGATTCCAGCTTGCAAAAAGACGGACTAAATGCGTGGACGGCTGGTCAGGTAACATGTTAGCATGTGTGCTAGTGGTAGCATCGCCTAGCAGCTATGCAGCGGCTAGGCCCGAACTGCAGGGCCACGTCTTTATGTGCGAAACAAACCGTGTGCGAGTAACGGGCGGACCGAAACCAAGTGAGAACGACACGCTCCTCAATTCACGCCACGGACGAGCGACCCATTTGTCCCCAAACGCTGATTGTGTTGACGGCGCTAACTGCGGGATTGTGCGAGTCGACGCAAATGCATGCTAAGTTGCATGCAACACCAGCGAGTTGCCAGGTTTGCTTGGCCAAATACAACGTCCCGCTGAAGCGGGTCGCTTTTTGAGTGTAATCAGACGGACAAATCCGGGTCGAACACCACGTACGGGCAGCTAAAAGAATTAGAAACTGTGCTCGCATGCGCAGGCCTTAAGTGACTCTCATGCATTACAGCGCTAGCTTGGAGGCTAACATAAAGCTAAGACACCGCTCTCTTGCACAGCCCGAGCGTTTTTCCTCCATCATCATCATTATATTTAGTCACTCCGGCCTTTACTCCCCATTTCTCCCGTTTTTGAACAAAAAAAAAACAAACAAACAAATATCCAGGCAGTGTGAAAATATCCCTATTCCATTATGCAAATAAACCACAATCACCCCAAACCCCACCACCAATTATCTAGATCACGATTGGGCAAAATCCATTTTAAATCGCACGGAATCACCCCAGCTGTATTGTCACCCCAATCCCACGCAATGCAACGACACGGGGGCAATATTAAATCTAACGAATGGTGCTTTTTCAACGTGAAACAGTTCTTCTTGTTGATGTCTGTCAGGGGGGCTGCCGAGAGGGGTTTGCTGCGTCTGCACTCCTCGCAACTCCTATCAATCCGGTGCATTCAGCCGCCAGCCCGGTGTCCGGGCCTGCACACGGGCAACAACAATTCCTACGGATGCTTCAGACCCCCCCACCACCTCCACCCGCCGGGGCTACCTAAAACACGTCTGTCAATCACGTTCAATTCATATCCCTAACCTTTCCTTTCTCCACCCCGCCCACCCCCACGACACGCACACCGCTCCATTCCTGCTTATAATATTATTACTATGCAACTATTTGGATGACAATGCACTACACATAATGGCAAGGGTGGCGGTGTGCGTGAAGCCGATGGCGACAATTTGTTTACATGGGTCACGGCGTGCCCTGCAAAGTACCAGCGGTACATGCACATTGTCTGGATCCAATGCATACCTTGCTTTAGCCGATCTCTCGTAACTCCATCCTGCTCCTGCGCCCAAATCGCCGAATCCTGTACCCGGGTAATTTCTATCCATTTATGTGCCGTGCGATGCGTGCGAAGAGGACGAAAGCAACGAGCCCGTCGCGGAGCAAAATTGCGGGGAAAATCCAGTTTTTCCTCGCGTTCTGTCTCAGGCTATTTCCCCCGGTTTCATAAGCAAGTCCTCAGGAGTGGAAAACAGCATATTGAAAGAGAAATGGAGGGGAGGAGGAGAAAGCTGGATGAAAAAAGAGGGGGGTCTACGGGGTTATAATCCAACCACCTCCAAAAAAAGCCAGTCTTTCTCCTTTTCCGTCGCCTTTCACGTTTATCATTTCCACGAACGCAGATTTAGTCCAAAATCAGTCACGGTCATGATGAGGCTGCCGCGGATTTGGCCGGTGATGGACGAATAGCTGATAAACATTTGATTTGAATGCGTCCTTTTTCACCATCTCTCCTCCCCTTTCTTCCGGCTAGTTGTAGCTACGCTGCTAGCAGCTCGAAAAGGCTGTAATCGCCTCACCACGTTGGTAGCGATCATTCCCCCGCAGACAAGGGAAGAAAACCCCGACATCAAAATCGCTTTTTTCTTTGCATGCAAATCGTTCCCACCCCCTCCGGAGCGGAGCGGCGGCGCTAGCGGCAGATGCTAGCTGTCAGCGACGACGCATCAAAATAAAACACGGCTGCTTGTATTTCCACCCCCTCCCCGAATGCTCGCGCCCCGAATTTCAGCTTTCTTCGGCCGCTCGGGGCGAAGGCGACGAGCGGCTCGGTGGCAACGCGGAAAGCGCGACTAGAAGCACGACGGACGCGTCCCAGCGAAGGAGGAAGTGCAAAGAAAGCAGGCCGCGGTTTAATGTTTTTTTTACTCATTTTCCTCCGGAGACGCCATTTTTGAAGGCGGCTGGCCGCTGTCCGTCCTCCCTCTCCCCCCTCTCCGTGTCACCGCGGAGGCTCGCGCACTGTCTGCGGTGACCTCCATTCACCGGGCCTCTCGCGACCAGCCAGCCTTCCCCCCATTTTCATCTAATCGTTAGGTCACTTATTAATCTCAACCACATTACACGCGGAGGGAAATCTTTGGCCGTGTGTGTGAGTGCAATGGTGCCGCTTGGCTGAGACGCGTTCGAGGGCACAGCATTTCCAGTAAAACGCAGATTTATCTAGACCCTCAGCACCAGCCACCGCTTCACGTTCACATCCAGGCTGAAAGTCAGTGACATTTCCAGCCACCAATCAGATGCTTTATGAATTAAAGAGGCTTTTCTATAAGTAGCACGCTATTATGAGCTATTCCATTTCGTCGTGTCTGCCCATTAGTCCATTAATATAGAAAGATCTATTTTAGGCTCTTTTTTTTTGCAAAAAAATTATTATTTCAAGAACATGTCTGCCAGAACACATAGGCATTCACCTGGCACGCCAGTAGATGGCATTCTAGATTTATGGGCATTACACGAGAGGAGGGACCTCTGAAGCTGAGACAGTGAAGCGTTCTCATTTTCCGTGTTAAATGACTGGCACTGGGTTTCATCACTGGGTGTCATCAGGGATTGTAAAGACACTGCAATTAAAGTTACCATTATCATATTATCTTGCACATCAACCAACACAGGGTGTTATGAAAGTGTTAAAATATCTAAATGGTTAGTGTTCATACGTAAATGTAACTCCTTTTGTTTCCAGGTAATAAAGATTCACACGTTGTGTGTATCAGTGACTGATTTGTCGCCCTCTAGTGTCCGATTTAAACTATACCAAACAAAAAAAATCCAAAATAAATTGATAAAAAACGTATTTCATACTAATAAAAAAAGCAACATTTATTTTTATATTTTCACACACTTCCTGTCAAAAACACACATCAAGATGAGTGAAATAATAAATTAATGCCTGTTCGTGCAGGGATTAACCTCACTAATGCGGCCCACATCTGCTTTTAAGTGTATCTAGAGATGAACTTAAAAGCAGAAAACCCCTCAAAATTCTGGATTATTTTCAGACAAGTTCCTTTCTAATAGCAGGAGATACTTTGTTTTATCTGCTACGCGGCAGCTCAACCTCTTAAGCTAACATCACCATGTAAAACCAAGTCACACCTCCTTATCTCTTTTTAGGAAAAAGCCCTCTGCCACGTCCCCTGCAGGGAGTTTTTAAGGTGTAGTACGAAGCATTTGTGATGCAAAGTGGTTGACTGCAAAAGTATCTCCATATTTATTAGGTTACTTTAACAAAAGACAACCATGGATACATTTAAGGAACACTATATACACAATATAATTAGTTTTAAATAGAGAGATAAAAAAGAGAAAAGTCAGAAATGTTGGATGGCGTTTATTGTTTGCTGTGACATCCCCTGCTTTGCCCCAGTCTTAGTCCTGCCACACACAGGGTTGTACCTCCTCCCTCCCTCAGACGGTCATTGCCTCCATCTCCGTAACCAATCTGTAAGCACTCGACTGCAGCCGGTGTAGAAGCACACCTCCACAAAGTCCAGCTCTCCTCTGTCAAAATGCCAGACTCTAACGAAGCCATAGCCGCGCCGTGCCACGTTATCAGAGAGTACGTGGACAAGTGGTGAGTTCTGACAAGGCTCGTGTGCAACTGAATGTATAAAATGTGAATATGCAATTAGGAAGGTTCCTAAATTAGTCGTTAAGCTTTCTGCAGCAAGTTTGACTTTATTTTGGTTCAGCTTGTGTAAAAACCTGCAGATACAAATGTGCATCATGCGGATTGGAGAAATGACATTTACTGTGGGACTTTACGGTCTTTACTGAATCATAAATAGACCTGAGGTTTTAAACAGTGTGACCTATTGCACGTTCCAAGCCGACGGTTCATGTTACGTGAACGCAAGAAGCAACAGACGTTGAGTGTGTGTCCACGTGCAGGAGTGATTAATATTAGAGAAGCTGCTCTGCAGATTATTCACCCGTGTTCTTTGCGAAGAGCAGATACAAAGCTGCTGTGGGGGGTTTGAGTTGAGATGTTTTATTATTGGGCTGAAGTGCAGTAATCCCTCTGATGAGAATGGCAGGTGTGTTTTCTAAATGTGGCTTTGTGTTTCAGTGTCAGAGAGAAGGGAGTAGAAGACTGCAAGGATCTAATGGATGCCTTCCAGGCCTGTATAAAGACCCTGTCTGAGGGATCTTAGCAAGAAATACGCCTCAATAAAATGTAAGTTCAGACTCCAATAACCACAATTCTCGTCTGCTTCCCTGAAGGATGAGTAAACGATTCACAGTAACATAAATCCTGTGATTGTAAAGCAGAGAAGCCAAATCTCACATTCATTGTTTTTTGTTTTTTCCCCTCACGACCACCAGCATCTTTGTTCTTGCACTGGACCGAACCATCTGAAAAACAAAAGAGGGAGGTGATGACTGGTAGATACACATCCACAAAAAAAAAAAAAAATCTTTATAAATGTCAGAATTTCACAATGGAATAAATCATAACACTCTTTTATGCACTGTACATTTATAGGCAAATAAACAGAGTGTGTATATTTTCCACATGATATTGTTTCCATTTGTTTTTCTTTTAATTATGAGATGTACAGGCTTTTGGAACCTCTGCGCTGGACAAGCATAGCTGTTTGCACTGAGTTCCTCTTAATGGAATTAAGAAGAGCCTGTTAATCTCTGCGTAATCCTCACATTAGTACCTAATGTCACTTTTCCAGCTGAGCTCTGGAACTGACTAGGAGATGGTGAGAATGCACAGCAACACATTTAGAAGTGTTTTACTTGCTAAAATAATCTGAGCACAGAGTAAATGTGTTAATGATATTATTCTCATCATCCTATTCTATTAATTTCTCTTGAGGGCATGTTTGCCCCCTTATTTCAGTGCAATGACATAGTTTCATCTCTAAACAAATAGGATCAGTTTCCTTCTCGCTCTGTTTCTGATCTGTGGTTAGCGACAAATCCTTCTGGCTGTGTGCAAATCAAGCACCTAGGCTCAGATGAGGACGGGCTTTGGGGAATTATCCGCCCACACATAACATTTCAAATCGAGATTTTTGAGATATTTAAGGCACTTTGCAGATGATACTTTCAAATGTCCCACTTACCCTTTTCTATCATCTCTGTGTGACTCATCAGAGCTCAACACGTGTCAGTTCAATTATCTCCTCAGGAGTTTGTGGGATCACATTTTTATTACGGGGCTGTTTGTTGCGGGGAGGTTTATGTTCCTGTAAAGGTTGTTTATTCTCTATTATTTCTTTTTATTTATGACTGGCAAAAAAGGAAACATAGACAACCCCCCATGTTGCTGTTACATGTCATGTTTCCAAGTGATTGTCATTGTTCTTTTTATTTTTTTTTTTAAATATTATCTTCCTCACTATTTTATCACTGCAGGTGTTTTAATACTGAAGGATTAGAAGGATCAAGAAAGAAAATTATAAATATTATTATTATGAATATTATGAATATTATGAATATTATTATGGACTGGGATAAAATAACTGGTTAATCTATTAATGTACATACAACTGGAATATTCTATTCTATATTTCTAGTACTAAAAAAATAAAATAAAAATAAAACAATTCAGACTGACAATGTTATAATAGTATAAATTTCATTTAGAAATGTTTTAAGCTGCATTTTGGCTGCAGATCATTAATTTTCTCACTGGCTTTGGAGACTAATCTATGCTATCATGTTCAGTAAGTTAATTACTGCATATGGTTTATGAATTTTAACAGCAGCTGTCAGTAAAACGCAAAGGAGAGGGTGAAGTAACGTAAAAGATTGTGTCCAAGTCCAAGTATTACCCAAATCATCTACCTGAGTAAAAAGTCCCAATGCTTGTACTATAAATTCATGTCATTAAATGAACGTGTCCCATGACCAGCGGTACCGACACAGGCCAGAGTGGCACCACAGCGTCCCGTCCGCTTCCATGCGAACAGTGAGGGAGGTGCCGGTGCTGATGAGGTGAATGCAGACATAAGCGTATTTTGAGCAAGATGATCTGGAGCAGGAGCAGCGGGAGGAGGGAGGATGGAGAGGGAGTGGGACCCGGATGCTGATGCGAGTGAGGCGAAGGAAGGAAGAGAAGAGAGAAAATATCGATTTACGGCAAGAAAACCGAAGGGAGTATAATACAGGGGCCCGCACTCTGCGTGGACTATCACCGCAAGCGGGGAAGGATGCGGCACCGTCGATCATAGCGCGGCGCTGATCTGCGGTCATCTGTGCTTTTTTCACCTGCCGAGGGAGGAGGACGGCGCCGAAGGAGAGGGAAGATGCTGTGATCCGCTACTTGTAGGGATGTAGAGAGGCAGAGACGGGGGAGGGCGACAGGGAGGGGGAGGACCAGGCTACGCTAAAGATGCCCGTTCGGCGAGGAATACGCATTTCATCCGGAAACACTGCGGGAATGGCGCGGCCGCGCGACGATTCTAACCGTTCGGCGACGCCGGGGGACTTCGGGGGGAGTCGGTTCTTTTGACAGGCGGCCGTCGGCGAAGGCGTTGGGGGCTAAACTACAGCTAGCCTCGCTGCTGTGCCGTGTGGGAGAGCGGCGGCGAGGCTACATAGCATGTTGTTGCACCTGCGATGCAGGCCCGACTCACAGAACCACACTGCTTTGACTCCAGCTGACGTAATTAAAGTCCGTTGAATAGAAGCAGATGTGAACATCTGTTTGCTCCGAGGCGACACTCCGTTACCGTGACTCTGCTCTAATTGCCGTATTACCCGTCTTATATACAGTAGTTACAGTATCACCACACACGTCACAGCGTCGAAGTTACACAAATGAGCCGCTGTACAGAAGTAAACGTCATTATTTATCCAACCTCGTCATGTTCATATTTAAGGCAGCGGCCGCTGCTTAACGCGTAAACGCTGTCATCGCCGTCTCATCACCGCTTTCTGTTAAATATCAACGTCGACCGTGCGACGAGCACGTTTGCCCACGTTTATCAGCTGGATGGAACAATGCTCGTTCACCACCCAGATGTGGTGATTCAGCACCTGTTTGCATCTGTATACTCACACCGAGTATCTACAACGTAGCTGAACAGCGTCTATCATAGAAATAAGTTGAACGCCATTAAAACACAATAACTTCTGTATAGCTTGTAATATATGACAGCGATTGCAATAATATCAGTGCAGTAGTAGTAGAGTTAGTAGTAGTAGTAGTTGTTGTAGTAGTAGTAGTAGTAGTGTATTAGCCCTCTGTAAGTGCAGTATGAGTAAGGAACTGTCTCTAGGTCAGTCAGCTCAATATGTTGGGCCCTATCGACTGGAGAAAACACTGGGGAAGGGACAGACAGGTGAGTCCAGTAACACAGACCTGAGTCTGATTGGTGGCATTGACAACTGTGCATGATTTTGCCTTTGCCTCCCTCCCTGCTGCCATCAGGGCTGGTCAAGCTGGGCATCCATTGCATTACGGGTCAGAAGGTGGCCATCAAAATAGTGAACAGAGAGAAGCTGTCTGAGTCGGTCCTGATGAAGGTACAGTATGACGCCTGTGCTCACTCCGACGACCATGCTGCTAATTTCGTATACGTACTTCTCTATATTTAACTCCTATATTAGTCCCGTTCTCCGTCCTGGTGCTTGTTGGCTCTGCTTCGGAGCCTCGTTTCCTCCTTCACCTCTGTCTCTCCTCGCTAACCAGGTTGAGCGGGAGATTGCCATCCTGAAACTGATTGAGCATCCGCATGTGCTGAAGCTGCACGATGTTTACGAGAATAACAAATACCTGTGAGTTCCCCCGCTCAAATCTGCCGTCTGCACGTTGTGTTTGCCGCTGATTTCTTTTAGGAGAGTGGGTTTAAATATTACTCTGCATTCTCTGCTCCTGTCGCTGAACCCCTCGCCGATTCCGTTTGACCTGGTCTTGTCATTTGGAGGTGGAACCTTTGAATCACTGTGCTGTCTGCGTGTGTGGACAGGTATCTGGTGTTGGAGCATGTATCAGGAGGAGAGCTGTTTGACTACCTGGTGAAGAAGGGCCGTCTGACCCCAAAAGAGGCCCGGAAGTTCTTCAGGCAGATCATCTCTGCTTTGGATTTCTGCCACAGTCACTCCATCTGGTTAGTGCTGGCGTCAATTGGATTCTGGGTCATCAGCAGGGTGATAGCTGGTAAAGCTGTAATATAATGATCACAAAACGTGTGACTCCAAGCCCACAACATTACTGTTAAACCTATTTATTAAAAACAACAATCGTTTAGGTTGTGTTCTTTGTTACAGTCACAGGGACCTGAAGCCTGAGAACCTGCTCCTGGATGAAAAGAACAACATCCGTATAGCTGACTTTGGCATGGCCTCTCTACAGGTGGGAGACAGTCTGTTGGAGACCAGCTGTGGGTGAGTATCCACCTACAACGCCTGCGTTCAAACCATGAACCCAGAGTTTTCATCAACATTTTAAGTCAATGTATCTTGTTCTGCATGATAACAAGCACATCTAATACACTGTGTTTCGCTTTTATTTTAGATCACCACATTATGCTTGTCCTGAAGTTATACGGGTGAGAGTCTCCCCCCTTTCAGAGTGTGTCAAAATGTACTGATTACAAACTGATGCCACCCTCGAGGCTCAAATCTGCACAAACAAAACTATAATAAGGAACCATTCAGATTAGAAATATCCAGTCACTTGTGGTGTTTGAAGAAGGGCGATCTTTAGTCAGCAGGACACTAGAGAGCACTCATCATGCCAGATTATCCGCCTCTATCAATAAAAGATGGTTTCACTGTGGTTTGGACTGAGATTAATTTAAGTGCTGGATTAAAACGGATTACAGTTTGTCTTTTGACAGATTTAATTTCAAAGACATGAGCTTTGAAATGAGCCGTACGCGAGGAAAGCCTTAAGTCAGCTGAAAGTCTCACTGACCTTAATTAATGTGGCTCATTATTACAGTGAAATGGGCCGTGTTAAATGAATTTATGCGCATTCTGTCGTTGTCAGGGGGAAAAATATGACGGACGGAGGGCAGACGTGTGGAGCTGCGGGGTCATACTCTTTGCTCTGCTGGTGGTGAGTCTTCGGCCTGTAAACGCCGTCTAACGGCGTCGCCGTCCGCGCTCGGTTTGTGTGAAACGCCCGCTTTCTTCGCTCTTCTTCTTCGTCACAGGGCGCCCTGCCTTTTGACCACGATAACCTACGACAGCTCCTGGAGAAGGTGAAGAGCGGGGTGTTCCACATGCCCCACTTCATCCCCCCGGACTGCCAGTCGCTCCTGAAGGGCATGATTGAGGTCAACCCGGAAAAGAGGCTCACGGTACGAGACTGTGGCCTCGCATGCAGAGTAAAATAGGTCCAAACCCCCGAGATCCACATGTCATAAGTCTCAGGTGGAGACTTTATTCACATGGCAGCTTTAAGACCACAGATTCTATTTATCTTACTGTACAGAGCAAACATGTGTGAATTGACTGTTTGAAGGGTCTGGAATAAAGTGTTTACACAGCACAGCCTTGCGGCCATCTGGCTGCTAACAGACTGTAGAAAATAATGGCCCCATCTGCCCTGTCGCCCCTTACAGCTAGAGGCCATCCAGAAACACGCCTGGTATCTGTGAGTATGGCTTTAATTTGACCTGTTTGACTGTGACATGAAATGAATCCTATGATGTGGAATATGCGGCGCGCGTCGTCATGTGCTGCGCTGTGCTGCGCTGTGCTGTGTGTGCGACTCCCAGGGGCGGTCGGAACGAGCCGTGTCCGGAGCAGCCTCCTCCCAGGCGAGTGTGTGTGAGGAGAATCCTGTCCCTGACTGAGCTGGACCCAGATGTGTTGGACAGCATGCACTCGCTGGGCTGTTTCCGAGACCGAGTCAAGCTAACGCGTGACTTGCAATGTGAAGAGTAAGCATTATTATTTTTTAATTTATTGGTGTGTGTGTGTGTGTGTGTGTGTGTGTGTGTGTGTGTGTGTGTGTGGGTGGGTGTGTGTGTGTGTGTGTGTGTGTGTGTGTGTGATGGTGCACAGAAGAAAGATGCGTCCAAATTCAGGGAATGCAATCCTCCAGAGAACAAGTCCTGTGACAGTGGGCTTTGATGTGTTGCCCAGAAATATCTATTTAAAGTCACGAAAATCAAAGCAATGTTTCCCTCAAGTAGCCCTTGTCAACTTTAAAAAAGAAAGAAAGCAGAGTTTTTATGGCTGCTTTTTACAGCTAACATTTGAACACCCCGGCCGTCTTTATGAGTTCCCCTCTGTCGTTGTTTGTGTCAGAGAAAACCAGGAGAAGATGATCTATTACCTACTGCTGGACAGGAAGGAGCGCTACCCCAGCTACGAGGACGAGGACCTGCCTCCACGCAATGATGTAGGTCAGTCACTAGGGGGCGGAAGGACCCACCAGAGGGGGAGCAGCCCTTCACAGCTTCTGTTTCTCAGAGTAGAGGGTACCGCAGTCTGACACACAGGTACCCGTCACCTCTGTCAGCGAATCTGACATTCAAATACACGTTTATAATGTCTCCAGCATTGTATTTGTAAGGTTTCCTGTAAGGAAAAAACTGGGAGAGTGCAGCGATCCTGCCAGTGCGACTGAGGCTATGTTTATCACAGTCACAGATGGCTCAGCGAGTGAAAGGCCTGTGGAAGAACCGCTTTGAGCGCGTTCTTACTCTCCAGAACTGCAAAAGAGCAGTTGCACGCTGGATGAGCGAGCGAGAGAGAGAGAGAGAGAGAGAGATGCTGGAGATGAAATAACGCCTCTCCTTTTTATTCACCGCGTGTGTTTCAAGGAACACTAACAAGGCCGGCCGTTTCCCCATTGGCGAAGCAGCTGCCGCTGCGGCCGATCCCGTAACGACCTTGTCGCCTCCTCAGCAGATCCTCCGCGGAAGCGCGTGGACTCGCCGATGCTGACGCGCCACGGCCGCTGCCGCCCGGAGAGGAAGAGCCTGGAGGTGCTGAGCGTGACGGAGCAGGGCTCGCCCACGCCCCCGCGCCGGGCCCTGGACACGGCTGCACACAGCCAGAGGTACGGGCCGCACCCGCACACGCGCGCCCGCGCCCGCGCTACGCACGCTTTGATGAGTTTGTGATCTGCGCTCTCTTCAGGTCGCGTTCAGTCAGCGGAGCCTCCACCGGTCTGTCCTCCAGTCCCCTGAGCAGTCCCAGGGTAAGGGCCTGTTGGCCGCCTCTCAACACACTTTACAAGTTCTGGCTGCGTTAACGACCCGCACCATTTTCTATTATGATGTGAGCATGCACTTTGGACGAACACTACCACCTCTTATGTATTCGTTTATTTTACAAGGTAGTTCACGATGCCTTAATTCTCAGTGTGTGCTGCAGTTTTTTCTGTGTTTCACTCCTGCATTAAAACGCTTCACAACCCCGTAAAATGTCCTTTGACATGATCATGTTCTTCAGATGCACTGTCCCACCCGGCAGGTTATTTTTTGTTTTCATGTCTCTGTACTAGAACCTTATTATTTATCATTATTTTGCTGTGTTAGATAGCAAATATGTTAAAAATTAAAACGGTCCATAGAGAAAATAACCAGCCAGCAACTACACTTTCACTGCCACTGTCCTCTGTCAATACATGATCAACCCTGAACTGTCACTAAACCTTCAGTCGCATACAGTAAAAAGTAATGCTTACATTCGACTTCATGAAAACCTTATAGATTCGGCACTTTCACTACTCACAAGTTGCACTCTTTTGTCATGAGGCATGATATTCATTTCCATCCTTTCTCCATGTTCCATTCCCTCTCTTTCTTGTTTTCCATCTCTCCCACCCTACAAACCCACCCCCCAGTCCTATCAGAGCCCCGTCTTCACTTTCAGCCAATCAGATGTCACCTCTGCCACTGCTACCCCTCTCACAAAGGAGCCCAAACAAGGAAGCGCCACCACTCCTCGCTCAACACGGGCTTTTGACAAGCTCAAAGTTCCCCCCAACCCAAAGACCCAGACCCTGCCCAGCAAGGGACCTGCTGACCGACCCCATCTGCAGCCCATCAAATCCCTGCCTCTGCACAACCCATCTTCCCGCTCACCCTCTCCTTCTCCGCTCCTGTCACCCATCCCCCGTTTCTTCTTCCCTTCGTCCTCTGTCCTAAAGTCAGTGACTAAGAGCTTCTACCCAAACTCTGCCCACTCTGTGCCACAGGTAACTCCCCAGGGCTCTCCGTTGCCCACACCCTTGGGCACCCCTGTCCACCACCCTCATCACCCTTCCTCCACCCCGCCCTCCTCTTCCTCGTCCTCATCTTCCTCACGGGCGGAGGGAGGAGGAGGCGTGGGCTCGCTGTCGCTGACCCCACCCTCCAGCCCAGGAGGGGGAAGTGGCATGGCAGCCAGCAGCTCCGCCCACTGGAGGACACGCCTCAATTCTTTTAAGAACAACCTGCTGGGATCCCCCCGTTTCCATCGCCGTAAACTCCAAGGTGAATTCTGTGTGTTTCTTTAGTCTTGTTGCCGTGTAATATTAGTTGCACGGGAATGATGCAACCGGTCCAAACTAGGTAATCAGTCAAAAGGTTTCCTCATTTCAGACTTCAAATGGCAATCATATATAAACTTATTTCTCTCTTTTAGTTCCTACATCAGAAGACATGTCCAGTCTAACGCCAGAATCCAGCCCTGAGTAAGTCCCAGGCCGAGATGAGGGTTGGACCCAAGAGACACCTGTTGTAGACAGACTAATGCCGTGGCTCTTGATAAATTCAATACACTGACCTGAGAATGTGATTTTCATGTGACGACTCACAGCCCGTTGCTTGTGCTCCAGGGGTTTGGGCTGTTCTGTGTTTTCTACGGCTCCGGGTGTTCGGCCTTACTGTACTTTTTCCCGTCTGTCTCCCAGGCTGGCTAAGAAGTCCTGGTTTGGGAACTTCATCGGCTTGGAGAAAGAGGAGCAGATCTTTGTGGTTATCAGAGACAAACCTCTGAGTTCTGTCAAAGCTGACATTGTCCATGCCTTCCTGTCTGTAAGTATCTGATGTCGTCTGTCTCTCATGCCTCTCACTGTCAAAGCTGGGCTCTAGAAAACCTAGCGTTCACTGACAAAGCTCTAAAAGTCAAAGTCACACACAGTTTCATACCATATGCACTTCATTCTTTCATTATTTCAGTCTTTTTTTATTTCAATTTTCTCACTCATGGCATGTTAATAGGGCACTTTTCTTTCACAAATGGCTCACTCTTTCTCTCTTTTCCTCACCCTCACCCTTTGTCTCCCTGAACTCACGTTTGCCCCCGTACCTTTCCCGCCTCGTAAGTCTGTCGGTCTCTCTGCTTCTTCTCTGTCTCCCTACCACCCAGATCCCGTCGCTCAGTCACAGCGTCCTCTCCCAGACCAGCTTCCGGGCCGAGTACAAGTCCTCCGGCGGCCCTTCTGTCTTCCAGAAACCCGTCAAGTTCCAGGTGGACATTGCCTTTTCCGAGGGCGAGAGAGAGCGGGACAGGGAGAGGACCGAAAGGGAGGGCAGGAGAGAGACAGGAATCTACAGCGTGACGTTCACCCTGATATCAGGCAAATGGAGTGGACAGTGCAACACTTGACTATTTTCAACCTGCTTTTAATTGCTGCTACTTAAAACTAACATTCTTGGAAAAAGGTTCAATTGCTTGTTACATACAACAGGACAGATACCAGTTAAAGGATTTGTATCAGTTAATCAGCTATGTCATGATTGGACTCTAAAGCCTTGTAATAAGATTGTTTATGCACAAATATGAATATTTTTGTTCAGATATGTAAAAAATTAAATGTCCATGTCTTTAGGTCCGAGTCGCAGGTTCAGACGAGTGGTGGAAACGATTCAAGCCCAGCTTCTCAGCTCCCATGATCAACCTATGGTGCAAGTCCTATGTGGTGAGATGCCTTACACACCTGATAGTGTGGTACCAGCTTTCATATACAGTTCTGCTGTCTTAATGTCATTTAATGAAGACTAAACTGTTATATACTCATTGGATAAGGCCAATAATTTGTCATGCTAATATTGTTTTACAGCTCTGTATTGAGACATCATGCACTTACAGTCATTACACCAATTTCTGGTGATGATCAACAATTGCTTTAGAGCGACTCTCCTGTTCTTGTCTCCTGATCCCTTCCCAGATGAGAAGAACGGCCGGCCCCATGGGACCCCCACCCGCCAAAACTCGAGGCGCTCTGAGGGTGGGGGCGACAGGTGCGAGTGGGGCGACCGGGCAGATGGCGGAGGCATCGGAGGCAGCGGGGGAGTTCTGCAGCGCAGAGGCTCAGCAAAGGAGAGAACCCGATTACTGTCGTCCAATGGAACCCAGTCCCAGCCGTAGGATAGGAAGTGACGCCGTGCAGCAGGACGCCGAGTTTCCCCAGGAAGAAGACAGTAGGACTTCATCTCCAGGTGTCCCTGCAAGCCACGAGCTATTCCTACTCCTCCTCCTTGACTTATCGAAGGCGATTGCAAGGATTGGCTTTTTCCCTATCATTCTATTTTTCCCCAACAACTCAACAATATTTTGTTTTTTCGGCTTTTGGACCAACAGAATTCCCACAAGAAAGCAGTGTTAAGGAACTACCCTTTAATGAAAAAATAAGATATGAACGAGTAGTTTGGTGTCCATCATAAACACAGCTTCACAGATCCAAGTAGGAGTTTTGAAGTGCTAATGTGCATGTCAGTTAGCAAATAGGATGCTGGCATGATAAGATAGGCTAGACTGTCATATCATTGCTATACAGTATCTGATGCCAAAAGCAAATACGTGTTGTGATGGTTCTCTAAATTACTCTTAAAGTTAACCAGTGTGCTCACGTCACTATAAAGCAACATGCAATTGCCAATCTGTACTGGATCAAATACAGTTAAACCCTAACAGCTAACGTCAGCAACCTGCTTCTACACCTGAGTGGTGATGAGCTGAACAAAGGTCACCATTTTCCTGGTATTTCAGCATTATCTTCTCCTGAGGTAAAAAAAATAACAACTAAGTAAGCTAAATATGTGAATGTGAAAAAATATTTTTTTATTTAGTTTGTAATTATGTTTACATATTTCTTTGGAGGACGTCAGTAGCACAGTCATAGCAGTAAAGACGGTAACGGAAAAAGTGGAAGCTGACTGGTTTGACTTTCTTAAATGTTTTGATTCTTTTGTATTTTCTTTTTACTCAGAGACACTATGAAACAGTGCATCTTTGATTTTTGCATTGTACCCCTGTTGCTCCGAAGAAAAGTATTTTTGATTTGAACAGAAATATAAACATTACTATATCAACAAAACACTATGCGTGAATAGTTCCATGAACCTCATCATAGCTGTATGTGCCCGGATTGAATGAGAAGAGCATTCCTGGCCTGTTGACCTGTGGATCAAACAGAAGCCACCTTTCTTGTCGGGCTTGTCAACTATTGCCATAGTATTCACATACTGACTCGGAAAAACAACATAAAAGAACAATATTCACCTGGACATTTTCATGATGCTGGACTTGGTAATGGCTTGCGATGTCAATTCCTCATCCCAGGAACAGGACTTCAAAATGGAAAGTATATAAAACGGCTCCTACTCCCTGTGCTTATCACTTCAGTGTTCACAACAAGCCAAGTAGTCCATCATGCACCTCACAGAGAGGCTCACCATTCTGCAAGCAGGCGTAGCGGCTCGGACAGTCAAGTATGACTCCAGTGCTCTGTCAGATTAGTCCATCTTCATCACCAGTCTTCCATACAGCACAATATGCAACAACAGTGCAGGATGTTTTCAGAGAGATAAATAATGTTACAATTGTGTTTTCAATTTTCTTTTTTACTTCCTTTTTACATTTGTCCTCTTATTAATCCATTTATTTATTTATTGACATTACTCATGTATTTATTTGACCATGTGGTTGTGTGTGTCATGTATTCATTTACAAAGTACATATACATTTGCAAATATATATATATACTGTATCAACAGCTAATTCAACAAACCTGTTCTTATTTATTTAGTTACTCTCATTACTCCTTTTTTACCACTCACACTGATTGAAGTGGAAAAACATTTCGTCCAAGATAGTTAGATTTGTTTGTGTGTCACGTCCCTTTTTTGTCATCAATGGTAACTGAAACATGTGAGACATGGCGACGATGGCAGACTGAGAGTGGGCTGAAAACTGTACAGCAGCTGCATTTTGAGCTAATGACACGCAGAGATTTTAACTGACCCAGGAATATTAAACATAGCTGAACCCTAACAGGCACCTACTTCACTCACTCGCATTGAGTGCTTGCTAATTGGCTCCATCTCTTGCTTTTATGCCTTGTCTGTTTGCCTTTTCACCTGTTGTGTAGCCGTCACCACAAGAGAAACTGTACGGAGTTGTTTGCTTCACTGTCTGTACACACGTTATGATTGCTCACGGTCATTAGTTACATCTTTCTCATCCACTCGATTATCACCTTCACTTTCATTGACCCAACTCTGGCTAAGATTGTAAACTATTCTTCATTCATATGGGTCAGTAGAATAAGGTGTTTAAAAAAAGAAATGTCTGTATCATAATTTAAATATAAAAAGTGCACTATTATAACTCTTGCCTGTGATAAAAAGAACAATTATGATTGAATTGATAGTCAAAATAAAGAGAGATTCACCTTATTGTTATGGTTAAAGTAATAAACCCTAAATTCATGTGTGCGTTTACTGTATATGGTTTCTGAGTTTATATGGTGGCTTTACTTTCTACCACTTCCTATATATATATATATATATATATATATATATATATATACAACACAAATGCTACGGCAAGGGGGAGCCTCCCCTCTGACCAGGACGCCAGGTCAGAGGGGAGGTTTCACCATCTCCCCAACCGGAAATTGGGTACGAAGCCCCAATAAGCACAGAAACGCTGAGCGAGGCAGCGACTGACCTGAAAGATAAGATCATGGCGAGATTGAACAGGCAACCCCGAACCCTACTACAACGGCTAAGTGAAGTACCATCAGAAAGTCTCATGGAAGATGTGAATGCAGCATTGAGAGCGATCCCTACCACAACAATCACAGAAACCAATGAGCTGATATACGCTTCAGCATCAGTGATCCTAGAGATGCTTGGCTATAAGAGCAACCATGGGAGCCATGAGAAACAATACCCACCATGGAAACGAAGGTTGGAGGCAAAAATCAAGGCAGCTCGGAGGGAAGTGAGCCAAATGACAGAGGCCCATAGAGGTGCAATGAAAAGACCGATGCCCAAGAGGTACAGTCAGATGCCCATACCTGAAGCACTCGAAACTGCCAAGCAAAGGCTACAAGCCTTGGCCAGCCGCCTAAAGAGATACACCAGAGATAAGGAAGCCAGACGAATAAACCGGCTGTTCGCAACACAACCTGCGAAAGTGCACTCTCAATGGCAGGGTAATAACAACAGAGCAGACCCACCAAGGCTGGAAACTGAACAGTACTGGAAGGGTATATGGGAAAGGGAGGCATCACACAACAGTGATGCACAGTGGCTGGTGGATCTGAGGGAAGACCACAGCAACCTCCCTGAACAGAATCCAGTGACTATCACGGTGGCAGACATCCAACATAGAGTCTCAGGTATGAAAAACTGGACAGCACCTGGCCCTGACATGATCCACGCCTACTGGCTAAAGAAGCTCACTGCAATCCATGAGCGCCTGGCAGCACAAATGAACCAGCTGCTAAGGGATGGGACTCACCCTGAATGGCTAACCGAAGGGCGAACGATCCTGATAATGAAGGATCCCTCAAAGGGCACAGTCCCATCCAACTACCGGCCAATAACCTGTCTCTCCACAACATGGAAGCTCATCAGGCATCATCGCAGCTAAGATAAGTGGGCACATGAGTCAATACATGAGCGAAGCACAGAAGGGCATTGGTAAGGATACCAGAGGAGCCAAACACCAACTCCTGGTAGACAGAACAGTCGCCCAAGACTGCAGAATGCGACACACCAACCTGTGCACAGCCTGGATCGACTACAAGAAAGCCTATGACTCAATGCCACACACATGGATCACTGAATGCTTGGAGCTGTACAACATCAACAGAACTCTAAGGGCCTTCATTGCAAACTCGATGAGGTTGTGGAGAACCACCCTTGAAGCCAATGGGAAGCCACTTGCCCAAGTATCCATCAAATGTGGCATATACCAAGGAGATGCACTGTCCCCACTGCTGTTCTGCATAGGTCTGAACCCCCTGAGCCAAATAATAAACAAGACTGGCTATGGATACCGACTCCGGAACGGGGCCACCATAAGTCACCTCCTCTACATGGATGACATCAAGCTGTACGCCAAGAGTGAGCGAGACATCGACTCGCTGATCCACACCACCAGGATCTACAGCTCGGACATCGGGATGATCGAGAAATGTGGGAGGATGGTGACAAAGAGAGGCAAGGTAATCCACACAGAAGGGGTCTCACTCCCAGAAGGAACAATAGCAGACATTGAGGACAATTACAAGTACCTTGGAATACCACAGGCAAACGGCAACCTTGAACAGGCAACAAGGAATGCGGCAACAGCCAAATACCTCCAACGAGTAAGGCAAGTCCTAAGAAGCCAGCTCAATGGCAAGAACAAATCCCGGGCAATAAACAGCTACGCTCTGCCAGTGATCAGATACCCTGCAGGAATAATAAGGTGGCCAAAGGAAGAGATACAGACCACAGATGTTAAGACACGAAAGCTCCTCACCATGCACGGAGGGTTCCACCCCAAATCCAGCACCCTGAGACTGTACTCTAGCCGCAAGGAAGGAGGCCGAGGACTAGTGAGCGTGAGAGCCACTATCCAGGATGAAACATCCAAGATCCATAAGTACATCAAGGATAAGGCCCCGACAGATGACGTGCTGAGTGAATGTCTCAGGCAGTGGAGAACAGAGGATGAGATGCTGGAAGAGGGACCATCATGGGAGGACAAGCCCTTGCACGGGATGTACCACCGGAACATAACTGAAGTGGCTGATCTCAACAAATCCTACCAATGGCTTGAAAGGGCTGGGCTGAAGGACAGCACAGAGGCACTCATCCTGGCTGCACAGGAGCAGGCCCTGAGCACCAGAGCCATAGAGGCCCAGATCTACCACACCAGACAAGACCCAAGGTGTAGACTGTGCAAAGAGGCCCCTGAGACGGTCCAGCACATAACTGCAGGGTGTAAGATGCTGGCAGGGAAAGCATACATGGAACGCCATAACCAAGTGGCTGGCATAGTATACAGGAACATCTGCGCGGAGTATGGACTGGAAACCCCAAGGTCAAAGTGGGAAACACCTCCCAAGGTGGTAGAGAACGAGCGAGCCAAGATCCTGTGGGACTTCCAGATCCAGACTGACAGAATGGTAATGGCAAACCAACCAGACATTGTGGTGGTGGATAAAGAGCAGAGGAAAGCCGTAGTGGTGGATGTGGCAATACCAAGCGATGGCAACATCAGGAAAAAGGAACATGAGAAACTAGAGAAATACCAAGGGCTCAGAGAAGAACTGGAGAAGGCTTGGAAGGTGAAGGCCACAGTGGTGCCTGTGGTGATCGGAGCACTAGGGGCTGTGACCCCCAAACTGGAGGAGTGGCTACGACAGATCCCTGGAAAAACATCCGAAATCTCAGTCCAGAAAAGTGCAGTCCTAGGAACAGCAAAGATACTGCGCAGAACCCTCAAGCTCCCTGGCCTCTGGTAGAGGACCCGAGCTTGGAAAGTGGATGAGACCACCCGCGGAGGGTGAGAATAGAGTGTGTGTGTGTGTGTGTGTGTGTGTGTGTATATATATATATATATATATATATATATATATATATATATATATATATATATATATATATATATATATATATATATATATATATATATATATATATATATATATATATATATATATATATATATATATATATATATATATATATGATTTATATTTGTTTTCAGGATAAAGAAGAATATTTAAACTCATTGTAACCTCATCACTCTAAGATTACCAAACAACTCACCAAGTGGAAAAATACAGCATCGAATGTATATATATTTATATATTTGTTAATCACTAAATCATCCTCAGTATCAATATTAACCAATACGTTGCCAAATAACCAATATGGCGGCAACGTTGACGTATCACAGCAACTGCCGGACCGGCCAGTGCGCCGTTTACGTATGTTACGCAAGAAGTTGCGCCGCGCGCTCTAGCCGAGAGGAGGAGGGCCGAGTCAGCAGCATCACTGGCCGGGTGCTGCGACGTCAGAAGTTAACAGTCGGTTCCTGCTTCGTAGGTTTCCTGGATCTTCGCCGTCTGTAAATACCATCAGGTATGTTAGCTGGGTTTTAACAGCGTTGTAGTGTGATGGAGCGAAGGTATTAACGACGGCATCTCCCCGTGATGTTGCGTTAGCGGCGGTTTGTGGCGGTTAACTTGGGGCAGGGCTCTCGGCTAGCGGGAGTTAGCAGCTAGCTTTAAATATTCACCCTAGTATTTGGGCTAAAATTGTCAACACTAGATGTGAAGTCCATTCATTGACATTTAACAAAAATAGCACACATGTTAATACCTCACAGCAGCGCGTGACCTTGTGTGCAAGATGATCACAATCGGCAGTTAAGGGATAGCTAACATTGAACATAGTTAATGTTTATGTTAATGACTGTTCCCAAGGTTAACAACAAGTTAAGTAGGTTGTATTCAATAGCCAAATCGCCCAAGTAATCATATTTAGGATGTTTGATCTTGGAATAAACACACTGGTTATTACTCTGGCTACCTTCCAGTCAAAGGGATTATCTTTGTAAAACACTAAAACCTGTTCCCTCCATCCTTTGGTAGCTGTCCTGTCAGGTAGCATTATGGTCACGTGTCTGATTAAATGTGGGGGCTGGCTCTGACTGAACCCTCAACATAGAAATTCAAACTACTGACAGGCTAAGCAAGTCCTACTAACTAGTTACAGGATTAACCAGTTAGAGTCGAGGCCAAAGTTCATGGTTTGAAGTTGACTGAGTTTACTCTCAGTTTGGCACAGGCAGGACTGGATTTGCCAGGTCTGACCTACAGAGCTAAACCTCAGTGGGACCTGGTGAGAAAGAGATGATGTGTGAAATGTGTGCGCCATTTTTGATTCAGTGTCAGTGAGTGGACCTCAGGGCATTATCCATAGTCTGTCTGTGGAGGAAAATCAATCTCCTTTTTAAAGGGATGTAGTAACCGACCTAAACAGAAATACAGCAGCCCTAAGTTATAGGTAACGTTTCTGTTCTGTTCAGTTAAACATATGACTTGTTATTACAAATAACAAGTGTGTTTGCTGTCAAATTAATATCCTGTTCTCCAATCCTTTAATACTTTTACATCGCCTCCATTTACGATTAATTTGTGTTAGTGTTAACAAATTATTCAATACATATTTGTACATGATTTCATCATATATTTGTATAGATAACTTTGTGACTTGTCAGTTTCTCTCTGTATCCCCTTCTGCCTCTCATTGTGCACAGTAATCATGGCGGAAGCCCACCAGGCGGTGGCCTTCCAGTTCACCGTTACCCCAGAGGGCATTGATCTACAGCTGTCCCACCAGGCCCTCACAGAAATTTACCTCTCTGGCATGCGCTCCTGGAAGAAGCGTATCGTCAGACTTAAGGTATTTTTACTCTAGCTGTCAAACCTGTTGCTTTTGTTTGATCTTGCTTTAGGCCAGCAAGTCTCAGTGGGATAGGTTGAAGGGACAGTCATTTCATCACAACGAGGAAGCATGACACAGCCCTGCACTGACATGACAATGTAGCTACAACGCATGTTCCAACTTGCGTCAGCTTTAGTAGGAAGTATGAACCAAAGTGCTCAGATTGTAAACAGGAAAAATGGGTTTTAATGTCAGTGTCTTGTCCCTTTCATTTACAGAACAGTGTTATAACTGGCGTCTATCCTGCCAGCCCTTCCTCCTGGCTTTTTGTTGTCATAGCAATCCTGGCTACTATGTACACTCGCTCTGACCCCTCCATGGGACTCATAGCCAAGATACAAGAGCACCTTCCGGTCAGGTAATGGTTCTCATGAGTCTGTAAAAGCACAGTAAAAGCTAATGATTGATTGTGTGTTTCGCTTCCTTGTCGTCCTTGTCAAGTTGTCTTAGAGAGGGAGAAAAGCTCTGCAGTTTTCCCATTGTCAGAGTCTGTGTGTACTCTATACTCTGTACTTTATGTTTCTTTTTCTTTACATCCCATAACTTGACATTAGTAGGATAAGTTACATTTAGATTTTTCAGGTTGATATTACTGTGAAATACCTAGTTTTTGTTATTAATACAGTATACCAATTAGGGGTTTAATCCTTCCACTCCCTGTCCACCTTTCTCAGCCAATCAATGAGCACCCAGTGCCAGGCGGTGTTGTCAGCAGTGCTTTTTAGCACCATGCTATGGCTCCTGCTCATCTTCACCATGCGCCTGTGCCTTAAGCAGCTCCTCTCCTACCATCGCTGGATGTTTGAGCAGCATGGCAAAATGTCCACAACCACTAAGATCTGGGTGGTGAGTGCAATTTCTTTATTGACTGTAAATGTAACTAACCACACCTTTTACTAGTGTGCCCTTTGGATTCTGTGTAAAGTAAAAATAGTTGGTATTCTCTGTTCTGTTATTTTTTTATTCTTTTAACACCTTGCTTATATAGAAGGCTCAATGATTTAGAGACTACTTCCAACAATATAAAATGAAAAAAAAAACAAGAATACATAAGGTTTTGGCTGTAGATGTTTTCCATTTCACCCATTCTGAGTATTTGTGTTTGTTTCTTTTTGCCAGGCACTGGTGCGAATCTTTTCTGGCAGAAAGCCTCTTCTCTACAGCTACCAGGGGTCATTGCCAAACCTGCCTCTCCCCACTGTAAAGGATACGGTGAAGAGGGTGAGACATTGGATGAGGTGGAAAAAAATGACATAATACTGATTCCTGGGCACAAAACAGATGGAGCCTCATGTTGCATTATTTTTTCCATACTTTATATGCATTTTTTTAACAAGAGATGGATGTTCTTATTAATTGCATGGTACTTGTGGTTTATTTAATTACATTTCTTTTAGTATTTAGAATCAGTGCGCCCGCTGATGGATGATGTGGAGTATGAACGCATGACCAAGCTGGCCGCAGAGTTCCAGAGCAGCCTCAGTAACCGCCTGCAGTGGTACCTCAAGCTCAAAACTCTTTGGGCTTCCAACTATGTGAGTGGCTCGGCGCAGTGTTGTGGTTAAATGTGGCCACTTTAAGCAGTGTGGAGCTTTGAAATTCCATTAACAATGTATATGTTTGAGGTGCTCTGATATGAATTATTCATACAGGCTGAATATGCAAGCGATGTGGCCAAGCGCCAGCTGACTCCAACATTAGCTTTCTCTAAGTGTGTTGTTTTGTAGGTTAGTGACTGGTGGGAGGAATACGTCTACCTGCGGGGGCGAGGTCCAATCATGGTCAACAGTAACTATTATGGCATGGTACGGCAATTGTGCTCTACACATATTTGTACCTGGGACTCGCATGTCTATTTGTTTTATTTCTGGTCTTGCTTTTTTCCCCAGGACTTCTTGTATGTGACGCCCACCCCCATCCAGGCGGCCAGGGCAGGCAACAGCATTCACGCATTTTTCTTATACCGCCGCAAACTCAACAAAGAAGAGATTAAACCTGTGAGTTCAGCCACAAGTCAGGCTCAGCTGCTCTGTATTCACACACACATTATTCAAATCCGTTTGCCGTGGCAGCAGAACACTTGACTTGTGTTCTGACTGTGAGCAACAGCCATCCATCAGTGTTTGCATGCCATGGCTGTTCATGATAGCGAGCATGTGCATCTCCATTGTTTTGTTTAAGTTCTTGTGACGACACTCCCACGTGTTCTCATACCATGTTCATTCTGCACCTCACTTTCTCCTTTGCCCGCTTGACGGCTATTTTATTTACCTCCCTTTTTTCACTTATTTTTACGTTTTTTTGTCTCCTTCCTTTTGCTTTTCTCTGTCTTATTCACTGCTCTTCCACGTCTCCCTCGCTGTGCCTTTGCCTCTGTGTCCTCCTCTCCATTTCCCAGAGTCGTATACCAGGCACTGTCATACCTCTGTGTGCAGCTCAGTGTGAGAGGATATTCAACACAACACGAATTCCTGGAGAGGAGACTGGTAAAGAGTTATACACACACACGCAGCAACACTGATTATGGTGAGGTTATGTGGATGTTTCACATAGTGCATAAATGTCATACATGCTATTATCTGAAAAAAAAAAACAGTTTCTACTGCAGATATCCCTATTTGAGACCTAGTGATGGCATTTGAAGCTTTTAGGGTTAGTGTGGGATTGAAAATTGTGTGAAAGACAGTGTGTGTTGAGTATCTGAAAGCAAGGCATTTGTGATTTAAATGACTCAGATTCTGTCTGCTGCACAGTCCATCCTGTCGTCTCTCACAGAGTCCTCCTGCCTTCTGCTCTGATCTCAGGTTTCTAGAAATGTGCTATGTCTGACTAATATCTATTTTCTTCTGTTTCCTCACACTCAAACATTTTGCTTTCTCATCTTTGCTTTACTCTCTACCTGCCTGATTTCTTTTGTATTACCCCGTGGCATACCATTTATTCTGCCATCCTGTTCTTTTTCTCTGTCTCTTTCCTGTGCCATTTTTGTACTGGCTCATCCTTCTTGATCCTGCTCAGTGGTTGTTGAGGTCTGCAGTTCCTTGCTGTTCCTATCAGTTTGAGCGGATGTTTAACACTTGTCGAATCCCTGGAACAGTAACAGGTAGCTTTTTATATTTTTACACAACTGGCCCATTGTTATTAATGCAAATCATGTAAACCACATTGTATGAAGGTAAAGGAAACACTGCTTAACCTCGCTCGCAGTTCTACAACACTGATACTCATCTGTGCTTCTGCTATGTCTTCATTGCTCTATTTGTCATTTCGACCCTAACCTGCCCTATTTCAGTCATTGTGGTAGTACGGGTTAGTACAGGTAAACATTCCTTTACAGAACATCTGAATTAATCTAAATCTAAAAGTAACTGTGCTCTGGTGTGGTGTTTGCATCATAACATTATTATTTCATCAGCAGGTGCTTGCTGTTTAACAGGGTGTGTCAGACGTGTTGTGAAAGTGTCTCAGGAAGCAGAGAGCTTTCTGTGTTTCCAATAGTTGTTATATGCAAACACGTTTCACTAGGGGGTTTTCCCTAGTTTTACATTTGTGACTAGGGAGTCATTTGAATACAGGCGAGTCAAGGGCACCTCACGTGTATTTCTTGGTGGTTCACAGACTCTGATATTTAAATTGACAAGCTTCTTTTCACAATTACAGAAATAGTTTTTAAACTGTATAGATACAGTGTGACAAACCTTAATGTCAGTATGGCAAACAAAATACTGGCATTTTCAGATAAACAAGTCAGACATAGATAAAACAGTCACTTCTGGCTAACCACCCTTTACTATAAATGATTATCTACAAAGTTATGTATATATTTACTTGACTGTGCCTTTTCCTTCTTCCTTCTGTCTGAAGACACTGTGCAACACTGGCAGGACAGTGACTACATAGTGGTATATCACAGGGGGCGCTACTTTCGGCTCAGGGTGTACCAGGCTGGCAGACTCTTGTCCCCCAGGGAGATTGAATTCCAAATTCAGAGGATCCTTGATGACCCTGTACTTCCCTGCCAGGGAGAGGCCAAACTTGGAGCCCTCACTGCTGGAGACAGGTCAGTTTTTATTTAGCTCTGAATTTTGAAAGTAAATTATATTAACTATAAAACTCAGAGCGTCTGCTATCCTCCTAAACTGTTTTGCAGAATACCATGGGCTAAAGCCAGGGCAAAGTATTTCAGCAGCGGGGTCAATAAGCGCTCGCTGGACTGCATTGAGAGGGCTGCCTTCTTTGTGACCCTGGATGATGATGAACAGGGCATGATGGGAGACGACCCTGTAGCCAGTTTGGATCGCTACGCTAAGTCATTGTTGCATGGCAAATGTTATGACAGGTGATTTTAGACCAAGCGATCCACCAGTTGGGAACCTGACTTGGTGACCAGTTTTTCCTGTTATGTTGTTGGGTTAGATCTAGAGCTGATTTTATGCTGGCTCTCATGTAGGTGGTTTGACAAGTCCTTCTCAGTTGTTTACTACAAAAATGGAAAGAATGGGGTAAATGGAGAGCACTCGTGGGCTGATGCACCAGTGGTAGCACACTTATGGGAGGTAAGGAACTTAAAAGAAAGGAGTTTTGCAAACTGTTGGTGTTGTCACTTACAGCTCTGGTGTGTTTTCAGTACACCCTGGCCACGGACAGCTTCCATCTGGGTTACAATGCAGAAGGTCACTGCAAGGGAGAAGTAGATTCCTCGCTGCCACGGCCACAGAAGCTGGCCTGGGAAATCCCCAAAGAAGTTAGTTATCCATTCATTCAGCTGCTCTACTGTTATTCCATTGGCTTTTACTGTAGATGCCACAAGAACAAGATCAGAAGTGCATGTACAATGTGCAAATTTAAGATGCAAAGCATGAAGAGTAGTTCATCACGGATATTTACTTCTTGTGTGCTGCAGTGTGAGGAGCAGATCTCCCAGTCTCTGACAGTGGCCCAGGCACTTGCTGATGATGTTGACTTCCACGTTTTCCCCTTCCGAGACTTTGGAAAAGGAAAAGTCAAGAAGTGTCGAGTCAGTCCAGATGCCTTCATTCAGATGGCTCTTCAGCTGGCCTATTACAGGGTGAGCCTCTCTCCTAGAACAGTACATATCTATACAGTATGTGCTCAAACTCCAGGAACCTCTAGATATCGTTTTCAATACAGCCAGATCTATTAAACTCTATACACGTGACCACTTTATAGTAATGAAAACATGTGGTAAACTTGACTTTCTTGGCTTCAGGAAAGAGGGACATTCTGTCTGACATACGAAGCCTCCATGACTCGCCTGTTCAGGGAGGGCAGGACAGAGACCGTTCGCTCCTGCACGAATGAAAGCAGTGCCTTTGTCCGAGCACTGGAGGGAGGAGAGGTGAGACTACACATGCTAGCAAATGCTACTGTCAGACCGCTGAATTCTTGACCTCAACTCGGGGTTATTTGATTTACCTGTGCTCTCTCTCCACCAGGCAGCAGATGTATGCAGACGTTTGTTCAATGCAGCGTCAGAGAAACACCAGCTCCTGTATCGCATGGCTATGACCGGTGGTGGAATTGACAGACACCTCTTTTGCCTCTACGTGGTGTCCAAATACCTCGGAGTGGAGTCTCCTTTCCTGAAAGAGGTTTCTGTTCAACCTTCTTTATTCATGTTGGGCAGTGATGGTACTTGTTTTTCTTACAGAAGCATTTGTAATGCTGCGGCTTCCTGTGGGTGTTTCAGGTGTTGTCTGAGCCCTGGCGGCTATCCACCAGTCAGACTCCAATCCAGCAGGGGGAGCTGTTTGACATGGTCAACCACCCAGAATACATTTCTTGTGGAGGGGGCTTTGGTCCGGTCAGTGATTTGAAAACTTTAAAACAAAGACATTTTTGCTGTTTTATTGTAATATTTACTGTACACGAATTAGCCTAATGTATTGCCTATATCTATTTCAGGTGGCTGATGATGGTTATGGGGTGTCCTATTGCATTTTAGGAGAGAACTTGATCAATTTCCACATCTCATGCAAACACTCATGTCCAGACACTGTGAGTTTCATGAATGTAGAATATTAATACTACTACTACTACTAAGGATTTACAACAGAATACACTCAGTGTAGTATCTTCATTATTACTTATAGTCATTGAGGTTGTAGAAATATGTGCTCTCTATTTGTGTTATTACGTTTAATGAAAGCTATGCTGACATTTTTAATATACAATGTATTTTTCTTCCTAGATTCTTTTAAACTAATCATTTTTTAATGATTTACGCTCTTTTAGGATGCCCATAAGTTTGGTGTTCAGATCAGAAAAGCCCTGCACGATCTGATGCAGTTGCTGAGCCCTAACTACAAAGAACCCAAAAAAATGGAAGCAACTAAACCGGAGGACAAGAAAGACCTGTAACCAGCCAGAGGAATGAGTGAGAAAGAGAATTTTATAGAGAGACAAGAGATTTTCAGAAAGATACTGATCTGATGGAGTGGATGTTTTTACTAAAATGTATTTGTATCAGTGTGTTTTAGCTGTGGGGAGGATAAGAAAAAAGGTCCATATAGTAATAAATAAGTATGATCCAAGGACAATTAGTTTAATTAGGTTAGTGTTTTTTTACCAGGGAAATTGAGGAAAAAGAGGAAAGTCCACGTATGAGCATTAAATGAAAATGTTATTTGTGACAGCATACAGTAACAGAGGTCAGTACGAGTTGCACCACTCCAAATTAGGGTAGAAATCCCTAATGTCTTATTGCAGGGAGTATTTTATCACTTCAAGTTCAGTATGTCATTTACAGATGCCACACATTTGTGCCACTGACTTTCTATTATTGAATTAGATTTAAAAAATGCAATTGTATGTGCATAGTACATATTTAGCCTTGGAGAGAAACATGCAGGGCTGTTGAGGTGACTTACGTTTCTACTGTGCAACGTTGCTGTAACTGGAACTTCACATGTGATATAATCTTGGAGGTCTTTGACTTCTCAGTGTTAACTCGTCATGAATAACTCTTTTACGACGCTTTTATATACATGATTGTAATTCTCTGCTGATGGAGTTGTTTATATGCACGGTGATATGATGGAGCTGTGACAAATTCACATTTGCATTATGTGTTGTATTCTATTCAGTGCCAAATCACCCAAGAAATAACGTTGCTTGGTCCTTCCTTTAGTTTTCATATGTGCCAGTTTAAAAAAAACTCCAGTCATTTCACTGCCATCTATATATTTGTTATTTTATCACTTTATTAATCAAGCACTATAACAATGCAAGTTGTATTTATGAGCATATTAGTTGTTCAGTCTGAAGCAGATGTGGACATGTTACCTGTGAAGTGACTTGAATATTGTAGTCAAGCTGTCCTATTGAAGAGACAGTATGTTGCCAGTGACACAGACTGCTCTGTTAATGCTACAGTTCTGTTTTACTCCAGATCAGTTGAGCTTGTCTCTTATTTTGCTATTGTTTGTCTTTTTTAAAGGAACATGAAGTGATTCTTAAAAATAAACTTGTTTTAAACAGTTTATTCCACGCTTGCTATTTCTTTGTCAAAACTATATATTATGTACTACCCAGTATCATCACTTAGATACAGGTGTTCTGATACAAATTTCTCTCTGATTCCATATCTAAAAATGTAAATGTGCCTACAGTGACAATGCTCAAGCTACTCAAATTTGACTCATGTAGCTGCTCAGATTTTATATACCCATTTAAAAATCAATGGTTCTACTACAGTATGTATCTGCATCTATTTCTTCTGAAGCTTTGCATTTAAAGACAAGTCAAAATGCATATGGATTAGATTTGTTAATCTAAATTGATAATCAGTCAAAAAGTGTATAAGCTACACTGGGCTGAGCCGAGCAACAAAGGAGAACTAAAATCATCAGACAGCTTGTTTGTCTTGTTATTCTGTCTCTGCCTTTGTCTCTAGTTTTAGCTCTGCCATCACCCACCAACCCTTTGCTTATTACCCTGTCAGACCTCGGTCTCAGCTGTCAACATTCGGTCCGTGCCCTTCTTGTCACCTCTTTGTCACCCACGGAGAGGCCCCTGTATATAAAGCCCTGTGCCCCTCCTCGAGCTGTTCTGCAAGTGCCATCATCAGTGAACATCTCATCGTTTCCTGTGCAGGTATGCCTTTTGTTTTTGTAGTAGTGGTGATAATAATTGCTAATAGTAATTAGACCTACATGCATATTACCAGTGCAGGATTTCCTGACTAAACATTATGCTTATTGTAATTTAATGCCTTTTGTAGTTGCAACAGTTAAATATATAAATCCAATATGTATTTTTCTTATAAGTGAATAACAAAGTCCAACTTTTATCATTACAACTAACCTATAATGTAATAAGTGGAATGTTTTTCGTTTAAACGCAAAACATGTGACCATGTCGTCCAGTGAACCAGTGGGTGTTAAGACAAACTTATTATAAGTCTTAAACCAGGAATGCGCCTTCATTACAGGTTATTCTTAGTGCCCTTGTCCTCGGTTTCCTCTCCAGCGACGTGTACTGTGGGTCAGAAGCATTTAGTGAGGCGATGCGATGAATTCCTCCCTCAATCCCTCATCTGCCATTTGTCCGTGTGTGTTTATTCAGATTGCTGTTCTCATACTTGGGGAGCTTGGCTAAAACTGAGTATGAAGGGATCTGCGAGACCTGGTGCCTCAGTACTCAGTGTACCATACTTACACTCACTGGGAGCCAATCCAGTTGTTTTGGTCTATCTGGTTTATTATTGTCCACCAGCTGATCACAACTAAAGAGATGTATCTCCTGCTCACACACCTTCAGACATCCTTTGACTCCACTGAGGCAGAGAGCAGGCCTCCAGTTAATGCTGATGCACAATTGGCTGGTGTTAAAACAGACGGCCGACCAGCTTAACAGCTATGATAATCAAACAAATGAGAAGGACTGTCCAGCTGATACTTCACTCTAAATCTGGACAACAGTACACTATGATCCCTCCAGCCCCTCCTGTCCTAGGTCATTGACTTCAAATGGCCTTAATGTTATTCTTTGAACAAATGCGCTGATTATTTAAGCCTATTGCACATTTACTTGTTTTTTTTCCTTCAGTGTGATCATGTCTGAGTTAGAAGATCATGGGTGAGTGTATTCAGGTTCATCACTTTTTTGTCGTTTCTCTGTTATACATACACCAATGTGCTTCTGTTTTCTTTACTTCAATCATTTTTAGAGGGCATCAGGAAGGTGAGAACCTAAGTTTAACAACTTGGCATTATTTTATAAATAGGTATATTTTATTTTTCTATTAACTCCATTTTCTCTGACTCCTTCTGCAGAAGAAGATGAGGACCAGGGAGAGGGAGGTGAGAAGAGAGAAGAAGAAAATATTCAACTACAAACAGTAGCAGCAGCCTGTCAGTGATATGCATAGATTATAATGTGTTTGTGGAATCAGCTCCGTCAAAAGCAGAGCAATTTAAATGAACTAACAACTTCACACCTTCATTTTTGCCACATGAGTAATAAGAACTGCAGCTTGTGGTCATGAGCTGTGAAATGTCTGCTCATTTAAATATTATGTTGTTGTTTTTAAATTTGTGGTTTATGAACATGGACTCATTTCCTTTTCCCATTGTTTTGTACTGCTATTCTGTTGAAGCAGAACGCCCTAAATACAAGTAAGAATACACAGAAATATTCAAACACTGATACTATGTAAAGAACTAAATCGGCAGCTGAAAAAAACCACAAGTGCTGATGTGCCTTTGTGTTACTTTACAGGCCACTGGTCACACAGCTTGCTGCCCCCAAAATCCCCGAAGGGGAGAGAGTTGACTTTGATGTAGGTTTCGTACAGGACATGTAATTATACGGGTCACAACTTCAAACAGAGCAATAGATAATTATAATGTGTTCTCTAACTGCTCCACGTCAGGATATTCACAGAAAACGGATGGAGAAAGATCTTCTGGAGCTGCAGACTCTGATTGAGGTTCACTTTGAGCAGAGGAAGAAAGAGGAAGAGGAGCTGATTGGGCTCAAAGAAAGAATTGTAATACATTTGCAAATAGATTGGGAAAAAATGACAAATTGAAATGGTAGTGATTGAAAAATCAATGTCCAGTGTTTTTGTCACTGCAGGAGAGTCGGCGAGCGGAAAGAGCCGAGCAGCAGAGAGTGAGGGCAGAAAAGGAGCGAGACAGACAGACACGAATTGCAGTAATTCATGTTGAACATTGTATAACATATGTTGATAAATATACAGACATAGCCATAACCAGACAAACATTACATTCTCAGGAAGAGCGACAGAGGAAGGAGGACGAGGAGGCAAAGAAGAGAGCAGATGATGAAGCAAAGAAGAAGAAAGTGCTCTCCAACATGGGGGCTCACTTTGGAGGCTTCCTGGCAAAGGTCAGAGGAAAGAATTATGTAGACAGGTGACATTTTGAAGTGAACAGGCTCTCCCTTTAAGTGCCCTTGGTTTTTGATGTCTGTGATCTTCCTGGGAAGTGAATTGTGTTTATTTCCTGCAGGTGGAGCAGAGACGAGGCAAAAAGCAAACTGCAAGGGAAATCAAGAAGAAGACTTTGGCAGAGAGACGAAAACCACTGGCTATTGACAGCCTGAGAGAGGATAGTCTGAGGTCAGTAGAGCGGTAATGAAATATTTACAAAGACTAACTCCACTGCTGTAGCCTTAATTTCGTTGCATTTTAGAGAGAGGGCCAAGGAAATGTGGCAATGCATCTACCAGCTGGAGTCTGAGAAATTTGACCTGACTGAGAAGATGAAGAGGCAGAAGTATGAGGTGAGCCACTGAACTCAGAATGCTACACTATTTATAAAACAACCTTTCTGAATTTGCGTATATACCGTATACATATTCTTTTCTTTCAGATAAATGTTCTTCTGAACAGAATCCAACATGCTCAGAAATTGTAAGTTTATTGCTCTTAACAGCTCCCTAACATTAAATTAGACATTCTGCTTCAGCTATGCAAATGCGTCATAGCTGAGTCACTGCAGTCGCACATGTACAGGAAACGCTAGACTCACAGCTTCTCCAACGTTATTTATAGAAAGCAAGTGTCCAACATTTACATATCAGGACAAAAAGAAACTGTTCCACTTCTCTCTTCGGGTCTTATCAGTAACACTTGCAGGTGAGGGACTGTTTATAACCTCCGTTGTTCTTGTTTCAATGCAGCAAAAAGGGTCATGGAAAGGGGAAGGTCGGAGGACGCTGGAAGTGAAGAAACTATGACACGTGTACTAGCACCACGATGAAATTTATTAATTAGCAGTGTTTGTAATTCAGCTATAGGAGTCCGAGGAACATTCTCTGTGGAACTGAATAAATAAAATGGACATTTATAGTGTTATTGAAACTGGGGATAATATCATTACATGGCAAAAGTTCCCAATTACAAACAAAAATGGATCAATATAAAAGACTAAATAGAATATAAATGAAGAACATGAGTTCATTAGCGGGAAAACGTCCTGATGAAGAAATTCACCTTGACTGTTGCATCTTATGTGTAAAGCCAGTGACAGGCAAAACTGCTCTGCTGAAATAAACCACTTTTACTTCTTCTGTGCTATAAAAGTAGCATAAACGTCATCACTCTTCCTCTCATGCAATGGTTCAAACCCAGCCTCTCCAGCGATGCTCACCACTTTCTCTGCAAAGCCCGCTTCCTGCTCTTTGTTCAAGTCCAAAATGTACCTGAAATACAGTCCACAAACAGGTGGCTTCAAACACATCTTATATAGACTTTCAACAATCGTCTGCATTGTTTGAAATATGTGAAGGACATATTTAAACAAAAAATTGATCTAATACACAGAAGCAACCACTGTAGTCCAAACATTATATATCAAATTCACTGTATTGTTGGTGATGGTACTGTGACCATGGTAACAAGCCCTGTTACTATAAAAAGCCTCACTTGGCCAACTCCACGACAAGCACAGCGTCCGGTGCTGCAATCTGTCTCATCATCGGGCCCAACTGATGCACACAGCTTTACACCACAGGCCGAGAGACAAATAAAAGCGAGAGAGAGAGAGAGAGAGAGAGAGAGAGAGAGAGAGAGAGAGAGAGAGAGAGAGAGAGAGAGAGAGAGAGAGAGAGAGAGAGAGAGAAACATGGTCAGCAGTCTAGGCTAAATGGTCCTAAAGGGATCCTGTCTTGGTTTAAGAAAATGTGTATTGTTTATTCAATGAATTATTTGTAGCACACACATGCACTCACTTACCCAGCAGAAAAGTAGATAATGTTAAAGAACTGGGAGTATGTCTGCTTTTCTGGCAGTTTGTGAAGTGAGTCCATAGGTAGGAAGGTCACAGAGATCCCATTTAGATGCATTAGATCTGAGGAGGATACAAGAAAACCTTTTTATGCAACCAAGTTACATTATATTATATAAAAAGGGGACGTGATCTAAAATACAGTGAAAATCCACTGGAACCTTTACACATTAGATTATAAACAAATTATACAACATACAGTAAACTTTTACCAGTAATAGTGACAGATTTATGGTCCAGCTGTATGGATGGCTCCTCAGAGTGGGACTGAGTTGCAGTGGGGCAGCCCCGTCTGCTGGACAAGGACTGGAACAAAGCCTGTACATTCGCCAAGGAGAGATCCTGGGCTGTCTGTCGACATAGGAGTGAGAGAGGGAGTGAGGACAAACTTACTGCCACTGCACATTAAATTAAAGAAAGGTATAACATGAGCTGTTAGACCTGCATAATGTACCTTGATATGCTGCCCATTGTGTGTCTTCAATAGGCTCTTATCGTCAGACTCAATGCCAAAGGACAGGTAAGGACTGGACACTATGTCTCCCCAGTATCCTCTCACAGCCACTTTGTTCCCTCTCTGTGTGAACACAGGTCCGCTTGTGATCCTTATTGGTCTGATTTTATTGTACAAGTCATGCTATAAACCATACGCAACAGGCTAGAACTTACTTGACTGAAAACTCTTGAAGAAATCAAAGTTGGATTGTTGATTTCATAGAGACCTTCCCTCAATTCAAATGCCACACCACGTTCCCTCCATTGCACATATTGTTGTTTGTTGATAGTGCCACACTGCAGATTTAGAAGATGATGAAATGTGGCCAATTATGTCATAAGCATATGCTTAAACGTCCATAACGTTGAGTACTGTCAATTATAGATATAGTAGATACCCCTTTATCATGCAGCTTCATTGAAAGGTCCCAGTCGAAGCAACCCTTCTTGAAGTCGTAGCGCGTTCCAAGGTGCTGCCTGACTCGATAATCCCAGGCTCTGGACATGGACATGGAGGCAGAAGACTCAGATGAAGAGCTTGACTGAGGCTGCCTCCACAGCTTGAAGATCCTGGTCAGCTCATCTCTCTCCTTGAACTGCAGAATTATTCAAAGAATACGAAATTAGTAGATTGTTCCTACATTTTCCATGACGTTGTTGTAAAGCCAAGTATAGTTTATAATGGATCTATATAAAAAGGCCTCGGAGTATGATTTCCAAATAATAAGTCAAACAGACGTGTTTGTCGTACCTTGAGAAGAGTTGTGTTCAGACATGGGTGCGTTGCTGTTTCCAGCGTGTCGGTAACAGACAGAGACAGCTGCAGGGCTCCATGTCTCAGCGTCTCCTCTGTCTGACTGCGGATCTCACTGTTCCCAAACACCTCCAGAAAAACCTCCGTCTTCTCTGGGAAAATACAAACAGGACAAGACAACCTATACAATCACAGCACTTTATATTTAACATAAACGATACAACTTTAGCAACATCACCACCCACCATTAAGCCCCATATTTTCCTGAGGCATCAGCGCCAGGTAGAGGAGCAGCAGCTGTCTCGCCACCGCCTCCATGCTGTTTTCTATCAGCCACACCTGCAATCAGAACAAATGCGGGACTCAATTCATGCTCATCACCCCTCGGGTATAATGTGGCAATGGAAGACTGACATGGAGGCTTTGTTTGCTCTGCAAACCAGCAATGGTCTTTAAAATGTGTCGTGGATCTGCACTGCCAACCAGTAGCACATTGGCTTCTCCATCGTGTCTCACTGGGCCTAAAAACAAGGAAAGCCCAGCTCATTAAACAAATGGGTTCATGTCTGTAGCACAGAGAATCAGAAGTTTGGTCAAATATATAATATTGTTTACTTATTCAATATATGTGTGTATATGATCATTCCACTGCCAGTTTTCCTTTAAACTAATTGGCGCATGTCGAGCACGTGCGCGCTTACCTGTACGCAGCAGGTCGCGCGCCGGGCTGAAGCCCCACCAGGTGACGCAGCCCGCGCCCTCGGACGCCCGTCCAGCACTCATCCTGCCATACAATGTGACCGGAAGAAGACAAACCGAGCAGTGGCCGCGTTCTGTAAGTGCTTCACATCCAGAGTTAACGTACTGCACAGGGCTGCTAGCTAATGTGCACAGCTCAACTCTAGCATTACGATTAGCACGCTAGTTGGCTAGTCAACTAACGTAAACCTAGCTAATGGTACCTGGGCTAAAAACATCTAACGTTACTTCATCGTAACAAGGTCCCACGAGCGTGTTTTAAATCTCGTGTTTATAATAAAGCATGTGCGACCACATATACTGCGAAGCGATAATGACGTAACAACTCACCTGGAGACTGTGGTAACAATATCCAGAGAAAGGTTTCAGCTAACCACAAGGCGAACAAAAAGTTTGGTTTGTGTTGCTAGGCAACGACGTATGTGGTCAGATTGTCGCCCCCTAGCGCCATTATAGGGCAATGGCAGATAAGAGCACATGCTCATTTGGATTTACTTAAGTCATTCTGGGCATCTAAATAATTGAGTAATTTTGACAACTATAATGTTCTACCTCTGACGTCTGCTCAGAAATATTTCGGTTAAATAGAAAAGCGAACAGTAAAACGAGTGTTGAAGCTTTATTTGCATTTGAAAAATGTTACAAACCATAATTTGTAGGACAATAAAATGTGAAGAGTGGCCCAGTACATCATATAGAAAATGAAACTCTATTATATATTCACAGACAACTAACAGAAGAACAGAGTAATCTTGATTTTTTTCATTTGTTATACATACACGAAAAACACACATATACTGTACATTCTGGTGTTTTACGTGTTTACTTGCACAAAATCACACTGGTTTACAGGTCTAAAAGGTACATATAGTGGGCAGAGGCTTAAATAGCAACTGCATAATCAAAAACATCTTAATAAAATACACCTGTGCACATACACAAGTTCCCTAGCTCAAAAGAAACATAATGTATAGAAAAAACATGCACATAAAAACACCAGGGTTAGCACAAGATATCAACAATAGGATCTGTAATGGATGAATGACAGGTGTGGCTTTAACGAGGTTTCGCTTTCAGCGCTGCATCAACCTCTTCTTCTGGCATCAAGGTGTGCCACTGGGCTACTGGACGTCTAGGATTGGCCAGCATGTCTGACCAGTGGCGCAGCCCGACTCCTGTAGCTCCATAACCCATGAAGGTCTTTCCAATGGGGTCATTGCTCCCAAGTTTATCATAATCAAACACTGTGATGACCACCTGCACTTTCTGAAAGAAGACAGGAAAAGCTCTGAGCAAGGCATTCCCCTCGTCAACACTTGCTACCCGCTACATTTCAAACTACCTACCTGTATCTGCTCAAATGGGACGTCAAAGCTAAAGCTCTCATTAAAGTAGGGATTTAGAGTGTTTTTCTTCACCGTTGTCTTTTTCTTCTTGATCCGTTTCCCATTTTGCTGAAGAACAATCTTCACATATGGATCTTACACAAATGGAAAGGGAGAGTTAACAATTACACCTCATTAACGTCTTCAATTGGCCGATGAAACAACAATATGAAAACGTGATGGAAGATTGATTACCTGATAAGCCACCAACGTCCATTTTCTTCAAATTCTTTGCCTCCATGATGTTCACTGTCAGTTTGCCAGCAGTAGGAACATATCGTAAAGAAATGCAAACATCTCCAAGTTTTTCCTGCTAAACAGACGTACAGGTTACCACGCTTCATCAGGCATATTTTACAAAACTGATAATTCTGCTTTATGATTATATTGCACCTCTTCCTTCTCCCCACTCTCTAGGTCTCTCCACTGTTGCATTGGCTGGCCCAGATCCACACTGTTCATGGGAATTCTTATCTCACCAATTATATCATGCTTGGAGAAACGATCAAAATCAAAAACTTCCAGCACCAAAGTCTTTCCACCCAACTCTGCATATGGAATCTAGAAATAGAGATGTAATACTAAGCATTGTGATACGCTGAACACATACTTTTGGCATTTGTGTTTATTTGTGTTTATATAGCATACATCAATGGGATATGGGGATGGATACATTGACAGAGAGGTTGGTGAATGTATAGCTCTGACTTTACCTTGAAGATGAAGGTCTCGTTGAATACAGGGCAAAGATTTTTGCGTTGAACCTTGGTCTCATATTTCTTTTTTTTGTCTGGCAACAAAAAGACTTTGACATAGGGGTCTGAGGTTCCTCCCATGTCCATAGCAGCGAGGTCCTGAGCTTGAAGGATGCCCACTATGAGCTTCAGAAAAATAAGAACAAGTGTAAATATGCCAGGCAAAGTTTGAAGTGCAGTAGTGTATCATTTGGTATTGATATTCTAACACAGCTTTTTATATTTACACAGGACCTACCTGGGATTCTGTGAAGTTGTAATCCAGAGAATATTCCAGCCTACCCAGCTTTTCCTGCTCCTTCTCCTCTTCCACCCCTTGCTTCTTAACCTCCCCCTCCTACAAGATGAAAACATCCATGCAATAGATATTCATCTAAATCAGGTGAGAGTTTACAATAATGCCTTTCTAGTACTTACACACCTTCTCTCCAGTCTCTCCTTCACCTTCCTTTGCCATTCTTCGGCGACCTGCTTTTCTTTCTCTCACTTTTTTGGGCTTTTTCTTTTTTGCGAAACATTTTTTGAAAACACAGAAGATGAAACATGCCACCAAAACAAGGACAACCACTACAATGGCTCCTACTGCCCACATGGGAACTGTAAAATGAAAAGTAGATTATTTGAACAGTTTTTACTTTCAAAATGGAGTGGAACTCTTTTTCCATTTACATGTATCAACAACAACAAAACCCTTCTGAAGACACTGTCCTTTCAAGAGGATTTAAGTCTCTCACATGATCTGATTACATCAAAGAAAATCCACTTGGATTCCCTTAATCTGTCAGTTCCAACAGTATTGTTGCACAGACACTGCTTTTCCAAAGCTTGGATATGTAGTGTAACTGGAATAACAGTAAGTATTATAAAAATGTAATATTTTTCTGTTGACAATAAAATATATTTCTTTCACATAGAGCTGAGTATTTCTACCTTATTATTAAACCCTGAACATATTTATCTGGGGATAGTTTGCTGAGCATGTGTGTTGACAGCAACACCCTTTTTCACATATCAGATAATAACAGACTCCTTGCTGGGAGTGGCAGTGTTCAAACAGCCACAGAAATGGCATCATTGCAGCTGTCTGTCATCAGGGGCTTTACTTATGACACCAGTAGTAGTTAAAGAGAAAACAACTGTCATGTTTTCACATTTTTCTAATATAATGATCTAGATGAGCAGTCTAATGTTGAATTTCAGATCATATCTTCAATATCCATATATCTTTATTTTTAAAGAAGCTAGATTAAACAGTACAAATATGAACAAAATTTGTGTAGAATCCTAGTTTTTTAACAGTTTATTTCTTCTATTATATTACACGCTTGACTCCATCATATACCTGTGAATTCTCAAAATGTCTTACTTGAGAGATGGTTAAGTTCATTCATGAACTTGTCCTTGATGTGATTGTAGTCATGGCTGGGGTGATGATCTATGTAATGGTGCTCGTGCTCGTGCTCATGCTCGTGCTCGTGTTCATGCCCGTGCTCGTGTTCATGCTCGTGGTGTTCTGAATGGGAGTGCTCATGATGAACCGGTTCTTTTGCTTCCTCCGATTCTGGTTCAGAGGGCTCCACAGCCCTTCTGGCCCGCAACCTGGTGCTGGTGAGCCTCATGTTGGCTGGTGAAAAAAGCAGAAACAGTTAAGTCACCGTGACAGTGTTCGTTTGTTATGCTCACTGTCTATTTTGGCACAGCAGTGGAAGATAGCACAGCTAATATGAACGTTGTGTAATCCCCTATGTGGCTGCGTTGTAGTACAGTTCAAAGTATAGGACATCTCTAAGCCAGATGCTCAAAATGGCTGACCCTAATCCTTCTGTTACTCTCATTCTCTGTCATTTCCCCTGCCCCATGACCCCACTTCACTCCCCCTTGCATCCCATCCCCATTTTTCCTCTCTTCACTATTTCTACATGTAACTGGATTAAACTCTGACGCTACAATATTAATCCCAAATCCCAGATTCTCAAAGCTCAAATAAATGGACGCTGCGCTCATCCACAAACTGTCGTCTTCAGTAGCTGCTTTGTCAGTACTAAAAAACGACTTCCTAGCATTTTACTTGTCTTGACTGTTTTTCGAAAATTCAGCAATCTACAGCTAACACTAAGCGAAATACTGAGTCTTGGTAATTGTACATTTCATATTTATCATCAAACTATTAAAAAACTAACATCATGTAAATAAAGCATACATTCTGTTGAAATCAGAAATGTTTGATGTTTTTTTGTAGTAGCTACTTTTACTAAAATTAAACTATTATTACAGTTATTTATATCTGAAATCTGTTTAATTAGTACTTCTGATGAGATAAAGATTAATAAAAGACCAAAGAAAATCCTTCCCATCAAAGTGTGCACTGGCCTTATGCTGTAACCTTTCTCTCACATTCCCCATCTGCTTCATTATTACTATCAAATAAATGCAAAAATACCACCAAAAGCATCTTTAAATATACTTTCCGTTGAGAGAACGAGTTGAGATCAGCTTGCTCTGCATTTTCCACAAATAGGATTTTTTTATATAAAGACATTGTAGAAAGTCTTTTTTTACAGCTGGTTTGTTTTTGCAGTCTAATACTCTGGCACTTGATCATAACAAAGATGTTTGCTGTATGCATATGAGCCTTACCTGTTGATATGTTCCCGTTGGAACGTTTACTTGGAGGTGTGTCTCTCGTTTCTTCCCTTTTGGCCCGTTGGAACCTTCATGCGACCGTCATTCCTCCCCTATTCTACAAACTATGACTGGCTTTGCCTCAGCTCTTTCCATCGGGGCTAAAGCACTGGCAAATCACTAGAGCAGCGTTGTCGTTTAATCCCCCTCCCCACTACCTCCTCCTAATATTAGAATGCTGAAAACACATCTGTTGCTTTGTCTTTAAACTGTGCTTGAAATGTGTCTTTAATAATATCAATAAACTATTAAGAGTGTCTCAAACCTAAGAACAGTTAAAGATATGTTTAGAGTAGCAAACGTGAATGTTCATTAGACTGATGAAACATGGCAGTGGAGGTTGTGTTTATCCATTAAACTGAAGAGATTGTACTGAGTCCAGCCCTGCACTAATCCCCTCAGCATAGCTGTCCTCAGTGTATCGTCAGTCTACCAATGACTATCACTGAGAGATAGTCCACCCTCCCTATTCTTTTGGCTTACCATTTTACTGTACACAACATACCCGTATTTAGAGCTCTGTGAACAGTAATCCAAAGGCATGGTGCCACGGTTTTGCACTGCTACATCTGGAGATTTGTTGCTCCAATCCAGCATGCAACAGCTTCAACTAATAGTTAACATACTGAACAAAAAAGAAAATAAATGAGCTAATTCTGACTTTTGGAGCATTAATTCTATGAATGTCATTAAACGATATACTAAAAGTGGTCTGTTTTATGTTGTACCAGTAGCCTAAGGCAGGTTAATTAAACGTATGCACAATAGAGACTATTACTATATTTTGCTGATGCATCATAGCAATGCTCACTAGTTTACATCAAGTAAAAATCATCAAATGTCAGCACAGCAGTTTGTGATGCATGTGGTTAACACACGTCTACAGCTGACTTACAAAACCAATAATTTACTTATTTTTTTAACCACAACCTGTCTAGGATAATTACCAAGTCATGCAACACCAAGTGTGCACTTATCATAGTAATTGTGCAGAACTGGCATTAGAAAAAGCACAGGAGTATGTTTACACTGCAGGATAGTTCACTTAACACAAAGACAATGTTTGACTAATAAACAGATTAAAAAAAACAAAACAAAAAAAAACCCAAGATGTCAGCAAAATTGGAATTTATTCATGATCATTCCAGTTTTAAATCAATCTAGTTGATATAGTAAATGACATTTGCAAAAGGCAGTGAGGTCTAAAGCCTCTTGCACACTGGAATGTATGAAATGATAATAAAATATAAAACTTTTATTGTAACAGCTTAAGAAACTGCATAGCACCATATTGAGAATGTTTCTTTTCCAGTGGTTTTCAAGTTTCGCATTGTATTTTGTGTTTAAACATCTCTTTCAGTGTAATATTTTCAAATGTGGAGCTGTGACCTTTTACAGAGTGTGTTTGTCGAACAGGTATTCTCCCATTAGACCATGATTCTCTGATCCAGTGATGCGGGTCAGACTTCCAACATAATCACCCAGCTTCTTGATGGTGTCATGGCTATCAGTGAGGAAGTGCCCCTCGAGAAAGTCACTTAGCTGTAGAACAGGTAGGACAGAAAATGAGCAGTAAGATATAAATCTTTTTTAAAAAGTAATCAAAATGAGAAATGCCAGCTGTGCCAGACTCACATGAGGGTCAGTGTGGATGCCAGCTCTGCGGTGCACATTAAGGATACATGTGTTGAGAGACTTCTGGTAATCCAGAGAAAAAGACATAGCATCCAGGCCACCTTTCCAATCCTCCCTACTTGGTTTCTAAAACAAGTTAGGTCAAACAGTTGAGATCAACATCAATCAGACTTTGCTCAAATTGTATTTCTGTGATCTTACAGCAATAGTCTGAAGTAAAATTCGGCCTCCTCTCATGTTCTGATATTCCAGCAGCTTCTCAGCTTGTTCCCTCTCCTTTGATGAGCGCTCAAGGAAAAAACCGGAGAAATTTGGCAAAGCAATATCATCTCTGTCAAAATACATCCCCTAAAAGAAATGAGAGAAATATGGCTTGACAAAAGATACACGACATATGAAATATAACCTGAACTTTACTGGTAAAGGAATCGCACCAGAGCGAGGTAGGTGTAGGATGCACAGAACTTCAGGTTGATGAGTTTATTAATGTCTGCTTCAACCTCTGAGTGCAGGTTCTGTCTCACTGCAGACTGCATGTCTGTAAAGGAAATTAACCTGCCAGCAATACGGCAAAACGATGTTAGTGCAAACAAAGCAACCACCGGAACTTGAAAAAGACAACCCCAAACAAACGCGTGGTGAAGCTGTCGACCGTCGGCTAGTGTTAGCTCGGCTAGTACCAAGCGAATATGAATAACTGACGTGGCTTACCAAAAATGTTAAGTCGAGGTTTTCTGGGAGACCAGCCTCACTTGGATCTTATAGCTCACGTACTCTGAGCGAAGCAACGGCCTGCTTCTCACCAATGCCTGACTTTATCTGTGTTTACACACGCCACAGAGAAAAGCCCCGCCCACAGCTTCTTCTTCTTCTTCTTCGGTCGTAATGGCGGTTGCCCATCCGCTTAGGGGCGTTCTACCGACACCTACTGCCCTGAGGGGGACAGTGCTCCCTGTTTCTGAAAAGTCAGAGCTTCCTTCTGTAAGAAAGACAACTTAAAAAGGGGGCAAAAATGTTACATTTACTTAATGTAACTTAAAGAAAAAAATAATGAATATATGTATTTTGATTTGGAATGTTTTCCTAATCCTTACAAAGATGAAGCAGTTCACATAATGAGTGAGTGCATGTCATATACAGCAAAGCTATAGTTGAACAATATAAACATACTCTCAGTCACAAAAATGAAGACAGATTATTGTAGATGGCAAGCAGCCAAGATCGATAATAGGCGTAGCCACATTAAACACCACAGTAAGGATATGTGTGATGTGGTGGCAGCAGTGGGTAGATAATAAGAGACAGGCAGCAAACGTAGCCTGCACCATGCACCTACTGCAGCCTACTGAGAAGCTGTGAGGGAGGACTAGATGTGTGAAGTGAAACTGATCTTATAGACGCTATAGACAATATTCTCAGAATCGGTCAAAGAGAAACTAACTGATTTACTGTAAAAGCAGAATAACCTACCATAACACATGATGCAGTGGTTCCTACACATGTAAAGGCCATTAGCTAGTGTCAGCCAGAGGACTACTTTATTCTAAACTGTTGTAATAACAAGACTAAAATATATTGTGTTTGGGCTTATTTTGATGCACTAGTCTATTGAGACTATAGTTACAATGCTGAAACCCAGTACAAAGTATTCGATATACTGTATAATGGGTTAGCATCCAGCACAAACTCTTACTGTCTTTGAACTATTACATTTAATAGGTGGTATCTTCCTCCACTTGTTTCCTCAGTGGACGCGGTCTTTTATGACATACGAACCATTAAAACAGTACTGTTGCATGTTTTCTGTTTGTAGTTCTCTATATGTTCTAACCACAAAAAGCTATAAATATAAGTGACACAGTAAAAAGACACCAAAAGTATATCTAGTGTTCAGCCCTACAGACCCCAACAACAAATCCAAAACAAAACACATCTGCAGTGTTTTTTAGTTTAGGTTTCATTTTAATTTTCATAGATGAGTCATTAAACAGTTAAACATTATTTACATATTAAAAAGCATACAAACATTACATTACAAACTGTTAATGATTCAAGTAAAGTACATATAAAGCTAACACTAGTAAATATGGAAAACTGACAAATTGACTTGATCGACATACCTTTGACAAACTGCACATTATGGCAGTTAATAAGGAAGTTGCAGGCGGGGCAAAGGTCTCTGTGGTTATACAAGGGTAAAAAAGCAGAAGAAGCTACTGACTAAGTCACTTACTAATACGAGATGGGGCGAGAGGACAGAAGGAGGACAGCGTTAAGAATTAAAAGTCAACATCAATAGAGTTTGGACCGCGTCAGCCCAAGGAGGGATTAATTGTGGAACTTGAGCTTTGTTGTTTTTGTCAACACAGTCGTAGCTGAAACGTGAGGTCAATCTAGGAACATAAAGGAAGAGACAATTGTTGTTTGCGTGTAGTTTTATAAACCAAACCAAAAATGAAACTTTTTTCTTTCAAAATCACCTCAGACCACTTGCTGCTCTTCGTACTATCGAGTCTACTTTGGGTAAGTTTTCCTTTTTAATTTTTGATTTTAATTCTATTGAAATACTGATCTTTTATCCACATGCAGGTTATTCTCAACCCCTCAACTAAAGTAGAAACTATGAGTCAGACAAAATCTCAGGGAAGATTTAACGCTTGATATGCGCCATTGCAAGACACCGCTAACATACTGTAGAGTTATATTTTGTGAAATACAGGGAACTGAGACGACTGTTGCTCAACATCAGAATAATAGATTTCTTCAGATGGTGACGTCTGAATGCAGCAGAAATTTATTTTTCTTATTTTCTTCCTCAGAGACACAAAGGCACAAATGAGGAAATGAGCTGCATTCCATATGAAAATATTTATATTGTGTGTTTTAGACTAGGTAGCGTAGCTGAAGCTTTCATGTGTTGTTTAATTGAAAGCAGAAGTTCAACATCCTAAAACAGGCACTTTCTCAGCCACAGTTTTCATGTGTCCAAAATACATTTACACTATGGCTTACCTTTCTAATGTTGACTTATGATATAATGATAAAAATAGTAAAATTAGAACCTGTCTTGCTACAATGAGAGTAAGAGGCTGAGTTAAGGTTTTCTCAGAGTTGGAAGAAAATGATGTCATATTATTTAGCAATATAAATGTTTTGGTTCCTTGTTCTCCAGCAAATAGTTTCTTGTGTTTTAGGGGTTAGTGCCCACTGAGAGTGTTACAGCGACAACAATTACACCAACACAACCATCAACCACTTCAGCTGCTGCTCTTTCAGCAACACAACAACAACAACGTGAGTGTCAGTATGTTGCAGAACATGAGGTGTCTTCTCTGACCGATGGGACAAAATATATGATCAGTTTCATCCCTGAGTTTGAGCTTTTAAAGCTGGAAGTGGTAGTTAACGATACTGGTTAATTAGGCATACTTTGAATTATATTATGTTGTGTTTTGGACTATGTTATTATCATTATGACTGATCTTGTTCATAACGTGAGCAATAAATTCTATTGCTAGCAGTAAATACCTGTACCTCACGTTTGTGCTCAGTATAACTCTTGTTATCTTACATACTAGATGTTGGGCTACTGAACTTGAAAGTGTTGGGACACCGTGTCATATTTAACACACATTTATACAGTAGCATCATTCTTACACAGTCCTATCCGATAACAGTTTAAACATTTTATTACGGAGATCCATGTCTCTGCTCAGTGAAATAAATACATTGCTTAACAACACACTTACATAATAAGCAAAAAACTTGGAAATTGCTAAGCTATTGCTTTTAACATGCTGTCTTTGTGTTTTCAGCTCCTGAAAATGTTAAGAATGTGACTGTTTTGTACCGAAATGTGAGTAGTATAACTCTGGCGTGGGACAAGGTTAAGAACATCTCTACGTACTTCCTCCAAAATGATATAAATCAATCCACACTTATCACATATCCATCTGAAGGACCAGTTAAACAAAACGTCTTTTCACTTACTGCCGGGACAAAATATAATTTCACTCTCATCACAACCTTTAATGGGATCAACAGCACTGGATACACATTCAGTGCTGTGACAGGTAGGAGATTATACATATTCATTTTTGAAGAAATTTTTCTGTTATTGCCTGGAAAAAAATATTAGAAATATAACTTGTTTTTCTTAATTGTTTAGTTCCTTCTAATGCTGTGGATTTTAAATCAGTGGGGCAAGATGAGACTTACAGTGTATTTTCCATATCTTTCTATGTCTTAGAACCTCAAAACACAAAGGAGTTTAAATCAGTTGGACAAAATGAGACCAGTATAACTCTACAGTGGAAAACAGTAGATGCCAACTCTAGCTATGTACTTAGGTTGAATGGTGTAGACCAAAACATCAGTGCATCTCAAAATAAAGATGTGACCTACACAGTTCCAAATCTTACAAGTGGGACAAGATATCTATTCACTCTTTTTACTGTGCTTGAAAATGTAAGAAGCACTGGAGTAAACCTCACTGCAGTCACTGGTGAGTGAGACACAGGTTCTGTTGTTTTGTCATTAAATTCAAAGATCTTTAACTAATACAAACAAAATAGTTTTATACAATATGGATGATTAATGTTTTTGTGTCCTAGTTCCAAGTAACGCAGATGGCTTCAAGGCAGTGGGACAAAATGAGACCAGTATAACTTTACAGTGGAAAAATTTAAATTCCAACTTCAGCTATGTACTTAGGTTCAATGGTGAAGACCAAAACATCAGTGCAACTCAAAGTAATGATGTGACCTACATAGTCCTAAATCTTACAAGTGGGACAAGATATCTATTCACTCTTTTCACTGTGTTTGACAATGTGAGAAGCACTGGAGTAAACCTCACTGCCGTCACTGGTGAGTTTATTTAAGTATTTTGTTTGTTACAGGTGTGTGCTGTATTTAAACATATAACAAACAAAGGCATAAACCTCACTGCAGTCACACATTATTCTCATGTTGCCATTTAAAAAGAATCCGGAAAGTGCTGAGCCATAATATCTAATCTGAAGTTTTCCATTAATAGAAAAAAGTGGCACATTATTATACTGGAATTGTTTGCAGTGTTTTGTTTGTTCAAAAGGATCATTGATTAATGTAATTTTGTATATGCCCTAGAACCTCGAAACCCAGACAGCTTTGCAGTGGTTGGACAAAATGAGACCAGTATAACTCTACAGTGGAACAATGTAAATCTGAACTTCAGCTATGAACTTAAGTTCAATAATAAAGACATAAACGTCCCTTCAGCACCAAATAAAACGGTGACATACACAGTTCCAAATCTTACAAGTGGGACCAAATATGTCTTCACTCTTTTCGCTGTGCTTGAAAATGTAAGAAGCACTGGAGTAAACCTCACTGCAGTCACTGGTGAGAGACAGGTTCTGTTGTTTTGTCATTAAATTTGTAGTTCTTTAACTAATACAAACCAAAAGGTTATATACAATATGGATGATTAATGTTTTTGTGTCCTAGTTCCAAGTAACGCAGATGGCTTCAAGGCAGTGGGACAAAATGAGACCAGTATAACTTTACAGTGGAAAAATTTAAATTCCAACTTCAGCTATGTACTTAGGTTTGGTAATAAAAACATAAGCGTCAATGCAACACAAAATGATATTCTGACATACACAGCTTCAAATCTCACAAGTGGGATCAACTATAGCTTCACTCTTTTCACTGTGTTTGAAAAACTGAGAAGCACAGGAGTGAACGTCTTCGCAGTCACTGGTGAGAGACAGGTTCTGTTGTATTTGTCATTTAGGCAATATATAAGCAAAATGGTTTGAATGACTAATTCTTTGTGTCCTAGTTCCACGTAACGCTGATGGTTTCCGTGCAGTGGGACAAAATGAGACCAGTATTACTCTACAGTGGGAAAGAGTCAATGACATTCCTAATTATACCCTTCGATTTAATAAACAAGACATAAACATAAGTACAGGAAGTCAACCATTAACCCACACAGTCTTAAACCTGGAAAGTGGGACTAAATATGACTTTGCTCTCTTCACTCTATTGGGAAATGTGAGAAGCACAGGAGTAAACCTCACTGCAGTCACAGGTAATTTATCCCATTTTCTTACATAGCGACTTTCAAGAAAATGCCACAATAATAAGGAATTTGATCAACTTATGCTTCTAACACGCTTTCATATAAAAGGTCCATGTTTGCACAACTACTGTTTGTGTTTTCAGCTCCTGGAAATGTTAAGAACGTGACTGTGTTGAACCGAAGCGTGAATAGCATAACTCTGACATGGGACAAGGTTAAGAACATCTCGACCTACACCCTTCAATATGACAACTATGCTCAGTCCACATCTCCCACCACATCTCTTCAAGGAGGACCAGTTGTAGAAGTCTCTTCGCTTAAGGCTGGGACGGAATATAATTTCACTGTCATCACGGTGTTTGAGGGAGTCAACAGCACTGGATACAGATTCAGCACTGTGACGGGTGGGTGGTGCTCCACATTGTCTTACTCATTTTTATAGAAATGCCTGTAAGTTGAGGCCCATGCTGAACGTTCGCCCTCCATCTCAGCCATAGACTGTGCCGGCGTGCCCTGGCATGTGAGTAACTCGTCCATCCAAGGAAGGGTCGACGGCTTGTTCATGAAGGCAACAGCCACAAATGGATCACAAACTCATGTCAGTGTTGGAGGTGGGAACGTGTCCTTCTCCGACCTTTACGCCGGCGCAACCTATCAGATCTCTCTTGTGTATGGGTCATATACACAGTGCCGCCACAATCTCACAATCCGTGAGTGTTTGTTTGTCAAATGCGTGAACTGAATAAGAACACATCTTTAATGATGTTATTTTAATGATATATTTTCAGTGTTGTTTATCATTGTAAAGGCATCTTTGTACTTGCTTTACCCAGTCCCTCCTGGTTTAAGGGCTCACTGTGAGTACTGGGCATCTGGCTACTCCATCCGCGTTGAGTGGAATAAGCCAGACGGTGTGTGGACTGAGGTGGAGCTTAACGTGACTGGACAGACTCATAGTACGACTGCAGGCTTTATTGTGATACCTGGATTCTCACCTGCCAAAACATACGAAGTGTCCGTAGCAGCGCTGTCTGGAACTTTAAGGAGCTCCGTACCGTTTGTTTTTCAGTGTTCTACTGACCCAAGAGGTGATTCAGTGTTTGTTATTACGATATAAAATCTATTCTGGTTGCCAAATGAAGCTAATTTTGCTGTTATGTAAATATGCATTGTTATATTTATTCATTCTTTTCCTTTAGGTGTCATTGGGGGCTCTGTATTCGGTGTGCTGCTAGTTATTTTACTAGTGTGTCTGATTGTCTTCATCTTGTTGAGAAGGCCAGAGTTAATCAGGTCGGTGATGCCCCACTCAACCAGCGACTATGCTGAAGTTATATCTATTCACTGACATTCCCATAAATGTCTTTGCTTCCTTCCCACAATAGAAAAAACACATTTGTGTGTGGATCTGAGTTATCGACTAAAAAGAGCAGGTAAGTGAACATGCGGTCATCAGGTTTAACATCACTTCCTCACATGGCACGAAAAGGGAAGGAGACAGGAGCTTATCACAGCTGAAAAATGTACTTCATGCAGAATAAAACTGTAAAATTTACTGCTCGCATTTTATAGCACTTAATGCAAAGTACGTTACATCCTTTCTCCTCTTCTGTTTGCCTAGGGCCATTTCTGTGGAAGCGTTTGCTGAACACTTCCGCCAGCTGAGTCTGGACGACAACAGGGGTTTCAGCGCAGAATATGAGGTGGAGAACGCTTTGCATTCCGTGTGGAACTGTTGTCCGTGTCCTTCACTGATCTGACTCGGGTTCTCATGCCGTCTCATCTGCCAACTCTCATAGAGCCTCATTCCCGTTGGCACAGAGCAGACACGAAAAGCAGCTCTTCTGCCCGAGAACAAACCCAAGAATCGCTTCAACAATGTGCTGCCATGTGAGTCCGTCCTCTGAATGCTGGGCCATGTTAGCGTGAGGCAGCTTCCAGTTAAACCTCGGTTATTTCATTCTAGATGACTGGTGTCGGGTGAAGCTGACTACTACTACGTCTGCTGGAATCTCCGACTACATTAATGCCAATTACATGCCAGTAGGTCGTGACAATTCACAATAACTTAATAAACCAACCAAGGAACTGAAGGAAATGCGGACTTTAACTCTGCCAGTTGTTCTTCAGGGCTACAACACCAGGAGGGAGTACATTGCCACACAAGGTCCCTTACCGTCAACAGTCAATGATTTCTGGAGGATGGTCTGGGAACAAAACGTTCGAGGCGTTGTCATGGTAACCAATTGCACTGAAGGTGGCCGGGTAAGTTTTCAGGAAGAGATGCTAATCTTTTATTGACAGATTTTAAAGGAAGTTTAAACAAATCTTTAGGCCCAAATAATAATAATGAACACTTGTAAATAATTGACATTTGCAGTTATCTGTTAACATTTGACTTTTTATGAGTGTGCACAAGTTTTATATTACACAATATGTTATGATTCTATCAATTTGACAGTTTTTGTTTATTGCTACTTTGGTTTTTATTACTATTTCAAAACAACATCGACATTTCATGAAAGGCTTCTCTGTTTTATTTTCCTAGACTAAGTGTGAACAATACTGGCCTGCAGACAGTAATCCTCGCCTTTGTGGAGATCTGTTGGTCACTACAAGGTCTGAGGAACAGGCGCCTAACTGGACACTGAGACAATTCAGTGTGAAGCATGTATGAAGTGTTTCTACAATCTTTATGTTTTAACTACAAACCAACAGAGACAATACACTATGTGTAACCCAACCACACTGAGACTGTCAAGGTTTTGGGTTTCAGTACTGATAGTAATCTGGTGCAAGACATCGACCTACAATATGTGACTGTTCTTCACAGCGAGGCACCACAGAGAAGCGCAGAGTGAGACATCTCCACTTCACTTCCTGGCCTGACCATGGGGTCCCTCAGTGCACAAAGGTCCTGATTCAGTTCAGAGGACTGCTGAGACACCACATAGAGACAGAGGGCACCGAGGCCCCCACTGTGGTCCACTGCAGGTACACAGGGTTTTGTCAAGTGTGTCAAGAGTTAACTTAGATGAACGTCTGGCACATTAGAGCAACAACACTGAGACAACGGGTAAAGACAGGGGAACTGATACCGAAGCCTGCAGCAGCTTCTCTACTGACTGAAAACTGTATAAATTTCACATATAATAATGCAGTTTCTAGATTTTATTTTTGTTGCAAGGAAAGAAGTAATACAGTAAATAGGTCAGAGTCAGTAGCACGCGATTCTGTATTTAGAAGGTTCTGCTGGACTGATCTCTCACCTGGCCTTGTTGTGGTATCTACTAGCGCTGGAGTGGGGAGAACAGGCACAATTATTGCCCTGGATGTGCTCCTTCAGCAGCTGGAGAAGAAAGGATCAGTGAACATTAATGGCTTTGTGCACCAAATGAGGCTGAGTCGACCCCACATGGTGCAGACAGAGGTAAAACTCATCACATTGTTAAACATGACTGTTATGTTCAGACTCAGTCACTTCAAATGTAATTAATATAAAGGTGTTGCTCACAGACAGTTTCTGTTTCTGTGTAAAGGCCTGCATAATAACATCATATAACCCTTTGTCTTAATGCGTCTGTGTTCCATTTCATTTTGTTGTCAGTGGTAAACCTACATAGGAAGTGTTAACCACAATGAGACAGTGAGCACGCAGTCAACGAGTATTTTGTGACCTGCATCTCTGGTTTGTCTCTTTCAGTCCCAGTATGTTTTCTTGCATCAGTGTATCATGGACTCCCTGCAGTCAGAAGAGAAGACAGACGAACACATATACGAGAACACGGACATGATATATGCCAACGCAGCTGCCATCCAAGAGTTTCAGCGCAACACGAGCGTGTAAGCCTGTCAGAGACTGTCAGTCTGAAACCCCCTCCTAGCATCTACAGGCAACACCACACTGTAACTCTAAATAGAAAAAGGACTTATTTACTGTATCTGTGTATTTTATTTAACTTTCAAATGATTTCTTATCAGAGTGTGTAATATTATTAATATTATTGTTTTAGAAAGGAACAACACTCCAGGTGACCACTGAATGTTTTCACATTAGATTTATTAAAAAGTATAAATACACGTAGAAAAGAGTTGTGCTCCATTTGCAGAAGAAGTAAAAAAAAACGCTCATCATCTAAACTGCCCCCACTGTTAACGGCCCGGCTCCATCACAGTGCACGCAGAGGGACCAGTGGCTCTCGTACTGTATGAACTGCATTTGGGAGGAACTAGAGCAGTAAAAAAAAGGCACAGAAAGGCAACCGCTGCTCTGTGGGTTTGAATGTATAAGCTGCATGGTGGAAGTGTTAACCACTAGCATGTTTTACATGAACACTAATAGTCTGTTCTTAACTGCTGTAATTATTTAATATTAACTGGTGTGAACTTACTGTTCCTTAGATAGTACATGCAGTTTTAGTCGCATCAATGATTCTCTTTGGTGGTTCACACCCCGTCCTCCGCGCTGTTGCAACTCAGAGACTCCAGGACTCTGAGGACAGCTTCTCTGTTGTCCTCAATCAGTTTCTGCCTCGCTTTCATGGCCTCTGGGTTGCTCTGCGTCGGCGCTGACAGCTGCTTCGCTGGGAACGGGGGCTCGATTTTACCCACTACGGGCGGAGGGGGGACCGAGAACTTCTTGGCTATGTTGTGCAGGACACAGCACGTCTTGATGATGTTGGACTGCTTCTTCAATAAATCTTCTCGCGCAAAGCCGAGCTGCATCAGGCACCTGAAGCGCCTCCTCATGGTGCCAAGCGTCCTCCACACGACGTTGTGGATCTTTGCGTGGGCCTTATTGAAGCGGACCTCGATGTCACTTGCAGGGTCTGACACCGGGGTCAGCACATGTTTGCTTAAGTGGTAGCCTGTCCCACCTTAAAGGAAGACACATACAGTGCAATTAACCCAAATAAGACGCTTAGAGTTAAACAGTTCCTGGACTTGAAGAATGCAGGATACACATAGATGCTTACAAGTCACAGTTCTTATGATTGAGGTTTTTATATCTACTCACCAACAATCCAGTATGGTCCGTGAACGTCTCTTTCAATTTCCCTTCCTATTAGCGAGGATTCCCACATATCCTGCGCATACGTGCTGCCCACGCAGCACGTGTCCACGCTCAGTATGTTGCCGTCGGGGTCGCATACGACCTGGCTCGCCACGGACGTGTAACCCAGCGTGTTGACGAAGGACCTGAAGGCGCTCTTCTCGTAGGGAGAAGCCCTGATCATGAAGTGGGCGGGGGCCATGGCGCCCAGCACGTCGGGGATCCCGCATAGTTTCTCCACTTTGGAGGCGAGCTTCGCTCGGTCGTCCGCGGTCGCCGGGAATGAGATGAACTGACTGGACATGTCCGAGACGGCGGCGGACACCGCGCGCAGCATCGCGCCGCACTCCGCGTCGCTCGCGCCCACTCGCTGCAGGATTGCGGGCGAGAGCACGCCGTGTGCGTAATAGTTCAGTGCCACCATGACGGCGGCGTCCACGGTCGTGTCGGGTTTGTCCGCGGGGACGGTCTTCGTGCGGATGCGCACTAAATCTGTGATGAAAGCGATGCACGGTCTGGTGAGGTGAAACATTTGGAACAAAGCTGCGTCATCGAAAGCGTCAAAACAGCTGGGAGTCGCCCAGTCCCTTTGATCGCGTCCAAGGAGCTCATCCTGGACCGCAAGCCACACCGGCAGAGCAAAGGCCATGTGTTTGGGTCGGTTAGAAGGACCAACAACAAAAGAGCCACGGTAACGAGAAGCGGCGAGACATGGAGGCGCACACTTCTTCTGCCAACTCCGCTTCTAGACACTGCGTTAGCGCCATCTGGTGGTCAGGAATAAAACCACAAGAATCACGCAGAAGCAGCTACTGTTTGTCCACGTACATAAATGAGAATTGTTGGACTTCATGGTAGAACTGATTTATTGCAGTTTCAGTTTCTCGTAATAAGTTATGCAATGGAACATACATGCACATACTGCACAATAAAACATTTATTAAATATATTAACCTGTTTCCTTTTCCATGTAATGTATGAGTTCCTCATTCAGCTTGTCATGTATTCATACAGATTACCAATGTACTCAAAGTTAAAAAACATCTTTGCCCAACAGATAACTGTTCTTGGATACAAGCACACAGTAAATAATTTTATAAACAATAAAAGTATTGTTGCATTTCCAATTCACTTTCTGTCATAGTTTCTGTGACATATAGAACATTTTGTTAACGTCACTAATGGGCACATCTTTCAGTCTAGGTACTCCGTTCTTGTCGCAGCCTTCTGTCTTCTGGCCTAAAGCGTACACATCTGTGACAGACATGGGTGTTAGGGTCAACATCGTGTTTAATATTAGATTATGAAATACAGCACATTAGCTTGACTATAATTCTGCAATTTATTTTTAACAGGGGAAGATGTAACAGTAATATTACATTAGTGACATTAACAATATTAGTCTTAGTTATGACAATGTCACCTGTGACGTTGTCCACAGAGTCCAGTGAGGCTGTGTTCATCATGTTGACTCCAAACAACACAACAAAGCAGACCACTATTGCAACCAGCAGATAGATTGGTGCTGCAAGGGCCCAATATCTACATCAGAGAGCGGAGTAGTTTTAAATGAACGTAGAACGGAAAGACAGTTTAACTCAACAAGCATGAGCTTATCAAATGAGTAGTATGACAAGATTTAGACTTACTTCTGAGGCCAGTACGTGAGCCCTATTGAATGAAGCCACTCCTCGGGCACATAAGCCCACAGGCAATACAGAACTGTGGAGAGAAGGAAGGGGTTGTATCATAGTGTTGCTCTTAGAATTTAACAATCTGACTTCTTTTGTACACGCAAACTATCTAAAATAGATAAAATAGTTTTTAGCGCTGATTGATTATTTTTAGTAAATGACAACATTTAACTCACAGAAGCCAAACTGCGAGCTCAGGAACAGAACAAACCCGTAGATGGCCCTCTCAGGCAAAGGAGAGGGGGAGTTCTCCACCATGACCTGAAACCAGGTGACGACACACGATTAACGCTAAATTAAAGCTGTCCGTTGTCTGTAGACGCCTATGTTTCATCCTCATTCCTGACGAATGATTCTCGGCGTTTCTGTCAACAGGAAGCGAACAAATAGAGACTCACCTAAATGTTCCACAGAAAATCCGACGCGACGTGATCAGGAAAATGCCAAACTATTCTAAAGCCTGGTGAACATTTCTACAAGTTCATATTATAAACATTCTTGCAATCGGGTCCACGGACTCATCGATCAATTATCTTGCCTGTATATTGTCCGATGTGAAATGTGATCCGACACGGCGCGTTTCCAGTCTTTCAAAAAGCAAAACAAGAATATCCGACAAAAAAACCTTATTTATATCTCATAAAAAATACAAAGATTTTACATAGAAATTTGTGGCATATAACTAAATGAATTTTCTGGTTTGTCGTTATCGCCGTAATTTTAGGCATTTAAACAGGCCCAGGTCTGTTCCGGCTTCATGTTTTTGCCCGAGTCCATTTAGCAGTAACACACATAGGAAAAACACATTTCAGCATGGCATCGAACTTCACACTTCGCAGCATGTTTGTCAGCAGTTAAATCAAATATCTGAAACAGTTTCTTCGTGTTAACTACGTGCTAGATTTATTTACGTAAACCTTCCTCTGCAACGCGTTGGTTGTTATTTATGTTAACGTTGTCTGATAACGAGAGACGAAGCTTTAATGGTCCAACGTGACTGAGGACAGATAACAAATTTTACATATTTAACGTCTTCAGCCGAATTTTTTTATAATGTCAAAAGTAAAGGCAGACAAAACGGAAGTCCAAGCAAAAACACAACAGCCAGCATCTAAAAAGAAAAAGAATGCGAAAAAGAAAAAGAAACCTTGGTTTGAAAAGAAAGACTCGTCAGGCGACCAAAGAAAAGACAAAACTCAACAAATCCAACCTCCAAAAGATGCCCAACAATTTTCTGCCAATTGGAAAATGTTGCAAGAGGTGAGTGTTTACTTGGTCCCTGCAGCACAGCTGGAAGCTTGTGCAGTTGCTTTTTGTAAATTTTTTTATGACTCTGTACATCTTCCACAGATGTTAAAATCCACTCAGCCTGAGAAGAAGCAGCCAGTGACACTAAAACATTTGAATGGAGACAAAAGTGTGACAGGAGAAAATGTTTCTAAAGACATTTTCAAGACCAATTCAGAGGCCAGACAGACTGACACTAGGAGGGTGAAACACAAAGTAGTTTCTAACGGTGATGTCCCGAAGGACTCTGGGCTGCACCCAAAGGTTCCAGCTGTTGTAGCGACAGGACAGTCGACTGGTCCAAAAAGAAAAAGAGATGGTGGAAAGTCAAAGAGTGACCCTGAAGCCAAGAAAATGAAACCAGCGTTTGAAAAGTCAAAACCTACTGAGTGAGTATTAAGCATGAACTGCTCTACCATAATTAGGGTCACAATTATTTGGATGTGAAGGATTTTAGGTGTTTGCCTTTGTACACCACTACAATACGCTTGAAATGTAATTGACATACAGTATAGACTTACTGTACAGCTTCAGCCAGATACCTGAACTTTACTCTGCCTGTTAAATAGAGATTTTTATGGCTGACTTCATCTTGTTCTGTGCTCTTGTAGAGAAGATCTCTGGTTTGATGACGTAGACCCTGATGACATTGAGGCGACTGTGGGGACAGAGGCGGCAGAAATTATGAGGAAGAAGCAGGGAATTCAGAAAAGCAATGACGCAGAGCGCACTCTGGTGAAGGAGCACGCCTTTGAGGGGTGAGTGCCTGCGGGTCCAGTCATGTCATAATCAAGGGGAAGGAAAAAGATATTCAGAGCTTGACATTTGTAGATATAGATTTAAGATGCATTTTGGAATGTGACAGATTATTAAATCATGAAGTAATAAAACCAAAATGCTGTCAAAGGTATGCTGCATTTACTACAAACAAATGCAGTATTTGTAGTAACTAGCGATTGTGCTACTTCACAAATGGTGTAATGTGTGATTCAATTTGCACAAATCAATATAAATGGAGAGAGTAAATTTGTTTATCATTAAACTTGACAGGAATCGGTGTGTTGTAGGATGTACAGGGCTTCATCAAATTATCATGATACATGAGACTGTTTTAACAGTAGATAAACTAACATGTTAGGAAATATTGTGATGCACGCAAGTCTGAAGTGACTTCAAATGGTCCTAACAGAATATTTAACAAAAATGGAGTCAACAGATCTCCCACGCTTTTATTACCATTACTAACCAGCGAAGTGTCATCTAACTCAGTCCTCTCTTATCCCCCTGTTTGCCACGTCAGCTTCACCAGAGCTGTGGCGATTGATTGTGAGATGGTGGGAGTCGGTCCTGACGGGCAGGAGAGCATCTTGGCACGCGTGTCTCTGGTGAACCAGTTCGGAAAATGCATCTATGATAAATATGTGAAACCCACAGAGAAGGTGACCGACTACAGGACAGCTGTCAGTGGGATTCGACCGAGTGACATCAAAGACGGTGAGTCGTGAATCTGGTTGAAATTAACAGTTAAGAAAGTTCGAGAAAGAAAAACTGATTTAATTAAAATTCTTTTAATGATTAATTTGTAATGCCTGCCTCACTGCAGGAGAGGATGTGAAGATTGTGCAGAAGGAGGTTGCTGACATTATGAAGGACAGAATACTGGTTGGTCACGCCATACACAATGATTTAAAGGTAAGGGAGGTGTCCTGGAAGCAAGAAATCGGAAAACTTTCATGTGAAATGTAAGAACTAAGCCAATCTCTTGCTTCAGATTTTACTCTTGGATCATCCTAAAAAGAAAATCCGGGACACTCAGAAGTACAAACCCTTCAAGAAGATTGTTAAGGTTCCATTTTAATAATATGACCAGAAAACAGTTAATGACATGCTGATTCCTTAGATCACAAGTGTTAATGAGACTATTTTCTGTTTTAGTGTGGTCGACCGTCCCTGAAGCATCTCTGTAGAGAAATACTGAACGTGAAGGTGCAACAGGGGGAACATTCATCTGTAAGTCAGATGTACTCCATGTGAACTCGTTTAAATTTTTTAAAAGTTTTTTATTAGCGTAGTACAGGTTGGGAAAGTGGGAACAATGTCACGTGTAACAAATGCAAAATGCAGCATCTTTGACTGAATTGTGTCTCTGGTGTTTTTTCAGGTCCAAGACGCACAGGCCACCATGAGGCTGTATACTCTGGTGAAAAAGCAGTGGGAAGCAGATTTTAAAGGCAGAAATAAGAACAAAGACTCGGACATTAGGAGGGAGAGAAAGCCTAAACGAATTAAGAACAAGGGCAGAAATCCCATGGCTTCATGAATGTACAGCCTCTGTCTGGCTCAGAGCAGAGCTGGCGAAAACCGAGCTGCAGACTGTGGTTTCAGCCAGAGGTTACAACATCTGGGGGAGCTCAAACGTGTTATTGACGTGTATTATTTCAGCAGAATCCGAATCCAGTTCCAAATCACATTTCCCAGAAAATCGGAGGCGGTTGTTAGATCCTCTCCAATCCAAATATTTTCCAGTTCCCAGCAGCTGTTGGCTGTGTCCAGTTTCACACACTGCATTGCTTCTTGTTATTCTTCCAGTACTTTAAAAAGTCATGACAGATTTGTCAAGTTCATTCTATTCATTAAATTCATTCGTACTTGTTTCGGAAAGTATGTGTTTATCTTCAAATATGCAATGTAAAGGAGGGAGTTTAGTTTTGTACAGTAATAGAAGCACCTTTTTTATATTATGCATGTTATGCATGCTTTGTTTTAGGTCTGAGTTTTGGTGTTTTTTTTTTTTTTAATCAAGCTGCTAATGCTTGATTCGCTGCCCAGCGTGAGTGAAGCTGACGGCCTTGGCGTGCAGCCTCCAGGCTCCGACGGAGCTCAGTCAGACATTACGAAGGCCTCTGGCAGATGAGGAACAGAACAGTTTGTACTGATGCAAGGCTCTGCCGTTTAGATTACAGTTGTTACATTTACAGCTGTGCTGAGTAGCTGTGAAGAATACGGATTCCGCACTTAGGTTCTCTCACATAAAACCATCATCTCCCTCTAGTGGTCAAACATGTAGCTGCCTGGCTTAGTGTTACTACGTTTTAATAGTCCAGCTGAATATTTATTACGTTAAATTTGATCTATATTTGGCTTGGTTCTCATATCAGGTCTGAGGCAGGTGTTCAGATTCTGTGGAGTCCAGATATTTTCAGGTTTCCTGGAACTGGGGTGTGTTCAGGTCCACATACATTGCTTATTTATAGGTCGTTTATATATTTGTATATATAATTAATTAATAATTTACAGATAATGCTGTAGCACAGTTGTGTAGAGGACTTTTTCTACTCTGTCCTTACTGGAATTTTCTCGTCCATAACCACAGAGCTGGAAGCAGCACGGTGATAAAACTGGATCCACTCATTTAACACATCTCGTCATGGGAATACAAGACATTACAGCTGTTGCTAATGTTGCGCTCGGGTCGTGAGTCATTCAAATGCCGCTTAGCGTCTTCCCGACTGCGGCGCGCTGTCTCGGCCTCGAAAGTGATGAGAGTCAATATTAGTGTGTGTTCTGTGGGTTTTCAGACACACGGAGACGCATCAGCAGCGTCTCTCGTGTTGGATCTGTTTAAGATGATTTCCTGAGGTCTGAGTCTCTCCAACAGCATCATTATTGAACCACACGCCCGATGCCGTGAGGCCGTTCCGCCGCGTGTTTATTGCTGAGGCCTTGGATGCTGGGGTGCTCCATGTTAGGTGCTTCTGATGGGACTGTGGACATCATCGTCACGCTGTCCTCTCCGTCGGTGCGTGAGAATGTGCTCTGACCACACGGTTCCTCCTGACGTCTGCTGCTCACTTCCTTATGCATGAGGCGCACTGCTCTCTGACTGTGGCTGCGTCTGTGTTGACTAATGCTCACTCTTAGTGCGGACAGAGTTGAGCATCCAGTATTTATGCAGGTGGACGGGGAAACGGTGTCAGCTGCTTTGGCTTCCTGCGTATGTGCGCCGGTGAATTCACCTGCAGGTCATACAGCGAAACAGGGCCTCCTGTTGGTATCTGGGACTCGAGCTCATCACTTACATGCTAATTGTCATTGCTGCAGTCGTGGCACCGGAGCGGCGATAGTGAATGCGCCTAAAACAGCTTTTAAATATTTTAAATGCAGAGGCAAAAAAAACCCATTTTATTGGCTGAAGCTCGTTCACGTAGAAATGCAGCATATGCTCAGGGGGCAGTGTCCTCCTCCATCGCTCACTGTGGCAGGATTCAACCAAAATCCTCAGGAACCCTCGCAAACCAGTCAATGAACACGCAAATAAGCTGCCAATCCACATCTGTGCTGAGTTCCTGATGCCATTAAGTGCCTGTTTGGGAACATATTGAATTTTCTCACAGCTCCTCATTCGATAAGTCTCCAGCTTCTGTCTTTTGTGCTCTGCCAAAAACCCAAAGCTCTCTCTCCAGAGGAGATTGATTATAAATATGTACGATTTAGGGTTTCCTGCAAAAATGGCGCCGCGGAGGTAAATCCTGTGAATAATGCAGTGGGACGAGGAGCGGAGCAGGCTGCGGTGAGCCTGACCTTTTCTCTGCACCGTTTGTTTGGACGCTCCACAGCCGGAGCACATGTAAGTTAAATGGTTTGGAAAGTGTAGATCTAAATGTCAGCTGTAGTGACCTTTGAGAGACGATATAGGCCGACGTAATAAATGAGCAGAGGGAAGTTCTTCTGTTAGTGTACAAACACTGTTTTAGCACTATTAGATCTAAATGCACTCAGAAAATCTCCTTCACTCATCCTTTTTCTCTCTGCATCATCACTTTGTGGTTGGAGGAACGACGCTACAGGCTCCTGTGCAGCAGCCTTTTGGCCTCTTACTACTCCTGTAATTTTCATGAGACGACGTTGCACTCACTTTGAGTTTCCTGTCGATAAGTGCATCAGCAACACTGCTGATCCTTGTACTTTTAGCGGAATATCCTCAGACCGACGGGCCACGAGGTGAAACGACGCCTGATGGGCTGAGAATGGAGGATTTCCAGTAACTGGCAAAAGTTAACCGTGGGAAAAAAAAAGGCAAATAGCTCACACTGAAATAGTTGGATCACGTGATTCTTTAATGAGGACGCTGCATCTACTCATCATCATCACCTTTTTGCTGCAATATGTATTGAACGCGTTCCTCCGGCGCCCGTCGTAGGACCCACCTGCTCCTCCGCAGCCACATGACCGCTGATGTCAGTCGAGGCTGGGAACCTGTAGACAAAATGGTGTTCGCTCGCGCGTCCGTCAAGCGGAGGGGGAGCGCGTGCGGCGACGTGGGAGCGGGCAAAGACAAACGCGTGCACAATCATAAAAACCGAGCGATGCAACACCCCCCCCCCTCCCTCCGCAGCCCCCTCTCGACGCCATCCGCGTCCACCAACTTCAGCATCCGCTTGTGAAACGAGCCCGTGCGTCCGCCGGGGTCCTCCCGCCCCTCCGCCCTGTTCTCTAATCCGCCCACATGTATCGTCTGAGGGAGAAAAAAAAAATAGTGCAGAAGGTGACGCTCCTCCACAGGAACAGAGAGGGAAAGGCTCAGAGAGAGCGGTGTCTACAGGCTGCATCTCCATTGACACATTTGGATGAGGGAGACAGAGGAGGAGCTGAATGGTAGCTACACCCTGTGCCTGGAAGCCCCGAGACGCTGTAACAAAGGCCGGCAATTATTTTGGCAATAACAAAGGTGGAACGGGAGAGAAAAAGAGAGAAATCCAGTTTTCAGGGGGACTTCTGCTTCATTTCATCCGAAAAGACTCACCCTCGCCGTCATCAGCATGACCATGAGCTATAAGTAACGTTCGGCAATAACGTTTGTCAAAGCGAGATTCTCAGCGACAGGCGCGCGCGAGCCTATTTTGATTTGTTATAATCGGCGAAGAGAGAGAGAGAGAGGGAGAGAGAGAGAGAGAGAGGGGGGAAAAACACACAGAGCAACTGAATGTCGGCGAGAAACTGGATACTCTGAAATCATAAGACAGAGCGATCCGACAGAAACTCCGTTCTGATTGATCCGTAAAGCTTGATGTGCGTCTTGCTGCGCGCACCCGAAACGAACCTGAGCCCGAAGCGAGTGAGTATTAACCGTGTCTGTGTCCATGTCTGTCCTCTTTGGTGGCTTCTTTATTTTTCCTCCCTTCTGCGTTGATGCGTCCAATAACAGCATTTTTTTGGCCCCGAACGCGAAAACGAGCCAAATAAGCCGTCTAACCTACATTCAACAAGTACCGCTATCATCACGTTAACTGCGATTTTATTCCCCCTCTGACCTGCTTGTGTTTTGATCGGCGTCTCGATAAAGCGGCATCTGTTCAAATCGGCCTAATAAATGACTGTGACATATTTATCTAGTATTTTTAGTGTTTGAAGGTGACGCCTGAAACGTGCGTTTTTCTAAACCCTGACATTCCTCTTTGCACAAACAGTGGGTGTTTCCTCACTACATCAGAGCAGTTTCACGCCACTGAGAGGAAAGTGTGTGCGCGCATCCTCCTCCGTCGTCTCGTCCGTGGCTTTGTGCGTATGTGTGTACGCGTTTGTTTTCCTGCACGTGTCTCCAGTGTGTGTGTGTGTGTGTGTGTGTGTGTGGCACTGGGGCGGGTGTCAAGGCCTGAAATGGAGGTTTGAGAGTGAAACCCGAGGTGTGAGGACGGCGAGCGGCACCGGAGCGGAACCAGCAGAAGGGCAAAAGCGCCGCTGAGACCCGGTCCAGGATGTCTGCTGGTTGCGTCTAGACGCGGTCCTTCTCCCCCTGCACCCCCCCCCCCCATCCCTCCACCCCCCTCCGTCTCAGCCACCGCACCACCTTCGCCGTGTCAACTTGCTGCATTCCACCGCATCGCACGCGCCGTCTCCGGTTTCATAACGCCTCTTCTTCCTCCACTTCCCAGCGCACGCCTTGCTTCTGTTTTTTTTTTTTTCCTCCTCCAGCTGGCTCCGGCGTGCGCTTCCCCTGATGGTGCCTCGCTTCCTTCCATTTGCTTGCTCCCTGCTTCACCCCCCCCCCCCCCCACACACCACCACCACCACCACCACCACCACCTCAATTCTGCATTATAAATCTACAGCTGGTGCTATTTTTGGATTGAGGGTAACCCAGAAAACACCCCATCAGATTTAGGAAACGGACGCCCTCCCACCCCACGCAGCGGCTCGCTGTCAGTGGTGATTGGTGGAGCAGCGATTGGGCTTGAAAAGGAGGCCGCTGCTGTTTAAGCAACGCTGCGAATAAATCTATTTTGAGGCTTTGATTGAATTACGCATCTGCTGCGTCCTGGGTTTGTGTGTGTCCTTTGCCTCTGACCCTTCCTCCCTCCCTGACTGTGCTGGTGTCTGTCTCCCGTCCTAGAGTCAGCTTCACTCGCCCCAACTTTCTCTCTCCCCCATTAATTTACTCCCCTCCCCGCTGCATTTTATGACTTTGACCTTGAGACTCACCCCAAACTCACCTTTCCTCCTTCCACGCCTCCGACTGCACGTTCCCTTGCCTTCTTGTCGTGTTCCTCCAGATTAAAAGCCAACTTCTCGCTCTCCCGCCCCCTGCTGCTCAGAGTCTAATCTGTGGCTCCTCTCACCCTCCTCTGTGTCTAATCACTGGCTAGTTCACAGGTCAGGAGTCGGAGCAGTAATACGCCTCGCCTCGTCCCGCTTGTCCGTCTGGCCCAGTTGGCTACGACGCTCCTCTGCCGGATCGTAATGGTCATAATCGTGCAGGAAGGGCATCCTCGTTAATTAGAGGCAGGTTGAAATGACCTAAGAGAGAGCAGGGACGTGTGGGGGTTAAAGCTATTTGCTCGTAATGTAAATTCTCCCGTGAAACAGAAAAATGAACCCCTCAGATGGACCCAGCATCAAAAATAGAGTTCCTTCTTGACTTGACACACAACCCCCCGCTGTTTTAGACTTTTCTGACTTGTCCTTGAAGGGAGCTTTACCCCCCCCCCCCCTCTCTCTCCCTTCACCTCACACCCTTCAGTCACCCAGTGGACATATTCATCCCAAAAAACCTCAGCATTATCATTGTCATGGACACTGACCAAGCTCAGAGAGAGAGAGAGAAGAGAGAGAGAGAGAGAGAGAGAGAGAGAGAGAGAGAGAGAGAGCTCTATTACAAGCTTCACTGCTGCTAGTCTATTCTTGAAAATGGCCTTATATATTAATCATCCCCTGGCCATCTAAAGGGAGAAAATCAGAATCCCCTTTTCTCTCGTGGAAAAAAAAAAGGCAGCTGGAGAGAATAACAGCGAGAGAGCAGCAGCTTCTGGAGGGTGATTGACCAAAATGCACAAGGCTCAGTGCCCCCAGGGGGGGTGGGCGGGTGGGGGGGAGTCGTGCTGCAGTGTGTGTGGATTGGTCAGGCCCTGGAGCTCTCCATGGTGCTGCTCACGAGAAGCGCTGCCTCTGGTACACCAGTTATTTGCTTTCCGCTTGCTTAATTGATTGGCTATTTAATTCACCTTCTGGGAATTGGCCGCCGGTGAGAGTTGTTATGCCTTGTGTGTTCTTTTTATTCTCTGTGTGTATTGGCCCTGTTGTTGTGTGGGCTTCCTCTGCATTCACTCCCCGGGTCTTTACTCTCTCTGCATCCATTCATGGGCTTCATTCATTTTCTAATTCTGTGCGTTCCAGGCAGCCTCTAGCTCGACCCCCCCCCCCCCCCCCCCACACACACACACACACACACACACACACCTGCCCTCCTGGCAGAATCCGAGTTCAGCCGCGAGGTGCGGCAGCGGGCGCCGATCCGAGGGAGGAGAGGACACCGTGCGGTGTGACACTGCACTAAAAGGGGAGGCGACCGCAGTGCTTTCGCCGCGCTGCAGTGCCGCGCTTTCTCCTGCTGGGGTCTCCTCGACACCGGGGAGAGACGGAGGCGGAGCGGTGTGGGGGGGGGGGGGGGGGGTGATGTGGACGGAATAGCGTGAAGCCATGTGGTCTCATCCTTCGATGAGCTAGCGGGTGGGGGGGTAAATTGCCAGAGCATGCATGATTCGTTCTGCCTCTCTCTGTGTCACCCACTTAAACACACCCGCCTTCCCCCCAGTGCTGCATTTACTCCTCTGCTCCACGTCCCTGCTCTTGTTTTCCTGCTCACCTTTAATTAGCCCAGTGTTTCTGCTCCTCTTATTAGCATTGCAGGCCATTCCTCCCCTCACTCCCTCACAGACACACAGGTGTCACCGCAGGGCCTTTTTCTTTTTTTCCCTTCTCTCCTCCTCCTCCTCCTCCTCCTCTCCCTACCTCCCATCCTTCCCCATCTCACACCCCTCCACCTGTCTCTCCCCCCTCTGTCATTGGTAAAGGTTTTTGCTTTTTCTGCCAACTGCTGGGTCTGTTCCGCATAGTCAGCACTCCTCTAAATTCAGTCCTTGCCTTCTCTCTGTCTCTCTCTCTCTCTCTCTCTCTCTCTCTCTAGTGTGCACTCTCCTCCCCTCCCCCCGGTTACTGCTGCTGGTACCTCACAGTCAATGCATCCCATAATCCCGTGCTCCCTCCCCCTCTTGCTGCAGTGTTTCTGCTAATATATATTAGCGTCAGTGCAGCCTTCTCTCGCTCTCCTTTTCTCTCTTTCTATCAGTCCACTGCAGAAACGATCTCCTCTGCCTCGAAGGTTTATCCCGATTAAGCCTCATTACTGTTTCCCCGGCCCGTTCGCTGCAGCCAGGTGAGGGTGCACAGCAGGCGCGTACGCGTCCCTCGCTCCCCCCGTCTCCTTTCATCTCGCTTTCTCTCCCCCCGCGTGTGCAGTAGTAGCGAGGTGGCGCAGGACATGGTGGCCGGGGCAGGAAATGCTGCAGGAGAGAGAAAGCGAGGTGGTGGTGCTGGGGAGGGTTTGTGTTCTCTACTCCTGCTCTGAATCCCTCAGTCCCTGCCTCACTCCTGCCACCTTTATCCTCTGACTGCATTTTCATTTTCTGCCACTTACAACAATTGCTGACAGCTGCTTTGAAACAAACACCAAACTTTTTAAATTTAGTTTGTAAGAGAAAGCTCGGGAACCCTGGTGCATCATTACTAAACCTTAAGTTAACATGGATGAATATGTAAGTAATTTAAAAAAATCAATAAGCCCAACACACATGACTCTGAAGGAACAATAAGGCATTTAACCACACTTACAACTTTGTGGCTGTCTGTATAAAATATTCAGCAGTTCACCAATAAGGAGCAAGTGCCCCTGAAGAGGAAGGCAGAGACGCAGTCCAGGCAGTAAAAGTCATTAGCGATTGCAGTTTTACAGTGAGATCCTAAAGTTAAGCGTCCCGTTGGAGGACGCGTCTCCTGGAGAGAGAGGCAGTCGCTGTCCATGGTGCTGAAATATAATCTGCGTTATGACACATCAGTCCCTGCTGGAGATTCCCATGGGATAAAGATGCTTTTACCCAGTCGGCCACCGCGTCTAGATAGTTTGCAGCAAGTTATTAGGTAACATGCAGAACTTGGTGAAATGTTTTTAGTTGTAAAGAAGTTTATGCGACTAATGCTTTTGCATCATGACGCAGTGCAACTCATCAGTGCAGGATAGTTTCGCAAGCAAGCAGATTTGATGTTTGTTATTATGTTGTTCTGACACAAGATCAGCTGATTGTGCTTTGTTTGCTCATGCAATAGACTTGATCGTGGAGATCTTACCTGAGTGTCGCCACGTCTTTATCCACAAACTTTGTTTCCCCCAAAAATTCTGGAAAAACAAACTTATTTTTAATATAAAATCTGAATGAGAAACTGAAACAGCAAAAAAAGTTGTCTCCTCAGACAAATACTATTCATGAAAGCAAAAGATTAAACTCTTAACAAGTAATGACAGACTGCAGTGTCCCAAGCAAGAGCGCCAGAGGTCTGAGGGGTAAAACAGAGTAGCGCGGTGGCCCGAAGTGAAGGTAGAGAAAGGAGAGTAGGATGAGTGAAGCAGAGCAGAATGCAGTGAGTGGAGGAAGAAGGGGAGTGAAGCTCAGGATTCGAAAGGAGAGAGGGGAGATGCGCTGGGTAGGAATAGGAGCGGGATGAGAGGAGGGAAGGAGTGGAGCCTTGATTCTCCTCCTTCAGTGAAATGTGAGTCCTTTATGCGGAATATGAGAGCGAGCGAGGAGGAGAAAGTAAGGGAGAGTAGTAGTGGGGAGAGAGCGGGGAGGCGGTGAGAACTCAGAGGTTGGGGGGAGGGGGGGGGGGGGGGGGGTGTAGGTGCGAGGAGGACGAGACCGGTGCTTTTTCTCTGAACTGAGGAGAGGGTTAACAACATATTTTTATTGTTATAACCACACGTGTTTTCTGAAGCATCGCGAACAATCTGACCTCGCTGGGAGGAGAGAGAGAGAGAGAGAGAGAGAGAGAGAGAGAGAGAGAGAGAGAGAGAGAGAGAGAGAGGAGAATCAGCTCTCTGATATATCTCAGATCTCGAGACTCTCTATGCCAGAGAGAGAGAGAGAGAGAGAGACGCCAATAACTCTGGCTTTTTTACTGCAGCAGAATTCATTCACTTTTATAGCGCACTCTCCTTTTTCCGATGCCCCCCCCCCCCCTCCTCTCTCTCTCTTCAACCCCCTTCTTCCATTACTGGGGAAGAGACTGTATTACGCCGCTATAGAACTGCCTCCAGTGCGCGTGCTGCATTCACTTCGCACCCCTCTTTTTTTCCACCATTCCTCATCTCTTCGTTCTCTTTGTACGAGGCTGCGTCGTTTTTCCCGATTCTCCCTCTAAAAATCTGATTTACAGCCTCCCACCCCCACCCCCGCCCCCGCTTCCGCACCACGTTTTTCCTCATTTCTACGCGTCTTTACGCTCGACACAGTGCATGGGCGAAGTGGCAGCGGGAGCATTGACATAATTGTGCATCGCATGAATCTCGGTGCGGTCGGAGGGGGCTGCAGCAATGTGCGCCGCGCGCGCGCGCGCGCGCCGCCTGATTGAGGAGATCTAACATTAGTACGGACACCGCACTCTCCAGAGGCAATTAACGCACACACATACGCGCGCGGGGTGCTGCGCCACCTTACGTCAGAGCGGTATTCTCAAAGAAAGGGAAATAACCAGGGTGATGAATCCCCACTTTTCCTCTCGTTCCCCCCACGTTTCTGTCACTCGTCCCTCCTCTCGCGCACTCGGGCGCCCAGGCAACCAGAGGAAATCGAATAGTATCTGAAAAGTTCTCATCACCAAGGTGTCAACAATCAGCCCCGCTAGGATGCTGACTCACGCATGTGCCTCAAAGCCACCTGTTTCCATATGCTGCGCTGAGTTAAAGGCATGTTTCTGCTCCCGGATGCCGCGTTAGAAACACCTCTGCCACGCATCCTCCTCATTCTCGCCGCAGTCAGCGGCTGCACCTGCACAAGGTCACACCGTGCACCTCCGTCGAGTGAATAATTGCACATACAGGTCTATTACAGCGCGTGTTTTTAATTTGTTTTGCAGTGTTGATCATGAACATCTATTTCTCCCATCTGCTGAAATTTCTGCCCTCTTCTCTCCCCGCAGACTCCTCAGACTCCTCCCTCCTCCTCCTCCTCCTCCCTTCGGTTTCTCTCATCCTCTCCCCCCCCCCCCGGTCCTCTATGCTCAGTTCGGTGTGTGTATCCTCTTTCAAAGGGCGCAAGGGTGGGAACAAGTCGTCCAACAAAGCATGTTACAGTGCAGACATGACTTGTCCGTCGGAAAGCGAGAAAATTGTGATAAACTGCGGGGGGGTGCGGCATGAGACCTACCGGAGCACCCTAAAAACCCTGCCCGGCACCCGCCTGTCGTGGCTCACCGAGCCGGACGCGTTCAGCAACTTCGACTACGACCCCAAATTAGACGAGTTCTTCTTCGACCGTCACCCGTCAGTGTTTTCCTTCATCCTCAACTACTACCGCACCGGGAAGTTGCACTGTCCCAACGATGTGTGCGGCCCCCTGTTCGAAGAGGAGCTCGCCTTCTGGGGCATCGACGAGACGGACGTGGAGGCGTGTTGCTGGATGAACTACCGGCAGCACCGGGACGCGGAGGAGGCGCTGGACAGCTTCGAGACTCCGGAACCGGACGCGCCGGACGACGACCCCGCGCTGGGAGGCGCGGATGGGGACTTAAAAAGACTGTGCATGCAGGAGGACGCGAGGAAAGCGGGATGGTGGAAAACCTGGCAGCCCAAAATATGGGCGCTGTTTGAAGACCCCTATTCCTCCAAATATGCCCGGGTGAGTTTCCAAACTTGTCACGTACTGTTGCATGTCGTTCCATATGAAGCCCCAGACGCGGAGTGAGTCAGGATCTCAAAAAAACTTTTAAAAACTTTCTTCATAATTGCTGTGTCAATAATACGGCACCGATCAGTATGTGGCATGTGCGTGACTCCTGTCAGTATAACGTGCAGCAGATCACCAGGATATAGACTGAGGCTACTTAATAATTAATGCTGATGGCATAGGAAAATGGAAAAAAGCTACAGCAGCCATACGTGTTAGGAGCTAGTTGATGTAACAAGCAGGGTTTCTGTCAAACGTGCTGCCTCCGTATCTTTAAGCTGATATATTACGTGTGTCAGACGAGCCGGATTCACACTGAACGCCGTTTTATCGCCGTCATAATTCCCTTGGCCGTATTCTGCTCCTCGAGCAGGTTTAATACACATCTGCCTCCAAGCGCAGCATCCGCTGCGCCTCCTGCATCCAAACGCCTTCATTAGGTCATATTTGTCCGTTTACGATGCACATCAATGCACCATATTTTATGGCAGCCTCGCGCGTCGAGGCACATACGACGCCGATTCGAATGCGCGTCTTTCCCCCACATTTGTCCTTGGTGCCGCTACACTCTGCTGGGCTGGTTCTGCCCATTCCCTCCCCGTCCCAGTTGAGCCACATATGCCTTTTACGCACGGGCTCTATTGCCGTTAGACATAACGCGCATCCCGCGTCGCCATGCGCTTTAGTGTTTTCCTGTAAATATGCGGAGCTGTGCATGTTAAAAGCAGACATTTGATCACACAGGTGTGGGAGTAACAAGTCCCTGACTGTGCTTTTGATCTGTGCTACGTGAAAACTCGTGCAGGGGGCTCGTGCTTCTGTTGGTCGGACCCTGCAGTTAAAGGCAGATCCAGCTGCTTGATCACAGCTGCTTTGATTAGTGTCTTTTCGCACATGCAGCGATATCGTTTGATCGTCCTTCTTCGCGCGCCCCCACCGTCTGTGTGTCGTAGGTGCCCTGAACGCACGCATGTGGGGGCACACGCAGACGCAGACAGTCGGCAGACACCTGCAGCGGCCAGTTCACACAGAAAGTACCTGGACGTGTGCGCGAGGGCGACATCTTAAACAGCGCTCACTGCACAGTCAGCAGTATGCTGCATTTAGACAATGGGTGTACACACACACACACACACACACACACACACACACACACACACACACACACACACACACACACACACACACACACACACACACACACACACCTCTTGTGGCACCAGGTATAGATCAACATACTGTATCTGGATTACATTCCCTTCAAAGGAAGAGGGGAGAGTCTGGTTGTGATGGGCAGATAGTCTGGTTTAAGTCACCTGATCGGCCTCTCAGGGCTTAGGATCAAGCAGGAAGTGCATCACTAACAGTCCCTCGATTCTCCATCTGATTGATCGCTCACTGTTTCCCCACCTACTGTAAGTCACGGTGGAGTCCACCTCCGAAACAGAAACCCGAGTGAGCTTGGTGCTAAATTGTGATTAGCTTTAGAGCAGGAGCACGCGGCGTGTGCAGTGCTGCCACATCTTGGACAGGAGCTACTGTACCTGCTGCTGTTTGTTACGTAATCGGCAGTTTAGCTCCACGTCTACTGGTTGCACTGGCCTCATGAATCATACAGGAACATGCAACGAGTGTAATGGTTGCAGGTAGCCGCGTTCCTGATGCCACCATGGGCTTGTGTGGAGAACAAAGCAGGTAGAAGGTGGGATCTATCCCAGCGGCCCCGTTTGTAGGTGAAGCCAGCCCCCATTTTCCTCTGTAGGTCTCACAGCCCAGCTCTGAACGGCAAACAGCGATGTGACCCAGATCACTCCTTCTTTTGACTGCTCTCTCTCTCCAAAAGCGTCCTGTCCGGCGCGGCAGCGCCTTTTCTGGCCGCGGTCGGAAGGGACGTAAATTATATGTGAAGGAGAAGAGACAGAGCGATGAAGAGAGGCTCGGACAGGAAAAAAAACGAGATGCTGATATGGAAATCCAAAAGGACAGATGAGAGAGACGGGAGGGATTCAGGGAGACAGGGGGAGCGGCATTGCTCTAATCATTTAAGGGGGTTTGTTTGCATGGCTGTGATGTAACGTAGGAGAAATCGATGTTTTGATCAGTCCGTTCGACGGGTGCGTTCTCTATGCACCTCCGCGCCTCGCGACCGCGTCAGCATTGCTCACGGATCTGCCGTAGTAGCGCACACATGTAGCGACGCGCGCATGCTGCTGTCTGTGCTGGCGTTTCTGCTGCAGTAGACACGGGAGAGGAGGGGGGGGGGGGGGCGGCGCACCGGAGGACGAGCGAAGAGGTGGACGGGAGGGAGGGAGGGAGGAGAGGGGAGGCAGAGCGGGGGAAATGGAGAAGGCTTGAGATTGGGAGAACAAATGGATGGAAAAAAAGGGGAGTCAGGTGGAGCACGAGAGGGGGGAAAGAGGGGAAGACGCGCGGGAGGAACGGGGAGGATGTGGCAACCACAGGGAGAAAGACGTAGCACGATGGGGGTGGGGACCCTCGTCTTAGCATCTTCGATTATCTGTGACGGCTCCAACCATCCAATCTCGCTCCCCCGGCCCTCCTGGCTGCTCATTGATTGATATTTTATTGATTATCATGTGTTTTTGTGCGTTCCAACGCCCCTCTTTCCCCCCCCGTCGCCCCTTGAAACCTGCCTTTTCTTACGGGGGACTCGAGCCGACTCCACTTTGTCGAGCGGTAACCCGCCGACTGAATTTATGGATGTATGTGTTTTTGATGAGGTGCAGTAAAAAACGATTTGCATCTGATTTCCTTATTGATCCCGTCGTGGCTGTCATAGATCTCGCTCTGCAGCTAAAACGACAAGGAGCCGTTAGATCACGTTTGACAGATTTAGCCCATTTCGTCTTCTTTGTATTTCCCGCTGTTTTAAACCCTAATCAGTGGTTATTAGTTATTGAACAAGCGGTGAGCTGCTCTGCAGTATTAACTACTAGCGGCTGCGTACAGTAGTTCCACCGCCCCCGTGGAGCTTCTGTGTTTTGGTTGCACCAGAAGGACACAGTTCTCTTTGTCAGCAGTCTCCGGACAAAAACACCATTTGTAGCTCAGCGTGTACACGGTGCCCCTTCGCCCTCTCCGATTCGGAGTTCTGCGCCTACATTGGACTCATTTTGGGGACGCAGACACCCACCCTCCCCCTGAAGGTCATCATTGTTTGCAGCGTTGGAGAGCACAATGCCGTCAACACAGACGTGACCTGCCGCTGAGCTGGACGACTCCAGAACCGCTCACAAAGCAGACAATAAGATGATGATAATCACTCAACACTCAACTATTAAACATTGTTCATTTAAGTTTAATTTGATTTTGATAAAGATGCTCCTATTTGGTACAGACTAGGTCCCATCTTTCTTCGTCTTGAAGCGTAGTTCCACATAAAGTAGCTCAAACCTCTGCTCTGAGCTCAGTGGGAGTCATGGAATCTGAACTGTTTGGAAAGATCTCGCCCAACCATGAATCCTTTGCCTTTGTCTCCGTGTCAGAGACGATGTCAAATCTGATCATTCCTCATTACTTTGTATGTAATGTGCCCGGACTCAAATGTGTACCGTGCTTCCGAGTTGTTTCCATTCAGACTCCGACCCCGCTGAAAGGCCTATTTCCCAATTCCATTCTTGTTCCTCTCCCAGTGGGCTGCAACTGAAAATAGCAAAGGGAACAAAAGGAGGTCTTAATTTCATTCAGGGATGGCAAATCCATTTCTCTATAGCAAGTGAGAGCATGAGACTCTGTATAAACAGCGTTTGTCTGATAGCGGCTAACGCGCCGGGCCAGTCAGAAGATGGAGGAAGGTGGTCAGAGGGTTTATACTGGAAACACTACCTTCATGCAGAAGCTGCTGCTGCACTCGATATCACATTGTGTGTCAGTTTTCCCTGACTGGGTTTTGTACCGCTGGCCGTCTCCTGTTGTGTTTGCACCTTTGGAAGCCACTGTCCCTGCTGCCTTGTAACCCGAGCACTGTCTGTTGGCGAAGCTTTACTGGACGGATGCTCGATGTCTCATAACAAGGACGGACACGAGATCTTTGTGTTGAATAAGCAGGAAGCGCTGTAAAGGCTCAACAGCGATAACAGGCTGTTGTTAGACTTTGTTGTTGTGTATGACAATCGCTGGCTGCTCCTTGTGCTGCAGCTCATTTACTGTAACCATGGTAATTAGATGCTGATTCAGCACCGTCCGGTCAATTAGCCCGGACCTTGTGGTCAAACCCTCTCGCGCTCTGGATCTGACACAATCCAGGACGCTGGCACGCTGCAGAACCCACGCGGTGCCAGAGCCGATTACCGGGGTGGGAGTCTGAATTCCCTAAATGGGGCGAGTCTTGTCAGAATGCGCGTGAAGCGCCACACGCAGAAGCACATGGGCGCGTAAATAAACGGAGACCGGGACCAAGCTGTTTAACTGTCTGGAGAATCAGAAGTCTTTGCATTGCGTCGAAAAGGAGGCGCGGACAAAAGAATGTCCGATTGTGGTGCAGGAGCTCGTTTACCCTCCATTCCAACATGCATCTTACATTTGACCCTGTCAAACGCCCGGCTCCACATGAATCACTCTGGGTGCATCACCTTTACACACTGGCCCATACTCTGTAAGCGTAACTGCCCATAAAGCATTCAGCCGAGCGTTCTCACTCACAGCATCTCCATAAATCAGGTGACACGCGGTCGCATGTAGCCCTGCAGATGTCCCCAATATCACATACAGCCTGAAACCAATACTTAGTACTGATCATCCTGATCAGGCTCAAACCAGACTAAGTTTACTTTACCATCAATAAAAACGATTATAATCTGCTCCCGTTGTTAATACATCTGCTTGTGGAGAGTTTCTGCGTGATCGGCCTCGTGTCGTCAGCCTATAGCTCTCGAGCAGTCAGGCTGGATCGCACTGCTCATTCCCCTGGAAGGCGACATTGGAGGGCATCGCTGGCACAATTCCTGCGTGACCATCTGCTTCCTTGTGATTGTCCCTTCTGTCCAAGTGGCAGCGGAGAGCGAGTACAGTCGAGTGACCACTTTAAAAGGAAGCGCGTTTCTGGAAGCGGTCGGATTCGTGAGGAACACATCTGCCGCCGCGTCCTGTAGGGGAATCTGCTCCTCGAGCGGATCAGTCTCATAACTTCCGATTTCCCAGTGTGTCCCTGTGGGGGACTCTTGTTTAAATCCTTTCAGCGTGTCCCATGGGTTTTTTTTTTAAGGGGAGAAAGGACAGAGAGAAAGGGAGGCAGTCAGCGCTGCTAATAAAACGGGGGCCGGCTTTATGGTACTCGGACAATAAGAGCAGGACAGGAGAGGACGGAGGGAAAAAGGGGTGAGGGACGAAAAGGGAGGGTGGGCAGAGGAAGAGGGGGAGCCGCGTCGCAAGGACAAACGCGGCGGATGCTGCAGTAATCTGGAGCGAATACAAAGCAGCTGAGAGGGAGCAGACATGTACAGTTCACGCACCGCGGCGTCTCGAGGTGTTGAGTCATGGACTGAAACAGAAGTCTGCGTTGGGATTGAATTTTTACCAGGTTCCAGTTCCAAAAGCACTCGGAAAATAAAGTCCACGCAATGATTAGCCACGGAAGCAGCTAATTATACCTCTGAGGGCGACCTCCATCCATCCTCTTCGTCTCCATGCGGGTTTTTGATCATGATACTCACATGCAGGTCCTGACGTACAGCAGGTTCGTACCCAGCCGTCCCCTCTGGTTCGGCCCGTCCCACCATTTGTCACGACTCAGCCGTCCGACGTTGCCTTGCATTGGGTTCCGACTGACCCCCAGCGGAATCGGTTCGCAGGAGCTCAGAGGCCCAGGGTCACCACTATGACAACTGAACAGGATGCTGATGATAGAATTACTACTACTTTTTACTCCTACTTAAGATGTGACTCTTTCTTTTTGTTGTTTAGTTTCTTGGTGAGAGGTGCAGGCCCTGAGATGTTTTTGGGTTTTGAATGTCTTGGTTCATGTGTTCATTGGCTGTGCTTCTGTGTTATGCACAGTTCATGGACGACTGCTCCTCCAGCTGATTCACAGCTGCCCCGTCTCGCAGCACCACTGGGCACGAACGACGGCAAAACACTTGTAAGATGTAAATGTGAGCTCACAGGGCAGAAAGGGGGCGGGGCCACAGGATTATGACACTTATGAGACCAGGAGACGACATTAGAATATCTGACCACACGCTTCATCAGATTAATGAATACATTAGCTCAAGGTGTTAAAGTACAGACAGCTGCTGTTTGCTGTGTCTGGTGGGGTGATTTTCTGTGGCTGTGGTCAGTGTTGTTAGACGCATTTCATGGGCCTTAATGGCAGAACTGAAACTCACATCAGGAAACCTGCAGGTTGAGGGTCATAAATGGCTAAAAGCCAGTGAGGTCATTCATAATTCAACGAAAAAAGGCCCTAAAAAACCCGAGAGAGGCATCTTTTCTGCTCGGCTCTGTCTCCTTGTGTGCGTCCACCTCTTAGCTTTCCATTTGGCTCTGAGGGTTCTCTGTGTCTGCAGAACCCCCCTTTCTCTAACGGTGGAGCCGTGATAACACGTGGGGGCTATTCCTGTGAGCCCCCCAAGGTTAAACTCCCACTTCCCTGGACGTGCCTGAGTGATGGCCTCAGCCGTTCACCTGAGCTGCTGGATTAATGTGAGGTTCCCTTCCAGGAGGAGACATCGTTCATTCGCACGTTCCTCGGTCCTCCATGCCTCGTTCACGTGCGGCGCGTCCCTCACCGTCTCCTCGTCGCCGCTGCCGCTGCGGCCGTCGCGGTCCATTTGCTCTGCGGCTCCCGCTCGTCTGCATTCAGCGCCCCGCGCCGGCTGCAGCGCTGGTATTCGGCTCGGCCCTGTCCTTGGTGCCTGAAAGCAGAGGCTAACGCAGCGGTTGTCATGGTGACAGGGAGCCAGGCAGGGCTGTGGTAATACTGTAATGATAAAGCTCTTCTGGATAGTGCCGCAGTAAACACAGCGCCACCAGGGTCCCGTTAAGGAAGAGCGCCGCGCCGCGCATGCAAAAACGCATGTAGGGCTAATATCACCCTCCGTGATCTCCCCTAGCTTGTAAACCCCACCTCCCCCTCCCCCTCTTCCCACCCGGCTGCTCATTTCACTCGCTCTCTTCGACGTCCCCTCGATTGTTGGGCTCCACATCATCGCCTCCTCTCCTCATCTCTTCATCTCCTCTCCCTCCATTCCTCCGCTCTTCCTCATTCATGCCCTGAAAGCCAATCAGCGCCCTCCGCCGCCGACCTCTCCCGTCTCCCGGCTCCCTTCTCCCTCGCCCGCCCGTCTCCCCGTCTCTGACTTCGCTCTTTTGAATTTATGTTGATGATCTTTCCAAATCTAATTTCAGAGTCTACAGAGCGAGCGAGACTCCATTGGTCCTTGAAGGTCATTCGGCTGCAGGTGTCACACGCGGTGGCTTTACTGTAGGGGATTTGACGCACTGGGCTTCACATCATTATTACAGTGTGCCTCCGAATACTATATTCGGAGCATTAATATGCCTGCGCAGCCCAGACCGCACGCTCATACATACCTTCATGCAGCAAGGAGAGCGACGGGGGGGGGGGCAAAGTGCCCGGGGAGATAAATAAGAGTGGAGCGCTACTCCTCTTTTAATCGTCGTCCTCCACCTCTTTCTCTGCCACCGTCTCTCCACCCCCCCTCTATCGCCTCCGAGCAGCTACCAGCCGCTCGCTATCTGCGACCGGCATCTCCCGCGGCCGCCGGCCGCTCGCCTCGCTCCCTCGCGGCGTGAGTCACGTCCACGCAGGCACACTTGTGCCCGGGCACTTACGCCGACATATGTACGCGACTGCGTGGACTCATCCGCACCTGAAGGCTGCACGCTGGCACGACGCCGCTCCAATTGCTGCTCGCTGCGCTGCTGCATATTTAAAGGCGAGCGGCCGCTGTGATGGATTGATCAATATTGATTTGATGTTCAGATGTATGGTGTAATCTACCGGGCTCCGACATCTTGAAATACTGTTTTATTTCATGATGAAAGCCACGAATGAACCATTTGTTTCATGTACACAACGTTTTATTGCCAGTTTTAGCCTCTGCAGCAAATAGAATAAAGCGAAACTCTCATGTAGACGATGCCGTTATTAGACATGACTCCACTTTTGTCCTGTCCTCCTTCCTCTGCATTTGCTTCCTCACTGATGTTCTGGAGTGGGTTTTGTATTTCGGCCTCTGCTGTTGAGATTGAAATAAAGACGTGTTATTTCCTCTGTGTATAAGATTCCCCACCGGTAACAAAATACATGACACCAAAGGTAGATTGAGGGAAACAGAGCAAATCTGCAGAGGACGTCTGGTGTTCTCATTGTTTTACTTCTCAGGTCAACAAGAAAAGACGGAATCCTACGAAAATTTTGTCTTTGTTATTTGAACGGCAGAACTAAAGGTTTTAATAAATTCATCTATTGTAGACGGAGTAACTTCCTCTGTCCGTCGGCCTGTCATTCTTTGTCAGCCGTCCATCTCCTGATGGCGCCGCTTCTCTTACTTTCAGCCCCGACTCTTCTTGCCGTTTGTTTGTCCCGTTCCCTTTTTTCGTGACGCAGTCGCATCACGTCCAGATCCGTGGATGACGAGCTGCCTCGCTCTAGCTTAGCGGGTCTTTAGCTCAGGATGCTTCTCCTCCGGCGGTGCTGGCGCCCGGGCCTTATCGCGCTCGGCTCGCTCTTCTGCACTGCTTCCACCTCTCTACGCATGGATCCACATCGTCTGGTCTCACTCCCACCTGTCCGCCCCCTCCTGTGTCTCCACCTGTGTAGCCTACATACAGTGTGGTCTTTCGCCAATATTTTTCGTTTGTAGTCTGTGTGTGGCGTTTGTTTGTACAAGTCTTCACTCTATAACCACTGCAGTAGCTAAAAAAGACCCAAAAACTACAGATTACTTCATATTGTACATTTAGTCAGGCCGTTGTCTAATTACACACATTGGCGATGTCATCATAGGAAATAATTCCTGAAATTCCAAATAAAATGGAAATGTCCCCATTGCTTTGACTTGTAAATGTGTTCCTCAGCTAACGAGCTTGCTGGTCCTGCTAGTGCTGGGACAGGGGGCTGGCGTTAGGCTGGGGCGGGTGGGGGTTTAGTAGAGGTAGGTGGGTGACGGAGAACCTCCGCGTGAGTGTGTGTGTTTTCGCCATACAGCGGGGGGAGAGCACTGCAGCAATCTGAGAAAGTAGGTCAGACACCGACTAGTGAGAAACATAGAGGAGAAACGAGGTAGGAGAAAGACATGGAGAGGGGCGATGGGGGAGGAGGAGGGGGGAGGAGGAGGGGTGGCTGGAGAGGACAGGAGAAAACCTCAAAACAGGCTGGACAGAGCTACGCACAACACATATACAAATGATAATCACCCGCACTTTTCGGCTACTTTCCAAGTGAAACACCTACTGTATCTGCAGCTGGACGCGGCCGACTCTCCTGGAAGGTCACTTGAGCTAATCTCCTCCACAAATACGTCGGCTCACGCTCCTGTTTGTTCTGCAGTCTGTTTCTGTCGCGGAGGCACTTAGACGAAATATTTGTAGGCTCTTATCCAATTTTCAATTCAAAGAAAAACTGAAAGCAAGGCCTTTCAAGAAAAGGAACTCAGGCCGCTCCTCTCCATTTGCTCATCCATAAGTCTTCCTTTTCTAAATATGTTGGTCTTGATATTACATAAGTGCATAAAGTCAAAAATACATGGTGACACGCACAATACACTGAAGGCACTCAGGCTTCTTATATATATGGACCCCACTCAAGTATGAATTACCTTTCTCTTTTGCTCTTCAGGCTATGTCTGTGTTTTATTATTTATTTGATGAAGCACAAAGTATACTGCATCTATAAATACACTGGAGGCTTGTAGGAATGGACCTCAACAGGAAGAAGATTGTGCAGTGACCACACACACACTGGCGCTATCACGCTACGCTAGCTGAATGGGACCCAGTATAATAGGGAGGTTGCCACGGACGCATACGTCCAGAGCGCTCACAGGAGCAAATCTACAAAACAAACCTCTGCGATCGCTGCGGTTATTACCAGGTTTCGCGTTCCGTCCAGGAGAATTCACCCCGAGGACGGGAACGCTTGGAGGAGAACAAACAGCGAGATATTGTCGTATATAAATGATGCCACTTGTTGAGAGACTTCCACTTGCAAATAGCACTTGCGAGGCCAGCGTAACGCGGTTCGATCCAGGTCCAACCTCAGTCACACCGTACACACAGGATGAATAGCCTCAATCTATCAGCGTCCTCCTGGACGAGACGCCTCCAACCAAGCACGACTTTCAAAGAGAAATAAAGCCACGTCTACAGATTGACTGGTGGTTTGCAGGGTCTGACATCATGTTCTGCGTCTGTAAACAAATGTCTGTTTACTGCAGATTCACAGCTCCACTTTGACAAAGCCATGTTTTGACAGGACACAGAACACAGTGAGCTGCCTGGGATCTCTGGACTGTGGCAAACATCATTTATTTAGTTGGCATTATTTTACCTCCAAATTCAGACTTAAAGTGTGTTGGAAAAACCTGCATTTATATTACCTTTCTATGTTTACAATTCAGGCTTAGTTTATTATACATGTTATATATTCTATTAGAAATTTGATGAACTTAAACTGTTTTTGATGATGAGACAAATGATCCGATATGATGAGACGTGAAAGTGACAGCACTTCTATTTTTATGACTTCATTGTTCACAATAATTTATGACTGTCACATGCAATTTGGTCACGCCTAATGACTGTAGTTGTCCTTGGACCCGGGTGACAGTGGGTCAAATAGTGCCAAGGTCCTTTACAGGAAAGGTCCACTTGGCCTCTAGTGATGTATAAATGCAGCCGGACATAGGGTCACACATACACTTGTTGTCTTCTGCTACTGTTGGTTCAATGTCTCAGGTAGATTTTACTGTATTATGCTTTTTTGTGGTCTCTCTCTGCCTTTGTGGATTTTCTTGATTTGCAACTTACGCTTCTTCCCTCTCTTCTCTCTCCTTTTTCTTTCTCTGCTTCTGTTTTTGTCTTTATTTGTGTTCGCCGGTTTGTCTTTCAGTATGTGGCATTTGGCTCCCTGTTCTTCATTCTCATCTCCATCTCCACTTTTTGCATGGAGACTCACGAGGCCTTCAACACCATCCTCAACAAGACGGAGAACGTCACAGTGGGCAACACGACCCGCGAGGAGATCATGTTTGAGGTGGTGACCGACAGCTGGCTGACATACGTGGAGGGTGTGTGCGTCATTTGGTTCACCATCGAGGTCCTGCTGCGAGTCACCTTCTGCCCCGACAAGTTAGAATTCTTCAAAAGCACCCTCAACATCATTGACTTTGTTGCCATCCTGCCCTTCTATCTGGAGGTGGGCCTGAGCGGTCTGTCCTCCAAAGCTGCCAAGGATGTCCTAGGGTTCCTTCGTGTCGTCCGATTCGTCCGTATCCTCCGAATCTTCAAGCTCACTCGCCACTTTGTGGGTCTCCGTGTCCTCGGCCATACCCTTCGTGCCAGCACCAATGAGTTCCTCCTGCTCATCATCTTCTTAGCCCTCGGCGTCCTCATCTTTGCCACTATGATCTACTATGCTGAAAGAATCGGAGCCGACCCAGATGACCCGACAGCCAGTAAACACACCAACTTCAAGAACATCCCCATTGGGTTTTGGTGGGCCGTTGTGACTATGACCACGCTAGGCTATGGAGATATGTACCCAGAAACGTGGTCAGGGATGCTGGTGGGTGCACTGTGTGCCTTGGCTGGTGTGCTGACCATTGCTATGCCAGTACCTGTCATTGTCAACAACTTCGGCATGTACTATTCTCTGGCCATGGCCAAACAAAAGCTGCCCAAAAAGAAGAACAAACATATCCCCAGAGCTCCCCAACCGGGGTCCCCCAACTACTGCAAGCCAGATGCCCTGGCAATGGCTACTGCATCGCCACAGAGGATCTTGGGAAATGTCTTGGGTGGAGTAATGGGATCTGGAGGCATTGGGGGTGACTGTCCACTGGCCCAAGAAGAAATCATAGAGATCAACAGAGGTGAGACATATGGTTTTTCATGGTAAGTCTGTGAGAACCAATAACTATGTGAAAAGCTGTTTCTGCTTTCATGTATTGTTCTAGTATATTTACATACACACACTCCTGGATCCTAGAGAAATCATAGGCCATCGACTTATTGCTCCAAAGTTGCCTTTCCTTATCAGCAAAGAGCACAAACGATGGAAGGAACTGTGTCTATCTATCGCAACAGCTTAATAAAAGCGCTTCAGTTTGGGCTGACTTCACATATTTTCTCTTTGGCATTAGCAGGACCATCGGAAGGAGAGACCCTGGCTCTTTACATGCTGCACCATCAGGCATCAGACACATATCAACAATAATGCACCTTTAATGCATTACTTTACTGCCTTAGTCATCAGCGAGCCACAAAGTATTGGTTTCATCAGTGCTTTTACTACATCCCGTCTGCTTGGCGTGCTTCCAGCCTAAAAGGTTTCCTGTAGGTTGTGTTAGTAGGTTTTAGCAGGAAGCAGCATTTTGACAACTGGCCCCAAGACTTCTCTGTAGTATCAGCAATTCACGCTTCAATGCAGTAGGAAAGTGTGTAGTACAGTTCGAGTAGTTAGTAAATAAGAACCACGCTTTTAATAAATTTAACAAATGCTGGGTAGTTGTCCATTGATTGTACACCTCACCACCCTCTAGATTCTAAGCAGAATGGCGACGCCGCCTCGGCCGCCCTGGCCAACGAGGACTGCCCCACTATCGATCAGGTGCTGAGCCCCGACGAGAGGAGCCCGATCGGGCGGGGGCCTACCCGGGAGCGCTACCAGCAGGACCACGCCTGCTTCCTGCTTAACACCAGGGAATTCCGTGCCACAGATGGGAATGTGCGGAAAGGTATGTTCCACGCCGGGAGACACAAACATAAACATGAACATGCAAATCCTACGTAAGCAGATCCACACGGCGAGGTGCCAGGCACCACACAGCCATATGTTCTACGTGTCCAGTGTGACGCACACATACAGTAGGCTCATCAGATGCACCGGGTGCGAGAGCACACATCAAACTGGCTCTTGGAGTATTATCTCCAGATAGAAGCAATCATACACTTATGACACATCCACATACACTAAGCTCTTCTGCTCTGCTGTATCTGTTTCCACCTCTTCACACTCATGTTGTCTGTGTTTCCATCACTGCTTGGTCTCATATTTCTTCATTTCTTCAAGATGGTCTGTCCCTCGTCTTCAACATTTTCGTTCTCTTCTCAGTCTCGTCTTCCGTCTTTCCGTGGCGTCTGTGGATTTTGTTCTGTCACGTTCATGCTCATAAATGATTTCTGTCTTTCTCTGTCTTCTGGACTCAGACAGTTGACCATGCATTAATTTACTTCTCGTCACTTCTGTTTTCTCTCTCTCCTTCCTGGCATTGTTCTTTTTTGGCCTGACCCCTTTTCTTCCCTCCCCTGTGATCACTACCCCTCCCTAACCTCTCCCTCATCTTCCTTCCTCATTCCCTCCTTCCTCTGCCTCATCTTCAACCCCACCCCCTCCATTCCTCCTGTTTTCTTCCTTTTGTGCCACATCGTACACCCCCCCCCCACCCCCCACCCTTATTTATTTTGCCCCATGTACACTACCTTCATGCTCATGAAATCCTGACACCTTGATTCATTTATTACTGCAATCCAACCACCACTGCACCAAAACACTCCCTTACACTCCCTCCAAACTTCCAACACCCCTGTTGACAACAAAGTAGAGGCAGCAGCCCTGGCACCCAGCCCAGACTCCCCTCTGACTGAGGATTGGTTTAAGATGGAAGGGTCTCTGTTACAGCAGGACCTCAATGCAAACTCCACTTCTTCCTGGATCAAACCATAGACCAGAGGTAACACTGACCAGAGTTAAAAATGAAGGAACCCGTAGCTTAGTCAACCGTTGAGTGTAAATGGTGAACGCATTTGAACCTGGCTCTCCATGACACCCTGTGGCATGCTTTGCTGTTGCACATACTATGAACACTGCACCAGTACAACACTCACACAAACGCATGACCTCAAATCACAAATATATGCCAGAGATTTCACAGCGCTGTGTCTCCATCTTCAATGGAGTTTGAAGTGTTACCTGAATAGTCGTCCCTGTGCCTTAAAGAGTGCTATCACTCCTAAGTATTACATTAAACGATGCTAACAGATGAGATTTTGATTTGTATAATAATACTGTATATTAATTGGGGCTCACCATCTCATTATGAAATGAAGCCTAGTCTCAGCCTGCGCCAAATGATGTGATTAATTTTACTAAACAATGTACAGTTGAAAATATGTTATAAAAACAAGTGGGATAATTCTGTGATATACACCCATGATGAATAATATGCATATCTTTGTATACTTTTGTGTATGTGTCTGTGTAACCTGCATAGTAGCATATGAGTGCAAGAGCGCGTCCATGTGTGCAAATACAGTGAGCAGCACAAGTGAGAATAACCCTGTTTTCGTGTCCTGTGCTAATAACTAATACAAATATAGAGAACGGAAACAGCGGGTCATGTTGTTGTCTGACGTGCCTCTGTGTTGTTGTTGTCTCTCTCTTCAGGTTGTGTCATATCACGCGTGTGTATGTGGGCTTTTTCATTCTTACGTGTTATACACTCGGTCTCTGTCCTCCTGATGCCGTCTGAGTGTCGTGTTTGTGTTGTCGTGTGTGGCTTTATTTAGCTCCTCCCCTCGACTGTGTTCATTGGCGTTGCTCCCGTACCTCCACGGACCTCCACCTTGGCAAACAACAGCGCACACTTTAACAAAACGCCTCAGGAAGCGCACCCGTACTATCTGCACAAACAACCTCCCAGGCATTAACTGAGGAGCATTTTAAATGATATACTGTAGATGCAGTGTTGTGTTACAATGGTCTTTCCAAGGCCAAAGGTCGTGGGGTCACGGGAGCCACCACGGTCAGGGGATAGTATTTTGTGAGACACGCCACGCTTTAAATGGGAATTCCCAATCCTGCCTCGTAAACAAAGCCGCTCGACTCATTATTCGACTACAACAGATGATGCTGTGAGCGTGTAATGTATCTGAAATACTATTCCCCTGGACCACGTAAGTGTGCTTTCAGTGCCCAGTGTAGTCCAAACACCAGGACCCGCCGTGTTTGCACTGTTGCGACCTGAAGAGAAATCAGAAGTGTGAAACGCTGCACTTGGTGACTGAAACACTAACTGTACTGATGAGACGGTAGCAACAGGCTTTGATGCAGTTTGACTGTAGCTATTCTGTGTGGAAGGTAAGCAAGCCTTAACTGTCCAGGCCGGTGACTTAGAGGTCTCCAAGACTGCTTCAGTTTCAGTGGTTCTTGTGTATAAAGTGCAGATTAAGTGCAACAGAATCCCTCTTTAAGCTTCACCAGGAGTCCACTCGCTCATTCAGTCTGCGTTTTACACGCCATTAAAATGTTGAGCCTTAATTAACGATGGAGAACAGTACTGCAGTAATAGCTCCTTGTTGTTAAAGAGGGATCCTCCTGCTTTAAGTCACCGCTGTCCGCTCCACTTGTGATACATTTCATGTTCTTCCTTACTTCAGCTTTTCTCCTCCTTTCCTTTGACTCGTGACCATTTGATGTACAGCACTAGGCTCCTTAACTACTGATGCATGGCTCATGAGGTCAAACAGTCAATCAGCTGTTTGACTGTCCACTCCCCTGTCCCACCTCCCTTTAACTTCTCCAGACCTTCAAAGTGGGGGTTGTGTCTTTCTCCTTTTAGTCCTTCACTGTGTTAAAACTCTTTTATTTCTTGATGCTTATTTATGATTTATGTCTGACATGGTGTGTATGTATTTTGTTTTAAATGTTGTGTAGGAATCTTTGTGTGTTTTAATGTGTATGCATTATTTTTTCTGTGTGTTTAGTGGTTAAGTTGTATTTATTTTCCATGTTTTGCTGTTGTCTGTCTTTATGGTCTTGTAATGTCTATGTGTTTGGTGGTGTGGTGTTTTGACCAGCCCTATGTTCTTCCTGTGTTCTTGAGGTGAATCATTACCAAATATCTTTCTTTCATTAACTGCCAACAAAACAATGACATGTGCTTAAATGTGGCACAACTCTCACTGGTTCAGGCCTTTTTTGAAGAATACAACTGAAAAATAAAGCTTATTGATTTGTACCAAATTTGGTTAAACGCATACAGTGGAAAAATAAAATAAATGATATAGATCAAATTCCACCCTAATTCAGTTATACTCTATAAAAAGACATTTAATAGTTTTTTTTTTTTCTGTGCCTTCGTTCTTTGTAGTGGTCAGTAGACAGATGTGTTGTCTTCAAATGTGTTTTATGTGCTAACATTCTGCTTTTTAATTAACTTCCACATATGTAGAACCTGCTCTACGTTATCATGCATGTTATAACCTTATATTAATACCAGTTACTGTATCATTGTGTTGCCTCATCACAACCATTTGCAAATATTCTTTCGTCCAAGCCAGATTGTGAAGTCGTACTCTATGTGCCCCATATTCTAATTACATATTTAGAGGAATGACGCTTGACTAATACCAGCTGATATGTATGTCAGTCTTTATGACCTACATACAGGGAACACGATGCAGAATCCTGCTACGTGTCATTCAGTTCTCCCTGAGGACGCTGCAGGTACCACAGTATATGGACATATCGTGGCTTCAGTTATGGTCACAAAGAGATCAATGCACCTAATTATGGGTAACGGGAGATCACACCACCCTTAACAAGCCATTGATCCCATGTAAGAATGATACCGTACGTGGCAATGCCAAGAAAAGAACCTGCCCAGTCAGTATGTTCTGAGCATCCACGCCTGATAAAGTAAGTTGTAGAGGTCGTGAGTTAGTTTTCTGTTTCCATTCTCGTTAATAACACAGTCTGGGTGGAATATTTGCAGTTTCCTTTCTGGGTTCCTTTGTGTCTTTCGTTTTCATAACCTTCTCCCGTTGCGATTAACACTCATTCTCCATTCTCTCCATCCCATCCCCAGGCCGCCACTGCAGTGCAAGTGTAACTAAAGTCTGACTGTAGGTAGGTACGAGCTCCCTCCGTAGTGTTAATTAAGTGTGACTTTAAGCTGGAAGTAAGTCATCACTGAGTAGGATGACAGCACAGCTCGCCGTGTCCCCCGACGGCACGAAGCCCCCGTTGATGTTGTTGTAAATACAGCGGTTGGCACAGAGGAGGCAGCTACACAACCATGCTCAACTGCACTGCTTCAGACAGGACGCCCTTTATCGCCGTCGGCGTTTCCTGTCTGGAGCATTGCCGAGAAATGGATCCAACCATTCAATAAAAGCCGAATCATCTACTAATCAGCTTCTCTAGCCAGATTATCAGCTAGGCTGCATTTATTTGGGGAAACAAAGCCTGGTCTTCATCACTTTCACGTCCACCTAATTCACAGAGGGGGGAAGTCTTTTGTTAATTCATATTTACTCATTCAACACTTAACAAGTGTTTCACAGCATTTCATTTGAAAGACAAACATGAGTTTTCAGTTTCATTTTAATGAATATAAGGTAAAGTCATTTTTTATTGTGTAAACTTTGAGTAGGACTCAGTAGGAAGTAGGAAGTAGGACTTCTTTCTTCTTCTTTTCTGCTTTTTAAGCCTCAACAATACATCCAAAGGAAATTCTCAGTAGATTCAAACAGTTTGTCTTAAATAAGTAATTAAAGAGTAATAAAAGGTTCAATCAATAAGAAATATGCAATAGACAATGTTTTATCTTTAATGCTGGTTGGTCTTCGTGTGTGATACAGGATGAGTAAATAGGTAAAAAGAAACCGAAATACAGTATTTATCAACAGGCACCGTTTGCTTTGTTTTGCGTCAGTTGCTTTAATTTCACTGTTGTAACTTTGGGACGACATCAGGTCAGAAAATATAATACAGCTGCAATTGAACAGCAAAAAGCATCATCTGTGTAGAACTTGAAACTCAGCATATATTAACCCAGACATCTTTCCTTTATTAATAATACATTGAGCATCAGTCTCCACAGCCTGAGCTGGTCAGAACAAAAAAAAAGAAAAGTCTATGTTGGCTCATGTGATGCGTGACTTATAGTGGCTGAATTGACCACTGCATCAGAATGGATTTCTGGCTTAGCAGGAAGGCACAAAGGGCGTCATGCTGTAGTAATGGGTGTTCTCTGTTTTCTCTGCTCTAGTGATGGTTGGAGTCTACAAGCACACACTAACCTGATAAACATGGCCCTACATTGCCTGTTTTGTATCACCAATATATAGTTTTTACCTATAAAATGAGATCCAAAGTGTGAGACTCCAGCCATCATAGATGAGTGGACCATTGCCGGGGCGGACGCTGCCTCCCGCCAATGGTGTTGTTCCCTTCACCTGATGCAATAACACTGTGTGAGCACAGTCCCACCTGTTCCTCCTGCCCCCCCCCTGCCGGGCAGCGTTTTGTGTGTGCATGCTGCCTTACACAGCTGAAGTACAGTGGGAAAGGACACAAGCAGATCTACCTGCTTTTTGCTGAGTTTACGTATCAGGGTTATGTTTGCGTGTCGTTTCCCACTGATCTCCATTACAGGACACGATAACCGGTGTCTGACATGTGCAGGGAGGAAGGTTTGTGTTGGCCATTTGAGGTTTAGGTGGCTTCAAACAAATACTAAACCGGGCTCATGAGAGACATTTCTTCTTTATACTCATTAGAGCTTTTTACCTTGAACTTCATTTGGTCAACCCCTACACTGGACAGTATCAGTGATAGCTGAGTATTATGTATCTGTATGTTTGGCCAGATGTTTGTCTAAAACACCTGACAGGTACGCGTTCTGATATACCTGATGCACTGTTGGGTGCTTTATTCAACAGGCCACAGGTGTTCACTTCTTAATATCTGAAGATTTTTTGCTTTTCTGTTCTAAAAGACATATCATAACTCGCATTTTCTTGTCCTGTCTTGTCCTGTCTTGTCTGTGTCTGTCCTCGTCTGTCCTCTATATGTATTTATGATTTTCTATAACCTTTTCAATTTGCCATTCATTTATTCTCTTCGCTTATGTGCCTCTTTTTGTTTGTCTCTTCATCCTTATTTATTTCTCTTCTTCATCCTAAATGTAATTGTCATCCTTCAATACTGCATAACCTGAATAATCAACCACCGGAATATGAAACAATATCCATGAATTATTTCTACTATGGTTTTGTTTACTTTATTTGCATATGTCAACATAAAATACCTAATATAATCTCATCTACTGGTGGATGATTAACATGATTTTAGCCACAGGTTATGAGAAATCACGCAGTCTGAGTAACATATCGGGAATGGCTGGGTCAGCGTTGCGTCTTGCTCCTATCACTAGCCCACCCTTTGAAACCTATGAGCCCCCAGGGCCCCTGCGACGCTGCCGTTCCCCCATTCCCTCCATTTTGTAGCAGAGCGGACGTTAACGGTTGATGATAAAAATACTGTGCATCAGCTGTGGACTGGTTGCATTTAAGCCTCCATTCGAATTGTACGTCATGCAGAAACAATAGCAATAACACAAAATGAACTTGAATGTAGGAAGAATGACCTCTTGTCTTGTGAATCCAATGGTTTATGGTGCATGCATCAGGTTAGCTGATGGGGTCAAATACACATTTTAGCTTTAAGGAGTTATTGTTACTTTAAATTATTACAAGGAATGTAAAGGGATTTAATTGGTTAGCAAAGAAAATAGTATTTAAGTAAACAAAAAACAGCAACTGTTAGAAATAAGTGTATAGATGGACATTCACTTTTGTGTGTTCTGGACCAAACAATGTCCAGCGAAGCCTCCATTAAACAGCCTACTTCAATTCATTTAGGACATGATTAGGTCGATGTTAAATAACTCTACGTTCTGTCTTTTGTGAATATTAATGTATGTACAGTGTTGACGTCATTTTGGTGAAATCTTTCTTAAAAAAAGAGACTCAGTTTGTCCAAGTCTCAGTATCAGCACCAAAATTAGCGTCTTATCATTGTGACATTATTGCACACGTTCGTTCTGTTGACAGTTTACACCGCAAAGCTAAATGATGTCAGAAGAATGTAAAGCGAACTTTGCTTCGATGAAAACGAATACAAGTATTGTAATAATGTAACGGTGCAGTCCAGCGTGACGTTGGCTGCCTTATTGCAGTGCTTTTAGATCCCATATATGCAGTGTACAGTTCAAGGTCTATTCAGTCATTTCCTTATTTAGCATGCTACTGTGTGAAATATGTCTACACATTAATTATAATCACCTAAGAGACATTTACAACAATCATACTGTACAGAACAAAACCAAAATACTCAGTAAATGACTCAGATATATTTAAAACTCACCTCATCAGTAGATGGATTTGCAGATAATCTACAACCTGTGACTATCATGTTATTTAATTCTGGCTGAGGGACAAGAACTTGAGCCAGAAGTTGATACTTTCTCATAATAATAATATAAAATTGATGCGCTTTGGTTTTCAGACAGGATGATTTGCCAAATCCACTAGTAAAGTACCAGACTCAGCGGGTTACTGGGTTTGGTTGGAGCCAGTATACAGTACGAGGCACATCCTCAGCTAATCCTTTATTTCCGACACCAGTAAATGACTGAGTGGACCTTTGATATACTAATTAGGACAGTCATGATGTAAATGACAAGTACTTGTATGCCTACAGTTTTATAAGAAACCTAAATTCTATCTATTTAAAAAGTTGTACAAGCTAAAAAGTCAGGTATGAATGACGATGTAAGTAATCATATAATTATTCATAACGAATACAAGCACTTTACTAACAGTCAGTGTCCATTTACTAACCTTTAAAGCTTCTATGTTGGTAAAAGACACAGACCACAGTACAAACTCTAAATAAGAGGGGAGACCACCCTACGTAACAAAGGGTGGTCGGCTTTTTCAACCCCATTGTTACGCTTATCCATTTTTCTAAATCCGTTTTTCCATATTTTTTCTTTCTGCTTCAACTGTTCAAAACACTTTGAAAATACAAATTTCAGATGACAAACATGCAATGTACAGGCTCAATTAAAAGAAGCGGCTGCAAAGCGACCTACAGGCTAAAACATATTGCCTTCTACTGACTGAGCTCCTTCCTTGCTGACGTCAACGCATTTTATTTGAAAAGTCAGGCAAAAAATGATAGTGACAGAAAATAATGAGACATTTACATATGCAATGAACATGCAACATTAGCTTAAAGCTAGAAGAAGCTGTGCACATACAGGACATGAGTATATGTAGCTCCGTTATTAATAAGTTCATCTACTGTATCATCTTTCATTTAGCTCCAGTCTCCAGTCGGATTACGATGACATGAGCCATTTGTCATTACCCTTACTGGTCCTTTAATATTTCAAATGTTGTGACTGCCATTTATAATTGTTTTGCTTTTATAATGTCTTTTTTTCCACGTGTATTTGTAAGATGTGTTTCATTGTAAAGAATAACACTTCTGTACCAATGATTGTCTAAGTAACGTTTGTTGTATTTAACTCAAACTGAAGTGTAGTTATGCTGAAATCATTGGGAATTACTGTAAGTGCTTTACCAGCAACACAAGTGTTGCTACTAAAGATGTAAAGAACATTTCCATACTTCTTTAGAGTCAGGGCCTAATATTCATGCTGCCATAATAACTGTTTAGGAATCGATGTGCTTCCAAATCACTAAACCTTGATCAATTGTAAATGCAGTATTGTGATTATAGGGGACAGATTTGGCTTCACGTGAATCTTTGCCTCAGCCTTTTGTCGACATGCTTCTCAGAGGTTTGTGAAAATGTTAGTTTATCATTCTGGACTGGTCCTAACAGTCGCTAAGAGAAGTCGTGCTTGCCTTGCTTCACTAGGTTTGCTGTTTCTAACGCTAATGCACAAATTTTGAATAGATTTACCATTTTTACAGCTGGGAATTCTGTATATGGATCAAGCATTTTGACAGCAGCTTCTTTAACCTAAGCTGAGTGTATGATGTGACACCACAATGGCCTGGGTTTGCCTCTGACCCCAGGCTCCGCTAGCATCACTTCTCTCAGTGCACGGAACCCTCCTTGAACCTTGCAAGCGCACATACATGTTAAAATGTAAAAATGTGTTCGAACGACTCCACAATGTGGATCATCTAGTTTCTGGTGTAGTCAAGGAAAATGTTCTTCCGTATTCTAATCTGTAAGAGAAAACACATTTTGCTCCCTGTGCTCCCGCTTTAATCCGACCAATGATGATCATACTATGTTTTTGATATATGCTTTGTATTACATGGTAATTGATCCAAAGGAAGCCATAAACGTGGTTCAGCATGTCACAAACAGCTGTGACCAGTGTAGAGGGGGAGCAGATGTTGTAAGTGCCTCTGTGAGGCCCCTGTAGGCGCTGATGTCAGCTTAGAGGCTCATGCAGACTAGCTAGATTTAACTAGCTGAACCTTGTTACCATCACTGAACATGTCCATATCTATATCTCCACATGTGAATACATTAAAGTCATACAAAATGAATAGGAAGGCTTCTATGTATATGTTCCTTGTTGATGTGCTCGTAGAGCCTCTGCTGTTTTTTCAGTGTAAGAGAAGCTGGAAAAATTCAGGTTGATCCACTTTGACTTGTACAACTGAGGCTGATTCCATTTAAGCATCTGTGTGCTGTTCATAATTGTGCTCATGATGCGGCATTAGGAAGGCGATTAGCTTGTAGTTCAATGGTTTATTCAGTCTTAGCATTTTAATTTCGTTCCGCAGTGGTAGTCGGAATGATGAATAATCTGTTGTTTACCATGACCTTTGTAGTGGCCGTGTGCTACAGTAGCACAGCCTCCGTTTCCGGCTGTGAAAACACTGAGGGCCTGTTGTAATCCACCACTGGCATTTAGAAAATAAGGGCACCTGAACCCAAACAGTGGGATCTGACAGAAGACGCCGTTAAACGAAGAGCAGAGCGAAGAGCAGCTGCAAGGACGGACGGTGTCTGTATTTTTGGGTTGATGTGTGCTGAGACCGCAGCTTGTTTAATGTCCGCGTGAATAATGCACGACGCCGCACGGTCAACAGGAAGAATTCACAAATCCCACGACTGTCGGTGGCAAACATTTGGCTGCGTTCGCACAGTGCATCGCTTGCCTCAGCGGCTTAAACACCCTGAAACGGTCCCAGCTACTGCTAATTACTAAAATACTTTCATTTGGACATTGAGCGAGTTTGTCCACCTGTCCAACACAAACATCAATCAAGTGTGATTCAAAATGAAAATGTCACGTTAAAATGTTCCGTGCTTTTATTGTGGAGACTGTGGTGCTGGACAAATTGCGGCAGCCTGGATTGTTTAACTGATGTTTTGTTGTTGAATAGTAACTGTGACGTGTTGTGTCTGTACACTATGTTCATTTTGTTCTAACATGCACAGTTAACCAGCCGTGTACAGGTAATGGTGATCCCTGATTACTTCCCTTTTGTACATACAGTAATGTTAGCAACACTATGACACTATAAGCTTCAAACCCAGCTTGGTTTATCTTAGCTGAGCACTTCTATAAACCAATTCACATTTATTTCTTAAGTTAAATTTGAATTCCAGTGAAGATGATACAAGTTTGTTTATTCTGTTTCTTTAATGTGAACTAAATATTGATGACTTTTTGTTCTTGTCTTCACAGTGTTAAGTTTCTAGCATTCGCCTTTTCTCTAACGAGGAGTCAGTAACTGGTTAAACACAAATTTGCGGCGGGAGCCACATAAGCGACAGGTGTGACAAGGATGGACAGTTTAGAGGACATCTTTGGGGTGACAAGAGAGAGGCCAGAGGTTAATCACGAAAACAAAATCAAACGGTCTGCTCCTCACGTTGTTACCAAAGCAGCCTTTCGGAACTCCAACCACACGTTCGACAGCTGACTGACCCCCCCCCCCCTTCTCGGCGAACAGACTGAGCATTGCACTGACACACTTTAGGAGAAAGATGGACTCCTGAATATACATTCCAGTTGACATCTTTCCGAAAGCATTCTACTCGCCGTCGTACGTTGACCTACTCGGTTCCATCTACAGTGCTGAACAACTGAGCAACTTCACACCGTTCTGGAAAAAACACTTGTCTTCACAAAGGACTGAACGAACAATGTAGCATCTCTGCTAACATACCGTAGCATTTGTTGGCTGGGAAATGACTTGACTTAATCCACTGCAGTCAGAAGAGAGAGGAACTTATGCATTCAAGGGATAATTTAGATGTCATTTTCCTCTTGGGGTCCATTCTGGTGAAGAGAAAAAGCACAAGAGTAGATGCGAGACAAAGGATTGGTCTTAATCATTGAAATACTTGACATTCCAAAAACACACGTGCGGAACAGAAGCAGTGCAGCAACAAACCACAGAACAACGCTCACACTCATCCAAGTTTAGCACTTGCATAGCATGATTAGCACCCAACCAATGTCTTCCATTCGCTCCTGTGAGACTGAAACACTGCCCTTGTCACGAGTACTGAGATAATCAGCTATGAAGAAGAACCAATCAAGCACATGTAGCATCGCCTCTAACGGGCCATGTTAGCATCAACCGCACGTAGCCCCCTAAACACTAGAGAGACTGACCTTTATAGCCTACGTACTAACATGGGCTTGTCCAAAGCACTGTGGGCTACCAACGGTCCTGTAGCATGTACCTGCTGAGTGACCTTATGTAGGTTATTGTAGATTAGGAGAACTGCTCCGCTTACAGTAGGAGGATGTTGGTGCTCACTCCCGTTGGACAAACTCACACGCCTTAGTACTCGGGTCCAAAGTCATTCCTGTAAGTAGTTCGTCCCTTAACTGCCACTAGCGTCCCATTTGATAGAACAAGCTGTTAGTCATGCTCACTGGCCCAGTGGTCAGTCATCGGAAGAACACACTCGTCACGTTACCCACAAATATCCATGAGCTGGTAATGCGATATTCTAATTTTCAAAGGGACCAGTCGGATCAATTCTTGCCCCTACGCCTAGACCTACACTGCCAATTAGGCACAAGAGACCCCAGACGCTTACTGCCCCATCTCTCTCTTGTCCTGTTTGCTGCCAATGACTACTTTACTGGCAAGTCCACGTCAAGATAAGGGTAGTCCAGCAGGGAAGCCTCAAGGCAACGGATAAAAAAACAGAAGAAACGGACCGAGAGTAGAGCAAGTGTACAAAGAGAACAAATCTATATTTTGATAAACAAATCAACTATCTATGGCTTTGGAGGAATTTCCAGAGAAGAAAATGTCTAGAGCAGAAGAAGAAAACAACTCAGCAGCAAATGTGTCTAGAAAAGGTGGCGTCGCGACGACGCGGAATCGGAGTCCTAGAAGAAAAGTAATACTCGATATTCCTGGTAGTACTCGGGCAAAGTTGTTTTCCCACACGAGCGCCAGGACGGACTCCTGGCCGACGGGACGCGGGGACCACACGGGGACGGGACGCTGAGATAAACAAACGAAAAAAAGATAATGCATTTTTGTAACTTTGTTTACCAGCATGAATACTTTGCATGACTGTCTTTTCTGCAAGCCCTTAGTTGAAGACAAGGGTGCTAGAGATACAAAAAAGTATATATAAAATGAATTAAAAAATGTTATATGCAATTAATGTTTTAAAAAAGATTATAATGAAAGAGAAGAGCTATATTTTGTTTTGAAAAGTAAAAAAATGTGACTATTGAAACATGTATGTTTGCAAAGTACACCCTGAACTCTGTTTTGTTTGATGAAATCTCTCTGCTACTACTGCCCTACATTCCTCTTCCCAGTCTTTTCGACCGCTGTCATCGTTTTGCTTTATGAACACATAGAACAGTATATTTTTTACCCATTCGAGCCTTTCGGCGTCGGCCATGTTTCCTCCTCCAACGTGTTTGCACAACTCCTGTAGCAGCAGCAGCAACAGCAGCAGTTCTAAAACCACAGCTCTCCACCTCGCACCGGCCGCTCGATCAGTGCTCATCGTTTGCTTCTTTTTCCCTTTCCGTTGGCAATAATACAGGGGTCGTCACGTGATTGTAGCAGGGCAAACGGGGAACCTCAAGAGTGCGTCCGACGCCTCAGTGTTAAGACAGTGGGAGTCCAGTGGAGGCCAGTAACGGGCTGCGAGAGGTTTGCATGGAACAAACTGCCATTCCAAAGTTTGTGTGTGGGTTAAAGGACTCAGGTGTGTGGATGTAGGTGTTTTGCTATTCTCTTCTAACATGTTAAAATTCTAGTATATAGACAATGCTAATGTGAACACCTCACAGTGATGTATAAAACGCATGCGTTATGACTTGATAATCTCTGGAGGGGGAGCAGAGTCTTGACATATCCCCTTTTAGGCTCCTGTCATTGTTTGTCATGAATCCAGTCCTGATAACTATGAACACTGTGCCGTGTTGTAGAGCTGAAACGTCTTCCTCCAAGAGGCAACTGAGAACTTATCGCACTCGCAGTGTCGGCATGAGTGGGTAGAGGTAGTGTAGCTTGTCTTTGTTTTCGTCGGGTTTTTCGATGGCCGGGTCCTGGCATACGTCATTAACCATGGGGTTACCGTCATCCAGCTCATTGCAGCACAGTGAACATCAATCAAAGAGAACCAGAGCTTCCAAAATGATGTCATTGAAGTATTTCTGAGGGGATGAGAGACGCCAGTGTCCACCGAGGGGGAGATCGATGGGAAATGGGGTTTGCTAAAAACAACAAAAAGAAAACGCATCTCTTCAAGCACCTCGTTCTTGGTCGCGTAGTCCCAGTGAGTTTCAGGTCCTGCGGGTCCAGGGCTTAACTCAGGCAGCTGAATGCTCCTCTGTTCATTCGCGGAGCATTACCAGAATAAGAGACTCAGCAGAGTGTTGTCGACTACAGCCTGACTCTGTGCTGATTTTACAGGGTCCACGACGCTTGTCTGTTCGCAGAACCGCTCTGTGGGATTTCGTTTTAGTGTCCAGACTCCCAACTGTCCTTCCTCCTGTGCCGCCAATGCTCACTGAGATGTTTATGGGTCTGGTAGGGGGAATCTTCTAGCAAAAAAATGTGCTTTAGCCAACCCTTTTTTATTTCAGAGTGTCTTTTCCTTTCAGTGTTTGCCTTCCCATCTCTTTCTTACATCGTGACTGCTTTGCCAATGCCAGGCTGAAGAAAAACAAAACAAAACTAAGTCTTTCCTTTTTTATCGCATAATACTGCCGTTTGATTTGGAGTCGGAATGAGATACAATGTTGAGAGTGTTAAGTCTGTTTTATTTTCTTCAATGTTGAAAATGCTTTTTTTAAACACTCATATAACCAAAAGAATAATACTGCTTTACACGGTGAATCAGTGCCACTGTTAAGCCAACAGCTACTTACAGTATGAAATGTCCTCTCCGGGCTTTCGAGGTGTCAGACGGTCCTTGATAAAGCGTGCGTCATTAGAAACCAATCCACCCAGTTGTTTCTGTGTATGTTTTCTTTGTGTTCAATGTGTTTTTGAGGACACTGTATGCAATCTGCACCACCAAGGCCACTGGTCAGCATCAGTCCAGATGTGTGGTGGCTGTACAGCTTTTCATAGGGTGACATAGCAATCACGCTAATCTAAAAATATTATTTTATGAAACGACAAAACCAGAGTGGTTTTAGAGGAAATGTTATATAATATATTTATGACTTTATTTTAAGTAGACGGATCCATACATTACTTACCAACGTCATACATTTGTGTAGGCATTCCAAAGATGAACGATGTATGTCCATGTTATGTGTGTCCATGCCATCAGACTGTATAGAACAGACTTAGGTACTAGTCCAATGTACTGCGGTCTTAGTAGGAGAGTGAATGGGGTGGAGAGGTGGTCACTGGAGTATCTGGTTGTGACTTATGCCGGATTTTATTTTTGAAATGTTGGAACACAAAGAACAACTCATCGAGAACTGTATAAAGTATATTTCAATGGAATGTTCATGATCTATCTTTTTATATTTTGAAGAAAAAATAGAAACATATCAATAAAGTGTCATAATTGAACATATTTCTACTATTGAGACTTAAAATGTATGAATGTCAATGCGATCTAATGTGAACCAATCTCCATAGCAGCTTGAATGAATAACTGATTAACAGTCGTGAGATGCTTTTTTCAGAGACATTGAAATTGCTTAAAATCATTGAAATGAACTTAAAATAAATGAAAAGTGACATCAGTGGCGTGTTTGTCTCAGCTTGTGTGCAAACGGACTGATCCGGCTCCCACTTAGTTGGCCTGACAACACAGTGACTGATACAATGTGACTTGAAATGACGACGCACTGAAAACCCAAACTCGTCCAACGTGACTTTGTGATGGGAAACTTCTAAGAACATGAGGTGACGCTGCATGAAACCTATACAATAAATACTTTGACATCAGTGTAATCTATAATTTTGAGGTCAGCTGGAACCATGTCATGATATTTGAGCAGGCTGAGGTTGTGTACAGGCTATTTTACTTCCATCATATCAATTCACTGTAACTGGAACCTCTAACATCTGGAACTCTGTACATTCGGCACCAACTTGTCCAAATCATCACATTGATCGTAGGCCTGACTCACATAGCATGATTTGATGGCAGTGATAAGGGAGTGTGATGTTGACGGAAGCAGCTCCACTTTGTGGACGTGTCCAGGTGCTTCTGTGCTAAACCGCTCACGCCCCCTGGTGGTGATAAACGGACATGTACTCGTTTTGCATGGCTGCGTCTCTGTGACTCACACTAAGCGTGAATCACTTGCAGTTTTCTGTTTATCAGTCAATCGATCATTTTACCAGAAACTCCTCAAAACTTGAAACACGTAGAAGTAGCTACGCTGCACGTAAACACTCCTCTCTGAGCACTGACGCTTATAAAAAGGCCTTATGGGTATTTGAGTCCTTTTTTATGCTACTGTAGCTGTCACAATTTAAAACACATGTTTATAATTCAGTTCCTTTCCTTCTCTGGCTAAAGCCGCCTGTTTGACACTGCGGTTCTTTATAAGCAACAGATTGATACTGGAGAAGGGTCCGGTTGCCTCATCTTCATCATCCTCACCACACACTGATGATGAAGAGAACGCCACAAAATATGCATCAGCTAAGCAGTAGCTATCATTCATCTCCACACATGATGATCGTGAAATCATACCCAACGTACCTCAAACCTTACTGTTAATTACCAGTAGCGTTCACTCTGCAGTGTTTCTTAGTTTTAACCCAATCCAGTTCAATAATGGTTCTGGTCGCTTGTGCACCATGCTTATTAGAGAGGGCCACTATCGCTCAGTGCCAGGCAGCGGTGACATTTGATAGGGAGGTTGAAGGTTGCCTTGCCTCATAGCTAAAATGGAGGGAAAGGACAGGGGGGGGGGGGGCTGGAGGGGCTGAGCGGAGATTCAATTTCAACAGGACAGCATTCCCAAAAAATTCAAGACAGACAGCGCGAGGCGGCCAGCGGAGGTGTCCACAGAGCCGGAGGCTGGAGGCCGGATTTGTGTGCAACCCGTCCAGAGTTCAGCCGAACCCGGAGCACAAGGACGTCGGCGTAGGCAGCGTATGCACGCGATGGCACGAGGAGGCCAGACGACCTGACGAGCTGCAGGAGGCGGACGATGTGATTCCTGATCCTGACATTTCTCCCTGTCAGCAGCTGTTTTACTCGTAGTGAGTAAATCCTTTGACTCACGTACACGGTGGGGACTCCACCTGTTGCTTGTGATGCTTTTTTATCCCCAGGTCACATTGTTAACTTGGTACAAAGAGAGATTGGTTTTCGAATTCATTTCCAACACCTTAGGGGAACCAGCCCCTTGCTTCCATTGCCCCGTGTGCTGCCTGTTATCACTGATGGAACTGTCGCTCTGGTTTCAGAAGCGCTTTTGGCTCCGCGACCGGTTCTCCGCGTTCTCAGGGGGTTCCCTCGGCCGGGACGCCGACAGAGATGGACAGCGTCGACCCGCAGGACGACGAGAGGGAGGGCCGAAAGAAAGAGAGCGACGGGGAGAACGACAAGCGGCTGAAGAACCAGCTCAACAGCGAGGAGAAAGGAGAGCAGGAGATCAAGGGCAGCGAGAAGGAGAAGAGGAGCCGGCGCTCCGGCTCCCTGTGGAAGAGCGGGTGGGCTCTGAGCGAGAGGCTTGCCATCAACGTCTCAGGCATGCGCTATGAAACCCAGCTTCGGACCTTAGCCCAGTTCCCAGACTCCCTGCTGGGGGATCCCAGACGGAGGTCGCGGTACTTTGACCCCCTCCGCAACGAGCTCTTCCTGGACCGCAACCGGGCCTGCTTCGACGCCATCCTGTACTTTTACCAGTCGGGCGGGCGGCTCCGGAGGCCCGCCAACATCCCCCTGGACATCTTCATGGACGAGCTGCTGTTCTACGAGCTGGGGGAGGACATCATGAACCGCTTCAAGGAGGACGAGGGCTTTCCCAAGGAGGAGGAGAGGCCGCTGCCCGCCAACAAGATCCAGAAAAAACTGTGGATGCTGTTCGAGCATCCCGAGTCGTCGTCGGGCGCGCGGATAATAGCCATCATCAGCGTCATGGTCATTGTGGTTTCCATCCTGATCTTCTGCCTAGAGACACTGCCCGACTTCAGGCAAGAGAAAGAGTCACGAGAGGTAGGAAGCTTTAGATTATCATGAAGAAGAGTGTAGTTTGGGGCCTTTTCAGGGTTCAGGGAAGTCAGGTGGATGCTCTACGAGGAGGTAAGTAAACAAACGATGTCATGTTAAGGATCACTGACAGGATTTGATTAAACAGAGACTCTTATATCAAAGCACTGTTCCCTACATAAGGTCTTGAATGACGTGTGTGACTACTTAGTAACTCGATATCACAGGAAGCCAGCATTTACATAAACACTCACTTGGTGAGTGGTGCAGGAAAAATACTAACATGTGGACAAGCATGGACCAAAAGGCTCGGGAGCAGAGAGAGAGAGAGAGAGCGAGCGAGCGAGCGAGAGATGCTTATGTGCGATTATTTTAGTCGGGCTGTTAAACTTGATACGCCGCAATTCCGGAAACGCTGAGGAGTACGGGGAAGGAAGTGCGGGCCGGGGACGAGCGAGGAGCCTGCGAGCTGCGTCAACACAAGGTCACAGAACGCAGACGGGGCCGGAGCCCCGCGGCCGCTTAGAATGGCAGACGGAAAGGTCTCGCAGGACGAGCAGCGCGCACCGGGTCGTGTTAACACATTCCTGCAGGCCGGGCTGCCTTCACACAATGGGGCTGCCAGCGAACTACTGTAACGCACTCCCATCCGGGGCTTGCGCGCGAGGAGGACGCGCTCATGTTTCCTTTAGGAGATGTCACCGGGTTAAATTTAGACCTAGGGGAGCCCTCGGAGCAGATCAACACATAGACGAGCACCTTTAGTGATAAACACTACGCTACCGGGGCACTGGAAGTGTATTTAAGCTACCTCGAAACTGTATATAGGGTAGTACATGCGAAGCCTCTGCCGCTCCTTTTATAAACGGCCGGCGTCTCATACGAGAGGTAGTAACTGACACGGAGGATGGAAAGACAGGTGGACTGAAAGGGAGATCGGCGCAGCTATGGCCGCAATGTAAAACCACAGATGTCAAACGTTTCTGCGGGACGATGCTGCCAAGAGCGAGGGGACCAATGAGACGCAGGACAACATGCCCATGTCGGCGCTATAAACAGCAGCGGCGGCGCTTTGCGAGACGTGAAGGAGGAGCCGCAGGTTTTGAACAATCGATTGATCCCCTCTGTTCGCTAGGCTTCACTAACGTGTGTGACGTCTTCTTCTCTCCTCGTCCCAGGAGTATTTTTACAAGTACCACTCGCAGGCCAAGAACGTGTCCGAGACCATGCCGCCGCCGCACAGCGTCTTCCACGACCCCTTCTTCCTGGTGGAGACCGTGTGCATCTGCTGGTTCTCCTTCGAGCTGCTCATGCGCTTCGCCTGCGCCCCCAGCAAGGTGCACTTCTTCAAGGACGTCATGAACATCATCGACTTCAGCGCCATCCTGCCCTACTTCGTCACGCTGGGCACGGAGCTGGCCAAGGACAACGACGCCAGCCCCGCCACCTCCCTGGCCATCATCCGCGTCATCCGGCTGGTGCGGGTCTTCCGGATCTTCAAGCTGTCGCGCCACTCGAAGGGCCTCCAGATCCTCGGGCAGACGCTGAGGGCCAGCATGCGCGAGCTGGGCCTGCTCATCTTCTTCCTCTTCATCGGCGTCATCCTCTTCTCCAGCGCCATCTACTTCGCCGAGGCCGACCACGCCGACACGGCCTTCGTCAGCATCCCGCACGCCTTCTGGTGGGCGGTGGTCACCATGACGACCGTGGGCTACGGGGACATGTACCCGGAGACGGTGTGGGGCAAGCTGGTGGGCTCCATGTGCGCCATCGCCGGCGTGCTCACCATCTCGCTGCCGGTGCCCGTCATCGTGTCCAACTTCAGCTACTTCTACCACCGGGAGACCGAGTGCGAGGACCGAACCGAGTACACCCACGTGCAGACGACGCTGTGGGAGGATGAGGAGGAGGAGGAGGAGGAGGAGGTGGACGAGGGGGACGCGGAGGGGGAGTACTACGCCATCCAGGGCGTGTGCAGCCCCGTCAACGGCGCGCTGCTCGGCGGACTGGGTACAGGCCCGAGCACGGAGGCGGGGGGGGGGGACGCGAGTCCCACGGAGGCGCTCGTCACTCAGGTTTAGAGAGAGACGGGTGAAAACGAAGGAAAGTGGAGGATGAAGATGAGGGAGAGGAGGCTGAAGCAGACCGACGATCATTACAATAAAGGAAAGCAAATATGTGGTCTTTGTTCGTTGAGCGTTATTTATTGCAGCCAGTCAGGAGACACTTTTGTATGATATTATTCTAAAAAGCTAGTTTGACATTCTCAGGGTCACCATGTGAATACCAGTTATTTCTTGATGTTTTCAGCTCCATGTCTTAGTACTGTCACTTTGTGCCTTAATGTTTGAAGTGAAAAAGAGCTTATTTGCAACGCGGACGTCACAAGTCGCCGTGTTCTCCGCGTTCTCCTCGTTCTCCTTGTTCTCCCCCCCGAGCGACGGCTTTGGCCCGCGTGACCTCAGGCCATCGACTCCCAGCATTATTTAATGACCTTTGATCGCTGCAGCCAGGTGATATATTCACGTGCCCATCTATGCATTCAGTGTTTTTAATAAAAGACTGTATTTTATTAATTTCCTGAAGCACACTGTGTTTTTATGCTTGCGTGTGGCATTGAAGATTCATTGGGGCGTTTTTTTTAGATCACTGGTTTTGATGCAATATGAAAAAATACAGAAGCTCAGTTCCGGTTAATCCTTCGCTGCTCTGAGCTCTGTCACAGTAAAGATGTGTTTCAGTGACCTTTTCCACAGCTACTAAGCTGCTATAAGCAGCACCTTCTAATAACACTGCGCTCAGTTCCACTGGAAGACTTTCCACGACATCACTGTAATGACAGATGGAAAGTATGTGTACTTACAGTACATAGTGTAAATCCTCATCAATTACAGTCTAACATGTATCAGTTGTGTCAGTTTAATAATAAGACCAGCTGTGTTTTTTTATTCCACAAATTAAAAGTCAGACAAAATGAACTAGGTAGAAAATGTGTAGTGTGTGTGATGTGAACTAACAGATCTGGACCTCAGTTGACTCCAGGTCAAAGCTCATGTTGTCGCGGCCGGTCGCTTCTACCCAAAAGCTTGAAAGCAAAACTCCTTTATTTCACAATGGCCTCAGCTTATTCCAGCAACCCTGCATGTCTGTGACTTAAAAGATAAGCTTTTATGGCTTTACTGTAACAATAAAGAGGCCACTAAGCAGGAAATTGCCAATAATTACAGTAAGTAATTACATCATTTTCCTGCCAGTGATTAAATGCATAAAGCATTCTGTAAATAATTTTTCCAGCAATCAAACCAGGGGTTCAGTTTCAAGCTCACCTCGTACAGGACATAATACTGCAGGTAGCTTGACCTACTTTCCATCGTTGCTTACTCATCGTTGGCCGCTAGGGGGCGCTCCCGCTCTCCACAAACCCCAACGTGGGAGCTTCTCGTTTGGCAAAGTCCTTCCTGCTCTGTCTGTTACATCAGATTACTCGTGTCGTGTGTGTGATGGACTTAAACAAACTCGGTTGACCTTGATATCCTGTTTATTTTTTATCTGAAAAACCCAGTTCAGTAGCACAAACACAAACTTGTTGGACTTTCCAGAAACAGACAATTTATAAAATAAAAAAAAAACCCAGAAGCCTCAAATAATAAAATGAACACGATGGGGCAACAGTCCTGACTCAGACATTAATTCATTATCAAATAGCAATAAATAATTATTAGACAAACATCACACAATAAATAAATTAGATAAATAACATAATATTGTGATAACAACCAAAAAGACCAGGTTTCTCCTTGATGATACAGGATCTGTGCAATTCTTCTTTATTGGTCCACTGAAAACTGTGGACTGACCATGGAGTCTAAGCCCATTCCAAGAAGGTCATCAGAGTCCATGTTGAAATGCTTCTGACTGCCTGCTGCTCGCTCCGAGTCGTCCTCCTCCATCAGCGTATTCCTAATGGGCAGGAATCGAGTGAAGGGCACCGCGGGTCGATCCGGGGACTGTCTGGATGCCAGAGACACAGGAAACCCGTGGTGGGAGGAGAGGAAGCGGGTGTATCCGTCTGCCAGCAGCAGTTCTCTGAAGGTGCAGTCGGCCTCAGCGTAGAGCCCCTGAAAGCGACAGCACGCGTGAAGCGACAGCACGCGTGAAGCGACAGCGAATGAGCACCCTAAAGCGCCCCGGACTCGTCGTACCTGTCCCCTCAGACGGCCGGCGTCGTCCACGCAGAGGAACAGAGACGACGACTTCCCCACGATGACCACGTGTCCTGGTTTGACTGATTTGAGCTCCAGCACGCCTGGAAACACAAAGTTCACTTTCGCTGGGGTTTCTTTCGGGGCTCTAAAGTATCTGAGAGCACAGATGCTGACTCGGCTCCACGTGTGAATTTTACTTACTGTAAGAGGTCTGAGCATCACTTCCTGACACTCTGCCATCCAGGGTCATCTGCAGGTACATCCCTCTTCTGTGGTTGTCTGCAACAAGGAAAAACAATGAAGAAAAGGCCTTTGGTTTTACTAGAATTACTGTAAGAAGTTCAGATTTCTACCTGTGTAGAGGTGCCGTTCCCTGACTTGACTGTTAAAGGATAAAAGTGGATTCGCGTCGGGGAGATAAAACGACAGCGAGAGAGGAATGATCCAGAGAACAGACGCCAGGCAGAGGAAGAGGGATTTAGTGCGTAAAAACATTGGGGAAAATAATCACAAAGTTCTTCAGAGATGAGAAAATAAAGAATAAATAAAGGGTTTAAAAAAAAATAAATAATTAAATAAAAATGTTCAAGATGGATCTTTGCGATCAGCTTCTAAACAGGAGCATGTTTGGTGGCCTTTATAGGGGGTTAGGAGAGGGACGTCCTCCTGCATGGGGTAATGTATGAGTCACACATTTCATCATAATTGAAGTGCTGAGGAGAAGAAGACCTGTGCCCTCACTATGTATGGGCTTCTTCCGCATTGTTTACGGCAGGAGCTGCTCGTAAAGTGGGAGTTTTAAACGCCCACGTCGTCAGATGTTATGATTTCAAGGCAAACTCTTATTTCAGGGTGTTTACGTACAATGAGCGCTGGCTATGTCTAATATCACTGAGTTACTTTCTCTTCCAACTGTGTTGTGATTTATTCATAATGACAGACGAACAAAGATGAGCCCCACTGACAGTAAAGCAGGATGCGCTTCCTGTTGGGCCTCTCCTGAAAAAATACACATTTCATCACTGGAAGAAGAGAAAATCTAAACACACGTCAATGCGTCATCTAAATACGTTCAAGCAGTTTGAGCGATTTGCTGTTTCGTTTTTTTATGATGTTGATCTCATTTGACATGTGAGGGTGCGCGCCTCAATTGGGGGAACGAGGGTGAGACTGATTTACCGGCGGGGGACGGACAGATGTTTACGCCAGCGCAGCTGTGCAGTCACCGGAGCGCCGGCACGTCGGCCCGTGAACTTGGTAAGAAAGAATGATGGGGCCTCACGGGGAAATGCAGCTTTCAGCGTGATGCAGCTAAAAGGCCAAATTGACCCGTGAGGTCCATTATATAAGCGCTGGTGACTCACTCTGACCCTCTGAATGTAAAGGAATCCCCTCATGTATGAAAATGTAAAAGCATTCTATATATACAGTACTTCATCCAGGAGATGGTGCTGTCCTGAATCCTCCACCATGCTGATGACTGTGGAGGCGGCTCCTCCAGGTCATGTTTATGTGCTGGAGAGACGTTGATGACTTCTCAGCAGACCTGGCTTTGCTGCGTGGTTCCCCCGCGTTTGTGAAGCAGCTGCTTTGTAGTTGAGTTTAACATGTGAGGGATCTGTGACAAAAGAACGAGTGGGATTTATGGGCATCCTTGATGTGCTTGTGCTCCTCCTGCTTCTGGTGCCTGAAGACTCTGCACCATTTGTGCTTTTTCATCACAGAACCGTGATCCCCTCCTTGTGTAAGTTTCCTGTAAATTGTTGGTTTTGATTTGTGAAGGCTCTGAGGTTTACGGGAAAACCCCCCACTCACACACACACACACACACACACACACACACACACACACACACACACACACACACACACACACACACACACACACACACACACACATACTGTACACCAGTATTTAGTTCCTGACGCTCACTGGGCTCACGAAAACCCAGCACCACTAGACAGACAGTGTTGCAGTAGGAAAAGCGAATAAAACACAAACACAAAAAGAGCAGACATGACAATTAGAGACAATTAAAGAGTGGAACAACTAAGTCCACCTTCCACCTGTAGCCTTCAGGCCCAGTCACTGAGAACAAACTGTGAAATGACTCCTACAGAAGCATTTTACAGGTATGTTTTTTTAATTACAGCTTTTACAATCATTATCATTATTGTTATCATATTATATTCAATTATCATCACTACTCTCCAATAATATGAATTTAAATCGTAACACATTTTGTTTTCAAAATGTACACATACAAGTAGCATATCTTTAAATGTCAATAATTTAAAACATTTTTCCTCTTTCCACCCTAAAATGAAATTACAGTCAGTCTTAAAACTAAGTATGAAATGAGCGTACGGTTTAATACACTCACACACGCACACACATACTGTACATACATACATACAATAGCAGTTATCATACAAAATGATAAAAATAAAACACACATTTTACAAAGTCCTGACCCAAGCGTTCACGTCATGGATGGTTGGTTTTGGCATGCATATGAACACAGATGCGTTTCCTTTTTTCCCCACGTTGGACAGGATTATGACATGGAGCGCGTTGCAAATCACCTCCTCGTCCGGCCTGTTTCGCATCATGTCTGTTATGGCTTAAGAACATACGCGTTGTTTCCTGACACTCGAACGGGAGAGGGATTCACGACGGGCGATGGTCACTTCCAACAGCGTCATGCCACAACTATGGATGAGAATGGAGTGATAGAGAGAGAGAGAGAGATAGATCGAGAGAAAGAGAGAGAGAGAGAAACAGATGGATGGACCAACATTCACGCGTTGTTCGAGAATCTTTTCACAAATCATTCGCTCAGTGTCTTTGAGTTTTCCAGGCGTCTGCCTTGAACGTCGTTGGTCATTTTCTAATGTCCATTTTCTGACTTTGATCCCTTTTTTGTCTTAAAAAATGTTTATTTTTTTCCCCGTGGGTTCGGATGAAGACTGGGGTCTGCGTAAGAGAAAGCAGAATATTAATAACAGCTGATGTTTATGTACAGAAGCAGCCCCTGAGGCTGGTTTCTCACCTGCTGTGCTTATCTTTTAGCAGGAGTATGTTCTGACGGACGCCGACTCTCCTCTTGGGCCAGAGTTGACTAAAAGGAAGGGAGTAAGTAAACATATGTACAACTATTTGCTCTTGTGTTTCTTTCACGGTTTCGTTCTTTTAGGCTCGAGGGCCTTCGTGTCGTCTCACCTTCGCTCTGGACTTTCCTCAGGGTCACAGAGGGCGTGGAGATGGCGGAGGCACGGAAGTTGGCGGGCAGCGTTTCCGAGGAGTCGGCGGTGACGCTGCGGAGGTCCTTCTCTCGGAACATCTTCCTCCAGGACGGCGAGCGCGTGAACGTTTTCGTGCCATCCTGCAGAGACCGCGGGACGAGCGGAGGCTTGTTCATCACGCATTAGTGGGGGTTTGACTAAGTATCTGTTGTGACAGCGAAGCGCGGTCACATGGGTTTCGGTGCTACATGCTGTAACTAAGCAATTAGCACGGGTGTAAACACAGCTGAAGCAGCCAGCGGTGGTGCACGCTCTGATACCAGAGGCTCGGTTTCACTCTGCCGTTGTCATCACTGCAAGGAATTTATCCTTCTGTGACACATTCATCAAAGGGCAGAAACTCTAAAGTTTGGATCAAAGGCCCAGTTGTCAACTAAAGTCGATTTATTGACGGTGGTTACAATTAACACACGCTCCCGCCTCCTGGCAGGAGCGATTATTGTGATGGATTTTCTACCGACGGTCCGGTGTGTCGTACCTCATCTGGCCTCCTCTCCGTTCCCATGGAGATGAGAGCATTGTACTCCTTCTCCAGGAGCTGCCTCGCCTGTAAAAGACGGAGTTTTGGGGCTCACAGTCAGGCTTCAAGCACATCAGCAGCTGTCTTCTGCAGCCGGGCGGCGGCGGCGGTGCCGTACCTGCGTGTTCTGGTTGGGGATCTGCAGGAGCAGAGCCAAGTCGGTGTAGTCGAAGGTGTCGTCCAGCGCCAGGAGGGCGCCGTGCACGCCGCTTTCTAAGAGGTTGTCGGCAAACTCCTTGAGGCCGATCGACTGCACCCAACACATCACTCGCTCGTTGGACCACACCATCACGTCTGCACAGAGCATCGCGCGTATGTCATGCAACGTGGTCCGATACCTGAGGGAAGGCGCCGTTAGCCCGAGCGCTCACCTTGGTTCTGATGCTGACTCTCATCCCGTCTTCTCTCCAGCTCCTTTCTGTCGTAGTTCAAGCGCTTCAAGCACATGATGCCGTAGTGAAGGCTCACCCTGAGAGCGAGAGCACACCATGCTCTAAACCCCAGAAAAGCTGCTGCGCGACTACGCAGATCAGCACCACCGGCGCCGTTACCTGTGGAAGCTGTCGACCATCTTCAGCTGACCCCTCAGCTCCTTCTTGGTGAGGTGATCCAGCATGCGCGCGTCCACCAGGGATTCCATGAAATAGGAGCGGTACTGGGGCAAGCCCAGGCTGGGCAGCCATTCGTTTCCCACCCACTCATGGTTCATGTCTCCGTAGGCCAGGATCTGGAGGATGGAGGGTTTTACATGAGTTCATAAAAGATAGCAAGGCAACCTTTGTAGAGGTTAATGAGCTGAGCTGTAATAGTTTATATGGGTTGTGTTACAGTTCTTCCTCCGGCCTGTTGGCGGCGCTGTGGGTTTATCGAGTTCTTGTTCTGTGGGTCTCTTCTGTGCGTCTCATTGATTTGTGTCTGTATTTTTATCCCCCTTAGTCGTTGTTCTCGTTGCTAGTGCGTCACCTGGGCCCTTAGCTCGTCTTGTTACCAACAGTTTACTCTTAAGTTTAAGAGTCAGTGTTTTGAAATCATGATTCATTAGTTCCTGCTCTGCGGTGACTTTTACAGTGAATTTCCAGCCTTGCTGAGATTTTTTGTTCCAACTCGACATCTCTCTCGTTATTCTTGTTCTGGGGTCAAACCGGTCTAGCATCAGTTTGACACTGTTTAGTTTTTACTCTCTATTAATAATAAAAATAAGTCATTAGTTCCTATTAATACCTCTCGTTAACAGAGGCATGTGTGGCTCGAAAGGATTGTACTGTTTAGTTTAAACAGTGTGACTGCTGAAACTCAAATGCCTCTGGGTGGAGTTTTCTAGTTTAGCTTCTGTTGATTAAAAACATGCTCCGCTAAAATATGCAACCCCCGACTCTTCATAAATAACATTTCAGACGAGCAACAATGCAGTTTACATTTGCAGACACGCTGTAAGCATGTGTTACTGGAAGGGAATCGCTTATTTATGATCTGTTTGTGCGAAAAGCATTGGAAGTTTGAGAGTTATCACTTATTCAGTCCGATTATGTGATGGTCACCTGTGTAGAGACAGAACCTCACCTGGTCCCAGCTGAACTCCTTCTGCTCCTTGTTGTTCGGGCAAAGTGAGGAAAGAGAGAAAGGGACAGAGAGTTGCAAATGGGGGGGTGGGGGTGGGAATAGGGACGTGTGTGTGGTTTATTGTAAATCAGCATCAGAGCAGAGCAGAGAGGGGAAAAAAGGCAGAGGGAGAAGTTTTGTTAGTGAGAGAATTAGTTGGAAAAACACCATCAGATTTAAGGGAATAGTAAAGGGAAGGTTGTAGCCAAACCGCCTAATCAAAGACAAAGACAAAGAAAAAAGCTGGTCAAGGTGTTGGTTACACTACATTTGCTGTGGTACTGAGGATTCTATGACAGTGTGATGCAAATGAGGTAAATCAATATCCTCAAATATGGAGTTTTATTGTGTGAGATGAGTTCAGTCTTACTGGTTTGGTGGCAGCAGTGAGAGACTCCATCTCAGCGTGCGTCATCCAAATATTACTGGTCGACTGTCGCACACAAACACACAATCAGTCTCCTTCACGCGCATGTGGGGGAGGGGGGGGGGGGTGAAGTGAGCGTCGCGCCGGGTCTTACAGAGCGGGTGCTTGCAGGTGCCGAGGGGCTGGTGAGGGAGACCATCTCCTGAATGGCCAGGCGCAGCTTGAGCCTGTGCAGCGGGTTGCTGATGCCGATCTCCCGTTGGATCTCCGTGTCGGAGAGGTTGGCCATGATGGCGCCGCTCTTCACGTTGGCGCGGCACGCCGCCACGTACCACGCCGGCATGCCCACCCACAGCTGGGGACGGAGGAGAGCAGAGGGGCGGGTGATTGCGACGCTAACAGAACCCGATGCCGGGTGCTCTTAGCCGGGATGTACCTCAAGCCATGTAACCACCGTTGGGCCGTCCCATGAGGCGAAAGGCAGACCCTGACGACAGGCTTCCTCTAACAGGTCGTGTCTGGCAGGAAGGGCGGAAAACAGAGATTAATGTCCTCATTTCTCACCTTACCTCTGTCTCCTATTATAAATAGAAGATCACACTGAACTCGAGAAGCTGAGCCGTGGCCACGGCCTCGTTGGCCTGGTCAGTGCCGTGCTCCAGTGGAGTCACTCGACTGATCAATTTACTGATACACCAAACCTTGGCGGGGCTGCTGTGTAGCGTGAAAAGCGCTTACTTCTTTTTGCTGCGTCGGTCTTTTTCCACGGTTCCCGTTCCTAGTTTGGCCAGACCTAGTGGATCAGCTGAGCCCAGGTCATCAGAGGGTGTGGAGGCTGGAAAGGCCAGAAGGTGGGTGTATTTTATAGGAGTTTATAATAAAAACAAAGATTCCTAATGTGGAGGATAGGACCGAAATATTCACCCACCCAGTGAGGTGGATTCACGCCCCGGTGCACCAATCCTGCCCTTTTCCTTTTTACCAAAGAGGCGACCAATAGACGACTTGATGCTCTTCTTTTTGCTGGCTTTGTGCAGGGAATCCTGGCTCGCAGTGGTGGCTCCATCAGCAGAGAGACTAGAAAAAGACCAACGGAGGCGCATCCGTGTGAACATCAAGGGCAACGGGTGGTTTTCGCAGACTCTGAGAACGCAGTCGAGGAGAGTACCTGCGGAACTCGCGGTGGTCGTCAAGGCCGGCCCCTGGGTGCGTGTGAGTCATCCTGTCCAGTCGCAGGGCTCGAGGGACGGGAGGCGGGGTGGAGTCAATCAGGGCAAGTGCTCTGCATTCTTCACCATCTTTGCTGTTCTGCAGGTTGGAGATGATTCAGAGGAATTAGACTACCTGTCGGATTATGAAACGATGCTAATTCACCCCTTGAAGATTAAACGGCGGCTTTTACCTGTCTGTCGGTCTCCCTGGCGGGCGAGTGCGGTAGACGCGGGGTGGAATGTCCAGAACTGGGCGGTGAGGGCGACGCCAAGGTGGAGGAGGTGATGGAGGGGGTCATGTAACCCCTCCCAAGGCTGTCTCGCCCCAGTGAGGAGGGAGGAAGAGGCGGGGCGTCCAGGGCGACGCTGCTGACTCGGCTCTCGATCTCCTCGGCCCTCAGCTCCGTGCTCTCCTTCTCCTCCTGAATCAGCCTGAGAGGGAGGAGGACGTTAATGTTGCACAGGCGGCCAGCAAAGCTCACGCCTCTGACTGAGCCCCACATACTTGATCTCCTTGTTAATCGCCTCCAGTTGCTCTTGTAGCATGATGGCCAGCGTCTGTACGTCCGTCTGCCCACTGGGGGAGAGGAGCTCTGACCCGAAGAGAGTCTCCCTGTCGTCCTCGTCGTCCGAGCAGCCCTCCACGCCGCCTTCAAACCCAGGGCCCAGCATGCTGCTACTGTCCCACTCTCCGTACTGCAACAAAGACGCATGGTAAGCGTTTACACAAAGATCATCATTACTGTACATTCATATGTCTTAAGCTGTGATCAACACCTTGCTGCTGTCGTCTCTCTGAGCCCCCCACCGGCCGCGGTGCGTCCGCCGGACCACGACCCCCCCGGTGGAGCTGCCATAGCCAGCCGGGAGCGAGCCCCCGCCCTGGGGATACCGCAGCTCCGAGGCACTCCCTGGGAGAGACCTCCGGAAAAGGGTGGAGGGAAGCGAACTCACACTGCCCGTCCTGAGGTGAGACCCAGAAGGCGTCCGTTACGCAGCAGTAAAACACAGTGGTTAGAAAGGAAAACCACAGGAAACTAGTCCAGCCTTTAGTGTGTAGTAACTGCATCCCCTCGGAATTTTGTTAAACACAATTTTGAAAATACGAGTTGAAAAGGAAGCAAACAACCCCTTTTGCCCAGACGGGGCGGCGTGTATTACGTGCAGTGTCCTCGGAGAATTCACAAAATGTGGAACGCACGGCGTAAATAAATGAACTTTGTCGAACCTGGAATAAGACGAGCCTGGTCTGCCTCTCAGCTGATCCAGCTCCAGTTGGATCCTCTCCAGCTCAGCAAGGAGGTGCTCCTGAGGGTACAAATAAAAATGACTCATCATCTTGCATCTTATTTGTGGGGAAAATAATGCGTCTTGGGAATTTTTCAAGGGGCGACTGATTCAATAAACATTTGGATATTGACTCAGGGTAACTGGGACAGAAGGATGAAGCTACTTGAGAAGTGAAACATAACAGTCCAACTTCTAGACAACTTAATGTGGATGTGAAGGAGGATGAGTAAATAGGATAAATACTGTACCCACGTCTCCCTGTATATTAATACATACCTTATTGGCTAAAAGATCGTCCTGGATCTTCTTCATATTGGCCAGCTCCTCTGACAGAGCATTCTATCAGAGAAGAAGCAAAGGTTTGACCTGAGTACCCGCCTGTCAGTCACTCCCTTCGTTGTAACTGCTTCTTACCTTCTCCTCCAGTGCCGCCATCCTCTCCTTGAGGTGTAGCTGTAGTCTCTCATTGGACTCAGAAAGAAGCTTATCCACTGTATCTGAGAGGCGTTTGTTGTGTTCATCATTCATCTTCTCCCTCTGCCTCGCCTGAAAACAAAGCAAAGAGACAAGATGTGTCCTCAAGATAAAAAAGGGCAGGTGTCATAAAGGGGACGTAGCCCAGCAGAGTAACATTAGACGTTACCCTCTGCAGCTCCTGGTTCTTCTCCTCGAGCTGAGCCTCCATTTGCCGTAGTCGCTCCTCAAAGTTCCCATGGCGCTCCTCTGCCTGATATGAGAGACCGCTTTCATTGCTACAGGACTCAAATACAAACTGAAAATATCCGACTTAAGTACATCCAGTCCTCCAGCTGTGTTGTAGTACCTTGTTGAGAGCGGCTACTCTTTGGGCGAGCTGGGCCTCGATCTCGGGCAGCGTTTCAGCCCTCTGAAGGGTTTGCTGGAGCTTCTGCTTGGCTTCATCCAGACGTTCCTGCAGCTGCCTATTCTTCTCTTCACTCTGGGAAGCACATCGTTTCCATAGTTCTGAATTCTACTCCATCCCAATCACGCGTAACATGAAATGACGGGTTTATTTTAAGCCAAGCTGAATATGAGATTTTTAAGTTTTCCTACTTGTCTGTACAAGGACTCTTTGCTGGCCAGCTCGTTCTCCAGCTTGTCTTTGATGTCATGGAGGGACGTCGCCTCCCTCTGGGCGCTGAGGTACCTGCATGCGACACGAAGCAACCGTCAAACCTCCACCAGACAACTGTGCGCATCAGGTTGAACCACACGGTGTGTTTGTTTCAGCTCATATACAGCATTCTAGTTTGACGGAAATGACGCGAGCACTGCCCAACACACCTCCGTTCAAGTGTAGTAATCCTTTCCTCCATGTCCTCCCGTTGGCAAAGAGCCTGACGGAGACAACGTCCAGTCAGAACAGTTACGTTCTACATCTACTGTATGTGAATACTGATGCTGATCTGAGTGTGTCACATTTCAACACCTGTATTCAATGCTGTACTTGATTACATTTGATTTTCACATGCACATCAGTAGCGACAATAACACAAATTTCTAACATCAATATCATTTTTAGAGTTACACTAAGAGTTACACTTTAGAGTTACGTCTGAGTCTGAGCCAACAGACCTCTTTCACTTCCCTTTGGAGCTTCTGATTGGCCTCCTCTGACTTGGTCACCTCCCTCCTGGCGGCTGCAAGCTGTTCCTCTATCTCGCCGACCTGACGTGACACCACAAAGGAACACGGGATGACACATGTTGGAGCTACACGAGTCACAGCAGCCAGTGTAAGTGGACAGGAAGTCTCCTAAAAGGCAGCGCTGACTATGTGTAAGTATATGTGAGTTGAGAGTGTGACATGTGGAACACACAATGTGTCCCTTTAGGTTGACAATTTATGGAACCAAACATGATTTTAATACTCTGCTGCTATGATTACATTCAAGTAGCAGCTACAGTAATTATTCAATATGAGGAGAAATTGGTGTTTTAGTCTATTGCAAAAATCTAACAGGCCACAAGAGGGAAGAGTGAGACCAGTAGAAGTATAGTGTGTTGAAGTTTTTTTTTTTTTTAATTTTCACACAAATTAAAAATTTTACATTTTAAAATTTAAAATTAAAAAATTTTAGATATATATTTTCTAGTTTTTAATAAATTGCATTTGCTGAATGTGTAAATATTTCATGTTCTCAACAAAAACTCTCATCTTCACTTGGACGCTCCTGCCCGCTCACCTGCCGACACATGAGGGCCAGCCTCTCCCTCAGCTGGGAGAGTTCTGCCCTCTGTCGCTCGATCTCGCCCTCCCGCTGTCTCTCCAGCTCGCTGTCCTCCAGGCTGGAGGAGGGACCGTTGGGCAGCCGCTGGAACGACGACGACGAAGGAGAATGAGAGCGATGGCGAAACATAACAAGTAAGAATCCGTTTCACTTAAATGATCTGTAGTAACAGTAAGAGAGAATCGCACGGACACTAACTAGTGACATTCTGGATGCTAACACACACTGTACACAAATACTACTGGAACCAACACGCATAAAACCCTCCCTTACATCTTTCCCGCCGTCCACCCCTTGTTGACGCCTTTTAATTTGGTCTCTTAAAGAGATTACCTGGAAAAAGGGAGACACATATACGATTAATATACACTTTTGTCTTGTTTAGGCCGTGCTTAACGATCCAAGAGACACAGGGGACCACTTGAAATGGACTTTACCTCTTGAGAAGACGCTGCGAGTTGATCTTCTAACATGGACACCCTCTCAAGGGCGACTCGAAGCCTCTCCCGTACCTGTGGAGGAGTCATATGAGGTGACTGAGCCCCCCAGCATGTTTAGTGTATAGATACTGTCCATGTGTAAATGAGAGGTTAGCTCAGATGTTCCAGGAGTCTCATGCCTTCCCCCCAACGCTCAGTGTAGGTCTATGGGGTCTTTTTTCGCTTCCTCTGCACCCACCTTCTCATCCAGGGCCTTGTGGTGCTCAAACAGAGACTTGAGGGCCTTGAGGACTTCCACCTCACTGGAGACTCCTGCAGGGGACTGCGCTTGTCGCTTCACCACCGTCATCCTCAGACTGCGCTCGTGGCGAGACACCAGACACTCCAGGTGTTCGAGCAACAACTGAGGCGGCAGGTGAAACGATTCGGAGATGATATTCAGTGGCGGATATAATGAGAAGTAAAGATGCCGTCGACAAGAAAGGGAAAACGCAGAAGAGAAAGGATGAAACAAATCAAACAGTGTCACACCCGCACACCCACAACGGGTGAGGAAGATAACACAGAGGCTGTTACAGTGTTAATAGGCAAAATGGCCGCTAAACATCTTACACGCGTGTTGTTCCTCTCCGCCTTGAGCTCCGCTATCTCCTCCTCCCTCTCCAGGAGCTGCTCCCGGCAAACGTTCAGCTCTTTAGTCAACACAGCGAACTCCTGTGGAACACACAAGCTGCGATCAGGGGCATAGAAAACAAACCCTTTAAACCAATGGCTTTAATAGTTTAAGCGCCGCGCAGGCACTTGAGCTGCAGCGTGAGAAATAATAATTCAGGCCAAACACTGCCAGATCTAGTGACTCACACACACACACACACACACACACTGAACGCGTGAAACACCTGAGACCATAAATGCAGGAAGATGTACCCAGTGTAAAGCTCTGCGACGATCATGTAAATCACTGACACAGTTTCCAGCACCACTCAGTCTTACTCATCCTCCTCTGTGAACTCACATTCATGGATGGATTACATCACACTGTTACACAATAGCTCCAGCGCTGGAACGCACAAACGAGACCCCCAAAACACAGCGCGGCCCTGCCCCGTCGCGCGCGCCACCGAGACGAGCCCGCGAAACGCCGCCGAGGCCTCGCCGTGCAGGATTAGCCGCTTTACGATGAGCGTCTGCTTACTGTAGACGCAGAAAATAGACGAGGAGCAGGGCCGGAGAGCTGTGAGCACAGATGGCCGCGCAGTGGGGCCGCTGGATCCTGCCCTTATGGGCTTGTTTGTGGTTTGGACAGGGGTCAGCTGCTCAGTCGGCCTCGCTTGTCTCCACTGTGTCGTCTCACTGCGTCCCTGCAGCCTGTCCTATGGCCTCCACTCCTTTACATGCACCTCCATGTACAGCTCTCTATGTGTGCACACACGCCTCAGACTAAACACTATTATAAAACGGTACTTGTGACTGTATATTATATATTATATAAGCCTGAGGTCGTTTATGCAAATTAGCCTTTTCAATAGAAGGGAACGACATCAGATAAAGTTACATGTTGGCAGAAAACGTGTTCATATCATTCAATCTGACCTTCTGATCACCCACTATCGTTAACCACCTTCCGACAATGTGCCCGACAACCACAATACGCCTCTTACCTGCGGTAGAGCGATCGAGAGCTGCCTCTGGAGCGACTCCTTCTCGTGGCCCAGTTCGCGGAGGCGCAGCTGAGCCGTGCCCAGGCTCTCCTGCGTCTCCCTCAGGTTCTCCAGCAGCCGCTCCCGCTCCGTCAGCATGTTGACCATCAGCGACTCCAGGTTGCCGGTGCTGCCCCCTTCGTCGCCCCCGCCCCTGGGCTCCCTCCCGCTGAAGCCCCCTCCGCCCATCGCGCCCCCGGGGCCCCCGGCCCCCGGCCCGGCGGGCGAGGACGGCCCCCCGCCGCTCCCGCTGCGCCCATCCTCGGAAATGGTGGGCATCACCTCGCACATCATCATGAGACCGCGGCTTGTGAGTCGAGTCAAAAGAACGAAAGACTGTGCATGCAGAACGTCTATGCTCGTGACTTTGTGTTCTTTGGAGCTTTGATGTGCAAAATGTAAGCTTTACTCCCAGTTTTCCAAAAATATCATTCCTTGGAACATCCGCATGTTTTTATTGCCTTCCTGTTTCTTCTCCAGCTCCTCGCGTCTTCACTCGTGGGTCTTTGCTGACTTGACTGCCTTCACAGTGCATTGTAAGTGACCCGGATGCTTATTGGGTTCCTTAGGAGACGTAGGTGTGGGGGAAGCCGTCCAGGGCTGACAGGGGGGGAGGTGGGAGAGAGGGAGGGAGGTTACGACGCGGGGCGGATGCTCCCAAACTGAGTCCACTGGGCGGAGCTCCTCACAAGACCCGAAGCTGGAAAACAGGCAGACAAACAAGAGCGAACCCTCAGTGAGCGTGGAACTGGCACCGCCTGCATGTTGATGCTTTGCAGGCAAAATAAGGAATCCCAGTTCAGTAATATTCATTTTGTTTGGTTGTTTTTCTGCATTTCTTACAGCATGTTTCCTTTCCTATGGATCCAGGCAGCCCGTGCTATTACAGCTCCTTGTGTCCCTCTCTCATTTCCCCCCATATTCTTCACTGTCTCGTCTACAATACTCAAGGGCTCGCACCGCTCTTTATACTTTTAAGTGGTTTGGACTGATTTAGTGCCCCATGCAGGCTTCCTTGCGTCAGCGAGGCTGGGCAGCACAATAAAGAACTCCCCATTTCCCACTAAACTCATCTATTTTGTGAATCAAGTAAACATATTTTTCCAGCACCGAAGCACTGGGTGTTTTTCTCAAATGCACATTCCGGACCAAAGATGGAGGCTACGGTACCTGGTGACCACCAGCCTAATACAGCTCTGCAGTAGCTGCTCACGCTGGTGGCATCCTCCTTGTGTATCCCACTAAAAACTCTACTTGCAAGCCTGAACTGACAGTGTCTGCATTTACTGTAGCAAAGAATGCAACCAAATGTTGTGCTGGGTTTGATGGTTTCATCCATCAAATCCATGAAACCAGAAAAAGTCTGGACATCAACGGTTTGGTGTTGTGAGACACATTTCTCCCAGCGACTGCGCTCTCAGGTTTGAGTTCCTATTGATTTATTTGATCTAAAATATGCTGCTGAAATGCCTTCGTTGGCACAGGACCTTGAAACACCCTAAAAACCTGAAGCAAGGATGCATTCGGGTTGTCAGAGAAATTTTGAGGCAGGAGCTCGTTAACAGAAATGGGGCAATTTAATTACTGCATGTTATAAACCAATGTATTGCAACAATCAGGGCCCACTCACAGTTTACACTTCACTGTATTGCCCGTGTCGTGCCACATGACGAGTCTGCTGGAAAAACAGAGGATTCCTGATTTAGTAGAGGCAGAGCGCACTGTAACTGTGCAGCCTGCAGTTTCGACTCGAGCGTCAGTTGTGAGGTCACTGGGCTTCAGGACCTGTGTGTGTGTGTGTGTGTGTGTGTGTGTGTGTGTGTGTGTGTGTGTGTGTGTGTGTGTGTGTGTGTGTGTGAGAGAGGGAGAGAGAGAGAGAGAGAGAGAGAGGAAGGCAGCTACAAAACAAAAAGACCAGGCACTCAAACAAAACACGGGACTTGTGCCATAGCATTACAGCTTAATGAGCATTAATTCATCTCTGAATAGTTGCTAGTGGCATGAAAACTACCACTGCTGATTCTTTATAAGGGACATTATAAAGAAGCAGCATTGGATCCATTGGGGCAATTGAGCTGATGTGCCTCCACACAGGAGCCTTCACCTATGTGCCATCCTCCTCCTCCTCATCACTATCGTCATCATCCTCATCCTCATCCTCATCATCTAGTTGCATGGCTTCTGCCTTAGAGTGAAGGACGTGCTCCCCTGTTTGGCTGTGTGTCATGGTACCAAATATTCCAAGGGAAAACCTCGCAGCCTCGCGCCCGTGTTTGTGTGAGGGAGCAGCAACAACAGCTCCCTCCACCACGCAGACACTGGGGCGGGGAGAGGGGCTTTGCGGGCTCCCACGACCGCCGACGATGAGAGAGAGAGAGAGAGAAAGCGGGGTCTCTTCGGTGGCTTTCAGACCCAGTTACATGTGAAATCAAACTCACGTCGCACGGAGTCTTGGCACAGAATGCAGCGTCTATAATGAAGCCGTCTCTGCTCCTCCCTCCTATAGCATGAAACGCTACCCCCTGGGCAAGTAACGCATCATTGGAATCGATAAGTGATTGTCGGCGGCGGGGTGGAGGGATGAAAAGCCCAGGATCCGCACCGCACGCTCTTCTTTGCGTGGCCGCACACACCGCATACCGGGCTAATGGGAATATGACGTCGGATGACAGGTCGACTGGTGCGTGGCTACCTCCGTCTCTGGATGCACGGGAGGAAAGACCGCTCGGTGATTGACGCACGGGCGCGCACGAGCACGCGCGCGAAGCTTGACATTGTTATAGTAAAAAAAATGAGAAAAAAAGCCTGGCAAGCGCGCGCGCGCGCTACAGTCATCACCGATCGGTCGTTCGTTTGTCAGAATGGCAGTTAAAGCCAACGACTTGGGCGATAAATCCACGTCTGCTCGTTAGAAATGCTGAGCGGCGGAGGCTGTGGGAAGCATCACGTCAGGAGGATGGCCCGAAAATGCACATCGCACATTTTCAGTAATGGGCCTGCCTTCTGCAAACATTATAGAATAATAAGCCGCTCCATATGCCGGCGCGAGGCCCGGGTGCAAAGCCCCCGACAAAGAGCTTCGTTACGAGCCTGATTAATTGCAAGCAACACATAGTAGGCCAATTTTCATAGGCATCTTATACCCCCCCCCGTCTCTCTCTTTCTCTCAAGTAGCTATAACCTCACCTAACTGTACTGTATGCAAGCGGGAGCGAGCGAGCGCGTTCTAAATAGAACCGCGCCGGGTTCTGCAAACACACCTGTCAATGCCCGACACCGACGCGCTGCATCTAATATAGGGCTATTTGGTTCTATTCACACACACACACACACACACACACACACACACACGCACACACACACACACACACACGCACGCACGCACGCACGCACGCACAGACACATAGACCCACATACACTTCCACCCCCTTCCATCCTTAGGTAGCCTAACACCCGCGCACGCACACATGCATCTTTTTGTTCCGATAGTGCGTGCACAGCTCTCCCTGCCCTCTGTGTTCCAAATGAACATTGCCTTTGCTCAGTGGAAACTGGGTTGCGAATGGGCGGTGTGAAGTTGCATCCTTACCACAGTCATCGCGGGGAGCCCGTAGTGCCCATCTTTAATGTTAAATATTCCTTAGGTCCATCTCCGCGGGTCGTGCCTCGGTTCCCCCTCGTCCGAAACCGGTGTAAAGCTCTGCCCGTGCGCTATTTCCCTCCTGCCTCTCTTTTCCACATGGAAACGGCGCGGAGGGGGACGCAGAGAGAGACGATACGCCACCTTACCACAGACTCCCCCTCGGTCGGATCCGAAGGTAATGGGTCTTAAAGAAACATTCTCTCAGCATTCTCCGCATCTCTGTGATTTACGCGCGCGGCACGCACTCGCGGGCACTCGCAGGCCAATCAAACACCTGATTAATTATACAGCGTGTATGGATATGAGAGGCAAGTGCAAACTCGCGGAGCGGACGCTGCTTTTAACTGCATATTGTGCGCAAAATGCATTTTTAAAACAGCATATGCGACGGTCTTTTTTTTAAATAATAAACATCTGCGGAGCATTTTTTCCAGACTCCAGATGTGCAGGGTGATGCTCTGCAGTCCCATAAAAGTCATGTGCTGTAACTGTATGATAGATCTAATTTATAATCTATAACAACCAAATTAAGCAACTGTATAAGAAATAATTTCCTCAGTATTCACATATTTTGATTTTCTCATCATTCACCTGCAACAACACATGTCATTTAATAGTCTATACTTACTGTAGTGTGGTAAGAAATGCAAGGAACATACACTCGCACCAGGATTACATGTATATTCAAAAGAAATAATAAGCTCTCAATTAAATGAGCCTCCATTCACCAGCACATGCATAAACCGCACTCTCACACTAGGCTGCTGTTCATATGCACATAGATCCCATTTGTAAACAGATAAACAGGCCTCTGTGTGTGCATGTATGTGTTTGTGGCTCAGTAAACATAAGGTGGTGCTGTCTTTAAGAGAGAGAGCCTGGGAAGGGGTGATGTAATGTGTTCTCAGACAATGATGTCATCCACTGAGACTAGGCAAGGATTTAAAGTGACAAAGCCATTTTCAGCGGCACCGTGTAATTCTGCATCAGTCTGGGCCGAAGGTAGCGCACGCCGGGGGACCCTCGCCGGGCAAAAAAAAGAAAAAAAAAAAAAAAAAAAAAAAAAAAGCAGGTACCGTATGGATGTGTGGCACACAGCACGTTTATTAATCAGGACATTTAAATACAAGACACACGGCGTTACAGCGTGAACAGCGGGGTTATGTTCCATTCAAAAGCAGCCACCGTCCATGAGGTCGACCTTATGTTACACACATGTTCGAAGAGGAATGAAAGTGTTAACTGCAAACAGCAAACACGTATTCGATCACAGTAAACTTAATTATCTTATATATATTTTGTATTACTTATTCTTTATCTAAAGCAAACAACTAATAATAATAATAGTGTTAATTTTCAGGTCACTGTATGTTCCCCTTTTACTTTTTCTAAATCACAGTCAGTTTAATGTCTTTACACTCATTTTACCATAAATAACTGCGCCGTGTCCTCGTCCTCCCCCTGTTCGTTCGTCTACAGGCTCGTCCTCAACACCGTGAGTCGCGTCTTCCCGAAGGAGGCGCTCCGGCTCACGCTTCCTCCCCCGCGCGCGGCGCCGCCGCCCCGTTCGTTCTCCTCGCTGAAGCTCCTGGACTTCTTCAGGTCCTCACGTCGCTCCTTGTCCACCTGCGCTCTTCTTGGCTCTTCACATCCCTGCAGGGCCTGATCATTATCAGCATCTGCAGAGGCAGAAGCTTCGTGGGGAGTTCCTCGGTTTTCCAGCCTTGACGCGGCCTCACCCTCTTTTTGGGGGATCTCTTCATAAACATGTAACTCTTTTCCTGCACCGCCGCTATTGTTATTAGAGGATGAAGCTGAACTGGACTCCTCGCTGCCTTGGTTAGAAGATCTGCCAGCATTACTTGCTTCTTCCTCGGGTGCAGATTCCACGACTGAGCATTTTTCCCCCTCTTCTATCTTAGATGACGCATGCGGATTCACATTCCCATCGTTATTTGTTATGTCTGTGTCTGAAATGCTGATATCGCAGGCGATCTTATAGAAAAGCGAATGGTTCTCTCTCATTTTCTCCAAGCTTTCGCTCACTGCGGACGACATTTCAGTGGAATCGGTCACATCTTCAGGTCCAGCTGGTTGACTGTCGTGGTCTGGAACCTCCTCGTTGCACAGCGGGTCCATACCAGGGATCTGCAAAGGAATAAAACCCTGCCACTGGTTGGTGGAGAGGAACCATTTCGCTCTCAGGTCGGAAGAAACACTATTTTCGTCATCAGCAGCAGCAACAGCAGGGTCTTCCACCTTTTTCCCCTCTTTATTATGGTATCTCATAAAGCCTTTGCCTCCATCCTTCTGGTAGACAGTCATAGAAGAGATGTGATACGGCGAAGCTGGGCGTTTGCTTTTGGTTCTGACACTGTGGCCTTTGTGCTGCGGTTTGTTCCCAAACTTAACTTGACTTTCTGGCCTTTTTCCACATCCACCTCTTCTGTCTTCGACCTGGGTTGTTTGATTAGAAAACGGGGGTTTTGCAGGATAGCTGATGCTATCCCCACTGGATTTCTGACCTGGAAACAGTAACAGAGTGGGATTTGCCAGCGAATCTATGCAGAAGTACGGTGACAGGAGCAGTGTAAGGACTGTACCTGAGTCCATGCCTTGGTTTCTTAATGAGCCAGGGGACGCCTGCTGAATCTGCTGCCGCTCCGCCATGACGGGGCTTTGACCGTACGTTGGAGCTTTCTCCCTGACTGTACTGATAGACAGGGAGACGCCCAATTTAAGTAGGCCATTAAAGCAAAGCCAAGCGTCTAAATATGAAAATAAAACTTAATGGTGGCACCTTCGTATGACTCTCTCCCGTATCCGCTCCACCCGTCTGAGTTTGGCCTCACGCTGCTCAGGGGTCAGACCAAGGTCGGGGTCCATGTCAGAGGTCAAAAGGGCAGAGGCCCGTTCCTCCACCTGCTCCAGCATTATCACGTTAGGATAAATATTACAATCACATAATTGATATCTGTCATCTGATGCTGACCTTAAATGCTATGTCTCTGGGTTATACTTTTATTGGTTCTATTTCTTACCCTGCTGTCAGAGCTTGTGCCTTCAGCTGCTGAACCTGCTTGGTCTGGAGCGTTATTCCTGCTCATATCTGGCTTTGACTCGTTCTTGAAGGACCTCAGGACTTCCTGGTGTCGCTGTCTGCCCGTTTTTGAGCACCGGGCCTGATCAGGGCTTTCCAACAGCAGCCGCTTGGGCGATCTGTTCAGCATTTTACTCTGCTCAGCCTGACTTTGCTGCATCTCCGGGGGGATCTGCTCAGGCAGTCGAGCATCGAGCTCAACCGGTGGGTCCTCGACAGAAACCCGTCTGGCCACGAGAGAGGTTGGCAGTACGGCCGTGACCACTCGGGTCACCCTTATAGGGAAGGGCGCCTAAGAAAATCTTCATTATAATGTATTCAAAAACCACAAAGCCTTTGTAATGGAATAATCAACATTAATTAGCTGTACTTAATAAATGCTCAAACCTCCTCTCGTGTTTCTGAACTCTGGCTTTCAGTTTGAGTCTGGAGTCCTGGAGTACCTAAGCAAGGTTTCTTCTTGTTAATCAGCCTCTCCTGATTCTTCTTCATCCTCTCAATCTGCTCTTCCCCACTCATTTTAATCTTCTAGGAAAGATGGATGCTGGTTAAAATGAGTCAGTGCACGGCCGCACGTCTGCAATATGTTCATGTATTCATAGTGTATGTGGAAGCATGACAATAGGGGGTTGGGTAGCAGACTGAGGCTGAGCCTCTGCTCCCCCCTCTCGCCTTGAACAGGCACTGCAACCTGCCCTAATTGCAAGGGAGATGAGAGAATCAAAGTATTGGAATTTGGCTGTGATTGCAATGAGGAAAAAACAGCTTTGACTGCTTCTATATTTAGAGCATTTAGGATCTCTTTGCACAAGTTCAGCTTTACTTAACCACTGTGGCCAACTGGGAATCACGCAGAGTCAAACCTTGGTTTGGTTGGTTGTTTCTAGTGGGATCCACTTTGAACCAGGCTGAGGGTCTAAAAATGAGATGGGAATATTGAAAACAGGAGGAGGAAAAGGGATGGAAGTGAGGAAGGAAAAAAGACAAAATTAATAAAACAAAGCCACTGGGGATGTGTAAAAAACCTCCTTTTTGATCTTTGCATCTGTATCTGTACAAACCAGATAATTCTTTCTGCGCTTTTACATTCAGGAGGTTAGGCTGGCTGCTCCCTCTTGTGTGTGCAGGACCAACGATGTGTCCATATGGTCCCTGGGGCATAAGCATAGATACAAAAATGAACAAGGAAACAATATATGTGGGAAATGTGTCATTAATATTAAATATTGCAGACCTCAGACAGCAGTTCTGTGTATCCGTAACCCTGATCCCCGCTCTGAAGGCCTTCCTGTAGCTCCTGAGGTAGTGGTGGGCGGGCTGGTGGCTCTAGCTCCATGTCCTGCAATTATTATTATTATTATTATTATTATTATTATTATTATTATTATTATTATTATTATTATTATTATTATTATTATTATTATTATTATTATTATTATTATTATTAGTTCAAGTTCAAGTTGTTAGGGCACCCCAACTGAGTGAGTGTGTGTGTGTGTAAATATAAATATTGAAGTGTCATCTTGTCATCTGTCATTATTATTATTATTATTAGTTCAAGTTCAAGTTGTTAGGGCACCCCAACTGAGTGAGTGTGTGTGTGTGTAAATATAAATATTGAAGATGAAAGGCTTTAGAGAAGACTGGAAGAGTACATTTGTAGGAATCAAAGAGCTCATGAGGAATCAAAGAGCTCATGAGCGGATAGACTTAACCTTTGGCGTTAGAGGAGAACAATTCCATGTTTGTTTGAGAACAACTGAACAGGAGTCGTACCATTGGCAGTTCGTTCAGCAGCCTCTCTGTGGGCGAGCCGGGGGACCCAGGATGTGGCTGGAACACTGAGGGTGAGACAGAAAAGGTTCTGGTGTTGACACTGTTCAGCTATTTCTAATCAACTTTTCTGATTGGAAGCAACTTAATTTTTTTAATTTTTGATAAAGAGGCTGTATAAGCATGTAATTGTTCTGGGTCCACAGCTCATCTGTGAATCCACCGGCTGCAGAGAGCAGTAGGAGTGGCTGATGCTCACTGTGGTGCCTCTCCAGCCCCAGCAGAAAACAGAAGTGGTCCCTGTTGAGCTTCAGCCCCGCTAGGATGTCCTCCATCATCCACAACTCTCTCTGAGCCTGAGACTGCTCCTGAAGAATTACACATAAAGCACCTATAGGCATCAGGCTGACTCATCGGTGGGCGAGTGGCCACATATCACAGTATGAACACAAACACAAGCAGAACAACCATAAAATGAAAATATTAACGACTCACAACACACTTTTGTTTGTTTGAGTACCTGTGGCATTCCAAAGTTACAGATGTGCTGGAGGTGTGAGCGGATCACAGACAGTTCACTCTCCATCCTCTCATACTGACTCCACACCCTCTCCATCTCCTGGAAGAAAGAAACCCCAACGAATATTCCATCAAGCACGCAAAACCAAAAAGATGCCCCATTTCTTATTTGTGCTTCACACACCACCGACACGTCACACATTCTGGCCCGGATGGTGACCAGCTCTTCTTGAAGCAAAGCCTTCTGGGTCAGAGCTTCCTCCTGGGCTCGGGACCCGTGGCCCTGCCACTCCTCCAGCTGCAGTCTGGACACTTCTAACGCACAGTGGACCCCGTCCTGCATAAGAGAAAAGGTTTGAAGTCTAATGTGGCTGGTGAAGCAAACATTTATCTCTGTGTAATGCTAATAACACCTATTATAAGCTGATAGGCTCCAATTTGTTTTGTTCTGAGGTAATTACAGACCTTATCCATTTGCAGCTGGTCCAGTTCCACAGACAGAGACTGTAGCAGCTTGGCACAACCACATAACCTGGTCAACACAGCCTGAAGGCGCAAATTCAAAGTTTACTCTATCTAAGATCCATCTAAAACGATGATGCATTCAGGTCCTGGCCTCTGGTGAGTGTTAGGACCTGCAAGTATGTGCTGTGAATACTTACATCTGCATCGCTTTCGAGGGGTCTGATTGCTGGCGCTTCCCTCGGGTCAGACTTTGGGGCCTGAGACGTGTAAGAGTCCTCAATTAGTTACAGTAACACAAATACCCAGCATCTGAACACCTCAGACACGCAAGACATAAGAACGCATTAAAGCGAGCTGTACCATAGCTGGCGGGAGCACACAAACTGATAAATGGCTGGGGTGGTGGTGATGGTGGTGATGGTGGTGGTGTGGGTGGTGAGGAGCGTGTGCGGCTCTCGATGAGGGGGGTAAAGGGGGCAGTAAGTCTGCATGTGCCCCTGTGGTGTAACTCTGAAGGGACAGAAGCACGTAGATAACACTGAGCAAGACAAAGCACAGCAGCATCAGAATCACTGTACTCCAATCAAAGCCAAACGCCTGATTCGGCTTCTCAGCGTTTTCACTTTGCTATTGTTCAGATCACCTTTCCTAAAGGTTTTCTTCCACCTGGGAGGTGGTGGACTGACCCATATGTAGGCGTAGGCTGTAAAGAAACCAAAGCATTAGGTCAGCAGTAAAAGGTGACGCATAGAGTATGTACAGGTCTTAATGTCCTGACCTTGCTCAGATTTTGCCACCTTTCTGTCACTGGAGTATTAGGAGTAGATTTGAACTCAAGCTTAGGTGAGGCAGGTGCATAATACAGTGTCTGTGGAATCATGAGCGGGTCGTCGTGGGGTCGAATGTCAACCCTTCCCACTGGGGTATGAGGCCGTGACCCCAGCTGACCTCTGGAGGTCAAAGAACCTGTTCCCATCATATCCGCGTGTGCGGGTGGTGAATCCCCCTCTTGGATCGAACCACCAGCTCTTCTTCTGCTGAGCTCCCGAGGGCTGGGTGTCCTGTTTGAAGGGCTGTGGACGCGGGCGAGAAAATAAATTGAACGAAACCACCGGGAGGCTCAAATACGTGTCATTCGCACGCAGACGACTTGACGACCTGCTGTTTCGGTGGCGCGCAGCCTGTCGGCCCCTTTGCTCCGAGTGCGCGCCCGGCCTCCTGCCGGCGAGCTGGCTGGGTTCGCTCAGAGTCCTGCTGACGTGCCTGTGCTTTGGGGTCGGACCCTCTCCATCAGAGGGGGATCTGGGGGAATCCACTGATTCACTGCTGCCACCGATCTGTGTGAAATCCTGATAGCTGGAGCAGCGCCTGAAGGGGTCAGAGGCAGATGGTATATAATGGTGACACAGTGTATAACCGCTGGTGTGCACTGTGAAGGGGGAGGTACCTGTACATACAGTACCTGGTCATTGAGCTGTCTGCCTCCATCGCTGCAGACTGAGTGAGGGCTCGAACCCACCCTAACATGTCTTCCTGAGTATCAGCGCTGAAGAAATAGGAGCGCATCCCCTGGTGCACCACCTGGATTTACAGATATTATCACTGAATGCATCTTTCACATTATAACATATAACCAAACATGTGGAACCAGATACCTTGAAGGTGAACTTTCTGTTCTTGCATTCTCGCGGGGTGCAGAACAGGATCTTGTAGCTGGGCAGAGGGATGCTGCCCAGCACGGACTCCTCTCGACTGTCTGGTGGAGGACGCAAGCGAAGACGCATTGTTTTATATTGCATTCATAGCATGGAAGTGTTGGGCTGAACCTTCTGCACCATTCTGCGTTACCTTTATAGTAAAATAGACAGTAGTTGGAGAGGACAAACCATCTTCTTTTCCACAGTTTCAAGCCAGAGCTGTCCTGCAGAAGGAAACGGGTTATTATTAGTTATGCCTGATCTTTTCTAAATGTGGTCAGATGCATGAGTGATGTGTGAAGCAGGACCTTTTTGTTCAGCCATCCTCTAATGACCACAGGGCAGTTGGGGTCTCTCCTGGCAGCCTGGCATCTTTTACCAAATGTTTGCACCTTGCCATCACTTTCCTGTTGGTGTCACAGGGAATAAAACATCTGTACACGCTGTAATTTTTTAAATGTGATTATAGTGTCATTTTAGGATATTCGCATGGTTAAAGTGTAACTCCTTAAAATGCCAACAAACCTTGACTGGGAAGTAGGAGATAGTAGCTACGCTGGACGCTTGGCTTACTCGGTCCTGGTCGTCCATTCTGCAAGGGAAGAGAGACACGGTAATCCATATAGCAGAAAATAAACAACATGAGAGGAGAAAAATTCAACTTCAGAGGAAGGTCACTAGGCAACGGTGGAGGGGAAGAAACCTCGGGCAGATCAAGGCTCAGGGTGGACGGCCATCTGCCTCGACCGGATGGAGGTGGGAGGATGGTGAGAAAAGAAAATAAGGACAAGCAGCAAAAGAACAGCAAGAACGACAGGCATTACTCAACATCCTATTACAAGGAAGTATTTGTAAGTAATATACCAATTAAGTAAATGACAAGACTGAACAATAAGTCATTATTTGAAGCCTACACAAAACGCTGGCGCGGTGGAGACGCAGGCCTTACCAAACAATCGTGAAGCACTGTCCCTGTAGAAGCAGGCAGTCACTCCCCTGAACAACACCCCGTGACCTCCAAACACACATATTCCACATTCCCATATAGTTGAGATGTTTTCCCCGGTCAACTGCTCATTCTCTCATAGACTCTCGTAGGGTTGTGCTCACCCACCTCCAGCAAAGCTCTCCCACAATTCTATTCTGAGCCGCAACAGGGCCCGAAGCGCATCCCCGCCATGAAAGTGACAGGTGACAGCTGCATCGCCGTGGTGGCTGGGAGGGGCCCGGGACTGTGTGAAAACCAATCTGGCAGCAGGGGCCGGGGCCGCTATGGGAAGCGGGACTTGGAATGCGTCCCGAACTCCAGAACTGCAGCCTGGACGGCTGCGGGACGGAAAAACCTAAATAAAGTGGTATGTTGACTAGACGAATACGTAGCTGGGGTGGAGCTCCCTTCCTGGGAGGTGTGCGTTCTGCGTTGACTCAAGCTGTCGCTTCAGGGTTCATCTGCATGTTTGGCACCTTGGGTCAAACTGTAGCATGTTTCCTGCACTGGCACCTGCTTTAAAACCCCTGTTGCTCTTATATATATAGAGTCTGTCACTCTTTTCTTGATAATTGTATATTTCCATGTAGTCTTTTATCAATCTATCTATTAATATATTATGAAGTAGATTTTTTATATAGCATGAGTTGTGTTTACACTCTCTCTATATTTATAAGAAAATAAATCTAATAATAATATCAGTTGATTCTGAAACAGTTATTATTAACACAGATGAACTTGATGATAAGGATTCATGAGAACGAGCTCACGCTGAGCCCCCATCAGCACTCGTGGGTGACCCGGTTGGTTCGGTATCCGCAATCTCTGTCGACATCGACCACAGCCTTCTACCAGCGATACGCAGCCAATGAGTGGAGACAAGCCGGTCTTTGTGAGAGATGAGAGCGGGGACCAACAACCTCATAGCCACTGGGGTTCCGTGGGAGTTGTGAAATATTTAGAAAATCTCCTTCTCGGTCGGTGGGGGTCACCCGCTCGGGGAGGAGAAGGCTTAAAATGCTAAAGAGGGATGGGGGGGAGGACAAACGGTGGGTCTGTGCCCCACACAGAGTGCGCTTTGTGGATGGCGGCGCATCATGTGAAGTTGGCCACCGAGCACGTTGAATGCGCCGCGATGGAAAATGTCCCGTCTCTCCGTCAACGAAAACATTTGCACGTCTGCGGCGTCCGTGCGCCTCCTAATCATCACCGAGCGTCTGACCTGTGCCACCGAGAGGTGAACCCGAAGGAGCAGGGATGCACCACATAGCAACACGATGACACTGAGCTTCGAGAGGTTAAAAGTTGGTGGGGGAAGGAAGACAGCCTGGCAAAGCTGAGAAAAAAATCAGTCTTTGTTTGCACAAGAATAATTATTTAACTTTGTCCAGCAAATGAAAATAAAACTCTAGTTAAGTTAATTGCTATAATTGTGTTTCTATATGTATTTCCATAAGACATAATAAGACAAACACTGATAAAGATGCCATATTGCTGTACCTGACTAATTGTGCTCGCCTGCTGGTGGCTGCAGCCTCCATCACTTGGCACGCGTCCTCACAGCATCCTCCCAGGCTTGGCTGCCCTCCTCTTGGCCACCGCGAGCTCCCGTCGCCCCAATAGTCCCAGGACTCTTCCGCTCGTACCTGAGAGCCTCGCCGCTCGCTCCGTCGCTCCGTCCCGGCTCGCGGCGGCGGAGTCGGTCCGCCGATCCACCTACGCCGGCTCTTAACAGTCAGTCTGACCCTCTGTCCTGCAACAGTGCTGTCTCTGTGAGCCCCTTCTTTCTTCTACAGTGCCCCTCCCTCTCACTCATCCATGTGGGTTTGGGCCACAAGAATTTACAAAAAGCAGCTGTGCCTCATGAGACTGTTGAGCCCGTTGCATAATTTGAAATGAATTTTTAACTCAATAGAAAATAACTATATGGATGTCAGTTGTGACTTTAATTTTATACACAAGACGTCATTTTCTGAGCCAGTTTAGCAGAAACAGGAGCACAGTGCTTTAAGGTGAGGGACGCAAAAGTGTTCCTAGTCACGAATAATTTGAAAGAAAGACAGGAAGAAAAGCATTTGAAGGCAACCTGAGACCCAGCAACGGGCCACGGAGGGCTGCCATTACTTCTGTACAAGAGGATGATATGAAAGGCATTTTAAGTGCGACAATAGGAAACAGGAGATAGGAGAAAAGTCAAGTGTAAGATTATTCTCACAGGACTGCAGTGTACAGTCTGGGTTAGCTGATGTCAATAATAAAAATATATGAGGTACAGTATGTTACGGGTTTGCAAGGTCGATCAAAACCCTTCATTCTTAAAGTCCTCAAGTCCACTGGACTGTCCGCACCCCCCAAGCCACTGCTCATCACTTAACTAATATTACTGGAATCTTATAATTAGTGTCTGTCATGCTCGGGGCATTTGGTTTTACCCAGGAAGGCCGCGACCTCACATGCTCGGGATGTTCAGTTCTCACAGGGGACAAATCTGTCTTCGTCCGGATCGTTACGACTCCTCCCATTTTAGCAATACTACACAAACAGCCCTGCTGACTGACAGCTGCTCAGCTGTGCAGCCTAAGGGGGCCGCTCCGACAGGATGCTGGAGAGAAGCTTTCAAAACCTCATGGAAAATGTATTTAATGCAGCACGGGTAATATCAAGAGGAAAGAAGTCTGTTTCAGCATTTCGAGACATGTAGGCTTGGTGATGCTGATTAAGAATAAAGAAGATTCACTTCACTTACAAATGCCCATCAACTATGTCATTAGATTTACCAGTGTGTATACTGTATGCTTTTTCCTCATTGTGTATATGTCTGTAAATTACAACTTAATAGCACAGGATGTTTTATTTATAATTATTAAAATGTTTTCAGAAATTCATATAAAATATAAGACATGAAAATAATGTGATTCATAATTGTTTCCTTTTTTCTCGAGATTTCTCGAGACTTTACCGTCGGGCTGTACAGACAAACGTCATCCAGCAGGTGGAGCTGTTTATTTAGTTTGAACATCACATCAAAAAAGAGACAGTGGTGTAGTTCTGTCTTGTAATAAAAGTAGAATTTTCACATTATTCTCCGAATATTTTCATAATATTAAAAAAAATATTATTTTGGTCAGATCGGATGATGAACATAGTCATTGAATATATCATCCAGGAAGTGTCCTGACACAGATCCATCAATCCGTTGTGGACACTCAACTTGTCTGCAGAACCGCCTACCTCTTCCTTAGTTATGCATTTTACGACTGTCTTCGTTCCCTAAACGCAACACTGACTCAATAAAACGCCTAATACGTCAGACGTTCGTGTTGAACGTCTGTGGCGGGAATAGCGGCATAGTCTGAAACTCGACAGAAACCAATAAAAGTAAGACAAAGACTCAAGATACTGTGTTGAACTGGTTCGGACTTGGTGGAAACAGCCTCTAAAAGGTGAGTGACTGTTTTTAAATGTGTGTAGCTCATCAGTTAGCCTGTCTGCAGGGCCTAATACGTGAGTGACGGTTTGTAAATTGGTGCAGCTAAGCAGCTAGCATGCTAACGTGATGTGTGCTGAGCGTTTCGGGCCCAATTTCCGGTGGAAACGAACAAATTCAGGTGAAAACGCTAATTGTTGTTTGTTTGGGCTATTGTGACCAGACGTGTTTACATAATTTGTAATAATAATGTCTTAATTATAATCTACTGCTGTCCGGTGTCAAGATTGGCGGGTGGTTTGACAAAGCGGACCCAGCAGGTTTATTAAAGGGGCTTTAATGTTCACAGTGCTCCAATGAAGGTACAGGACAGACACGTACAATTCCTCCGTAAGAGGGGCAGGCAAACAGCACAAAAGGGCTAGTCGACAATCTACAACAATGTGGCTAAAGTCGGTGGTGAGTACTGGATGTTAAATACCTAACGTGATTACAGATTATCAACAGCTGATGTAATTGAGACCGGTAAAGTTAGCGCTTAGCTTGGGCTGAACAGAAACGGACGTTACGGATGATAACAAAAAGATAAAAACAGGTAAAAACATGACATTCGCTCTTGGCTGCTGTAACAAAATGATTGTTAGCCATGGTACTGAAACACATTTGTCAGGTAGAACTGCAGTTATTAAGTGTCTATTTGTGTTAAGTGTACCAAGTGAATTAAATTATGTTTGAGCTCAAGTACTTGACTTTGTTTTAACAGGAAAACTTGCATTGTTTTAGAGGCCCATAATGGACATCAGAGGGTCGAGGCAGAGGAATATAGACCAGGCAGGACTGGGCTAGTCCTGGTCCCTGGATGGGACCAATGAAGTGGATGCAAGAATGACTGATGGGTGTTCCAGCCAGGTGATGAGAGATGCTGACGCCAGTGCCAGGAAGTCTTTAACACTTTAAAGACTTTAAAGTGAGTACAATGTTTTAGAGCATTAACTGTAGTATTCTACAGTTAATGTTTTTCTCTTCCATTGGCCTTAAAGGTGTCTCCCAGAGAAGCTAGTACACGGCATGCATAACCTTTAGACTGACATTGCGCCTCTGGTGTAGTAGGCATTTGGTGCTTCTTTTGAGAGACAATTTAAATAATGAAATAAAATAACCAGAGAGGTGAAAATGTTATGGCACTTTACTGTGTCTGAAACATTATCTTCAAATTACAAAGGCCAAAGGGAAAAACAAAATTCTTTTGTTAATTGAATTCAGCCGTTTTAGTTGTATACTTTAGAAAATATGTCAAATTAAATACTGCATTTGACTTCTATTTAAGTTAAATGTTTTAACTTAGTTTACATTATTGGGAAGTATACTTGTGCTATAGTCATCACCCACAGTATTATATACCTTTTTAGTTTTTCAAGGTTTAATGGGGATAACCTTAAAGATTTCAGGATAAATGCAGGCTTGCCACACAGTTTGCAGTCCTTTGCAAAACTCTAGAAACCTTGACTTCAAGCAGGGGGGGGGTCATCAGATTTTGTACTACCTAATACCTGTAGTATTAAAAACACAGTGTACACAGTGACTGTATTTTTATTATTGTAATGTGTTCTGGCATTCATTGTGGACAAGCAATGTAAGATTTTAATTGTACAGGGGAACTTGTACAGTACATATGACAAACGCTTAGACTTGAAAGTGGGAGGCCTCCTAGCAGGGAAACGTAACCCATTTCTGCATTGTTATTGCAGAGGCAATTGCTGCATTATTTTTTTCAACTGGTTTTTTTAGACAATTGCTGCATCCTTTATTTAACTGTATTCTTTAGATAATCGACCTTTTGCGGGGCGAAAACAGGCAAAGACTGCAGAAGCACAGATGCTCTTGTGTATCCATTTTAAGTAGATTCTTTTTATTGTAGTTATGATGAGCACAACTATGAAAGCCTAAGTGGTGGATCAGTATACTAGAGAAGAGTTTAAAAAAAAAATAGGAACGTCTATATTTCTTTTTACCATTACTCAATGTAAAGATTTTATATTATCCAAACTCTTTAAAAAACGTTTATGCTATGTTTATTTCGGTCAGTTTTTCTGGTGTAGATAGGTGGTATTATTATGATCGGTATTATTTATTTAATTTTGTTTGGTGCTTTGCCAACTTGTGTTATGAAAAATCAGTTTATTGTAAAACAAAGTTACCTGTCCAACCCACTTGCTACTAACTTATACTTTAGTTGTAAAGGTTGGATCATTATTTATTACGGAAAATTACTTATTTCCACAGAAGATGGTGCTGTTGTCTCACAGTAGAACTGTTCACATATATAGCTGTTTTTGATGGGAACAACCCGCAAGTTGCAGTTCAGACGAAGATATTTATGATGTTGAAATATACTACGTACTGTACAAAAAACATTGCAACCTGTTGCATGACTAAAACCTGCTAAAATGTGGTACAGGTGTAGTATTCATCAAAATTGTAAAATAAAGCTATTTTTGTCTTGCACTTTTTACACTTTTACACAATTAGAGTGTGGGTGATTTGTGAGAGCAACCTGTTGCAGACGCTCTCACCAGACAGTGTTAAACATAAGACAGTTTGACTGTGGGCCAGTGGCCACACGACAGTAAATCAGCTGGGACAAATAGTGTCACGATAAATGAGCGCAGCAACATTAAACTGTTGGCGCTGGGCCAGATGGAGGAACACACTGGGTAGTGGTAATGTAGAATCTGATACCAAATACAACATACAAGCATATACATTTATATTTAAACATTGAGCAATTTATACATGCATATCTTCTGAATTTTACTAAGAACCTGTAGCTTATTTTAGTCGTAAATCAAAAATTTGAACGTTTTGAGTTGACTTGCTTCCAGTTTGTATTGTTTTAAAGCAGTGTACACAGCAGAAGAGGAAGGTCTCTGCCCTCTGTCATGCTATATCTGTCACTTGTATAGCTTGTGCCTCTTTGCTAATGACACAAGCTTAGAGTTACCGCTCACTCGCATGCCAAGCATAAGCTCACACATCCAGATACAAATATTTAGGGTGCTGGTGCTCTGGCTTCCATTATTCTGGGAAATGGGTCTCTCTTTATTCACTTTGCTCAATGTTGAATTTGTCACGTTTAATTGTCTTTACTGTAAATCTTAGAAAATCGTCAAACTCATCACAGGCCCCACAGCAAGAGTCTGTCTGTTCTCAGTGTGTGCATGTATTATGAACACACACTTGCATAACTATGTATGTTTGTGCTGTTAGTGAAACAAATACTAGTTGCTTCATACAGTATACTAGTTTCAAATTTATGAGGTGTAGAGGCTTTTGTAAGTGTTTATTAAGTGGGGAAACCTCTGCTGTTATTCATGAACTGCCACACTAGGAATTTGCAATAAAATGTGATTATGATTCAGCTTTAAATAAAATGATAGACCGTAAAATTAAATTAAACATTAGTGCCATGTCATTAAAAAATAATATATCTGTATTATACGGTATGTATGTAACATTTAAGCCTTATTATAAGTTGTTTTTTTTTTTAATCTGGAAAGATTTTTAATATAATTTGACACATCACTTGATTTTTTAGTTTAATTTTTGACTTATTAATGTACAATTAAATATCACTAGCTTTTAGTAAAACCATGGTCATAGATTAGCGTTATATATTGTACCCCTGTCAGTTCAATTCCCAGTAGTCGGGCACGATGAACAATGTTTAGTATGTAGTTAAAATAACAGCAGGTTAGTGAACGAAATGCTCCCTTGGCACGTGTGTGCGCTCAGTCACCTCGTCGCCTTATGGTACAAGGCTGCATGATTCACCGTGCTTCCAGAAGTGTGAATGCTTTTGTGTTTGTTGGTTTGCACCACTTTTAGTTCTTCTAAAGCTTGTGCTTTAGGTGTGAAGGCAGCAGGAGTTGAGGCCCACCTGTCAAAGTAGGATAGCGATCTTCACACTGGAACCTCTCGCATATCAAAGAACCCTGTTTAACCCAGAGGGGAGAGATCCTCAATCCTCCTCCTTAACACAGCTAAATGCAGAGACTATCGATGCTGTGAAGGCTTAACACTGAATGCAACCTTATCCTAGCAACACACAAAGGCTCTCAGTTATTAAATAGTTATCCCAGAAATGTGCAACGGCAAAAAATGTTAAAGCCTATTAACATGGTTTTTGTGTGAAATGCAATGGATTTCAGTTCTTTAATCAATCTAACGAGGACAAATCTAAACAGCAGTAAACTGTAAAAAGTGGTACTCAAAAATAGAAAAATATTTCTCAAATAAACACAAACAATAATGAACAATAATGCTTTTCATTCAGATTTTCTGAGGATTGTGCATGAGGACTGAACTCCAATCCAGAAACCTGGAAGGACCTTCTTAGTGATAGTTGTCCTCACTTTATGTAACAGTCTCACCTCCCTCCCTGCCCCCTCCCCACTAATAGCATAAAAACCAATGATCCCCGCTGGCTGATCAACATACACTCCAATTGTGGAACAATATGGGACATCATTTATATCCTTGTTTACACCATTGAACCAGAATTGATAACCAGAACCTGACCAGCAAAGACCCCAGGATTCCTCATTTTCTCCGAGCCCACTCGGGCCAGAGTTTGCTCTCCTTCCAGCTCCTTCATAGGTGACTCCTATCACCACCCAACCGGAGAACTCCACCTCCCAGTAAGCCCGCATGTTCCAAATCTTGTCTTGGCATACCACCTTAAGCAAAAGAGTGTACATTTATTTGCTGTCTTTTCAGGTCGCCTGTACACAGTATACAGGGTACATTACATTTTCACTCACCTGTGGAGAGTACTCGTATCTTTCTGGTCTGTCTAGGACTGGACAAACCTCCTCAGTTCTGCGAGACACCTTGCAGCCACTGTCGGAAATCCACAACATCTTATTGGCCGTCTTATCATCTAAAGACAAATTCATCCAGTCTATAGGGAAAAATCAGTTGTTCATAATATGTTTGCATACTGTAACTTTAGAAAACTACTGTAAGTATAAAAAGCAACTATCTATACAAACAGTTCATGAGCTCAGTCCTCTGTGTTGGTTCTGGGATATCTGGCAAATAAGTGTTTTCTGTAAAGATAGAAAATTGCTTTAAAGACAAATGTGTGACAAAGAAGGAGCAACGCATGTGCACATGTCAGAGTACACTACCTGAAAGTGCCTTCTTGTTTTCTTTGGGTTTGACTTTGTTTCCTAGAAATGAAAATTCCCATATGATTTATAATATGTAATAAAAAAATAAAACCTAAAATATTATGCTATGAGGGTTATGACATTGATATGGCTTAATACTCAGTCATCACATGACTGCTGCACTGAAATGTTATGGATTCAAAATACACATTTCAGTACCTGTATATTATTTATACTATTGACTTAACATTATTTATTATTATTATTATTATTATTAAAACATTATGCCAAAAAGTAAATACGTCAGGCTCATCCATAATGTTGTCATTGCATTTCCCAGCAGACATTAATGCAACTGTCTCGACAGTAGATGATGCCCATACTGTACCTGATTTGCTGGTCACAGAGATTATTGTAGAATTAGATCCCGCCGGCATTTTAAGGTTTTGAGCAGTTAATCCTTGACCAAGCACTTGAAAAACTGTTATTCAACCAAACTAAAAGTGCTAAGACTTCGTCTTCCTTTGACTTTTATAGTCCCTGTAAAGATGAGTAGGGGGGCTTTTAGAGTGTCTGAAGGAGGTGTCTCGGTCAGAGGAATGGGTTCCCAGCAGGGGTTATAGGGGTGTATATACTTGACTTTGACATATGGATTTGGGTAAGACTAACCCATGAAACTTTAGCAGTCTGTCAAAAGCGCAAGCGGATTATTGCAAACATAGCTGAAAGTAGAATTTGAAAACTGATGCTCCCAGAGAGACATACAAACACATGGTATCATAACCAAGATAATTCAGACAAATTATCATTACAAATTATTAGACAAATTCAACAAAGATGTTAAACTGTTCATTTATCCTATAACACTATGACTTGCATGTGTAAGTAACTTGTGTTGATTTTGATTTTACATTATGCAGTGCTGTCTTACATATTTAATTTACCATTAACAAAAGCATATTTTATTCAAGAGACACACACTTATCCATCCAGAAATCACATCCATTTTCCTGCACATCCATAATATGGGTGGCTCATGAACAGCAGTTTTTGCTTATTGCTCCATCATTAATCAAGCAGATCTTTATCTGAATGTTGTTCTGAGCCACGCATCCACATTTCGGTTGGGTAATTACTAAAACCATTCTGTAAAACTACCTAAGACTTTTAAAGGCTAAGAAATCAAGAAGTCAGTCAGTTAATAAGTTTGATCTCAGCCCAGTAAACGACAAGCTAGAAAGACCATGAAACAGACAGCTGCACTAAATGTCTGCTAAAGAAGTGAGTAAGACTCTGTATTGTTATTTCAGTTGTTTCTAGAATTGAAATATATAGTTCTAATGCTACTGTATGTATTTGTTCCAGTGCCTCCTCAACCTACTGTACAGTTAATACTGTAGTTAATAAAAACAGGACACCGACTTAATTTATTATTTATTTAAACTTTTGCATATTTAACATTCCATATACATTAATACTAAACCAGGAAACCTTATAAATTCTTTAGCAAACAATAATAATGGAGGAATACAAATATATATAAATTCTGTAAATTAGTATAATCCTTGTGTGGTCCTGTAGTTTTAGGAAAGTCCAGAATTCTGCAATGTGTTCCCTTTCTGAAACAAACCACCTCATTTATCTTCTATCTACCTCAGAGACACTATGTAGTGAATAAAGTATAGCTAATGTTTAGATGGTGTTAGTAATAATATTGTAGTAAAATGGAAAACAAACGCTATCATGATCGTGTCTTGAAGCTGTAACTTCAGTACCCAAGGCCTTTGTTACACATGATGAAAATAGTTTAGTTTTTGATATTGGCTTCTGATCACCAACTTTTAGAGTTGATTTACAATCATTTTTTTTTCTTTATTCCTCTTTCTGTATGATTAGACAGTGAGACTGTGTCCCCACCCAGAAACCTGGCATCACTTTGCCATTAAAAGAGCTCCGAAGCTGCTGCAAAGGTTTAACCTCCTTACCCTCCTCGCCCTCTTCCACCTCCTCTACAGCGTAGAAATTAAGGATTCCAGCAGGCTGATCAAGGTACACACCCATTGTAGAGCATTTAGGAATGCCCACTATCTCTGTATTCTGGCCGTTATGCCAGGCATTGTAGCTGGAGCCGCTCCAGCCGATTCCCCATGACTCCTCGTTTTCCCCCAGGCCGCAGGGTCCATCGATGTTCCTCCTCGCGGCTCGCTCGTACGCAACCCCAACCACGACCCATCCTGAAAACTCCACCTCCCAGTAGCCTCGGAAGCCCAGGATGCCTTCTTTGCAAAGAACCTTGTGGAACGTGGATTAGAATGTCATTCATAACATAACATAACCCAAGATTTATTGTAGCTGCCATGCAGGAGAATTTAGAGCAGTCTCGCTTTTCCCAGTTTGCAATGCCAAGTCTGTTGGCTCAACGTTTAAATAAACACGGGAACAGACCTCTAGTCCAAAATACTGTTTGTGTGTGTTTTACAATCACATCAAACACCAGCAGCGTGGTGCTGACACGTTCATGGCCTGCCCGTATCGTTTTACGTTATCTATCTTAGACATGGTACATCATAAGTATATACAGTTTAAAGACCGCATTTTCAAACAAAAATAACTTAATCAAATCTTAATTTACCTGTGGAGCATACTCGTATCTTTCTGGTCTATCCAAGACGGGACAAGTGAGATCATCAGTCTTGCGGGCCACCTTAGTACCGCCCTCTGTAATCCACAACGCCTTGTTGGCTGTCTTGTCGTCCAAGGAAAGGTTGATCCAGTCTTTACAAAGCAAAACAAGATTAGGCTTGGAGGTTTTGGAGGGTTAATCAGAACTGAAGAGGGGGAAAAAAGTGTTGCCATTCTTACGTTTGATGAGATCAGCTCTGCATTTAGGTTCAGCAATATCTGGGTCATAGGCTGGAATCTTTTCTAAGAAGTCATATCAAGTCAGGAGGGTGATTAGTAACACACAGAAGACAATCAAATATGTTCAACCACCTTGTCATCTCACCTGATGCTTTTCCACCTTCAACTTTTTTTCCTGCAAGAAAGAAAAAATCTTGTACTGTAGCAACTCACATTGGCATCAACATAGCTGGCTGGTATAAAACCTATTGGCTATAGGTGTCAGGTGTGTCTCAGCAGGTGATGAAGTGAGCCCCTGCAAAATGGTGTATACTTAGAAAACCATCTGCCTCTGTCAGATCATCACATCAGCAACCGCATGCTTTTTGGAGCCAGTGTTTGATTCATGCCAGGCAGTTGGAATTACCGAGACACCTCGCATGCTACAGTGTTGGCTTCAGTCGCAGCATGACGCTCAGAGCACTTTGTCAGATGTGAAGAGGAACACGATGTGCTCATACACATCGTATAGGTCTGGAGCCCGGAGTTGTTTACGCCGGCTTCTTATTGCGGCTCTGTTGCTGTGAGTTTGGGAAGATTATGAGTTTCAACATACAATGTGTTGTTCATGCCTAAAAATCAATAACATGCGATTTTATAATAAAATGTCCCTGGAGAGAAAGTCTGTCAGCAATCACATTAAGTGTGATTAGAGGCAGCATTGTGTCAACTTTCCTTCAAGCAGTAATTGACAAATTTGTAATTACATAACTGGCTTAGCCCCAGCGCTCATTTTGTAACTAATACTTGAGTATCATGTATAAGCATGCCGTCTCCAGGTTTCGTTTAAGGACAGAGCTCAAGAAGAGGAGACACTTAATCCCCAAGGCATCAGGATGTCAACATGGACTAACATAAGTGATGTGCTTTATTTATATCAACAAGCAATGTCACCTCTAAAGTAAACTATCGGTTACATTCACACGTTGAAATTTTTTTGGCAAACAGAAAGAGCATATTGGATGAGTTTTAAGACAAACAACTGTTGTAATGGAGGCTTTGTAGGCTGTGGTGCTTTACATGCTGTTACAAGCAGGATTGTTGTCTCCCGCCACATGTAAATCCACCTGTCATCCTCATCCACATTTTTAAAAGTTAACGGTTATTTTTACGCCATGCACGATGGATGTTGCATCTAAATTAGCTCATATTTATAACTTTAACTGGATGCTGAAAGAGCCCAAGTGAGAATGTTAAGCCACCTGTCCGGATGTAACACAAGGTGATGAAAAATCTACGCTTCGTTTGCCCCAGTTTCACCATGGGGAGATCAACATGTACTTGGTTGAGATTTGGTGCCATAAAGCGCCAAACATTCAGGTCACATTTTTGTGGTGCACAAGCACATTTGACTTTGAACATAGCTCGGTCTGTGCCAGGCCCAGTGTGCATGTTGGAAGAAAGGCGTGAACAGGCACTTGGTTGATTCCAATGAAGAGCTGTTGGTAATGTGGGGAAAGACATGCTTAGACACTCAGATGTGTCAAAGCCTTTTATCAATAAGACAATACAAACTACTGTACACTGTGTAGGGGAACATTTGAACACATTGCGTTTAAAGCATGAAACTCTTCTTTAACTTTGAGTCATGTACAGCTGCTGCCTTATACAGTAGACTGTGGCAAGTTCTTTCAATTCATTGACTCCGTGAATGTACTTAAGCGCAACACTCATGCTGACACGTTTGCAGCCCTTGATCTGAGAAGTACTGCGTCAGAGTGCAGTGCCACTACATACGGCCGACCTCTCAGTTTACCTTTAGTCACGTGCAAATCACAACAGGTTGCGACTCCGTGTAAAACTACTCACACAGAGCTGCTTTGAGACAGAGTATTCTGTGGAATTCATTAATCACTGCGCCCTTCGATTTATATTTCACTCCAGCCAGCTACACATCAAGTACATGAACCAAAATAGCAGTTAAGCTTGGAGTCTACTTGCACGAAAGCACCCACTACGTTAATACTGATGTTAAAATGTTACTCTAAATTTTAAGGCTGGTCTCAAACTGTCTATCGTGAATTCTTCAATTATGTATCATTGTATAAAATGTTAGCACATGTTTTAATGAAGTGTGAGACAGTACATTTTCATTTAAATGAGTTTTATGTAGCTGTACTATAGAAAATAACACCAATGAACTTGAACAATGAACAAATTTTATAACGAGTACTAGAAATTTCTTATGATGCAAGTTTTCCTCTCACCGTCCTGATACAATAAAACAGCAGATGAAGTAAGAGTGACTCTTCAAATCCTGTTTTCAGGTTTGGCATAATATTGCACAATTCTTAAATGTGTTAAAACCACACACTACAGCATATTTTAAAATGTATGTAGCATCTATAATAATAAACATGACAGACAATAAAGCTTCAGTTTTTAAAACACACTAGAATAGTTAATAGTGCATTACATTAGTACAAACAATTAGAATATAAAGCTTTAGAAGCTACAATATTATTTAAATTGACAAAATGAAGTCAGGTTTGTTAAATGCTGACTATCTTTAAAGCAGCTATGCGTAGTATTAAAATGAAATAACATTACATAACATTATTTCTACATTTTACATTAAATAGAATCAACAAAGTTCACCTTTATCTGACTTCCGAGTGTCAGAAATGATTCTGGTTGTTGCAGGCATCTTGATACCAGCTTGAGCGACCGACTCAGGGGCAGCCTCAGTCTACTGTCACTGGCTTCTGTAGTATGATGAGTGTGGATTGGCTCCGCTGTGATAGCTTAATACCACTCTTATATACCTTTTTAATGCGGGACAGGTGAAGGAATTAGCTAGTGGGGTGGTCATGAGCGTGAGATAAAACTTGCCAATACGAAAGGGCGGTGCAAGAAGTGTGAAACCCGAGCAGTGTATGTATATTTTTCCTTAAAAAGGATAGCTGGGTGCTCAGATGTCTGTAGGACGTTCCCCGCTTCCACACAGACCCCGCCCACTCGCTCTGCATCACTTCACATTGCACAGTGACAGCACTGATGTATTGATGGTGCTTGGGATGATTGTATCTGCGTGTTAGAGGGTGATGTTAGGCACCAAGCAGCGTGAGGTCCAACAGGTGCAAATGTATGACTAATGTGACTGTGCAATTGCAACATCAAATTCACATTATTCATGTTCCCTCATGCATTGAAGTGATTTACCAAATGTTTAATACATTATTTTTTATTGAAAGTTTCTGGAAATAATATATTATAAACAACGTCAAACTGTGATTGTGGTACAGTATTTCTCCCATACACGTCTTGGTTAAGAATTTAGTCAATTGTCTGTCTATACAATGGTACAGAACTTTTTACACACAACTAAATGCTGTGTTAATGTGCAGGTCTAGGTTAAAGAAAAAGCCTGTCACTGATCCTAAATCCTTTCCTGTGATGTGCTTTGCACTGCAGGCTGTGTATGTGAGGTGTTTACGGTCCTCGGCATCCTGCCAAATGTGTAGCCAAGGCTGTCCCCGTCCTTCTTGAGTTCCTGCCTGCCCCAGCAGATGACTGCCTCTGTGCAAACGAGACACTAAACGGTGCAGAGTTGCCCCAGACGGTTCAACGAGTGTAGCTGACCAAACAGTCACAGACACTCGGGTGGATCACAATCATTAGTCCCCTTTTTAATCTTTCTGTCACATTATTCTTGTATTTATTATGGAAAACAACACAAACTTATCTTTTATATTAGTAAATTACCTCTGGGTTATGTTCTTTCATTCTTATGCAGCTCTGTATTTGGTTGTGCAGAAATGGCCATATGACCAATTCAAAGTTACACTGTAAATATGGGTCAGTGGGCCATCAGTTTGCACTGATGGGCATTAACTGGCTTGGCAGGCTTTGTGGCATTACCATCAGTCATCTCTAAATAGCTCATTGGGATTTCTGGAGAACACCAGCCCCTGCTCCTAAATCTTTAAAACCAATTTTCCAGAAGGTATATAAACAGTGGGTCACATCATAGTAGCTGATTTCTCAACTGGGTGACATGAAGATGCTAAACGGCGCTTCCAATAGAAGACAGGTGTGGACAACATGATGCTGCACTTGTGCCAGGAAAGAACTAAGTGATGTTTAGCCAAGTTTAGTTTGTCTTCACTGGTAGATCGTTGCATTGATTTTTTTTGAATACTTTCATTGGTAAACAGTTTGATTTCTTTTTGTTTTTCGGTCATCATCATAGTTGTTCATACCTTAAATTCAATATTTTTTTTCTTATTCCTTTGGTCCTTTGTAGAGAAGGTATCCTCAGTTTTTGAGCTTACTTATACTTGGGTGGGATAGACTACATATTAGTAGTATAGTTAATAAAGAATATTTAATGAAATATAGGTCTAGAGTTTGAAGAAATCAAAAATACACACAACCTAATACACATTAACTTAGCATATATACAAACAAATATATGACAGACAAACGCACTGAAAGCCTCAGTGCAGACCGAGCAGGCTACTTCACTTGCAGCATCCAAACACTACAGCCAAACAAATACATCAAGCCTCATTGACATTGGCTAAATATATAGATATTAAAAAGGACAAACAAGATGTATTTTGCAGGGCTGCATTGCTTTGTGCGATCCTCGGGTACTTAGTCAGGATTTATAAATACAAGCTAACAGCACAGGGGCATTACTCAATGTCATGTGAAGCTTTCAAAAGTGATCATATCTTCAGCTGCTCTGGATCTTTCATACTTCACTGTTAACACATGCTGAGAAGACCTGGAGGATTGGACTGGTGACATGAAAGCAGATCATGTAGGCTAATAAACAAGATGAAGCAATATAAGAACAGACTTGAACTATAAAGGAGGATGTGGACTAAACTCAGTAAGATTAGCCATGAGAACGAAAGACTGATTTTATTGTACTAAACAAAGTAATTCTACAGTCAAAGGATATAGTTAAATACTTACAGTATCTTCTCTCCACTGTTAACTGTATGTTTACAGGTTAGATGACAATCGTCAAACAGTTTGAAAAAGACACTCATCTTCGTGCCTCATCTTATCCTGCAGGTAAGGAAACCTTGTCTTTGTCGCCCCCAGCAGGTGTTTTAGCTGAATAGCAATGCTTTTATTAAATCCACTGTTGTTTTAGGTTATCTAATAGTAATAGTACCAGGGCAGACACATAAGTTGTATTTCATTGTTGCAGGTAAATGGCGATGGCTATCGGTCAGTCTCTGTGGTCAAAGATAGACCAGCACCAGTTCTAAAATATCTGCGCCTCTATTTGCTATAACAGTGGAAAAGCTGAAAATCCAGTTGTAAAAGAAAAGAAAATGAAATAACACTGAATCATATTTAGTTAACAAAATTAGCTCACCAAATGTAATGTCTGCATCTTCTTTAAAGGTCCACAAGATGGAGCCATGGTGTCAAAGATGGATCAATGTTTTAAAAACATTACTGTGACTAAGATGTATGTGCCTTATGCTTTTTATCTTCTGTACTGTTTGTACATTTGTAAATTGATAATTCCCGCAAGATATAAGATACGACAAAGAAGCAAATGTAACAAAACATTCACTAAATAGAACACTAAAAAAAAAATCACTAAATGGTTTTCTTTTTATACAGACACGGATATAAATTCTAAAAACATTTCAGAGAGATTCTGATGAAGCATGTATTCCATGCAGATTTGATGAAATCCTTCCTCTGTCATGGCAGGGTGTTGATTAATTCACATACAGTAACACCATCATCACTCAGCTGATACAGCTAAATGTTAAAGCAAGACGGTGAATGCGAGGGATGTGGTTAAAGGTGAAACCACAAACGGAACAAATAGAACCAATAAAAAAGCAGCTTGATTTGAGAGCACTACAATCGACCTGACTGCATACTGTATATGGCCCAGCAGTCAGTCTTTAGTATAAATGGCCAAGCTGTTGCAGTCTTGCTGCTAAATCCCATGTTTAAATTAGGCAATCTAATTACAGAGGGAGTAAATAAGCTCTCACGTTTACTCAGTGAAAGAGCAGCCAGAGAATCACTCAGTTCCTGTGTAAGCCCAGGACATATTAGTCTTTCAGCACATCACTCTCACAGAATACTTAATTTTCTGCTGGAAGAACTAGACCTTTTGTGATGTGTAGACTGAAGTGAACCATGATGCTGTATAAGAGTGCCCTGGGTCTGATGTACTGTAGTATATGAACTGTACATGTGCTTTAGCTGCACATCTGACACAGATGTTTCATCATTTATTTTTGGAAAAGCTGTCAGCTTGAATCACTTACATGCAAAACAAGTTTGAAGTTAAATGCAGCATAAATTAATATCTTCCCACATTCTGGACTAATCACAGCCTAATCACATTAGATACACCAGAAATTAGCTATGTTCATTGATTTAGCAATAATTTTGCTGTGTTATCTGAGGAACCTTAGACTTTATCTGTATCTCTGTCAAAAACGTGCCTGTCACACGCGGATCCCCTGGTTGTGGTGAAACTGATAAATGTGGTTTGTGATTTTATGGCAGGCAAAGATAACACAGCCCACTGTATTGCAAGTAGTAAGGATTTACTAAGATGTTAGATGGATGAGTTAAAGCTAGATGTTGGTCATCAGCCTAATGACTGGACACCTGGATGTTCATAGTTGGGTTTCTGCATTCCTTTTGCAACTGTTCACTTTATGCTAGACAAATTTCAACCGCCTCATCTACAGTATACAGTAGGTACTGTACCATTGACCTTGTGGACTGACACCCCTGCCTCCTTTCACAGATTTACAGTTTCACAGCAGCAGGGGATCTGTCCCCCTTGTCAGGGACATATCTGATAAATGAAGTAGCATGTAAAATGTAAAGAAGACTTGTGTGGCACCTGACTCTTCAGATGTTTTTCCATGCAGTCAGTAACTACGACATTCAGTGGTCTTGCTCAGTAAAGTGTCTCACTCTTCATTTTTAGAATATACTTTAGTAAAAATATGGTGTAGAAGCCTCTAGTAACCCAGACTCAGTACCACAACTACAGAGGTCTAAGTCTGTGAAGTATTTCTAAATACTCAAATATTACAACATTTTTAGTACAGTAGACTTTGTTTACTGTAGTTAAATAGTTAGTAATTCGGTACCTGGAGGTAAATTATGGGGCAGGAAATCTCACACATGCAAGAGTTTCGCTACAGTAGAGTTCAACACTTTGAGTATTTCTATTTTCATTTACTCGGTCCCAACACTTTTAAAAATGACAAAATGTTTGTAGAGCTAATACAAATGCTACTTTTAAATATCATCTATAACAATGTGAAGTACTTAGAATTTCTGACCATTCTTCTGACCACCAAGTGAAGCTGGATCATTGGTCAATTTCATACTTGTATCTTGCAATTTACTTCTCCACCCAGCTTGAAACATGTCGGACAGTATCAACTGATATACTGAAGGAAACCGCGAACATATTTTGCAAATACTTGTTGATCCTGTACTTAATGTGTGTGTAAGGTGATGCCCAAATCATCTGCTGGACACTGCAAGTTGTAGATAAAGTGTCTGATGGTTAGTGTATGCTGAGTGTATTCCATATTTCTGGAGTAATTATTAGAGCTCAACAGGTATAGACAGCCCATTAATCTGATCGTAAACGAGCAGGACCCCTTTCAGCAGCACCTCACCTTCTTGTCTCTTCAACCGATCGCGCTCTCACTCTGAGTGCTTCCCTAGTTGAACTCCTTGAGGGGTGTCGTCAGTGTCTCCTGCTCTCCTTGCTCACTGGAGGGTGTGGGTGACTCGAGTGCCAGGAGAGCTTTGAATAACACTGAGAGAGGGGAGAAATAAAAGGAATAAGCTGCACAAGCCCTCAGTCTTCCAGCAGCAAAGCGAAGACACAGGAATAACCATGCCTGAGCCAGTCCCTGAAGGTATGGAGATGCTTTTTGTGAAAGTATAATTTATTGTAAGTAGTCTGGAGACTGAGTTTTAGGGCTTAAGTGTAAGTAGAGAAGTATATTTATTTAAAATTTTGAATGTTTATTTTCTCCATTTTGGTAAAAAAAGTGTTTCAGGGCACCTACATGCAGCTGAATGCAACTAATACAACACATGCATTTAAGCTTGCTATTGATTCAACTTTGTGGATGTGATTATTTAATTCAGCCTCACTGAGATAAATAGGGTGGTGTAAACAATAGAAACGGCAAATTCTGTACATTAGAACAAACTAAATATGAAATTAAACATGAAGAAAAATAAATAATTAAGCAAAAAATGCAACTTGTACAACTTGTTTACTGTATGTCTAAATAAAGTTAAATTGATACTGATTTACCTCCAGTGCTATTAAAACAATATCTGCTGAAGATAGTATTTTCATTCTTTATCTTCATGTTATTGCTCCATAAGTAACAAAAGCCACATGACCCGCTGCTATGACATCATAGTTAATGACGTCAGCCCAGCCGTGTCATCTGAATTGCTTCCAGCACCAGTAGTGTTGGTACTGTGTATACTGTACTGTCCATGCACTGTACACACAGATCGTGAGTGACCGTACATGTACAGCAAGTGCTGCTCCTGGGCAGAAGTTCACATTTAAATGTAAAAATGAATTTACTGAATTAATTTCTTAAAAAAATTATAGTATATAAATCTTCCGGTGCGTGTTTCTAAAGAGAGGTTTCTTTGACCAGCAGGTTAATGACAATTGCTCAGCCGTCTGTTGTCTTTCAGCTTCGCGGAGCCATCTGTCCACCTCTTTGACCCAGCTTGCCCCCTAAGTCACTGAGCTGATATGTCATAGCAGACAAGTCTATTACGGGAGATGAGTTTTGTACGCCAAGACTGTGGGAGGAGTGTTGAGCCTTTCAAACCACTTTATCAAATTTCTAGCGCGATCAGGCTGTGATGGTGGATGTAATGGGCTTTGCTGCGGTTGTTAGCACATTAATGCTAATTTCTTGTTCTTTGTCTGTCCCCCGACAAGTCTTTTTAAAGTTCCAAGCTCGACCCTTTTTTATTTTTATCCTCGAAACATAACCAGGCTTCAGTTTGATTGGCCATATACAGCCACTATCGCTTACCTACTGTCTGCACCACCTGTGGCTTTATCATGAATACGAGGCTCAGATAACCAGTCGCTTAAAATGTTGACTCTTAGTACTTAGTGATATTTGCACACTCTGGGATCTCACTGTAACACAGGTGACATTTTCTACAATGTATTCATTCTGTATTTACACGTACAGTGAGATGAGCTGAAATATTTTCCAGGTTGCCTCATTTACAGTAGCCTGAATACCATCCTGCACCAGCAGCTTAAAATAGCTCTCAGTAACCTCTGAACTATTCGACTTTGTTGTTTCATTTCCTCATATTTCATAGACTTTCACAGCGTATCAGGTTTTGCCGTAACCCTTTCACAGTCCCAGATAAATCATTATGTAATCTGTCATTTTAATCCAGAAGGTTCCCTCATGGTCAGCAGTCCTGACACTCCCTCCTCAAAGCAGCGCGGCCCAGCGTGCTAAATCAAGAACATGACAGCTTTCTAGTCAGTGGTTTGGAGCTATCATATAATTCATGATCGTAATTCCTTTCATCGTTGTGACCTGATGAAACACCACAAACGCAAGTTGAATTAAAACCGCTCCGACGTTTCTTCAGACACCCGCACATATCATAAAAACAGCAAGATCAAGTGTTGCGGCGATTTATTCTCCATGTTTTTTAATTGTAAAAGTAGAATTCATGATAGCTCTTACCACAATCTATCAAATCAGGCTTAATCTGTCAAAATTCAATCGGTTCGAATGTGATTTCTTCTCCGGAGAATTTACCTACACACTCAAACCTGACCGGCCCTCTGTTTCATAAACACACATTAATTCAGACCATTAACTCAATAAATACAACTATTATTGTATAATTTGTTTGCCTGTGGCAGATTCAAACCAATAAGCATTAAATCGTGTGTTGCAGAGATAGCTCTGAAACCTTCTGGCATCTTGCTTGGAACCAGCCCAGAGCTTCTTAGTGGTTTGATAAGGTCAGGTCATCTAATACCCGTCTTTCTGTTTGGGTTATTACGCTCCCATCGGTAAACAAACAGTAAGGTCTGAAGCATCTAAGTTCACCACAAAATCAACTCAAAGAAAATCATTGCTTATGCTTGTAATAATAAACATATACAGTATGTGCCATATAATAATAATAATAATAATAATAATAATAATACCATACGGTATGTATTATAGCGAAACTGAACACAGACAAGAGAAAATAATGAGCAAAACAATAAATAGTACAGTTAATACGTACAATTTTCAATGATGCATCCACCACTGTACAGTAACTGTGATATAACTTAGTAAGTATAACTTCAAAGCCTCTGGCAGCACAGAACCTGTGAGGAACAGCTGTTCATTACAAAGTTGTCGCAGATGATCGAGATTCTCCGCCCGAGCTGACTGACTCCACTCACCAAACACATAAATAAATAACATTATATATATTAAACCATGCTTTAATTTTTGGGCGCAGCTACAGTAGGTGAACACAAAAGTGTTTGATGCCTATTTTAGACAGAACTCTATAACAAGCCTCAAGTGAATAGTAAGTCAAGCAGGGTCAAGCTGGGTTGACTATTCAAGGAAACTATGTTCAACTTAAGAGAATGTGGCAGGCCTTCAGGGAGATCATAAGACACCGTCTCTGGCCTTTACGGGCGCCTGCAATGACCCCCCCATTGAGACACTTGGTGCACTGGGTATATTATATCCCTCTATTTCAGTGGAGAATTTCCTTTTACTAGATTTAGGCCTGAACAATTACACCCGCAGCACTCATCACTCTTTTTCTCCTTCTCCAAGTTTGACCACAGAAAGAGTTGTCAGCCTCTAAACATGGTGCACTGAACTGAAAAGGGTGTTAGGTTTGCAGTCACAAATTAAAAAAAATATATATTTTTTTTAATCCGCCATGTGTTGTGAATACATCACTCATGACATAAATGTATTTAAAAAATAATGTTGCTGTGTGATGAATGACTCTAATCGGCTTCTTCTCTTCCTGTTTCCCAGCTAAACCGGAGGGTCAGGGTAAGTCAGCTGTTGCCCACTGACCTTTTGTGCCTTTCATTATCACTCAGTGTCTTGATTATAGCTGTCACGTTTTCACTTTTCACCCATGTATGAGTGAGTCTGGCCGGCGTTGTGACTTCTTAATGGGTGTCATTAGCAGACACTGGGTCTTCCTTTATTGACTCTTTGTTCTATTTGTCCAATACAGTATGTACAGTAGTGGCATGCTACGCTACATGTAATGGATTCTAGCTTCAGGCATGTCTAATGTTCTACATTATTAACCAACTGAAGTTGTGTACTCACCTGCCTTTAAATGACGTAACCAACTTCTCATCATGGTGTTATTATTTAAAGTATGTGTTTCTACTTTAGTGAACACAATGGCACTATCTAGTGTGTCTGAGTATATGATGCACTAGAGAACAATGCAGATCGAGGGTAGAGATGGATTTGTTACATCAGATGAGTAGCTGACGGGTATGATATTATTGTGGCCCTGGTTTCATCATAGGTCTGTTTCCTTAGAGTCAGGGATTTACTGTATACACACACTCTAGTGACTCAGCCTAAATAATTAAACTCCACACTGGGTTCTCATTTAATTTTCTTAGATGCACCCCTCGCAGATGAAGGTAAGGCGTAATCCTGGACGCGAATGGTCTGGTGTAATATATTACTGTGTATAATATACAAATGTATTCACAAAAACGTGTATACATAAACTACATTGTGTGTAAGGATGGAAACACCTGCATGAGTAATGTCTTTGATACACAGAACCTCCTGGTGGGTCTCAGGTGACTCACAATGTGTACCCTTTATATTATTATACTCCCCAAAACATGAAATAATACATAGGATGAATGAATTATACTGCACATATACTGTGGAGGTATATGTTATGTGTGAGGCTAATGTTTGTTTGGTTACAATAGATGGTGCTGTGTTCTTGTTTCTGCTGTAAGGGTTTTATTTCTTCCTACCCGTGCCTCTGCATGCACTAACCCTCAACATGTCAAAATAAAACATACTCCAGCTCGTCAGTGCAACGTGTATATCATGCATGATGCTTTTCTTTTGTATTTCCTCCTTAGTCTCTGTTGCTTCTGCTACTGTACAGTTTGTCCTCTTGTGCAACCAAGTGTTTGCTTCCTAGCTGCTTTTTTTTCAGTGTCATTTGCTTCCTTGTCTGCAGCAGATTCAGAAGCTGATTGGGATGGTAAGAAAATAGCAACATTTATATTCCTGTCTGTTGACACATTACTTTGACTGTATCCCCTTTAAGTAGCATTTACAGTCTGGTCTTTGACATCAGGTTGTGTCTCATTTTTGGTATTATGTGTTGATAAAGGTGCCACATAATATGTGCAATAAGTGTTACATTTGCTTGGTTGAATTGTTCATTTATTATTTGAAATAAAAAATTTGGACTGGTTTTTTAAAAATAGCTTTTAGGTGGGAAAAAGTACATGTACACCTTGTACACCTAAAGTATTTTTGTTGTCTTCTCTAATATACTTTTTTAACAATTATTAAAATTATTAAAATGTGAACATTCCTGTTGAACATGATAGTTCTTGGTGGGTGATAGGTCCACAGCTTACCACATGAAGGAAAGACCCAGTTGGACTGGTGTCATGTGTCGCCAGTGAATGACGCTATCTTTGTCTGATTCACCTGTTCTGTCCTGTGTCATTTCATCAGAACCCATCTCAATTTCAAGCCATGCCGTTTATGTTCTCTCAGCCATTCAGGATTTGTTTCTCTATGTAACACGCGCTGCCCTTTCCATCTGTGACCCATGATACCGTCGCTCTTTCCTTTGCCGGTTAAACGGTAGAAGTGGACACACAGCCATGGTTCATGTTAACGGTCATCATGGTTCAGTGCCATGCTGCTAGCATACCAAGTAATAACATAGCCAGTGTCATCTGATGTGATGACATTTTTACAGTTGCTTCTCAGCTTTATGCTGTATCAAGAAACTTAGCAGCAACATTAGACAAGAAATCATATTATCAGTGCACCCAGATGTCTGTAGGCCTGCAGGTGGCCTCCTCACCAAACTTTGGTTCTGTGTCTTGGCTCCCTGAACAAAGCCTGTATAGGAATTAAAAAAAAGAGAGTAAAAAAGAGTAATTATAAAAATGTCTTTTATTCAGCTGAGGAGTTAAGAATCTCTGCAATGAGCATACATGTTACGATACACTGAGCTTTGGAGGACTCTGAATTCAACATACATTATGACCAGATAGAAATACTCTATCTGGTAGGACTCCACTAAAGGCATTGAGACTAAAGTTTGCTGCTGAGCTAAAATTTGTCTTGAGTTGTTGCCTGTTTGAGCCAAGGGGGAGGTCAAGCAGCTGGTTAAGGCCATGAAATGTTAAATTTGGTAGCTGCCCTGGTTGTTAACTCCATAAAACCCCGTGGGTACTGGCACCAGTGTTACTGGTCTTACCACACCTTCCTTGTTTTGCTCTTTCTTTGCATTTAGAAGTGCATGCTCACTGTACCATTTAGATCTAAGACTGATATCTAAGAAGCTGGCCTTAATCCTTGTCATACCAGATAAAGCCTTAAACAGGATTTTATCTGTATTTAGTCCATTCAGAAGAAGATTCGGAAAAAACTAAACTAAGACACAAATGTCAGGGAAGAAATATACAGTACCTCAGATAAAGACCCAGTTGTCTTTTGCTTGGTATTTTATTTAAGGATCATAAAGAATGTTTCCTTTTTTTATTAGAGTTTTTAAAGTTCTACCATCACAGTTTCTTTAATCTGTGTTCCTGACTTCAAAGTGGGCATATGTACACTGTCCAATAGAGAGAAATTTCTGAGTGGAAAATTCTTATCATACCAAAGCTGTTTAAAGCCATTCCCACGGGCTGTAGTGTGTGGTTGAATAGTACACTACTGCCAGAAAAGAAAACGCCTTTATGATACGAAATTATATTAATAACCCATCAGTGTTCTAAGAAAATACAAAACAAATGCCTTTGAAATTACACTACAGTGCTTTGCTGGCCAGAGTTCTCTCTCTCTCTCTCTCTCTCTCTCTCTCTCACTCACTCACTCACTCACTCACTCACTCACTCACTCACTCACTCACTCACTCACTCACTCTCACACGCACGCACACACACCCTTGCGGTGAGTATTGACATAATGCCTTCCCTAGCCATTTACCCTAACCATCACAACTAAAGGCAGACGTCTAACCTTTGCTCTAATCCGAACCAAACCTAATTCTATTCTTCTATACCTAATTCTAACCTTAGTTCTAAAATCACATCTTGACCCTCAACTTCCACCACTTTGAAAAGAAAAGATTTTGGGCCCCACTTCGGTGTAACCGCAGGACACACACACACACACACACACACACACACACACACACACACACACACACACACACACACACACACACACACACACACACACACACACGCTCTTTATTGACAAGCGGCTTTGAAAGATCAGTCCAAAATAATCAGGCTCATTTCAAATAATAATTTTTATTTCAATTTTAATAATTAAATTAACTCATTTGAATATGTTGTTGTTGTTGTTAATCGATAACAGTCATGATCTTACCTTGCCTTTCACTGTGTGGTCTATTAATTATGTAATTCTATACAGTGATGATTCTGGACTTGTTTTACTTCCTGAGTTTACGCAGACAGATGAGACAGTATAACAGCTTTTATACTTCCTATGTTTACTGTGATATACAGTCGCTGAAAGCCCTGAGCCGAACTGTTGCTATGTGCTGCATGGAAACTGTATGTGAAATGATGAAATGCAGACGTTTGCATCCCGGCTGTTGTCATGTGACAGCCATGTCGTGCCCAGTACAGTTTTGCCCTTTAATGGACGGTGTGTTACTGGGTTTTCTTTAACATTCTAGTCGAAACCGCAAGGTGTGATGTTGCACAAACGTGGCTTAATTTACTGCTACAGGAGTTGTCTGTAGGGCTGCATTTGAACAGCTAATCCTTGATATGGGCAGAAAGTGCTGATGTACAAGGCCCAACAGGTGCTCGTACTAAAAGCAGCCCACTAAGCACAGTCAGGGTATACAAACGCACCCTGGACCTTCTAATTTGATAATGATATTCAGCGAGAGAAATTATATGAACTATTACAGTATGTAGAACATTTGCCTGTGGGAAAACATGGAACACATCCATGCTGCTATCTTGTCCTTGTATGTGTAGCTTAGAGGAGGGTGTTATTATTTATGGTACAGCACAAGAAATAGACCATCACTGGACATGACTATGCATAAGTATCATTCGTCAAATATAATCTGGCTAATTGCGCTCAAAAAACTGTTTGTAGTAATCAAAAGAACATTTTTAAAAAGGGAGAAAACATCTAGTTAAAGTACAGTATACAGTGTAGTCAAAAAAGCTTAATTGTATGTTAGGTACGTATATATGTTTAACATTTTTATTGCTGTCAAAGAGTTATTGCTTAGTGGTTGTAGTATTTTATATTTATCGTACAGGTGTGATTTACAATTGTTCATGTGTGTCCTTACTGTAGCTGGAGATGTGAATGCCACTGCAGGATTCTTAAGGATTCTTCTTCATTTGTGTTTGTTTCCCTCCAGTGGTTGTTCCCAAATAATGTATTGTATCAAAAAAAATAACAACAACAACAGAGCAAGTGACTTCGTTTTGTGCTCATGATTTTCAGAGTCTCAGTCGACAGAGCTCACCGGGCTCTTCGTTGAGAAACCTCCAGAAAATGTTACCGCTGTTGCAGGTTGGAAAGACATATGTATAAGTGAAGTAAATAGTTTAAAGTGTTCCTGTTTACAGTGCATTCACTATAGAACTTCGCTTTTTATTTGTGAATGACAGGAAAAGATTTCACTTTCATTGCCAAGGTTGACTCAACAACCCTGACCAGGAAACCTACTATGAAATGGTTGAAGGGCAAGTGGATGGACTTGGGCAGCAAGGCTGGGAAGCACATGCAGTTTAAAGAAACCTACGACAGAAACACTAAGGTGAGTTTCTGTGTGGTGTTAGCAAAGACTCTTAGACATACTTGCGTCATACTGACTAATATTTCTCTCTCAGATTTATACTTATGAGATGAAGATCGTCAAAGTGGTCGCTGGGGATGCTGGCGGCTACAGGTGTGAAGTAACGGCAAAGGACAAGTGTGACAGCTGCACTTTTGAAATCACCGTCGAGGGTGAGTGAAATCGGACTGTGGCCCACTGGGGCTGAGATACTGCACGCATGCTGATGTTTTCATCTGACGCAGTCTGAATTTGCGATCGCTGCAACTTCTCTTATTACAGCGGCACAACAAGAGGAGCAGGCGGATATTCTGTCTGCCTTCAAAAGAGCGTAAGTGCACGTGGGTCTGACTGTTGGCCAGTACTACTGTATGCATGAGTGTAGCAGCACAGTGGATGTGTGTAATGATAATGTTCAGCACATACTGCAATACAACGTGTAATCTTTCATACAACCAGGGATGCCGGAGAGGACGAGGGAGATTTGGATTTTAGCGCTTTGCTTAAAGCTGCCAAAAAGTGAGACACTCAATATTTTGCTGATTTATTAAGAACAATGCAAATGTTTCACACAATTTTCCTTTTCCAGTCCTGCTTGTAAACCTATTACTTTACTTTAACCGAAAGGAAGAAGAAACCTGAAAAGGAGGAACCACCAATAGACGTGTGGGAGCTGCTAAAGAATGCCCACCCGAGCGAGTATGAGAAAATCGCCTTCGAGTACGGCATCACTGACCTGAGGGGCATGCTGAAACGTCTGAAGAAAATGAAGACGGTCGAGCCCAAGCATAGCGAGGGTTAGTCAGTTGACGAGTAAGAGTTTGTTCAGAGATGGAGGTGCAATGAATCTTAAATGATCTCTCTTCTGCCTGAAACCCAGCTTTCCTCAAGAAGCTTGAATCCTGCTACTCTGTGGAGAAGGGCAAGAAGATTGTCCTGAGGTGTGAGGTAGTTGATCCAGATGTCCAGGTCAAATGGCTGAAGAACGGCCAGGAGATCAAGCCCTCAGCAAAGTACGCATAAACCTGTGCACACAAACAATACAAACACACAACTTCCCACTACTGTAGCTCACACAAGTTGTCTTATTGGTTTTTCTTTTTATTTGGGAAAAGATTTCCTGAAACACACATTAGTCTATGGTCAAGCTTAGATGCACTTGATGGTAATGTTTTAAAAATATCAAGCTAAAATTATCAGCGCCACAAAGTCATAGTCAGAAATGAAGCTGCTATCAGCTTGTTTTATTTTTAGAGGTCATAAGAAGCCTCCCAGAGGGTTAAGGAAGCAGCACTGCAAGACATCCTATGCCAGCCCCAGGCAGACTATACAGCCCATGGACAAAGAGGCCCAAAGATATACAGTATACAGAAGGCTTTATGTATGGACCAGACAGAAATAAAAATGCATCTGAAATGCAATGCAAGTGAGGCTGTGGGAAATAATTCAACTTTCTATTACAATAAATGTAAAACTGACATTTTATCTTAATAGAGAAACGTTTGCTCTGTAGGCAATAAGGTTTGGTCTTTGCTGTCTGTCTCATACTCAGGTACCTCATGGAGTCAAGCGGCAACGTCAGGACACTCACTATCAACAAGACAACCCTGGCTGACGATGCTGCGTACGAGTGTGTGGTCGGGGAAGACAAGTGTTTCACTGAGGTGTTTGTCAAAGGTGGAGCATCTCTTTCTTTGGACCGCGTATCAAAGTCCAGTTGGTACTCACATTGAGTTTCTGATTGATCTGATTTTGTGCAACCTCCAGAACCTCCTGTGACCATCACAAAGCTAATGGATGACTACCACGTGGTCGTGGGAGAGAGAGTTGAGTTTGAAATTGAGGTGTCAGAGGAGGGTGCCCATGTCATGTGGTCAGTAGAAACAAATGCCTTTATTTATTTACCTGCTGCACCAATTATTCAATCACATATCAAAAAAGAAACAAAACAATAATTGTACGTTCATGGATACTGGATATTGTATTATTTAACATTAAGCAGTGGCCTCTCATACAGATGTGATGCTGCTACGTTTATTTTCAGGTACTTTGAGGATCAGGAGCTTCACAAAGACAAAGATTCCAAGTTTCGCTTCAAGAAGGATGGAAAGAAGCACACACTTATCATCCAGGAGGCCACACTGGATGACATTGGAATGTACCACGCTTGGACAAATGGGGGCCATACCAAAGGAGAGCTGGAGGTGGAAGGTACCACTGCAGAATCCTGTATGATAACCTCATTCAGCCATCACGTCCCTTTTGAGTGTATAAAATGTTTGAATAAGGCCTTTTAGTATCTTACAGTCTGTAACAAAATTATTTCTACACTTACTATATATAGTTTGGGTTTCCTGTCATTTAAATGTGTGTTGTTTGGTGAAGAGGATGCAGCTGAATTTAACTGCTGGCCCAGGGGCTCAACGCCTGTCTTTACAAACAAACTAACAACTCATGGCAGTGGGTGTCAGGATGTAGTCATCATGAGCTTTATCCTCTCTCTCTTCCTACTGTCACATGCTGTGCTGGCTGCCTGATCAGTTTTTTGTGGCTTCCTCTGTTCTCCAGAAAAGGAACTGGAGGTATTGCAGGACATTGCTGATCTGACAGTCAGGGCCACAGACCAGGCTGTGTTCAAGTGCGAGGTGTCTGATGACAAGGTCACAGGAAAGTGGTTCAAGGATGGAGTGGAGGTCCTGCCAAGCAATCGCATCAAAATGACTCACATTGGCAGGTACAAAACTAACAAAGGCAAATAAACACAGATTACAGGAAAAACAAAGAAACCATATGTTTATATCACGAGCCAGGCGTCTTTCTGCCTTTAAACTTATTTGTTGCATGATTCAGATTTCACCGTTTGATTATTGATGATGTAAAGCCTGAGGATGCTGGAGACTACACATTTGTTCCTGATGGATATGCCCTGTCACTGTCAGCCAAACTCAACTTCCTGGGTGAGGAAGCCTGAATAATTACAACACTGCGCTGACATATGAATAGATCTCTGTAGTCAATGTCAACTGTTTTTTATTCTTTATACAGAAATCAAGATTGACTATGTGCCAAGACAAGGTGAGTAGCCTTGAATTATCAATTAGAAACACCTGCTGTAAACGTGGTGTAAAGCTGAAATGCTCAGAGTTTTCCTGTATCACGTCCGACCAGATCCACCAAAGATTCACCTGGACACCACTGGAAACATGGTGTCTCAAAACACTATCATTGTGGTGGCGGGTAACAAGCTGAGGCTGGATGTGGAGATCACAGGAGAACCAGCGCCCACTGTTGTTTGGTCTAAAGGAGAACAAGTAAGGAATAGGCAGAAGGTCTTGTTTGAATGAGCTAGTCTCATGTGCAAGCCTTTAATGGCCAAAACCAAAGACAAAAATGTGTCACAAAGTAAGGGCAGAGGTTTTAGGGAAGAGGCTGCTCTTGTTTATGGTCTCAAAGTGGCCTTTTTTAGAAACTGGATACGTCCGTCCCCTAACTAGAACAGCTCCATGCTTCTTGTTTTACAGTAACATGACACACCGATAAGCCTCTTTAGCGGCCTTTAGCCTAACCCCAACCACAGTGCCCTTCGGGGGTGTCCTAAGTCGCCCTGTGGTTTCACTGAACTCTTATTCTGCCGTCCGTTAGCCAATCACAGACACAGAGGGACGCGTGCGGGTGGAGAACAGGAAAGACCTGAGCTGCTTCGTTATAGAGGGGGCGGAGAGAGATGATGAGGGTAATTACACCATCTGTGTGACCAACCCAGCTGGAGAGGACAAAGCTATGCTGTTTGTGAAGATTGTGGGTAAGTAAGTAATAAAACATCAATCGGGTCCTAAGTCCGTGATGGCGTATTACACCTGTAATCTTGTTTTAGACGTGCCTGACCCCCCTGAGCATGTCAAGTGCACATCAGTGGGAGAGGACACTGCCACCATCGTCTGGGAGCCTCCTAAGTTTGATGGTGGTGCACCAATTAAAGGTACCTGTTGGAAGCATTCAATGCTTCACGTATTGTCAGTCATGGAAAATTATATTAAGGGACAGATTAATATTCTTTAAAGGATAACACCTAAAATTACATTTTCTTTCCCCCACCAGGTTATCTCATGGAGAGAAAGAAGAAAGGTTCTTCCAGATGGACAAAGCTCAACTTTGATGTATATGAATCAACTACATATGAGGCTAAGAGGATGATCGAGGGGGTTCTGTATGAGATGAGGGTGTTTGCTGTCAACAGCATCGGCTTGTCTCAGCCTAGTCTGAACTCTAAGCCTTTCATGCCTATTGGTAGGTTTTACAGACATCTCAACTTGCTCCTTCTCAGCTATTATTCATGTCCCTTCTCCTCCATCTTGTACGTTGCTCATGTCAAGTCTGCCCGACAAGTGATTCTCTTGAGTCTTTCTGTCAACCTTAGCCCCAACTAGCGAGCCGACACGTCTGACAGTCCATGATGTGACTGACAGCACATGCAGCCTGAGGTGGCTGGCTCCAGAGAAGATTGGAGCTGGGGGTCTGGATGGTTACGTGATTGAATACTGCAAGGATGGAGGTGACCACACTCAAAATGACATCAAGATAATAGAACAGGGCTCAAATCCTACTTTGTGTTTAATTGTCTTTTATTTCAGATACTCAGTGGGTGGTGGCAAACCAGGAACTTTGTGAGAAGCAGGGATATGTGGTTCGCGGTCTGCCTGTGGGAGAGAAGATCAACTTCAGGGTAGTAGCTGTAAACATCGCTGGACGTAGTCCTCCTGCTATCCTGGCACAGCCCGTGACCATTCGTGAGATCATGGGTGAGCCACGCAGACCTGCTGAGCGTCATTGTTTTATGGCAGATCTAATTATGTCCAGTTTAATTATGATTGTGTTTCTTTCTGCTTCAGAACATCCTAAAATCCGTCTCCCGCGTGAACTTAGAACAAAGTACATCAGGAAGGTTGGAGAGAAGATCAACCTGACCATCCCCTTCCAGGTAAGAAGGTCCAGCCACTGTTCAGCTGTTACATGTTCCTCAGAAGGTTGTCATAACTTTATTATGCGTTTCAGTTCTTCTGGTATTAGATGCCAGTGAATTTGCTTCATTTTACGTTCTACAGACTTCAGACTACACATTGAAAAACACTAACTGTCAACACTGTAACCGACAACCCGCAGCAAATCTCTTGCTTCCTCTACAACAGAATGTGTTGTTGTCACTTAGGGTAAGCCCCGTCCCATCGCCACCTGGTACAAGGACGGTCAACCCCTTGACCCCAAGATGGTCAGCGTCCGCAACTCCAACGTAGACAGCATCCTGTTCATCCGCTCAGCAGAGAGAGAGCACTCTGGAACATATGAGCTTGTGCTACAGATTGAGAACATGGAGGACAGAGCTTCTGTTATCATTAAGATTGTCGGTAAGAACTCTAAAATGTATTTCTTCGGGGCAGCTCTTAATCAGAGCGGTCTACTAAAAATATGGCTGTTTCATGTGAACAGAAAAGCCCGGGCCTCCTTTGAAAGTGCGGGTGACAGACGTCTGGGGTTTCAATGCAGCGCTGGAATGGGAACCACCTAGAGATGATGGCAACTGTGAGATTACTGGGTACACCATCCAGAAGGCAGACCTGAAGACCAAGGTGAGATGAGCACACCTACTTTCCTTTCCATGTCCTCAGCTAGTTGTCTTCATTCCGATCACTCCTTTCCTGTTTCCAGGAATGGTTTACCATTTACGAACATAACAGACGAACCAACTGCACAGCCTCCGATCTGATCATGGGCAATGAATACATGTTCCGCGTATACAGTGAAAACCTGTGCGGCCTGAGCGAGGAGCCGTGCCACAGCAAAAACACGGCCGTCATCGCCAAGACAGGTGTGGCAGTGTGTGTACTAATGCTATTTGTTTGTAGTAAATTGGGAAAGTGAAAATGCCCCCCGTCCTCCTCCGTAGGCCTCATTCACAAAGCGAACCCCTACAAGGAGAAGGACATGACTTGTGTGCCCAAGTTCACTCAGCCCCTGGTTGACAGATCCGTTGTTGCCGGTTACAGCACTGCCATCAGTTGTGCTGTCAAAGGCTTCCCCAAGGTAAATGGGCATGTTAAAATAGGCCGTGGAGCGTGATTCCCAACAGGAGGCTGACAATGCCACCGACCATTAGCAAGTCCAGCTTTGAAGTTGGCTGTAGGAGCAAGCGACTGTACAGTAGAACTGGCTGGACAGCACACCCTGTCAATCTTGCACTTTTGTTGTATCTAATTGGTTTTCACAAGCTTGATTTTTCCATAGCCTAAGATTGTCTGGATGAAGAACAAAATGATTATCGGCGAGGATCCCAAGTACTTGATGCAGAACAACCAGGGTGTGCTGACCCTGAACATCCGCAAGCCGAGCTCATTCGATGGAGGCAAGTACTCGTGCCTGGCTGTGAACGAGCTCGGCCAGGACGAGGTGGAGTGTCAGCTGAGTGTCCATGGTAAGACCCGGGAGGTGGGAGTGGGCGTGGAGGCTAATTAGGAGCCTTGGTGTGTTGTGTCTGGACAGTCCAGTACAGATCGAATGTGACAGTCCAAGCAGTACAGTACACGTTGTCACTGTTTCCTAACGTCTTGGTTGTTTCTCCCCACAGTTGCAGTAGATCCAGATAAGAAGTGAGAAAGAATGTGACATGGAGTGAACCAAACAGGGAATGAACAGTGTCAGTATGTGAAGTTCACACTGTCGTCTGTGACTCAAATAAAGTGGTAGTGGTACGCGCTATAAATATTCTTTATTCTTTGTTTCATTTCTCTGCTGTGTTCTCTCGACTGTACAAAATCCACACATCCATTTCTAGAAATACTAAATACATAGCACCTTATCATTACTATTATTAGAGCTGCCTGCACCACTGGGAGGCACCTTTCTGTACTTCCGGTACTTAAGGCAGTGGTTTGCACTACACCTCTCTGGAGTACTGTGTCCTCCTGTGTACTGCCACTCCTATGCTGAACAACAGCGCCACCACCAGCACACCCACAGCCACAGCAAGAGCCGTGATGACACCTGTGGGGGACGACAGCGTGTCAATAAACATTAATATGCAGTGAATGCGGCCATAATACGGGTTCAGTAGCTAAAAGCCAATCCCCACCCGTGCTCGACCACTTTGTCCTAAAGCCACACTCGTCCTCCCAGTTCTCCGCCACCACATCTCGCACCAGCTCAGTGAACACAGACAGAGGACACGGGTTCAGGCCGCTGCACCCTGGCACGGGTAGGGGGTAGGGTTCACGCATGGAGTCATTGCGATAATACATCTCTAGAGAATATGATCTGGGGATGATGAATAAATGAATAGAATGAGAGCACACAATGAAAGCTATTGGTATGTATGTTATGTAAATTATTTGCTTCTTGTGCTAATTTAGTCATTTTGATGTGACCACTTGTAGGAAACGATTGGGTTTGATGAAGCTGGAGTGTGCGCCGGCCATCTGACCTAGATACTGTACTTAAGTATACAAAGAGAGGAGTGCATGAAGTGTTGCTGGAAGGAAGTCATTACCCATCAGGCTCCTGGTAGAACTCGAAGAGCTGACAGGCAGCGTACGGCGGGAGAAGGCTGTTGTACACATCCACAGCAGCCTGAAGGGTGATGAGTGTAGAGTCGTGCTGGAATCAGAAACAAAACATCCCAGAAATGAGGAGGTGAAACGACGGCACGCGGGGACTCGAACTCAAATATTGAACTTACAGCGGAGTACATGATAAATTTCAGCGGGCTCCCTTGCTCCACGGCCTTGGAGAAATTCCTCAGGATGGCGTTCAGTAATACTCCTGGTAATTAGAACAGCGTCAGTAGCGCGAATGGAATTTTCCCAGAGACGAAAGCAAGGCTTTTGACCTTATTGAGCACGTTGCCTCAGCGCCGTTATCATCTTTGTCCCATTAGTTCACATGTGCTAATGTGCTTTTGAGAGACCCGGGTCGGCACTTTACACCGTCTCCAGCGCAAACAAAGCCCGGTGCGGCCGTCACAACATTCTTATCACGACGGCGTTTTAATTGAATTGCCACTAATAAGGGTGCCTACCTCCCGAGAGCCTGGCCTTCTCCTTGCGCTTGTGGCTGAGGATGCTGTACGAGACTTCAAAGGACGCCACGCTCTTCAGGGTGGATAGAAAGTCCTGGGTGGCCCAGCTCGGGAGCGTCAAGTTGTGGATCCGCTGCACGTTAAAAATAACATCTGTGACACAAGCATGCATGAAAAGGCTAAATATAACCAATGTACACTGTTTATTATTAACCCTACCTGACAGGTGAGGGTGTCGTAGACCCTCCATATCTTTTTGCCCACCAGCTTGGACACTGGGTAGCCTGTGTGGTTGGACAGCTGCTCCACAAAATACTGCATGAAGAACAAAAGAAGAACGTCTCTAATGTAATGCTTAACATTCAAACCTGGTGCACATGAGCTGATTAATGTAAAGGATTGGTCCAGGTTATTGATGTAGGCGACTGATTATTGGTTCACCCTCAGGCGACATTGTGACGAATGGCACCATTTTGGATGCAACCTGCAGGTGCCGTGCCTCCAGCAGAGGGTGTTCAACTTCAACGCTGCGGGCCCTGCGCTGATCCAAACACCAGCCCGGTAGGCAGCACATGGGAGTCAGTTTAATTAAAACATTTTTTCCTTGCAATTCTTAATCGTATTCAATCCGAGCGTTAATTAGCGTCTGCAAGAATGTGAGAAATTGCACCGCGCAGCTTTGTGCAGGCACCGGAGTCACTGCAGCACAAGCGACACGTCCACTGGAGGTGCCGATGCGTGGCTTTACGTACCCGGTGAGCTCGGAGGAACCTCTGGTAGGCCTCGCTCTCAAACGTCTCGGTCATCAGAGCCCTAAACCTCGGACAGTCTTTGCCTGGAGACCTCAACAGCTGGAGAAACGTAAAAGCAACAGCGGCACATCAGCGTAAACGGCCACTTTAAAAGAAGGCCATTCAGTACCTCTACTGAGGTAAACACAGTAATGTGGTGCTGCTGAGAGGAAATATTCATGTGGCTGAGCAGCCCACCTTGTCCTGAGCCCTGGGGATGGTGTGCACTGGAATGGGCCGCCACAGTAACTGGGGCATGATGGGAGGCGGCCGTCTGGTCGGGGGGAACATCCCGGCGAGGCAGGCCTGGGCGCTCATCAGCGTGCGCTCGTAGTCGGTGCTCCTCACGTAGATCTGTGGAGCGAGAGCACGTGCCGGTGGCAGGTTTGACGCCGATACCACAGACCTCAGCGATTTTCCAACTGGGACACCAGGGCTTTTTTTATAGAGAAGAGAAAATGCTTGGAAACCCAGAAGTGTTGAATTAGAACTTACGAGGCTGCGCGGCTCCGTTTCTGTTTTTATGTAATAAAGACGCTAAATAAATGCGCTCAGTGAAGCTGCAGTATATTCCGAGTGAGCTGTGTTTATCCTAAGGTATTCCCCTAACGCGAAGAGGAGGGGATTCGGAGGAGACGAGGAGGCGAGGGAGGAGGAAAAATGATCCGTCTGGCTGTGATCTCTTCTGACATCAGCCTTTGCTCGTCTATATCTCTCTGTCGCCCCGTGTCAGGTTTTCGCACACAGTAAATCACGCTGATAAGGTTGGATGTTCCTGTGATGCAGAGAATGCTTTTTCTCCCCCCTCCTTTTGTCAAATTAAAACAGACGTGGCGGCGCGGGGAGAGAGGTACAGTACGACTTGACTGAGACTCAGGTGACAAATTGCCTGTGACGGCTGCTGAGGAGAGTTGTTATTTTTGCGGTAATTGCACGTTTCAGTATTTAAGAGGAGAGGCGGCGGAGGGGGGAGGGGGGGGGTGAGAAATCACACCCAGCCGACACACATGCCGTCCTGTACATGTTGCAGCAGCGGAAATGCACTCACCTCCCTGTTGTTGTAGTCGTCACCGAGAAGGTTGGCGTAGCGCCGCCTCAGGAACCTGCCCAGCTCAAACTGCTGCTTCATTCCCAGCTGGAAGAAAAACATCGGTTTGCTGAATCGTGCCTGACAAACGTCACGTCTGCACGCACACGCAGCAGTGGAACTGCAGTGTGTAGGAGGGACGGTACCTCTGTGAGCTGTCCAAAGCCCTGGGCCCACACGTCCTCTCCATGAGGATCCTTGGGGTAGGACTCAATAGGAGATCGATCGCCGTGTCTGAACACCTTCAGAGTCAACAGGTACAGTATGTCACACAAACAACCCTGCCTTACCTCCAGCTCAGCCCGGATTAGAGCCACAGCGGAGTCATTGTGATGATGTCATCACGACACAGAGGCCAAGTGATGTGAAACTAAATTCTGGGCGCGTCTAATTCAGCCCTGTTAGCGTTACAGCGACTTGGAACAAATCCACTAAATCCTGTCACTGTTTTGATGTCCGACGTTCCTGAAACTAAATTCAAATCTCAACGTGACTTGAAATAACAAAATAAAAACTACCTGAAGCAAAATATGAGTTTGTATATTGATCAATTCATACAGTAGGAACTGTAGTGTGTGTGTTGATCATTCACAGTATAAATAGCTCAATAAACCTACAACCTCTGTTGTTTCCATGAGCGGAACAAATCATCAAAGCTATAATAATTTATTACATTATCCTGTTAAACAAAGCCTTCTTTTCCAGCATCCCGTGGACTTGAGGGAGCATGGGTGATGTTCACGCCTAGGTTGGCCTACAAAGCCACGTCATCCCTGTGGCACTCTATGCTCATTAGTACACCAGATGTGAGGCTGGAAATACACTGTTCACCCAAACATGGTGTTTACTCCTCTTTAAGTGATGTGATGCAGAGAGCGGCTCTGGAAGATTCTTCACGAAGTCATGAGCATTGGATGTGATTTAAATTACTCCTTACAGTTGAAGTGTCATTATTATAGGACAAATAAATACACTAAAACGCACATACTAGTGGAAAATGCACAACCAGGAAAGAATTTCACTCAAACTCTTCAAAGGTCACCTTCACTGAACAGCGTAACAGACAGATATGACAGGTTTATGAACCAGTGCAGTGTCTGGCTGATAAAGGCTTGACACTTTGGTTCAGGCTCAAAATATTCCATGGTCACATAAATGTAAATATATCACTTAACGGTCCCCGCGAACGGCACAAACCCTCCGTTATCAGCGGCGCCGTGCGACGCCGCTCCGCTCTTATCGACCTCGTCATTAGTTTCCTGCACAGATCTCGCGTGTGATTTAAGCTGCGCGCTTGCGTCTGCTGACGACTCACGGCCACGGCGAACTTCAGCACCCGACACTCAACAACCGACACCAGGCAGGCGCAGCAGAGGAGGAAGAAGGAGCCCCAGCTCTGGTGGAACCTCATGTTTGTGACTGGCCGACCTCGATTTGATCACAGCTTCCCTTTAAAACACATAGAAAGATTTGACCCAAAAGATGAGACTGTGATGAACGGCAATGATTATTTTAATCTAAAGGTTACGCAAACATGGCTTTCAGGTCAATTATGTAACGTATAAAATATGTATGCTTAGTCATCATGTTTAAAACACACTACTGGAGGGAGTTTATGTCATCTTCATTTAAACGTTCATTAAAAATGGATGAACGTGTCGGACGCACAACAGGAATGCCTTGTGGAAAAGAGTTTAGCAGGTCGTGTAAAGAACGTTGGCACTTACCTCAGCACGCGTCTCTACACATGTTGTTTATGGTCAGACGATTCACGGACAGGAGGGAGCTGCTGTGCATCCCCAGACTTTAGTCCCACCCGGGTTGACATTAAAAGAAGTTAACAGTAAAGTGCTTTTATAGTCCTCCTACCTGACCTCTCTCTCTCTCTCTCTCTCTAGGGATTTGTGGTCCCAAACGACTTCATCACCAACTGTGGGCCGAATCAATGTCTCTGCCGACCCCCCGCTGGGCCGTGACACGGCAGCCGCCCTCGGCCTCCCCCGTTTGAGTCAGCTGCTGACACACGTGCGGCCCCTCAAAATTGTGTGGATTACCCCCACTTTAAAGCTCCAGTCATGTACAGCGCTCTGATGGGTAACAAACAAATGGGATAAGTGTAGACACACACACACACACACCTCTGCAGTGCTCCACACTCATTATAACTTGCTATGTTGTCTCGCCTGAAATTATAGGGCCCGGAGTGTTTTCCCTTACTCAGCACACATGTGAGTATGTGTTAGTGTCAAAACAGCTTTATGGGATATTGTGGGGATTAGTGGGTGTGAAGATTTGGAGCAACACCGCGATGATGTCTTCTTTGAAAGGGCAACATGGGAGCAATTGTAAAGGTAGCAGACAATCAAAAGAGTATTTAAAGAAGTGACTTTTCAAGGTCACGTGACACATTTAACTCAAGGGATATAATTAAACCTATACAGTATGTCTGAAATAGTAACATTTTGTTCGTTCTTTGTGTTCCTATAAAGCTTTTAAGTATCTTTGCTAAAGTCCTGCACTGCCTTGTTTTGTGTCCGTCCGATAATAATCATCCAAACTGCTCCCTAGCTGAAAGCTAACCGCACATGCACATACAGTAACCTGTTATTGTTCATGTGTACTGCATGCAGTGTCCGTATATCATTAAAGTTTAATGTAAAGCAGCAAAGTGTGGAAATAACGAAGCTTGAGCCCAAGACTTGAGCAAACATATTTACTTACTTTCTACTATTGTACAGATTTCTCTGTGTCCACAAGATTTAATCTCTCGCCGTCTCCCAGGAGCGTACAATAATCCTTCCACTGTCAACACACACTGGATACACACATTAGCGGCTGATACACCTGTTCAAACACATATACTGTACTACTCAGGAAGAACGACAGCCACTTCCACCGCGCAGAGCGTCAGTACATGCACACGCACCCACAGGTGAATGTGATGCACGCACTGCTGCTTTTTACACCGTCTCTGCGAGGGGTCAGTGAACACGCGTCCACCGATTCCCAAATTTATCTGTTACACAAGCAAAACATTAACACACACACACACACACACACACACCCAAGTGGCTGTAGTGTTTTTGTCTTTGTTGAAATAATTGCAGTGATTTTCAAGACCATTGTCATGGCAACGCAGAGGTTGATGCATGTTGACAGAATCTGTTGCAGGGTGACAGAGAGACTGAAAAAGGGAGATAAGAGGTGGGAGGAGAGGCGGTGCGCATGCACGTGCGCATGTGCGTTTGTGTGACGACGGCGGCGGCAGTGGGGGTGGAGGGGGTGTGCATGCGCTTCATGAATACAGTACGGGACATGTCAGCCTGATGGAAAGAGGCCCAAGATCAGCAATGAACAGTTATGAGGGCATTGTGAGTGGAGGCACAAAAAATAAGAGAGAGAGAGAGCGAGAGACGGTGAAAAAGCGGGGTGCTATTTTAGTCCGGGCGTTGTCATGGAAACTGCAGCCTCACTACAAATGGAGACATCCAGAACACATGGATCGTCAAACAAATGGTGTGCGTAGGGCCCAGCGTGAGGCCACGTTGTAGCCGTGCGACGCGGCGCCATCGGCGCCGAACCCGCCCCCACCCACACTGGCACCCACGCTGGTGGCGTGCGCCTCATCAGGATGAATATCAATGGGAGGGGAGCTCTCGAAACGGGTGAGGGGTGGTGGAGAGGGGCCAATGCTCGGAGTTAGCGCTAAGTGACGGGCGATGCGCCCCAATCAGACCCGGAATTACAGCCACTGGCCTGTTTCTTAATCAAGATTCTTTTCCACACTTCACGTCCTTCCCTCCTTCCCTTCCTCCTCTTCCTCTCTCCCCCTTCACTTTCTGTCTGCGCTCCATCCTCCCCCTCTACCCCTCTACCTCTATCACTCTCGCGCTCTCTCTCACGCGCGCTGTGAAGGACGGAGGTATTCCCACATTTCTCCGTTGCTATAGCAACACTGCAGCAAGAACAGGAAAGAGAGGACGCAGGCAGGGGGGGGACGATAAGGGGAGGATGGATACACAGCGACGGGGGGGAGGAGGGGGAGTAAGGCGGGAGGATGGGAGGTGTCGAAGCGGTCTGGGATGAGGTGATGTGTGAGCAATGCTAATGCTAATGGCAGCAGCGCTGGCGAGTTCCCCTCCCGTCGCATCACGCCGCGCGCAGACTTGCGTGTCACCCTGACATTTGCATAATCACCAGTGGGAACCCATTAGCGGCGCGCGTTGCTATGGCCATTGATATGTTCCCGCACGCGGATGCGCAGGCGCCGTCGCCGCTCGGCCAATTGATTCCTTGCCTCTCCCCCGTGACACCAACCGGCTCCGCAGACGCGCCGTCCACCTCCTTGAGCATCACATAGGTATAAAAAGAAACAGAGCAGACCGGCACCTGTTATATTTATACGGAGGCGGCGGTTTGAGACTGAACTGCCGTGCGCTCCTCTCCCCGGTGATTCAATCAGCGCAGGCCAAATGACCCGCTGGACGAGGCTGCGAGACGTTTCCTGCGTGAAGCAAACACACGGGAGACGCAGGACCAGAGCCGTTTCATAATGATGTCGTCACCCCATTCAATCAGTGCTGGACCCGGGATTATATGTATGGCTTCATGTGTGTGTGTTATGGCCTTAGAACAACAGTGTCCTCACTCCACATCTTCATCCTCCTCTTCGTTAGGTTGATATGGGATTAAAGTGTATGATATTGTTCGCTGCTTGATATCTACATGTCAACCGCCTCACTCTCCCCTCCTCTCAATCAATAACTCATCTCTTTACGTAAATATCCTCATCCCCCGTGGGACAGAGATGCCCTTCGTTAGGACTGGAGGAGAATCAGCGAGACGGGAGGAAGGAGCGTGAGAAACGCTCGCTCGTTCTCCTGGTTTTAAAATGCTCCAAAACGCGCACGTTCCATCGTTTCCAAGTCGGGCCCCACAGATCAAGAGCGGAGCAACGTAGAACAAAAGCGGCGGCAACGTGAAAAGTTTCTAACGGCAGCGGCGGAGCAGTCATTCATTACAATAATCTAATTTCCTCTTGGCATCATTATTAGATATTGACAGGCAGCGGGTGGAGGAGCCCCTTGTGGCTTGTTTCTCCTATAGGGCCCCGGCAGACGCTAGCACCACCACTGCACACAGGCTCTAACTGGGTGAGTAAAAACCGCTGCATAATTTATGGAGGCCTTTAGAAGCCAAAAGCACCACAACATTAACCAAGCGGAGTAAAACGCCGGCCCCATCTGCAGTTATGGTAAATCAATACTCAAGTGAGCATAATAATCTTACAACAACATCAGCTCCGTGGCTGGAAAAGTGTTTGCGTGTGGGAGTTCGTGCACTGGGGAACCATTTGCTACATACCTTCCTGCAGTAATTACACAGGAAGATTCTGTTTATAATGTATGATGAGCAACAAATTATTCACAGAAACATAATTAGTGTAAACCTGAGACTACAGTATACGAAGCATCTCCGGTGAGACCGCCTTCTTCCTGGTTCCCATATAATGGTGCGGCTATTAAAAATCACTATATAGTTTTAATAATTCAGACGTTCTCTGTCGGTGAACCGCTCACTTGTTTCGCTAAAATAAGAAACTCCTTTACTCTGCTTTTTCTCGCAGGCGGCCGTCGGGCCGGTCCGCTGGAGTGTTTCATCCCCAGGAAAGGTGAGAAAGCGCCTGTCTGTCTGTTTGTGTCCCTCTCTCCGGGTCGTTAATGGTAAAACGGTCCATTTGTGACTTGAACATGAGCAAAGTGTGATGAGTGCACTAAGCCCTAAGACGAGGTCAGTAAACTTAGAATCTGACCGAAAGCCGAATTCTGAAGCCTGAGGCAAACAAAGGCGTCTGGTTTCCATCGCGTATAAACTCCCACTGACATCTTTTCCATTCTTTCCATAAGCCTTCAAACTTTCAACCTTCTCTGTGCAGTCTCCATGTAAACACTGCCTAAATAGGCCACGGCAGCTCCGGTGCTTGGCTTTGGATTAGCTTCCTTTCGCTGTGACTGCAGGCCCATGCTGCTGTATCCAGCACACCGGTGTCCTCCACAACTGCATGTGCGTATTATTTTTTTCTCTTTTTTTTTGTGCTGCAGCCTTTAAAGTGTGAAGATATTAAAGGCGTTTGGGTTTTCATGCCTCGGTCGGCGCGCAGGCGGCCCACAGCCTCTGATGCGCCCGCGTCACAGCGGAGTTTATGTTGTGTCAGGTTCCCCACAGACTCTGCAGTCTGTCTGTGGGCCAGGGGAGCTGGGGGAATCCCTGGAGAAACACGCGCAGCTGAGAGGTTATTGAATTTGAAGGGAACAGACAGCATAAGGGAACGGAGAGGCGAGTTTCTGGGAAAGAACTGCAGCGCAGCCACCGATAACACAGGCAGACGTGGATGCTGCTTTCAGGGAGTCTGCCACGTCCTCTAAACACCAGCCCGTTTCTCCTGCTTTTTAATTCAGTGTCGACGTGGGGACGTATGTTGATGTAAGCGCCTGTGTATGTTTGCGCTTCCTGCACGGGGTTGTCACTGTCATCGTAATCAAAGTAAAAATTACATGTGATGGAGGAGTAATCTGCATTTGACCATTTCTCTTTCATCTCTACACACACACACACACACACACACACACACACACACACACACACACTTGCTAAATCCAAGAACACTATACTGTAGCACAATAACTCACAGTATGGAAGTTCTGTTTTTTTTTTGGTGTACTGGCCCTTTAACACTATGTTCAAGAAGGTGGCCGAACCCTCTGGAGATCCAGAGTACGAGCCAAGAACAATTACGCTCAACAAAATGACTTTACATCGTGCTTCTTATGACAATTCAAGGCCGACCGCGCTCCTGTAAGGCTGTAAAGCCCGGACACTTCACGTAAACACGTTATTCAGATTCACCGCGTGCTCCGCGGCTTCTGTGTTTCTTATTACACAAATCCCTTGAGGTTGTTGTTTCGTAACGTGCGGCGGACTCGCGCTGCCGAGCGGACATCTGTGATGGTCGCCGCAACCTGGCCTCACCTCAGGGTTCAAAATTCATTTAAGACTATCAAAATCTGGAACATGCATATGAACTGAAGAACAAACTGTGACACAGTGAAGCAAACTATTCCAGGCAAAATATTCAAGATAAGAAGCAGTTGTAATGTGTGCAACCATTATCTTATTTTGAAAGTTTCTGTCTTTTTCTGATTCACCTGCACTAGAAAAAGCAAAACCATATAAAACATATTACAGCATAAACAATTACTGTTTAGACCTTTTTTCATTTTGTTTTATGTTTTTTTATGCAATAACTTATTTAAAACATCATCATGATTAACTGATTTCTCCTTAAATTCGCTGTGTTGCACCGAAGGATGAAATCACAGCGAATAATAAAAGCAGCAAATGCTTCTAATTGCAGAATAACCGGGAAGTCGCACAAACAGGAAACAGTTCAGTCAGAGGCCTCCCAGTCGTCAAGTGCAAGTACAGCACACGTTCATTCAGCCCAGAGAGAAGAAACAGACACCGCTGCACGCCGTGTACCTGGATGAACGCGTGGGGGAAGTGACATTTAATGACAATACATGAGGACCCCAACGGAGAATATCACAGCAAAATACAACCAACAACTGGAGGATGTCAAAAGAAAAACTCACAACATGACTTTATCAAGTGTTTGTATTAAAGAAGTCTATTCGTAACACAGTTCTACCTTTTGTTTTAAAAAGCTTTTAAAAGACACCCAGGTTCTTAATCTACTGTATCAAACAGAGCAGCTTACCTTTAAAGGACCCAAAGGTCAGCCCAGTTTTTCTGTCTCAGATATCACAATTCAATTCATTACGGGGGTTTTGCTCGCAACAAACAAATGTCATCTGGACCGAAGCCCCCGTTTCAAGCAATACGTCGTGCAGATGATGCACATACAGTTTCCCATTTGTCAGCGATCCGCACATATTCCCATCCCTGTGTCGGGGGCCTGTGATCTCCAGCCCCCCCCCCAGTGTTGTTAGCGGTGATGCTAACTGTATGTGGAGCACGCTAGTCCTGCTCAGAGGCACCGCGGCTGAGACGCTCACGAGGACGTATCTCGCATGCTCTTTGAAATGTGATGACAGAGCCCCCGAATGTAGCACATCAAGGGAGTGGCCATATGCTCTGTCTTTAGCCTTCATTTATATTCTATTTGTGTCTCCGGGGGGGGGGGGGGGGGCTACAGTTGAATCCTGCCCACTAGTCTGTTCCTTGAGTCTCGGCACGTTGATATTTCATGAGATTCGCCACCAAAGAACACGACGCTCACAACATGCATGGCCGGGCATATTGGATGGATCTGTTTACATGTGCGGCAGGTATGATGGGACAAAGTGCAGCGTAGCGTGTGGCAGGAGAGATGCGGTGTGGAAGCCGTTCCCCTCACGGATTAACCTCTGGGTGGGCCCGCGTTCACATAATCACTCATATTATCATCATCATCATCGTTATTACATCGTCCCCAATGTGCTTTTCCTCGCGATAAGTGTGGCTTTGCTGATAAGAAAAGCCATCATCGCTCACATAAAGCATCTCCTATACTGCATACGCGCCGTAGGTGTGCGGTTCTGCAGAGAGCCAGCACGCACAGCTGCTTTTGGGTCGGAACCTCGCCCCACGCGTCCGGACCAACTGGCCGCGTGTCCAGTGTGCGCTCAATTGCAACAAACATTTTAGTTATAGCCATTTATCCAAATCAGGTTATTTATTCAATTTGCTTTTTCCTCATTATAATTTTTTTTATGAACCTAACATGAAGGAATCACAATGGGAGAAGCTCACTGAGGGCTAATGTCTGATGAGAATGAAAGTGTATAATTCAGTTTAAAACATACATTTTCCTCCGTAGTAGAAGTGTCTGTAGAACATCTATAGGAGAGCGACTAAGAGCCCGTCTGAGCTCGTTAATAGAGCATATGGAACGTATCATTACAGAATGACTAATGGCTAAACCACAAACCATACATTCAATTTAGGTCCAGCACCGCGGCTGTCTCAACCCTTACGTGTGTGGTCGCCATATTGAGCTGCCACGACCCAATATATGATTGATTTATTTCACACGTAATGATACATGGCTAGACAACTGTACACATTATATCAAACTAACAAAAATAAAGAAATACATAGTTGAAACGCAAGAAGCGTAAATGGCATTTAACATATGAAAGTTACACTGTAAAAATGTGGATCTTACAATTGTCATACAACCAGACATTATTATTATTAATATACTGTACATTTCCATTCATTCCAATCATCCAAAGATGGATGTTAAATCCCTTCTTAAATGCTGTTGCGAATGGATGTCTGTTCATCCTTATCACAGCATTTTATGGCGTGATTATGGTGCCCATGAGCAAGGAGGTCATATCAAATTCCTGTCTAAAAGCAAATATCTGGCTACTGATCCGATTCGAATAACACATTGTCAACACTTTGTTTTACCCATACAGGCCTTTGCAGTGGATCACCTTTGTGTGTTTGTGGGACATAGTTTTACCGTTATGCGATGCTGGCATTGAAGTATCAGAACTGTCAATTGAAATACCAAGTAGCTGGCTTTCACAAAATACATACTGTAATACACTTTCAGAACACAAAAGATCGTAATGATTATTACTGAAGCAACAGACGAAGGTTTGTCAAACAGAGATCTGCGTTTTACTCTTCTACAACCTAAATGGTCTTCATGTCACAAAGCCAATTCAAAGATTCACAATGAGTGTTGCAATTGAGCCCTTATGTTTCTGAGAAGTAGCCAAACGTAAAACATGTATCATAACCAACCTCCACTATACCCGCTGCTGATTATTCATCACAAAGAAACAAACTATACCAGCTTATACATCCACCCAAAATATCTCTGCATCAGAGTCTGCAATGATACATATTTAAATGAAAATATATTTATATAATTTGTGGATTTTTTCACAGTAGTTTGTACTGCACTGTACCTTTATGTCCATCTAGTTATGCCTACATAATTTTCACCTTGAGGGAGTCTATTGAGTCACTCGAGAGAGAGGGTGTGGTTTGTGTGTCGCGTGGAAGAAAAACGTCTCTTGGTTTTTTAGTCTCCGATCTTCAGTGGGGTGAGTGCTGCGCGTGTCTTTTCAACTTCGCTGGCCAAAAAACAATTTGGGGACCGATTACTCTGAAAGGCTAGTTTTTTTTCCCTACGAGAACACAGCTTGTAGAAACTGCAAAAAACATTTGCTTTGGCACAGATTTACATTGTAGCAATGTCCATTCCTTGATTTCCATGGCCATGATAGTTACTACAAGCACAAGTGGCCCATTGTGGTAATCCTTGGCTCATTACACTGTCACGGACATGTCTATGTGTTTGTGTATAGCCGTGTCAGTCCATCCTCTCTCCTGGTGTAATGTCAATGCACTCTAGTGTCTAATCATTCTGTGCATAAACCCAACATCAATCCCCTCTCTGTCTCCAACACTTGCTCGCTCTCTCGCTCCGTATATTCCTACTTTTTTTAGATCTGAGTCTCCTGGACATTTTCTTTTGAGTTCCCCTTGAAGAGAAGAGGCTCCATTTGGGGATTCTGGTTTTGCCCCATGAATCCCTTGATCGATCCATGTAAGCCCATTGTAGGCATGGGGAGAGACATCTGCAGCGGTGGGGACATAGAATTGGGGTTGGTGCCGTTTCCTGACGTGGTGAGCAAATTAGAGGTGGAGATTGGGATTGGGGTACAGGAAATAGGAATATCCTGGCCTTGTGGATTCTTGTTACTGAGGATCCCTCCTGGTCCCATGCCATCGTTTCCAATGCTAAGACCCATCACATTGTTGTTGAAATGATGTGTCTTGTAGTAATGGTTGAGCGTGTCCGTACGGCCAATGTTGGGAAGGTTGACTATTTCTGGGTGATGTATCCTTAGCGTTCCTTCTCCTCCGGTTCCTGAATTCATTGTGGATCCGCCCGAGATCCCGCTTCCAGCCCCGGCTCCAATCTCGTCTTCTACATTGACTATTTCAATGGCTCTGGCCGGGCCGTGGTGCTTGTGTAACTGGTGCTGCTTTCGGAGTTTGTAGAAGACCACCAACATCACGGCTGCCATGAACGTAATGGCCACGAAGCAACCGATGATGATCTTAGTCGTTTTCATCACATCGTCCAGGCCGGGAATGTTGGTAACATCCATTATGGACACAGTCACTGCATTTTCAGTTACTCTGTTGGTTTGTGGTGACAGTGAGGAAAGAGAAGAGAGAGAAGGTGATATAGTGGTAGCAGGTTGTCCCTCTATCACAGTAGGATCAGAGAAATTTATGAAGGTTTCATTAATATATTGTTTGCTTGCTTGCCTTTCATCATCTCCTCTCACTGTCTCAACTGTTTCCACAGTGACAGTGGTGAAATAGCTGTAGCTGTTGCTGGGGTCAGGAGCGGTGACGTTGAGCACAGCCGATGCGGTGGTGTTCCCAGCGGAGTTGGTTACCATGCAAGTATACTGCCCCGTGTCTTGCACAGTCACATTTGTGAAGTTCAGCGTTCCATCGTGAAGCACTGAGATCCTAACGCGGTACGATCCGTGGGTCATCATTGTGCCGTTCGGAGTGAACCAATTCACAGAGGTCATGGAGGTTCCAGTGCGACATTTCAGCTCAGCAGCCATGCCCTCGGTGACATTGAGGTCGGTGGGGGGCTCAACAATCACTGGGGCATAGCAGGTAAAGTGGCTCTGGTCCAGTTCCCCAATGTATTTGCCCTTTAGACCCGGGGGCGCGTGGCAGCGAGCGCAACATGTGGTGTTGCTGGGAACTGTTTCTTTCAGCCACCAGCTAAGCCACAGAACATCACAGTTGCACACCCAAGGATTGTGGTTGAGGTGAACCCTTTCCAACTGGTGCAAAGGGGTGAAGAGGTCGTGGGGCAGGGAGTGCAGGGAGTTGTGGGAGAGGTTGAGCTCCTCTAAGTTTTTGAGGTCATCAAAAGCATTGCGTTCAATGACCGACACTCTGGAGTGCATTAGCCACAACTTGCGAAGTGACACTAGACCCTGGAAGGATCCGGGACGAACTATCCCCAGCTGGTTCCCCGATAACTCCAGCTCCTCTAATCGTACCAGCGGGGTGAGGTTAGGGATGTCCTTCAAACCACACATGCCGAGATTCAAGAAGCGTAAGTTTACCAGACCTTCAAAGGCAGCTTCTGAGATGAAATCCAGCTTCCTGAGTTCCCCTAGATCGAGACGACGTAAGGAGGGAACACGGTGAAAAGCAAACGCTGGCAGTGTCTCGATGGGGTTGTTTCGTAGCCATAGTTCCCTTAGCTTGCTGAGGTACTCGAAGGCCTGTGATGGTACCACTGTGAGTCGGTTGTCAAAAAGCTCCAGCGTGTTGAGGTTGGGAAGGCCATTGAAAGCTCCCACCTCAATCTGCCGAATGTGGTTCTTGGAGAGCTGGAGGATTTCCAAATGCCTCAGGTGCTTAAATGTGTCGGACTTAATCACCTGGTGTGAAAACAAAAACATAATGACAACAGATCAGATTTCCCGTTCACTCCAAACACATTCAGCTTGTGTGTGTGGCTGGCTTGTATTTACCTGAATTGAGTTCTCCTGTAGATTGAGGTATCTTGTGTTCTCTGAAATACTGTCTGGGATTTGATCTAAGCTCTTCCTTGTACAAATGACGCGACTCGCCTGATTGGAGCAGGTACAGGGCGAGGGACAGGGGGACGCTGCCTCGGTCAGCTGAGGTCCATGGTTGTGAAGCCACAACAAAAGCTGGACCAACCAGAGGAGGGGGGAAGGGGCACAGGGGCTGGTCACCATGACAACACGCATGGCAACTGAGTCATGACCCACCCCTATTGCTTTGATGTTAATAAATCACCTCTAAACAAGTGAATTTAGGTGCTTGTCTTGAGGTTCATATTTTAATGCTTGGATTCTATTTCTCCTTCTAGATGATCTTTAAAAATTAAGAAGAAAAAGTCCAATGTTAAATTAAAGATTGTATTTATCATTAATGGATTCTTATTTTACTTTGCTCATGATTTTTGGCCTGTCAACCATTTTGTTATTTCTGGCATGTCATTTCAGGGGAACCTACATTTTCTTTGCTCCCATGACAATCATTAGAGTCGAAAGCTAACTTAGGGGGAGATTTGCTCCTCAAAGTGGCGTCTCTGCGGAGGACGGTGCCGCTCGCTGTAGAGGGAAGAGAAAAAAGAGGAAGGAGGTCAAGTAAGTGCACAGTGCAGTAGCTTTAAGATATTATCCTAGCACACACACACACACACACACACACACACACACACACACACACACACGGCTGTATGTATTCTGGGGACTGAATTTAAATCTCTAAATAACACAACGTCCTGTCACCAGAGTGCGACAGGCTTGGCTGGGCGTTCTTTTCCACAGAGGTGGCTCTTAAATTGTGGCCTGTAGTCTGACTGGTGACTCAGCTGCCATTTTCTTCATAGGTTGAACTTAACATGTGGGTCAGGGTCTGAAATGGCCACAAAATTCTAAAACCTCAAGTTGGGTCGGCGGCACGGCCATTAGGATGACAGTCTCATCAGCCATTTTATGACAGCGGGATACTTGTGGTGGCCGAGCGCGATATAGTACGAGATGCTGGAATTTAAAAGAATGCAAAGCTGCTCGACGCAATTACAAGCGCTGGTGGGAGACTCATCGAGACCTGAGGTTAATGCAGAGATTCATGCCATCCATCATGAGGCGGCGGCACAGCATTACAAATGAGATAACAAATTGTGCCTGCATGCAGTAATTTTGCAATTAAGATATGAGAATAGGAATGATTATTGACTTCTGCAATTTTACTGCAATGCACATGCTGTGTACAATAAAGCATGCACACTAAACCCAACAAGCTCTGCAGCTCGCGTGGATCAAACAACTCAAAAATATCTTTCACTAGAAATATGTAATTGTGTGTTGTTGTTTTTTTTTGCTGGCGATAGCATCACAGACTCCTTAAAACAGAAATGGCTGCGAGCATCAGCAGACTCACTAAATTTAGAAATGCTTGGGTTTACTCCATTATGATTAGCAAGCGGCAGTGTTTATTGTCTTCTTGAGCGTGTTACACTTGGCATCATGACTGTAACAGTCACACGCCTTTGTTGCTTCCGTACAGTACGTCGCACAGTGGGAGTCCATCATAAATCAACCTCCGGTCTCATTCCCCACACATTTTGCCTGGTGTTTATTTAAGCTTCCATGTCCATCCTTAGCATCTCCTCTCCTTACGCAGCGACGATGCATGCGCTCCTAGAAACACAGTTGCTGTGGCAACCTGCTCACTCACCATCTTGTGTTTTTACTGTCCACTGCCCTATTCCACATTGCTGTGTTTAGCTGAGCATTGATCAATGTTTACTGTTGATCACCCATCGAATTTAGTTTTTTTTATATAATAACTTCTCTACTACATGTCCACACAACTGTCTGTTCACCTAAAGATAGAAAATGTAAATCTAGTGGTGTGAAAATATAGGTTTGCATAGTGTGTGGGAGCAGGGAGGCACAGCTGAACCTTGGCCTTCAGTTTCACAACAGACGGAATAAATCTGCCATCAACGTCTACGAGGTCTGAAGATTAGGTCAGCATCTGTCTTTAGTAAAAACAGACTTCTGAGAACTCTTAAAGCAGCTATTTAGAAAGCTCATAAGAGAGTGTATGCTAAAAATAGTTTCAAATGCTCTGCACATCCCACAGACTCTCTGGCTTCTGACACACACACACACACACACACACACACACACACACACACACACACACACACACACACACACACACGGGTTTCACTATTCCACATCCAGAACCATTTTAACTGTATCTCCCTCACAGAAAGAAAAACACTCGTTGCTGTGTTCCCAACACTGACGAGTCTCCTTCTTATCGCAGGTAGTCATGCATTTTAATGGGCTGAGTTGAAATAATGAAAGCGTCTGGTCTGCGACGTCAAAAATGCATCTGATCCAGAATAATGGTTTGATGGCTCCAGTGGTTAGCTCATCATCAAATGATTCATCAAAACCACGTCAAACCACCGTTCATGCCAGTGCAGTCAAAACAGATTTCACTTTTACATTTTATTTTTATATTCTTAGACTTAACATCATAGTTTAGACTGAATAAAGGTAAAGATGAAGTTTACCTTTTATAACATGAATGAAATGAATAGATAGAAATAGATTCTGAGATGTTGCAGGACTGAGCACAGACATTCTGGTGCAGCTCTAAGATCTGAATATTGTTTTAATCCACGGTTGCATAATTAGGCGCATTGTAATGTAATGTTTGCTATTAAGGCACGAACACTGTACCGACGGGGACTGTGAAGCAGCACAGCACAGAACTGTGCAGGAGGCAGAGACCTTGAATGCGCCGACGCCTGTTGCCTTGACCTCCACATCCTCAAGTTTTCTCACCACATGAGAGCACAAGAACAAAAGCCAGCGTCGACGACGGGCTTTTATTTTTAGACGATTACACCTTGACTCATTCCGTCCCGTTCTGTGGCCGGTGGCCTTCGTCCCCGTCCCCGCGCTCGCTGTGGGTTCTAATGACACGTCGGCCGCCTTATTATTCCTCTAGCCCGTCTCCACTCGCAGGTATTTCTCCTTCCTGGTCCTAGCCGGCTTTTTTTCATGTCAAGAGAAGATTGCTACCATGTAGATATTGATTATTCGATCAGGCCTGAGAGAGCGCTCAGTCGTGAAAAGACAAATTAGCTGCAAGCTGCTGACCAGTTGCTACAAACTAATCACATCATTGTACGCGCCTGATCGTATCAATGCCTCGCTCTCCACAACAGTTATTAATTTATGGTTTATGAAGAGGCAAAAAAAAAAAAAACCCTCTTGTTGTTTTCGATAAACACTCCGCGGCTGTGGGACGTTTCCTGTGCGCCTACACGAGGCCCAATTAGACCTCATGTATTCGCAGATGGTCTAGATGAACACAAAGCAACACAGGTGCAGCAGGGCCAATACTGTAACTATGACAACACCAGATTGATTCGGGACGTGGGAATCAGGGGAGGATGGGACGCATTTCACCAGTGGGCAGCTTTCAGGGGGAGAAAATTGCAGGATCATGCCAAATACCCCCCCCCCCCCCCCACGTTCATCTGATGAGAAGTGTTTCGCATTTCTTAGATATCAACCCATGGGGGGGGTGAAGGCAAAAGGAGACATGACCTGACGCTTTCTCCTGCAACCGCTAATCTGCAATCACCCCCCATCATATAGCCTCCAGCCTAATATCTCCTACAATCCAACAGAATGGCCTTATTCATCTATGCAGCTGCGCTCACTACGGCGCACCTTCTCGGGGACGCAATTGAAATTCTGAATAGGCCTAATTCTGCACATGCTGCATTACAAAATGGCTTGCATCCATTCCCTCTTCGCGGTAATGACAACATCACTGCGCCCCCCCCCCCTCGAAAAAAAAATCCATAGGCTGAGAATTTATTAAAGCAAATAATAAGCGTGGGCATGTTTACATAAGAAAGCGCGTTAACCGTGTCCTTTTAATACACCACAGCTCCGATCCACTGACATCGACGTCGACTGTGTCTATTAGTCAAATAAATTCCTCGCCCTAAGTGGTCGTGCATCCGTGCAGCGTTTGCGCGTCTCGTTCTTCAGTCATTTGCCCTTTCGCGACTGATTTGAACATTCGTGCACGTTAGGTAACGCATGCAATAAGCGCGCCGGCCATTTCAGCCCCTTCTACCTGTGCATCCAATACACACGTACCTCAATATTCGGCCGGCTGCGGCGCGAGGTCGACGCTTTCTCGCTCCTCCTCGTCCCCTTCTCCCGGTCGTCCGTTTTCCAGCCTCGCTCTCCGTCCGCTCCGTTCCCTTTGCCCCTAGATCGATTCGCCCGTTTCCGCGGCTCCGCGCCGCCTCTCGCTCTTCTAGGCTGGATCTGCAGCGCCAACGCAACGCGGGGGGCTACAGCGACGGCAGGTTAAAGATGAACACAATCCACACAGAGGCGAGTAAGGGGGGGGGGGGAGGAGGGGGAGGAGGAGGGGGGGTCAGAAATCAAATTAAGGGTCGTTGGAGAAAATGACGTTAGTATTATCACATTTAGGAGCGAGGTCTGGGGCGAGTGCGTTCATGCGCCTCATCATCCTTGGAGAGGAGCGCAGGCAGCAAACGCGACGGCGCCCGCTGGGCAGAGCATTTTGCGTCCAGCACAGGCGGCTGTTTACGCACATTCCGTACGTTCGAGCCTGAATCCCACTAAGAGGAAGGCGTCGGAAGCGCGGACGGAGCGCCGGCGCAGCGCGGGTGCACGCGCGTGCCGTGGACGTTTCCACGGGTTACGCGTGTCCGCCCGAACGGCTTCATCCGCGGCAAACGCGCCGAGATCGCGTACGTGTAATGGACATGTGACTCAGTGGCAGCGATTTGTGTCAGTGTGTTTGTTCTGATGGAGCGAGGTTTCGGGCGGTTTGGTGCGCGTTTGTCACGTAATGGTCACATGTGTCACCATAATCACATCTGCAGCAACGTCCACCCAGTCTTAAATAGTTTGAAAGGCAACTAATATCCGGGCTCCGTGCCGCACGTGCGTTTTAGTGATGGCCACACTGAGTCTGTCAAAGTAACCAGGTTACTCTGTTTCCTGAGTATAATGAGTATTTATTTGTTTTACAGTAGAACCTGAAGCCTCATATAAATGCGCCTGCATCCAGATGTGCACAGCTGCTGCCTCAGGTCTCAAACAGACTGGGAGCGAGGACGTTTACGCCGCGTTCTACGTAACCAGCCTCTCAGTATGCGCTTCCGTTCGTCAAGTGCTTCAGACTCCGTGCCCTTCAGGAAGTTGTTTCCTACTTTGCAGAAGGAGAGAGTCGTCCCTCGCAGCTTCCTCTCCGCTCCCAGGACTGTTTTTGTGGGTAAAAATAAATCTCAGTCCATCTCCGCTCTGTCTCAGCCCCCACTAAAGGTCAAAGGACAGAGGAGGCCAGCTATGCTTCAGAAAGACCCCCAAGATATATACAGTCTTTCCTGCTCTCCATCCGTCTCCCCCCTTCCTCCCCTCGCTCACCCTTTCCCCTTGCTCCTCCCCTCCCTCTCCATGAATGCTGTAGTGAGCATTGTTCACAACCACTAGCTTTTGCTGAAAGCCGCACAGCAATGAGGTCTCTGTGCCTTTTGCCTCTTCCTCTCCCCTCCCCCTCCGCGGCCTCTCTCTCTCTCTCTCTCTCTCACCCATCTACCTCTCTCCTTCTCTCTCTTCCTCCTCCCTTCTCTCTCTCTCTCTCCCTCTCCATTAAATTTCCAGTCACACAGTGGTGCAGAGGATATTCCTCCTTTCCCTCGTTCTCCCTCTTCTCTCATTCCCTCTCGCTCGTGCTGAAATCTTAGCCCACATCCAGTCTCCCGCCCGACCGGGCTGCTTTGCCGCGCTCATCTTCTCCCTCTGTACATCACACCGTGCCATTTAAAATGATTCCACGCCAAGCCCACCCTGTGACCCCCCCCCCCCCTCTCCCCACTCTCTGTCCTCACAGTGTCATTGCACGTCGGGCCCGATATTCCCCCGTATGCATATAGCACCCTCGCGTGTGCACCTTTGAGCGTGTTCATGGGGGGGTGCTTTTGTGCACAGTAAATGAACAAACACTCATCGGCGTATTGCTTGTGTCATCAGTACAGGAAGGCTCCCGGACTAGAAATACAGTGGGGAGAGCTAATCCCACTATCCAGAGGACAAGCGCACGGCATTTCCAATACAATCCAAACCCCATAAACTCTTAATGCTGTGTTAGGAGCCACGGGGGAGGGGAGGGGAGGGCGACGAGGATTTGGCAGCCACATGCTAGTGCCAAGACATATGTGGCATGCTGATAGCACTAGCGAGGTGCAGCTCACACTGTGAAGGAGCTGGGGAGAGGTGCTGATACACATCCATCACTTCCATCACTTTGGGTTTAGTAGCTACAGGCCTCACCGCCGTGGAAGTGGGTGGCTGAGCGACTACGAGGATTACGGATCATTGCGGATCATTACTGTAGGAATCTGTGTAATATGCGAACAAAGCGATGTGTTTTGCAGATAGGTTTAAAATCGTGGGTTTGGCGCTCGTTGCCATCTGTGCGAAGAATAAGGGAAATACAAAGGAGAGTTTGGAGTTATTCATGGTGACATCCCTGTGTGTGTGTGTGTGTGTGTTAACATGTGCACGCGGGTTAGAGACGGAGAGGGAGAAAATATAGAGAGGAAAAATCCTAGTGTCACAGTATCTTAGCAACTGCCTCCATCTCCTTGGAGACAAGAACTGACATCATTTCCTGTCTGTGAGAACTCACTTTTGGTTTGTACACATTGTGTTTCTTTATTTATTTTTTATTTTTTTTGCGTATGAGTGTGAGGGCATGTACGCATGTGTCTGTTTGTTTGTGTGTCGGTGGTCATATGCAGATGTGGGCGTGCGGCGTGTGCGCTGATTCAGACCTGCGTGCAAGAATCTCACTCAATCTGAGAGTAACAAAGGGAGGAAAAGTGTCAAATGAATGGGATCGGCCTTGATTTTTACTTATATTGTTCTTAAACCAGTATTTTAGAGCGAGATTCATGAGGTGTGGGAAATATCAAAGCCAATGTTAATCAGTTCACGCTCCAAATGATTCTTAGAAGCAGCTTCAGTCCATAAATGTAACTCTGTACTGACCTTGTCTTAATGTCACCGGTTTTATTTTTCCAGTTGTCCTCTTGCAGCCAACACTCTACTTACACAGTTTATCCAGTGGGTGCTGCAGACGCGAGGTCATCGGCTGCCACCTTGTGAGCAGCGGAGTGAAGTGCAATCAGAGACACACTCCCTCATCCTCTCACTGACCGTTGCTCTGCGATCAGCGGATTAAGCCTTTTCGATTCAAATGGAAGTGGTAAGTGAAACGAGTGTCAGGGTGATAGATGCCCATTTAAAGATTAAAACCTTTAAAACACTCAGTATGAGCCGAAGAAGGAAAACAATGACTATAAGCTAAAATAGTATTTTCATTGTGGATTTTATTTTGAGGATCGCTCAAACAGCTTCCTATGATTCAGACCCCATCCTCTTCCTCACTCCATGATCCTCACCCCCCCTTCAAGATCACAGTGTCATCACCATCACACAACTGATTACTCATCTTTTAACCAGGGTCACAGGGTCACATGCAGGTGTGCACCCAGACACATGACATGGAAATGCACGGGTCAGCACATAAATAAATGATTTCATATATTTGATAAATGTCCAACATGGCACCAAGATGATGCATTAGCAGAACCTGCACACCTCAGCATGTGAAGAATAAAAATCTGTTGCTGTAATAAAAAAAAAGAATATATATTCGATTCGATTATACTTATAATACATAAGAAATACAGTGGACAATAGGGACAAAAGCTTTATGGGTCGGCTACCAAACAAAGTGTAACAATAATAACAGTGTAGATAATAATCCAGTAGACTTTACCTGTGACATTTTGATCTATTGTCTCTGTGTCATGAACAAGTTGCATGATTCTGTAGATGACCAGAACTCAAATGAATGGAAGTGAGTGAAGCCATCTGCTGAATTCATCTTGCTTGTACGGGTTTCTTTACTTCTCGGACTCATTATCGTTTCACAAGTTTCTTTAAAGGTGTCATTATGTTCAACTGCAAAACAGAACAGTAAACACTTAAAGCCGGGTAGAAATCGGTTCTACGAACCAAGATGAGGAATAAATAGTGAACACGAACCCTCTATCAATAGCTCAGTTTTTCAACAATACTAATAAGACAGGCTACATAAGATGTATTAACACTAGATAAACTGAAACACAACTCAATAAATTATATTACATTGTCCAAAAAAGTAAAGTAAGATAAAAGTCTGATAATAATATTAATTTAAATAATAATAATAATAAATGATGCTTGTGTGATTACCTCTTTGCAGATGGTCTTGATTGCACTTTTATTGCGTTCACATTTCAAAAGTCCCTTCTTCTCGTAAAACAGACAGTCCACGAGAAGGTCTGCATCGGTGTCCAGCTGTCTGCAGCTCGGTAACGTGTAGTTTGGGTCGAATGTGTGATGCATTGCCACCAGCACCACTTTCTGTTTCTCTAATTTTACTACACAGAAAACAAAGCGCATGAGTGACAGCTCGGACCTCGACATCGCACCTTCTCTTCATGTTTACCTGGGAGGTTGGATAGCGCTGCTTTAACGTCGGTCTCATAACGACTGGCAATGGGACAGAAGACGATAATGGCGTCACTCTTTTGAATTTTTGTTGTTTTTTTTGCCCCTCTTCGTTTCAGTTTTTTAAAAAATTTCTTATGCGCCCCCAAAGTGTTTCCTGCTACTTGTGGATACAGTTTTACCATTTTACCTGCAAGAGAAAAGAGCAAATAGGGTCGTTTATCCGAACAATATACTTTTAGTTACTCTTATATCGTGTTATATAAATTATAAGACAACTTACCGTTTAAGTCGCTAAGAATTCTTTAAAAGCTAATTTTTCTCGTAGACCTACGACTTCCTTCCTGCTTTTAGTCTAAAATGCTTTTGCTTTCGATTCACGTTAAGGTGACGTACCATAAGATGACCAGCAGGGGGCGGCGTTGCGACATAGTAGTGTCTTCACAGACTGTTGTTTCGGGACGGACGTGTAACCAACATTTAGGAAAAATGCAACAGTAAAATGTATTTTTTCTGAATTATACTAGCCATCTGTAAATTAAAAACAATCTTCTCCTTTTTTCCTTGTGTGCTTCAAATTTTTACAGTACTTTAACTCATATGCAGTACATAAATATGACCAGTAGGTGGAAGCATTATAACGTTATTGGTTTCTTTTAAGGGTGAAGGTTTAGAACAAGACACACACAGTGCCCTGAATATGAAAGTATACAATTTTAGTAAATAGAGCTTCTTAAAATGATACTGGTCAGAAAGCAAAGCTTGGTAAGATGAATTAATATATATACAGCTGTTCTCCTCGTCAGCATCTGGACTGGGTTTTACTGAATCACCTCAGGCCTGGAAGCTGCACTTATATCCTACTGTAAAGAAATTACTGTGTGTTCATCTGGGGAGGTGGTTGGGTTCTCCATCCATCTGTAACATAAAATCATCTTGAATATCTGTGTCTGCTGCTGGAGTCTGATCAGAGGGAAGACAGGCTGCGTCTACTGACCTCTGACAAATGAGCAGTGCGGCACATGGTCAGTGAGCAAAGCCCTGGAAAAAACCTGTAAAGTTAGATCGCAGAAAGGCAGAACATGCTTTGCCTTATGTTCGTCCTGCTCCTATGGGTGAGTTCTGCGTCAAACCGTAAGGAATTGCATTATATTTTATTAGTTTTCCGTCATCATTTACATCAGTGTGAAACGCAAACGCCCTGTTTTGCAATAAACACATGTTCTGTAAATTAAACCGGAGGAAAACTGATTTGAAGTATCATCGCCCTCGATAGCGGCGGTGCAATAACAAGGCGCGCGCTCACAGGGGATGATTATAACATTTAATCACGGGCCCTATCGCGGCGCTTTGCAGCCTCCTCGTCCCAAGGTTTGATTTACCCGCCCTCTTCCTGAGGAAAAATCTCATTCACTAGACAGATTGCTGAGCGGCTCTCTCCCACGAGGCCCTATAAATCATTCTTTAATCAGAGACCTCTGAGATTGGGCGCAGACACCTGCGGGAGCGGCGCTGTGACACTTCAACTCCTCTTCGCGTGTCTCTGCAGCGCTAAGAGTTTTTTATCCCCGCCCGCTTCAACCTCGGGCTTGTCTGCATTTGTATCAGTCATCAGGGGACCAAGAAGGATGACCCGCTCGGCGCAATCTGCTCACGCCAACGCCCCGGCGCGCGCTGTGATAGGCCGAGAGGGATGTCGGCACCGGGGACGAGGCTCCTGGTTGGAGGCTCCGCGCTCATAATTAAACCTACTAACTGAAATGATAAGTGGCTCCAGCTTTAAGTGACTTTGAGGCTCTGCTTTTTCATAATTGAATTGGTCGGCTCCATCGTTGCACATAGTAAGACTGGGGCCGCCGTGCTCACCTGCAGAGATGCTCACAGAGCGGGGGGCCAGATGTGGATCTTTGCCCCGGGCCCCTAAAATTGATTCATCCGGCCGTGTTCAGCGCTTCTGAGCACTTCGAAGAAATTCTTGGCAATTCGAGGTTATTGCTTCACTAAATCACCCTTAAACAAAAAGGCCTGACAACTATTCCTTTCCCGTCTTCTGTTTTGTTTCATCTGAAACGCTCGACACGCACAAACTAACATTAGGATGTGAATTTGAGCCCTCGTTTTCTCATACATAGCAGGAGTGTGTGTTGTGTGCAGGCCGGGTTTCTATTGGTTGACATCATTAAATTATGGAGCATTAAATTATGGATGTTTAAAAATGCGTTTCATCTTAAAATTTTTATTTGTCACATGCTGCTGGAGGAGACGTGTCTGCACCGATGTTTAACTTAATTGTTACGCAATGCTCATCATCTATATATGCGAACTTCTTTCAATTATATCCAGCGTGTGACTGGCGAGAGATGAGCCACGGACCACGCTTACATGTTTACTGGGCTGCAGCGCTGCGCCAGAAGCGCAAACCTGCACGCTGGGATGCAAGTAAAGTCAAATGAAAGCGAGGCGAGAGATGAGGAGGGTTTTTTTTTTCCTGAAATGCAAAGACCCTCTGACGTCACCGTGTTGAAATATTTTTTTCTGTCGCTCGGGCGGTTTGGAGCCGACAGTCCGCTCAAGTTACCGGAGCGCGCTCTCCTCCTCCTCCTCCTCCTCCTCCGCGATGGACGCGGACGCATCCAGGAGTTTCACAGGGACGCGTCGTTCCCAAAGTCCGCGCGCGGCGAAAGGCGACTTCTCCATTGATGAACTGAAGAGACGGGACATGGATGGATGTTAACGTAACGAGCTGACTGAAGTTTCATAAGATTTCTGCTTAAAGGACTGAACAACCAGAAAGAAAGGGACGCGTCGCAGAATCAATCAGAAAAACCATGCACTGTTATTATCCGTGGAGAGATGGCATGCGTGCTCCTCTTCAACCGACTTCTCCCCTTCTCACACCGGCTCACAAGAACATCCATCGGCGTATTATCGCTTCTCCTCTCATATCTGTGCTACTGCGCGCTGTTCCCCGCCGGCACCGTCATGCAGAAGTCAGGTGATGTGACGCCCGGCTGTCGGCGGGACGCGGCCGATGGAGCCAAAAGACGCCCGGAGAAAGCCGCCTCGTGCGCTCCGACGGCGGCGGACGCGCGAGCGAGCGGCGCGCACGCGTCGCGCCCGAGGAGCGACCGAAGACCCCCCTCGACCGCGCGCGCGGCCAGGAGCGACACGCCCAGCCCCCCGGTGGGCTCCTTGAAGTTTGGGAATAAAAAGTTGCCGAACGCCATCATCGTTGGCGTGAAGAAGGGCGGAACCAGGGCGGTGCTGGAGTTCATACGGATCCACCCGGACGTGCGCGCGGCTGGGACCGAGACGCACTTCTTCGACCGGAACTACGACAGGGGCCTGGAGTGGTACAGGTAAGACGGGGTCACCTGCGCAGGCGCCTTCACGCTGGCGTTGGCGTGCACGCGCGTTTCTGGCGATCTCATTCAATTATCTGGTTAAGATAAAACAAAATAATCACCAGAGCTGAAACGTTAACCTCATCCTCGCCGGATTGGCGCCATCCGGAAACTGTTTTAGTAAAGTCAGCTGTTTGCTCCCGGAGCCGTGACCCCTCCCCCTCCTCCCCCGGGTGCCTCCCTGTGTACTGTACACTTTGTTTTGAGGTGGGTAAACACAGTCTCTCGACTCATTTCGTGTTTTTATTACACGCAACTTCGGAGACCCGGGCCGCGTCTACAGCGCGTTCGCAAACAGTGGCCCCCTTCCTCGATGTACTGTGGAGCCATTCATCATATTTCTCATAAAACCCACCCTCTGGAGGCAAACGGTGTAAATAGCAGCGCGCGGAGCGGCTGCGGCTGCCGCTGCCAGGCCTCTGAGCCATTGTCTTGTTTATGGTAATATCTCCAACAGTGACTGATTTATCGATTCGGATGAAATGCTAATTGGAGCACGTTTGCACGCGGAGCCGCGTCATCGTCACGCCGCTCCGTCCGATGATCAATTATCTGTCGGCGCGGCGCGTCACGTGGGCCGCGCGCGGCGTTATCCAACGTGCCTAATTACACGCGGACGGATGGTTTGGGCCGCGAGCTTTTGCGCGCACCTGCTCGCAAACACGCTCGCGACAGCGGTTCCACGCAGACTCCGCGTTAACGATCAGCTCGCGCGCCTATCAGCGGTACCATGGAATAATTAGAGGCTGAAGGTATCTCCCGTAATTGGCGCTCCTCAGGACGGCTGGAGCCCTTTTATCTCTGAGATGTGTCTGCGCGCAGAGAAACCCCGTCCATTACGGCGGCTGACTGTCAGCTGTCAGAGCCGCGGAGAAAAGGTCAAACAGCAACACGTCGGCTTCTGGGGCCCGCTTTCAAAATAAACCGTTGCTCCTCTGAAGCTCTCTTGTAGATCACTGAAGGTCAGACTATTGTGTGGAACGGTCCCACTCTGCTGCTGCTGTGTGGATTCTGTTTGAAGCAATAACAGTATAAAAAAGTAAAGAGTTGAGTTGCTGGACCAAGGAATGAAAAACTTCACAGGTGGGTTTTGGGTCCGATGAGCCATTCAGGAACGACTCTGTAACTTTTGGTTTCGACTGTTTGCAGGTTAAGCTGTAAAATCTAATGTGTGTTGTGTATTGTCCAGAATCACTAAACTAAACATGATGCATGTTCCATCAGTTGATTAACTCCTGTATCAGCCTCTTGAAATGGGTCCATGCTTTGCGATGGTTCCCAGTCAAATTTCAACCTCTTACTCCTACTGTGAAAACGTACCTGTTCAAATTCTGTCTTTCACGGCCGCAGTGGCCTAGTTTGAAGACCCAGAAGCAACAGAGCCACCCGCTAAATGTGTTCTGTTCGCACTCACGGTGATTTATTACTCTTGAACCGCGCTCGGCTGAAGCGCGGGAGAGCTGTCGGCGAGACGAGTCTCCAGTGACAACAGAATCCTCGGACTTTTCTTCGGGGCGCCTATTGTGCATCGAAAGACTGGGTTCATGACCAAACTGGAAAATAATAATAACGTAGTCCAGCCGTAAATAGACACCTACTGTAATACTTACTTTTGCTTTTTGAGTGAATGCCCCAAGTGTCTGAGCCTTTAAGGTAATTTAAGCAGTTCAAACGTACAAATACGTAGGAAACATGTTTAAAATGATGAGGAACCTCTATCTCACTGAGACCTTTGCTTGTTTTCCTGTCTTCCATTCAGGGGTTTAATGCCAAGGACTCTGGAAAGCCAGATCACCATGGAGAAGACGCCAAGCTACTTTGTGACTAAAGAGACGCCGCGCCGCATCTCCGCCATGTCCCGGGACACCAAGCTCATCGTGGTGGTGCGGGACCCCGTCACCCGGGCGATTTCCGATTACACGCAGACTTTAACTAAAAGCCCCGACCTGCCGAGCTTCCAGGAGCTGGCCTTCAGGAACCAGAGCGCCGGCGCCGTGGACGCGTCGTGGAACGCCATCCGGATCGGACTGTACGCCCTGCACCTGGAAAACTGGCTGCACTACTTCCCGCTGTCCCAGATCCACTTCGTGAGCGGGGAGCGGCTCATCACCGACCCGGCGGGCGAGCTGGCGCGCGTGCAGGACTTCCTCGGGCTGAAGCGCATTGTCACCGATAAACACTTCTACTTCAACCGCACCAAGGGCTTCCCTTGCCTTAAGAAGCCCGAGAGCAGTGGATCGCCCCGCTGTCTAGGCAAGTCCAAAGGCCGGACTCACGTGCAAATAGACCGAGATGCTATTGAGCAGCTGAGAGACTTCTATAGACCTTATAACGTCAAGTTTTACGAAATGGTAGGCCATGATTTCAAATGGGAGTAGAGGTTTAGGACGTTTTTAAAGAATTTGAAGAATGACTTATGAGATCCATCACTCTGTCTTTGGAGTGACGCTAACAAACAGAGCTCAACCTAAGATGGCGTAGGTTTGGTTTGCCTTTGTCCGTGCAGGAACGTACAGCAATCGAGTCTCCGGGCTCGTTCTCATATATTATTGCTGACTAGATCCCCCTTTTGCTGACTGGTTGAGAAAAGAGGTGAAGTTCCAGGGAATTGGATTAGTTCCTCTTAAAACCTGCTTCACTAATCAAAGGAGGGTTTGAAAGCAAGACCTTGGTAAATGTCAGTGAAGTCTTCAGGGAGAGCAGGAATTAAGCTGCAGCACTGTGGTGGCAAATCCGCAACGTAAAGCCATACTGTGAGTAGGAGGCGTCCAGCGTTCGCGTTGGTCTCATCAGTTTCCAGAGTTCATCCTGCAGCGCGTGGAGCAGATAAGACGCCTTACGCACGATCCCCGTCATTAAACCAGACACAAGCACGAATTCAGCTTTTTATTTTTGAAGCCATGACCTTGATAAATTGTATTTGACAAAAAAAAAGTTACGCTGAATGTTTTTTTTTTTAATCCCCTCCTTCGTTCGATTTTTTTTTCTCCAGGACGTCTCACGAACCAAACAACGGCCATTAAAACTGTATCCCGGTGTCATAATTGGATTCTGAAGTCCGAACGCGTGACCTTTTCACATCTAGTTAGCGAAGTGCTTGTTTCCCCGGCAGATTAGGCCACTTGGCGTTATTGCATTTGTCGCCCGTGCTGCCGGTGGAAACGTGTCCTCGGTGGCTTATTGCATTCTGCGCGGCCTGTTGTGCGGCGGCGCCGGGTGCGGATGAGTGGGTGTGGGTGTAAAGAATTTCAATCTCTCCTTCAAAGACAAAGCAGGGAACACCTCGTTGTGGCAGGTTATCAAATAGATTCCAGGACGGCGGCGGCGGCGCGGTCGCAGGGAGAAGTTTGGGTTTGGCTGCGCCGTGTGAATACTAAAAGCTGGAACGCCAAAACAACGGCGGGGAGACGGGAACTGAGATGTGAGGGGAAGTTTCCAGGATGTGAAGCGAGTGGGGTGAATTATTAGGCAGCAATGAGCCGATCGGGCTGCAATTTATTTATGCTTTAAATTAAAGCATACAGGAGCATTATTATGACTAGAGAATATATACAAATTATTATTCACATTTATTGGTGAGTAACTAAACATTAGTTTGACCTCTCATAAAACAGACTCAGTGTTGTTGTACCTCTAAGTGTGACAATGTGTTTCTTAACTAATAATCCTCATTAATGATGATTTCCTGGCACTGAAATGTAGGACACGTTGCTTCTCTCTATCTACATACCTCAGAAGTCTAGTACTTTTATCCGTTTGAATACTACTTCATCTGAAGCCCTTTTGAAATTTGCATGTAACAGAGTATCCTTTGAAGATTTGTTGGTGTTCGACACAGAGAATACGGCGAGTTGAGCTCAGGAAGCCTCCAAACTGGTCTTATTTTCCCATGGCTGGATGCTCAGCAGCAGCACCCCCCCACCCCCTCGTTCTGCAAATGGTCGCGGAGCATTGTTAGGAGAGGAATCATAAAAGGCGCTCCACTCTGTGTGACCCTATCTCTGCCCAGACGTCTGCCTTTTCTCTCCCTCTGTCGCTTCACAGCTCCTTTTTCACTCAGCATCTCTCTCCCTGTCCTAGCATTCATTAAACCCATACAACCTAGCCCCCCCCCCCCTTGTCATCGCGCTCGCCGGCGGCTCATTGAGCGTGCACAGGTGAGCGTCCGGCCGTCCGGCCACTGTGAGCGGCAGCTCTCTGTACGGTACACATGGGTCCTAATTAGGCCTGAGGGCTGCAGAGGAGCGATCCCCGAGAACAAGCATCAGCCAGAGTCTGATTAGGCTCTGCTGGCGAACGGCTCTCCAGAGATCGCTTGCAGGTCAAATCCCTCGCACGCACACACACACACATATCTTTCTTCTCATATATGAATTCCCTCAGGTAGGAGCCCATGCAAATTACCGGACCCTCTGCATTTCCGAGCACCGTGACGTGAGTGACCCACTTGCACCGGAGCCTAATGAGGTGCTTGTTAAGCTTAATGAGTATTTGTTAAATGGCAGTGTTCATAAAAAATTTTTTCCTATTAAAGAAAATACTCAACGACCAATGGAAGCACTTACAACAAACGTCTGCGTGCGATTAGGTTGAAAGCGTTTGTGGAGCATATTTTCAATCAGAATGTTTTCCTAAACAGTCCAGTTTGCAGGATTCGGTCCCAGTGGGACCTGTGGTAATTACACAGCGTTGGAAACACCTGAAAGCGCTGAGGAGATCAGTTAGTACGTCAGCGCTCTGTTGATAAGTGACGCAGAGACTAATGATGAGACTTCAAGGACGAGAGCAGACACGTATTGTTCCTTTAATCTCTCCCTCTCCCAGTTTGGGAACGAGGCTTCCTAATGCTAACATTGAAGCATTTAGATCCAGCGCTGATTAGCACTTAAAGCTGTATGACTGCGTTCGTGTACTAGAGGAGGTGAAACTCAGGCCCGTGGGATGAGGACAGAGGCAGCAGAGTGTCTGAAGATCATACAGATGCTGCTTCTAATAATTGTTTCACTTCTTTGGGGGGGGGGGGGGGGGGGTTTCAGTGCAACCATTGACGTTTAACGTTTTACATGCGTGCTCCATTTAGGCTTTAGTGCATTAAAATAGCCGGCGCTCTCGCACCCTTCCTCGTTTCCGGGGCTGGGGATGTTCACATGAGATGGAATTAGGCTCCCCGGGATCCGAGGGAGACAGCAGCTGACACTGCAGAGGCAGAGCTTCGGCAGCGGCGCCCGTTCGGTCCTAATGCTTCAGAATAGTTTAACTCCTGCAGCCGACAGGGTGTCCCAGTGGTCAAAATCACCGGCGGCTTCGGAGCCAAATTAAAACCAAGTGCCAGCAACAGTGGCACAGTCTCAAGTACGTAATGATATATGGTGCAGGACGAGCTGCAGTGTCCGCGGATGACACTGAAGGGACTCCGTTACAGAGGGAGGAAGTATATTAGAAGGAAGCTCCAAATGAGATGTTATCGTCCATGCAGTGTCACTTCTGCACAATTTTATCAGGGGAGTTTACCAGCGGTCTAAAAGCAGCACAGCAGCCACCTGGTCTCCAGCAGGAAGTGGAAGATGCGAGGCTTTTTTTTGCAGCGGTTTGGAGATTCAGATCTCTGAAACCCTGCAGCGTCCTCCAAATTAGACGCGGTTGTTGGGTGCCGTCTCCTTGTTGTTGTATCGGTTTGTCAGACGAGCGGGAGTCTGTTTTCTGTCGAGCTCCGGCGGCTGATTAGATTGGAGGAGTAGTCAGACCTCGGCATCCCTCTCACCGGGAGATGTGTTCTAATTAGAGCGCGTGCCTCGAGTCTCGCGGAGGAGCGTAACAAGCCTCGTCCCGAGGTTGCCTCCGGACGAGCCTCGCATCCACAGCAGACCCGGGCGGACCCGGCGCCTCGGCGGCCCCCCGCAGGGCGGACCGCACCTGGGTCCACGCGCGCCGCATTAGGCTTCTGACGTGGTTTTTACCTGTCTGAGCGGGGAGCGGGAGCCTCGTTTCGGCCTTAATTCCCACACGGTTCATCAGCAAACGGGATCTGCTGCCGCAGAGCAGCCGCGTCTGTGCACGTCCAGCGCGGCGCAACGGGACGCCGTTCTCCGGGCTGCGATTATGGGATTTAGGAGGCAACGATGATCCCGCGTAAGCCTGCTCCGATGCGTGGAGCTATTTTAAATTGCATGCCAGTCTCGGTTTGTTGTGCAAATGCCCCGACGCGCGCTGGAAATGCAGAATAAGGGCGAGGCCAGTTGGCCGGAGTCGGCAATTAGATCGGAAAGGAGGACGTGTTTGAAGTGCCGCTCAAATTAGCCCAATAAACGTTGAGCTCTCAAGCGTTTTTTTCTAATTAAACAACTTTAGATCTGTACAAAAATGTGTATTTGATCATTAATGTCATTATTAATCATGCATTTCACATTCTGCCGTTTTGTAATTGACCCAATCTTGGTTCAAGTCTCTGAGCAGGAGTTGATACAACAGGTCTTTGTGTTATTGATTCAGTTAATTATCAACCCTGCTGAGAATCCATTAAATATTGAGCTTCACCTATTAGTCGGCCTTTGTCTAAACTATAATCAAGGCAGTGAAATGAATTCTACTTTGTTTGTTGTGCCCATAGACATCAATAGACACACACACACACACACACACACACACACACACACACACGCTCACAGGGGAGGACGGACGAACCTCCCTGAGGCGACTTGTCTCAGATTGGATGTCAGATGCTGGAGACAGCTGCACTCATCACAGCTTTTATGAATACATTACCTTTTATGTTCATCCAAACACTAATTTATCTTCCTCAGAAAATCAAACAGGGCAGACATCCACTCACAGGTTCCCAGAAAAAAAAATGGAAACTTTGAGAAACTGCTGTGTGTAAGACAAATATCTGCAGCCAAAATAACTGCAAATCTCTCAGATGGGTGGTAATTCAAATCTAATCTTTGACAGAGTGAGTGTGCAGATGTGTGCGTTTGTGCAGTCTGTTTGTGCCCACATGTTTTTTTTTTACAGCTTATGAAATATCAAAGTGTGTTATTTGCCTCCATGAAACTCCACAACATCAAAGAGTTTCCTCCTCTCCCACAAGAACCCAAGAACCTCGAGTTCTCTTTTTTTTTTTTCACCCGAGCAGCTTCGTCTGTCTCCCGTCTCCGCGTTGCTCAAAAGGCAAACGCCTCTAATGATACAAGATACAAGATGGAGCGAGCGCTGCCAACAGAACGGGGGGAGAGAGAAAAAAAAGGGAGATCAACAACTAAACCGACACATTTTGGTTGATGATTGACATCCCTGCATCTTTTTATTATTCCTGTGATGTTCGTCCAGACGCACTGATGCCAGAAACTGTGGCCTCACACTTTGGCTGATGCAGCAATCTGGTGATATGCGCCTCTCTGCCTGCCAACCACCTGGCTGGAAGAAGCATAATCAACCTCTCAGTCAATCATTTTTTTTTTTTCCTCCGCCAATGGTGTAGGATGAGTGTCAGAGGAAGCGTGGCAGACGCGCGCTGGCTGCATGTCCAACTTTGACACCTCACATTTTGCTCTCTAGCATCCTGACGAGTCCTGTGTTCTGGCAGGGCCCCGGGATTCCGGCTGCCCACTGCTGAGCATTATGGGACAAATGAATGTGCGGCGTGTGGGAGGGATGTGGCTGCTAACAGGTTAAGGTTAAAGCAGGTGCGGACGCTATATCCTGAGCCGTGGTGGGAGGTTTCCATGCATTTGTTATTACAAATGGCGGCTAACGGGATGGACGTCGCCGCTCCACAAACAACATTACAGCCTCCTCGGGCGCCGGCGCTGTGTTCAAGGCACCGCTCACGTATTGCGTGCACGTGTGGTGCAATTCAACCGTGGATTGTCCCACATGACGCGTCATATATATTGCATCGCCTAAAAAGCAGCTCCCTCTGATTGCACTCAGGGCTCGCTGGAGTTTTTTTTTTTTTTTTTTTGATCTCCAATTAAAAGGAAAGTAAAGTACCGCATCGCTGGGCTCCGGAGAGGAGCCGTAATTGACGTGCTCGCTCCTAAAACACTTTAATTATTGACTGTGTGTTTTTATTGGGCAGGAAGGAGAAGTCACCCTGTGAGTAGCTGCGTGGGCAGCTGCCTGGCGTAATGTTCGGATGATACAACTGATGTTTGTTTGGAAGCTGTGATCCCAACGCTCGGCCCCCGCTTTGCCATTTATAATTGTCCCTAATTGGAAAATGATGAATGTTGTGACTATCGCAGTGTTGCTTTGCTCTTTTATTGCGGCTTCTAGCTCTTCTTCCTGCAAACACACTTGTCTGCACAGCTAGGAATTAGCATGGCACTTAGCATAATTAGCTCCAATATGAGTTTAATACCAGCCCACGTGACCAGGCTGCTCATGGATCCATGTCCACTATAGTCAAAGCTTGGCAGCACCTGCTGAACACGGCAGGAGGAAATGCTAATTTGTCATCTTTTAAAATTGAAAATTACAAATTAAAAAAAGCATTATTGAATAAAACAACAGGAGACCCAACAGTTTCAATTTATTATTCCCCCCTTTGTTCTGAGAAAAACAAAGATTAATAAATTACACATTAGTCATTTCTCTGGCTTTTATTTTTCCAGTGAAGGCAGTTCAGAATTCCTTATGATCTATAAATACTCATGGCTCCGTTCGGCTCAGCTAGAATTTGCTTGTGAAACTTGCCTTCCTCACTCTCGCCTTTCTGGTGCCAGTGAGGGTTTTTTCTGTTAACACAAAGAATCATTATTGATGTATGCATAATCTCACAGAGGCTGGATGAGTGTCAGAGCAACGAGCTGTTTATAATTCTCGGTCCCATATCACCTTCGCCACATTAGCGTGAAGGCATGGGTCCAAGCAAACAGCGCTGGAGTGAAAAGCCAGAGCTAATCGTGCAGATCCTGCTCCTTGCATCCAGGGACACAGTGTCTCAAAATGGAGACTTAGCAGCAGCATTAAGGATTAAGTTCAGCCCCAGGAGATGCCCAGACGGGATTGATCGATACGATTAGATTGCTTTTCTACAATGCGCCGAGCACATTAATGTACAAAAGCAAATTTTGTCAACTAATTCAGCTTTTTTAAATGGATCATGAGCCAGAGTTAAAAAGGTTAATGTCACCGCTTGTGTTTTAAATCCAGATGAAAGCTAGTGGATTTTCCACCGAGGTCGTGCTAATGACATCCTCTTGAAACTGAGACTATTGGCAAGTGATTATTGATCGGGGCACCGGAGGAGCCGGCCGTCTCCACACAATGATCCTGTGCAGCCGCACTCACACTCATGCAGCAGCGCCACTCTCCTCGTCGGGAGGCGGGACGAGCGCTCGGCTGCCGGGAGACGAGTGCCGCAGCCCCATCACACCACAGGCAATTTTTAAAATTTCATCGCGTCTCGCACTGCACAAGGGGCGCGAAGTGAGAGGGTGAAAATGCGATTCCCCAAACCGATGACTGTTATACAGAATCACCAGAATAGAAAAGACAAAGCATTTACCCCTTAGGCCAAACTCATGAAACCCACAATTGAATCAGCTTTGAATCTATAACACGTCATCTCCTCCGCTGACAGCATTACATCTGATGCTTCTATGTGTCTTAATAATCAACACAAGTTCCCTGGGACAGATCCACGCAGCTACTGTACATCCTAAACGCCTTCTGATGTTGACAGGCAGCCGCTGAGCGCCCCCACGTGGACAAAGACGGGAACGACAGGCCGACGAGCCGTCGGGCACAAATCAGCTCCACACGGCGACAAGCTGTTAATTAACCAAAGGTTTTGTTTTTATTGTGTTCTGCTTAGTCTCGCATCGCCAACACACACGGCCTCACCCCGAACAGGAAACGGTAAACACAGAACAAGTTAAAAACCACATGATATCACAAAATACAAATGGAACAAATAAAGAGGTTTAATTGTTCTCATGCATTTGTGAAAATAAATCATTCCTTGTCGCATTTTATCATCTTTCTTTACTGCATGTATTGGTTGTAATACCACCAGGCACTGAAGATAATATTTAGATTAATTCTGCACCGTGTGCCTGAAGGCTCTATAGAGGAGTTTGTGGCCCAGCTGCTTGGGTTAGTGATGCACATTCCCCGCTGAACGTGACAGACATTCAGTTTATTTATATTTCTGCCGCGGCCGGTAAAACATTTCTATTGGACGGGACTCCTGTTAGGACGCTTCTTTACGACACCCGGGGCCAACGTTCAGCGCTTTACATTTTTTAATATCTCAGCTCTGATAGAAAATGTTTTTTTCGTTTTTGTAAAACCTCATTGCACACATTCAAATAACCACCAGCTCCATCACCACAGGTTGTAAACTGCACTGGTGTTAAAAACCTGCTGACAAATGAACAAACTACAGAAAACAGTCATTTGCAAGTGAGTTGATTTACTTTGAGGATGAATGAGCAATACTTATCATTCATACAAAATGTATATTACTTTGAAGTAATGTGCAAACCAAGCTTTAATAAAGGATGCCTCCACATGCTCTCTGATGCTGGCATTTGAAAAAATATACAGTTAGAAATATATACACATCCAAGAGAAGCACTTCTACATACTCATCGTGGGCATTAGCAAGAATCTGCTTGCATAGTTAAGTGCATGCATAAGCAATTTATCATGCAACGACTGTCACGTACGTCATGAACGGTGATGTCGGTGATGTCTGTGCATCCAGTGGGTACCTACTCTGCTATGCAAGCTAAGGATGTGCACGAGCGGTGATGTCACGCGTGAAGACAGAGGGTGGGCTCGCTCAAACGCACCGTGACGCTCTCCAGCCCCCCCCCGTCTTTGAATGCATCGCCTGTGTGCGTGGTGGCTTTTTTTTACATTGACCCTGTGTCCATCTGAGAGGAATGTTAGGAGGTGATGTCTGGCAGTCTGAAGAGCGTTGGCGTCAGCGGCTGGAGGTGGAGGTGGCGACAGGTCGTCACGGGTTAGTGAAACCGAAGGGGGGGGGGGGGGGGGGGGGGGGGTCCAGACGTCTAACATGCTTCTCCTCGGGCCTCTCCGTGTTTTGGGGCTGTACAAAAAGTCTTCTTTAAAGGCTCGTTGCACAAGTACCACGACAAAATCCTTGACAGCAGTTCAGGTTAAATAGGCGTCATTGTGTTTCACATAAAATGTCATTTTCAGTGCTTAATAAATATTAAAATTGAGTTACTGTATAAATTTACCAACACCTGCAGTTATACAATTTCGATTAAATACTTGATTACTATGATTATCTGAGGCACTGATGTTTGTTGTTGACATATTGCTCCCAGGAGTGAACGAGAGCTGTACGTGAAGATTTTTGGAAATAATTCAGTGTTGCACTGCATCAGCATGTTAAAAACTGCCAGTAAACTTCCTTTGGTGACTGAATGGTCCATGTTGGGTTTATAACAAAAGGTTCTTTACACCATTAGATCTTCCTCATCCATCTCCTTGTACAAAGTCACATTTATGTTCACCTCCTGTGGGCGTCTCTCGACTACGCTACAGACGGAACGAAGCGATGATTCCAAGACGTGTGCAGTCCATGCTTATGTACAATACAGTAGAATACTCCTCAAAATGCAGTCCATACAAAGTGCTTCGTTCCGTTCCATTCCCGGGTAACTATTTAACAACGTGGACGGTTTCCAGTGTGGCAGCTGGCACTGAGAAGCTACAGGTGCTTTAAAGGTGTCGATGGTATAAAAACACCGCAGAGCTGCACTACAAAGATTGGGATCAGGTCTTTTTCGTTGTCACTTGGACCTCTGGCTAGTTTGTGTGGAGCTGATGGGGATCTTTCTGGACTGCATTGTCTTTTTTGCAGGCTCCTTCTTCGAAGGCTCTTTAGCGCCGGCGGAGGCATGGGCGGCTGCGTCTCCTCCCGGGGCTCTGGACCTGCTGGACGGCAGCAGCGAGTGTTTAGCGGCGGCGGGCGCCCTCAAAGGCTCCTTGTCTTTGGCTGCGTTCGCGCCGCTTTGAGCCTCTGGCGCCGCCCCCTGGCTCTTCCTGCTCGCTCCGTGCCGCTCTGTTCCTTCCTTCGCGGCGTCCGCGCCGACGTCCTCCGGGGCGGCTTTCGCCTCCCCCGCCGCCGCTTTCCCACCGTCGGCCGACTTGCGCGTGTCTTTGGGCCTCAGGGCCGTTTTGAAGAAGGACAAGCCTTTGTCGTCCGTCTTGCTGTTCTGTCGAGGGCCCCTCGGGGGCGGGGCCCCGCTGGAGGAGGGACCGCCCACACTGGAGGAGCGCAGGCTGGTCATGGAGGAGCTGCTGCTGGAGCTCCGGCCCGCTGTCCTGTTCTCCGCAGCCCGACCCGGCCGAGCCTCCAGCCTACTAGCGGGCCCCGCCCTGGACGGGGGGCCTCCGTGGGTCAACTTCCTCTCCGACGCCGCGCCCGTCCGTGACGATTCGCGGCTCGTGCTCCGCCTCTCGCCTCCCACCCTGGGCGACGACTTCCTCTGGGGATGAGCACTTTGTACACCCGGGGAGCCAGTCTTCCTCTGCTGCGCGGGGTCGGGGTGTAACACATCCGGGGTCGGGGATGGCCCTTTCTTGGAGGGCGTCGCTGTTTTTGAGGATCCAGCCTTGCTAGGTTTGACAAGGCCGTCGCTTTTGTCTTTGGGATTCGATGCCGACGCAGCAGTTTTCGTCTGCGCTCGAGAGGGGGACTTGTCCACAGCTGGAGAGGCAGGAGACAGAGAGCTGGACGACGTTGAGGAGGTGGCAGGACGCTTCTTGGGACTCCTCTCGCTCTCCAGCCCAGCCTTCGCGGAGGTCTTTTTGACAGCGACGCCGTCCGTCAGCCCGTTCCTTTGTTTAAGCTCCTTTGCTGCCGCCCCGTGTCGGGGACTGACTTGCTCGGCAGCACCGGCCGCATTGTTGTTATCCCCGACCTGGATGGAGCTCCTCTGTTCCGCCTGGGCCACAGCCTTGGAGTGAACCTGCTCTATCAGCCTCTTATTGCCCGGATTACCATCCAAAGCTGCAAGGGCCGACTTGCCCCCCGACAGCTTAGGTGAAGCAGCAAAGCAGGAGGCCGCCAGCTTGCTATCCACCACCTCACCTATGCGCTCCAGCGTCGAGGAGGAGGAATGCGACTCCAGGGAAAAGCGCGAGGGGGAGTTGGAGCGGAGCTGCAGCTTGGCGGAGTGGGACCAGGATGGTTTGGTGCCATTTTCACTGAGCACAAGCGGGCTGGCGATGGACGATCTGGAGGAGAAGTTTTGCCGCTGCAAGCCTCTTACGGCCGGGCGGCTCGATAGGCCTGGAGTACACGAAGATACACATCAACATCAAAGCGCATACGTCTCTGTGAAATCATGGGAGCAGTTGCCTGTTCTCACCGTCGTCCTCGCTCCGCTCCCCGGCAAACTCCGCAGACTCGGAGAGGGAGGCCAGCGAGGTGCGTCTGGAGGAGCCGGACGAGGCCTGGCTGGGAGGACGGCTCCCCATCAACCGACTGATCCAGTGCTCGCACAGGGAGGAGCTGGTGGAGCCTGCGGGTCCAGACAGAGAGTCACTCAACAGGGTCGGACATTCTGTCCAGAGAACCCAAAGGTGGCGGCGTATCAGTGCAAATTACCCCCCACAGAGCTGTTAGCGGACCAAGACGGAACGGTGGCGCGCCTCTGGTAGAACAGGATGTAACCGGTCTGTTTGCAGACCTCGTCCTCCGCTATGGGATGGACGTCGCTGTCGTCAAAGCAATACCACTGCCCGTCGATGGAGTTCTTACAGTAGGCTACAAGGAAGACGGTGCAATTTTCATCCTGTGGGAATGTTTTTATACGAATGAATGAATAAGTCCGTAGCATTGTCTCACCTGTGTAATGTCCGCCCTGCATGGTGCCATGATGGTTACACACGGCGTACAGGTCATAGAGGTAGTCCTCGGGGTCGCGGCCCATCCCGTAGGGCCGTCTCCATGGCGACCAGTGGGACGGGAGACTCCAGCTGCTCTGGCTTCTCTTCACCATATGCGGCGCCATGTCCATGCCCGTCAGGGGGAACTTCACCATGTTCTGCATCTTCATCCGCCGATCGCCGTCCTGAAAGACGCGAGGCGTTCACGGCGTTTCGAACCGGTTCGTCTATTTTGAAATCTCCCCATTCCGCCCGATCGCCGGTACCTGTCTGAAGCGCTTCAGGTGGAGTATGAGGATGTCCGGCAGCGTCCAGAGGCTGAGCTTGATGCTGCCCTGCTGAAGCTGCTTGCAGTGCGGACATCGCCAGGCGTCGTCGGGCGCCAGCTGAAATGAATGCGGCCAAAATCAAGTCTCCTCAAACTTTACCTGATTATTCTTCACATCTGGGCATCGGCGGTCTCACCTGTTCCTCTTTGGTGTAGAGCTGGAAGCACTGTGCAAGCGAGCAGGTCTGAGGCTGCAGGTGCTGCTCCTTCGCCTGACGCACACTCTCGGCGTCTGGGATGTATTCGTCCTCAGTCCTTTTGAACAGACTGCAGGTACAACAAAGATCATTGCTTACTGACGTCAGCGCGGTTCACTTCTTAATCAAGTGTCTGGAGCTCACTCACTAGTCCTTTGTCTCCTTGTCCCATTCAACCACTATTTTGACATGTGGTGGTCCCCCAGGTCCACATGACTTGAATGCTCTGTTAGAACAAAATACACACACACACGGAAATATCATCACATCTATTAAGGGAACAATAAATCAAATCATGCTCTAAACAAGTTTAAGGTTGTTTGTTTTGTATTTGTTTCAAATAAAACTGTTATAGTAGCTATTGTGTTTCTGATTGACTTCATTTCAAACAGAGGTCAGCGCGTTGTTCTCTAAAGAAATCTATAAAAACCAGACGAGCTATTACAAATCAATAGCCCTGAAGAGTCAGCCTACACACTGCAGCTCTTCAATCAACTTCAAGTGGACAGGACCCACTGCAGGGTTTATGTAATACCTATTCAAGTGCTCACGCGCCCCCTGGTGGCGGCGGGTGGTATTACCTCTCCACAGACGGATGGCAGAGCGGCTGCTCCTCCTGAGGCAGGAGATACGTGATTCCCACGACTCCCACCACGCGCAGAGTGAAGGGTCCTACCTGCACGCCATAAATGATGGGGCGTCATAAAGTACAGTAGTAAATGTCATTTCTGTGCTTTCATTAGTCCAGTCATTGTTTACATTTCTATAAACCCATCTTCATCCATCAGCTCAGATTCCCATCTGCATTTTTTATGACCAGCTACTCCAACTCACTGGAGATGTTTACGCTGCTTATTGACCTCGTGCTTCTCTCTCTTAACATATCCGATTAGATTCGAATCATTTGCGAAGATGCCTGCGTCGCTCGCGTACCTGCACAAAGACTCCCGGGCGCAGAAGATGCCGCATCTTCTCCAGGATCTCTTTCTGAAGCACGTCCCACGTGACCGTGCGCTCCAGGTACAGGATGAACGGGTTCCCAAACCTGCGGGAGGAGACAGAGCGTTTGATGGGCTGCAGGGAGTGAACTGCGGCCTGCTGCTCACAGACGTCCAGTACCTGCGTCCTTGCTGCCCCGCACAGGCTCGGTTACACACCAGCAGCACGATCTTCTCTGCCTGCCCACTGTTCTTATTGGGACTCTGAGGCGGAGTCGTGGGCTCTTGAATTTGCGTCGGTATCCTGTTGTTGTCTGTGCCGTACTTCAGGTTGTTCTGGTTGAGATTTGCATGCGGGCTTCCTGAAATAACATATAATGCACGGTGAGCATTTCTGTAACATGTGGGTCACGTCTGGGGAACAAACAGGATGCTGTACCGCCTCGCTTGGATCGGATCTGCTCGGGCCTGAACAGCTCCGGCGTCTCAAAGGCGAAGATGGAGTCGCTCTCCTGGATGATCTCGAGGTCGTCGTCGTCGTCGCAGAAGGAGCGATGGAAGCCGTCGTAGTACATCTCGGTGAGGACGATCTGAAGGAGAGAGCGAGGACTCTTAGTGGCGGCGCTCCTTCACGCTGTGAGGCTGAGAGGACAAAGGCTGGCACCTGTTGGGCGGGGATTTTGGTCTCTTGGGCCACAGCTTGCCTCAGCCTGGACACGGTGCCGGACAGCGGCACCGCCACGCCGACTCTCATACAGTGAGAGCACTTCCCTTGGTACACCACTGTCACATACAGCGGCCTGGAACGCACAACAACTGGAATTGACTGGCTGTTTCATAACCGTGACGGGACCGACGCTTTGAAGATAGATCCCCTAATTTTAGCCTTCTCCTGTCAGCTCTGGGTATTTTTAACGCTGGGGTCAGAGCAGATCTCGTCTCGTTTGGGTTTGTGCGCGTTCGTGTGTGTGTGTGTGTGTGTGTGTGTGTGTGTGTGTGTGTGTGTGTGTGTGTGTGTGTGTGTGTGTGTGTGTGTGTGTGGTCGTCTTACCGTGTGTGAGGTACTGGGATTGGCAGTGAGATGCAGAGGAAAGGATCGAAGGTGTTGCTCTGTTTCTGGCAGTGAGGGCAGGTCAAGGAGGACCTAAACCAACGACACAGAGCTGCTGGTAAAATGAAGGCTGCGCAGTAGAAGCATTGGACAAATTAAAGGCTCACCTGTATTGTGCCTGAAACAGCTCCTGTACAAAAGAGCCAGGTGCTGGTAGTGGTGACCCTTCAGGGGGATTCTCTTCTTCTACTGGAGGCTGGAGAAACAAGACAGGCAGGTAATTGAGACCCCGTGGCTTCGTAGCAGCTGATTGGGTGAGTCCGAACGCCCCCATGGTGCTCACCTTCCGCGGAGGTCCGCTTTCAGGGTGGATGATGTGGTTCAGGTCTTCGTGGACTCGATCCAGCAGCCAGAGGAGGAACTCCTGGGCGTCGTGCTGGGAGTTCCCCCTGAACTGAAGGGCGCTCTTCGACACCACGTTCTGCAACGGACACACATTTGGCGCCATCAAATACCCGCAGCGTTAGCATTAGCATTAGCATTAGCAACCGCAGACGACGCCAGCGCGGGCCTCGGTGTCGCCCCAAGGTCACAGAGGTGAGGGGGCGGAGCTTTCAGGCTGCATCAAGCATCAGCTGACTCCCAGTGAGGAGCAGCTCACAGCTCTGAGGCGAGAGGCCGACGTCAGCCGATGGTTGCAACACCCGGATGAACAATTAGCAAGAGGGCTGTCATTGTACTGGAGAATAGCTTTAAACCAAGCAACGGAGTGATGTGTTAGCAGAAACAAACTACCAAAAAGTGATGAACGGCCATAGTTGCCAGATGCACTGACAGGATCCCTTCATGATTCTTCTTTATTACAGCCTCTGGTGGCTCCGGGTTGCACTTCGCTTCTTGCCTCGGTTAAACATATTCAAGGCCTCTCACGCCGAAGAGAATAATCTATATCCAATCAGACAGTTTGTACACTGGCTGGCAACCAAGGCAGGAAAAAAAAGGCCAGGAATAGCATCGCTGTCAGGAATAAGCAATGTGTCGTACGGCTGCGCTCCATTTACAGGCGCAGGTCCGCATTGAGAACTTTTGGAGGAGGAAAAAAAATGGGTTATGAGACAGAAAACAACGCTTTGTGACCGTGACAGATAGTTTTCCGAGACAGGCTGTGGGGTTTGAGAGGTGAAATGATGAAACAGCAGGAAAAAAAAACAGCTGATGTGTGTGGGACAGTTTTATTACAGACTTCAGAATCAGCTGACGAGCACAAAGAGTCTTTTAAAGAAATGGGCTTCAGTCGGAGAACTTTGTGTCCAACTCTGATTAAACGGTTTGTCATCAACTGTGAGCAAACTGCAACTGTGAGTTGTGTTGATGCTGCAATGATGAAGACATAAACGGCATCAACATCAACAACAGAGGCACGGGACGAGCGATGACGTTAATAACTAGTGATTCCAGGCCGGCGTCAGCACCAGAAATCTGATAATGTTAGTTTGACTCATAATTCTTCAGATGACGGGACCTTTTTAATTGTGGTGGAACACAGATGACTCGGACTCTGCAGAACTACTTAATTGAAGCATTTTATATTAAGAGGAGCTTCTGACGCTTCATCTCCCATTGTAACACACTCCAGTCTGACTTCAGCTCACTGTGACCTCATTGATAAACACAGAGAAGAAGCGTGACGTCTATGACGCTCCTGCTTCCAAACTCAGGTGAATCGGACCTTACAAAAAAGCTCGGGCCGCGAGGATTCCAGTTGCCTGGGTTTCTGGCAACGTCATGAACATGATGTTGCACGTACCTTGAAGTCTCTGCTGTGCTGAGGCGTGTACTCAAAGGTCCAGAGCGCCCGAACCAGGCCGGACAGCTGCTCCGTCACCTCCCCCGCGTCCTGCTGCTGACTCGCCCTCTTCTGCACCAGCAGCACCCCGTTGGACCGGGCCTTGTCGTTGGTGCCGGCGCCCTCGGCCCCCTTGAACTGCTCCAGCGCCAGGTACTCGGCGAAGAGCTCCGTGTTGCTCAGGCACTGCAGGATGGCGTTCATGAAGCAGGTGTTGCCGTGGTTCTTGAGCCCGGTGACGCCGGGCACCTTGTCGCCGAACGGGAACCCGCCGCAGTCGCTGTCGTCCGACTGGACCGAGCCGCCGGTGGTGGCGGCGGCGAGGGAGGCGTCGTCCGTCTCGTCCTCGGCCGCCTGCTCGTCGGTGCCGAAGTGAGACAGCGTGGACAAAGTCCGGAGAACTCTGTTCATGAAGCTCCCCACGGAGCGGACCGAGCTCCTCCGGAAGAGCTTCTTGCTGAAGGACTTCTTCTCCTTGTTACTGACAACTTTCGACATGGTCGCTTCTCTGGCGTTTAATTCTCTTAATTGCAGAGAGGGGGCCGCGGCTCGGCGCGGCGCCTCACGGCCGCCGCTTCACACGGGGCCTGGGCATCATCTCACAGAAACCTACGGGCCGGGCAGTTCTGGGGATCATATCACACGGGGGCAGCGGGGTTCGAGGCGGATCGGCCCACTTGCGACACTGCGTCGGATTGCGTAAACGGCGTCCGCGGGGAGCCGCGATCGGGGCGCTTTACACGGATGCCTGGGCTGGTCCCGCACCGGCCGGCGGCCATCATCTGCAGCCGCCGGTGGGAAGCATCATCACCCGGGTCGGTGCTCAGCGGCGAAAACACGGCGCTACGCCGCGAGCGGCATCGAGAGCGGCTACGCGTCAACGCTAAATCTGTCCGCGCGAGCGTGACGAGCGGGATTCCTCATCATTTATTAAAGAAACCGCAGCTCCACCCGTTTAAAGGCGTCCTTTACCCGTCGTCGTTGAACCCACGGAGCCGCTCGGTTCCGACGGGCTGGTGATGTTTGCACAGCCTTTTCCTAAATCGCGTCCGCCGCGAGCGCGCTCGCCGGAGCCGTGCCAAGGCGAGGGAGCCCCGCACCGGAGCGGCGCGGCACGCCGCTCCCGCGCGCCTCGCTGCCGCGGAGCATCTCGTCGTGAGCCTGGTGTAAACGGTGTCCGTGTACCCATCCGAAACGTCCCCGGCGGTCCGCGTCCGTGTCCGCGCGCCTCAGTGGCCCGCCGCGGCCGAGATCCGCGGAGAGGCCGCCGCTGCCGTCTCCATCGTCGTCTGTGGGCACGGATACTGCGGGCAGGGCGGTGACGGCTGACGTCAGGGCCAAACACTGGTCCATGTTGGAGGAGAGCAGGTACAGCGGCATGTGATGCTGGATGATGCTCCATCTCGGCACAGCATGGACTCCGACGAGCGCCAGTCGGGCAGCAACGACGAAGGAGCAAGAAGCAGGAAAACGCGGACACTACGATTTATTTTTAGAGGGAAATATGAAACGTCAGCCATTTAAGTCTTTATAGTCAATATAAGTATTACATAAACATACAGTAGGATGTGGGTCTCATTGTACCGTCTGTCTAAATGTAGATTTATTTTTAAAATCTGACACTTATATTAGTAGCTGCCAATTTAATGTCATGGGGATAAAATTAAAATAAAACTCAAGTAAACAATAAATGTTTGTTTTTGATGTGCATTAAACTCTGGAGCTCACATCAAAGAAGAATAAAATCTAAACCTAAAATATTTTACATTTCAGCTGTAGGACTTTCTGTCTCTGCATGTCCTCCCCTGATAACTGACCGTCAGACTTACCAATTTTCAGTTGTTAAGGGTGCAAATGCATCAAAAAGGTGAAATGAAACACTAGCATTGAACCACTGTGTATAAAGCTATGTGCAATGGATCAAAAATAAGATTCCAGCTCTCATAACAAAAGATCATCTGCACCTTGAATTTTAAAAATTACTTGAATAACTGAAAACAGCTCTAAAGGTATTATGGCAATATAATTTATTAATACAGACAAACATTATTGGTATGAGAAATAATCAACAACAAATATATGAGTCATGTAGATTTTTAAAGGCTCTCACGCATCCTCATAGACTTTGGACCCCCCTTAAACCTTTTAGTGGCTTAGAAATGCTAAATATTTAGTCAGGCCACGTTTACATCCTGGCTCGACCAGAAGGCATTACACCGGTGACGCCCCATAAAAAGTCACACTTATTTCAACATTAATAACTGTATGAAAAGTCAGAACTACCCTGATTTAATCTCTTAACATTCCCAAAACATTACAAAGATAATCTTTTTCATATTGTCAACAACTAGTATTCGATGCTGCGGATGGCAGCGATGGTGGAGGCCACTCTACGGGGGAGCACTTTGGCAGTCTGTCTGTAGTCCTCTGGTTTGGTCCTCAGCAGGGTGACTATGTGCTGCAGGGTGCGGGAGGGCTGCAGGCCCAGGGCGTCCATCACGTTGCTCAGATAGTCTGTTGAACGAGGACAGAAGCTTTAATTCACATTAGATTACACATGAGCCATGAATTAATTTCCTTGTTACCTGTCACTGTTTATAACAAGGAAATTATGAATTACTGTACCAATGTCTGTGGCCAGCTGTTTAGTCGAATGGGCGCTCAGATGAGGGATAAGCAGGATGGCATCACAGTAGGTCTGCATGGTTGCCCGGGCAATAGAGCCCAGCCAGTAATCTGCTGTGTTGTCCAGCTCGGGAAGGTCGTCACCTAAAAAGAGGAAAGGTTTTAAACATATGGAATAAGGACATTTGTTGCTTTAATGGCTTTTAATGTTGAGGAAAAGCAATGACATGCTACAAAGCTATAGAAGAAGCTCAAAAAGACAAAACTCTGAGTACAAGATGGAAGAGAGATTTAAGAAAAGAGTCAGCAGTGTGGTCAGGAACCTTGTTCAGGAGGAAAAGGCAGCTTTCCAGCATGCAGGGCCATTTCAAGTGCTGGGTCCTCCTGTGTCACAAATGGCTCCAGGTGGAGTGGCAGAGACATCAGGAACTGCCCTATCTATAAGGCAAAGATAAAAGCATGTAGTTGTAATCATGCAGTACCTGAATGATTACAGACACCATCAATCATCAAACTGACTAACATTTGTAATGTACTCTTGTGGCGACAAGCTGAAAGTGGGCAGGTCCTCTGTGTAGCTGTCTTCAAAACCAGTTGCCTCTTTACTCTGAACACAAACAAGAAAAGATCAGAATTAATCGACTGAATTCCTTCCTCAGCAGTCAGTTAAAATTGAACACTCTAGAAAAGTGACACTTAATCACCTCCATTTTGGAGACGAGGCAGAGCTGGTGTTTGATCTGCAGAAAGACGGAGTCGAAGGCCAGCTGGTTGGCCTGCTGGTTGAGTCTGGTCAGAGCTGTTCTGGGCTCAGCTAACAGGCTGGAGTGGCCTGTGCCCTTCTCCTGAGAGTGGAGAGCAATTTATCAAAGAGCTGCAGACTGACATTAAGCGGTAGAATCCTGCGTTTCTATACCTTTATTGAATATAGCACTTCCAACATGCTGTTGTATTCAGCCACATTTCCTCTCTGAAGGTAGTTGTATTCCTGCCAGGGGTTCTTGGTGGAACTCTTCCTCTCTGTGGATGCGGCCTCCTGGATGCCTGCCAGGCTGCGTGGGCTGTATGAGTCCGACAAGTATTTACCTGCAGTGCCCAGGATCCTATTGCAGGAATTGATTCACAAGGATGGGTGAAATTCTTTCAAATCGCAGCAGTCGGCAGTACGCATGCTATTCTATGAGTTTGATTAGTTTCACAGTTGTAAACATTTCTCTCACTTGTTTGACAGCTGCTGCTCAAAGGCTCCACACTGTCTAAGTAGCTCCCCGCATGTAGCAATAATCCTGCAAAATCCAATATGAGAGTGTAAAAATTGTCTCATAATGAAATTATTTCAAATGTAGAAGACATTTACCGAACTGAGTTCTGGAAGGCAGTCCAGTCCTCCTGGAAAACAGATGAACTTGACGAGTCCTCCAGTTTACACTTCTTCCTGATTGACTGTAGTGTGATGGAGAAGTCCGACACATACCTAAAAGATGCCCAGTGTTTAAAATTAATTAAAGAACATCAATATAGGTCAATTATGACAAATGAAAATATTAATATACTGGCTTTGGTTGAGGAATGTGATTCTTAAATGAAAGCACTTTACTTGGTAAAGAGAGCTTTGAGAGCTTTGAGAAGGCCACACACAGCCAGTCCGTCAGTCAGTCTGACACAGCGTTCCACAGCAGCACTAGCCAGGCCAAACATCTTGCCAACAGAGTGGCTCAACTCTTCCACACAGTCCATTACTTCCCCGTGTTCCTGAAAAGTGGAGACAATATGAAAAGTGTGAAAAAAGTGGAGTAGAGTAAAAACATAATAGTAAAAGCCCAAACAACATTTAAACATATCCATTGTTTGTGTGTGTGTGTGTGTGTGTGTGTGTGTGTGTGTGTGTGTGTGTGTGTGTGTGTGTGTGTGTGTGTGTGTGTGTGTGTGTGTGTGTGTGTGTGTGTGTGTGTGTGTGGAGGGAGGGGGGAAGGGTCTGTTACCAAAGGTACAGCACTGATCTGGATGAGCAGGTGAACCTCCTCCAAATCTCCATACTGCAGCTGATAGGATTTATAGGGGTCATACAGGGCGCAGACCAGCTCATTCACCTTCAGTAGGTTATTCTCACCTGGACATATATTAGAGATGCACTGAACTTACAACTTCTACGATAAACAAAATGTACGATAAAATGCCTTTAAAACATTTCTTTGTGTGGGTTTTACAAACCTAGGTGAGGCAGCATGGCAGCCTCCAGGCTGCGTCCAAAAGTAGACACAGTGCGATGGAGCTCCAGCAGGGTGTCTAGACGCTGCTCTTGGGTGGTCCGCTCCATGGCTGTAGACAAGCACACAGGGATGGAAGGAACCATGGCTCCTAGAGTCTGGATCAGCAACACTGTCACCACCTCATAGGGGTTCCTGAACACCTGTTGGGGGTTAAGAGTTCGGGAACACTTAAAGATGGCGAAAATGTCCACACTGAACAGAGTATGGTTACTGTCAAATATTAATTAAGTATTCATTTCTGACCTGGCTGCTCCATTGGAGCTGAGAGTGCCAAGTGGAGAGCAAGGTGTCGTAGAATTCAGACAGCTGCTGATTTAGTGTGAGCTCACTCTGAGAGAGATCCTGCCACATGCTCACCAACTGGCCCTTGACATGCAAAAACAGACGTTCAAATATAGCATGCTTCCATAAATGGGTCAAACATAAAATGTAATAATTATTTTACCTTGTGACATTTATAGAAGTAGGCAAGAAGCTGGGGCATTCTATCTATCTCTGTGAAAACCTTCACAAACAGCTTAGCTTGTTCTGCAGAGATAAGACATCGAACAGAAGCATTAAGGACTACAATCTAGTAAAATGTGAAATTGAAGCTGGAATACATTTAGGATTTTTACCTATAGACATGGAGTTAAAGGTTGCTACTATTTGTGGGCTGGCCATGGCCTCAAGTCTGTTTTTCAGAGCCTCCAGGTGGACACACTTTTCAGAGTAGTCGGGTGTGTCCACCAGCATGGCCAGGCTGTTCTGCATGCTGGTCAGTTTGGATGAGATCAGAGCAAGATTCTGAAAGATAAACAAATATTTGAAATTTTGACTACAAAATGATGCTTTACAATAGTATATAGTAGTAAGTTAGTACATTTATACAGTATGTAAATGTGTTATTATAGTATTCATGCCTGTGTTTTAAAGGTCTCCTCGATATCTGCACTCAGTGTGCTCCATTTATCTGCTTCCTGCAAGGCTTCAGCTGCCAGCTGCATGCGGCTCTTCACTTGATCGATCTCCACGAGGACCTGAAGGTTAGAAACACAAAGAAATGACCCCAGTGACACAGCATCAGCTTCACACTTATGAATTTGTGGTTTAAACGCAACATGTGACCTGTGCATACAGTCAGTATTAATGTAACAACAGTGGAACGGCATTGCACAAGCTCACACACACCTGCATTGACTGTACAGTTTCCTGCTCAAACTTCTTAATATCCTCTTTGACCAGGACCATTTGCTCCTTCAGGAAAGAAGCCTCCTGTTTCACAGCCTCCACATCTCGCAGCACTCTGGGCATATTCTGCAGAGCCTGGTTACTGCTCTCTACACACAAATACACACACAACATATTATTTAGATGCAAACAGCGACGTTATACTGTGAAGGCCACTGGTCTTCGCGAGCCACACACCTTCAATGGCATTGTTGACTTCCTGGATGAACAGCTGCAGCTTCATGACTAGTGTAGCTGCGTGAGTGTCCGCTTTCCCCGGCGCGTCCTTCTGCACCACTTTGAAGGCGCCGTTCACCCAGTCCTTCACATCGAAATCATCGTCCAGAAACTTAGAGAAATCCATCTGGTCCCTTCACGTCGCCTCTAGCAGGCGGCTCTTCGCGTTAAGTCCGACTCTTCTTCTGCGGTGTGTGTCATCGCCCCATTGTTGCTAACGTTAGGTTAGCTAATTCTTCCCAAACAACGGCTTCGACACGAATATGAAATAAATTGCCCACGAAAATGAAATGATCATCACAACTAAATATAGTTCCAACAATGCGACGGCTTCCTCCAGAGTTGTTTTTTGAAACGTTTACGCTTTACATAAGAAAAGTGACATATTCCTGAATGTTTTAATGCCAGCAGTGCAATTGACGCTGACAACAACTTCCTTTCTGTGCTTTCTATTTATCTTCCCCAGAAACAAGCGGCGCAAGAAACAGTTCTGCTGAACAAAGTTACGACTAATAATGAACGTTTCCATTGGACGATTAGTGTGTTATATATTTAAATATATCACATTTGTTTAATAAACCGTTAATAAGCCAATTAACATATTGAGTAGAACCTTCGTTTAGTTCAGTACTGCCACAAATAAGTAGGTTCGTGCAGAAACGTTTTTTCCAGCCAAGTTTAGGATGTTTGTTTTGAATTTATTTCTCAGACAGAAAATACTGCAATGGTTGGACACCAGTAATAATAATTTAATTATTTTAAGTACCCCTGTATAGTTGTGACCTTGTTATGACATACTCTGGGTCATGCACAGTAAAGCATTTCAGTTAATTCATATCTGCTGCAGCACACATTTATCAGGATACTCGGTCTTTTCCATGAATATTATGCAAACTAGATCAGCCTGTATGGAAAGTGGTTGGAAGGCAGTTATGTGCTGAAAAAACACATGCAGCGCCATCCTTCCCAGTTCGCAGCAGCTGCCTGGGAGGACACACGTTACGAACATATCCCGGGTGTTCCTCAGCACCGTTCGGAGATGGGAATAATTGACGACGTCAAAGACACGCTGTCCAAGGCGGTGTTCACCCCCTCCACTCTGCTCTCTGGCCGAGGTGGGATGCACATGGCTCAGATCATCCTGTGTGTGGTCACCTTCCTCCTGGCTGCCTTCAGAGGATGGAGCGGCCACACGTACTGGAGCTACGCCATGTTCACCTGGGCCTTCTGCCCCATCATGACCCTCTTCATCACCATCATTGAGATGTTCAAGCTCGACATTATACTCAATATGTTTTGCATGGACTGGTCCGACTTCACCACAGGGATGGCGATGTCTTCAACACTCATGACAGTGTCCGTCGCTATTACCTACGCCAACTTCTATGTCTGCCTGAAATGTATTTATGGCATTATAGTGAGTGCATTTGCTTTTTTGACCGGTTTTGTCTACACGCTTGAAGTGGTGAAGGACAAGTTCATGGACAAGAAGAAAGGGAGCTACTTGGCAGCTATGCCTGGATTCTGGAAGGTGATGGAGGCCTTTGTGAGCTGCATCATTTTCATATCACTGACTGGACACAGAGAGAAGCCCGTTCTGATCCTCTGCATCATAGCGTACGCCATCCCCTTCCCCATTCTCCCTCTAATCATAGCCACCAACATCTTCAAAAAGCTGAAGACGTGCTTGCCCTTTAACCTGGACAGGTTTGTATTTATATTCCTGGTGGTTTCTGTTGTGCTGTACATCTTTGCTGCCATTCTGTGGCCCGCTGTTACCTTTAAAACAACCCCCGTCCCAGCGACTGTCCCCCCAGCTTCTGTATCTGGGCCATTCAGTTCATGGTCACATTTATGACCTACGTGAATCTGATTCTTTTCACACTGGACCTGGTTTTTACTTTGCTCGGTATCTGTGGCTTCAAACGCACATAACGTTCGCATTATATCCCCAAACCTTTAAACTTTAATGTTGACTGGACGTGTACTAAATAAAAAAACAACAGAGAGCAGAGGGCTTTTAACTCTCCAGTGACATTTTTCAGTGCCACAGAACAGAACTAATATTTTTCCTTTTAACATAAGTATAATTTTGTCAAAACCAAATTTTGCATTAGTATTCTGTTTCATATTGTTATTGATTTCACCGTATGGTTGGATATGTGTATAATTAACATTAAATTATACATTTATCCAGTTTGCGCTCTCAAAAATAACAAGTATTATGGAATTTGCAGTCATTTGCATTATATTTGAGATGATTGTGCATAAAAGTGTGCATTTGGACACATCCGCGTTTCCTGTCCTCTGTCAGTCTCAAACACAGATTAAGCTCAAGACACCAAAGGGAATCAATTGCTCTAATTTGGGACGGTTTTAGTGATGAATTTTAGTAGTTTTATTGACTACACAGGAAAAGAAAGTTCAGATATGACATTTATTTAAACAGTTATCTAAAATAAAGCCCTTTCTCTACTATTAACTATCCTTCTAAAACCTCCAGTTTGCAGAGTTAGAGCCGGGGTTAGTGTCAGAACCATCTACATAGAAATTTGAATACAAGTGATGTGTGTGTCATATGACCTTACTTCGGTATAAGATGAAGCAGCAACGAGCAACGCTTCACTTTGCGACGGTGATGACGCTACAAGGACGTGGATGTGACTTTTCCAACTCAAGATCCGCTTTCTGAAACCGAACACCATGTGTGGGCCGTTCAAAGGGTGCCAGGGCGTCCTGCGCCTCCTGGAGGTCCTCTTCAGCGCCCTGGCGCTGGCCGTGGTGGTGTTCCGGGGCAGGATGCTGAGCCCGTGGGGCGTGTGGTGCGAGTTCGTGTGGGTCCTCTGCGTGGCCGTGCCGCTGGCGGCGGCCGTGATGGAGGCCCGGCTGTGGCACGTCCTCCTGGCCGCCTGTCTCCCCGACTGGGCCGACCTGACCTGCGGCCTGACCGCGCTGTGCGCCGCCGCCGTCGCCTCGGCCACCGCCGTCTTCGCCGCCGTCTTCGTGTGCCTCTCCTGCGTCGACAGCATCCTGTGCTTCATCTTCTCGCTGGTGGCCACGCTTGTCTTCCTGTTTGACTCAGTGAGGGGCAGAGCGGCAGGTCCGAGCGGGTACCTGTGCAGCCTGAGGGGGAGCCTCCGCACGGCCGAGGCCTTCGTCGCCTCCGTCGTCCTCACCGCTGCCGCCGACCACTTCGTCAACGGCAACTGGGCCTTTCGTCCGGCCGGGATGATCTGCAGCGCCGTGGCGTTTGCCGTTTGCCTGGTGGTCACCGTGGTCGTGGAGGTGCTGAATCTGCTCAAGCTGCTGCAGAGCCTGCTCTCGTTTGGACTTGATGTGGTGGAGCGCGTGTTCAACGTTGTGGCGGTGCTGCTGCACCTGCTCGCTGTGATTCTGTGGGTGGTTTTTGGTTACAAACGCAAGAAGTACGATCCTTATATATGTGAGAAGTGTCGCTACGCTGACGTTAACACTGTCACCATTGGAGCCGCTGTCAACCTGGTCCTTTATATTATTGATCTGGCTTTATCCTTCAGATCTCATTGAAATATAATGAGTTTTTCCCATATTTTGCTTGTACTTTGAAGGTTTTAATTATGGGCTTGAAGTCAATAAACATTTGACTATTGCTATAAATGTTTTATAGTCTCTGAAGTAAAACAACTCAGTTAAACAGTTCATGCAAATGTCACAACTCTGCCATAAAACTGAGATAGTGAATTCAAAACATCACACAGTAGCTTTACAATGGCAAATACTGGCTTTAAAAATGTGCTTCATTGTCCAAATAAAAGTGTTTTGGCGACGCATCACGACTCCTCAGGCTCCTCAAACTCCACGGTCTCCAATAGACCCTGAAAACTGAAGTAGTGCGAGCTGCTGTACACAGGAGGGCTGTTGGGGCTCGAGCCGACCACTTCTGGCTTCAGCGAGGCAAAGGGGTTGGCGCCACTTCCCTTCATGTCCATCTCCAGCTCCAACAGGATCTGCAGCGAGTAGGTCATCTCGGCCTCGCTGTGGACGTGAGGACCAGCGTCAGAGGCCAACATAAGCAGTAGTGCGTGTCCCAATTGTGTTCCTGCCGAGAACTCACCTGAAAGTAGTGAAAAGCGAAGGAATCTCGTAATCTCTGAGGAGAAGGAGTGTGGGAAGCCAACCCTGGTCCAAGCCCTGACTGGCATCGAACCCTGGACCCAGAACCAATCAAACATCATCCACATCATTTGCTTTTAAATAACAGTGAGCAGAGTGGAAGCTGCTCTCACCAGGATGGAATCCAACCACCAGATCTGGCCGGGCCGCCTCCTCCTTCTCCACCACATCCTCCCAGAACTGGTGGTAGAGGCCTTTATAGGCGCTGATGTAGACCCTCTGCTTGGGGCCAAGCGCCCGGAGCGGAGGCCTCACGACGGGGCCGTCCACCACCTCGGGTCCCACCATGACGACCTCCACGCCCTCGTGTCCGGGAAACATCTTGTTCAGCTCGTCGTAGTCCGTGAGTCTGGCTGCCAGGGTCTCGCTCTGACCGGCCCCCACGAGGTGAACGGTGAGGGGTTTGGAGCGAGGGTCCAGTCCAAACAGCCTCATCCCCCAGGCGACAGTCAGGGGCCTGGAGAGGAACTCACTGCAGACCCTCCACAGAGACTGCCTCAGGTCTTCGTCGTCGGGCCGAGGCCTGCCAGCGTTGGCCCACAGCTCTGCCATGTTTGCTCCTTCTACGATGGGCCTGAGTCGAGGCGTGAGATCCCCCTGCATGGAGAGCCAGTCGTCCCAGCCTTTAACCTCGGACTGAGGCCTGGACCAGCTTTCTGTGGGGAAGGGAAGGTCTCCTGAAGGCAGCAGAAGAATCATGGTAGCTCAACACAAGCCCAGCAACTCTCCGCGCGTCCACTCGATTTTACCTTTAAACACGAGCCACTCCACGACTCTGTCGACGGCAGCCAGACGCAGCTGCGGGCACATCCTCTTGTGCTTGGCCCAGTCCTGCTTCTGGCAGTCTTTGCAGCAGTAATACACGTGCAAGCACCTGCGCGGCGAAGGGGGACGCGTGAGACGTGAGGCGGATGAAGCGCCGACGCCGCGGCCGGTTCTCACCTAGCGCAGCGCTTCAGGCCCTGCGGGGTCGACAGCTGATGGGGCCGCTTCTCGCAGCGTGCGCAGAGTCGGAAGGATTCCTCCAGCTTCTCAAACATGTCTTTTTGAGAGCGGATGCTCATCGGTTTCCCTTCAGGGTCCGGAAGAGTCCTGCAAGACGGCGGACAACCAACAATTAGCACACGTATAATACAGTAAAGTGGGTTAGTTGTGCGATGACTCCACTCTACTGAAGCCTGCATCTATTCATAGACTGAACCAGCTGCTACTAGAGGACGAGAGTTGAGGGATCGCGTGTACGAGACTTTCTAAAGTCACATTAAAAATGTAAAGACACAAACATTCTCTGATCAAGAAGGAAGTGGGTGAAACCTACTCACCGCTCGGTTTCTGCCATTTGTGAACGAGGCTGCGCCGTCTCTGCCGCCGCTGCTGCTCTGGTTTGTGATCTGAGAGGCCTGTGTGTGTGTGTGTGTGTGGGGGGGGGTGTCTGCCTCTTATAGCAGCTGTGCTTCGCCTTCTGGAAGGGTCTGACACCTCCAGACTATTCCTGACTGCGTGAAAGGCCATTCATGTAGTTGCAGCGCTGAACCGTGTCCCTGAGCTTCCCACTCCTTCCACTAGAGGTCAGCATCACACTGTCTGAGAACCTCTACCTATATTTCTTGCCAAAGTGATGAAGTGTGGACAAAATGTGTGGACGCACAGAATACAACTTTAATGTATTTATGTACAGAGGAGCACACCGCTCACAAATTTAATTTGGTTCAAGATGTGCAGCACCGTTTCATTATTCAGTTTCATTTGATTCAGGTGTTACATTATCATGCAGATTATCCCATTTCATGCTGCTATTGTGAGATTTGAAAAGAGGCCTGTAGCTGCGGGGCAAATTACAGCCAACAGCCCGATGATGACTCAAATCATTTCTCTCATTATGAGCGCGCGTGACCCTTGATATGCAGCGACCGTGTCACCTCGGGGCGCCGGCGCCGGAGCGGGGGCCTTTGTGCCCCGCCGGCGCCCTCAGGTGCTCATCCCACAAAATGAGCGTCGAGCGGCTCCTTTGATACGTCTCATTAAACTACAATATCGCAGCTCAAGGTGCTACTGTGCTTTTTTGAATAACCCCGCTCTCTGTCATGTGACAGCGTAAGGTCCACAGTGGACAGGTCACAACACAACAGGCCAATCCTGAGCCCGGTATTCTCCATTTAAATCCCTCAATTGTCCACGTCCGGCTCCTCAAAGTCTTCTCGTGGCAGCAGTCCCTGGAAGCAGACATAGTGAGAGTTGCAGTAGACGGGGGGTTTGTTGGGACACGACTGGACCTGCTCCGGTTTCTGTGAGGCGAACGGGTTGGACCCGCTGTCCCTGACGCGCATCTCCAGCTCCTGCAGGATCTGCAGCGAGCGCTTCAGCTCCTGCTCGCTGTGGGGACAAGGACACGGCGTGAGTGCAGCACGTTTAGGAGCAGACGGCGTGTTGTTGTCTGCTCAACGGGGCCTTCGCGTGAATCCCACCCGCCGGGACGGAGCGTGGAGCGTTCTGGGTCACGTGCATTAAAAACATTAAAAACGGGAGTCAGTTGGACGTGCGATCGACTCATCAGTTAGAACATCTGCTCGTGAAAGCGACCGGGGCGGCAGATGGTTCACAGGAGCGTTAATGAGAGGCTGCTGCGTAGACGCGGCACAGTCGCTGAGAGGGCAGGGAACGTCGTTATCTCGCCTTTCAGCCGCACTCACCTGTACATGGTGAAGAAGGAAGGGATGTTGTAGTCTCTGAGCAGCAGGAGGGTGGGCAGCCAACCCTGGAGCAGACCCTGGTTAGCGTGGAAGCCTGTGGCCGAGGCATTCAATTAAAAAAAGCACCCCAACAACAGCAGCAGAACCTGAGCTCTGAACCTGGACTTCCGCCTTGTCGGCAGAATCCTGTATGATGCAAGTCTAGCTCCAGAGATGAGTCTGACTGGGTCTGGTTCACATACTGTACAGTAGATGCTGCATAATAGTTAATAACTTTCCATTTGCACCTGACTCTATGTTTCTTAATGTAGTGTGGGGGACAGCTTCCTGCTGAGGTTCGGGCCATATGAGTAAACCCATTCAGTCAAAACCAGGTTTCCCTGTGCGCAATAGTCGCACAATATAGACGGAGTCAGACCAGGAGATATAATCAAGTGGACGAAAGGGAAATAACATTTTATTCCAGCTCCAGTGGAGAACTGTGGAGCCCACGTTATGCAGTCGTTCACGATGAGTGCCACGGTGTCGGTGTCCCTGAGGTTACGCCGCTCACACATAAAACATTCAGCACAGCGCTAAGACTCTCTCCGCTGCTAATGGCTGCAGTAATTGCCTGGTATCTGTCAGAATCTGGAGGCTAAAGCTGCAGCTGGCGCCCCGGGTTCCGGCGGGTCGCCCGCGGGTCGCGTGGCGGCGTCCTCACTCGCCCTCCTCCCTCGCTAGCGTCGTTTGTCAGTTTTACTCGCAGGATGAATGATTCCTGTATATTTAGCTTCAGCGGAGCCTGCGGCGATAGCTGAGCCCGAGGTTATGGGCACACTCGAGTCGGGGGGGGGGTCCCAGCTTCTTGGGGAACTAATTCAATTGGAGCGCTTGGCGGGTGATGCGTTCGTTTCTGCCTGGGTGAAAGTGCGGAACAGGACGGAGTTTGTGTTGCTTAAGTGATTTAGTGCGTGGATGCAGCATGCAGTGAGGAACCAGGGGGGGTGCAGTGAGACTCAGAGGCCGAACTCTGTCCCAGCTGCTCCCATAAATCACCCAAATTCCCAATGAAGGCCGAGCACTAATGACTGGAGCAGATCGAGTGAGGTGCAGGTCTCCTTCTCGCTTTGTTGCCTGGATGATGTAACTATGAGACACGAGGATGAGCACTGAGGCTGAAATCTATTTATGGCTGTGAGGTTCATTCAGTCCATACCTGGGTGAAATCCAACCACCAGATCCGGCCGGGCCGCCTCCTCCTTCTCCACCACATCCTCCCAGAACTGATGGTAGAGGGCCTTGTGGGCGCTGATGTAGACCCTCTGTCTGGGGCCCAGCGCCCTGAGGGGGGGTCTCATCACGGGGCCGTCCACCACCTCCGGTCCCACCATGACGACCTCCACCCCCTCGTGTCCCGGGAACATGCGGTTCAGCTCGTCGTAGTCACTCGCCCTGGCGCCCATGGTCTCACTGTGGGACGCGCCTGCTACGTGAATAGTCAGCGGCTTAGCGCGCGGGTCCAGGCCAAAGTGCTGCACCGCCGTCCCAACCGTCAGGACGCGGGACAGGAACTCGCTCTGGACCCGCCACAGGGACCGCCGCAGGTCGGCGGCGTCGGGTCGAGGCCTGCTGACGTTCCTCCAGAGGGCCGTTGAGCTGGGGCCGGACAAAATGGCGTCCAGCCGCGGCGTGAGGTCCCCCTGCATGGGGACCCAGTCGTCCCAGCTCCTCACCTCGGCAGCAGACCGGGTCCACTTCTCCGTGGCGAACGGGAGGTCTCCTGTGTGCAGCGTTCATACAGAATCACAACGTGCCTGAACCGCAGCCAATCGGAGGCTGAGGAACGCATGTGAAGTTCCCGCTTCTCACCAGTGAACATCAGCCACTCCACCAGTCTGTCGATGGCCACCAGACGCAGCGTCTTGCAGACCTTCTTATGCTGAGGCCAGTCTTTTCTCTGACAGTCTTTGGTGCAATAGTACACGTTCAGGCACCTGGAGAGATCAATACAGAAGCATGTTAGCAAGTGTACATTTATCTCTTATGGAGCAAATCACTATAAAAATAGCAGCTTACAGCAGCGTGACCTTCTCCCACTCAAATAGCTTTTAGGTGGGTTTTAGGTGACAACTGGCATCAAGCGCTACGATACCAGGCAGATTTGACTATTTGATCTCTGTGTATGTGATGCACGCGGGCGTCTGCAACGGGGCACCGTTTAGATGGTGAAGTAATGTGTTGGATCAGAGGCCTGACAGCCTCCGACAGGTGTTGCGTCGGGAAACCTTCATATTATTATTTTCCCCCTTCAGTCATTTGCAGCCTGCGCTCACATGAAATCATTTCTGAGCCGCCGCGGCCTCGCTGATCCCCGAAAGAGGGCCCTCGATCGCAGCAGGCGCGTCCGCGGCGCTCGTTCGGACTCGGGCAGCGTTTGACTGACAGCGCAGTCGTCAGATGTCTTGAGGTCGCGATTTTATCTCTCCGCTCCGGGGGCGAGAGGAGCGGTGGCAGCTGGGAATTTCAGGGAGTGAGGGAGAAAAACAATAAAAAAACGCAGTAAAAGCACTGGGCCGCTTAAAGGCGTTGGCTCCAGAATGCGGCGCTGCGACATGAGCCGCGTTAATAAACCGGAGAGTCACAGTCAGGGGACTTTGCTATATTTGCCACTGGCCGTGGTCCACCTCTGTGGAGCTGTCTGCACCTCGGCGGCCCGTCATTCTGTTGCTGATACAACAGCAGCTGGTGAGGCTTTGCATGCGACAGCTACGGGGCAACAATGTCCCGACCGGGTGATGGGCACAAAGACCAGCGAATGGTGTCGGTTTCAGGCGCGTATAAATATTCTCATTGTCATTACTGTAAGTCTGTGTGAATAACCCGCGTGCTGCAGCGAGAGCATCGTTTCGCCGCCGGGAGTTGCAGCTTTGCACTCACTTCACGCAGCGCCTCAGGCTCTCGCCCTCGCCGAGATGCTCCGGCAGTTTGCTGCAGCCGGTGCAGAACTTAAAGGTGTCCTCCATCTTCTGGAACATCTCCTTGTAGTTGCGGAACGCGAGCCCTCTGCTCTTCCCCTCCACGGCGGCCCTGTTTAAAGCCGCATCCGTACATGACGTAGTGGAGATGGGGAGATGTGAGCAAATGGGTCCGGTGCCTGGGGGTTCCTACCTGTATTCGCTGTAATCCTTCATGTTGAGCTTGTTGAGAATCATTTTAGAGAGTCCAGGCACGTTGGAGTCCATAGAAAAAAACCCAGACAGGTCAGAGAAGACGCTATCAGTCCGTGGAGAGTAGGACTGGGGGAGCGCTGGGATGGAAGATGCCATGTTGTGACTGAGAAGACAGAATGAGAGGAGGGATTAAGACAGTTACACATACATGTACTTATACAGATCTCCAGCCTTACATTCCTCATCAATATCTATAAGGAGAGGGGAGGATGTATTTTTACTGTAGGTGGTGGTCTATCAGCTTCTGCTTGCCTCTGCTTTTAAATATACCCATGCACATACTGGACGGACTCTCTGTGGATGTTCAGCCAAGAACTCATGTCAGGAGAATCAGCCGAGTCTCAGACAAACGGGGGCTGCATGAAAAAGCATGAAAAAGGGCTGCTCTTGAGTTGAGTCATCCTCCCCCGTTGGTTCCCTTAAATCTCTGCATTTGAGAGGGCAGGTTTTGCTCTTCTGGAGTAGAAATAGAACGGCGGTCTTACCTTTGGGTCAGGAAAAGCAGAGTGCGTCCCTAGATGATTAAGAGTTTTCCTCCAATAAAAAAAAGGGACTGACGGCTCCTTACGGTGAACGTCACCACCTCTCTGTCCCCGATGGCGTTTTTAAAACATAAACAGGGAGGACGGTGGGCGCTGGCAGGGGACTGAGGAGTCCTCCCTGCATTTAAGGGTGGTCAGAGGGTGGGGACATGGTTTGCCTTGGAGGAAGGGGGAGACAAAGGGGAGAGGAGTGGGAGGAAGAAGGAAGAGGTACATTTTTAGAAGGAGGAGGGTGGGGGTGAGTAAACGAGGAGAGGTGGAGGCAAATATGTGCGATGGAGAAACCAGAGCCACTGTCCGGGCAGATGCCCAGCGACAACACTCTGTTAGTGCCATTAGAGAGTCCAGAGATGAGAGGAGGGAGAGGCATCACACGGGAGGAGACGAGGAGCAGAGGAATCAGCGATGACAAACACATCAAAGCGCATCAGTGAGCAAAGCTAACAAGTGTCTGTGAAAGTGTAAAGACGTTATCCTGTCATCAGGCTCCTTTCACCTCACACGTGCATTGACTTCCTTCTGTTGTTCATCGAGTCTGAACGGAAAAACTCATTTTTATCCCGGCAGTGGTTCATAATTATGTTTGGGTTTCACGTCGCTTCTATGAGTCACAAGATAAGAGTCTATTGGAGACTAAATATGAATGCAATATCATTATTATGTTGGCAATGAATGACAAGGTTGCCCTTTAATTTAAAAAAATTTATTTGGTCCACCAGAACCTGAGATTGAAAATGAAACATACATGTTTGTACACATATACTCATACTGTATATCCCAGAAAAAAAATCAATAAAATATAGATCACATTCGTTAAGTCCTATTTTCCAGAAGAATTTTTGTCATGTATCATTTTACGTTGAAAAGAGTCAGCTGATTTTTTTTGTTTTTCATTTTTATCTTCTGTGTGGTTTATATTTGCAAGCTTTACAGTTCACAAGGAGGAAAACCAGACAAAGGAGGAGAGAGAAAAGGCATTATGTCGCGTTGCCCCGGCTGAAGCCTCTTCGGCAGCAGGTGGTGCTCCTGGAGCGGAGACGGGTCCCGGTCGCAGCCCAGCGGCAGAGGAGCGGCTCGGTGGGACACAAGTAGGATGGAAGGAACGGGGTTCAAAACCAAAGCTCGACCGCGAGGAAACCTGAAGTGATCCAGAGGTGCCTCGTCGTCGCACGTGTTTCAGTGCAGCCTCATTTCTCATCGCGCTCGTCCCTCAGGGCTGTCCATCAAATAACACATTGCTTCATCCGCCATTCACCGCCTCCTTGATCGACAGTATTTGTTAGACGACCGGCCTGAAAGCCACCTATACAAATAAATTACTCACTACCTTAACAGCTGCTGCTCAGCCGAAACAACACGCGCACACACACACACACTTATAGGGCAAATCTAGAAGGGATGAATAGACATGAGGGTTCTTTGGAAAACATATTTACAGTTATTTCACGGTCCTGATGTAGAACCTACCGATGCTGGCAGATGTGAGAGAGACACTGGGACATTGTGCAGACGTTTAGCATTAACGCTGAGACTAAAGTCCTGAACCGCTTCAACTCCAAATCGTCATCACTATATAAAATCTATTCATTGCAGTCGCAGGGATTCTATTCATCCGCATTCAAGTTTTTCTCCCGATACCCACACAACAATAAGACAAACTCTGAGACGCTGTTACTATAGTACCACATTAGTCTTCCCCCCTCTCCGATAAAACATCCACGTTGCCATGGTGAGGACTGATTCTTAGACAGATGGGAATAATGGCTTTGACACTGTCGAAGTTGAAGAGAACAAGCTAAACAGGAGAAAGACCTCCGTGAAACCGATGTGAGAACCAAACAAGTCCCAGGGGTCCCTCCTTTCCCTTGTTGAGTCTAACAAAATGCTAATTTGCTATTACACAAGCAGTTGCTAATGTGCCGTTGGTGTGTTCTAGAGGGAGGATGGCCCAGATACTGGCACTGCACCAAAGCGAACCAAAGCGCCCCCTGACCAGAGTAAACTCCTCACAGGAGCTCCTTTAGGGTGGACTGACACTGGCCTCCAGCTCAAAAAGCCCAGAACTGAGGGCGAATGAAAACGAATGTGCCGCAGACAAAGACAAACGGAGGTATGGCGTTGTTTCTGTGGAGCGTGTGCTGGTCCGTCAACCGTCCTTCCTCCCGTCCCGCGGCTGCTTTTACATAGAAGAGACACGCCGGAAGAGGCAGCAGCACGAGGCTTTGCTTGAATCCACCTTACTGCACAAATCCTGGGTTTGGTCCTGAGCTAGAGCGAGCGCTGAACAGCACCGCGGTGATGATTCAGAGCGGAGACACGCGCGATGGCTTATTCTACAACCTCGAGAACAGAAATACGGACGCAACAGCAACGCGTGCGCTGTCGAAAGTAGAACCGCGCGTGTGACTAGTCAGTCCAGTTGGGTTTGGCTCATTAAGTACCGCACTGAGGGGCCTGACGCGACCCGCTGCGTTCACCGACACGGAGCGGCTCGTGAGTCCGTGGGCCGGCGAGTGGCTCAGTAGTTGCAGCACTCCACCCTGAAGCTCCTCCGAAGCCAAGGGGGTCGACCTCCGCTCCGCATACAGTGCACGTACCAAAAACAAAAAAAACGTCCACAGTGTAAAGTAGCCGGCGTCCGTCCTGTCAGCGCCTCCAGCTTGACCTGCTTCTTCCCTCGCTCCATCCTCACGTGGCACATGCACTTGGCACACGACGAGAGCGCATGAGGGCCAAATGGCAACTTCAGCATTTAAGTAGCATTGGGAGGAGGCCCGCTCATTCTGTACATTCAGGCGTGCGTTCATCTAAGGACACACATCTTTCTTTGTGCACACGGCCTGCACCCCCCCCCCGTGCCCCGTTTTCCAGTGGTCGGACAGTTCGTGGGATCAGTCAGTGAGCGTGGGACGACGTGGGCGGTGGTCATAGCGGCCGGGGCCGGTGCAGGCCGTCGATGTCGGGGGTGAGCTGGGGGCTGTGTGTGGCCTTGGTGGGGGTCCAGTCCCCCAGGGAGGCCTGGACCGCCTTGCGGTGAGCTAGCCGGTGGGTTATGGAGAAGCCGGCGTTCCCCTCCAGCTGCGAAAGCACCACCAACACCTGCCTGCAGATGGCGACAGAGAGCAGGAAGAATAAATACGGTGGCGGTGATAAATAGAAATAAGTTTCATATTCCCAGTTTTGTCCAGCTAAACAACAATGTATGTTAATACAAGGTGCCTCTGGCCCCTCCTACCACCATGTAGTTTTCACAGCTCCACAATGTTTAGGTTTATTTTATGTGGAAAAAATAAACATGGGCTTTGCTACTTGCTTCTACAAGTAAAAAGCATTTCATAAAGCATTCATGTGCCCCACAACCTTGATGTAATGAGGTGAATTTGCATGGTGTGCATCTGGTGTTTCAAAGGGAGCCACACAACTGAGGGCAAGAGACAAAAGCTTTGCAGGGCAGAATATTGGGAATACAGAGCATTAATCTCCTGTGATGACCGCTTTTATTCAAGTGTGTATGTGATTACAGAAATAATCATCAAAATGTTTACCGCACCTGGACCAAATGCTGCAGAGCATTTAATCCCTTCACTTGCTTTCTATGCAGGTCATTCCCACCAAGATGAAACAGTTGCGTATCAGAGATGTGTGTGTGTGAGGAAGGCAAAATAACAAAATAACCTGTGCAAAGGAGGCACGCTGTCGATGGTCTTGAGGCTGCCGCGCGTGGACACCACGTTGAAGCTGTCAGTGCAGTCGCAGGAGACGTGGAGGTAGTACTTGGGATGACGGTTCTCGACCACCACGATGAGCCCAGCCCAGCCGTGGGTCAGGTAGTAGCAGGTCATGCCCTCGCGGCCCTGGGAGCAGGGCAGATTTACAGGATCAGGACCCATGGAAAGGATCTCTACAAGGATCTGTGGATTCGAGGCTCACCTCGTGTCTTTCCCCCTTGTTTTCCGTGAGGAGGATGATGGCGTCGGCCAGCGTGGTGGCCGTCGCCTCCACCTGCTCCACCATCACCTGCCGGGAGCTGTAGATGGCGAGGATGTAGCCGGGGAAGTCGTGGCTGGGCCGCCGGGCCGGTCCGCTGGTCGGGCTCGAGACTGAGCGAACGGCAGTAGGGCTCAACGTGAGCAGGGGTTTAAGCATCGCATTGGTGGACGTGCGTGAGGCGTGCACCTACTGGGCGTGGGGGGGCCTCCCGTCCCGCTGACGTTCATCTGCCAGTGGTTGAAGGCGCAGCACACCACGGCGTACTCCCCCGGCTCCAGCATGACGTCGCAGCCGACGAACTTCTTCACCGCGCGCTTGCTGTGCGCCATCAGGCGGCCCAGGGTCAGCTTGTTGTTGCTGCCGAAGGAGGCGCGGAACACCATGATGCACAGGTCCAGCAGGTGGCTGTCGGCCGTGTCCGAGCGCCTGGAGGGGGAGGGGACGCGGACGGGTTGGACTTGAGGCGATAGGACGTAAAAAGGGGAGCTCCGTCGACCGTACGGTACCTGCTGCCCTCCTGGAAAAGGGCGAACTCCAGCGCCGTCCTCTCCAGCACCGTGAGGGCGGTGACGGTGACGGGCCCGCTGGCTTTGCTGGGGAAGCAGCCCTGCAGCCTCACCTCCTGCCAGTCCGAGTGGATCTTGCAGATGTCCACCGAGTCGAAGTACCTGCCGAGAGAGGAGAGAGAGAGAGAGAGAGAGAGAGAGAGAGAGAGAGAGAGAGAGAGAGAGAGAGAGAGAGAGAGAGAGAGAGAGAGAGAGAGAGAGAGAGAGAGAGAGAGAGGGAGAGAGAGAGAGAGGGGGACCGACTCAGCATGCTTTCAGATGAAGTATTTCACAGGCTTCTCTCCTCAGGTCTATTTGTATGCATCACAAGACAGTGTTAACATTAGCATAACCTCTCCAGGTGCTAGTGTACAAACACCATTTACCTTGTTACATATCCGACCACCTCCTTCAAAGACGGAGCCCCCAAGAGACGCTCGTTTTCAGTCTGCCTTACGTCGTTTCATCGCTTCACTAACCCTGACAAATGTGTCGCATCTTACTTTTGTCTTCCTGACAATCAAGAGAAGGGGGGAAGTTTTACAGTAGACAAACGTCTGCTGCTGAAAGCTTGTTTCCCTGCTTTATTGCATCCGAGGGCCTCGTAAATTGTCCAACAAGCCGACCTCTGTTTCTCTTTCGCGCTGAAAGCAGCCGGAGCGGTTGCACGCAGGTTTGTTATAGAGTCCAAAGCAGAGACGTTATTTGTCTGTCAGACCAATAATAAACAGCCTGAAGACCGATGGGGATTCTTGTCAAGGATGAACAGGATTTTTGGGTTGGTGGCTCAGTAGGACGGCTCCACTGGTCCAGCTCTTACTTTGTTAGACAGTCCATTATTTGTCTTTTGGCGAAGTGTCCTGCTGGAGCGTTGTGACAAAGTGCATCGATCAAATTGTTTGCTGACAGTAAAGAAAAGTCGGGTCTGTGCTGTCTGTCTGTTAGTCGACTCTGTGTCAGTGTAAAATGAGGATTTGTCTAAAATGAAAACAATCAGTGAAATGTTTTTGGTGGCAGTGACAGAGACTCTTCAAACATTTTTTTCCGTTCCACTCATTTTCAAAACGTAATCTTGTTCGGTTTAATCATATAATGGTGGTTTCATTCAATCACCAGACATAATAGAGTCAGAAATCTCTACTATACTCAAACGGGCAGAGGCAGCCGGGCACTGACCTCCGCGAGGCCGCCGGCCAGTAAATAGGGACAATGAAAAACACAACAGCCGAGAAACATTAGCGACTACTTGATGATGAGTGTTACAGAGTGACAGGATTAATCAAACATGACAAAACAAACTATGAGCCATGACAGGACTGCGCATCTGCCAGCCAAATCCCTGGCAACCAACGCAACCGCAAAAAGCCCAACTTCATAAAAAAGCCTGCGGTGTGGGAAGCGGGGGTACGACGCGCCTGTCAACAACACAATGTACTAAAAACAACTTTAATGCCGTCTTTCAGTTTGGTGTCAATACCAGATGGTCAGTAAAATCCACAGAGGCACGGGATTACCAAGCCATCCATCACACGATGGGCCGTCAACATGACACCATTAAAGGGCGATTTAAGAGCAATATCACCTGCACTCAGTTAATTAGAGCTCGGAGACGTCCTGTAGCAAACAGCTGGCGTCCGCTCGACCTTTTCTGGAGAGAATCCTTGCAGGAAGCCGCCGTTTTTACGCTCAGCGGTCCAGCGGCGGTGCGTCCGGGCCGCCACAGGTCAGTATGGGTAGGATAATACGTGGCATTTGCACCACTGTGCACACAAACCGACTATGAGCTTAGGCCTGTGAGAATAACTGCAGTAATAGGGTATGAATGAAGTACCGTCTTAGTTCTAGATGCTGCTATGACTTGTGAGAGCCACTAGAGGGCAGACAGGCTTACCGTTAACTAGCGGGTGAATGAAAACATAGGCCCCTATATTAAAATGGTTCCTACCTACAAATGACCCATGAAGGTCCAGAGTTTAAAAGAATCAAAAGGATCAACAGACAAATATCATATAAATGCAAAAAATTCATACAAAACTTAAGCATTGCTGCTTTATCTAATGAGGACATGACAAATATGCTAGACGAGACGTGAATGAGGAAACAGCGACTCATTTAAAAAAGGCACTGTTATTAGATCACACACTCACTTTATAAAGTCCGTGTACTCCATCCAGAAGACTCCCTCACTGCTGCCGTGAGCCATGAGCTCGTGTCGCAGGTGCTGTGGCCAGTCTGTCCACTCATCCGACCAGCTGCCGTTCCACGAGAAGCGACCCCAGGGGTTGCGCAGCCTTAACAACCTGAAAAATGGCAAAACGTGACGGGTGGAGAGGAACACGGGCGACAGAGCCCAACGGAGGACCCGGTTAAAGCAACAACAGCTTTCCGCTGAACGCTGCATCCCCATCTCTGCAGACTTATATTGCCCCCTCTCAAGGATGATTGCCTGCTTTTTAACAACCCATTTCATTTTACTGCTGCTTCCCACCGTGAAAAACTTAGGTGGTATAATGGAAAACCACACTGGAGAGTCTCCACTTGCCAGAAAAAGCACAGGTGAAGCACCGCTTCCAGGCTGCTTCTCGTCTCCTCTGGCTTCCAGCAGGAGGACTCCAACTTATTTTAGATCAAGCACCGAGGCCCAATCTTCCACTCTTGTTGCTTTATGACAGTAAATTAAAGTGACCGTGTGTGTGTGTGTGTGTGTGTGTGGCCCTTGAACAAACGACTATTCACGTGGAATACACAGCTCCTCTCACTGAACCTGCCTTTGCAACTGTGACAGAACCAGCCTCCATTTCCACCTCCATTTACCTGTAACCCTGCACATCTCGCACGTCCAAGATGGAATAAGCATGTCGAGGCCGCAGCCCAGAGACTCGTACACGGCGTCATCTACTTTCATGTTGCCTCCTCCACAGGACGCACCCATCAAAAACCTACCCACACACAGAGTAACAAATACCAGTAACTGTCCTCCACACAGTACTTCACCAGAATTCCCCAGTCCGCCCTCTCTTACCCAGCCTCCTTAGAGCTGAGCATCTTGGCCCAGATGAGGTCTGTATCGATCGGCTCCTCCCGGGGGTTAGTGGAGCTGACCTGGAGCATGAGCGAGTCGCAGGGGGCTCCCGTTAGCGTAGCCAGGCCCTCGATGGCGCGCCCGGCCTGCAGGGCGAAGTAGGAGCCGTGGAGTTTGGCCAAGGCCTTCTCAATCAGCGCCACCCACAGCTGCTTCCTCTGGGCCTGGAATTACAGCAAAATGGAAAGAGGAAGCGTTCAGCAATGCCAGAGTGACAGGTTACTTGTATAACTGGGTGTTGGCTTTGATTGTGTTGGTAACAGTCTGCAACTTAAACGTGTCAGGGTTCATAAACACGTTTCCGTTTAATCTATTCTATCAAAACTATATGCTTCTCTACTAGACAGCGATACACGCTCCATCTTCCTTTATTCCTGTTTCCTTGAGCATGAGTGGGTACCGGGAAGTATATATTAGGGTCTAATGTTTGACACGGTGCCTCTCCGGCCGGTCTGTGAGCCTCAGTTTGTCTCCCTGAGCTTTATTTGATGCATAATGCAGCACTTCATTTGTACCGTAATTGACTGTTGATTAATTACACCTCCAGCTATGTTCCTCCTCTGTGTATACTTGGAGACAAGCTCAGGATAAAAATTTAGATCATGAATTACCTTAATAAGTGAGATTAAAAGTTAATACCACACTGTAATGGGCTACAACTGTGACTGAGTCATTCTATTCATGCTTTTCTACCTTGAAGGCTCACAATGTGGTGCAAGTGTAAATAAAAATTGCATGTCTGCGTGTGTTTCTGTATTCACAATTCTCACAATGAAATCGAGGAGAACAGACTCATATTAAATGATGAGCCCAGGGTTTCGTCCTCCCTTATTTCCCTTCAGTGGGAGGAGATGAACGTCTACGTGTCTGACCTGGGAGAAAAGGAGGTAGCCGTAGTCGTCACAGGGGAGCATGTCGTCCACCAGCACCGTTGTCCACGTCCCGTCTTTGCATAAGCGGACCTGGTAGGCCCCCTCTGGGCAAATAGTCCTGGTGATCATCACTCTCTCCACCAGCTCCGGACGCTCTGCCAGCACTGCCAGCGCGCTCAGGAACCTGGAGAGAGGTGAAACCCAGTGAAGTGGAAAATAAAATGTCAGAGCCAAACGAATGAGAGGATGTGACTGGAACAATAGGCAAAGGCAACACGGATTAGGACGTGGAAGAAATGAGAGGAAAAGAGGAAAATGACCCGCTGATTGTGACGGACAGGACAAGATGAATGGACAAGATAACGCAGGCTAAAAGACGAACCTGGAGGGATGATTAGAAAAGAAAAAGGCCTGACGAGCAGAGATCAGGCTGTGAATGTAGAATTAAAATGTTCTTCTGTGAAGGTACTTCAAGCATATGAAATCTTATGACAGATTTTTTCCATAATTTTCCCCCCATTATGGCCAATCAATCCCATCTGATGAGCCAAGCTGCGGTGCCTTCTGGTTACCTCCCTATTACTGTTAATTTGCCTTGCAGCATAGATGAACTGCCCTGATTCACCCAATTAGGTTGCAAGAGAAACGAGCTAATCAAAAATCCAAATGCATCAAAAAATGCTAATTCCTCACATGGAAAACACACAAGCGACACACGAACCCGAGATGAAAGGAATACATTTGAAAGTGAGCACGGGCTTATCTCAAGTTTGCTGATGGAGAATATAAAAATGGTTTCAAGCAACACAGGGTTCGGGACAATGAGAGAAAAACATTTGTCTGTGTATGTTGCTGACTCCCCGCAGTTTTTAACCCACTTAATAAACACATATCTAATGAGCTCTATTCAGATAAAATTGATGCCATGTCCATTTCAGTGGTTAAAACAAACAGAAACTCTCGTCTGGTTGGAAATGTGTAATATTAAAGCTACTCCATCTGTCCGAGAGGCATCTGGGCGAGGATGATCAGCCCATTCAGCCCCTGATGAAAAACCAATCAGCTACGTCGAAATCAAATGAAAATCCAATTAGCCGTGTCATAATGTGACTCGAACGTCAGCTCGTGGCACCGGCGCTCAAGGACGAGCCCGCGCGGCGCCGCTTCCTCCTGCCGCCACCGGTTGGCTGGCGGGAGCTGGATGTTTGCTGGTTTATTAGGACATGTGTGTGTGTGTGTGTGTGTGTGTGACGAGGGAGGGAGAGAGATGCACAGAGTGAGCGAGATGCAGCCAAAGAGGAAGAATTTGGGTTACATCCTGTCGCGAGTGAAAGGATTGGGCTCTGGGGAAGGGTTATTTTTGATAAGCTGTGTGTGCTGGTGATAAAGCGAAAAGTGGTTGCTGGGACACATACGTGACTGACTGTTGTTGTTGAGTGTGTGTGTGTGTGTGTGTCGGCAACACACACCCCAAAGGACAAAGGCAGAGAGATAAAGCATGTGTCCAGACCCACATTCCACTGAATAATCTCCCTGTCAGGTGTATCTGTACATCTGTCCAACTCCATGCTGCTTCTTGCTTTCATTTTTTGCTTACCTTCTTTTTTTTGTTATTTTATTTTATTTTTTTTTATAACATCTCAATTTTTCATTTTCTTGCCTCCGCTTTCCGACTTACTGATAGGCTGCGTCTCTGCCACACTTTCAATCTCTTTGTCTCCTAGCTTCAGGCTGGAGTGTTCATCTAAAGCAGAATCGGGCAAAAACCAGAGCAGGCTGCCTCTTATTTATTCCACAGTAAATTAAAAAAAACATTCCCATTTACACTTGGGATCCTCGCCTGCCCTGGCTCAAAGCATTAATCAGTTTTTTTTGTAAATGAGCTGCAGATCCGATGATGGACCGGTCGTCGCGTGCTCGGCTGCGGTGACTCACCAGCAGTTTCCGAGCAGACCTTGCAGAATGTCGGAGGGCCGCGGCGTTCGGAAGACGGACCACTTGACGCCCCGGTCTTTAAAGTTGCTGCAGTTGATCTCGTGGGGGCGAAGCCACTTTTTAATTCTCTGCTGGACGCTGTCACCCTCGGGGAAACCCACCGATCGAGGTCCGGGGGGAAAACTGTCATCCACGAAGTTCACTGTATTCTGAAGACAGCGAGACAGAAGAGAGAGGGAGAAAGAAACAGGAGTCAACCTGATCAAATGCCGCCACCATGACTTAAAAATATATTCCTAACAGTAGGAAGTGTATCATCGTCAGGCAAGAAAAAAATACTTAATGTAAAACCCCTCAAATCCTTTTTTAAATTCTGCCTAAAGGAGCTGGAGAGAACACTTAAAAATAAGACTTTTCAAACAGATAATAAAAGCTTGAAGGAGGCTTTTAGCTTTAAGGACTAACTGCTAATCTCTAGCCTTCAATTCTGATGACATATTTTGCAGGTGGATGATGATTAACGCAGCCAGAGATTCTGGGAGGAACGAGTACAAGTGAATTCAAACGGCACAAGGAGCTATTTTCGCGCGGCACCAGAACTTTAGTGCCCTCTGAATTCATCTGCCCGTCCACTGTACACACAGACACGCCAACAGATCGAGACACCTAATCTGACACACTATCTGCCCATCCAAAACTGGGCCGCACAAACCTGAGAGGGCAAACGGCCACACGCACGCGGCTCTATCCGGTTTCCTATTTGCGGCGTCGGCAAGGGCTCGGCCGTTCCTGTTGCAATTCAGGATGCATTGTGGGCATCCCGCGGGCTAGTAGTGGAGCAAATTGATTATTTGCTTCCCCCACAATCCAATTCTGTAGCCGGGGCGCAGCACTAGTTAGCAGAGAAAATCACTTTAGCACTGTCTCACCACCAGCCATCCAAAGTCAGGTGCTGCACTCCACTGGCTTATGTTCAAACCATGTACAGGTTTAGGCCTGATCTGGGCCAAGAGTCTGAGAAATACGCCTCAGATGTGAACATACAGGACAGAACAGAGACTGAACTTCAAACAGCACAGTCAGAATATAAACATAATTAGAGAGGAATGAGGGAGAACCGACACTGAACAGCGTTAATGAGTCGGTCTCTGCTTGTTTCTAGTTTTTGGAGGAAGATGATCACACGCCATCAAGAGGACGGTCTGCGGCAGAATAACATTAAAGCCGCATTAAAGCGATTCAGCCCCTTGAAAATTAAAGTCAAACAGAATAAGCTTTTAAGTGACAAATAAAATCCGACATCAGCGGTAATTTCCTGGGGTTGCGGTGCCGTGACGTCTCCCAGTCTACGACGCCGCTGCCCCCGATTCTATCAGCGGGCGAAATGCCGACATGCAGAACCAAGATTGCAATCAGCGGATTGGACGCGGGGCTAAGAAAAGCCCGGCCAGCTCCTCGACCGCGCGAGGTGGAGCCGTGGGAGGAGGCGTCTGTGGACACGAGGCAACTGATCTTCAGAAACGAGGACCACGAAGAATCACAGAGCTGGACCTGAAACAACAGCATCCCACTGCAGCGTGACGCACGTAATGCTGTCACCGGCACCGAAACCCAGTCACTGCAATGTGCTGTACAAGCCCAAAGCTCTGATAAACAGAGCACGTGGGTTCTCCTTCACAGGGGAGCAGAGGTACGAGAGCTATGTTTAACAGCTTACAATGACTGCATTCATTCATTTAGCACAGCCAACGTGCAGACACGTCTTTGGCTCCACCTGCGCTAGATGCTGCAGTCCGGACGGACACTCTGGTAACTTTACACTCGATTTCGTCAGCAACACCAGCTGCTACAATGCCACAAGTCCACAAAGCAAATGCGAACTCGAATGCAAACTTGCTGGAGCTGTCGAAACTTTTCCCTGAGTCTGTGTGCTGGACCTCCCACACATCGTCTAACAGCAAAAACCAAAGGCTTTAGTCAATATTAAATTTTCACCTCTGGTGTTTTGATGCTGGCCAAGTGTTAACGCCTCGACAGAGATGGATCGGAAAGCCTCGCGCTCCTTGCTTAGCAATTTCACCCCGTTCACCTCGGTGACCCCTAAAACCGAGCTGCGGCCGTTGATGCTGTTAGTGATTGCATCCACTGTGTGGAAGTGGATCATTGCTGCTCCTCTCCTCTGTTGCTCGGCATCTAAAAATAGGCCAGCCCTGCGTTCACCTTAGCGCACACGCAGCCAGCCACACATTGACGGCTACACAGGAGAATTGAGTGCAGTCGTGTGAAGAGGGTGGGATGGGGGGGTGAAATCATATTTTGAGATATTAGCAGAGAGGGGGAAAAAAAACCCAGGATGTGCATGTGGGGATAGATGTGATGGAAGCAGACGGGATAAAAAGTAGATGAAGGGAGGGAAAAGTACTTTGAAGAGTGTGAAGGGGTTCGAGCTAGAGAGAGAGAGAGTTCTAAAATATTTGCAGGAGGAAAAGAAAGATCATAAAAGTAAGAGAAGCTTAAATGTTGATATTAAATTAGGAAGAGAGGAGGGGAAGGTGGGGATGAGGGATCTCCAATATCCTCCCTTCCCACTGTGCCAGCTTCCCTCCCACGCTCACAGCAGTGAGCCCTGTGACTTTCAAAGAAGCCATTAATAATGCATTGGAAAGCTCACTTCAGACTATTGTAAACATGGCGTGATAGGTGCCATGACGCTGTGGTATGTGGGCACGCCGGAGACAAAATAAACACGGAATCGACCCAGTTAATAAGAAATAACAACAAGCAGAACCTGAACAGTCTAAGATTTGAAGTGTGCATGTTTTAGCTTTAATGGTGTGATTGTTTCATTAGCGCAGGTGGCAGCGCTCTCACCAAGTGGGCCCTTCCGGGGAGCATATCCACGACGACACAATACCGGCTTTTAAATGTAGCAGAGCAGAAACCAAATGAGCATGAGGCGGTGTGAGACAAAGACGAGACGCAGGGTTGTCACAAAAAAAGACATCACAGTGTCTCCGTCAGCTGTGAAACCAATCAACGCTCGTGAAAGACACAACTGACCTCGGAGTCCTCCTGGGGAACATTACACGCCGAGGCAATGCAATGGGTATTATCTCAGGTTGTTATGACAACAGAGGAGACCGTAATTACAAAAGAATAATTGTGTTTTCTCTTTCAAGGAAGATGAAACATCTCAAGTCAGATTAACTTTTCACAAGTTTACGCAGTTTAATTAAAACTGTTCCATTTTGAGGGGTGTACGGATTTCAAAAGGAGTCTGATGTTTTAATAACTTGGCAAATTGAAGCAGCAAGGTTCAGTTTTGAAATAAAATTATATTCAAAATGATCAAAATTGTTCTAATCTCGCACAGATGGTTCTCCTTATTATACAGGAAAATATAATTTATTACAGTCTGATATGCTCCAAAAAAGTTGCTCTTGCAGTCAACTGGGAGCAGGGAATGAGGAGGATGGCTCAAATTAATGAGTCCGTTAAGAGCAAACAATTAAAAAGTTACACTCCTCAAACAAAATCAAATCGAAATTTTGTAAAACATAAACACTCGGTTTCTTTGTGTATCCCAGATTCCCCACTGGATGTTTAAAACTAAGATAATGAGCACAGTTAATGACAAAGCTTATTAAGTTGTTGCCGAAATGAGAAAGACTGAGGGTGGGGGGAGCACTCAGAATGAATAAACAGCTGGAGCACTGAACTGATACCAGGTCTTAAGAGGCTGGGAAAATGTAAAAGATCCCAACGTAGACAGCAGTAAATAAAGCCATGCGTCGTGAAAACATAAATGCTTTCCTCAGTCAGTCAGTCTTCGCTTACCTCTCTGCAGAAGCTCACTATGTTCTCCCAGAGTTCCTTGGCCTCGCCCTCATCGTTTCGACGGCGGGCCTCGACATGCATGCTCTCCCTCCTCTTCAGAGGCTTCACCACCTTGCGCAAGGTGAGGTACTGCTGGGGCGTATGGCATGCTGCACAGTTCTTGGCCTTGATGTCATTGAGCAGCGTACAGGCCGGGCAGCTCCACTGTCCTACTTTCTCCTGGAGGTTTGAAGAGGTGGCGGAGGAAGCGGAACTAGAGGGAGCAACCGCTGAGGAGGAAGGGGGGAAGCCACGGCCCTGCTTTCGCGCCTTATGGCCCGAGGAGGAGGGTGCCGAAGAGGAAGGTGTGCAGGAACACGATGCAGTACCAGTCCCCAGAGGGAGGCCACAGTGTGTACAGCAGCGAGGCAGGGGAGCCTGCTGCTCCTGAAAGCCATGGAGCTTGGAAGAACCACAGGCTGAGCACTTGGGCGCACCTGTAGGGTTGCGCAGGGTGCACTTGGAGCAAGCCCAGGTGCTAAAGTCTGGGCTGGAGGGGCTGGCTGGTGTAAACCGTACCGTCTCACAGCCTACAAGGTCAATGAGGTCAGCGGCACCCTGCGACGAGCGGCACGCCTCGCACTTAGACGAACCACCTGGGAGGGGCAACGAGCAGCTAGGGCACTTCCAGGTGGGGGCTACTGAGGAAGCAATAGGCTGATGGGGAGTCAGTGGGTGGTGCTGAGGATCTTCTTCCTCCAAGATAGTGAGGCGCTTGCTGGGGAATGAAGGTTCCTGGGGTTGGGCATGTTTTGGCTTGGAGGGCCGCTGTGGGCCCGGCTGGGGTGGCACACTGGCTGTGGAAGGGGAAGTGGGACTGGGAGTATTGGTGCCTGTGTTGGGCGGTCGCCCCGGTGGGGGCACCTCTCTCCGGCTGCGGGGCACTGGGTTGTTCTGGAGGGAGGAGAATGACGTAAAGGTGGAAGAGAGCGACTGTGAGGGGGCATGCATGGGTTCTTGAGTATCACAGGGAGGTGCTGGGGGAGAGTCATCTGTCAGATCTATGAGCAGTGGAGCAGCCCCTGGTGTGTGAACAGGAAACCCCAACACAGGTGTGCGCACCTCGGGTACCACTAGGGCCTCAGGGGGGATTTTGGGCAAGGACAATTTCCTGGGTCCTCCACAGGCTGAGCAAGACAGAGCCACAGGGGTGTTGTGAAGTGTGCAGCGAGGGCAAGCCCAGCCCGATTGGTGCCCCTCCGAGGCAGCCACCTCTCCATTGCTCTCAGAACGTCGCAGAACTTCTTCCTTAGCCGGATGCTGTCCGTGGGGCTCTAATAGCACTGCGGGCGTGACGGTAGGGGCTGGGGGTTCAGGCGGAGCTGACGGGAGGCCGTTGGCAGTGGCGGCAATGGTGGTGGTGGGCGGCGTGTGAGTGGCAGCAGACGGACCGAAGCCGCAGACGGAGCAGGCCCCGGATCCCTGCGGATTGTTGAGCGTGCAGCGGGGGCAGGCCCAGCGATGCTCCTCGGAGCTGCTCAGCCGCAGGATCTGGTTGAGGTCGGGCTTCTGGCGCGGCGCCTCGCAGATGGAGCATCGGGGCGCGGCGCCGGCGTTCAGGAAGGTGCAGCGTCCACACGACCACTCGCTGCCGCGCACCGCTGCTGCCATGGAGCCAGGAGAGTGGGAGTGGCTGGAAAACAGGGGACACTCAGTCAGTCCTGATATCACAAACCAACTGCACAAGAATTCATTCTGTCACGGAACTTTAGCTGATGAGCGTTTATACTTTGAACAATGTCTGAGCAAAGTGCCTGTGGAACAAAGTGGGAGGACAGAAGTAAGACACGGACAATGAGAGTAAGAAACAATAAAAACACTGAATTAGTCAAAGACTGAATTCATGCTTCCACTGGGTGATTATCTATAAGGATGGGAGCACAGTGAAACCTCTCTGAGACTGCAACAAGGAGGGACAGATAGAATTAGAAAAGAAAAATTGTGTGAGAGGGAAAGATTAGCCAGTGCAGGGGAAAAATCAAATCTTCCTCCTGGGGGCAGTAAGGGCAGTAAATCCATACACAATGGCCACATGATTAGAGCTGGGAAGACAGCGCAGAGAGGAGGAGCTGGAGAGGAAGCTGTTATTTCCTCAGAATGCTAAGGCAAAGATTCTTTGAGTCCTTTAGACTAAGACTCATTAGAATGGAAAAAGCACATGGGACTTCTACTTCATATTAGAGCCTCTCCCCACGTTCACTCAGTGAATGTTAATCCAGGGTAGATGGTGGAAAACCTGAGGTCAGGTCAATTGCATGCCCAAGTGAATCTTGAATGGGCCGATCTAAATGAATGGTGGAGTCTAATTCCAGCTCTGCTATCAACATGTTTAACTTCCTAAAGGGAAAAGTGAAGAGAACAAATCTTTATTTACTGATTTGGACACAAAGGGAGTAATTGTTCGCTTTGGTCAGGTTCCTCGGCTTGACTTCTACCTGCTCCCATATACCAGTGTAAGTGTATTGATAGGTTCATTGAAACCTTTTGGGTGGAGTAGCACAGTTGGATCCTCCTCGTTGCAGAGGGTGCAGCGAGCGGCAGCCCTGAGGGATGGACATAGCTGCTGTGTGGACAAACCCATAAATGTCACTGTCACTCAGGCTATTCATGTGTGAAGGCGAGCGCAGGCCAAGTTACAGTGTACAGTAACAGAGGGTAAGGTGCTAAGAGTACCCATTGATCCCAGTCACACAGACTGGAGAACCTGGGGATGTGGCTGAACATGTGGCTCTTTTATATTATGGTGCTGCTATCTCATCTTATCAAACTCCTTTTCTACTGTACATAACATTTATACCGTAGATCCGCATGGAAGAGTGTTGGTTGGCCAAGATCCTGTTGTCTTTCCCTTCCTCACTTTGTGTCCTGACCAACTAATTGCCCTTAGTTCAAATCCATTAAACTCTTTCAAACCCAGTGAATCCTTGGAAGCAACCACTGGCTCCCTGCACCCCCGCCCCCTCCCACTGCCAGCTCTTCACTCCAAGGTAAAGAGCAGAGGGACAGAAGAGGACGCACACTTAATGTCAGTCTGTGGATGTACTTAATTGTGTGGATCCCTGCCACTGGGGATATGCAAGCCTGTGCATGCAGGCATGTAGCTGTAATTACAGTATTTGTAGACCTAGTACAGTTGCGTGTTTGGAGTCTGACTACATTTGTGCTTCGGCTTTGATTGTGTCCTGAGCCCAGGGCTTGGAAAGTAAGAAAGCGGACGCCCCAGTGCTTTGTGTCAGCAGCTATTAGCGCTGCGTTCACTCTCCAGGGCTGAAGTCACTGCTGCAGAGTTCTGTGTCTTTATTCCATGATACCATCTCATTCGTCTGCTACTTACTGTAGCTATGAAGTGAAACTAAAAATCAGATAGAGGGCAAAAACGAAAAAAGAAAATGCACATAATCATTTGTTGCCTGTGCACAGCGGTTGTACACTCCAACGCAACCCCCCCTCCACCCCATTAGCAGTTTAGTTAAATGCAATGAGCTCAGTGGCGGCCCCACGCTAGCACGGATGGCACATGCTCACACTGTGCCGTGCTCTCCCAATGCTGAAGACACATACAACAAGTGTCGACGCCTCACGGTTGATGACAGGTTCGTCCCCGTGGCCATTTTTCCTGACTGTCAGGCTTCTTTCATCTCCAATAAGGGAACAAAGTTATGGTGTCAGCCACGGGGAGACTCTGCCAGAGCAGCCGATTTGGTTCTTGCAGGGCCGCCACGATTGCAAATTAATTATAGTCTGCAGCAGGCGTCGCAGGAGCTTTTCATCCAAACTACGAGGCTCCTAAGGATTCGGCATCTAGTTTAATTATCTCACATGATGTAAGCATTGCACCTAACAGATGGAACTGAGACAGAACAACTACAACCATCAACCTGGGCCTCAATTAATGCAAAGTCATGACAGCAGACATACAAACACCAACACTTCCGCATGTACAGTACACGCCTGCAGCAGAGCATGAACTGTGCTCCCTGCACTCTGTTTACAAGGCTTCTTTCTGCACACACACACACACACACACACACACACACACACACACACACACACACACACACACACACACACACACACACACACACACACACACACACACACACACACACACCTTTTGTCCTTGGCCCTGTGTTCAGTGGAGCCGCTGTAAAAGTGCCCACTTCAGCTCCTCGGCGTCGCAGACCTGGGCATAAAGCCAATAGTTTATATTGGAACGAGACAGAGAAAGCGATGGAGCGCGAGGGAGAGAGAAATCTCACAACTCGAAAAACCTATATTTTTGCAGCGAGGTCCCCGATGCACCCTAATGCCCATAAAATACTTGCTCATATTAATAATTCCCTTAAGTCAGAACACTGATGACCTCTGGACGATATTTCACCAATCACAGGGTACAGGAGCAGCCCCAACCAGAACTTCCACAACTGAGATGTCTGCAAGGACCCACAAAGCAAACCAGAGCAAGCGTTATCGAATCTGCATAATCACGGGTCTATGACCGAGCAGTGAGGTCATAAGAAATGCTAAGGCTGCAGGTAGGTAAGTCTACAAAAGCCCTGTAGATAAAGCTCAGGCCTCGCGTTACACGATACCTGGCTGCACGCCACACACTAAACTCCGATGCAGAATCAAGAGAGCCGGGTCGTGCCTGCCACTCCCCGCCTCGCTGCGAGACATTTGGCCTTAGTGTGACAGTCATTAGCACTGCCTCTCCAAGGCTGATCCGGAGTCCGGTGCCCGAGGGGAAGGTGCGGTAGCCTCCTTGGCCGCGGTGCGTTAAGTGTTTCAGCATTCTTCTTTCAACAGAACAACAAGCCTGACACTGCGTTCGGCGTCTTGTTCTGTGCGGACGTGCCTCGTTTAAAAAGCAGAGCGCGATTAATGAAGATGGAAGTGCATTAAGGATAGAGGTTCAAAATGGCCCCCGTCAAAGCCAAACACTTAACTTGATGCACAATGGATGAATTCTGACGCTGGACTAAGCGAAAAATGGAAAAACACTCAGTCAGCGCTTCAGAGGCGTTATGTAACGGAGGGGCTGTCAGTCAGCGTGCAGCAAGTGTCACACACAGTTTCCATGACAGTTCATCTTTTGACTCGCTGTGCTTTCAAAAATGTGCAAACACACTGTGGGACAGACTCCACTGCAACTACTAGACAACGTTGAAGGCTTTGATCCAAACATGCAGAGGTCTGTGCTCTCGTTAGACTTACGACGCCAAAAAGAATTACAAAAGTTCTCAGTAACATTTTCCCATATGGGACAAAGCAGAAGTTACAATTTTCTTATAGTTAACAGTAATCAGCCGTTTCTAAAAACATTGAATCTGGCCATTTTCACCAAGCTTACATTTCAGATCATTAGCAATTAAATAATTAAGGTTTCGTCAGCAGCAGATTAATGCAATTTTAAGATGTTCACGTGGTTCAATTAGGCTTAATGAATTATCAATAGAGTAATCGATACTACTGTCCTGGCCCTAAGCTGCAAAATCAGCTAAATCTCTTCTAGCCCCATTATCGCTTATTATACATAATATTTCATGTATGACCTAGCTCCGTTTAGTCTTTGGTCTTGTGCTGCAGAATCTAGTCCAGTCTGTGAGAGGTTGGATAACTGTAAGTAGCCTGTGCTCACTTTGGGCTCCAGATGCAGGCCCTCCCCACACAAACACGCTCAGATCAAGTGAGTCACTCGAGTGATGAATATTTGCAGGCGTGTTTTGCTGTGAAGACCGAGAACTGACGACATGATTCTGTAGCTGATAAAAGCTTAATGCTGGACAAATGCTTTCTTTACTACATGCTGGATGATGAACCTGCTCAACAGCTGCACCAGTAGTGACAGCGCCAGTATCCCGCCAGTGATTTTTCACAGCTGCCATGGACACGAGCATCACCCGGAGAGCTGGGATTACTGGTCGAACATTTGGTTTTTGTCTTGTCTCACTCCATGCAAACATCTCAAGCGATGCCAACTGAGTCATAATTGTTGTTTCAGTGCAAAGCCTGTTATTAAAAAGTAGGACTCATCAGAAGTCAGTACGCCCTCAGATCAGAACATGAATATTAAAACATTCTGCTGCATCTAAACATACCCCAAGAGCTCCAGTGACAGGGATCGGCTCAACCTCCTATACCACAGCTAGAATTTATTTGATCCTCCTCAAGGTTTCACTGGCAAACACTTATCATCACGTCATTGTGTTTTCTTACTTGCCAGATCACAGCAACCTAATCACTTAAAAGTAATTTCCCCCTTGCAAGCATTCCTCCCCGTCTTTGAGGAACTGATGAGTCAGGCCCAGATTAACGGGGAGAATCTCTTTTCTACCTGCCAGGTACTTTGTTATTGCATGAAAATGACTCATTAATCAAATGTGACACATCTCCAGAGTTCATTTGTTACGGCAAACATTATGCGGCTTAGCCAAGCACCGCTACTCAACTGAAACAAGCATCAGATAGCCAGTTTCTGCTCTGACAAGCTGGTGACGTGATACAAGGGATTGATGACAGCAAAGCCTTAGTCACAAGGGACAAAGCAACAAGATAATTGGGTAAATCTCGAGGATGTGACTTTGAGGGGAGACTTTTCAATGAGACAAGAGACTTTTTGAGTCAAAATATGAAAATAGAACAGTTGTATGAAATGCTATGCTTGCGCAGAAAACACAAGGTCTTTTGAAAATTGCCCTTAAGTTAAACATTATCCCAATAGCCAATGCTGGGGCTATTTTTACTTAATACTTCGAACAAGTGTGTCAAGAAAAGGACATACATTACAGAATGTGCTGCTGTTATGTTTTATGTAAAGCATCTCTTATGAAGTGCTACAGCGGTTCTGAGTTATGAGACTATCAAAATAAAATATGAATGACCAATTTCCCCTCAAAATTAAGACTGCAAGTACTGGTCAAGAAATGGGAGGAGGAACAGGAAGCGCCAGGTCTCTAACTATGCCCTCTGTGAATATTTCAGGACCGGTGCTCATTTTTGATGAGTGGATCTGTCAGTGATGGAGACAGCTTCAGACATTTGAATCTTTAAACAGAAGAATCTGTCTGAATAGGTTTCAGCAGGCATCAGCCGAGAAGGCATGAAGCTCCCGATCCTGGGAGGAAGAAGGGGGAGCAGTGGCAGGGGGCACGGTGCTGCGAGCGCCCACACCTGCAGGGCAGACCTTCAGCTAGAGGGGAGCTCGGCGAAGAGACGGCACAAAGTTCGGTTTTACTTCTCGCTGCTAGGACACAAGCTACAGCCTCAGAGGCAGACGAGGAAACACCGCTTGCTACGAGGTTGCTACAGTGCTAAACACGGACGTCTGTAATCGGCAGGTTGCACGGTCTTCTTCCAGAGGTGCAATTTGCCAGCACATGTTTGTTTGTGTGTTACACTGCCAGGTTACCAAGTGTGGTCTGATCTAAGGCCCGATGGAATTAGGTTACTGAACATATGCTACAGATTTCCATGGCAACAACAGTGGGGGAATCTGGAATCATGTCAGTTGCCGTGCCAATGGGCTATTTTTCTCCCGCATCAATACTCTGTTTCCCAGAGAAAGCAGCACTGGGAGACAAAGGCTGCGTGCCAAATCCATTGCAGAGGCTCGGGGACTGTCCTGACGCGGCCCTGGCTTCATCGCATAGGCGAAAGCAAATAATTCAGACATAAACACAGCCAGTGACCATGCTGGTGGAATCCAAGTGTACCCGTTTTAATCCAATTAAGAAGGGAGGACAGCCAGTAGAACGGAGCGGCAATAAGCACCATCATCCATTATGCTGCCACAGCGGAGACCACGGGATCAACTCAAGAGGGAGCGAACACGGAATTTAATGGCTCGGGACTCCCAAGGCCATAAGCAAAGAAACACATACAGTATGGGTCAGATATGAAATGAAGTGCACTCCTGAAAAGTGTGTTAGCGGATAGTGTTTGGATGAGACTGCATTTTGCTAACATTAATTAAAATAGGGGAAAAATATTCTTCCAAAGTTATCAAACCCCTCAGCACACATTTCCCCTGCCCCAGTCTGATGATTGGGAAGTTTTTATTTAGAAGCCCTGCAGTCGAGGTACTGATTCAGTGAGCAAAAACACTTTGCAAAGTCAATGGGTTGGGGCTGGATGAAAACGAATTGAAATCACCCAAGGACATGGCCACTCATGTACTCTTTAAGCCAACAAAACAGGCAAAGAAATAGTTTCCTAAAACAATGTACTGTATTAGAAAATAAACAGTATGAGAATGGCTGGCGTTAAGATGGGTTCATGTCACAGCGGCAGAAGCCATCGCAGCCTTAACTCTTAAATGAAGAGCAAGACAAGCACTGACAATGGGAGGCAAGAATCAAGAAAGATGAAAGCCCAGCTGGAGCCCGACGCTGAATAAATCATGACATCCATTGTGGGGAAATGTGATCGGGCTCTCTGAAAATCAATAACTAACAAACCGGGCCCAGATGCGCCGAGTGATTCAGCAACAGCACCGGGGTCGATGTCAGCCTATCCGTGATCCAGGACGCGTGACCCACAAAAAAGCTAAAGGAGAACTGATCTTGACCCAATGAAGCTCTTCATTGGCTAAAGACACAACTATGGATAGAAAGGCGCTCGTTTAAGACGCAGCTACCTGGAGAAGCACTTGGGGTGAAGCACCTGGAGGAAAATGGACTCAGATGAATTTTGCGTAGTATTAAAGCCAGTTGTGTGTAATTATACGACTTTTAATATTCAAAATGTACGCTATGAAACCCCCTTGAATTGCAGCTCAAAGCAGTGACTGTGCTCACATCCTGAGTTTGATTTCAAATTCAACGTGCTCTAGCTTTGCTGCACATACTGTAGACCTCGTTCTACCCCCCGCCTGCTGCTGGCTCGATACCGTCTTCGCGCTCTTAATGAGAGTTTTGAGAAAAACAGCACCTAACAATTTTAGACTGCAGACCGTCTTCGCGATCAGGTTTTCTGTGGGTGGACGACAGATGTGAGTGTTGCATGAGTAAAAATAAAAGAATACTAGAGTGCAGGCACGTTCGGAGGTGAGCTCCAACAATAGCGTACACACTCTTCATTTTAAATCCCATCAACAGCAAAAGCCATCTTCTAATTACCCTTAGGCTGCTTTTCGCTGGGCTCAGGTCTGTCAGATCCGCCCGGTCAATCCACTCAGCACTGCACAAACTGTGGCACATACAGTGCAGCTGTGTTGGGAAGAACCAGTAGGGTGGGATTTTGGTTTACAAATCCGGCTTAGTGAGATTTTTGGGTGCATCATAGAAAAACAACAAAAATGCAGGCTTTGATTAGATAAGCTTTGATGAAATAGGGGATTTGATCCGTAGCGGTAAGGTTACTGAATCCTCAGTAAGCACTTCTACAAACCTGAAAATGAGCGAGGTGAGTTGTCTCCAACGAACGTGTCTGTTTACAACACAAAGCACGCGTCATGCAAATAGCGGAGATGAAGGCGACATCAATAAAAGAGCCTGCAAACAAAGCCGGTGTGTGCGCTTACACTCGCAGCTTTAAATGACAGCAACCTGGTGTAACACAACCCCCGGGGCACGCTCCTCTTGTGCGCCTCCACAACAAAGGGCCCAGTCAGGCCCGGCGCCGCCTCGGGCGTCCTGGACTGGGCGACCGGCCGGCCTCTAGCTGCCTGGACAGGTCGGTGCTTACCTGCGCTCCCGGTGGGGCAACGGGGGCTGCTGCTGCTGCTGGCGCGTGATGAAGGTGGTGCCCCACACTGGGCTGCTGTGGCTGTTCCTGAGCCAGCCCACGGGGGGCGACGACGGGTACGGGGTGCTGCGGAAGCCATGGTCCGACTCCGTCTCTGCCGTGAGAGAGGAGGCCGAGCTTCCCATCACCGCGGAGATGGGGGCGGTTTTATCGGAGTAGGTTGTCTTCGCCCCCAAGTTGCTGCTTCAAACTGGAACGAGTTCCTCCCATAAAAGCGAAAACTCGGAGGGCGTTGGACTTGAAACAAATCCACTAACACAGCGACAGGAAATGTCGAAGATAAGCGAACTCGCACCTTGGGCGTACCTTCTTGTAGGAGGCCAAGTATGCGGATCAGGGAGGATTTCCCACAGTGCACGAAGTTCTCAACTCAAACAGTGCTGTGACGCATGGAGTGTTGCTGAATTCCAATTCAGCCGTCGCTGTCAAACAGGAGGAACTACAGTTTCCCCACAGGAGAGGCTCAGGATTCTCTTCCTCGTGCACTTTAAGCTCGGAACACTCTGCGCCACCTCTTCCTTAGTCCTCCTCATAATTCTGCCGGCATTCCCAGTGACACATCCACCCAGTTTGTGCAGTCTCATCCCTGGCTCTAGCCCTCTAGCCTGCGCACGTGCTCACGGCACCAGCAGCGACGGGATGGGGCGCGTGCGCGGCGCGGTCCCGCGTCCCAGTCGCCATACGGCACAGCTTCCGGAAGACGGGTCTCGCTGGAGGGGGGAAAAAAGTCACGCGAAATGCGTCCACGCGCGTGTTTACAGCGGAGGTGCGGGAGAGAAATCAATGCATTGCACATCCGGGGAAGGGTCCTGGCGGAACTGCAAGCGTGCTAGCAGCCCAGTCTCGTCTTTCATACAGCCGGCGTGACTAACAGCTGCTGTGGAGGTTCACCAGTAAAACGCCGCAGCTGCACTTCTCCCACTGGAGACAACGTCATGTTTGGAAAAAAAATAGGGATGGGCCTTTTCTGAGATTGCACCACTTTGTTTCTTTTTTTGTAGATTTCCACACTTTGTCTCTGACGAACGCCTAGAAACTGACATGAACTTAACGTGGCCGCAGAGCTTCCCCCGAAACTTCCCTAAACTGTTGCGACGCCGTGACGACGTTTATAGCTCATCTCCAACTTCTGTAATAACATCCAACAACACCCGAGAGGCACGCGCCGTCTCGGGTTGCGGGAGATGATCCTTCCTCGCGCCGTCGGCGAGGCAACTTAATTTCTGCCGGATCCCACCGCTGCGCCTAGTTCGGTCCAGTTCATCAACTTGCGTTCGGATGCGCAATTAGCATAACTGGGGAGCGCTGGCAGGGAAGAAGTGCGATGGGAATCGATAGCCTGTAAAAACCCCGAGGCTCTCCACGTTCCGTGACTGTTACATGATAATTAACGCCCGCGTGCGTTTCGGCGTGGCTTATCAAACAGCGCTGCGAGGCTGCGAAAGGTGGCAGAGAGGCCAGGAGGATGGTGTCGCGCGGGGGGCGTCACGCGCGCTCAGGAAACGTGAGCGTAGCCGCGCCGGATCGTCCCGGGAGAAGCGCCTCGGCGCAGAATTCACCGCGTTCCGCCGGGCGCCCCTCGCTGCCGCGCTCGCCTCACGCCAGCGCCGCTCGGGCTGCGGATGCGGAGCCTCGCCGCCGTACGCGGGGAGACTTCCTCGCCGTGGTCCCGCTGTCGCCTCGGATGCAACGCCGCTCGCAGTGGAAAGCCGCTCCAGCCTGCGGTGCCTGTAGCCTGTTTAACGGTTGATTTAAAAAAAAAAACGTTGGGTGGGTGACGTTCCGCTTAGGGTCCCCTATTCTCCCGCTGTTGTATTATCGCCCTCGTTTTTAAGTCTCCCTCACTGCCTGAGTGCAGAGTACGGGGATGCAATCTCCTCATAACAGCGGATTACTGGAGTGTCAGCAGAGCGCATGCGCACTGGGCTGACCACGAGAGGAAAGCTGAAAGGCTGCGTTCAAGATATTTAAATAAGCCCCAATTGAGGCCGACACGTATGGTCCCACTCGCTAAGATGAATGAGTGAATAATAATCCACAGGACTAAACACAAAAATGTTAGAAACAGCTGGGGCAAGTCCAGGCATGTTCATTTTTTAGAAAACACTATTTGTTTACACATCACATTTTACACTTATGTAAGTTATTGTGTGTGTTGGTTCGTGGGGAATAAAAATAATGGTTATTCCCAGAGGAGGTGGAGGAGAGTAAGACGAACGCGGCAGTGACTGCAACGCTCATCACTGTGCAACTGTCCCTACACATTACTGAGATAAGCCATCAAACTTTCCCTTCTCCTCTCTCTTCCACCTCATATCCCTTTACTGACCTCATTCCCGATGACTTACTCTTCCTCGGAATCCAGGGTTCATCAGAAAAACGCCGCTCGAGAACACGTCGAACCAGAACAGGGCTCGAGGTCCATCACATAGTTTCCTTTATGTCTTTTGTCGCGCAGGACGCAGCCATTTGTAAATTAGCTGGCAGAGAGTCATCCGTCTGATTTGCTCAAACAGGTTCACTAAGGGCGTGTTTTCCTTATTCACAGACCAAGCACATCCCCTGTCTCTGTTTGTCTGTTAAATGTGTTGACACCAAAACTGGTTTGTCTGGTTAATTTGAATTCTACTGCAGAAAACACACACAGTCCAACCCCGATACCATCAAGAATGTCTACGTCAGACTGAAATGAGTCACACACACCTTACTTGTGTCAGTCCTAAAACTCTTGGTGTCGCTAGTAAAATCATAAAGCGTGTAGCGCAGCAGTAGCTGCTCATTTGACCAGGACATCAAGTAAATAACTTGAGGATGCACCTGTCCAAAGGCCACCTGTCCCCCGAGAGTAAGAGCAGCTGACACGGTCAATGCCACAGAGGAAGAGACAGAAGGAAAGAGATTGGATTTCATCTCTGCTCCGCGGGGAAAAGAAGGGAAAGGGAGAATGTGAGCCGATTTCAGGGTCGATTGTAAATTGTCATTTCAACAGGGAAATTCGGGATGATGTGAAAATGCTCAAAGCAGAACCCTGGTGATTACACTTCCCTGTGCGGGTTCCTCAATTGGACTTAGTTGCAGGATTCTACAGCCAAAACGAGCAAGCGGAGTTAAACACCGATGCCACCGATGCCAGCGATATACTGTATTTCAAATGCAAAAGGACCTAAATGTCATTTTCAGGCCAACTCTCCTGCACAGTAAAAAACAACAACAACAACAGCCTTTTCCTTGTTGGTATTGGATTGTATGCGCTCCTATGTGAACTGTGGAGGCAGACAATGCTCAGCTGCCACTCTGCGTGATCCCAGCAAATGGACTGTGTATTAAACATTATACCGTGGTTATCTATGACTATAAGCTATCTATTAACTATAAGCATCGTTAACACGAGCTCGGCCGTGTAGTCTGAGGAAGACTCCCAACAATCCCACTGAGACAGTGGAAGCCGAGGACGCCGGGGTCCTTGTAAACAAAGACAGCGTTATTCCCTCACTTCCCCGATAACAACGATGTCGAGACATCGGGGCACTTGACGAAGTCCATTCACAAAAAGCCTCCACTTACCTCGGATCGTTTGAAGGGGATTACTCCTGTTTTTCCTGCTGTCTTTGCCTTAACTTTTCACAGCCATCGAGAGGATAAGTTCTCCTCGGGTTGTACTTTGGCCGCCGTAATCTCCCCCCGGGCGTTAGCTCCACGCTCCGCGCTGCCGCCGCATGTTTCGCCCACTTATGACAAGCGCGTCTATGTCGCCGTTTGTTTTCGCACCGACAGGTATTAACGGAGCCGCTCCGGCCGCGTACGTTTGCCTCAAACAGCCCAGGAAGGAGGGGAATCTCCAAAGGGCTAAAAGAGAGCTAGCGTACGGAGAACGTGTAGCGGGGCCGGTCCGCCGTGCGCGCACGCGAGAAAGTGTGCGTAACGTCCCTTCGAGAATGGAAACGTGGGAAACTACATTTCCCAGAGTCACACGCGGATGTCTTGACTAGGATATCCGGGTTCGAAACGCGTAACCGATAATTAGCAGAAATGACAAAAAATGTCTCAAAAATATTTTTATATTCAGAAATGTCATCTCTTCGCTTATTTACACACGATGTAAAATGTAGTTATTATAGGTACATTGACGTGTTTAATTTAAATCTTATTATAGGATTCTAATCTACCCAGAGACAGCCGAATTGTAGCATTATAGCGCTATCTAGTGGTTTGAGACTGTTCTAAATTTAGAACTTCATTTAAAATTCTTACTACCTTGTTTCACTTCAAGTAATGTTTCTAAAACCGATTAAATATTTAAAGGTCCTATTTAAATCACCCATTTTTGGTGAAAATAGGTAAGTCATCCTAATTCATCATCAGACATAAATATTGGTTTGTTTTATAAAAGAACAATACACAGAGGTTGGAAAATCACTATTAAAGTTCAATATTTTTTGTGGTAGATGTATAAGTAATTCAAGATGCATTTATGTTATTTATATTCATAAATTTAAGAGTCAGCTGCAGTGTACAGCTGTAGTGACAAAGCCCAGAAGACTGCCTACTTACAGTATGTCAGGCTGAAAAAGAAAAAGTAGCAGCATTAATGGCAGTGGCAGTAATAGCCCTCGATCAGAATCAAGTATGTACCGCAATATGTCAGATATAATTTTCTCCTGAAGCAATTGTATTTCTGGTTGCAGTTCTAGCCCACGTTTTGGCATCCAAAGATTTACATTAAAAAAAGAATAAAAATTAGTTTTAATTAGGATGAAGAGCATGTGAATCGTTTGGTGAGTATGGATTATCTCTGTTAATACCGGTGTCACCCGGGTTGTTTGAACCAGGGAAGTTTAAAGGATTAGGTCAATATGGGTCAGTTTACTTCAATAAGGACAGATCAGGAAAAACCTAATAACCTTTTAATGTTTTATTAATGTGACTGTCTCGTGTGCAATCAGTCACCAGAAGTAACGTGGACGGTGTTTGTGCCTCTGTGACTACCGTATTTTCACCATGCATTGCTGGGGCCACCCTTGGGAACGGTGCAGAATTCCGTCACTTAGGAGACACGAACTATAAATCTGTGGGATTACAGGGATTTATTTTGAGCGACGATTGAGGCGGAGCGAAGCATCCTTTGATTGGGGCAGACGGGGCGAGTGAGTCTGGGCGGAGAAAGTTAACTGCCGCTGGAAGTTGTTCCTCGCGTCTGCGTGCGCTGCTGCTCGCGGCGACTGGGAGAGTTCCACGCTTTTAAAAAAAATGGTACTGTCTAATTAGAAACGAGTTCACTGAAGGGTAGCGTATCTGAGTCGACGGGGACCGGGGATAGCTTTAAAGGAAAGGACGACTTCTTCGTCGGTAGCAGGTATGTCATTGAACGCATCTTTGGACGCTACTTTACTTCTTCGTCTCCTTTAGACGCTCGTGCACTTGCCTCGCGCCGGAGTGAACTAAACGGATTTTAGTCGCGTTACTTCACGGTGCGCAGCGATGCTAACTGGGCTAAAAAGCGGCTAGCTAGCAGACTTGCTTCAACTTTGCTGGGTGTATTGTTTTCAAAGGCCAGTGTCGGTGCGGACACACTGTTGTCATGACAATGCCAGGGAAACCCAGCGGAGGCACGTTAGGCACACAAAAGACCCCACGGCGTCCACGGCAGCTCTGGTGAGGACGTGGGAGAACCGCGGCCACGTTAAAGCGTGATCTTTTACTAGTCCACGTGGGAAAATCAATGAAAAGCAGGGAGTGTGGCAAAAAACACCCACTGAGACCGTGTCAGTGGGAAGAGCAGCACTACTGGGAGGTAAAGGGCTCGGCTGTGGGAGAACTGGTGGGATAAGGTGTGTCCTGTGTTTAGAGGCAGGAAAGGGATGCGTCCAGTCGGCTGTTTGCTGCTTTATGGCCAACACACGTGGAAGTGACTGGCTTCCACAATAGAGTGAGGAACACAATTGTATTAGGGGAAAAGGAAAGTGTGTGTGTGTGTGTGTGTGTGTGTTTGAGTTTGAGAGGGAAGGATATGAGGGCATTGCTTATAAAAAAAAAAGACGTGTCATGTGTTTTGTGGGGCTTGTGTGTGTGTAGATGGTGGGAAGTTGAGGTCAGGGTCATTTCATGCAGACGGGAGGGACCATTAAAGTCGTGGAGGGATTTTATTCTGTCTTTCATTTACGCCTCCGCGCTGGATGTTGCCACACACACTGCACACCGCAGAGTGCGGCGATTGACGAGCAGGAAAAGCTCTTCCCACCGGTGACTCACGATTACTCGTGTTTACTACCTTGGGCAGGAGAAGTTTTCACAACTCCAGGTGCTAACAGATGATGTCTGGTGGAACGGTGCCACACTTGTCGTTACATATTTACGATGCCAGTAAACTCCTAATATCAGCATCAAGTGCTGCTGCTCATAAAACACTGTGTGGCCAAAACAGTGGAGACAAGATAAGGAGCCTCATGTTTAATTACTGCTGTTAGACAACACATTTTATTCACAGTGTTAAAACACAGAATGCAGTGTATTAAAAAAACAAGAGATAATGATCTTATAACATTAGAGCAGATTTTGTACGTTAAATAATTATGTGTGCATTAGATTACTATTAGAACACTAGTATTAAAATTATTTAAATCATTTTTATTACAGCAAAAGAAAGATAAGTAGTGAATTAACAAACAAACTACAGCGTTTTAATGAGCGTTTTCTTCAAATCACATAAATCATTCATTGAAAGGTCATGATCACGCTGACTATTTGTCTTTTTAGGAGCTGCCGTACGTCAGCCCTTCCTCTCCCGCTGTGTGTCGGGGCATGCCGCCGCGTCGCCCCAGTCTGGCTTGCACCCGCCAGACCTGGAGGCGCACTGACGCAGGCGTATAAACAGGCGCACGCATACTAACTCACACTCCGATGCACACGGGGCAGCGTGAACAAAACCTACATCAAAGATACATCTGTTTCTTATGCATGTTTGATGGGACGGGCAGGCAGCGGCTGGCCACTGCTCCCAAGTTACTGCACGGATTTGCATGCATGAGTAGGTGCAAGCGAAGCCTCGAATGAGGCTGTAGAAAGGTGCCGGTGTATATATATATATAGATATAAATATATCTCACAGGTGTTTATAATGACAGAGCAGCTTTTGGCATGAGAGCAGCACTAAAGCAGTTTTTCACGAGTAGTTTGATTCATTGATGTGTGGCCCGTAGGTTTTGTGAAGGGAGCCACGGCATGTGATGAAGCTGGGGCCACGGTGCGTAACACCCCCTCTCGCGTTCACTCATCTCTTGTCTCTGCTGCCTGATGTATTCTTGGCCTTTTTAGCCGAGCAGACACTGTTTTAATTTAGTACCGAAATGCCTCATATGAATAATAGCAATTCTTCCACAGCACAGGACATCGTTCCATGCAGGAGCATGCACAGTCAAAGCGCTCACTATCAACATCTGCTGTTATTATTATTATTATTATTATTATTATTATTATTATTGTTATTATTAAAGCAGTTACAGAATTAAGATCTGTAGCTTGACAAGATCCAAAATGTGGCTGAAGTACAGTAGTTCGCCCTTCAAAACATCTGTCAGCGTGGATCAAGGCAGTGCACTGTCAGTTCAATGCACGCTTCCGTTCTTGCCAGATGTGCTGCTTAATTAACATGCAGGCCCAGGGCAAGAAAGGCGCCACCACCCATACAGGGTTGATCCAGGTGCTCCGGCGCTGTATAATTACTCCACATTAGCATGAATGATATTAATCAGATTCATCTTGTGTCGAACCAGAGCCAGAAATAGGTCGGTGTTATTGGTGCGCAGGGTGTTGAATTTGATCTGGAGTGGAAGGCAGCTTTCATGTGGCAGAAGGGGATACTGTATAGAAAAGCAGGACGGTTAGAGACAGCGGAGAAAGCAGGGCTAGTTCTGTTTCCATCATAAATCACACAGTTTGAGCACAACTTTGAAACTCAACACCTTAAGATCTGAGAGGCCCAGAGAGGCCCTTAAAGAGACAGAGAGATGGTGACCGATACAGAGGACAGACAAAAGGCCGGCTACTGCTCTGAGTGAATGTACACCCCGCGTGTTCCCTAAAACCTCAATGAAACTCAAGGTGCACTGCCCAGCTAATGCACATGTGTGTATGTCCCCAGGTGAAAGCCGGGAGTCGCGCTGCGGACGGAGGAATGCCAACTCATGGAATGGAGCAGCTCTTAGAGTAAGACGGACCTGCATTTTTAATTCTTTTATTTGACAGCTGGGTTGTGCATAGTTTGTTCACGTGCTTTATTGTGTTTGCTAAATGGACTTCCTGTCTCTATTCTGGGGCTTCCTGGTACTGTTGTAAGGCACGCTCGGCAGTGGGCATTGCACTGGAACGGGAGAACCATTTGAGCTGTATCACGTGTCCTCAGCAAAAACCATTAGTGAGCATTCTGATTTAACATCACTATTATTAAGTGTTTGCATGGCCTGAGGTGAGGAGGATTAATATTCTAAGCGTAGGTCTCCTTTAAAATAAAAACATCTTGACAGAAATGGGAAAAAACAGCCTCGTTGCACTCTGCCTTATGGTTAACTCCTTTGGCAGCTGGTGAAATCTAACCAGACGCTCTGTCCTTGTGCGACTTGTCTTTCGGTTTTTCAGACAGGTCGATGAAGCACTGGAAGGTTTACAGTCCAACATGTCTAGGCCTTCTGAAAGCCTGCCGTTTTCTATTTTTAGCAGAACAAGATGTATGATCGGTTAGTATGCAAAAGGCTGCAGTTGGGTTTGATTAATGGAGCTTCGGGGAAGTAAGTCTTCCGGGCCATGAAGCAGCGAGCGGAGGGAATACAAAGAAACCCACATGCGCCCTAAACATAAAAACTCCTACATGAGATCTGTGGAGACAGTCGATTACACATAAAGCTTCTTAACACGCGTCTACTTTAAGCAGCTATTCAGCAGCAACACGAATAAAGGGAATGATGCCACAGAGGAGCAATAACCGGGCTCAGTGTGTGAAGGCGGCCTCGTGTTGTTGGGGGATGGGAGTCTCATTTATCTAACCCTGCATACCTTCACTCCTCTTTTGTGAGGAAACCTCTCGACCACACTGAGCCGATACACCTAACCAGCCACATTCTACAAAGCCTTCATTCTGTCTCGTTATTGGCCCCCGTCGTCCCGCTCCGCTTCGTCCACCGCACGTTGGCTTCCGTTGCAACAGTATCTCTGCGCCTCTTTGTCTGTGCCGCTGTGGCTGGTGGCTGGAGAGAGTGCGATAGAAGCCACGCGACTGCTCCTCAGGACGTTTTGTAGAGAGCAGAGGCAGAAATGCTGTGTTTCAAGGTGTGTGTGAATCCCAGACTCTTGTCAGTTCATAGTGTCTGGGTGCTACATGGATCATTCATACCTCTATGACAGGGATGCGTGCCTTCATGCTCTCTCACCTACCTGCTGCACCCCAGTCTTTGAACCCATTCATTTACAGTCAGCACTCATGTTGACTGTGACACATCAGTGACTGGTAAATCAGCCTCTTCGTTGCCCAGCCGCCCTTGACTCCTATTTTGACGTCAACACCTTTCCTCTTAATGACGAAGTCACGGCTGCAGCCTGTCAAACACTGGAGTGGCAGTGGGGTTCGTGGCCTGTGACTCACTGCTGAGTCATAGCGATGGAGAGGGGCTGGAAACGCAACACATTTACAGTGGTGCATGTACTGACACATGTTGTTCACGTGCCCACACACGTGCACACCTTCCCTGTTGGTGGATGAACTGGCTCGAAATATTTTTGCCAGCTAAAACTAAAGGAATGAGCAGAAATTGTTTGACACTTGGTGCTTTCACTTTACTGACGTGTCGACTGTGTTGAGTGGATAAAGGTTTCAACGTTTGTGCTACGGTAATAATGGGTTGAGTGAGGATTTTGAGTCACTAGGGGGCAACATTGCCATTTGTTTTTTAACCTGAATGTTTGTTGGCAGTTTCTAAATGATCTCTAGTTTTAGCACCAAAGTGACTAAAGCATAATATTATTAAAATCTTCGAACATTTGTAAGAGTGAGTCATGATGCCTCATATCATGTTTCCACATAAACATTAATTAAATGATGATTTGATGAACATGGAACATGCCCACTGAATATGACACTAATGTTCGTGAAATAATTAACAAGGCACCTAAAGTCGATGATTAATGTTCTGTTTAGGCATTGTGTTGTCATTATTCTGGATTTCGTGTGACGGATGGAACTGCTGCAGGATCACGTTTGTGTCCATCTTCACCGGATGGAGTGGCAGCGGTCCACAAGTGTTGAAGTCCGGAATTTAATATACTTCGTAGAAAACAACTCAACTCTCATGCTGTAACTCAATCCAGGCTTTTAATGTGGCCTTCCCAGGCTAGAGAGAAATGAGATGGTAATCGTGGAGGGCCTTTTAATACAGCAGCTTATTAATTTCCTTCTTTGTATCTGGTATAATCAGTTCTCCTTTCCTAGGGGCAGAAGCACTACAGCGGAGGTTAAGCTCACTGCAGTCTGATCCAGGGTCGGTTTTGGATTCATTCACTGGGTTTAGAAAGAAATTAGCTCAATGAGATCCAGGTCTAAGCTTTTTAAAGGGGCATTAGCTGCAGCCTGTGCTAATCACACACTTATAGTGGCTGACACGAAACATGAGGGACATTTAGCTTCGTAACAATGTCTTTTTTTATTATAACCGAGCATCTAAATGCCCAGAGTAAACATGCCAACCATGATTTTGTGGGCTCCTGCATTGAACAGTGCAGGAAATAATCACATCATTCATAAATCCACTTTCTTGTCAGACCACAGTCGCACTGACGTCAGACCAGCCGGCTTGGTTTTTGCTCTGCCCGGCAAAAAAGCTGTTTATTTGTTTCATGCGTGTCACAACGGAGTCCTTGAGGTGCCAGTTTACGTTGGCGCTCATCACTATGCATTCATGCTGAGTGCAAGTCTGCAGCGTGCATTCGGCTTTGGAAGACAGATTACCGCTGCCTCACAGGGAATGACTGCGTGATTGCATGCTCCTGCCTGTGTGTGTGTGTGTGTGTGTGTGTGTGTGTGTGTGTGTGTGAGAGAGGGAGGGTGAATGACAGTGTCTGGTTCTCCAAAGCTATGTGAACAGCATAGCTGGAAGGTCTCATATCTGTGTCTGCAGATAGACATCATCTCAGTACGCTGTCAAATCCTTCTACAAATACTCACACGTGCTCATGCCGACAGACTGACACATCCTTTATCCCTGACGCTGTTTTCCTCTCATCCCTTATTATGTCGGTGTGTGTTTAGCTAGCGTCAAATGTAGCATAGCTTTGTTACAAAACACTGTATTCTCATCCAAAGGAGACGCTGATTGTGTTGTGGTGTTGCAGCCACCACCGGACGAGCACCCGTCGCACGTCAAACCCCGCGCCTACGCATGCATACGCACACGGTCGCACAAATACATGCAGCAGCGCAGCCTGATCACTCTCCAGACAATGATGACAATGAGGAATGACACACAGAGGAGCGCAAATCTGAGTGAACTGCTGCAAAATGAGTCATTACAGGGGGCGCTTGGCTGGACAGCAGACATTATGAAAAACAGAAACAGCGGTCGGCTTCCATCAGAACACAAAGTGTGTGTGTGTGTGTGTGTGTGTGTGTGTGTGTGTGTGTGTGTGTGTGTGTGTGTGTGTGTGTGTGTGTGTGTGTGTGTGTGTGTGTGTGTGTGTGTGTGTGTGTGTGTGTGTGTGTGTGTGAGAAAATGACCCTCTGAGGTGTTTATGGAAGAGAAAAACACAGAGTAACTTGATGAAAAGACAAAGAGGAAATATTAAAGAGATGGCGATTTTTAGGATGGAATAGTAGCCCTCTAGTGGTGCTGTCAGTCTCACACAGTTTCACACAATGCATATGTATAGTTACGAATAAATTAAATTAAAATATTAATTAAAATTAAATAAATTTCATTACACTTTGAAATGGTCTCTGAATTGGATTAAATCCAGTGGAAGTTAAAAAACATGAGAGCAGTTGGATCTAAAGTGGTGCTCACTACACCATCTTGTGGTCACATATTGTGTGTGTGTGTGTGTGTGTGTGTGTGTGTGTGTGTGTGTGTGTGTGTGTGTGTGTGTGTGTGTGTGTGTGTGTGTGTGTGTGTGTGTGTGTGTGTGTGTGTGTGTGTGTGTGTCAGCCACACCTTAACACCTCTGCAAACACACTCTAGAGGAACTGACTGGCTTCCAATGACTGGGGATTAAGCTGTAAAGCCACTACTGAGAACAGGAAGCTCCAAGCGAGGGCAGGATAGGATCCCAGGTAGGTATTTTTTAATAGCCAAGCCTTCTGATGTGTCTAATATGTGAAATAGATTATAAGTGTAAATTTTCATTTATATTTACTTTGAGATATACTCAACAACCCATCTGGGTTAGATTTTTATCTGTACGGCATGGTTTGTTTGTTCTACAGTTCCTGCTCTGGCCTGATGGTGGCGCTGTTGGCTTATTGTGTGTTGGTGTGTCTCCTTCATTGATTTGTGTCTGCATGTATATTCCCTCTTGTCGTTGGTCTAGTTGCCAGTGTGTCTTTCACCTGTTTGCTCCACTTCCCCGACCTCTAGCTCCTCTTGTTACTCACGCTTTGTAAATTTGCATGTCAGTGCTTTGACAGCTTGATGCGTTAGTTCCTGCTCTGCAGTGACTTTGTTTTCTAGTATTTTCCAGACTGATAGTTAGTTTTTTGTCCCCTGCTTTGCAGTGACTGTGTCGTCTTAATGTTTGTGACAGTTTGTGTTCCAGAGCACATCCACACTTCACAGCCCCTCATGCCTTCAATTGGACATGTGTGGTTTTAACATGATGGAACAGTTTAAACTTGCATCCACAAAGCCATGGTGCATCAGCACTTTTAGACATTGATGGTTTTATAGTCGGCAGCTAATACTTACATTAGTTCATCTTTTATTCAAACCAGCCCTCAGGACCAGAAGCTCTCTAGGCTGTGGTATGTCTTGGCATTATGCACACAGGGAGGGGTGGAGTGTTTTTACTGAGAGATGGAGGAAGAGATGGATAAGCAGTTTGAAAACAAAGATGAATATATTGCCTCATGTTCTGTGACATTCAAATAGCGTATTTTGTCATTGTCAATATAAACGACTCCAGCGATTAGATGTTTGGACCTTTTCCTCAGTTACACAAGTCTATTATTCAAGCATTGCCGGTTTCAAAGGCCAAGCCTGCATGTATAGCATATATGGGGGCTTATAAGTGTGCATAACAGGATAGACTGCATAACTGAGACAGACTTTGTCACCCTAAACACTTTCCTACACAAAAAAATGATATATCAGTGGGAGATATTAATCATGTGGTGCCCAGCTGTTGTTTGTTCCGCCATGATCTCATCCCCAGAGCTGAATATCGAAAATACCAGACACACAGGCACATGCATTGATTTTGAAAAACACAGTATCAGATCTGAATTAATAATGTACATGCAGTGAAATCTTTTAGGCAGTGGGTTATTTTGGGTTGTGTTTAGGTATACCAATGTTCAAGCCGAAAAGATGAGTATTGGATCAAAATTATGTGATTTAATATAAAAATAAATTGCTTCTAACGTAGCGACATGGACAATGGGAGGAGGGGTAGCAAATAGAACCTTTCATTGATGACGAAGGAAGTGAAAATTAGGGGGAAAGGAAAGTTAAGGAGGTGACGATGTAGTTGCAGGCAGAAGTGGAGATGAAGACGTCACAGACCATTCAGGGAGGGAGGGAGAGGGAGAGAGGGAAAGAGAGAGAGAGAGGGAGAGAGAGAGAGAGAGAGAGATCATCTTGGGGCTGGCTCTTCACTGATGAGTCATAAACACGGTGACAATGCTTATCCTTAGGGCGCGTGTGTGCGAGCGCGTGTGTGCGAGCGCGTGTGTGCGTGTGAGTGTGTGTGTGTGTTGCCACGGTAATTACTGAAGCAGGTCTTCTTAAGCTGTCTGACACCTTCTCCCTGGCGGTTTCTGTTTTGTCAAATGAGCTGTAGGGTGGAGTGATGTACCAAGGTGTCTCTAATGTGTCATCAATCAAGTCAATAATAATTTCCCAGGGATATAGGGATGATCTGTATGCACACTGTTGCCTGAAGGATACATAAAGACACTAGTATAGTTTCTCCTGACAGGGAAAGAAATTGATAACAATGTAACAGTCAATTAATTTAGTTTTACTTAAGGCACAGTATTTAATAATGAATTTAGGAAAGTGGACTGAAGATTCTAAATTTGTAATGAGCTAATACACAGTAGTATAATAATAAGTCTCCTGTTCCATACATGATCATCTTTAAATTCAGGTCTGAAATGATCCAATATTTCAGTAAAAGTAAAAGTAGTTCAGCTTCTGACAGCTGTTCCTTTAGCACTGTGTGTGTGTGTGTGTGTGTGTGTGTGTGTGTGTGTGTGTGTGTGTGTGTGTGTGTGTGTGTGTGTGTGTGTGTGTGTGTGTGTGTGTGTTGTGATGTTCTGGAGAGCTGGCAGATGGGAAGTTAGCAGGAGCAGCAGCAGAAGGAGGTTTCTCACATTGAGTAGTACATTTGAAATGTAATAACTCATAATCGCATATTGTCTGTCAACAAAACTTCTCGAGCTCAGGCAACACCCAGGTGACAAACGGCACGGAATGAGCTCCCTCACGCTGCAAACAGACGGCAGTTCATCATTTATGTTATTCAACCATGTAAATTAATAGTGACAGTCTAGTGTTTTCAGTCTATTTTTGACTTTCTCGAGCTCAGTGGTTTGGTCCCAGTGGTCGTAGTGAAAGTAAGGATTTAAATAAAAATAGCGATACATGATTTATTCATTGAGTAAAAACATTTTGAAGTGAATTGCAGCCTAAAAGGAAAAAGATGCCTGAGCTGTCAATACTTTGAGCCCAGCTCTTCCTCAGAGTGCTGCTAAACGTAAAGAGTGGATGCTCTGCCGCTGCTGTATCCTTTACAGTGAATCTCTCTTTTATTATCAAGTTCCCCTCTGGAATCGTGCCTCCGCACTCGTTCCTTCTCTTTCTGTTCCTCCACATGTCCATCCTTGTAAAACAGACATGACTTCATAACCAGAGAGACATTTTCTGCATACACACATAAAGCATGGACACGGGCAAAACACAGGGTTAGTGACATGAATGTGATCTTCTAGTGTCATATTATGCCATCATTACCTAATTTGTGTATCTATGTTTTCCCTGCTCAAAATACTACCATGCCTCCTGGGTGCTTCTTTTTAAAAGCAGTGGACCAGTCGGGGGAAGGGCAGAGCAAATCCTCACAGAGATTAAGGGAATCAGGTGAATTTTGATCAAGAAGGTTGGAGAAGGAGGGAGCGATCAATAGGTTGAACTCTTTAGCAGGGAACGCTACAAAGGATGGCCCATCATCCATGTTAGAGCTACAAATACAAGCTATGTGTAAGGGAGTGTTACAGGGAAACGTCTATATGTACAGTAGTCTATATACATAGCAAGACAATGAAAATACTGTGCACACACAGGTTGTTTTACTAAGTGTGATTTAAGCAGAAGGTCAGATTCTGGAAGGTCCTGGACCAGGAAGCTGAAACACTTTTAACCAGGTAAACATTTTAGATGGGATCATTTTCACTTTATTTATATTTTACTCTTAACTCTTCATGTCCACATGTTCTGTATGCCAGTTTCAAATTATTTAGTGCCTTGCCTTCAGCTGTCGGCGTAGAAGGAGAGGAGATGGGAAGAAAGAGTCAAGAAATACAGAAATGGAAGGCATGTGGAAGGGGATGGAAAAGGGAGGATAATCTGAAACCCAGAGGGGGTGGAGGAGGAACTGTGGGATGCAGCCGAGAGATTTTGACAGTGGAAAGAGAGAAGAGGACTCGCACCTATTTTGAATTGGATAAAATAAACCTAGTGAGAATGCAACAGTGGATAGAAACAGGAACGCCTGTACAGTATGTGTGGGAGGAGACGCACATACAGTATATATACATACTCCCTCACTAATGAGTGCCCTTTATGCCTGCTGTCCATCCTTCCTTGTTTACTTCCTCCTGTCTCCTTGCATGTGTCCTTGCGGCCTCTTTCCTCCAGTTCACCCCCCCCCTTTTTCTTAAAGTGCAGTCCAAGCTCTCTGCCTGTTTTTCATTATTGATCAAATTAGAGTTGAAGAGAGAGGTTCTCTAGTATATAGAAGCACACAGAAAAACAACAAGTGGTGTGTGTGTGTGCGTGTGTGTGTGTGCGCGTGCGTGTGTGCGCGTGTGTGCGTGTGTGTGTGTGTGCGCGTGTGTGCGCGTGTGTGCGCGTGTGTGCGCGTGTGTGCGCGTGTGTGCGCGTGTGTGTGCGTGTGTGTGTGTGTGTGTGTGTGTGTGTGTGAGAGACGGAGAACATCACACAACGCTGGAGAGAGGGAGGGAGAGAGAGAGAGAGAGAGTGCAAATGACACAAGACACTACGCGCTAAAAAGAGACGCTGAGCGAGAAAGAGGGGGTGGGCTTAGTTACAAGCATCATAGCAGCTCATATTCTCCCACTAGCTCTGTTTTCTCCAGCACACTGGAAGACCGACACTGAGCCGTCATCTCCCTCCTCCGTCTCCTTCTCATTTCCTCTCCCTCTCTCTTCTCGCTTCTTGTTTGTTGGGGGGGGGGCCCTGCTCCTGCTCCTGCTCTCGCGTCGATTGGCGGGCAGTTACACATGTTACTATTTTGAGAGCGTCCGTGTGCTCGGCGCGTCGTAGCGCACGACCGAGCGAGGACGGGGGGAGGCAGAGACGGACTGAGCGAGGGTCCGGCTCGCTCTCCTGCACACCGGGCGCCGCACGCCAGAGGATGAGGGAGCGCGGGGGCGCTCGGACCCGCGGCTGACGCCAGGTGGAAGCCGAGGAGGACGGACGCCCGGTCAGGAGGCGTGCGTGCGAAAGGCGCTTTGCAGGACAGAAGTGGACACGTCTTTTGACGGCTCAAAGGGGGACAGACAGACAGACAGACAGACAGACAGACCAGTGCAGGAAGGTGGCGGCCGACGCGTAGCGATGGCGAGTTTTGGGAAACTCACAGACTACTTTAATCGGCGTAAGTCTCGAGAGGAGCTGCGTGTGGGCAGGAGTTCGCGGCGCAGCGGCAGCTACTGCTGCACCGTGGCAGAGGCCAGGTAACCTGTGTGTGTGTGTGTGTGTGTGTGTGTGTGTGTGTGTGTGTGTGTGTGTGTGTGTGTGTGTGTGTGTGTGTGTGTGTGTGTGTGTGTGTGTGTGTGTGTGTGTGTGTGTGTGTGTGTGTGTGTGTGTGTGTGTGTGTGCCAGGCTACAAGCCTGTCTCTGCAGCTGTAAACACGTCCTCCTGTGTATTGAACGTCTTCACGTGGAGCTCCTTGAAGATCATGATTTCATCCCTCATTGTGCATCACACTCGGTGTCACAGTTTCGAATAATGTAACAATAATAATAGTTACTCAATAAATATGTTCCATTGGAATGGGTGTTTTGCACATGTGTGGTGGTGTGAGCATGTATGCGTGTGTGAGCAGCCATTAGTTCTTACATAAGTGAGGCGATGCAGTGGAGCTTTGCTGTCAGGCTGCCGCTACTATGGATTCCTCCACTGACGATCAGCTGAATCTGTGGAAGACACAGTTGTTGCTGCACAGTGAGGACGCAGACGGAGGAAGGAGAACCTGCTTTCCTGAGTCTGAGAGTAGTTCCCGCTCCGTCTCACACATTCAGAGCTGCAGCTTCTCGGGTACAACTTTTTACCGAGCGACCCCAGGGGAGGATTTAGCTGGGGGTTTTTCTGCTCAAGGGCAAATTGGTGAAGGGAGATTTTGAACCATCGAGCAGGAGTGCGTTTTCACAAATCTGTTTACGCACTGTCATGTGCATCTCAGACTGTGTGTGTTTGTTTGTGTGGGTGTGCGCGTTTTGGCAGGTTTTCACAGCTTCATTCAGATTCATGCATTTACGTCTCGGGTTTATGGATGAGGTTACAGTTCAGGGAAGGTGAGACTGAGGAGGTTTGTGGTTCTTAAAGTGTATTTACAGCTATTCCAACTGTCTCAGGAGATCGAATGGAGCAGAGCTTCCACGTCCATTGTCTGTATACATACTGTACATATGTTACAGTGTTGTTTTGGATAAAAGCATTAACACTCATAATTGTACTGTTTATTAAATGATCAAAGATTTAGATCAACTGTTTGCTTCTAAGGTGGTTACATTCTGTTTACACCAAAGTATGGTGTAATGCTGCAAATGTAACGTCCTCTGCTTTGGTTTCTCCTGCGACTGTCCTTACTTACCCTTGCTTAAGTCCACAAGTCCAGACTGAAAGTAAAAATGTAAATGATAATGAATCACCACCGCTGCTCTAGACGTAATGAAATCATTTGCTCATCAGACCTCGTCTCAGTCACTCACAGCAGAAGTGTTAGCGTGGGTGGACATCTGGTACAATGAAAGCCACTCTCATTGCAAATCTAGCATCTCTATCATTCCTACAGTTTTCGTTTGCGTCTCTCGCACTCTCGCAGTCTCTTTTTCGCAAGCCATCACCTTCCCACACCCCTCCATCGCCTTCCCTCCCCTCTTTCCGACTTTGAGATTTTATTGCCTTGTGTCTCACGATGGCTCCCTTTTCCCCTCCGTAACCTCCCCTCGCGTTCTCTCTGCGTTATGACAAACACCGCAGCGGCGCTAAAAGGGTTTGGGACGACCTGGTCTGGATGCTGGACAGGCACAGCTGAGCTCTTATTGATTGGAAGCAGAAAAAAAGTGCAACAAAGTAAAGTAGACCCAGACACACAAGAAATAAAAATGCAGCGATTGCATCAGTGACTTCTGTCATTTCTGTCATTCATTGGGAGATTTTTGTAACCTTTTCATTCAAATCTGAGTCCATGTTAACCTTTAGTTATCTCAGTAACAGTAAACATCTCATAATTCCATCAAATGCTACAGAAATGTTAAATATGTCATGAGCGGTTTTTATATTTTCAAACAATTTTGTGGGTTAAGGTCTATCATTCTCTCACAGAGGGATGAATCAGTCAATGTCCTCAACGTCTGGCCTTTACTTCGACTTGTCACTTAAGCTACTCAAAGGAATTCTACTCAGACTGTTCAGCCCAGGTTTAATCTTCTGACAGTGGATAAAAACGCACAGTGAAGGGGAGCTATTACGCAAAAGGACGAGTGAAATGAAAAGAGAAGAAAGGGAAGGAAATCTGAGACACTGGCAAGAAATGACCCAGTGAAAAGCCAAAACAAGTGTAGGAGGCACCTTATCTCTAAATGATTGTAAATTAATGAATGGCTCGGTACCCGGCAGTGCATTTGCCTAATAAATATGGGACAAGAAGCAATTCAACTGGCACCATTAGTTCATTACAGAAGTAAATGGAACATGTATCACTACATAAACTAATAGTTGGATCGTGTGTATTTGCAGCATGATGTACGACGCCGTGTCTGTCTCAGTACCATGGAGAGCGCTCGCTGCCGTCGCTCCACTCACCAACCGTGCTGTTCAGCGGCAGCTTGTGTAAAGGTTGAAGCTTGAAAGTCATCACGCACAGCTCAGTTCAGCTGCTGGGAAATGGGTTTCAGTGTCGGGGGTGTGGAAGCGAGCGCCGCAGCCCCTCATCGCAGAGGCGGGGAACAGTCAATGGGCCGCACGGGCTAATTTTAGCAAAAAATAGGTCAACAATACAAAACGCGCTACATGTGTTGCATTCTTGTAGAAGGCGAAAGTGTGTTTTAGCCCCGGAGCAGCAAAACCAGACGTTTTTGGAATTCAATATTGAAGGGAGAGAGAGAGAGAGAGAGAGAGAAAGAGAGCGAGCTGGAGGAAAAAACACACCAAGTCAGTGAACCAATAATATCTCCAACACTCAGGCCTGTTATGGAGTGAATCTTCACACATCAGCCATCACACCACCATCCTTCTGTATCTTGCCTTCATTTTTTTCTTTGTTGTCATTCATCTTCATAACCTACTTTTTTTTCTTTCACCTTAGTTTTTTCCTCAAACACTCAAACTGCTCTGTAAGAAGTCCTCTCTGCAGTACCAGAGACAATGAATTGGCTAAAGACAATTCATTGCAATTGATTGCAAGTGAGGGCGAGCGAGAGACTGTTTTTGTGTAGATGGGTGCTGCCCTCTCCTCTCCTCCCCTCTTGTCTCCTCTCCTCTCTTCTCCTCCCCTCTCGTGTCCTCTTCTCCCCTCTTGTCTCCTCTCCCCTCCCCTCACCCTGTTTTTTTGTAGACAGAGTCGCTTAGCAACAGGTTTACAAGACGGGAGAGGTCCAAATTGTCAGACTGGCCTGGGCCCACTGTTCAGCCCAGTACATTATCATCGTCATCATCATCATCATCATCATCATCATCATCATCATCATCATTGTCGTTGTTGCTGTTGTCATCATTGTCATCATCATGTTCTGGTGGTGAACCAACTACTGTGTTTGTGTGTGGGGCTCGGTGTGTATGCTTGCTGTTTCTACTAGTGGACCCTGAGTTATTTTGCTTTTCTCCCGGTGCGGTGAATGTGTGTACGCATGTGTTTGCTCCAGGCAAGTGCTTATTTGTGCAAGTCAGAGCGGATTGCAGTGGAGTGAGGGGCCTGCCTGTATCTATTACCATCATATTGTGTTGTGTTATCAGCTCTTTGTCTGCTGTTTGCCAACATAAACGTATTATTCATCATAAAACCACCCCTGCTCTGAATTACATCGGGGATCCTCTGATTGCAGGTCAGATATTCACATCTCACAACTCCCACCTCTTGCATCAGGAGACTCGTTCGCCACCGAGGCTTAATACTTTAGCTGACAGCAGGCAGATGTCAGTACTTCACTTTGCAAGCCTGCAGATATGCTAAATCTAGAACCTATTGTTGGTTCGCCTGATGGCTCTCTGGTGATAAATAACCCCGAGCCTGCGAATCCGTCCTCAGCCAGACATGCACGGGAGTTAGAGAGAGCTGTAGTATTCCACCTCAGAACAGACACATCCAGTCTGTAGTTTGTACTCGAGAGCACTTGTCTGTTTAATGAAATGAAAGCTTACCCAAACTGGTGCAAGCTACCGAAAGGCATCTATTGTCTGCGTGATGAATATTCAGCAGAATTATGCTGCAGTAACTGATTCTTTCATTAATTAATAATCTGCTATTCAAAAGGATTTAATGAATTGAATGGATTAGGTAAGATTTCATGCTTAGATCAAAGGCTGAATGTGTGGATGGCAAATGTTGACACTTGATCAAATTAGCATGTTTAGTTCCACATTATTTGTTTTGCCAGACTTAAAATACGTGTATGTTCACCTACAGTGAATGTCATGAATGTGCAGGAACATTTGAGCTACATTTTGATCAAATGTCTCTTAAAGTCAAATTTATTTTCAAATGAATTAATCTCATGTATTTGTCTCCATCTCCTAATTACATAGCGCTCCATTACTTTTATTGTCTAAAATAAATCCCACGCTAAGTAATATTTGGCTGTCAGGACACAGCTCACATGTCCTCAGCTGATTTTCAGCCGGGGGATCATGTGTTCCGTTCCCAAACTTGTCACGCAAGAGTCTGGAGGTCGGACGCGTCCCACTCCTGTCTGGCCCGCTCCCGCCGCTGTCTGGTTCTGGTGCTGGTGAAATGCCGGCCGCCTTTCACCAACTTTGAGCACATCAGGCTGATCAGACCTGGCTCTTGAGCGGAGGGGGGGGGGTCTCGGCAGTAGCTGACGGACGTTGAGTTTTTGTTCCAGGTCTTAGCTGTGTTCTATTATGCATGAGACATAAAGATATCAGGGATGATTGTATGTAATATTTATTAGATCTATTGTCAATGTAAAGTGTAGGAGCAGAAATGAGCCCTTCACTAAGTCAAGGCGTGGTGCTTTGTTTGTGGTGATGCTATAATGGTAAAATAAATACAATAAAGCGAATTTAACACTATTTCACATTCCATCACTGATATTTGCAGATTATGCATTCGCTGCCATTCGGTCGATCCTTCTATTGATTGGCCCCCTAGGGTGGCGCATGTGCGGTAAAGTAAACAGTTTGTATCGGTTGTGTTTCAAATCCACTTAAGCCTGATTCTGCTGAGGTGGAAGCAATTTCATTATTGATCACCGCAGCTGCTCTCTCGTTGCTCATTAACAGTAAACCTTATATGTGTGTGTGGGTGTGTGTGCGTGCGTGCGTGCGTGCGTGCGTGCGTGCGTGCGTGTGTGTGTGTGTGCAGGTATTGTTTTATTGATCACATAACCAGTCAATTCTGACATTATCCAACTGCCAGAACTGTAAAAGCTATAATTGCATCCAAATGACATTTATGTGTAAATGGGAACAAGATATTAATCATCACTCACATAATTAAGCATGGCTTAGACCAGCGGACATTCGATGGGCTCAATGTTCAAACACAGACATTTTTCACAATATTTTCCATTATCATAATTATTAGAAAGGCAATGTTCTGTTCAAACAGGTCACTGGAGAGGAAGCTGCAGAGACCGCTTCTGGCCAAGTCCCGCACGCTACCCAGCATCCCCCAGTCGCCCACCGTGTCCAGGGTCCACTCCTCCGACCTCATCGGCGGGAGTCCGCCCCGCAGGAAGAACCCCAACGCTGCCGCCAGCCCACCAAAGGCCTGCACTCTGCCCCCTGCAGGTAACAACCCTTGTGTGCATCCGTTTGCCAATGCTTGATGAATGTGGCTTCATCAAGACCACATCAACGTGTGTGTTTTAAGCGCTGCACTTCTCCTGTAAGTACACTGTAAGTCTGCTTCGTGAGCTCTTTCCTATTAAGCTCTCGTGTTGGTAATAGCGCAGAGTAAAGGCGACTAAAGTGTTTCTAAGGGCATCAGACATGCTGTATTTCTCCTTCCTTTCAACCCTCTACAAATGCTTTTCTTCTTTGATATTTGCCTCAGCTGATGGATAGCGAGCAGCAGCTAGCCGGCTGCCTCTCTCTCTTGCATATAAATCAAGCACTATTCCTTTACCTGAGAGGAAAAGCTGTCATGGAGAATCCCTGAGCTCTGAGCCGCTGACAGAGATGCCTTTCATCTTAAGGACGGATGAAATGTTTATAAGGGTGAAAACATTTATCCGCGCTAAAGATTTTATGTTAAAGGAAACCTAACAGTAGTGTATTTGATTCATACAGATCTAGAGGATCACCTGCAGTAATAAAACAAAACGTGAATTATTAAAGATATTTGTTAAAATATTTAGCAGAACAGTCTGGTGTGTGAAAATTACTGGATGTTCTGATAGAACCATATTTTCTCAGTGGATAATTACACAAAAGTCAATCCTGCCTGTGGCAGCTGTCACACTTAATAACACAAAGTGGGTCATTTGTAAAGTCACCTCTCCAGCCTTCAACACTGTGTTCAAGGCTTGGCCACGCTCCACCACTGACAGCCAGCAACCAGTCGCATCACATCAGAGGTCACAGCTGTACAGTCGGAGCGGGGCGGGCCACAGGTTAGAGAACAGTGCTGAGTGACGGCGTGCAGCTGCTGGAGGAGGGGAGTGGTCAAATCTCAAGCAACATGTGGTGGCGTCCTTTGTGACTCTAATGGAACCACACTGGGAGCTCTGTGGAGCTTTTAAGTGGGTATAACTCCACTAAAAGAGAAAAGGCAAACTTAAAAATAACCATAATAAAATAATATGGATCTTTTTGATGCTAAGTCAAGTCCCACTAGATTACATCAGAATCTTTTTCCAATTTTTCCATCCCTCATTAACTGTTTCTGCTTCCCACCGTCCCACTAGGAGCGTTGTAAACTCAGTGAGGCTAATTTGGCAGCAGAGCGTTGAGTCATCCTCTCTAATTCACCGAGTCCCACTTCCCATTTCGTGTCCTTCATTCACCTGCCTCTGTCTGACTCTCCGTTTGCGTGTGTGCCCCTGCTGCTGCTCTGTAGCAAATATCACATTGAGATAGACTTCCGTCTCACATGGTCCTTGTTGCCAAGCAACCGCTGTCATCGACCACAATCCCTCCTGTCTGTGTCTGCCTCCTTATCCCTCCTGTAGTGCTGAGACAGCTGTTTTGTGTTTAGCTGTTTAATACATTAGTTACACTCCAGTCATGGATTCGTGTCAGTGACAGGTACGCGCGGCTTTGGGAGTTGCCTCTCAGTGATTCTAATTCAGTGTTTATTGGAGCCAAAACATTTCGGCTGCTGCTCAGACGGTGGAACTGATATTGTAAAATTGCACATTTAGAAGATCTGAAGCTTAAACAAAAGGTAAAAAGGCTGATGAGGTTTTTAATGAAGTATATCGGTACACGGCATTTGCGAGGCTCAATATAAAATTCACCGACTTGGTGGCTGGGTAATAGTACCCTTCCTGATTAAGCTCAGTGGAGTGTTTAAAGATTTTAATAAGCTCCGAACCTGAAACTCAGACATGTGTCCAAAACTCTCGCTGTTCCACTAGCTTTGGCCAGAGACGTTTTGCCAAAAAGAGAATTTAAAAGCTAAAGATACACAGTGTAACATTTTTTTAATAAGTTTTTCATTACTAGAAATATACAGCATCCCACTTATCTTAATGTGCAGAGCTGCTGCAGAACTTCCTGTGACTCATGGAACCGCAGCACCGGTGCAGCGATATTACCTTCTAAAGACTCTGGAGCTTTGAGACTCTTCCTTCAGAAAATTTCAATTATTCCGACTATATTAGTGCATTTTGGAGAATTCATTGTAATGTCATAACGATGGCTTCGTGTAGCGGAGCTGAGCACAGGAGCAATGTGGTTTCAACTGGTTTCTACTTTAATTCACTGCAGCGGCTTATGTTGCAAAATAGAAATTACAGTAGACATCAGGCTTTCACTGTTACTATGTCTATTCAGGTTTTCACTACATAAATATGAAAGAAAAATCCACATTTCCATTTCAGAGATTTGCAGTCTTCAAGTAGAGCTTGGATCTTTTCCTGTAAATGATTTGACAAATGGCCTCCGCCTTGATGGACAGCGCGGCTGTAGCTCACCCGGGCCTTTCAGCCCGTGAGTGAGTGAAAGAGCAGCGAGTGTTTTACGAGCGCTGTTAGTTAGGCGCAGGACTCTGACGGGACGTGTGACAGGCATCAAACGCAGAGTGATGAGATGTGGCTGCGATTCGTGCGGCCGAGCTGCGCGGCGGCGGCTCGCATCCATCGCCGCTGTGTGCTTGCTGAAAGCTGAGGGGGGGGGGCGTCACTGTCGCTGCGAACCCGTCGCTTCCTCTTCGTGCGAGATGAGCCGTTATTTGCACCCAGCGCCAGTGCGCGAGCAAGTTGTCGAGAAAAACGTTTGGGTGTAAAGTATCTCACCTTAAAGGGAAGCGTAATTGCATTCAGGAAATACATCATGGAAGCAATCAGTGGGGGACAAAACACAATGTGTGGAGTGAGTTTGCTATAATTGCTTTGTAGAAACAAATTATCTGAACAATCAGTGTGCCTTTGATGCATCTCCTCTCATGTTCATCCCTTCTCCTTCCTTTTTGGCTTTTCTCCCGTGCTCGTGATCGGTGCCACCCGTCCTTCACTGTCCTCTGCTCTTCCAGCAGAGCTGTGGCGTTTGGAGGATGACATGGAGGGCGAGGACGAGTCTGAGCGCGGCGGCGGCGGCGGCGGCGGCGGGTGCACCGAGGCGCGTCCCCGCTCCCAGTCGCCCTTCTTCCAGGTGCGCGCCAAACCCGCCTACCTGCGTAAGAGCGTCTCGGCGGACGACCACCTGGACATGGGCTCGGACTGCGGCTCCGGGGGCGCGGCGGAGGCCAAGTCGGGCCGCGGCAGCAAAGGCAAGCTGAAGAGGAAGTTTGTAAGTGTAAAATGCTTTTCTTCTCCTCTTATTCCACATCGGGCTTATTATGATCTCCAGCTGTGAGCTCGACATTGTGTTAGTTGACAATTCGAGCGTGTGGTTGAGTTGCGTGTTGAATATTTAGCTTTCATGTTCCCGAGACATTAATCCTGACAAGTGTTCACACACGCCCATGCACACATTGAAAGTTAGAGTGTGGGATGCTCCTTGTGTTCATGATACTGTGAGGGAACATTTCATACCAAGACAAGTCTGTTACTGAACATGGATGATATTTAATCTCCATAATAAAGTGGCGCTGTTTTTATTTAGCTGCGGAGGGCGTTGTTTGGTTGTTGTACTGTGTGTGTGTGCGAGTGTGCGTGTGAAGGCCATTATCTGTGTTTCGTTAAATTTATTTAATTAGCTTTACTGATTTTAATTTCAATTCAAAGAACTCAGAATTAAACGATGAGCCTGAACGACGGCAACCTGAAGCTGCAGGCTAAAGTTTTATGAATTCATTATTTCTAACGCTTTCTTGCCCGGACAGACATCATTCTCCATGTTTTCTTCGTCGCTCTCTGCTGCTCTAACTTGTGTGGGAATTTATTTTCAATTAGAAATATTGGGGGGACGTTTCGGCCTAAAGATGCATTAAAGATTAACGAGCCCTGTATTGTCACTGGATGAGGTAACTGGAGCCCTCATTACCTGCTATAGCTTTGTAATTGATTCTCCAGTGTCACAGGTGCAACGGGACACCAGCGTGCTGTATGAACAGGCCATCTGCTGGAGGAAAGGGGTTTTCTGTCCTATTTTAGATGACGGCTGTCTAAAATGCTGTTGCTTGAAGTGACTACTAGCGCAGTTTGGACAACGATTGGAGCCTCAAAGCCAAAGAACAGAAGTTCTGAATAAATCACCGCATCGTCTGAGCAGCAGGACGTGAAAGGGCCACAGCAATGGATATGATGACCTGCCGCTTGTGTTTTGGGGTGAGAGCTCACGCGATGTTGTCTCACAATCCTGATAGCAAGTGGCGTAACCTGCGGCGTTAAACCTGCAGGATTACGGCCGCAGCGCTGTGGTGCGATGCCAAAACATAGCATCGCGTCTGAGCCTTTTCCCTCTTACGCAATGGGAACGATCGGGCACACGGCGTACTGCGTGTTTCAGCTGTTGTTTTGTGCCAGCTACACATGGACTGAAATTCTGTCAGTCAAACACGAACATGTAAAGGTTAATCAGAGAGACAGGCGGCAGTGAACACTGCTCAATATATCATCTATTTCCTCCGGGAGCGTCAGTGTCAGTTTTTGGACTATGTCGATCAATGGCTTCTTTTTTCGTAGTGCTTTAGGGGTGGTTGCTGTGTCTTACATGTAAATCATTTATGCGGTTGTGTGTCTCCCTCTCTGTCTCAGCCAGTCAGTCTCTCGCTCTCCTCTTTTGTCTCAACAAGAAGCCGAGCAGCGGCGCTGGCGCGTTTGTTACAGACGCACGGCGGATAAATTCAGAGCATCTCATCACTTACACCCTCGGCGCCTCCAGTGCTGTGGGGCTTTTTCGTAGTAAAGTAAAAGCAGCAGAAGGTGGGCCGAGGTGGAGGGGAGCGGAGGAGACCCCGTGTCTGTGAGGCTGCCAGGCTGTGCATTACGACGGGTGTTAACATCCACCAGAACAGCAACGTTCCAGCTCCACTATTACACGTCCTAGACTCAAGGTCACGCCTCTGTGGTTTAGGCTGCATTAAGGATGTTTTTCTTTCCATCTTAGGTTAGAATAGCAGTCACTCCCTAAGTGCCTCTTAAAAAGAAGCTTCAAGCACTTTATTAACCTTTCTTCTATCTTAACCCAGCTGATGGGAACTGTATATATACTTGCCAGTGCCTGACTGATGCTCTGCAGCTCCCACATCCACCAATACAGTGCTTTGGATTCTACCTGTGTGAGCTCTTACTCATAGATATCTTATATATGTGTGTTGCCCGTAAAAATGATGACAAACTCATACATGTTGAGTTATGGAGAAGTGTATTAGAAGAGTAACTAAGTGAAAGCCCTCTAGAAAGCTGTATTAGCGTTTATATTTTCTTTGTGTTTTGAAGTACGCACATGCACTCAGCGTTATCAGCAGCGAGCTGAGGGGCAGATTAGTCCTCATCATCATAATCAAAGTACACGCCGTATCATTTTTGTTGACTGAGTGCCTGTAACTACATAATGATTTGGTCATGCTTCTTGGCAACACTTCGTCTGACACATTCACTGTTTACAAGATGACTCAGACTTCCTTATTAGATCAAACAGAGGAAGTCAATATTCAGGAGACGTATTAATGCATTAACGCAAATAGATGTTTGTCACATTCGCCCGATTCGCTGAAAAGCAACGGGCGTCGCCACACGAGCCGCCTGAAGCGGACCGCAAACAGGGCTCGGCGCCCGCACCCACGGGGCTTGTTTTCACGGCGCTGCCAGGGCGCTCCGTGGCGTCCAGTTTGTCGGGTCAGAAGTCTGGGGGTTTTGGTGGCTCGGGTTAAGAGACACGTCCCCGCTCCCCGCGGTCGGGCGCCGCCTCTGTTTGGAATCATTAGCGCCGTCCGACAGCGGCGGCAGAGCGTGCTCACACATAATCATTCATAAAGTCACATCACACTCATGACGGGCAGCAGGAGGACCGCTTGTGAACGCACAGCATCTTTTCTTGGAGACATATCTCCCTTTCGCTGTATCTTCCTTAGGGCTTCATTTGTCTGTACTGTGAGTTAATTTGCCTGTTTACAGTATTGCACTATACAGAAAAAGAGCATTGTCTGTAGGTTTGGTTTATTGGAGCACATCCAGATTCACCACCTGCTCACAAAATGCCTCAAATCCAAGGATGTACAGTCTGTTGTAGATGTCTTGGGAATGACAGATAGAAAGAGAAGCAGTTTGAAGCAGGCCCTGAGCTTTAGAGCAGTTAAGCAGTTTATTTCCCATCTGTTTTGTGCTACAGACTAAACCTCTTTTTGGACGCAGTGTGCAGCAGTTTCAGGTCCGTCCATTTGTTATTATTGGCTGATTCCCCATCTGATGTAGCCTTATTGATTATTGACGTCTGTTTCCGTGTTAAGCAGACATTAGATAAGTAAATGAAACAAATGGTTGGACTTTGAAAGTAAGGCTGATAGCGTAGATAATAAGTTACGTATGTTTGAGCCGAGCGCTGGGGTTTGCGTCCACTAGAGGGCAGTAAACACACACACACACACACAGCAGAATAGGTTTTGTTCATGTCCTATTTTCCTGCCCTTCATCGTTTTTACTGGTGATGCTGTTGAATAAGAGCAGGGTGGTTCTGTGTGACCAGCCCCTTCGCCCACTGGGTTCAGGAGTAGCATCGTCATGAAATGTCACACACACACTTTGACACTCATCGTGGGAGAGGCCAGCTGCGATTGGTGGGTTCGAGAGCCCCTCTGTTCCCTCTAGCTGCCTACCTCCAAGCGGCCTCTATCGAAACAGGATACGAGAGCAGCCCGGAGGCCTTTGCAGCATTAACGCAGTAATTACTGGGGTAATTAGCCTGATGATGTGGCCCACTCGGAGTCATGCTAATAGATGGCCCCTGCAAGCTGTTTTCCTTGCTCTGATCTCATCCTTAATGTCTTTATTTGTCTTCCTTTGTCGTTTTTCTTTGTCTGTTGTAGAAAGTGACTCAGTCTTTGTAGCATCTGTCTCATCCTCCGTAAAGATAATGACATGTACAGAAACTAGTGCATTTAGTGGTAAATTGTCCTGTGGACACTTGGCTAATCAGTCCTAATTACATTGATGAATTCTGCTTGTCCCATGAGAGAGAATCAAGGAAAGGCGACGTTCGGATGGAGCTGTGCCTTTGATCCCTCCGTACTCTGCAGTGTTTCCACATTATCTTTTGATATTGCCTCAGCTCACTTTAAAATGTTGATGGAAGCGTTACCCAAAAAGTGACAGTTAAAATCCACAATACTTTCCTCTTGACAGTTTTTCTAGAGATGTTGCAGAAGAGAAAGAAAAGTTGCTGTTTTCCTGCTGTTACATACAGAAACAGGCCCAACTAATGTCACACAAAGCAATTAAATTTGAAAATAAAGACCATACGTTCTACATTATTCTATATTCGACAGTGGCAGTCATTTTAGCCACTTCTCGCATTGTGGGAGGCTGATGGAGTTCACTAATCTGGCCTCAGCTGTTTAAGATCAACAGATGAGCTCTATTGTGCTGCGTATTTTTCTCATTTGCATTAAGCTTATTCTTATCCACTGCAGCAGGGAATTAATGCGACGTACAAATAGAGCTCGGCTAAAATCCCAAATTGCCAATACGAAAAATCAAGCAGCTGCGGAGCGGATTGAAAACAATGTGCTCTGTCAGGGCTGATAGCGCTGTGTCTGGTGAGAAGGAGCTAAGGAGAAAACGCCATTCATTGCTTTCTCTCACACCTGCTCCTTGTATCAGGACTCTGCTACATTCACATTTTTCTATGAAAACCTGCCTTTGATAAAACACCTTTAGGTTCCCTGTGAGGTTGCACGTCTTTATTCCTGTAATGCACATGGCTTATGCAAATGACACCTGCGTTACATATTATATCCCTACTCATAGGAGTCTGTACCTGCACAGGCGTTTCCTCTTCTGGCCGATTAGGCGTCTGCTGAGGTCGCAGTGCATGCGATAATAACGATCGTACTGTATGAATCAGAGGGACGAGGTCCAATTACCCCAAGCAGAGATGTGCACCTGTAGCGGTGCAACCAGGATGCACTGTAGTAATAATGAGGGCACTGATTCACTGTTTGAGTGCAGCAGCTCTCATACTTGGGGCACCACAGCCCACAGTCTGTCAGCCGAGTCTTCGTTATACACTGGGTGCTGCATCCAAAGCCGTCACTCATTTGTGTCACTTAATACGGAGGCTGCGGTTCCTCCTGTCAGCTCTGTGCATTCTCACGCTGGCCACACGGTGGCAGCATAACGCCACTCAACCGTCTCTCACCCTCCATCAGCCCAGCGCGTGTGCATCTGAAGTGTTACCTGGGTGGTGCTTGAGGTTTCTCTCTCTCTGGTGACTCATTTATCCTGGGATGACTAACGCTCAGACGCCACGGTGGACAGTCATAACTGCCAGCGGAGCCGAGGGCTGCGCTGCGGACTGCCTACTAACATTCATTATCTATGGCGACTTTTATTGGAATGCACAGCGGCGGGCGGAAAAAAAAAAGGGAAAAAGAAGCCAGATCTTTGGCTGCTTTGTGAAAATAAAACAGGGCTGTTTTTGTTTGCTCAGCATTCCTGCGCTGAATGCTGGCTTGACAATCAGTCCTGTGAACCGGTGGCTCAGCAGGCCGTGACTCCACAAGCACTGAAATCGCGGCTTTGAGTCGGGCTCGTGAGCTTTTGCACGTGGCCACCTCTCCTTTCCACCGCTCCCCCTTGTAATACAAAAATGAAGCGGCTGCAGTCTGCTGTAAAGATGATTTATGCGCGTAAACAAACAAAGACAACCGCACTGTTTTGGATTTCGTGGAGTGTCCCTCGATATTCATTTAAAACCTCGGTGGCTGAAGTCAGAGCAGAACGCTGAAGGATGTGGTGAAGGTTAGTTGTTACCTTTTTGCACTCCCTCATATGTACTTATTAAAATTCCCAAACGCACAGTCATCATCATTTGGCCAGAGAGAAAGGCGACCCTCAGGATATGTGAGGTGAAAGGAGAGGCCGCTGATTTAAAATGTGCCTGTTCACTTACCCCTCCCTCTCTTTGACATGTACACGCTCAACCAAAACAGAATGGCATGGGAATGTTTTCTGCAGCTACTTTGGTTGCCCGTGGTAACTAGTGAAATGTTGTTCATTAACTATGTAGATTCCCTCCCTTTCCCTCTCCTGCTCCACTCTTGGTGTCTTTTCTCCTTGGGTTTGGGGCTTGTTTTCTACTGACATGGGGGCTCTTGCAGAGGATTAGTGTGGAGTCAGTAGTTCACTAATGATCATGCATAATAACCTCCTCTCTCGTCTTTTCTTTGGCTATTTGTCCATTCTCTCATGCATTTCTGCTCTGTGCTGATTAAAATCGGACTTCCAGTTTCCAACTGTAGGGGACCCTTCAGATTCCTTTTCTACAGCACATAGTTCACATATGATCTGTAGATTGTTTAACATTAACATTTTTAACATTAGTAATAACCCTTTCCTCGACGCCGCCGTTTCCGTCCAGACGGAGAGGAGGAATCGCATCGTGCCTCTAAGCAGCTGTTCGTTTGTTATGGGGATGGGGCTCTTGGCAGGCCCGTTTCCAAACAGAGCCTCGCACACGGGCTGTGTGGAGGTATTTCGCATGCCTGCGAGCTCGCAGATTTAGACCCCCCAGAACCCTCTGAGCGCACTCCACCCAGCTTTGGAAGCTCTGCTCAGCAAAGCATCAGTAGGAGCTACGTTTGAAGTTGTCGGCCTTTGATCTGCTGCCACTCTTTGAATATTACAGAATCATGGTGCGGTCCGTTCCCGGTTCTCACACGTGGACCTGTGAGACGTGTTCTGCTATGGTAGTTCTTGAGCTGTGGAGGCCCTCCTTGATGGTCACACGTGCTAGTGCATGACACTGTACACATTATTCTGAAGTGAGGTCTGGGACATCATTGATCAACACATTATTTAACCTTCTTCCATCTTGTTCAAAAATCTCTATAGTATCATCATTCTGACCTGAGAACAAAGTAATCCGTGGTTGCACCTACAGCATCTACCCAGCTATCAAACGGATCCTGGCCTGTTATGGGTATCTTTAAGTGGGCCTGAGCTGGAGCCAGACCCTTGGTTTGGAGTGGTTCTCAGGGTCTAGGATCCTTGAGCACAAAAGGAGGAGGTCAAAAGCATTTCTTTAGGAGCACCAAATCTCCTCTCTCTCTCCTCCTGGCCCGTCCCAATCTCAGCCTCTCTCAGTCTCCCTCCATACCTCCTTGCCTCCCTTCTACCCCCTCCAGACTCTCTGTCTGCGCTGACACCGCCTTTAATAAGGGGGGAGAGGGGTGCACTGTTTATTTCTGTGGTGCGAGGTTAAAAACTTCCCCCTTAATTGACATTCCGGTAACACTTTCCAATAATGGGGCGAGCAATTTCCTTGAAATTGATGTGTGTCCACCGCAAGGAAAAACACAGCTTCTAGCTTTCACTCACCCATGGATGACCTACGCTTGCGCTGTCTTTGTGTGTGTGCGTGTGTGTGTGTGTGTGTGTGTCAGCGTGAGAAATTCCCTGAATGATTGCGTGTATATTTTGGTTGTATATTAATTAATCTAAGCTGCATATGTGTGCTTGCTAAATACATGTGTACGCGTCTGTAATTATCTTGTTTTGCTTTGCCTGCCTCCACTTTATTTCTGTACTCTTGGCAGACAAAAATAAATATTTCTGCTATTTTCATTTTTATTAACCCCAAACATCAATGAAGGACGACTTCACTTCTCCAAAATGTTCAAACAAACACTCAAACAAATCCACAGTAGAAAACCTATTTTCTTCTGCCTGGTCAGTGTCTGTTTGTGAGAAAGGACGCAAACACACACATCATCCTCTGCCTGTAGACTGCATCCTTGGCCTAAACATAGACCGCTGAATAGGACTTGTGGTGTACAGACGGCTGCTGTTAAATGTGTGTGTGTTAGTGGGAGAGAGAGAGAGAAAAGGCCAAGAGACAGCGTGTGTTTAGATGGGAAAGTGTGATAAATTTGTGTGTAAGTACGAATGTGTGTGCGCGGGTCCGTGTGTGGCTGCAGGCAGACGCTGGCTGGTTCCTGGCCTTGTCATTCCGTCTCCCACACGCTCTCTGATGTGGTTTGAGGCCGCACACACTCACACTGTTCTCACATGTCTGTGGAAACACACATTGCGCGCTGGTATGCAGTCGCATTCTCAGAAATGCAGAGGCACATACTGAACCAATGCACACGCACACACGCACACACGCACACACGCAGATCGGCCTCGGAGAGATGTAACAACACAACAGCGGCTTGCCAGAGTGTCTGAAAAGACGCCGAGGCGCACTCGCAGACTAACACTCACACAGCGCTAGACGCCATCCGTGGTGCTGGTGGGCTCCCACAATAAGCGGTTAGTTAAATAATATCAAAGACAGATGTTGGCTGTGGTCCCATCACTGTGTGTGTGTGTGTGTGTGTGTGTGTGTGTGTGTGTGTGTGTGTGTGTGTGTGTGTGTGTGTGTGTGTGTGTGTGTGTGTGTGTGTGTGTGTGTGTGTGTGTGTGTGTGTGTGTGTGTGTGTGTGTGTGTGTGTGTGACAGGGAGTCCTGATATGCAGATCCTTGGGAGAATGCAACTATAATCCTCTCTGTATTTTGTAAGTAATGTATAGAAAATACGGATCAAGTTTTGTTTTGGTTTTTTTTTACATTTTAACCAAATGTTTCATGTCCTTCACATAACTCATATTTGTTAAATTTGCAGAGAGTGCAGAGAAACTGAATTAACCTTAATTCAAACGTTTCCCAGTAATCAAATAATAAAGCTGTGCACCTGCTGATCGTGACCAGCGTCCGGTTTGTTTAGTGGTGTTTTCTGTGGGATCTGTTTGTTGTCCCACAACAATCAGTGCTTTCCCAACATGTCAGTGGTTGTGATGCTTGATTGCTGTCAGACCGTGTGCTGTATTTTTTCACAGATAACATGTAAAACGCCGTCTCCAGTACATACTCAAGCTGGATGAACCCCCCCTTTCTTGTCTGCGGAGATTGACGAATCTCCGCAGACAGACAAGCCTCCTAGTTACACAGCGAACTGGACATTTGGCTGCAGACATACACGGCATATTTACACTAATGTCTAATAAATATGCTCGCTAATGAGATGCCAGAGTCGGGATCCGCTACTAGAGCGGTGACATATGATGTGTATCATGAAAAAGGACAGGGAATGTGCAGCGGGAGGAGGGGGAGGAGGAGGGATGGGGGTGGCAGGTATGGTAGAAAAAGACCAGGCTTGTTGCATTGGCGGGTCCTCCACACAAACAGCATCTCTGTCAGTATTTTCCATACACAGCGACCACTCATTCCCTGAATTGTATTTTTCAGTCATTAGCATGTATGACTGATTTGAGTTCCTCCACTGTCTGGGTTCGGATTTCTCACAGTCGGCGGACTCTTAATGTACTGACGTGTGTTCTCCTACTCTGCATTACCTGCCTGTAAGGTGGTTCCGACCCGCGTGTCGCGAGGGCCCGCGAGGGGGCCCCCGGCTGTCGCTCACTTTCCGCGGGCCTGTCTCTTTAAGGCGGTGTTTGTTTATGCCGAGGCGCAGCTCAGCGAGACCTGTGCAGGCTCAGCGCTGGGCTCCTTTCATAGGGGCTCCATTTTGTTCTTAATAAAATGGCACTCAGTGGCCGGGGGACTGGCAGGCACCCAGCTCCCCGGGAAACCAAAGAATGCCGGCCTTCATTTAGCGACAAACAGCTTCTGCCTGAGGAGGCTGGTCCTCCACGCTGCTCCCCAGCGCCGCCGGCTGCGTGCGTGTGTGTGTGTGTGTGTGTGTGTGTGTGTGTGTGTGTGTGTGTGTGTGTGTGTGTGTGTGTGTGTGTGTGTGTGTGTGTGTGTGTGTGTGTGTGTGTGTGTGTGTGTGTGTGTGTGTGTGTGTGTGTGTGTGGAATGGGGCCACGCTCGAAGGAGTCAGGTATGGCAGCGCCTCACCTTGCTTGTCTCTCGCTTGTCGCTTCAGCTCACTGTCTCTGCCCCCCCCCCCCGTCCCTCCCCCCTGTCTCCCCACTCCAGAACACGCAGCACCACTTCTCCTTGTCCCCTGCCTCCCTCACCCTCACTCTCTCCATCACTTAGTGTGAATGGTGGGAACAGAGCGGCCATTAAGATGCATATTTAGAAGGGCTTACCCCTCCTCCTCCTACCATCTCTCATATACTCATAGCACACATACACATACTGTAAGTCACTAAGAGTGCCTGTCACCAGGGACACACGCATCATTACACACACACACACATACACACGCACACTGAGGCCAACTTGTTGCAGAGCTTCTTGTTATTGGCTGTCTGGGGCTCAGGCCGGACTTTTCCCTGTCCTGCCATTTACAGTACTTCGCCTCCCGAACGGCATTTTAACAGTTATTGTGCCGACAGGATGAGGGAGAAGCAGGACTCCGCATACAGTACCAGCAGCTCCCCTGCCAAGGTTTTAAACAGGCACCATCTGTTGGCACGGACAAAAAGAGATAACGCTCTATCTCTCGCAGATTTGACAAGGAAATGGGTGTCCCACAGACTGGGAAAGTTCTGGTGATCTGATAACAGGGCTACCTGAGCCATATTATTAACACGACAAGTGCAAGCAGATACTGGGTAAAAATCAGTGTGTTGCCAAAACAGTAACGAAACACTGAGTTAATGATGTAGGTGGATAGTGGATAAGAAAAGGAGGACATGAGAAAAGCGCAGCAATAGGAAGAGCAGGCCAATCTGGACTCAATAGGGTTCCCAAAATCCTTCCTTGTCATCGGAGCGAAGGATGTAATGAAAATGGGAAACATCAGTGAGATTGAGGTGAGGATGAAAGGGGGATAATGAATACATGGGAATCAAAACAGTCAATGCAACATGACGACAGGGCAACGCTGAGTGGGAGTAGAAGTTGACGGCAGCGAGAAGAAAAGGGGAGATGAAGGAAAAGGCGAGAAGCGTGTTTTGTCTGTCGTCTCCTCCTTAATGCGACACATGTGAGAGGTCGCGGAAACAATGAGTCATCCCAGAACGGGACTGTCGCCACTATCGGTGCCGAGCAGCCTCTCTCCACTGGGCGATGCTTCGCTGGCTCGTGTCATTTGCCGCTACGATAGGGTGAATTTTCGCCGCGCTCCCTCCCTCTCTGCAGCCGCTTTGGGCAGAATAGCGGCGCTGCAGTGAGGACAAGCAAACAATTGTTCTGGGGGCAGTAGTGCACTAAAGGTTAGAGACGAGTTGGGATTGTATGTGTGTGTGTGTGTATGTGTGCGTGCGCGCGCGCGGTGGAGAGCCTGATGCCCGATTTCACCTCGTCTGCCTCAATTTAGTAGCTTTACTTTAGCGTCGTTTGAAGCCCTTCCCGTCGGCCCCCTGCTCCTTGTTAGGCGCAGTAATCTGCCTCTGATTGATTGGCAGGCGAAGCTGCTCGTACAGTCAGGACGGTGCTGCGGGGGGCCAGCGTGGCCTTTTCTGTGGGGCCAATTAGATGGGGAGATTTCCCAGCAGCTCCGTCTGTGTCTGCAGTTGTGCTTTGGTTTTGATCCCCTGAAATTAGCCTGAAACAATAGGTCTGAGCATCCACTCTGCTGCTATTGAAGCACTGTCAGCGCTCGGTGCCCCTCAGTATATTTTTGTATCTGTTGTCTCTTTCTCTGTCTTGGCTTCTTGCCATCTACCTGTATTTCTTCATGTCCTCATCTCTGCCAAGCTCCTCAGAAAACCTTTTTTTGTGGAAGGTCACAGGGTCAAATCTTGTCTAAGAAGAGTGAGATGAGTGAGTGTAGCTCTCCTTTAATTTTAATATGTATTATGGTTATTGAAACCGTGATTAAGTAATTATTTTCAGGTATCATTCAGTCACATTCATCTCTTTAAGCAAGGGAATTTCTCTAAAGGTTCTGTTCATTCAGTCTGCCCAAAGCGTGCAGGTCAAGAGGGTGCATGGATGATAGGAGTAAACCTGAAAACAAGGGGCTAGAGAGGAAGAGCACGGCAAATGGACGGGAAGGCCAAGAGAGACACAGGAGGGCACCGGGATGAGCGAGGATAGAAACAGGATGAAGTGAAGAGGAAAGAGGCATTTATTTTAAGATGTGAAAAGGAAGATGTGTTGGGATGAATCAGTGTGGTCCATGAGAGTGCGTTAGGTGTTAGCTTGAGCTTAGTTTACACTGTTTGTTGCTACCAGATTATGTGTAATATCCGAATGGTCCTTAAACATCTTGTAATTATGTACTTGGGGTCAAATAGTTTTTTTATTAGTAGTATAGTACAGTAGGTGTTTGCTTCTGTTGTGAGCTGATCTTCATGATGATGGATTGGGATTGGGGCCCCAAATCTTTAAAGCTGCACTAATGGCCTGACGCACAGTCAATGTGTGTGCAGGACACACACTGCACACATACTGTACCTACATACACCTGCATGTGCTTATGTCTGCGTAAAACACACTCGCACGCACGTCCTCATTATATTTTCCTCACGCCAGTGAACAAGCTTGCAGACACTTCGCCATCAAAGGCCTTCCTACATACAGTACAAGCACACAAAGCTCCTCCCTCCCCTTGGCTCGCCCTTATCTGTTTCTGTAGAAGATCAGACACGCGGCAGGTCCCTCCATCCATTACAGCTTCTCAGTCACTCAACAGTGGTATTGTGATACTGAAGAACAGGCAAGGGGACACGCTTGTTGCTCAGTTCTAGCCTAAGGGAGCACTGCTTCCATCTTGACAGATATCTCTCCTCTAATGTTTCCCAAGAGAGGCCTACCTGCCCCCTTGGTGACTGATGCACAGTGGGAGACGAGAGGGACACGTGAAGAACCCCTGAAAGATTGGACCATATATTGAGGCTGCTTTTATACTCTGGAGGGCTGTTATTTACACAGCGAGGTGTAAACCTGTAACAAAAACTGAATGCAGTTCGCATCTTAATCATCAGCCACCATCCGCTTTGGGTTCAGAGCCTGTAGGTAAGAGCCCTGTGTCTGCAAGTAGTAAGAGAGTCAGGTATGTAAGTTTCAAAATGCCCCTCACTGCTTCCTGCCTCAGGTCAAATGCATCCTGGTGATATATCTTGTAGCTGTTCGATAACAATACAACAGGATGCAACACCAATCTGAACAAGCAGAATAGGAGAAGACTCTTTGCCCCCGTGTGCTCTAATTTGCTGGCTGGCTGCAGAAAGACAACACTGTCTCTTTAATGTGAGGTGGGTCAAAGGTCACTGTATTGCATTTGTAAGGTCAGCGGTTGAGGTCACGCTCAGCTCTGGGCCTTCCTGCTGCAGACAGCTGGGTCATGCCACCTACATAGACTCCAATTATCCCTGCCAGCTAATAACCGCTCGGCTCGCTCCATCGCAGAGCGCGCCACACACACACACACACACACACACACACACACACACACACACACACACACACACACACACACACACACACACACACACGCTGTTACACAATGAATTTCCATGTTGCTGCTGTTAATATAGACATGTAGACACGCTGAACCTTGGTAGGTATACCAGACTTACTTACATACCAAGACAAGTTTCTTATTTGGTCTACTTATGGCTTTACATGGGACCCGTACACTGGAAAGAAATTTCTGGATTCCAGACTAAGCAATTAGAGCATCAAATATCCTCCCAACACAGACGTGGCCTGAGCTCGTACCATTAAAAAAACACACAGAATGCAAAATAGACAAAGAAGGCGAGGGAGAGGAGATATTTTGAGGTGTATCCTGACTGTCTGGCTCTGGCTAATGCCCTCCTCAGTGAGGTGGAATGGCACATAAGCTCCCATTAATACAGGAATGAGTTGAATTTAGCTCCGTCTGCCTGCATGGCTGGCCCGGCCGACCCCCCCCCCCCCCAGCTTTCCATGAAGTGTGGGGTGCAACACTTACTGAAAAGCTCGGCGCTGCACCCTGTCATGCCACACCCTCCCGACACCCCCACTGTTTCCCTTTGTTCTCTAACTATAGCCGCAGCCGCGCCAAGGCCCCTCGACTTAAATATTCCACTATAAAACAAGTGATAATGAACATGAAAAGCACCCACCGCTGGTAGTTGACTGAGCCGCTAAGCACATGCAGCCGTGTGCACACACGCACATGCGATCAGGGCTACACGTATGTATACGGCCGTGGTGGACTGTGCATACTGGCCAGCGCAGCACAGGTGCACTCACGCACACATAATCCCACGGCCGCTTCTGCATACACACTATGTGTAGAATCAAAAAGGACAGTGTGGAGAGAGGGGATGAGCGGTGCAGAGGCCTGCGAGTGGAAAATGATTGATCCGTTTTAAGGGTCCTATAAATCCATCAGCTGATGTGGGTATAAAAGGGGGCACGGATGTGTTTCCTACCTGGCAACGCATCCCGCCATTATAAAAGGGATATTTTTAATTACTGTCACACTTTAAGACCTGCACGTCAAGAAAGGAGATGCAAACTTTTTTTTTTTTTTTTATCTTTCATATTTACAGCTATTTTAAAGCTGTTGACGCTTTGTAATTTAACATGAAGCGTGGTTGGTGGTGAAATGACTGCGCTGAGTTATGACTGTCGCTGCCGGTGTTGCTGTGCCGGAGCGCGCTATTGACCAGTGGTCGGGGCCTTTACAGTAAATTGTATGCAAGTGACTGAGGAGCGCTTGTGTTGAAGGAGGCTCCGTGTAAAGGTTGCCTGTCTCTGCAGCGTCCAGGCAGCCAGGCACCCTTGACCAGGACTAGGCCTCCTCAGGCCCTCACTGGAATACAAACGCACCTCTCTGTGGCCCGAGTCTCCCCGGAACCAGCTCCGGATTTCTGGAGTCCCGAGCGTCTCACCGGCCGCGCCGCGCAGACGTGGCCCAAAGCCAGGGGACGCCACCGTCGGCATGGGGGGCTATGCGCGTGTGTGTGTATCTGTGCGTAAGAGCGCACATGCCTGTATATGTGCATGCGTCAGTGTGTTTTTACGTGTGTGTGTGTGTGTGCATACGCGTAGAAGGGGGTGTGGGGGGGGGGATCTATCCCCAGACACAAGTTTCTCAGTTTTTTGGAAAGTCTTCGGCCCACCCAAGAGGAAAGAGTAGGAGGAGGTGGTGGTGAAGGGGGGGGGGGGGACCAAGGCCTTGGGGGGAACAAAGCCTTATTTCAAACTTGTCGAAAACAGGGGTCTTTATGCTGTGATGCTGGGGCCCCCTCCTATGTAGGGAGATGTTATCGCAAAGATGCAATATCCACCTCAGTATAGGGCCAGGGGGGGCAGGGGGCTGCATAGGCCTCCAGTGTTACACTAAGAACCCTGGGGCACTGACCTCACTAATGAAGTCTCCCCTGGCTCCCGCTACCCACTACTGTACCCACCTTTGTTTTACACACAGGGATCTCTCGCTCTGTTTGTCTGTCTGCCGTCCCGTCCGCCTGCCCGGCTGGCAGCAAACAACAGCTGTGTGTGTGTGTGTGTGTGTGTGTGTGTGTGTGTGTGTGTGTGTGTGTGTGTGTGTGTGTGTGTGTGTGTGTGTGTGTGTGTGTGTGTGTGTGTGTGTGTGTGTGTGTGTGTGTGTGTGTGTGTGTGAGTGTTGTCATATTTTGTTAACTGAGTTTGTTTATGGAGCTTATTGTTGTCCTGTTGTGTCCCAGCGTAGCCAGTCTGTTTGTTTTCTCCGCTGTCTTGAATTACTCAGCGATCTGTGCCTTCCAGTTCCAGCGTCTGTCTGTCGTTGCCGTTTTTCTATCTGCGCGGCTCCATGGCTCGCTTTGAAGTGTCTCCTCTGATTTACTGTCCGGCTGTCTCCTACAGGCCTTTTGACTTTGAAGCTTTACGTTATCCACCCATCGACGTCTCTTCTCCTAAGCGCATTCTGACTTTTATACGTTGCAGTTGCATTTAAAGATGTCAGAGAATCCACGCGCGGGGAAAAGGGAAATTTGATTTTTTGCAAGATGAGGATGGGGAGAAAAGCACAATTAAAGTGGATGCCCCACATTCCTGCGTGGAGCCAGTGGCCTGGGGATAGGATTTGCTAAGTTTTCCTAACAGCTTGGAAATCCCACCACTCTATTGCTTGATCCTCGTCTCAGCTTGCATCTTCTGCCCCGACCCAAAATTTCAGGACAGAAAATGATATTCATTTAGGGGCGAATGAAGGCTGGGGACTTTGTGCGGGCTGCAGAGATGTTGGAGGCTGTGGGACTTAGACGCAATAAGCATTGTTATATTTCTTCAGCATATATCAAATATATTTAAACCCAACCACAGAAGTAGATCGTTGAGCTATATGCAGCAACGTAAGATGGATCCTGTTGCCTCCTGTTGATGCTTCTAAACTGTCACTGGTCGTCTTTGATGCACTGAGCAAAGAGACTATCTCCCTCTGCAATTCCAAACTGCCCAGCCCCTAGAGAGCCAAAGTGGAAAGTTTGCTTTAGCACCCACTGGGTTAGCAGATGAAAGAGCTTTGGGATGACACGGGTCCACGGTTGGGGGATGAGGGGGGCCGCTGTGCATGGGGGGGGCTTATATCTCTTTATCCCGTCTGGCGTGCTGTGGCTAAGCATGACCCACATCAGCTGTCCACTGTTCTCAGGCTGCCAGTCCCTGCGCAGTCCAAAGCTGGCCTGTCTGCCCATGGATTACCTGGGTGAACGAGCGTTCCCCTTCATCCCCTTGTGCTGTGAATGTGCGGCTCATCCAGCCCCTGCCTAAAAGCTCTCACCTGAGCGCCCCTGCACGGCCCTGGGGGGGGCAGTTATAAAAAGATGAAGGGGTCCAGGGCTTGAGTGGGGTGGGGCTGGACCAGGACATTGGCAGGGGCCCGTGGGGAGCTGCTGTAGCGGTGACTGTGGGGGCCAGGCGGGATTAGTTGATGGTCGGTGGTTATTGATTCAATTTGAGATGCTTTTTTATCCGCCAGCCACCTAAGGCCAGCGCATATGCTGGCTTCCTCCAATGGGCCGTAATCCCTGCTGGTTATAAAAGGAATACGCCTTTGGTGGTGGAGGAGATGTTCCGAATGCCTGCGCTGCAGCAGAGGAGGCATCTGTCATGTGTGTGTTTGGTTGAGCCGGCACTGGGATCAGCGGGCTCGGCATGCTGGCTGCAGGTTTTAGCTTGTGCTGAGAGCTGGAGGAGGTACCGAGTCTGTGTGCTTTCGGTATGTACTTACAGTTTGCACTGCTGGTGGCATCCATGTCTCTGGCATTTACACGCATACATGTGCCGCTTTGCAGTTTAACTTGGAGCTCCTGGCGAACCGTTACACCCTCGGTGATACTAAAAACATCAAACTGGGGTTCTAATCACTGATGCCTTCTTTATGAAGGGCGACCTGTCTTATGTAATTACCCAAGTGACAGGACGCGCGAAAGGAAAGGAACAGAGTGACAGGCACCAGAAGCGGATGAGGAGCCGAGACCAGAGGTTAATGAGGAGCCCAACGAAGGCTGATGGATGATGAGAGAGTGATTCAGCTCTTTTGTGCTCCCCCCCCCCCCCCCCCCCTCGCATGCGTGTGTTTATTCTGAGATTGCCATTTGTCATTGGTAGAGTCCTTTCTTCCTCTCCTGCGACAGCCAGCCCCAACTCATGCTCAGACAGAGGGCCCGGCCACTCAAATAGAGATGGGACGGGGGCGTAGGACCAAGGCCAGCATCCCGCGTTTGATGTCCCTCCCCTGGGCCTCATCCGCTCTGTCACCCCCCGTGGATGGCGCTGACAGATGGAACTTTGAGACACTCACCCACTGGGGACGGTGGCACAGAAGTATGAAACAGAAGGAGGGATGAGTGTGAAAGATAAATGGCTTGATGAAGGGAAGCTGATGTATGAAACAATGGAAAAGGCATAAGAAGCTCACCATTTCGGCGCAATGTCACGTACTGCGCCTCTCCATTAACATTTTTTCTAATAAATAACACGTTTTTGTGTGGAGAAGGAGCTGTCAGGAAAAAGAATGTTTGCGAAATCGAGATTGCGTGTTGTGTTGTGTTGAGCGAAAATCACAGCCTTTAACGCTGAAGTAGTCATTTGGAAGCTCCAGTAGCTGTTACCATTGTGGAGTGGACAATTCTACAGGAAACCACTAGAGGCTGACAAACTGCTGTGGCCAGTCACAGCTGCCTGTGCCAGACCCGCTCCTTTGCTACTGTCTGCTGCACGCACTGAAATGAATCAGGCGCATTTAGAGCCAGCATCCACTTGTCAGTTCCTCACAAGATGTAATGTGCTGGGATTATTCTCTAAGGCAGACAACATAAAGGAGGATTTCGCCAACTAAACTAGTAGAGACTAGGCAAAGCATCTGCTTCCATCAAATCTATCTACTCGTCCTGGGCGACTGGCAGAGAGCAGAAGCGAACTCTGTTCAGCTTTCACCTTCCACGCGTGCCAAGGGTGTGCCAGCGTCATGCCTGCGTGAATGGATAATTGCTGTTATGTCCACCTCTTGCCCAGCATGGAATTTGAGAAGCTGGATGCCGCGCAGAGGACAGTGGCAGTGCCAACCATCTGGGGCTTTCACCTGCCACTCTCCTCCCGAGCCAAAGAGGAGCCCTGGATGCTACGGGGCCTGATGCAGTAGAGCCAGCAGCCTGAAACACACTTCATTTAATCAACTTTATTTTTTCCAGCTATCTTAAAAGTTGCTTCTGGTTTCTTCTTGTGCTCTCTCCTCTCTATCTTGCCTCTTAGATATACTATTGTTGTTTGTGGGGGGAAAGCAGACAAAGGGGTCCACGAGGGAGAAGTGGAAATTCTCACCATGCCGCTCTAGTTTGATGTTTTTCTTCCAATCCCTCATCCTTCATTTTTTCTTGCCTTCTCTCACATCCCTCATTTTCCCTCTTTCCATTGTGGCAGACCTGTTAGAACCAGGACCTGTTTTCCATAGTCATGCTGTCAGCTAGACCCTCGTCTAGCCCATAAACATTCATTGTTTTGAAAGTCATGAGCCAGACATTGAACGCGCTTTCATCTTATGTAATAGGAAAACTCCCAGTTATTATAATCAGTCCCTTGCAATTCTTTCATTTGCCTCAAACCCATAAACACAGTGAGCCGAATTGTTTCCACTAAAGGATTAATTTCTGTAGCATAAAAACACTGGGGAAAACAAAAAGGATCGACTCTCTTAGGTCGTTTATCACTTTTTAAAAATATCAGCAGAGGCAGAAAGTTTTTCCCTTCTTTCTCAATCATGAAATCCCTGCTGGATGCAGCAAGTAGCACTGTAGTGATGATGCAAGAGCAGGCTTTCCCTCTGTCCTTATTCGAGCCTCCCTTTCCTCGCCTCACTCTTTCCTCTCTCAACAGCCCCCTCACGCCCCTCCTCCTTAAACCCCTCTTTCAGAAGTGACATGGCACCCACCAGGCCGGGGACCAGGCTGGGGATTCTGAGGTGGCGCCCAGACTCGGATTATTTACAAGAGCTATAGCACTGCAGAGACTGTGGTATTTCAGATGCCTGGGATGGAAAGGCATGTTATGGGGAGCGCAGAATCTTCTAGGGCCATTACTCTGTCTACGCCATCCCTTTCCTCGTTCCCTCTCGGTCTGTTTTTCACAGAGGATGCCTGAGTCACTCGTGCAGTCTCACATGCTTGTAGTCATAATAACGCTCATGTGTTTTTTATTCGTGCACGCAGCAACAGCTAAACAGTTTCAGAGAGGGAGCATAAACAAAAATAATAATTGCCTGCGTTCTTGCCAGGCTGAAAACATACATAGGCCACCCATGGTCCAGATGTCGCTCCTGTAGCCTTTTGTGACGAAGCAAAACGAGCTCCAGACTCTGTGACTGCTCCCGGGCAGGACACCTGAGCCCGTCATAAAGTGCTTCTGCAGGGGAAGGGGTGGTGTGGTATGGTAGCGGGGTTCACATCGGGGAAGTCACATGGATGAGATCCGGCATTGATGCCGTGTTCCACATGCCCAGAATAGCCAGCCGTTCACGGATATCTTAGTACGCACAAACACTGTAAATTAGAGGCCTGCAGGTGGCAAAAAAGGGTAATGAAGGCACTGGGGTGGAGGGGAAACTGGGTGTTGGGATTTGAAACTAGGGGTTGTTTCTGGGGAGTGTGAGGCAGTGTGGAGTCAGCAGGGTCAGGTTTGCTGTCTTGGGTATCAGCATCCGGACGCCGATGCCAAAACAGCACAAACTGGAGAAACGATTAGATGAAATGGAGAGGAGGAGAGCTGGAGAAACCTCCGCCGTGGCTCACACTGTATCACGGCTACTGTAGCCCCCCGGGGAGGCGAAGACGCGGCGAAAGAGGAAAGCAAGGGGGTGGGGAATGAGACAGCAAAGAGGGAAGAGGAGGGCTTGGCGTCAGTCGGGGATTTGGGAGGTGTATGTTATGACATGGAAATCCCAGCCCGTTGGTCCCGCTCGCCTGCGTGGGGGCTTGGAGCGACAGCGAGGCCTCGGAGCCCGGCTGCCTCCTACCTGGTGCCGGTCGGAGCCAGAATATAAGGAATGAACCTGTCACCGACTCCAGCTTGTAAACAAACCAAATACCGTGGGAAAGGGGAGGTGTGAATCAGAGGATGCTGCCGTCTCCATGCTCTGTCTCCCCTCTCTCTCCCTCTTTTAAACGTGCTCATCAGCCGCTAACTTTTTCCTCTTGTGTCAGCGAGAGATCAAATGCCCCCCCCCCCCCCCAGTTTTCACCGATGTCCTGAACTCGTGAACTTTCCGTTTTATTCGTTGGCCACGTGAGCCGACGAGGTGAGTCAAAAGTTGAAGCTCAGCTCTTTAGGTCTATTCAGTCCAAAGGCTCGTTAGCTCCGGAACACAATCTGTTTTAGTGCTTCCATACCTAACGATACTGTACATGCAGTACAGTACGTAGCATTAAACCATCCATTCGTCTTCAGCCGCTTATCCGGGGCCATGTTTCCTTCTTTGGCATCATGTTACTGTGTAAAAGTTCCAGATACAGTAGTTTACTATTTTATTACCAGAATAGGTAATATTGCTAGTCTCTATGGCAACCAGAGGCTCTGCACATGAAAGACAGAGAGCGTAGCCATTAGCAGCCAGACAGGAGGCAAGACAGGCAGTTTTAACCTTGACATGTTTGGAGCGAAACTATTAAAAGTCCATTAAAATATGAATTCCCGTTTTAGAAAGCCCCCCTCCCCTCCTCTGATAGGTCTCACAAATATAGCTTGCCATTTTTAATAAATTCATAAAACTAAGTCCTGCTTTGTGTACCTAGTGTTATAGAAATGACTAAGCAATGGTTGGTTACAAAGGCTCTGAAGAGGCCCTAGAGTGAAGGAATGGAGCTGGAAGGAGGAGCTGGCCCCTGAGACGCCTGCAAGCCGTCGGGATACACACTGGCCTGGCCACAAAAATGAGCCTCTGGCCAGCGTTGGCCGCCCCTCTGGCTTTGCACAAATACACTCTCACTGACACACGTACACACCGCTGGAAAAGTGTGACTGGGGGCGGCCGAGGGGTGAGGCGAGGGAGAAAGATGCTGGGAGAACTTGGGGGAGTCGAGGGTAGCAGCGGAGGATGGGGGTGTTATGAATCCATTCATATTTCCCCCCGTCCCCGTAGGAGCGGGCCAAACCTCACTGGGTGAATCAGCGCTCCTCGTAAACAAGCCGCAAGCACACAATGGCGCCTCTAACTCTAGCCAGCCAGAGAGAGGAATCGATGCAATAAGAAGAAAATAAAAGAGAGTGACAGGGAAAAAAGCAACTGGGGGAAGGAGTGCAGGAAAACATGCAAAACAACAACAAAGTAAAGCAAACAGCAGTAAAGTCAAGACAGTGTCTATGGTCAAATCAAGAGGCTTCAGCATCATAATTACCATTTGTGATGTGTGTTATGGTGGCTCCTCTCTCAATCATCTTCGCTAGATTGTCTCCAACGTCCCTGTTTTTATTATTTCCAGAAAATCCCATTAAGCAGCTTCCATTATTTTCATTCGCCGCACATTCTTCGGTCGTGACGTTGCAGCTGCATGTGCAGGAAGTCAAATATCTGTAATGAATCTATTGGACGGTGATCTGTAAATAGAAAGAAATAGTTTGAACTTTAATTGTGTGTTGCAACGTTTGTCATTATGTTATTATAATAATTCGTGTGCTAAGCTAAACTTAGTGGCGTACGCGGTCGAGCATCTTACGTACCATCGTATTTTAGCCCTCAAGCTTTAACATGATTGCACACAAAAGCAACAGGACCCTCTTAGGACTAATGTATTCAGATTACAGGCAATTATGGCTTATTACCATTTTGTGGGGGAAGCGGGGCTCATTTGCAGCATTTGTTTGGCGAATGTCTAATCGCGGGAAGGGGGCGGGGGGGCTGGCGCTTCCTGCTGGGCGAGCTGTGATGCCGCAGCCGAATCGTAGCATAGCACAAATATTAACGAGTCATTTCCCCCTCACCTGGAAGACGAAAGTGGAGCTAATCCAGATACATCAGCGCTAATAGCCCAAATAAATCACTCGCAAGCTCACTATTGTCTTCAGCAGGAGCAGATATGGAAAATCAAGCCGTGGCCTGGTACTCATGAAAAGAACACAATTTACTTTCTCCTGTTTCAACTTATTTTTAAACTGTCTTCTTGTTGCTACAAATGCTCTGAAGTTTTTTTTTTTTTTTTTGCTAATTTCTTGCAGGACATTTCTTAAAAAGCCAACAACACCAACATTTGTGTAACAGCTTGCATTGGTCTTTGGCTGCAATTAATCACACACTTAAATCTATTACAGTGCATTGTGTTTAGTGTTAGTCTGTTTGCAGTGGTTGTTGTAATTTGACCCCCCGGCCTGTGGGGGCACCGGTGTTTCGGTTACTGTTTTACTCGGCTTACTTCTTCCCTGGACTAATCATCATCATCATTTACCTAAAATGAGTGTTAGTATTTATGGACTTATCCTTTTGTTTTGTTCTTGTTTGTTGGCTATTAATTTATTTCCAATAAATGACTGTGTTTGTACAGTCTGTGTATTTGGGTCCTTTTCTTGTTAGTTCTTATTAAGAAGATCTAAACTGGCTTGTTGTTGGTCCAAGCAGTAGATTAAAGTTTTTATTTTAGTCCATTAGTTTGTAAGTGTAACACATTATTTCCTTTAAACTGTCAAGTGTGTCTCCTGTCAACACAATAATAATAATACACCATGCTGTGAAACCCAGCAACCTTCTGCCAAAAGCTAAGCTTCACCAAAAGTGAACCATGAAAGAGATGCTGTGTGGCGGCGATCCTTCCCTGCGTTCCCTCGTTTCTGTTGCAGTGCGATGCCGTCGGTATATTTAGGTGTTCGGTTTGGGACTGGAAGAGCTGAGGTTATTTGATTGCTTCATTATGGTCATATATATGGCCATATATTTATGTAACTTTGTTATGTGTGTCATTACATGTATACCAGTGAGTGTTTGTTTGTTTGTGTGCATGCCCTTCCTTGTGTGCGAGTGTGTTACGGAGTAAAGAGGGCTCAGTGTTTGGACCACCCTGGGAGCTGGGCTGAGTGACAGCATGGGCCTCAAGCCTCTCGCGCTGCGCACACACACGGACACGAACACACTCCAGCACATACAGGACTCAAAGTCAAACGCAGCCGTCAGCCAGCTCATTTTTCAACATGTTTTCTACTCTATTAATGTCTCATGACCAAATACATATCAAGCTCCAAAGCAAACATGCTGCATTAAAATGGAATAAATCACTTTGAGATCAAGCCTGTGGTACAACGCAGCACAGTACCACCCAGTAGTATCACAGTTGGCCAGTGTGCAGTACCTGCTGTTTGAGCCCGACCCGTCCACTCTGCAGGATACTGTGTTTGTGAGCACCTGATTAGAGAAGACAGGTCAAACATTATTATGGTGCTTTTGAAACGAAGCTTTCTCTCCCTCTGCGAATTGGAGAAATTAAATAAATGTGGTGATGACATAAAGCTAAATTGAAATGAATTATCACCTATTTTCAGACTGTTTTGACTATAATTTCCCATTAGTCACCAGTTGTTTCTCCTCATAACGACGTTTCGCTGGTAATGAATGAAGGCACCCGTCCAGCTATTCACCACAACCAAGCGCTATCCTTGCTAACAGTGTGTGTTTAGGCCTCCAGTCAGAAATTCAAAACAAGACCGACTGTAATGATGTCATTCATATCAAAGGCTTATTATTCTTCATAACATTTAGTCGTTTTTGGACCAGTATTTGTGGCCCGATCCACAGACATCATGCACAGCACACACATTCACACATTGTCTATACTCATGAGGACTCGCAACAATATTTCCATAACTTATTGAAAATGTGTGATGACATTTGGGTTGTGATATAGCTGTCAGGTAATCTTTATTGCTGTTGACTATCTGGATCTATATCTATAATGACTAAGATGACTAAAGAATCATCAAATAAGTATAATTCTTACTCCTTCTACAGGGATAATGGGTCTCAGTGTGCAACCCTTAAAGTTCCCATGCATTTATTTCGAAAACATGTTCCTGGTGTTTGTTGATAACTGGACCATACATGCAGCAATATACCCAAATATCAGTTCACTTAACTCCCTGTAATAACTGTACCAGGAGATCTGAGCACTTATTATGGTGTTTTGATAGATGCATGACTCAATCCGCAAAGTGCAGCAGCGTGGCCTGCTGTCTGCACTAACGGGGAGAAAAGAAAAGCGAGGAGAGATATTGGCTTGCTGCTCGGCTGGCAGTCCGACTGGGGAAATCAAAGGAGACCAAGCCGGCATTGAGCCGAGCACTCTCCAGTGATTAAAAGCAGGGGCCACAGTAAGTCTGGATGGGCCATTTAAAACTAATGAGCGAAAATAAATAGACCTGTGGCCATTGGCATGTGTGTGCATATTACTGTATATGTGCTTTACGTCGAATGCATACAGTCTTGTAAGATGATGAATTGGGTGAATTGTGTGATATAGGGTTGGGAATATGACACGGGGTGCAGACGGGAGCGGGCGGCCTCCTCGCTGACGCGCCGTCCTCCGGAGATCAGCTGCTAATCGTCCTCCTTTACATCCAAACTGACTCACCCCGTGCGACTGTGAGCGAGCGGCCGTTTACGCTGGTTCGCTTTGAAGGATGTAGGCAGGAGGCGTTTGTTTTTTATGAATGAGTCATGTTACTCGTTTGCCGATCCCTCGTGTTCCTGCTTGTGACAAATAGGAACATACGCGCGCAGGGAGTCAGGTGGAAGACGGAGAGTGGAAGTGACGTGCCGACTGAGGCTGATTCATCCACGTTGAAGGCTGGTGTTGGTAAATTATTACATCACGGGTGACGTAAACAGTTGATCAGCCTCAGGAACTGTGGACAAGTATTAGTCACCATATTTGCTAAATCTGCATTTAGAAATGCATCATCTGTATCAATTTTTTATTTCCTTTGCTTTTGTTTCCTTTCTATTTGACAGTCCTTACACGTTTTTTATCATTCTTTTTATATATTTTATTCATGCCCCTCATTTTGCCTCTTCCTCGCCCTCCCTTTGCTTAATTGTCAGCATCTTTTCCGTGTTCAAAGAACAGTTTAAGCAAAGGCACAGGCTGCAGAGCTTCTACGACAGCCATAGCTCTCTTTGTTGATAATCCAAGTGCTTGGCTGGATGATAATACTTAAACCCAATCCATCTTAACGGATTCCAGGCCTCTTTCACAATGTGACTTTTTTATTATTACGAGTTGAGTTATTTCTCAATCCAGTGCTCTTCCAAAATCTAATGGGCAATTATCTGTGGAGGAGAAGTTAATGGGTGTCCCATTTCACAAAGTCCCCAGTTATTTATGTCAGTGAGCACCATTGTGAAGAAACGTGGCGGAGCGGCGTTAACTACTCGACTTGTTTAGATTTTCTCTATGGAATTCCACACCCATTGTGAGCCAGCATCCACCGCAACACTGTGTATGCGTGTGTGCGTGTGTGCGTGTGTGCGTGTGTGCGTGTGTGCGTGTGTGCGTGTGTGCGTGTGTGCGTGTGTGTGTGTGTGTGTGTGTGTGTGTGTGTGTGTGTGTGTGTGTGTGTGTGTCTCCATGCGTCTGTAGGCACCTCTACATGTGTTTCTGTGAGCGTAGACAGCGTAACTGAACATAAATGCCGAAACGTGATTAAATATATATTGACAGACAGATACACACACACAAATTGGCCACCCTGGTACACAAACCCATATAAACAGACATCCCACCTCCCACACTCACCACAGACACTTACACAAGCACAGCCGTAGACCAACCACCACATACTCAGACACGCCCCTTTACACACACACACACACACGCACACCAAGACACAGGCATCTCCCTCTGCACGCACACACTGCACACACCAAAGACCCACCACCAACATCAACACCCACAGACTCGGTGACATCATGGCTTGGATGACAGCACGTCTTCCAGGCCCATTAGTCTGATTGTAGGTGGCTCCGCCACAGTGATTTATGGGTAAATATCTATAGTCTCTCTCTGCTGGTTTGATTTATGAGTGATGTTTTGGTCCCTTTGGTTCCCAGACCACAAGGCTTGGGAGAGGAGATCATGTACAAATAATGACATTGTAAAACTGAAGACGCCGTTACTCTGCTGTTGACATGTTTAGGTTGGTCAGCGTTCAGGAGTCGCTCTCTTCCAGTCATCTGGTTTCTGTCTTCCCGACGTGCCCACCTGCACCTGTCAAGCTTGCTCCTTCTCTTTGCACATGTCTTTTATCGGCCAGCACGTCCTTGTGTTGATTTGTGTCTGTGCTGATGCCATTTATCACTGATCCCCCTCCTGCTTTGTCATCTACATCATTTTTCCATCCTTCCATCTTTAAAAGCGATTGACTTCCTTTTTAACCTATCCCTAAGAAGGAAAGAAGGAAATTGTTCCCTTTGATCTTTACCAATATTTCAACTTGTCACCCGCCTTTTCTTGGTGTCAGCCCTCTGATGCGTAGGAGGCCTCCAGTTGACGGCTTTGAGCTGTTGTTTTTAATTGGGTTAAGCCTTGTTACCATAGCATACAGAACATCGTCCTCATTTCTCACACATCTGGCTGTCAATTTAAGCAATGCACAAGCTCCGGTGATGTCACAACTAGTAAAACAATAGCAGATAGCAGATAGCTGTTAATGTCATACAGACATTTTCTTAGTTTGTCTTATTTACTGGCCACTTCTTTCTTGTACTCTTTGGATGCAGCGTTGGAAAAGTCTCTCTCTGTTTACAGCTCTATAAAGTGTCAGAAGATCTGTGTTTAATATTATTACAGAGATATGCTGCATAAAAAGCAGGACAGCACCTCTTATTTGTGCGCACGTGTGCGTGTTTGTATGTAATTGGAAAAAGCCTCTCTTGATTGACAGGCGTTGGCCCCTCCCCGTTGCACGCTGTTGCTGCTGTAGTCTCAGGAACTGGCAGGTAAATGTTGTTGGTGAGGAAAACATGGGCCGGTGTATGGGCGGCTGGACGCATGTAGGAATGGGCGACTAAAAAAAGAAAGCATTCGAGTTTTTCCGGTGTATCACCTCAGAACAATGCCAACACGTTTGACATTTCCACCAGCTATGAGTAATCTCACCGTACACAGTGACTGGACAGTGGGGTGGTTAAGATTTCTCTGTGTCCAAAACCAGGCATTGAAAACACACAGTGAGTCATAATAAGCCTGCCACACATTCCCTCAAGCACAGAGGCACAATATGCATTTCAGTGACATTGACGTCCGTCTGGTACATTGACGTCCACCACTGTTAAAGGTTCGAGTGGCTATAAGAGGAAGCATACACTGATGCCCACACACATCCTGTCTGCATGTGCTTCTGAATGGATGGACACTGAGGTCACTGACAGCAGGTGGCTTCATACCCTGTGATTCCGTATTCATTGTGAAAATGCCCCCATTTATTTTTGAAAACCTTGCTCACCTGGGGTTTGTTCGCTTTTCTATATGCTGGTTTTTTTTAATTCCCTGAGGTATTTTATTGTAAAGTGCCTTGAGATGATCTTTGTTGTAAATACCTAAGTTGAAGTGAAAAACTGAACTATAGCAAGTAACAGCATTCATTGGAGTCGAGTGCATTAACATACGAATTGAAAACTCACAACAACCAATCAATTATTTTGAAATGAAGCCAATGAAAGATGTGCTGCAATGACGAAATGCTAGTATTCATTAACATTGTTAAATGTACTTCCTGTTCCGCTTTACTTGAACTGGAATAGAGGGGAGATGATTCTCCATGAAAATCACAGGTCCGCAGGTCCCATGTGACTCATCCTCACCATCCTCATCCTGGGAATCGGTCGTTTAGGGTGTAAAAGATAATAGGCGCTTCAGATTTTCTATTCTGACACAGAAATGTTACTCATGCTGCAGTGGGGGATGTCGTCCGTTGATGTGAAGGAAGGGTTATATTTCTGCCTGAGAATGTGCCATTCGATAAATTTGAACTCTCATTTGACGTCAAAGTGTCTCTCCAGTGATTTGCATCACCGTTCTTTCAGTAAACCTTCAGGTTTTGAGAAAAACATGACTATATATTTAACCAATAGGTTGTTCTGTGTAAATATGCTGACGATGAACCTGCATGTAAACAACAAACACGTGTGGGCATCAAACATTAAATGCCAATAGGGAGAGTTCAAGTTGCTAATTAGCTTTTAATTTCGCTGACTGTAGGTTGTTATTGTCCTTTCATGCATAGGTGACAAGATAATAGAGTGGCTACGTGTAACAACTGCTGGATCTCCACTGCAGGCGCGGTGGCGACGGAGCTTTGAGGGAATGTGTGAAAACAGTGTTTGTCCATTTATAAAAAAGCGGGAGTGCTGTTAGTCCGATTCGCTGAGTGTTCCAAGTTGACGGAGGTGATCCAAGGGTGAAAGCGAGAAAGTGCACCTGCCACAGCGGACGCGCCGCTCTCCCATCAGTCCGTGCGTGTCAGCTGCCCAACTTTGCCTTCCCCTCCTCGAAACCCTTCCTCTTCCTCCCCGCCATTCATTCTCTTCAGGCTACTGTGACTATATTGAGCATTTCCTCCAACATCCCCCCGCCTGCCATTCTCTCGCTCTCTCCCATCCTCCCCTTCTCACTGTGTGCAGAATTGGAGAAGCTTATCGCCTAGCAACCACAATTAAAGTACAACAAGTCAGTGGCGGCAGCAGCCACCATTGGAGCAAGCTTCGGGAAACCTCCGTGTGACCAACGGGTGCAGGCGGCGAGCGGAGAAGAGAGAGGGAGTTAGACCTAGAAAGAGGGACGCTTAGCTGAAGAGTTGAAGTTGGACAGGTGAACTGCAATTAGAGCGGCCACTGACACGCCACAGAGAGGACTTTAGGTTTGGGAAACAAGAGTGCACAAGAAGACAGGGAGAGTGGAATAACATTCCCTGACTGGGTTCAGTGGGTTGGACTCCACAGGTACGTGTGTGCCCGAGACTTTACCGGCGGAAAGTGAAGGTATTTGACGATATCGGATGATGTTTTTCTGCTTTTGCATCGCTTATTTATATTGGTTTGCTCCTAAGTGGGCATTTGCAGAAAACGCAAATGAAGCAGATTACGCTTTTGTGCACTTGGCAAGACTTCTGCATTTTCTGTCAGTGTAATTACAGAGCTGTGAGCAAAGGCTGAGGGTGATTTGTTTATTCATTTGTTGAGTAGCTGCTGTAGGGAGCGTGCAATCACACACCTGCATTCATACACACGCACTAAGAGGCTACAGTAACTGATGCCTTCGGGTCCAATTGAAATCGTAGTAATTTCTGAGCTCGCTAAATAATAAATTTGTCTCTGTATTATTATCACAACAGCATTTGAAGCAGCTGCAGTCTAATTTGCTTGTACATATTCAGTGCCATTAAAATCTTATCAGAATTGACTAGGGACTGAGTGAAGTGGTGGGATTAGTTTATTTGTGCCATGTATCCATATGTAAACATGTTTCCCCTCTAAGGGGAACGTAAGGACTGAATATTTCCACAGAAGGATTGCAGGGTTCATGAGAAGGGAGATGTACAGGTACAGTGACACTGCTGTAATATGCTTCTGATAAATGTAGATGATGCCGTTACACACTTCCACTATGAGTCTCCAGATTCTGATTCAGACTCTGAAGCGCTTCTTAGTTCAGCTCTAAGCGAGTCCTAAAGGACCTGCCTTCACCCCTCTTGGCACTGCATTGAGGGCTCAGTGGGGGGTCCGGGAGGTGAAAGGCCATTCACTCTGTATGGTATATCCTGTCCCCACCAGGTGGGTGGAACTCGTATGGAAACGTCTACAGAGAAGTCGGTCGATGGTCCAAATGTCACAGCCCTGCACACGCTCAGAACGCGAGGGGGAAAGAGGTCACATGGTGGTCAAAATGTCACCGCGCTTCACATAAAAGAACACACACATCTGATGTGAAGAGGCCTCCAGTAGCTCTGCTCCGGTGCAGGAAATATGTAACATGCTCTATGTTTTCCCATTTATTCCTAAAGCGGCACATCAGCAGCAGATAATGTTGTCAAGTGACTGATGCTTTAACGGGGCCTAGGGAGGAGCAAGGCGGGGGGGTCACGGTAGTTTGCATACTACAACCCCCCCCAACCACCCACACCCCGTTTAAGATTTCTAAATTAGCCTCCTTGCGAAACACAAAAATGCAAAACACCAACAGGCTCTAAAAGCGTCTCCAGCCTGAGGCCAGTCATGTCTCCATGGTGAGCGTCCGCGCGTCTCCGGCTCGTGCTTCTACTGTATCTGCCTCTGCATGTGTCGCCTTTTTTTTTTTTAAAAGCCACACACCCCCAGACGATGTGGACGCCGGCGGGGCTCGGCGTGTGCGCCTGCACCTTTGTGTCACTGTGTGGACGGTGCTGAGGGGATGCATTAAAACATCCCCTGTTGAGCCGCGCTGGCAGGAAGTGTTATTTTTGCACTCGAGTTTCTGGACTCGGTCGACTTGATGGTCGGGGAAATGGCCTTTTAAACCCGGCTTTTTAAGCTGCTCAAAGCGCACGGTGACTACGCAGACGCCACCGTTTTGATGAATGCATGTGCACAAAGTAAACACTGGATAAGTGATTGTAATTGTTGCCGGGGAGCTAATTATTTTTCACTGGAGACAAGGTCATTCCCCATGTAACAGGCTCCTACAGAGCAGCATTGATCATTTGATCGGCGCTGCCTTGAAGGGACTGTAAATGTCCAGACTGGTGGGCCGACGCTAGGTCACCTCGACTCTAATGAACCCAAGTCAGTTAGGAGAGAAAGCAGGATGCCTCCGTCTTTGTGTAGCTAGAGTGGTAACCTAATAATGTTGTGACTGCTCTGCCTTTTGTTGTCACAGGCTTCCAAAGGACCTTCTGCCTGCATTCACTTATTACCTCACAGATCGCTGTATGCTTTTTGTCCTGAGTCGAGACTCAAGTTGTTTGCCAAAACTCGCATAACTGTTATTAATGTATTAATTTAACCTTTTGAGCCTGCCTCATATCCAAGCGCACATATTAAGACGTTTTTCCTCTTTTCTTTACAGAGTCTGGGCTCTGCGGACCGAAAGGAGAACCAGCATAAGAAGTAAGTCTGATCTGTTCACACCTTCGCATCTCGTTCCTCTCAGTTTATTTTACTTCAGGATGAGTGGCCGAGGACATGGTTCTTCTAGAAGAACCAGGACATAAAATCCTAGCCGCAAAAGCAACAACGAAAAAATCTTTGTTACTTTGGGTAAATATTAGTAAGATACTGAAGTTTGGTTAGTTTCAGTTCCTGTCTTTAATTCAAAATGAATTCATGTCCATGCAGTATATGCGGTGCCATGAAATGTGTTTGTTGGTGTAGAGCTCATTAGCATGACTGATTAACTGTAATTTATGGTTGCACTTAAAGACGACCCTTAGGCAGCTCACTCTTTGACTGGTTGAAGGCACCGTAGCCCACGTTCCTACAGAATCTGATGGCTTTCATCTGTGTTTGGATGCCAGTGAATTCCAATGCATATGCGCGCGCGTGTGTGTTTGCAAAGCACGCTAAATCTGTCTAAGCCTGACCCTTAATCCATTCCATAACAGCAATACTCCTCATTCATTCCACTTGTTCAGCATGACACTGTTTGCACTGATCAGAATAGGAATCTGCTTTGCCACATGGAACGAAAACACCCACAGGTTTTGGTCTAGTGAAAGGCCATTCTGTGAAACCATGAGACAACGTTTGTTCTGTGAACAGGGGGAAAAAAAAAAGCAGAGTTTGTACTTTTCGTTTAGCACAGGTCGTTTGCCAAGTGATAGCGTGACCGCGATGCCTTCTGTTAGCTCGTGATTCACACCCAGGATTTTGTTTTTGCTGTCAGACGAAACTGTTAATCTTTATGTTAAATTGTAAAATCAAAATATACCATGAGATGATGTTACTGTAATGTAGAGTAAAAGTATAATTTAGTGACAAACCTGTTTCCAGATCTGTTATCATTGCTGCTAGATGCACAATCAGCATAGATACTATATAAACAAACAGCGACCACTTGTTTTCTGTGTGGTTTCTATGTCTTAGTCACTGCGTGAAACCTAAAGCATAACTTAACAATTTGAGATGCATATCACCGTGGACTCATAGCTGGTAGTATCTGGTGAAAGACAAGTTGGGTGGGAACAAACAAAATCAGCTGCATATTTTAGTTGCCCAGCAACCAGAGCCATGGACACCCATACTTCTATTCACAACATATTTATCTCCTGTCTGTTTTTGTCCATCAGGAGCAGCCAGAAGGTGATTAACCAGGCTCTTTCTCCTGCTCCTAGTCTACAGTGTGTCAGTCACTAAGCCTCACTTGTGAGCAATTAGCCAGGAAATCACTGGAACAGTTACACAATAAACTTGAAGCTCCGTTGAGTGTGACTCTTGATTTGAACCGCAGTTTTTTTTTTTCTCCATCATTTAATATTCATTCTGAAACTCTTACTTTTAACTTTGATGCCTGCTCGTTTCATAGCAACAGGTCTTTGCCAATGAGATGAGCGAGCTTTTATGTTGATGCTACAGCTCTGTGAATGATGGGTTTGTGAGGCCGACACGGTTCTTGCAACAAACAAAAACGGAGACGTTCAATCAGACCAAGTCAAACAATTAACACGTTAAGGGGAAATTCCCTCCGCCTGTCCGGTAGGGAGACGTGGCTCCATCATAGATTGAATGTAAACCCCTGTGTCGCGGATAATGTGACTGATGTGCCAGGTGTGCTGGCTCAGTGAGCGCTCATTGCGCCAGAATGGGAGACATCTGTTGCCAAGAGACAAGCAGCTGTATTGAAGAACCAGTAGGGCCGTCGTGGGATGTCAAACAACAAAGTTAGGGAGAGACGGGAGTCAGCGTGCCATAACGCACATTACTGTGTGTGCTGCTCTACATCACGCAGCATACATACTGCACAGATGAGCAGGTATGAAGTTATTGCTGACCTCCGCAACTTTCCCCTGTTAAAGCTGCTTCTCTTAACTCTGACCTTGACTTTCCCGCCGGTGCTGTGTGCAGAGCGTACAGGAAGGAGGGCGTAATGGAAGGCTGGGGCGCTGGGCTTGTCTCTGAGGTTGGGGGATGCTTCAGTTCTTTCTCACGGAGCGAAGGATTTAGGTACGGATGTCAGGGAAGAGAGAACTTGATTAGGCTAATTTATTCATAGGAGCAGGCCATGTAATTGTTTGCACATGGGGGCTGACGTAGATGTGTGTGTCTTTTGTGCGTGCGCGTGACATGGAATAAAGTAAGCGGGGATGTTCTCACTGACTCACTGCCCCACCTTCAGTTCTGTTTAGATAAGAAAATCATTTTGTGATTCAGTCAAGAACTTCTGTCTTCTTTAAAAGCTGCAATAGAAGTGCAACCTCTTTTATTCCTGTAGACGTCGGGTCCTCCCTCGTCTCCGTGTCGCCCTGATAACCTTCAGACACTCCCTGTAATTTTCCAAATTTGTGTCACAGTTTCCATTCCGAACACACAGCGCTGCAGACGCATTTTTTTTTTTTTTTTTTTTCGCTGCCACAGTTGAAGGACATTTCCTCCAGCACTATCTGCTTGTTGCCATGGCTACAGGTGACACAGGAGCCAAAGCCCCGCAGCACTTAATTCACGACCCAGCCTTGATGGAATCACAGGTTTTGGGATTGTCATTCAGCGCGCACAGTGTCACCATTCAGACGCCAGGTTTCATGTCTGAGATCAGAGGACGGGAGATGACAGAGGAGAAGAATTCATCATCAGTCCTCAACTGCAGTGAGGCTATTTTGAACTCAAACGCTAATTTGCTACAAAGACATGCAAATGGGGTTTTAATATGTAGAAATGGTTGCTGCAAACCAAAATGTGTGATCAAAAGTAATTTAGTGTAAAGACTTAACAAGTATATTCAGCAAAGAAACCGTTGCTTAATTCATTTTCTTTGTTTGTTGTTTAATTGCTCCCGTATCTCCATTCCTCTGCCGCTGCAGCCGCTGGAAATGAGCTGAGAGAACAAGAAAGTGACAAACAGGCAGAAGAAAAATAAAAGCACCGATACAAAAAAGAAGACCCACCACATTACTGTGAACCCCCCTTCCCTCCAGGGAAGCTATCCAAGGGAAATACAGGCACAGAGATAATAATGACTGAGGGTTCCCGCTGTCTGACCAATGTGAAACACATTCTTTCATTTTTCCAGATTTTTTTCTTTTCACCTAATTTTTCTTTCCAGGGTTCTGAAATCCCAGTGTAAATACATATTGAGAAGTATTTACAATAGTGGTAACGGTGGTAGGCGAGGGAGCTAACTCAGCGGGCAAGGAGGAGACTGCCGCTGGCTCGCTATCTCACTATTTGTTCAGCTGATCCAGTGTGTGTGTGTGTGTGTGTGTGTGTGTGTGTGTGTGTGTGTGTGTGTGTGTGTGTGTGTGTGTGTGTGTGTGTGTGTGTGTGTGTGTGTGTGTGTGCGTGTGCGTGTGTGCGTGTGTGCGTGTGTGCGTGTGTGCGCACGCTTTGTCAGCAGCAGACAGAGAGTTGTACCCACACCGTAGCTCCAATGTGCCTTTCACAACATGAAGCCTATCTATTTGTGTGAATCTTAGCAGCATTTATCCCATCATCCATGTGTGTGTGAGCCTGTGTGATGTGGTTTGGCTGCAGCGATGGTGGGTTGTTTGAGAACTTCCCAAGACCAGGCTGGAGTTGAGCAGACACAGCCATCGTACGTGTGTGTGTGTGTGTGTGTGTGTGTGTGTGTGTGTGTGTGTGTGTGTGTGTGTGTGTGTGTGTGTGTGTGTGTGTGTGTGTGTGTGTGTGTGTGTGTGTGTGTGTGTGTGTGTGTGTGTGTGAGATGGAGGCAAATGGAGAGAGAGATCTTAATTCTGGGGACTTCAGTGCTGCTGCCTTTTTCCATTCTGTCTCTAAATGCCAAAACATGCACACGCTCACACATTAAGCAACGCGACGTTCAGACCGTTCGTCCTCGCGACCGCATGAGCCGAGCGGGTTCTCGGGGAAAGTTTCTTTCGATCATGTTGCACAACAAGTTAAATGCTTTACCAAACCTCTCCCTGCAGTTTGAAACCGCACATCAAAATTTGATCAGCTCTCCCAAAAGCATCTTAACACTGGTTGCTCATAGTTCGCTGGCTTCACAATAGTGAAAGGAAAGATTCCAGGACTGAAGCGATTTCGCTACAAACAAGTCAACTCAGCATTTCAACCACAGTCACCAGACTAAGGTCACTAATAGACGTTTTAAATTTATGTTTGCTGTTTTCAACAGCACTTTTTTTTCCTCCACTTAACCTAAAAAATGTTAGTGGTACCGCTTGGTAGGATCCACGATGGCGGTCGGCTAAGGATTCAGCATTTTCTGCAGTTCTGAGGTCATGTTCTCTCCCGTAAAGGCAACAGTGATCCACGAATAAATGATGCAGAGGATTCTCCATAACATCAGTAATACGCCTGTCCTTCAAAATCACAAAGTGAGTAGTAGAGGAATTCACGCCAATTTATTACACTAAGGCAACTTGGCCAAGAGGAAAACTAGAGTATTTAACCACTTTCTCCTATGCGTAAGTGGATGATACTCATTGACATGGGTTGAACTCGCATCACTTTTACTGTCTGACAGAGGTTTGGTTTGTTTCTGTGGTTAGATTCCCCAGTTCTGTGCCCGCCGCTAACCCAATACTGAGCCGTAATTGTCTCCCAGACCTAAACATGCAAATGAGCTTTTTAAGTGGCGACTTTGAACCCTGGAGTCACGTCTTCGGTTCTCGCGGGTGTAGCCGTGAAGCTAGCGCGCTTCTCCCTTCCAGCATAAATAATCCCCTCGGTCTGCTGGCTCAACCCTGATTGGAATCTCGACGCCGTGCTCAATTGTGGGTTGTTAGGTATGTGTATGTGTGTGTGTGTGTGTGTGTGTAGTGTCCATATTTTTCAGGCCACCTCTGTAAGGATTAAGGCACAGACCCACGAATTTAGACTCAAATGTTGCTGTTTATATGTATTCAGTTGAATTCTAGCATTTTCATACCAAACTGCCAGAATACTACAGTATATGTACTCGCCTGGCATCGAAGCACACTCATATTTTTCTCCTTCTTACGTAAGCCTCTCTCATCCGGCCATAGTCCAAAATGTTGAATATATTAGTACAGGGGGGTAAAGTCCAGGCTCCACAAGGTTTTATCAGCTTTTCTACATCTTGGAGGAGGCCAGCGGCTGTGCATGTGCCGTCACATGCGGCGATGCTGAAGAGAAGCGGGAGATTTGTCGAGAATTATTACAGTGTGATGTAATATAACGTGGCATGGCAGCTGGCGACCGTTGTCAGGCTATTGTAGATTTCTGGCAGCAGTGATGAGGCTTGATCAGATAAATCCAGCTCCCCAGACACTTGAACATTATTCTGTTACTGTATGTAATATGTATTGTGGCCCAGTAATAAATCAGTGAGTCAGTGCCTCTGCTCATCTTACCACATATTCCCAGTGTGATCGCTATTAAATTACCCCAGTTTCCTCCAAATCACATTCCCATTATTATCTCATCGCACCTAACCGAAGGCAAGCAGAAAGTGAAAACTGTCTGTGGCGCAGCCTGTTCCTTTATGCGCCGACTACGCGCCCGTTCTCTGGCTTCCATGTGCCTGTCAGCTCAATTCAACATTGATTTGACTGCAGATCCATCATCTGTGTATCTCACTGTGTCGAGTCAGCCTTATGCCTCACATCAAACACAAAGGGGGACATAGAGGGAACGGTATCAAACCCCAACACCGCAGGGAGCTGACCGACGTGAAAAAAGGCCCCGAATTCCTTTCTCATTTTTGTCTCCGCCGACAAATTCTGCATGTGTCGACTCTGTGGAAAATAGGAATGAGGCAGAGCTTCGAAAATGAAAGGGAGACGTTGGACAAAAAAGAGGATGAAACAATGAGTGTGACTCAGAGACATGAAAATATCTTTGTTCTGCTGTAGGTGGATGGGCAGCATATGAGAATATGTGCGTAGGGTGATAACAAAGTCCCTTCCCGTGGCACATGCTGTACTGTAGCACTATGATTAGATCATTAGTGCTCAAAGTCGAGGCAGTTATTGTTAACATTAATTTGTCGTGGCAATGAGCTGCTTGTTCTTTCTCCTTTGGGCCCGGGTGGATGATCGAAATATCCTTTTTATCAACGTGTTTGCTTACTTGTGCCCACTTATTTTTAGTCCCATAGAAACAAGAAGCAGCTAAGCCTCGCCGCGGCTGCTGTGACATTCGGCGGCTCGCCATTTGCTGACCTTTATCGCCCCTGATGATTAATTACTGCACGTTGACCAATTCAGACAAAGTGTCTGATCATAAGTGAGGGAGACGCTTGTTAGCTTCAAGAAATCATCAAATCAGTTTTGTTTTATGGCTCAAGACTGGGTCCAAGTGAAATAAACCAGCCTTCGCCACGTACAGAGACGTACACACAGACATGGGTTTGGATAGAGATGGTGGCTGGAAAACAAGGCTCTCTTTGAGCAGATTTTAATTAGCAATGTTCAGAGCTTGGCCGCTTTATTTTATGATTAGACCACTGAAAGCCTTTTTGTTGGCCTAATGAAACACATTGAGGGGTATGTTCCCGAATAAACTGTTTGTGTGTGTGTGCGTGTGTGTGCGTGCACGCCCACATGCTTGCGAGCCGGCACCCGTTGCATTTACATGTATCTATCCGTATGGATGGGTGCCCACATTCTTTCTGGTGTGTGAGCCTTCCACTGGCAGGCCCGAGGAGCCATAGCAGGAGGAAGAGATGAAAGAAGGCCCAGCGTTTTGTTTTCCGCTCTTTCAAAATAGTTGTTTTAGGTAGGAAGCCATTGCCCATAATCGCCAAAACAGGTCAGCTATTTGTCTGTCCTGCTTATGATTTACTGTAGCGTTTGTTCCTGAGTAATCTGAAATAGGATCTGTGGTTAAGGGCAGCCCAACCTCAGATAGACCACATAGATTGTGTAATGCATAGCATTCTACTGAATTCAAAAGCATCCCTCTATCAACACAAACCTCTCTGCATAATCTGAAGGGAAATAAAGGCCATGCATATTACTATGCATTAAATATGGAAATATACTATATATGTATAGTGATTATTAGCCATTTACTGTATGAGTCAACTAATTGTGGGAGTATAGAACTTGTTAAGGGTTATTTTTAATAGCTAAATAATGTAAAATTTTCTCCCTGTAGCTCAGTCTCACGTAGCAGTGGGTTACTGAGGCCCTGAGCGAGGTCAAAGTGCACAGCTGAAAGCTTTGTGTACCGCGAGCAAGAACAATCGGCCCTTCACTGGAGCTCCCGCACACGAATGCCCCCGAACAGTTAATTGCTTCCATGGCAACGGAACAGAGAGGCAAAGCGACATCAGGTGAGTCGTTTGAAAGAAAGCGATCCTCGGCGGTGACGGTGTGAAGATGCGTGTCTGCGCTGCACATGTTTGTGTGAGTGCAGATCAGCGTTTGGTCAGTGTCGCCACACCAGCCTCTCAGTACTGACAAAAGCCCTCTTGTGCTGTGGGACTGGGGAAAGTTACTAATGCTGGCAAGATCATAATCTAAGTCACACTGCAGTGAGGCGGGGATATGTCAGGGGCCGATATCGTATCGCAGACACTAGGGTTAAAAAAGAGGGCAAGACATTATAGAAAATGCTCTTGGATGGTGGAGATTGAAAATGTTAAGTGAACCAAGGTACAAGTATAATATGCAGCTTTGTATCTTTCCAAGTGGCCAACATTTTTAACTGAGTGTTTCTCTGGTTTGTTTCATTCTTAATTTGGGACAATCAAGTCGTTAAGATTCATCATCTGGCTCCATTTGTATTTGTACAGCGTTCCAGGGCACGATATGCTGAAAAAAATCAAATGGGCGCAAAATTGTGACTGCGCAGGAAGTAAGGAAAAACTCTCAAAAGGCTGGAAGCTTCATCAGCTTTTAATCAGTAGATGCTACAGCATCAGCTTGTTGACTTTTATGCACTTGCCTGGTGATGTAAGATATTGAAAGCTTTGCCGTGTGTCCGAAGACGGGCGTTTCAAGGGTGTCTTTGACTCGATGCGCCGTTCGCCGCTCAAAAAGGAAAAACAATCAGTTAAATGACCGATTTCTTAAAGTGTAATCAACACCAGCAAAATGAAAGAAACAATATCATTCTGATGAGAGGATAATCGAGCAGGATATCCTGAGTGGGCCTCCGAGGGGGATTGCGTCATCGCAGTGTGCCTGCTGCGATGATGTTATCAAGGACAGCTGCATGGTGCGGAGCCAGGCTTGAGAAAAGAGGCAGCCGGTTGCCAGCAGATCCCCTCCACACAGACCCACCTGCTTCACATGTCCAGTTTCTCCATAAACCCCTCAAAGGGATTCCCTCAGTTGTCTTCAGTGTCCACTGGGCTCGAGTCTTTGAAGCCATGATCCTGTGTGTTTTCATGGCATTGAGGTCTTTATCCTTTGGGCACGTTGGGTCATATGTTTGATTGCAGGTCTTGCTCACTGGCTAAATATAATCCATCTATATAAACTAAGGCCAATGGTCCAAATCTGTTTAAGAGTCAGAGGTTTTTGGGTATTGATGGCTTCATCATCAATAGCTGGCAGTTGGACTAATTTAACTGGAAGCCCTTGAAGATGCAGAAGCCCGGCCTAGCTTAATATCATCAATTAGGGGTTGCATTGCCATCTGACTAAAATCCCACACCCCATTTGTATGATTCAGACAGGAAAATATGTCTCTTGTCTTCGAGGTCAACCAACGCTTCGGAGAAGCTGGCAGAGGTTCAGGAAACAGTAGTTGAGGGTGTAGGAGTGAGAACGAAGGCAGAAGGCTGGAGGTTGCTCTGCTTAGATAAGCCGTAGCATGAGGTCATTTTGATTGGGAACTCGTGTGTTTTCATGTCCGATTATGGCAGCGTCTTTATAGTGAAGCAGCTGGTATAAAGAGGCGTCTGTTGTCGTATGAGAGAACATTACTCACATTCAATTAAAGGGAAATAGTTTCTAGTTTTATAGGGTCGGGGTAGATCAAGTGGTTATTTCTTTTGTAAAAAATTATTTAGAGATTATATTTTTTAACTAAATAATCTAAAAAGCAGTAATTAGTTTGTTAGTATCAGTTTAAAAATAAAAGAGAGCGAAGTTCCTATATCCTAGAAATTGATGTGTACTGTAAACTTCAAAAGCATTTTACTTTGTTCTTTGCCCGGTGACATGTTCAGATCGTGTCCTCGATTTAAGAAAGGTCTTGATCTGTTTTCGTCTTTCCCAGTAGGTAGAGTCTCAGATCTGATGGGTTCCCTCTAGAAGCATTAGACATGCTAGGACACTCCATCTCCGTGACAAGAACACATGAACTACTCAGCAAAGGTCCTGTCAGACCTGCATTAAGGACGTCTGAGAGTGTAGCAGCTCCACATTCATGTCATTGTTCGCTACATGACACAAACTTGTGTACAATTTCATGAATCCAATCTGATCAAAGCCTTATGTGAACTGTTATGCAGCACGGTAGACACAGTAATGGCAGATGTAGGCTTTGTGTTTGAGGGCAGGGTGCACCCCAGCAGTCTGCGCTTGCCTCAGTCCAACTGTCCCTGCAGTTTGTCTCCAGCAGAGCTCACCATGGAGACTAAAACACTTTTTGGCTCATGTTGAGAAGAGATCTATGTATGTGTGCAATGCGTGAGTCATTATTAGAGATCTTTTATCATTTCATAATCTAATGGAAACAGTGTGTCTAAGATTAGGTGGGCAAAGAGCGCGGTATATTGCCTGAGCGTCATTTTAAAGTATGTAATCCTCTGCAATCCTCTTCTCACTCTCCATGACAGAAACTATACTAAAACCCCTCCGTTATGAATTTTTAGTCAGTCTGTTTTGGTTTTTCTTCCATACTGTTACACATTGGTTCATATAAACTCAGTGCTCAGCACTCTTCTGTGCTTTGGAAATGTTCCTCTGTGGCTCTGGCTCATTGATACAGAATACAATTGTATTTTGATTAGCCTTCACTGTTACCGCAGCAATATTGTGATGCCGAGTCTCATCAAATGTGTCCCACGCTGGAATGGAAGACATATTACAGTTCCTGTTTTTAATTTTGAGCAGAAAGTTCAACTGGGACCTTGGCAGCCCAGCAGATGGATTAAAATGTGTGTGACTTAACATTTTTCCTGTTTAAGAGATTTGGAGAAAATTAGCCAGGAAGTATGCGGCTTTCCCTGAAACCTTAATGTTCCCTCTGGGAGCTGCAGCATTGTTATGCTGTTTATCAACTTCATAGACTGCGTGTCCTCGGAGTCGTTGTGATTTCTGCATTATTTAAGCTTGGATGAACATTCTAGGTTCCTGGCACATCATTTGTACTTTAAATGATGAACCCGGCCGTATATGTTTTTCTTATTAACAATCATTTATCCTGAAACGGGAGATGATGACATTGCGCTGGCAGGACATTCAGGAGATATAAACTTCTGTTGAACACCTTGTGATAAATATTCGCACTGTATGGTCTATGACAACAGATTGTGATGCTCAGTGGTTTCACGTTCTAATCCATTTATCCTCGTTCTCTGCTCCTCAGGACGGAGTCGGGAATCTCCAAATTCACCCATCGACTGTCTCTCAAGGAGCGTCCAGCCAAAGCAGAGAAGACCTCCTCGGGCAGACCTCCCTCCTACAGGAGACGATCTCTTAGTGTGGACTGGTAGGACCAGAGACCGTCTCAGCCGCGAGCCCGTCTGCATGCTTTACATTCTTCACGCAATAAGACAGGCAACTGAAGCGGAGCCTTGCTTGATATGGCTGTGTACACATGCGGGGGCTCGTGTTTAGGGTGGAGGCGGAGAGCGGGCGGAGCGGTGCTAGGGTCCCAGTCCGCCTCTGCATCTGGGTTTTGTTGAGGAGTGCCAAGCAGCTCCAGTGGCGCCACTCTAGTCCTCAGGCAGCTGACGAAAGGCGTTTGAACGCTTTCCATCACAAGGCTGCCTCCCCGTCCCAACCCATGGGAATCCTTCCCAGCCTTCCCTATTGTTGCCCTGCTTTCACTCATTTATCAACTCACGCGTCCCTCTGTCCATCTATCTGGCGTGGACCCCTCGGCTTCCTACTATGTATTCTTGGCTCTCACTTTTGGGAAAATAGCCCAGGGTTAAAGCGGATCTTACTCTTCATTTGCACTTAATTATATCAAGCAAGAAATGTCTCAACAGTCACAGGTCTAAAGAGCTTCCAGATTTCAAATTGCTGTGCAGGGACTGCAGTAGCTCTACAGTAGAGCTGCCTTCTGGTTTGTGAACTTACAGGTGTGGGATTCTCTGAGGTCCCATCGAGTCATGCTAGTGCCCGGTGTGAGGTCTTACGAGGTCTTTCGTCAGCCTTATGAGACCTACTGTGTGGTCTTGGACAAACGTTGTGATGTGTGGTCCACTAACAGAAACGTGGTGTGAAGTGTATGAGTGTCTGACTATATGTGCAGTGTGAGGTCCTTTACTTTAACAGCTCGATGTTTTTCTCCAGTGTTGCCAATGAGGCAACCCTGGTCTTTAAAGTTCAAGCCCTCGTTGATGTGGTCTGGTTTTAATGAAACACAGTGGGTAGATTGGACATGGCCCTTTAAAAGAGGGACCGGGGGGCGTCCCAGGTACAGTGTGGCTGGTCTTTTGTGACATAATAAACGGGGGATTCGGGGGCAAGGTCGAGCCATGCTTTTAGGAGGTGACGCAAGGTCGCGACAACACCAGCACAGCATCAGCAACGCAGTCAGAAGGAAAACACGTGTACTAGTGGCATCTGTTGAAGCCATGTCACGAGTCAGTTACTGTTTAACATTTATAGCACTTCCTGTCAAGGCGTTTGACTTATTGTATCTCGAGATTGAAAGTGCACTGTGGAAACAATTTTATTTTTTATTTGTTTGCTCTGCTCCACTCAGCCCTTTAAAAGTTAAGCAAGATAAGGATTATATAACATACGTTGCTGGAAACCTATCAGCAGCTCTCAGCAGTAAAGCAGTCTCAGTTGGCTTAACACTACTATCTATTTAGTGGACCACTGCCATTAATGTTGATTCAGTCAGATACCCATACTAACAGCGCCTATTAAGGGAATTCTGAGCCAAGGCGGCCCCGTGTACAGGAGTTGTGTTTTTAGCTGCATCCGTCTGATGAGAGCTGGCGGGACCTTGGCAAAATGTGATAATAAAAGATAATGGCAGTGTTATTGTTATTGGTAATGAGAGTAAATGGGCTCCGGGGGCATCGGTGGAGGAAAGAGCAGAAGGTGGGCGAGCTGGAGCGACCGAGGGAGCGTTAAACGGGCAACGAGAGCATATTTGCTGCCTGTTGTAAATGCTGGAAAATATTATTAGAATATAGGCACGAGGAATCCATTACCGTTAACAATGTACATCACTGACATGGAGCGATGATTGTGGCTTCGTAAGATTTCTCCTGAGTGAATTTTGAATAACATCAAAGTATTTTTGGCAGTGAGCCAGGATACGTCTTGTGTTTTCATGCATTTCTTTGTGCAGTTTATTAGCCCTAACGGCACATTAATGAAAATATAAAACCGCTGCAGGAGAACATGTGTCAGACGTTTTTGTTTTTTTTTTTTTTTGTTTTTTTTTTCCGGTAGTGCGATACCGCTACCTCGGTTTCTGGGCACCACGTGGGCACAGGAGCCGGTCGCGGAGCTATAAAGGGACGCTGGTCCCGTTCCAGCTCACGGCCACTAAATAAGTCTTATTTCCACATCCGCTCCTGGTGACTGAGGCCTTTGCCAAACCTGCTGAGCACAATGGCGAGGCAGCCATGTATGTCAGCCAAGCACTTTTTATTTCCCATAACAGTTCCCCCGCGGTACGCCTGGAGAGGAAACTCTATACATAAGTACTTAAACATCAACAAATATTTAACATTCTGTACTCACACTACTGTATATTCACTTCATAAATAAAGCACTTTGACAGAGTGCAGTTGGTACCACACCGGTGGGTGTTTCATTGTGCTGTGTGGCTGTGCAGTATACACTGGAGGGTCTAAATCCTCTCCATCCCCCGAGGGCCCCTGGGCTCTGTCTGGTGCCACCCTGTCTTCAGGGATAACTCAGAGCTGACAGCTCTCTTAGGATGATGTCTCAACTCTAATGCCAAGAAGAAAAACAGCCACTCCTCGCCATATTTAATGTGTTAGCACACAGCCAAGGTCCCACACTCGCACAGGCGGGAAGCAGCAGCAGCACACCAGTTTGATTCTCACCTTAATATTCATGCTCACACGCATACATGAGCAGACCCATGCTGTGAGGGTTAGCGGCGTGCCGGGAAGCGTGCGCGCGGGCGAGCGAGCGGCGGCCCAGTGCTAATCCACGTGAACTGTGCAAAGGGAGTAGAAAGGAACAGAAATCACAGCCTGGGTGTAAAGTGGTTTTGGACTCTGTGCCACTCGCCCCATTTGGTTCTAATTTCTTTTTATGTTCCCCACTCTTTCTTTTAGAGTTTCTCCCTTTGTTCTGAGCTGTCAGTTCAAATGGGAGGGACTAATGAGATTATAAATGCCTTTATGCTGCCTTCAGAAATTCTGATCAGAATATGTGTGTGTGTGTGTGTGTGTGTGTGTGTGTGTGTGTGTGTGTGTGTGTGTGTGTGTGTGTGTGTGTGTGTGTTCAAGATAACGTACAGAGTCTCCACACTAAATAAAGGCCTTTTGATTGACAGAAAGCACCGTCTACTCTGATAACTTGTAGTCATTTCTGTTTCTTGGCCAGCAAAACAAGTTTGTTGAGGCCGAGTTGTTGGCAGGACGAGAGGCTCAAGATTCCAGTCCACATAAGGTAGCAAAGGTTCTGCTGACTTCTTTGCTTATGGATAGGTTTTTGGCTGTTCTTTCTTCCACACAGAACCCAAATACAGTACACACAGTGTCACGTTAACCACAAATATTTATAGCCATGCACAAGAACAGTACGCGTACTACACGGATTATAATCCCCCACATACATCGTGTGTAAACCAATTCATGCACACATGAGCATGCACAGGCTCCAATATTGTATTTACACACACTCACATTATGTCCCTGAGTCTGGATGCTGTGGGCTGCACTAAGGGAGATTTATGAGGCTGGCTCCCTCTTGTCCTGTGTGTCTCCGGCTTGATACTCTGGTTTCCACTCTAAACCTCAACTCAGCACACAGACCCAGAGAGACAGGGATGGAGGGCAGAGGGAGGGAGGGAGGCAGCCTGAAAGAGAGACGTTGGGAGCCGAGGGCAGGGGGTGCTGTCAGGGAAGATTGAAATATATAAAAAGATTGAAGCAGATGAAAAGACAGATTCGAAAGACGATGGAGGGAGACGGCAGGGCGGACTAGCAAATAGCTACAAAAAGGGAAAGAGGGTAAAGTTACAAAATAAAGAGCTGTGGAGTTAATGTAGCGTGTCTGTGTTCATGTGTGTGTTTCTGTTTGCTGGTGTGTTCACACAGATAGACAGCCTGTAGGTCAGAGGGTTGGCTGGCTCCATGTGCAGCTTATATGCTGATAAAAGGGAGCCGAGTCTGGGGGACTTACTGTATAGCCTCCACCCCTCTGCCTCCGTTCTGTACGTGTGTGTGTGTTGTGTTTGTGCGTTTCAGGGCTGTGTGCTGGGTTAAAGGCAGAATGAAAATCAGCTTGGGACCCAAGAGGTTTGTGGTTTGAAACAAGTCTTGGAAAATGGTTTACAGACCGAGAGAGGAAGCTCAGGTAGTGCAGACACCCACACCCACATCACTTTTACTCTGTAATGGAACGGAGGCTCTATGGACGCCAGTAAAGACTTTTACTTATCGTGGTCTCTACTGTACTTTTCTTTTCAGTCAGCTGACTGACACTGCCCCGTTCACCTCGACCAGTCAGATCGCGCCGCAGCTTCTGTTGGCCCGAGCAAACGCTTCCCTCATCCAGTGCTGGACTGAAAACAGGTCCCGCTCGGGATCCATTAGGAGTGCGGCGCCAGGTCTGCATCAAGACTTCAATGTTCTTCAGACGTTCGTGTTTGCAGCTATATTTTGTTTCAGCGCCCACACGCACGCAATGATCGAATGGGTCAAATATTCGTGTTGCCCTGCAGTGATACGCCATCATCATTACCACCCGCTCCCTCCGCCAGTCAGTGCATATTGGTGTGACCGTGCATGTTATCGCTTTCACAAAGGATCTATCTCAGTGGGGAGAGAACGGCTCCCCCACCCAACACCTCCCTCCATCCTTATCCCAGATAAACAGCCGTGAGACTTTAAACATGGCGCCCAGTCGGCGTGTGACTGAGAGAATGGGCCAACTGGTGGCTTCAGTGGCCAGGGGTCGCCCCCGCCCCTCTCCTCATCTCTCCCTGGCTGGGTGGGTGGCATATGGCGGCCCAGGCAGGGACCCCTTTGGTGTGACACACACGCTGAGAGACACACAGAAGGCCTGGAGCCACCCAGGCTGGGCCCACGATCGCCGTGGGAGACACGGTGTCACCAGGCCTCTGACAGAGGAGGGGTTGTGTGTGTGTTTGTATGTGTGATCCCATCTTGGAAGCAGCAGCACCCCCCCCCCTCCTGAGAACATCGGCCGCTGCCCGCCACTTTATCCCCATGGTGACTCCGCTGTTGTCTCTGCTCATCAAAATTAGAGAGATTTACCTCTGCGAGCGCACACAACACATGCACACACAGGACAACAGGTGGCAGGCCTCGCTTGACACAGCAGGCCCTCTTCAAAGGTTAAACATACATGCATACTGTGCCGTTCTCCCAAGGAAGAAAGAGAAAGTGGGGAGAAGACCGGATAAAAGCAGCGACAGTAGGTGATCAGAAACGAGGCAGTTTATACCTGGTGCCGTTCCCACGGCTCACGTCAGACTGTTTACAGCATCACACACTGACGAGACAGGTCACGAGAAAATGTCAGAACAGGGCCCAGAATGAGGAAGCTGAGGCTCTGTGACTCACCAAACCTGGGTGACACAATAATGGAAAGATCTGGTAAAGGCAGCGTTAGCTCCGCGGCTTTGCCTCCTCCATTATCTGCTGCAGTGTCTGCTTCCTGTGGTGTCGACACCACAGTGAGGCTGGTTGTTGTCAGAGGAACATCATTTGAATACCTCAGTACATGTTATTCATCTTTTAGGTCGGGTAAAGAACTTGTGCAGTCCTCTTCAAAGGCACATCTGGTAGGATAATTCATCTGCTCCTGTAGGCACATGGGGAATAAATAAATTGAGGGGAACGGATTTTAGCAAATGCGCGCGGCTGAAACGCTAACGTACGCACGCAGACACCTGATAAATCTCCCAATAGAGCCTCATCCACAAATGTGCTTGCCTGTGTTTTGTTGCCATGCCGACTTAATGTGAGTGAGGGGCTGTGGGTCATAATGCCGCATGGCCTCATGTTGCCTATAAGCTGATAAGAGCCAAACAGAGGGGACAACTATATGAATTCTAGTAATACAGCCCCCCTCATCCCTCATCTACTCTCGCTCCCTCTCTCTCTCCCTCTCTCTCTCTCCCTCGGTGCGTCCAGCAGCCTGCCTGCTTCCAGCCTGTCTGGTGCCAAGACTCAGATTTCAGAATTTCCTTCTACAAGCCACATTTAGAGCAGCCAGCGTACGCTGCATGTGCGTGTGAGCGAGTTTGTGCAACTTTCTCCTCTCGCTGTCTGCGCCCCTGACCCCCACCATCCCTTTCAGCCAGCACTGTCCTACTGGTGCCTCTCTTTGGCTTCTCCCCGTCTCCCTCGATCCATCTACTTACCTCTGGCTCTTTTGTTTCATTCGTGGGACTTGACCTGTGCAGACAACCCCGTGCTTTGCATGTCAACTAATATGAATGGTCATTTGTGCCTGTGTGTAATAAACACGATTAGTCACACGCTAACATGCAGCAGAGATTTATGTGTTGTCGAGGCCGTGGACTGTAGCGAGATGTTTGGAAATGTGGCGGGGGGTGCTGTCAGCCTAGAGCCGGCGTGACCCCGTGACACACTGGGACGCTGAGGAGTTGGGTTGTGAGGAGCTGCAGAGGGCTGTTAATGTCTAAGCAGCTCCAAACTTTAAAGATGCACCCCTACGGTTCCTGTATTTTCATTGTTAGTTCTCTTGAAAGAGTCCCATTTAAACCAACCAAGACGGTGATGATGGACGCGAGGTAAAAGTGTGTGCTCCCACAATTCTGGAGGAAGCTGTCAGGATGTTTAGTAAAATGATGATTCCATTGTTTTCTCAACAGTGCTCACATCTGATTTTAGGTGTCTAAAGTCAAACTAACTCTGGCGCGCGGCCACGTGCGTTTGTGCTGTTTGTTGTACTGTTGACAGGGACCTGGACAGATCCGAGCTTTCGAGCGCTCATGTTTTTGCCATTTGCTGCTCTGTATATGTTTGCATTACCCCACCGCCCTGTTGTGCGCCGATGTGTGGCTCCACTTTGACTCGTACGGGGAAGCCAGCGATTCCTTCCACGCTGGAACCGGCAGCCGAGCCAGCAATTATTTATCACGCGCTTCAATGAAAGGTCTTCGCCAAACGGCGAGTGAGCGCGTAGACGCTGTGTATTCCGTGCGTCGCCCTCGCTGACGAGTGAGTCACTGTCTGGAGAGCGGCGCTGTTTGCGCAGCGCGGCCGATATACCTAATGTAGCAGACGCTGTGCGTAGATGTGTTTGTGGGTGTTGATTGTTTGAAGGACAGATGCTGTCTCACTATAACAGGCTGCATCTGTTTGATGTGGGATTGATAAGGGGCCAAATGTGAGGCCTGGCGCTAGTTTCCCTCAACAACAGCTTCCCGAAACTGGTGAAAGTGCAGTAACGCACTGTGGGAAACTATGCAGCACAGACGGTTTGTGCGAGTTCAGGTGAGTTCAAGTGCTGCCTTTTTTGCTTCTTTATGTGTCAAATTGGAAGTCTATTCCACATTTTAACATCATTTAAGCCTTTATTTAATTTTAGTGTTGATGAATTGTTTTTGCCTCTGTGTTGTATTGTGAGTTCCTGGCTGTGCACAGCTGGTTCCCAGTCGCCACAGAGGTCACTGACTGGGTGACGTAACGCGAGCATAAAGTCATCAGTCATCCATTTACAGTAGTAAGTAAGATGATTGGTGAAAAGCAGCGTGGTACCGTACGCACAGCGTTTTATCACGCTGTCAAACGGAGGACGGGTCATTGGAGAGTGACATCCCACTCTCATGTGTAGCAACATCTCTCTGAGAGCGCAGGCATGCGGCGGTGCACGCTCCCTAATGTCGTCAGAGAGCGATGGGGCACCGCGCTGCCGGCAGAGAAAAAAGTCCTCTGTTCCATCTCAGGCAAATAACAATAAGCCTAGGGCCGGATTCCAATGGGCTTTCTCTTTGAAATGGGATACGGGCACAAGCATTACAAATATATCTCTTGTTTTATCTTCCGGGCCAGGCCCATGGAAAAATTATTCCAAATACCTGCCGAGCTTTATCTGGAACCCTGGAATAGGTTAGGCTCAACCGGGAACACGAGGAGGTCTAAAATAAGGCCTCTATTACGGGATGGAGTGGAGATGGATGGGACGGAGCGGGAAGGGACGGAGATGGGGGGTATTTTAGGTGCGTCGGCGCTGTGAAAACGGGCTTGTTGCGGGGGCTCGGAGTTGCTTTAAAGTCTACAATGTGGGGCCGCCGTCAGCTGTTGTACAAACTGCATGTCTTGGGGGGGAGGGCCCGTGCGGGTGCGTGCTCATGTGGGCTCACACGTCCGAAGCGGAGAGGGAGTATAAATAACATTTTTCCTACAGATGTTCTCACCTTGACCGATCTGCTCTTGGCCCGTTTGATACTTCTTGGCATATGGCACGTTTGTTGAGTTTTGCTCAGCCTTTGGCTGCTTCTGATCAATCCATTGATTTTAATCATCACATTTATGTAACAAATTTGTCTCTGAGAACTGTCAAAGTTTTGATATAACCTACTTACAGTCAACTGGTGATAGTTTACTGTACATCAAAGGCTTTTTTCCATGGAGCAAAAGTAAGCAGAGCATGAAGACATTTGGACTGAGTAGATGTTGAATAGAGATGTGAGGAGAGGTACTGAATGAGGGGAACATGGCAGATGATGGGAGAGAAATGAAAAGCAATTGAGCAGAAAGAAACTTAAAGGCCGGGAGCGAGGGAACAACAAATCATGTCTGGGAAGGAGGGAGCGACACAAGCAGAGGAGGCTGTTGAAATTGCATCCTTGAGGAAATCGTTTATCTCTGCACCTCTGTTTGTTGGGACCTGTCACAGAGTTTATCGCCGACGCCTGTAGAGCCCTGATGACATTTTCCTCAGCGGTCGAGTGTGTGAACGGGACGTACCAGACCCACCCTAGAAATACACCATCATCTACATAGTTCCCATGGCGGCGTGGAGAGGGCGCAGCATAGCTGTCATATCAGCAATGCCAAGACGCCAGGGGCGATGGATGCAGGTTGTTTTTTTTTTTTTAAAGTCATAAGGAAGAGATGATGTTACGCAGCAGCGCTGGCGAACGGACTTCCAGTCTGGCATTGCTGATGCATTCTGAGTCACACGGGCCCATGACTGAGAACTGATAATTCCAATATGGTGCCCATCTGGCAGATGAGTGTAATTTATCACCATGCCATAGACCAGTGGTTCCCAGCCAGGTGGTTGGATCTTTCTCCCTGGGGGCTGGAGATTATTTTTAAACTATGTAAATGTGAAAAATGAAAAAAAACACAAGCCTTAAGTTGAGAAATGATTAAACGATAAAAGGATTCCTGTGTAGTTTACCGTCCTACTTCTCCCTCTTCTCCTCCAGGGCTGATTCTGCCAAGATGACGCAGCCCATGAGGGGGGACCAGGCCCACCAGCCGGCCCCGGCCCGCAAGTCAGCCAGCCTGTCCTCGCCGAGCGCGGCGCGGCGCCTCTACCGCAACTTGTCTGGAAAGTTCCGCGTGGGCACGAACCCCCCTTCGCTGGAGGACAGCGTGGTGTCAGGACGGGGCGGGGACAAAGAGCGGCTGCGCAAAACCACCATAGTAAGTCAGAGAGAGACAGGGAAAAAGTAACAGGCCGAGGAGCATTGTTGTCTAAAGATAGTACCACATCATCCCATCTAACTATTGTGGTGAAAGATGGAAAGCATTGATGGAAGCATCTGTCGATCACATGGTTGCGCTGTAGCGCTAGACGTCCTGAATGAAGCTGAAATGCTCCGTATTGTTCACTCAATTCACCCCAACCTTCTTTTAGTTTCAGAGCAATGAAGCCTTGTTTGAGGCCGTGGAGCACCAAGAGTTGGACCTGGTCCAGTTGCTCCTGTCCCAGTACAGCCTGGAGGAGCTGGACCTGAACACCCCCAACAGCGAAGGCCTCCTGCCCCTCGACATCGCCATCATGACCAACAACGCGCCCATGGCCAAGCTGCTCCTGCGCGCTGGTGCCAAGGAGAGCCCCCACTGTGAGTAGACGTACCTGCTGCACGGTCGGGACGAGCCGGGTCCATCCGCATGTGTGTTTCCCTGTAAACCTTCACGGGCTTTGGCTTGTGTGAGTCACACCACAGGAAGCGTCGACACGTCTGATCTTCGAGCCCATTAGATCTCGTGTCATGTGGAAGGAGCCAAAGTTAATTGTCTCGTGCCAATCACAACTTTACAACTTTACAAGCTAATGATGCGAGCGAGGCCCAAAACCACATCTGTCACTCACTGACACATCGCTAATAAATCATTTTCCCCTTTGTAGGTTTCAGTTCTTGGCACGGCTCGCGACCAAAGGAGGCTCGGTTTGCGTTTCGGCCGCCGCTCTGTGATAACGTACAATACAAACGCGAAGCCGCTGTCACAACGTCGGCTGCCAGAGTCTATGCATTTCTCCACATATGTCTTCACGTCTTGTGCTGCCATAAGAAAAACAATGAAGGCCTCGTAATGATGTAATATTAGTCATCTTCTTAAACTCCTTTCATTGTCTGTGATCCGCTAGGCCTGGGCTCCCATCTTCTGTTAATAATTAGAACTCGCCAGTGCGGCTCCTAAACTGTTTGTGTTTGTAGTTGTGTGCGCACACACTCCACCAGAGTTGAGCCAGACATCTTATAAAGGTGTCATTAAATTGAAAACACTTGAATGGAAAGTGGTGTTTACTGAAGTTTGCTCTTTGATTGTGCTCCCTCTCTCTCTCTCTCTCTCTCTCTCTCTCTCTCTCTTTCTCTCTCAAGTAAGTTGTGAGCGAGCATGACTTGACGTGTGTGTGTGTGTGTGTGTGTGTGTGTGTGTGTGTGTGTGTGTGTGTGTGTGTGTGTGTGTGTGTGTGTGTGTGTGTGTGTGTGTGTGTGTGTGTGTGTGTGTGTGTGTGTGTGTATGTGTGTGCACTTTCAGCCCTCTGTGCGTACAAAGGGCTAAAACTGAGAAAGAGAACGAGAGAACAACAGCACATAAAACAGTAAAGGCTCACCCTCTCCTCTAATAGGCGCGTATTAATCAAACTCCATCTGACTAGAATCGACATCAAAGGCCCTGCAGACGTTTCCTTGAGCTTTGAAAGGAATTGAGTGTGATGTGTGTTGATATTGCCATGCTTGACTTCACAGTGTGTGGTTACCAGAGAGACAAGAGCAGACCAAGACAATCAAACAGTTTCTCTAAAGCAGCTTCATTTTCACGTTATAAATCCCTCCGTGACTCTCAATGGGACAAAGCCACTTTAATGCGCTGATGGTTGAGGATCGCAGGCCGATGTGAAGTAAGGACAAATCAAGACACACGAAGGCGCTGGTGACAGCATCTGGACCTGCTTCAGGCCTGGACGGGCTGCGGAGATAAATCAGAGCGAAATTTCAACACGTTAACTTCCAAGTCCGATGATCCGCTGGAATAATCCTAACTTAAACTCTGACCCCAAAACCCGCCCTCCCGCGTCCCCGCGATCCTTTAAGCTGTCGCACAAGCGGCCGAAGGCGAGCGGCGGCGGCGGCGACGCGCTCGGATTCAAAGAGAGGCTCGCAGCCGCTGAGGAGACGGCGGCCGAGCCGCAGAATTAAACACCCAGATGGACATTTTGACACGGAGCTCTAAACTTACTGTCAGCAGTGGAATCTAACGCTCAACAGTGGAATCTACGGCGAACAAACACAGACCACACAGACTAAACACAGACGCACACCCGTCCAAAACAACCACCAAAGAAGTACAGTACGCTACTGTCCTTCGTGACCCTCACACTTACATTACCTGTGCTATACTTCAAATGTCTGCTGTCTGCGTATGCATTTGTGATGTTCTTTTGTTCAAATAAACACCATTGGTCACCATGTGAGGCCGTGTGAGGCTGTGCTATATAATTATAAATAGATCAGTTCTACAGAAATTTCCACGGGTTTGCAGAAAAATACTTTTACAATAGCGCTTTTAAATGATGCCCGTGCATGTTCCCACCGTTCCCGCGTGACCGCATGCGGACACGCCTCCCCTCCCCGCTCGCCCGTCTCACTTTCATTGCCTCGTTTTCTGTGTCGTTTTCTAGGTGATGTCATCTTTAAAGTGTGGCTGCTCAGCTCCATTAATTGGAGTTTATTGAGGAATCTGCCACAGCATTGTGACAAACAAAGACATTAAAAGGCTGCTCTGCAGAAGCCATTTGCAGCCGCGCAGACGGTGGCTTTTTGCTCATGCGCTGATGCCTGTGTGTGTGTGTGTGTGTGTGTGTGTGTGTGTGTGTGTGTGTGTGTGTGTGTGTGTGTGTGTGTGTGTGTGTGTGTGTGTGTGTGTGTGTGTGTGTGTGTGTGTGTGTGTGTGTGTGTGTGTGTGTGTGTGTGTGTGTGTGTGTGTGTGTGTGTGTGTGTGTGTGTGTGTGTGTGTGTGTGTGTGTGTCTCTTCCAGTTGTGAGCCTGGAGGGCCGAGCGGTGCATCTGTCCACCCTGGTGCAGGAGGCCGAGCAGCGGGTGTCGGAGCTGCAGGCTCAGGTGCGCAGCGAGGGCCCGGGCGAGCGGGAGGCGTCCGACCAGGAGCGGCAGCTGAAGGCCTGGGAGTGGAGGCTGCGGCTGCTGCGGCGCATGCAGTCGGGCTTCGAGCACGCTAGTAAGGCTCCACGGCGTTCGCGCAGAGTGGAAGGAGGCCGGCGGCTCGCGTCGCTGCAGCTTTGATTCTCGTCCTGGCCTCGTTTTTCTCTGCTGGCCTTCTGTCTGGGCTGAGTTAATGGCTTCCACACTGTGTGTGTGTGTGTGTGTGTGTGTGTGTGTGTGTGTGTGTGTGTGTGTGTGTGTGTGTGTGTGTGTCACGCTTGTATTCCTGCTTTAATTTTTACGGGCATTTCATGACACGTTTAGTGGCAGGGTAGACCCCCCCCCCCCCTCTCCCTTCCATCCAGACTAATCACACTTTGATGTGAAAAAGATCTTTCCACACACTTAGTCTGATGGCTGACTTGTGAGAACATGGATGGATTATACACTATTACCTTCTCACTTCTCAGTGTTGATGGAGTCGATGTAAATGTGTGAAGGTGGCTCATTTCCTGCCACTCTCGTTTTCATCCGTCACGCGCTAAACGAGTCCTTTTTATCTCGCCTGAAGGCTAAACGCTTTGTGTAGTTGACTCCTCCGGCCTGAGCCTGTCTGTCTCTCTCACCCAGACCCTCCAGACGCTCCCAGCGCTGTGCGCCTGTCTGTCAGCAGCAGCACCAGTCTGAGGGTGGACTTCCAGGAACCGCTGTGCGTCAACTCAGCGGTGGTCACCAAGTACAAAGGTCAGGCACTCGCAGTGTGAAGCGCAAGTCACAGCATCCAGAGCCTTCTCTTAATTGTTCAGGGCCGACTCGCTGCAGCTGAAGGCACATTTCTGTGGTGGCTGTGTGTTTGCAGTGAGCTGGAGCTGTTCTCCATCCTTCATCCCTCTGGCTGGTGAGGCGCTGGTGGAGGACGCCGCTCTGCTGCAGTGCACCATCACCGGGCTCACCTCTGTAAGAACCCGCGTCCCTCCTCTTTTTGAGCAAACTCTTTATTTTGGATTGCGTGTAGCACATTCTTCACACACGACGCAGTAAGTGATACCAGGACCCACTGACACTGACGTATGGAGCTTTCAGAAAGTTTCCTGGATAAAACATCTATTCCTGTGTTTTTATTCTCCTTTGTTTCCAGCTTAATCGGATACATTCATACTTTATATGGTAGGCGACAAAGCAGCAGAGCACCATTGAGCTCCTGCTTCTCCAGCTGTTGGTGCTGACCAATAAAACATTTAGAAGCTATTGTCTCATGAGAGCGTCTGATATTATTTACACACGAGCCTGAGGTGTTTGCAAAGGCGACGTTTGAAGCATGCGTTTCCCATGCGACCCTGTATTATTTGAATTAAAGCTGCACACAGCCCAGATGCAGGCGGACGCCTTAGGTTGCTGCTCAAATACACGTTTGATTCATGAGCAACCGTTGCACAACAGTCTCCCAGAGCAGCTTGGGAGCCTGCGAACTGATTTATGTTTGCCGTGTTTTTTTTGTTTTGTTTTTTTTTTTTGTTGTTTTTTTTTAAGTGGGCACGTAGACAAATGGATGCGCCACTGGTTGTTTATTGCTGTGCGAGAGGAACCCCCCCCGTCACCAGGCCCGCCGCCAGCCAACGCTCGCTCCTGTCACATGACAGGGGTCAAGGCGAGGTCAGGAAGTGTCGGTGGCCGCTTTGATTGATTTGGCTGAGAAAGAAGCGACAGAGGCCTGCTGTCTGTGAACTGGCCACAGAGACAGACAGAGCCTTTAGACGGGCCCTTCACACACACACGCACACACACACACACACACACACACACACACACACACACACACACACACAAACACACACTTGCTCTAACTTTCACGTGTCCTCTCCTTTCAGGGAGCCTATTACTATATCCAGGTGTCGGCCTACAACATGAAGGGATGGGGGCCTCCACTAGTTTCCACCCCAGCCTGTGCTGCACCGTCCAGTAAGTGCACCGCGTGTTGTGATTACTGTACCTGCGCTGATCGTGTGGTGAAACTGAAAGCCTGCACGTTGCTGCGAGAATGATCCGCTCACGCAGGAAGAGGCTCGAGCGCCGAGCGGTCGCGTCCACTCAGGCGACTCCGGGCCGCGAGCGGGCCAGCCGGGCGGGCTCTGGGACCCCCAGCGCGGACGTCAGCGGCTGAAACCGTAGCCGCGGGCCGGCGTCCGGGGCTGGCTGGCAGCAGGAGCCGCCCGGGTTCAGCCAAGAAGTTAACCGTGGAGCCATGTGCGACAACAGCTGGGGTGTCGCCCGCCACAGCCGCCGCGGCCCCCGACCCCTCCCCCCGCTGCCACTCAGCCTGCGGACTGTTCAGTGACATTAAGCAGCACGGTTTGCGAGTGATTTAAGGTGGCACTGCAGGGTAATGAATCCAGCGTGTGTGTGTGAGGTACGGACAGATTTTCATGCTTGATGCTCGTGCGTGCGCAGCTCGTGCTGCTCCGTACAGGACGAGGTTTGGACGCGGGCACTGATTGGCACGCTCGTGACACATCTGGGCAACACATGGACATGTTTGTCCTCATCGGCACACCGTGTTTTTCAACAAGTGCGTCTTTTTTTTTCAGAAACTACCCCCCCCCTCTTTTTTTCTACTATCCGCCTCCCTCCATCCCTCCCCTCAGTCTCTCTGAGCTAATTTCGATGTTGCATGTTTGTGTTTTCCATTTGGGCCTACCACTGGAAATATTTGCATGTCTGTGCTGCAGCGCGCGGTGCAGCACCAACAGTGGGGGCCTTATACCAGGCCGTGGACGCCCATTAAAGGGCCCGCTTGTCCTGTCGGGACAGGCACCTTTCCGGGAATAGGGCTCGCCGTGTTTCAGCCCCACGCAACCTCCGGGGGGCTCCAGGAGAGGGGGCTGGGGTGGGGGTGATGGTGAGTAGGTGGTGGGTGATGCTAGTAGGGGGTGGGTTATCGCTGACACATCCTCTAGTGAGGAGGGAGGATGCTGAAGAATCGTTTTCTGTCTGCACGAGAAGGAGGGTTTGTTCGAAGTGTGTGCGTTAGAAAAGACAAAGGGAGCAGCAGGTTTAGCGGTCGAGTAACTGCACGCTCCCCAGCGTTTGTTGTGAATGACTTTCACCAGCCACACCGTGTCCGCGTGAATGCGTGTGTGTGTGTGTGCTGACATCCAGCCCAAATATGTAGAGGGCAGCCAGGTCCAGTGTTGCTCAGTGGGTCTGTTTGTCCACCAACCACAGCTTTCTCACACTTGGGTGGGTGCTGTTTTCTATAATGCACACACTCAGACCTGTATGAGAAACAGACTGTCCCACACATCACACTCACACACACCTCAGACCCAAGGCCAGACTAGAAATGCTCGGGGGACCACTTTATTAGGGACACCCTGAAAGGTTTTGGAGGTGACCCCAGTGCAACGTGACGTTGACCCGTCTTTCCTTTCTTTGCAGGTTGGAGAGACATCGATGGCCGCGCTCCACGTCAGAGTGGCCACCAGAAGGAGGCCCTGGACCAGCTCCTTGGACAGATCAAAGAGGCTCACCGCAACTGTGTCTGCCATGGTAAGTCATAGTCCTTTGACCAGACAAACCTGCTCACTATATCGATTCCATTAAGTCTTCTTGAATGGGTTTTGAGCAACATCCACTTCCTTAAACCCTCAGAATTGACCACAAACCCCAAGGAGCCAAATCTTAAGGTCCCCTGAGTTTGATCTACTGACATTAACCTGAGCTCCTGTAGCTTTTACTGCACCGGTCACCTTTCAAACAAACACGTGGATTTTTCAGCTACAGTGTCGTCCATCTTTGAAAAAAAAAACGTTCCTGGCGTAAACACACGTGAGCGATGGCTCACTCACAGGTGTGACGCCGCTCCGCGGCTGCTGTGTTTCTTTTCACCTTGACAGACACTTTACAATCTCAGGCACGACAAGTACTTCGGGGGCCGTAGATCGCAAGGCGGCGAGGCCCTCAGAAATAATACCCTCCACTCTGCTTCAGCGGCCCCCCGCACCCTCGTGCGTCTTTCCATGACTCAGCCCTGCGTCGGCTGAATACCTCTCTCTCTGTGACAAAATGCAGATCAACTTCTCTCACACTCTGGCTGTTTATATCCCCAAACACTGCTGCCTGTAAGCTGCTCCCATAAGTGTCAAAACCTGTCCACACTGACTCCTTTACATGACAGCAAACTGCATTTAGCATTGAGCGACTGGTCCCTCTTCTCTCTCACACCCACTCGCCCAAACACACGCCCCCACTTACTATTGTCCACTGTGGCCAGACCATATTTGCAAGAAGGCGAGACGCAATATAATAGTCAGTATTGAGTGGCTCCTGGTTCTTCAGACTTAAGCCGGCGCTCAGGCACGGTAGCCAAGGTAGCGTGTCCCGGGGTCATGTTTGTTATTCCTGTAAGAGACAAGTCCAAGGCTGGAGTTAGGAGAGGGCATAAATTAACACTGACTTCTGCTGCCGCCCCCCCTCAGCGCGCCAGTCGTGCTGTCTACTGTCCATACATATACACACGGTAAAGACAGACAGGCACAGGCATAGATACACATGTACACGCACAGACGCAAATATTCGTGTACATGCTCTCTCTTTTACGGCCCTGTCTCCAACATCTCCACGTGCGTGTCCCCGTCTCGGCGCAGCTCATGCCCCACGCCGCCTTCTCCCGCTTGTCCAAACACTATTAATTAAACTGTGAAAGGGGCCTTGACTAACACAGGCACCCCAGCAGTCTGCCCCACTTGTCTGTCTTACTCAATGTCAAACAGGGACTGAGGCCAAGAGGACTGGAGCTCGCAAGTGGGGAGAACTTTGGGGAGGTGAGAGAGGTCAGGGGGTGCTGTTATTTCTTGCTACTCCACCTCGACTCGTCCGCCTGAAGAGAAAATTAGTTCTTCTCGGGTCCTGAATGGGGGGATTTATTGACTTTAAGTGGCCTGGGGCTGGAGTAAGATCACCTGGGAAGGGAGGGAATCTGCGTCTGTGGGGGGTTTGGGACTTGGGGCTTCTAATGAGCTGGGAGGTGCGTTATCTCAGCAATGGGTGCGCGCGCGCACACACACACACACACACACACACACACACACACACACACACACACACAGTTCCCCCCCTCCAACCTCCTCCAGACCCTCTAAAAATAAACACGTCCCCACAGACTTAACTGACCTCCCTGTCAGTGAGTGGCAAAGGGTTAAGACACATACAGACACACACACACACACACACACACACACACACACACACACACACACACACATTACTACAGCTTCTTGGCTCTCCTCATATAGCTGTACTCATGACATGTCATGCTCCACTAACTATACTATGCGCAGGTAAACATACACACACACATACACATACACAGTTATTGCCCCCCTGGGATTTAAGAGCTACTGGTTCCCTTAGGGCCCATAGTCTACTGTTGGCAGCTTGTATGACTGGCAAATGGTGCCGCGCCACTGGAGCGCCTGAAATGTCAAAAAACATTCCACCCCAGCCGTGCCGTTAGACATGTCAGCTTTGTTGTCAATTAGGCAACAGCCTGTCACTGCAGGGGTGTTTCTAGACATTGTCAGGTAAGCTTGAAATCATCAGCGCATGAATTCAAAAGGAGCCACCAGACTCCGTGGTCTGTTGCTGAGGAAAGAGCCTTTTAACCTGTTCCTTCTTCTTTTGTGCGCACAGAACAGTGCAAAGCTCCACCACAGGGCAGGAAGCACTCAGTCTCCAAAAGCCTGCGCCACCTCTTCCAGCCCACCAGCAAATTTGTGAAAAGCTTGAAAAGGTAGCTATTCTTCCTGCTTCTGTGTTAATTTATTACATCCACATCATTTTCTAACATGCAAACGCTTTTCCTTCCAGAGGCCTCTATCTCACGTCCATATTCTACAGAGACGACAACGTGTTGGTGACGCCGGAGGACCAGATCCCCATTGTGGAGGTTGAAGATTCCTACTCCAGCTCTCTCATGCAAGACTTCCTGTGGTTCACGAAGGTAAACACGAAAGAAACTGATCAGATATGTTGGTATGAATATAAATTCAGCTTTGAAGCTGATGTAATACGTTTGTGATTCTGTGGTGAAGGTGTCCTATCTGTGGGAGGAGATTCCCTGGCTGCAGCAGTGTCTCAGTCTGTCCCAGACGTCCTGTTCCTGTACTCTGCAGACGCGCCTTAAGATGCTGCAGGCCGTCTCCCATCTACAGGTAGAGCATTGTCCACTTATTATTAAAGTAATAAACTATAGAACAGCACCGGAGAACTGTGTGCTATTTGACATGTTTCTCAGGGAACGCTGGGCACCCAGGACCTCGGTCAGGTGTACTTTGAGCCAATCAAAGACAAGCACGGCAACGCCCTGCTGGTGCTGCTCAAGGACATGAGCGCCTGTTCCAACCTCGACGGCGTGCGCTGGACGCAGCTTTGCAAACTCCAGCTCCAGCGCAAGTCCATCTCGTCCCCAGAAGAACCCACCGCCCTGGACATTCTCCTCATCACGCTTCATGTGAGTCCCGCTGTGTTTGGACATTAGTTCGGTTTTGGAAAATCGGTCGAGTTTGCTTTTGTTTTGGAGACAGGCTGCTGCCATGGCAGTCGGGGGGTGGCAGAGGGTTTTTCAGGCTCATTCCTTGCATTTTTGTTACCCAGATGCAACAAACTGCCCCTAAAACCTCTGGAAATTTTTATTTATTGAAATCACTGTCAGGGTTTTAAACTCCCATTTACACACAACAGTAAACATGGGACTCTGTGGCCCAAACAATAGGAATTTAAGTTGAAATCTGCTTCCAATTACAAATGCTTGCAGACACACTTTATTCAGAGAAACAGTAGTCGTTGTGACTCTCCTCTTCTATTTGTCCCCTTCTTTGTAAGGACGCATACTGAATTGAGACTCATGGTGCCAATTACAATGTTACACTTCATCTGCATCACGTTGGGCGCGATGACGACGATGCAGCAAATCGCTTCTTTGTTTTAATTTTGAAACCATCGCTTTGCGTCTGTTTTGTTCAGATCATCAGCCACAATCTGAAACACTCACCACAAGTAAATCTCGTCTGTGTAGCGGGGTGAATTTGATACTATTGTTGCAGCGCTGTTTTGTCCCCGGCGACAGCTGGTTTGTCCTTGTGGTTGCAAAACAATGGTGGGGACTCCCTGTGGCAAAACCACAGTCGAGTGAAGTATTTCTTTTGCAGTCAGTTCTGAACAAATTGTATGATTAAATACACAAAAATGTGCTGATGGGGTGTTTAGCTCTGCCAAATGAAAGACGATTATAGAGGCAGAGTCCAGTCAGCACCACCAGACTGCTCTTATCTAGTCTCTGTGCACCTGCTGCTTTCAGGAGAAGCTGGCGTATCACAGGAGGAGCAGGAAGCTGTTGTCTCCAGGTTTATACCTGGGCTATTTGAAACTCTGCACATCCGTGGAACAGATTAGAGCGCTGGTGCCCCAGAAACTCCCCAATGTCCTGTGTCACACCAAGGTCCGCGACAACAGCAACGTGTCCAGGTGAGGGAGGCCGCTCAGCTAATGAAAAAGATGTGCGCGTCGCCTTCCTCTGACCGATCCACGTGCGTGCTTCCCTCAGAGAGGAGTGGCAGTGGCTGCAGGCCCTCAGCTCTCTGGACGAGTCGCTGGAAATGGACCATGACGTGCAGAGCGCTCCACACCGCCTCCTACAGGACCTGCGGAGCGCCATAAAGGACCTGGTGGCCCACATCAACGTCCCTGGCAATCAGGTCCGAGTGAGTCCTAGTCAGGGTCCAACGCGAATGAATGCAAACAAAAGCAGTGGTTGAACCACTAATTCAATCATTGTCCATTTGAACCTGACCTTCTTCCAGCCACTGATTCCATCCACAGGATCCTACTGCCATGTCCTATAAGGAGCTGTGTTTGTTCCTTGGGTTCTACAGGTCCTGTGAGTTCTGTTATGTGTGTTCCAGGCCCAGGACTTCCGCATCTACAGCCAGGAAGTGTTGGAGTTTGGGGAGAAAGTGTCCTTCTTGCTCCTCCTGCCGCCGTCAGACGAGGTGTGCACAGCCCCCGGTCAGAACAATCCGTACTCCCCTCGCTCCGGCTTCCTCACTCTGCCCCTGCAGATCTTTGAGTTGGGTCAGTTTATCACATGTATCGCTTGTTCCTGAATGTGTTTTCATATTCCAGCTCCTTTATGTTTTGTTGTTGTGTTTTTATCCTGCCACAGTCCACTTTAACACCTACTGCCCCAGTTTCATTGGCCAGTACTGCAGGGTTTCTGCTCTTCTGGAGCTGGAGTCCCTCATGTCCCAGCAGGCACTGAGGGAGGCCTTCTCTGAGGACGAGCTCCTTGCTGCCAAGAAGAAGCACCAGCAAGTCCAAGACCACATGCAGGTAGGAGAGGGCGGGCGGTCGGAGGCGCGGCACGCGTTGCTACGCGGATGAAGCGTCACGATCCTGTCCTCTGTGCGCAGCAAATGGAGGAGGTGTGGCGAGACGCCCGGTGGATCATGGACGCGCTGCAGTACGCGCGCTACAAGCAGCCGACAGGCGGCGTCTCCATAAGCTGGATCATCGATTTCTCCAAGGAAGTGATGCCCGACAAGCCTCCCTCCACCTCCTCCCAGCCGGACTTCATGCCGTCGCCGATGCCTTCACCGGAACCTTGCCGGAAGCACTCGGGTCAGATTCTTTCTTTATGAAATGCTACTGTTCTAAATATAGAACCATATTTTTAATTTAACATTTCGCTCACGTGCAGATTTTGCTGGACTGTCAGACGAGGAGGGTTCCTCTGAGGTCTTCCTCACCACTGACAGCGACTATGACTCCAGCCGGGCCCAGAGTCCACGCGAGCTGGACCTGCTGCCCCCCTCGCCCCTCTCATCCACCGCGCCCCCGGAGCCTCGCGGCTTCCTGCGCAGCGACGGCAGCGGCTCGGGGGGAGTCATGTGTCTCGGCGGGGGCGGGCGAGCGGGGGGGGTGCTGCGGGGCTCCACGCCGGACGTCCTCCAGGCCTCGGAGCCTCAACAGGGCCGCGACGGCGCCAGGTGCGGCGTCCGGTGCGGCGGCGACCGGCGCCGGGGGGGCCCCGAGCTCTTCGACAGCGACTTCATCCTGCCCAGCAGGCAGATCGAGCTGCTGCACATCACGGAGAAGAGACAGGCGTTCTGCGTGCGCACCAGCAGCCTGGAGTTCCCCTCGGCCCACCAGCAGCCGTCCTCCCACCACACCGCCTGCCCGTCGGCGTCCGGCTCGCCGCAGCGGCGCTGGCACCGGCCCTCCTCCGTGGACCGGTGCTGCTCCGCCGAGCGCTGCCTCTCCCAGCTCCCGCCGGCCCGGACGCTGTCGCAGGACAGCGGCACCCAGAGGCTGTCCTCAGCGTCACCCGCTGCTCTCAGGAAAGGCTGCCACGCCACACTCAGAGTGTACCCGCAGTACCGCACGGGCCTGCCCAAGGACACCAGTGTAAAGGTACCGACCGGACCCATTCACCGGCGCTGTTCGTGACCTGTTGTTTAGCTTAAGGTCTTCCTCTCTTTGCCTTTCAGCTGTGTGTAACTCCTGGAACATCGGCGCGGGAGATGGTCCAGCTGGTGGTGCAGGAAATGAACAGTGTGTCTCGCCGCATGCTGGGCGGCGGCGAACAAGGACAGTGTGTGTACTACAGTCCCGAGCAGCTGAAACACTTCGGCCTCGTCCTCATTCTAGACAACAGGGAAAAGTGGCTGCAGGACGACTTCTGTCCCCTGGAGCTCCAGAACCCGTGGCTGCGAGGCAAACTGTGCGTGCGCATTAAAGAGTACTCGCCGCTCGCACTGAAACACAGCCGTGCCACCACAGTGTGATGCCCTGGGGGGGGGGGGGGGTCCGTGCCATGTGGAGGTCCCATTTCTACGACCTCTTGAACCCTCGCTGTGGTGTCGCCATCCGCAACTGCTGCGATGCTGTGCTCTTATTATCCGAACAGCAACTCCGAGAATCTGTTTCCATGAAATGTGTTCTCCCATACGTGAGACCTTTTTTATTAACATCAGAGACGTGACTCATATGGACACCAAATGAACAGTAACCAAATGGAACAAAGACAAAAGAGTTTTTTTGTGCTGTCACGATTCATCGAGGAAAAGCTTGTGATGTGGAGCCAATAGCGGAGCGTCGGTGTGACCTCCGGCGTGATTGACGCTGGTGCATCGGGACGCGTTTAGTGCCAAATGGACACGGGCGGCGCCTCCGCAGCCACGCGCCGACGCGGCTTTTCCAATGAACTCCCTCATTGTGTCATTCCCAAAGAGCTGTCGGCCGCAGCCGCCCGGCCCCACGTTCCCGGGATGCGGCCTCTGGACCGGGCCCAGCGAGCAGGAAGTACAGGGGGGGGGGTCTCCGCTCGGGGACGCAATCAGGCCGACAGTTTGGCCCGTCGGCCCGTCACTCAAATGCTCTTGGCCGCTGTACTGTCTGGTGGCGAAGCAGCCAAGCAAGGGAGCGAAGATGGGGAGGAGGGTGGAGGCTCTGACTCCCGTGCTCATTCTCTCAGCAGCACATTCTCTGTACAGTAGACGCCGTTGTAGTGTAGCTAACTAACATGGTCATTACAACTTGTGACGTGACACAAAATAAAAACCAGCTGATTCATCTTTTTTTTTTTTTTTCCAAAACAGGGAAGAATAAGCAATACTCAACTTTTTTTATTGTATCACCTGGTTGATGGGAAACGCATGCAAACCTCCCAGCGTCGTGCTAAGTACACCTGACGTGTCGTGGTCATGCCGTGCTAAAAGTGAACCAGCTCTGTGTTTGCCGTGTTTCGTTCAGTGGTGTTCCCGCATGCGCCAGGCAGCGCTCCCGCCGAGGGGCTGCAGCCTGACAGGAACCGCCACCGTTAGCCGTTAGCGCTCTGTGGGCGGGGACGCTGCCGGTGACGCCGCCGCAGCACAGTTGAACCCCAGTAACAAGCACAGACGGCCACTGGGCTCCTCCCAGTCGTCCTCTCCCTGCTCCAACAGTCTGCTTCAGGTGCTTCGTGCAAATCAAGACCAAGTCCATCTGATCTGAGGGCGAGTAGCAAGAAGCCAATAAATGGTCACTGCTGGCAGTGCTGCTCACAGGTGACACCCGCATCATCACTCTACTCTACAGTACATCACTGTAGTGAATTAAGAAAAGCTTCCTGACGCATGTTTAAATGCAGTATTTCAGTTTACATTTGTATTTGTTGTCCATCACTGAAAACCTTTTCCTGCCCACACAGTGGATGATGCCTCCACCAGGCTTTGGTTTCCCCCCTCACTCTGTAGTACCTACAGTAGTTTGTGCAGTAGTACTGCAGCCAAACATTCCATGCAGCGTTCCCGCATGTAGCACCGTAAAGGTCCGGGACAGGTGAGTGTGACGAGCGAGGCCAGTTGACCTGGCTTCAGTTACTGGACTGTAGCAGGATTAAGTCACAGCAGGGAGTTTCTCTCAAAGTGTTTACAGAGTTTAGTTTGCTTACACCTTCAAAGACGTGTTTACGTGTAACTACTTGTATAAAGGCAAACCGATGTTTATAATAAGTTGTAATTGATTTTACTGATGGCTTGAAGTTGTGTTTGTGCTTAGATTTCTTTATTCACATTGTTAAAAGCGTTTTTTTAATGAGGACCGATAGCAAAAACACGTCCCTTAACCAGAAACCCACCCGTGTACATAGACATTAAAAAGACCAGGGATGAATGTACTGTATCTGCCCCAAATGTGAAGTTAGCGTATGGTGGGGGGGGGGCGTGGCGGCGCAGGTCAAAGGTCAGTGAAGTTCAATGCTGCAGTCTGTCCAGGTTGCACTGAAGGTCAAAACAAGGAGCTGTTGGCAGATTCATTGGGTGAAGTCATGAAGGAGACATCACATCACTTTCTAAAAATCTATTTTTATTGAACAATAAATAAATATTGCAAAATAAAAGTGTGCGTTGTTTGTGCTTCTTCTCTTTTAACCAGTTACCCCTCACGCTCTGACAGTCCAGGATCTTCACCATAGCGAGTTGACCATAGCGGCCACTTTGTCTTACTTTACGAGCTGAACATTCCATCGTATATGTTGCCATGCTGTATATTTTGACATACCCCATGAGTCCCGGGGATCATAACCGGCTTAGGTTTCATGGGTGTGCGTCAGATATTGTCTGGGGCTTACGCTTTTATTGTGGCGTTGCATCCACATGCCGTTGGGCATTGGTCTGATAGGAAGGAGGCCACGTGACAAATACTTGTTCCTACAGATGCTATATAGCGATGACCTCATCAGTGTTTACCGGCCAGCTGATGAAAAGTGAATGGCGGACAGCTGCAGACAGAATCTGGGGCCGCTGCACCTTTAAGAGCAACGCTTGTACGTTTATTGACAGTAACTTAAGGATTGTACTGGAATTCTGACACCTCCTAATTTTAAACCTTCTGACTCCAGGAGGACCCGAGCTATATATAACACCTGGCGTATATGCGAATGCCTAAAAAGAAAACATTCCCAAAGCGGCCTGAATAGTTGCTATTCATGCGCGCGGAGGAGATTCAAAGTGTGCTCAGCTTTAACCCGGTGACTCATCGAAATATCTGTATCCGAGCAGCAACACGGCGAAGGAGTCGGAGGCCGTGGAGCTGACGTTGGAGCGTTCCACCTGCAGCTACGACACCGGTGCATCCTGAAGGCCTTGACCCCCGACTGGGAGGACGACGGAACGGGCGTGAGTCAGGATGCGGACGCGTGCGTCACAGGGAGCGATGTGCCTCACAGGCTTTGAATTGAATTCCATTTCACACTACGCTGCATCTCGCTCGCTTTGACGACTTCCCATTGATGCCAGGCTGATGTCTCTCTTCTTCTCTTGTATTTGTACGCCCAGCGATGACCTGTTGGTCCAGACCGGCAGCAGCGTATATGAAGATGGAAGAAAGTGTGTGTATGTGGGAAAAGTGAAGGCTGCCACCACTGCATCACTCATTTCTCTCTCTCTCTCTCGCTCGCTCGCTCGCTCCCTCCCCTGGGCCCGTAAACCTTTAAAGCACCTATAAAATACTTGGCGAGGCTTTTTTGAAGTTTTATGAAGATCTGGCTTTATTGTTCCCAAGAGATGAGCCCCGCTCCGCTGGCGCCTCAGAGCTTTCTGGGAGTGCCAGTGAATTCATGAGGGGAGGCTGGCTGGTAGCGGAGGAGGGACTGGGAACGGGGCTGGGCGCTGTGGAACCTGTGGGTCTGCGCCCTCCTGTGCATGTGAGTAGCGCAAGTGTGTGTGTGTGTGTGTGTGTGTGTGTGTGTGTGTGTGTGTGTGTGTGTGTGTGTGAGAGAGAATGGGGTCGGACGAGCTGCAGATGCAATGTGAACGGCGTCGACGCTATCTTTGGGAAGGATTTTAGCCTTAAGACGCGTCCGATCCAATCAACCCGGGAGAAAGGCGTGTGTTTGAACGCGGGCGAGCATGTGCTGCAGCATGTGCGCGTCTGCGTATGCGCTCGCAGACGAAGGGGCCAGCAGGTTGCGTCCTTGTTGTTTGAAGTGGGGCTCTGTTGTTGTCACAGAGCCTAAATGAATGGAGCCGGACCCCCCTCCATCTGTCTGATCCAGCGGCACCGGCCCTCCCTCCCAAATCCCGGCTCCAACGCTCGACGCATCGGCCCCTCAAAGGAACAGTTGGCAAACGGACGGCCCATTAAACAGGCCGCGAGCCTCACCTCTGACCAACACTTGTAGGAGTGTGTGTGTGTGTGTGTGTGTGTGTGTGTGTGTGTGTGTGTGTGTGTGTGTGTGTGTGTGTGTGTGTGTGTGTGTGTGTGTGTGTTGGGGAGGCTTTTACCTGCACACTGACACACAGGCGTGTTTTCGTTTTCAAATGAAAGCAGTGACACAGAAATCTTCCTTTTTGAACCTAAACAGCCGAGCAGCGAACATGTGTCTTCTAACAGGCCTCCGGTGCTTCACGTGTCGGCTGTGTGCAGGTTTCTGGTGTGTGGACGCTGCCAGAACCTCGGCTCGGAGTCCGTTAGCCGCAGGGTCCGGGACGAGCCAGCGCTGAGGATGAAGAACCTGAAGACAAGTGAGGTGAGGGACAGAACGGGCCTCGTGTTTCAGCTCAGTCCTCACACATACGTCCATATTAACCCCGGCTCCAGCGCCCTTTGTGCGAAGGATGATGTCATGCCTCCTGAAAACAGTCGGGGGGTCGTCGTCAAGGGGGTTTTTGGGGGGGGGGTTCCTTCGGTCCTTTCAAGTTTGCAGGGGGAGCCTTGGGCCGCGGCAGGGTAGACAGTACGAGGGGCAGGAGGCTCAGCACCGCCGCCCCCACCCCACCCCCCCACAGCAAGCAGTCACATTAGGCACGCTCCAGCCATGCCATCAAAGGCCCGGCTCACACACGCACACACACACACACACACACACACACACACACACACACCTACGCACGCACGTGCTCGTGCACACGCGCGGCAGTTGCTTCTCGGCGGCACGTACGGGTCCAACGAGCGCGCTCGCGCTCGGGACCGAACACGTGCGCCTAAAAATAACGCACACCCACACAAAGGAGGCGCGCACACACACACACACACACACACACACACACACACACACACTCACATACCACCAGATCAAACACGCACACACTTCAATCACCCCCCCGGCTGTGTTATTGTTTTGAAAATATGATTGCGCTGACGGATGGGGTGGGGAACGGAGAGGGCTCTGGCAGGGGCGAGTGGCAGGGCCCCTCCATTGTCCCCGACCAGTGTGAGTCTGTGTCCATAGCTATAGAAACTGGGGCCACACTGGGAAGGCATGCTTTCATCTCCACCACAGGCTCACCGCTGGTAATAAGGGGTCAAATAAATCCCCCTGGATGCCGCGACGAGGGGGAGGCACACACACACACGCACACACACACACACACACATACACACACACACACCTTCATCCTCCAGTGTGTGTTCTCTTATAAAATAATACCACACTCACTCACTTATTGCTCCCCTCTGTCTCTCTGCGTCTGCATCGGTCATCGATACTCACCGACACGACCACTAACTCGAGCGGAGGCGAGATGTGGCCGCACGTGCTCCCAAACACAGCTGCTCACACCTGTCCGCGAGCGTGAGCGCGCCGGGAGGCAAGCGACGGAGCCGGAGCGAGAGTCGCCAGGCCCGAGGAGGAGAGAGGAGGAGAGGAGCGAGGGAAGGTCAGCACCACCGCATGCCACAGACAGACTGACTGTACTTCTACTGGGCTCCATGCCGGGGACCTGGCTGTAATTACACCACACACACAAATCAATGCGTGCACACACACTGTTACCAGACAGACTGAGAAAAGGGCCTGGCTCCTGAATCCTGTCGTTCTGCTGCTCTCATTATAGATTTATACCCAGCGTGTCTCTTATTTGGACGAGACGGGGACGAAGTGAGCCTGAATTTCAGATTAAACACAATAATGAAACCATCCGGTCCCAGGTAACAAACATTAGCATATCAGCTGTACGCCAGGTTGGGAACGGGAGCCTCTAACCTTCACACCTCAGCCACAAACAAGTGCATTAGTGGGGTTTGACCTGGCTTTACATCAATGTGTCACTTCAGTCCAAATCTTTCTGATGCATCTGAGGGGTAAATTCTGTGCAAGTCTTTCTATTTCTTCCCTGTCAAATGCTCATGTTGACGCAGCCTTCATTTAATGAGATTTACACAGTTTTCCCAAACGCCCCCTTTCCGACCAGAAGGTGCTCGGCCGCCGGGCTTCGACGTGGACTTCCCAGGTTCCCTTGTGAATGGACTCTTGTAGTCTGGACCCTGAACCGGTCGAATCCAAGGTTGAATCGGGTCAACGGTGCTTTTGGCCCAAACCACAATTGTGAGTCTGTTGATCTCTCATCAATAGGTCCTTGTTGACCTGGCTCCCTCTCCATCGGCTGCGTATCCACACTATCTGGGTCTACTTCCTGTTGCAGTAGCTGGAGACTGTCTGTCTGTGGCACCGTCTAATCAGCCGGGTCCTTTGGGTTGATACAGACCCTGCCAGTCATTTTATTTGTGCTGTCAGTAGCGTCTCCCTTCCTGTTTTAGCAGGCTGACACTCGGGGAGAGATCCTTATTTACACTGACAGGTGGGTGGGAATGGGTGTTCCCTCTTCCCACTGTGTTCCCAGTTAAAAAACCACCTCAACCCCTGATTGAGACATGAGCAGCTCGCGCTTGTCGTCTGAGGGAGCTTCGGGCCTTTATTGCGCTTCTGTTCCTCGACCGCAGCGTTTCACTTTCTCACGCCTCCGTCGCGTCATCGCTCCCCTTTACTGTTGAATACTTTGCCCCAAATGTGTTTGTCTGTGGTGACAGAGAGCAGCAGACGCTCCTGTTTGCCCGCGGCTCCGGGGCCTCGCGGCCGCCGATTAGCGGAGCGGCGTGAGTCAACATCTGCTACATCCCTTGGACAAACCCCCCCCCCCCCCGAGCTCACACTCGTCCCGTTGTCGGACCCCGGCCCGCTCCGTCCGGCTCCGTCCGGCTCCAGGTGGGCGACAGGGTGCGTTCGCGCGTCGGCGAGACATTTCCCACGGCCGTCCCAGTCCTGCCGGCATCTCGGCCGGCCGCCACCTTCGTAGCCTCCTGCGTGTTCCACAAACATACCAGAGGTCCAGAGGGCGGCGGGGAGGGGGGTACTGGGGGGGGGGGGGGGGCGCGTGCTCCATCGGGGCTGGGACCGGACCGGGTCGCTCCGTCATTATTTGTCTCGCTCCGGGATTTGAACCGGCCTCCCCTCGGCCCGAGCGCCGCCACGGCCCGGCGGCGACGCCGTCGTAGAATCCCCCCCCCCCTCCTTTGTTTGTGCAACGCAGTGCCAGTGTATGAAAGTGTCTTGGCTCCAGACTCAACAGAACACACATGGCGAGGAGAGCGGCGGGCAGGCAACATCTGCTGTGGTCAGCGGCTGCGGGCAAACTGTTTCATTTCGACAAAATGGCCTGTGGCAACACAATGGCTTAGTGGTCGGGAGGACGACCGCACTGCCAGCACTTGTGGTCGGGTTCTACCTAAGTTGGACGGAGCTTCTGAAAGACATGTGGTCGCATTTCACAGGGACTCACTCTTTGCCCGGTGAAATCACAGAAAGGGGCCCGCGTCGCCGTCTTGACGCAAATGCCAGCTTTTATATCAGGACTGTGGAATCTAAGGCGACCCGGTTCTGTCCAATGACACAAGGAGCGCCGTCCGTGACTTCACTGATGGGAAAGGAGATTACGAGCACGGGCCGAGTCTCGAGGAGTGAAAACACATGACTCAAGTGTCCAAACAAAGAGTGATAGAAGCAGGAAACTATGTCCCGCTATCAGTGCTCAGTACCACAGCCGCCGGGTCCATTCGGCACCGACTGGTGTCTTTGAGCATCCGGGGCACTCGAGTGTGTTCGTCCTCTGCTGTGCACAATGCTGCCGTCCTCTGTCGTCTATCTTTCCCCCCTTTTCTCACTCTCTGCGTCTCTGTGCCACCGTGAACAAGGCAACAGTGACCCTATTGTGAACGGTGGGAATTGGGCAGCGGGCCAATGATGTCATCCCGCCATAGGGAAGACCAGGGGGAACACCCTCCTGGCATTTGGAATGCTCCATTTCTCTTTTTTCGTTGTTTACCGGAAGGTGGTGATCGACTTAATTCTGCCCCCAACACTTCCTGCTACAGTGGGGGGGGCGATGAAGATGAAGATGAAGGGGAGAGAACAGAATAAAGATGGGAAACTTGTCTTTCGCTCCCAGAATGGGATAAAATCCTGTTTTATCTTAACTTTGGAAGATGTAAATGAAAGTAAACATTCAATTATGGGAACAAGGTCACAGCACCCTTCCTTCCAGTCGCAGATTTATGCTCGTACTAACAGCAGAGAAACGCCTCCTTCTTCTCTTTAGCCAGCAAAGACGTAGACCGTTCATGGGCCGGGGTGTTCCTGGATTCTTTGTGGGTTTGAGCTCCAGTCTGGTTTTCTAGACAGCTCCCCTGGTGGCCACTCACAGTACTGCAACAAGGATCTTTATACCTGTTTGTTCAGCTCTGTATTACAACCTGACTAAACACAGGCTCCCACCCTTGTATTCAGTGTGTGTGTGTGTGTGTGTGTGTGTGTGTGTGTGTGTGTGTGTGTGTGTGTGTGTGTGTGTGTGTGTGTGTGTGTGTTTTTCTGGCCTTGCGCTTGAATTCATCATCATTGAGTTCAAAGTGGGCCCCACCATCACATCACAGAGCCGCTGAGCCCTCCACGATATGATCACCATTAATCACAGCTTGTGCTCAAGCGTCGAGCAGCGTTTTCTCCATCACGGCTGGAATGCTGCAGTAGAAACAAAGGATGCAGGGCCGCACTTAGATTGACTTCAGATTGCACATCAGCGGCATTCCTCCAGTAACGAGGAGACGCCGTGCTCCCAGCGCCGCTCTCCCTGAGTCATCACAAAAAAAAAGGCCCCAAAATATGACTTTGATGCTGTTTACTGGGTATTTTGCGAAAAATAACTTTATGATGAATTTTTTTGGGGAGAGAGAAGAACGTGCAGAGGGGGCTTCAGAAGCAGCGCTAACGGGAGACAGATTTTTGACATGCTTCCCGAGCCATCTGCTTCGGGTTAGGGCTTGGAGCCGAGAGGAGAGGGAGGAAGCCTGGAGAAGATGGAGGGCAGCAAGGTAGAACGCGAAGGCAGCGGCGACGCCAGAGACGCGTTTACTGTTTGTCTGGGTTCAGTTGGTGTGTGTGTGTGTGCAAATAGAAACATAGAACAGAACTATGAGAACAACAATATTTAAGTGGGCTTGAAATGCTGGGTTTTACAATCGTAACCAATGAGCTGCGGTCCCGACCGGGAGTTCCTGGAAGTATTTAGTTAAAAATACTCCACGATTTGACACTTGAAAAAAAAAACAAAAAAAAACGTTGAGCGACTTCTTCTCGGTTCTGAGTTGTGTCAACCTGTCAGAGAGCCGGCGGAGAGTTGTGCGTGAGACAACACAAAACTAATTAGGAGACGCGCTCCAGGCGTATCTGCTGCCTCTGACGGGAGAAGGGATCTCAGCGTTGCACCACAGTATCTCTGAGGCTCAAGGCTGTTTCCAAACGGCCTCCTGTTGCCAACCCCCCCCCCCCTCCCCCCCCCCCCCCCCCCCCCCCCCCCCCCCCCCCCCACCACACACACACACACACTTTCCTTATCTGTTCACATGAGTCCGTTCAGTTGCGCAACCACAAGTTATCATAAGCAGCAGCATTTTGCCGGGCGCTGTTTGTGCCGCCTGTCTCCAGCCTGCACCAGTCTCCCAGTCCCCGGTGCCAGTCTGGCCCGGCCCGCACCAGCTAAGCTCCCGCCCGGACCCCGGGCGGACGCCATTGTGCGGAGCCGCGGGAGAGCCGGTCAGTGTGTGTGTCTGCGCCGGCGTGCGGGTTCTGCGTGGATGTGCTTGTGTGCACAGCATTCACAGCAGAAGGGGAGACGGGGGTCCGATCCGTGGCCCCCCCACCGCACCCTCACCGTGCGCCCTATTGAGACCTAAGGGAGCGTGAACAATCACTGCAAAACCAAAGAGCTAAGTCCCCTTGTCAGACAAGCCCAATTTTCAGCGCCGGCCCCACCTCCCCGCTCCGCGGCGCATCCCGCCCCCATCCCCGCACCCCCGGCCCCGCTCGTCGGAGGTTCACGGGCTTCGTTAAAGCGAGCCGGGCCCTTTTATGGCTGCGTTTAATTAGCCATTCCACAGCAAACCGCCATCCGGCACCAGCTCTGCCGCGGCGGCCTCCGCCCCACGCCCCCCCCACCTCCTCCACAGCGCCGTCGCCCCGACCCACTGTGCTCACCGGTCGCCTCCTCTCGCCTCCGCTTGTCTTTAGACCCAGTAATTAGCCGTGGGATGGGGGTGGACCCATTGCCGGGTTTCTCAGCGGTATTAGTGCTGAGGCTGGGGAAGTGTCTGTCCCCGCATGGGGCGTCCCCTCAGTCCACCACCCCAAGGCCTGTGGTGGAGCACAATGGAGGTGAGCGCTCCTACAGTAGCAGCTCAGCCTTACTGTCCCCACTGCCCGCTGGGCTGCGTCTGCCCCGGCATCCTAATCATTAACCACATTATGACTTTGTGTCCAGCAGCTCTGTCCCTGCGGTTCGTTAATGAAGTCTCTTAATCATGTCAGATGCTGATCCTCCAGCAGTGGACTTTTTTTTTTTTTTTTTTTTAGATTTTCTTCATATTTAGGAGGATTCAGGTTAATTTATTTAGTATATAGATTCCACAAATGCGGCCAAGACTAACACCTGGCTGTGTGACTGCTGTGAAGAACCGGGCTCAGCAGACGCCCTGCGGTGCACGGTGCGTCCTGACACCCGTCCATCATTTTACCCCCCCCCCCCTCATTAACCTTCTCCACCGGCTGACGTGCGTAGCTCCTCCATCTTTTCTTCTTTTTTTTTTTTCTAAATCTTCCTATGCAATTTCACTCAAGCTGCACCGTGGCGACACGAGCACATTCCTTCCCCATGCACTCAAACGCCAGCGCGCGCGGAGCCCGGGGAGCCCCCGGCTCGCTGGTGCGCATCGCGCTGGATCACCGCCCTCTAGTGACCGCCACAGACGTCCGTCCCAACGAGCCAGGACGCGCACAGCCACGACAACACGAGAGGGGATTGGATTTTTGATTTTTATTCCCACTACCTCGACCTGACTGGATGGTTTAATGGAATAAATTATGGCGTTTATTGATATTCCCCTTTCAATCAACCTGTGAAGCAGTTAATTATTCAAACACTTAAATGACATCGCAGCAGAATTGACACGTATTTTCCAAGTTTAAACCGGCCCTGCGTGTTCTGCCGGCTGCTTCGCATGGGAACGGCACCGTTCACTTATCATAGCCATTTATAGCCCTTCATTACGCGCCTATTTTGTGACCCCTGGGTTCAACGGCCAATTCCTGTGTGGACCCAAACCCTGATGAACAAAGGTGGAATGTGATGCCTCTTTTCCGCAGACAAGGAACTAAACGTTTCCCATCGACTTTCATGGGAAAGTTGAGGCCAGGGGGACTTTTAAAAGGCTTATGACGAATATTGACAGCGTATTGAACCTATTAGTGCATCGCCGACGCTCTTCTCACCCGAAACCGGCGTGAACGCGCGTGCCTTTGCACAAATTCCGCTAAATGCGTAACGCCGCTCATATTCATAAATACTGGTTAAATACAGGATAAAAGCGGTGCTTTAGGACCCAGTTGATCCTTGTGATTGTGGCTGATATTTTCCACGTTGTGAGGGGAGTGTGTGTGTGGGGGGGGGGGGGGGGGGCTGTCAATCACGGTGAAAGAGGCCAGGGTGGGCAGGCCTCTCTGACACTTTGTGCCGTCTGAGGGGGATATTTAACTTGGGACTGAGCACCGCTCGCTACAGACACACTCACACACAGTGTGCCTAAGCAAAGAAACTCTCCAGCGCCAAGTCTCGCAGACTCCTGAAGTAGGAGCGACTCAGTGGGAGCCTCTGTAGCAGTTATCAAAGGAGAAGAGACGCTCCCTCGGGAACGGACCGCTTGCAGCGACTGGGGGCAAAAAGGGGGCTGCAGGTTGCGGACGCTCTCGCGATGCGGCGACAGATGGATCTGGAGCGTTTCTGAGAGGATTCGACGGTCCCGCGGTGACATGAGCCCCGAACTAACGGCGGTCACTGGCTCCGTGCAGTTTGCACTTTAAATGCACTGCGTTTGCTGCAAGTCGGCGTCCGGCGTCCGCTGTCACGTGTGCAGTGAGTAGTTCTGTGGGAATATTACCGCCTGAAAAGGACACTGTGGACAGATAAGTGGGAGTTATTTCATGAGTCGGTGCCAGAGCCCGTTGCGACGCCTCGTCTCCAGGTCGTGAAGATTTTCAGGAAGGTGCACAAGTCCACGGCTGGAATACCGCAAGGAACTGCCCGCGCGCACTTTTTTGCCCCCCCCCCCCCCCCCCTCCTCTCTCTCTCTCTCAGTGCGCGGATCGTGCGCCCCGGGGACCTTGACAAACCCGCGAGCGCGAAGCGACGTCCAGAGACGCCACGTTTATAAAAGCCGTGCGTAAAAATAACATTGGCCGCCGCAGCCCCCTCGTCGCCGGGCGCGTGACATTTAAAACGCGGCGGAGCCCTCTTTTGTGCGCCCTTCCCACTCGGGACGCGCCGGATCTATTCTGTCTTTGCAGAACCCACTTCATTCCATGCTGCTCGCGCCTCGGCCGCTGTCACCCAGCGCAGACAGTTCGTCGTGGCTTCGAGTCTCCGGAGTAACCATGACAACCGAAAGAAACCCAAAGTGAATCCGAGGGAGCGGGGAGAGGCCGGAGAGAGCGTGAATAGAGTTTTCTCCACTTTGTTTTGTGCCACATTTTTTTTTTTTTTTTGCTGTGCGTGTTGTTGTTGTTTAGACTAAACACTCGCAACAGCGGGGAAGTTGCAGAGTCGAAGGAGCTCCAAAAAAGCAAAGCGCTCCGCTTCATGTCATTCAAACCCGACGCGGTCTATTAAAAGTATCGCCTCGCTGCTGGCGGAACCTCTACTATTTATGAAGCCCCGGGTCGGTCGCTGCAGAGAACACAGTGACCGGGAACAGAACTGAGTATCCACCACGCGAGCAGATCCGGCGAGTGCAGAGGAATAATGGGCTTCTCGAAGACGCTGCTCGTCTACGTGCTGCTGTGCGTCCACATCGGACTTTCCCAGCATTTCCTCCGTCTCCGTCCATCGCCCAGCGACACCCTCCCCGTGCCAGACCTAATAGAGGACCCCGACCCAGAGTACGACCCCCGGGAGCAGGACCTGGTCGAGAGGACGCTGAAGAAGAAGCTCGGCAGCAACTTCGACGCCAACTTCATGTCCGTCAGCGCGCCCGCGCCGGTGAACGTCACGGCGTCGGACGCCCAGGTGAAGCTGCAGGGGCCCATGCCCAACGAGATCAGGAGGCTGGACCTGACAGAGACCCCCTATGGGAAGAAGGTGAAAGTGGGCAAGAAAGCCCGTAGGAAATTCCTGCAGTGGCTGTGGACCTATACGCACTGCCCGGTCGTGTACACGTGGAAGGATTTAGGCGTGAGGTTCTGGCCACGTTACATCAAGGAGGGCAACTGTTTCTCCGAGCGCTCGTGCTCTTTCCCCGAGGGCATGTCGTGCAAACCCGTCAAGTCGATCAGCAAGGTGTTCCTGCGGTGGTACTGCCAAGGCTTCGTACGGCAGAAACGGTACTGCACGTGGATACCGGTACAATACCCGATCATCTCAGAGTGCAAGTGCTCGTGCTGAGTCTCTCTAAGGAAGTAGTGGTGGTGAAGGGGGGAGTGGACTGGAAATACGGTTTCTATTGCACTGTTAACTCTCTACAGAGGTGGGCACCATAGCAAATCTATTTTTTTATATAGCATTTTAAGTGAAATACCAACATTGTACATATTTAAGAAAAAATGCAGCTATTTTTTTCTAATTGAACCAGGACCATATTTTATTCTCAGCCCCGAAACGCTGTTTTTGGGAGAACACGAGCACTTCAGAGAGAAGAGCTTTTTGATATTTTTATGAGACATTGAGGATGACATTGAAGATGGATTGCATATGCTACACTTCTCCAAGAGGTGAACTGTTTTTATCAACTGAACATTGATGCTGACTGTTATTTCACTGCAATGCTGCCTAGAGTTTTTGTATAATATTAATATCAATAATAATTAAATTGTAAAAAAAAAAGTTGAGGTTAAAGATATATATAAAGGCGTGAACTCAGCTTTTTTGGAATACATAGTATTGTAGAAATAAACAAATCTGTACGTTTTATTTATTATTTTAACGGTTGTGAGTATAGAGCATAAGGAAAGAGAATAGCAGAGTATACCAGATAAAATATGGGAGATGTCTACTTGAATATTTCTAAAAATGAGAAAAAAATAAACAAAAAAGTAAAACATATCAGTGTACATGTTATGGTTACACGTTTTAGCAATAAAATCTATCTTTTCAACATGTATTAGTGTCAAGCCATGTTGCTTACATCCACTGGTGTCTATCAGTGGGCGTGTACGCTGGAAAAAGCGTCAGCTGTACGCGTCTTATTCGCTCTGAGTCCAACGTGAGGCGTCTGACGGCGGGGCTCGCTTGTTTCTAGCGGAAGTGTCTTAACGTTGTCAAAGTGTGCGTGAAGCAGCTCTAGTCGAGCCACGTTTTGCCAAAAATCCCGCCAGACTGATCTTTTCTTTTTTTGTGCAGCGCTGGTCGTGGTCTCAAGCGGAGAGACGTTAACTAACGGCTCACGCGCACGCGCACGCGCACTCGAGCCTCAGTGGCTCTGTGTGGACTGTCTGACGCTCCACGCCGTCACAGTGATTTCAGAAAGGGCCGATTTACTACGCTGCGTAATGCGCAACACATACCTCAAGCGCCTCCACAGAACTGGCATTCATTTGTCCCAGCCAGACACACAGTGTGCGTGCGTGTGTGTGTGTGTGTGTGTGTGTGTGTGTGTGTGTGTGTGTGTGTGTGTGTGTGTGTGTGTGAGAGAGAGAGAGAGAGAGAGAGAGAGAGAGAGAGAGAGAGAGAGAGAGAGAGAGAGGAGGGGGGCGCGCACATACATCTCTCCCGTCGGCGCACGCGCTCGTTTCGGGGCTCCGAGGTGTTAACATAATGGGTAAAATATGATTCAGACATTTCAAACAGTGTCGGATGATGAAATGGTGCGCGTATGAGCGCAAGCCAGGGGCGTCTGGGGTCTGTGCTTTTCGCTTTGGAAGCTCCACACAAGTTCCACTGAGGTATTTGTATAGAGGTGGACTGGAGCAGACCGGCGCCTATTCAAGTCTGACCGCCCTGAGAGAAAAAACACACAAAGCCCATAAAACAATGGCCAACTGTTTTTGACGTTAGCAGACTATTAATTGGAAGGCCGGGGTACGCTGTCTGCAAGTTAAAGAGATATGGCCAATTAAACGCGCCGGGGACGCGCAGCGAAATGAGGTCCCACGAAATCAAAGAGAGGAGTCATTTTCTGCAAGTAGGGTGTTTTTTTTTTATAGTGTTTATATAGTTGCCTAAACACAATCAACGACTTAAACAGGGCTATGACTGAACGTCTGCGAGCTAAAAGCGGATTGTGTAGTATTTCCACTGAGCGCATCTTGCGAGCGAGCGTTGCAGCGACTTGTGTGTGTGTGTGTGTGTTGTTGTTTTTTTTTTTTGCGGCCGGAGCTGGATTTGACACTTGCCGCCCGGTTATTGTGACAGAAGCACTGAGGGGATTTGGTAAAAGCAGAGGAGAAGAGCGGCAGCATGCCAGGAGAGGAGGAGGAGGAGGAGGAGGAGGAGGAGGAAGAGGAGCAGGAGGGGGCTGCTTTCCTTACTGTCAGCTTCTTTCTTGATGATGTCTCGGGGTTTTTAGAAACTGCGTCTCTGACTCGTCGGCGCCACTCAGCCGCCCCCTCTCGACTGCGCAGAATGAGGCACTTTGGGAAACAGTAACCCTTTCAGGCTCTGCCCGGAGAGTATTTTAGAAGCGTGTGAAAGGCAATACGCCGCCCCGGCTCCAGCCAGTTAGGTGCGCACCTTTTAGAGACAGGCCCCGCCAGCCAGTCGGATCCGAGAGTCTCAAAGTGGGGTCCGGGGACCTCCAGGTGGTCCTCATGGGCAGTCCATGGGGGTCTTCAGCAAAATGAGCAGCTAAAGCACAAAAATACACAAAAAGTGCTCAATCTACTACAAGCAACCTAGATTCAAATGCTTGTATAGATTCTCTATCTTATATATTCTTATATTCGTATACAGTTTCAGGACATTTGGATGCCTGTGGGTTAAAAATAGACCGTGTCTGTTTTTTACTTACTCTGAGGAAAATCTAACATGACTATATGACTATTCTCACTACTTCAGTCCCAGGTCTATTTTTATCCCTTATATCAAATCACCAAATCTTTATCGCGCAGTCACAAACTCACAGTGAATCCAGGAGTTCGTCAGCGCGACAGATGATTCTGTGAAAACTCCGAGCGGGCGTCTCCGTCAGCGGCCGTAAAAACGCGGCGGCGGCGGCGGCGGCGGCCTTCAGCCCGTCAGACGCTCATTATTGTCTGTCTCCACATTCATCAACGCGGGCCTCTGACAACGTGGCTCACGGTGACGCCACAGCCATAAATACTCTTTAATGCAGTGGGACGTTTCATATTTTACCCGTAGCATGAATATAAGACAAAGCCCCGTTTTCACTACATGCGAGGAGGATTAAATGGGCCTGGGGGCAATTACAATCGGGATAATGACACAGTCGGAGGGGTGGGACGACACACTTAGCGGTGGAGATGATGATAGTCTGTCTCCTGATGAGACTCAATTGTTGTGATGGATTGTGGTCCGGTGGGGAATGTTGGAGCAGCGAGCGTCTGTGGTGACCTTCATCCGGCACACACACGCACGCACACACACACGCACACACACACGTGCTGTACCTGCGTGGACCCATCCAGTGGACCGCGAGGCCGACGCAGAGGTTCTGCGGCTGAAAGCAAGGGGCCAAACCCCCGGTTTGTAAAAGCCGGTGAGTCAGCACGGCTGAGGTTATTGATGATGACAGGGTATTAGGTGGAGCGCCGAGGGAGGGGGGAGGGAGGGGGTGCACACGCACACACGAGTCAGTGGAGTCGCCGCCGATGATACCCGGCTTTCCCGCAGACCACCAACCCCGGCTTGTGGCGTCTGGAGGCGTGTGCGTCGGGTCCGTGTCGTATAAGACGCGGGCGATGCGTTCAAGTGCGCGTGCGCGCGCAGGAAAAGCTGCTAGCGCTGGCGCACGTGCAGATTGGGTTCCTCCTCCCCGGTGGTCTCTCGGTTGATTGCTCATTCCCCCGAAGACCACCACGGGGATCCTGGCGGGCTCCGCGCGGGCCTCGCTCACCGAGAGTCGCGTCTGAGGCGCTCGTCTGTGTTCTGACGGGTCTCTGCAGGGCTGCTGGTACTTCGAGGCCCGTCCAAGACCATCTTCAGCTCGAGCAGTGAATCCATCACATCCACGCGGCAAACAACAGGTGACTGTAGTCGCATAACAGGTGATTGGACTAAGCCGTCATCAGCTCTGTTACCATGGTTACCTGCGCATTCTCTTTTATCTGTTTGTGAGCGGCCTAATTTGACTTCTTTCCTGTTTTTCCACCTTCACCAATCAGGAGACGCGCGTGATGTGAGCCTGGTGGACTCCAGTGCTCGTCACCTAACTGGACCTAACTGGTCCCCCGGTCGTCATGACAACGCTAACAGGTAAACTACCTTAAGTTTGCTCCGCCACTTCACTTTGTCATGATTATGCCATGTTGCTTATACACACACTTGAGTTTTCCCTCAATTAAAATCTTTATTTTCCATATCCATCTTCTGTCAACGCGCTGATTGCCAGCACGCACACACACACACACACACACACACACACACACACACACACACACACACACACACACACACACACACACACACACACACACACACACACACACCTCCCCCTCACAGCCTGTCCGGCGGCTGTCTCCCAGTACCCCTCTGTGTGCCTATGGCATGCTGAGAATGTTTACTTTCGCCACAGTGTGTATTTACAGAGCCTAATAGTTTTTTAGGCCGCAATGGCGCCTCGCTTCGCAACGTGCGTACAGCCCGGCTGCTCCGTCTGGGTCGCTCGCATCGGGCCCCTTCGCCAAAACCAGACCCGAGTCTCTGCTGTCTGGCGGCGGCCAGGTGATGCGAGGAACGGGACGGAGCAGGTGACCGCAGCGCTGGACGCACGACGTGCACCGGTGATAAACACACTGAGCAGTGAAGGGTCATCAAAAGATGAACTCGTTTCATTCAAACTTGTATCTCGGCTCACGCGTCCGTCGCACAGCTGGGTGCCGTCAGGTGCCCTGGTTCCAGTAGAAATCCTCATATCAAATTCTGGCTAATCACAGCAGAAGAGGTGAAAAGGGCAGAGCATTACGTCCAAAACACTCACAGCATTGTTTTATTTCCTTTCTCCAAATAGACAAAGAGCACGAGGGGAGAAAACAGGTGACGACTGGCCGTGATTTCCCCACTGGGCCTCGCACATCTTGGGCTGCAGGACCTGATGTCCTGACGCCCGCCTGTCTGTCGTATTCAGCTGAGGTGGTCTATTCAGAGTGAGGGTCCAAGTGTGTGTGTGTGTGTGTGTGTGTGTGTGTGTGTGTGTGTGTGTGTGTGTGTGTGTGTGCCGGCATGTAAGGGGAAGGGAGGAGGCGCGGTGAGCAGCAGAGAATGCCTGGTGATGGGTTACCAAAAACAGAGCACCGCGGGGACAATAGCAGCCAGGACATTCCTGACATAACCCCAACACACCGGGGAGGAAGTGGAAGGGGGATTTATTGGTGTCAATGGCCCCTCGCCCTGAGAGGAGGAACGGGTGCCTCTTTTGTCCCCTCTGGCGTTGGAGATGAACTGAATCGAGACGCCTTGCACAGAGAGGACGCATACGCACATAATCAGCCCTTTGAAAGAGGAACCACCAATTAGGGAATGGACATATACTGGCATAGAGGGTGGGACTCAAAGAGGGCAGGTTTCTGTGTGTGTGTGTGTGTGTGTGTGTGTGTGTGTGTGTGTGTGTGTGTGTGTGTGTGTGTGTGTGTGTGCATGGGCGAGCGAGCGAGAGAGAAAGAGAGAGAGTCTGTGTGTTGGTGCATGCCTGTGTGCATGCACTTAATAGCGTCTGAATGTAAAGGGAGAGCCACATGGGACGCTTTTCAGCTCAAAGTGCACAAGGGTCGACCCCATGGGAACAGCGCTATGAACTTGTTGGAAACAGAGGGCATTTAGTCTCATTTAGGAACGGTTCATGTTACGCCGAAAGAGGCCACAATGACCAAGACAATGCAATAGTGGCCGGACAATCGGCAAGCGAAGTTCCCATCGCGGAGCCCAGGACTTTGCACGGGCGACCGTGAGATGTCTCATTAAAAAAAAGAGAGGATATTTGTTGAAAACAGAAGAATAACTAAAAAGTATGGAGACGTGCAAACAGCTGACTTGAGATCAGTGTGTGAAATCTGGGTTTTACCCGACTCTTAATTGGATCTGATTAACAAACCCTGTAACAGGTGGAGAAAGGCGTCAAATTGAGCCAACGTCGCCATCTAGTGGCCAGAGGACCGCAGCTCCTCTTTAGAGATGAGCGAAATAGTTTAAAGTCGCACTAGAGATAATATAATTAGCTTATGCACAGATAAGAAAGCAGGACGTGAGTCATCAAACGATCCCAGCTGCTTTAAAGCGTCCCCTCCCTCCAGTTGCACTGATCAGCAGCCAATCAAAACTGGTAATAATTACCTCGATGACGCTGATGAGCTCAGACAGGCGGGGAAACACTGAAACATTTAAAATGTCCTCGTAATTGATCGCAGATTCATTGGGTCATTATTTACCATCCGTGCGCTTCGCCATCATCCACTTCCAGATCACTGGATTGCATCTAATTCCGAGAGCGGCTCCGTGGCCCCTGGGTGGCATTGTTGTGGCCGCGCGATTTATTAGCTAATCGTCAAGACAGCGCCAGATTGCGGCGCGCATGAATATCGAGGCCGAATGGGAACCAGGACGCGAGCTTTCATTAGAGTGTTTCGACTCTCTCCGCATCTCTCGGAACACACATCGAGTTCAAATGGGAACTCCCAAGCGCTTCCAGCTGGCAACACTTTGGGATAATGATGCTGGATTCCACACAAATGAAGGGTCTAAATGCCACCAGAGAGGTACCTGAGCCCCCTGCCCGATGCACAGACGTGTACATGTAAAACACACACACACACACACACACACACACACACACACACACACACGCATATGAAGCAATCTTTGCCTGAGGGCGAATCGCACGCATACACACACACACACACACACACACACACACACACACACACACACACACACACACACACACACACACACACACACACACACAGTTCCTGCAGCGAACACAAGGCGGTGAATCACTCTCTCTCCTCCTCTGAGCGTTCAGGAATGCAGCGGGGGTTCCGGCAGACTCCATCGCCGCGGCCTCGCGCTCGGACGCTTTGCGCTTGAGTCATCGGCGCGATCCGGGACGAGGCTGCCTTCGCTCGCTCGCCGTCAAAATGACGGATGAGACAATAACGCCGGCGGAAAACATATTGATTGCTCCCTGTCCTTAATGGTGACATGTTGATACAGTGCGCCCTGAGAAATAGGGATGTGCGTCTGCGTCACGAGGACACACCGGTATTGTGGCCATTAATAACCCCCCCCCCCCTTGGAGTGGCGTGACAGCTGAGCCCTAAACCACTGTATATAAGAGGATGCGTTCAATAACGGTTATCATCTGAACCCCCCCGGCCTCCATCCCCTCTCTTGCTGTCTCTCTTCTGCCGTCCTTCTCCCTCCGGACATTTCCATAACACCCCTCACACCGCCCCCCTCCTCACCCCACCCCTGCCCCATCCACCCTCGGGGGGTCCTTGCCAGCAGTATCTAATTATCAGTCGGTGGGGTTCCACTGTGCCTCTGCGTTTGGCCCTCTCCTCTGCAGACATATGGACATGCATTGTGGTGTCTGTGCTGAAGCGAGGTTAAGCATCCTCTCACCGGAATGAATGGAGAATTACGAGACGTGTGGGTTGATAAGATGTTTGTTTTATTTGCGCACAGGCTGAGTTGAGGATTGAATATACTTAGTGTTACACAACAACATTCGATTAAAATTCAATTATCGTTGATAGAATAATAAAATTCACTTCGTCCAAATTATAATAATAATAAAGTGGTCTGTGAAGGACTTACATTTTACCTGTAGCCACCAGATGGCGCTGTAGACTCACTGAAAACAGTTCAGCCTGCGTGTGCGTGTCCCGTTTTGGACAAGTTAAGCGTCGCTCCCTGCGCTCAGCGGCGGAGGTGCCAAAAAATGAAGCGATGAAAATGCGGAGGCGGACGTTTTCTCCGGGGTGTCCGCTGCGGGGAGCTTTGAACGGGCGGAGCGCCGAGGCTTGTTTTCACACAAGATCACGCCGATGCCAAGTGCAAGAGCTGTAAAGGACCGAGGAGAGCTCCCCACTGGAGTTTCGCGTCGGAAGGCGAGTGCGATGCCTGTTGGTGCTGCCCGCTTTAATGTGTCCCACTCGTGAGCGGAGGGATAATCTGCCCAAATTAGAGCCTGTGGCAAAAGGCGTGAACGTGGCCATTAAAGTCACGTTATAAACAAACGGCGGCGCGTAATAGAAGCGCGCAGGTGAGTGGAGGTTTCACTTTGACTCAAAAGTCATTTCATGTCGGACCGAACTCCGCTGACATTGTTTCGGTGCCCTTTATTCCCCGTCCTACTTTCCAAACAGTTAAATGTTTTTAATTATAAAATCTAAATATTTGATTTGAAAACAGGGAGCGACTCGTGGAAGTGTGCCTGTAGCCATGTGCCGGGAATTCCACAGCGTTCCCATGAGTTTGACTAAAGACCAGAGGAAGCAGAATATGAAGATTCGTTTTAAAAACGAATGGACTTTTGTTGTTGGTTTATTTTTTTGGCTGGGTCACAGTCAGTGGGGGGAGAAGGTCCATTTCCCATAAGTTTCCTCACCTTATCATTTTCATTAAATCTCTCCTCATCATCTACGTCGTGAATGGTGTCCGCTGCAGGTGTTTCCTCGCGCACGCGCACGCGCACACGGAAGACTTTACAGTAATCCGTGTCTTTGCCCGAGTCTAATGATTTGCGTAAAAGGCAACACAGCACGTGTCGGTGCCAGAGCGGGTCGGTCCGAGCTGGGCCGGACCGGACCGCCCCCCTCAGAGGATGGTACAGTAAATACAGCAGGAATGCTGATCAGCTTACAGCGGAGCCAGGAGGTGCCCGGGATTGGACCGGCACAAAGAACAAGCCAAGGGATAAGTGGGCACGCTGCACCTGGAACAATAAGACGTGAAACAAACGGTGTCCGTCCTCGCGTCTCTGCCGGGTAGTTGTACAAATGTGGGACATTTATACATACTGGGCCGGTTTACGGAACGATTCGCCCTGGTGCTCGGACCCGAGCTGCAAACCTGATCTGAAAACCAAAAACACACCAGGCACCCGCCAGCTGCGTCCCTGAACCTCCTGTTCCTGGGGTAGAAGTGAGAGACCACGAATAAACGACGTGCCATGAAGTTAACGGGTTAATATGACGCTGTCATTGTCAGGAGACGGGGGCGACAAAACGAACCCCTTCCTCACAACGAGCCAACAACCGATGGACGTTAAGCACGACTCCCCTTTTATTAGAGCCATGACGCACACGCGTAAACTAATAAAGCCAACATGTGACTATTACTAGGATTATTAATAGGTTCGAGCGTTCTGCATCCGCCTCCTGTTTCTCGGGCCCCGGAGCCCCGCTAGGCCTTCTCTGTTTCAACAGGTTAAACGGTGCGTTCTCATTACGACCTCCGCACGGCTGCCCGTGAACGCGCCGAGCCAGGAGGCATTTGGAGCAGGCAGCTCGGTAACAATCAGTGCGTAAACCGGCGGAGGTATTTGTTGTAAAAAAAAAAACAAACAGTTGTTCTCAGAGGGAAAACGCGGAAGTAAGAAGTAATGGTTCATTTGTTTGCGCGTTATTTTTGGCTGCATGGGTTAATTTTACGCATCGCCAAATTACAGGTAAAACTTCGGAAAAGAAATCGCAGGACGTGCTGGTTATTTCGCTCCATCTCTCTCTCTCTCCTCCTCCTCTCTCTCTCTCTCTCTCTCGCTCATTCTGGCACACACACACACACACACACGCGCGCTTGGGAAAATCTGGGTTTGATTTTAATGGGGAGTAGCCCACCGCGGGCTCGCTTTACAACCTATGGAAGTGCTGGACAGTGTTCAGTTGGTCTGAGCTGCGGGCGCGGATGGGCGCAGCCGTTCCCCTCTCCCTCCGTGTCCTCGCCTCACACTCCACGCTATGTCGCGCGCGCTCCTTTCGCCGTTTTAACATCTCGACGGGGCGAACGTGACGGAGACGAGACACTTTTTTTTTTTTCTTGCGTTCGGATGGGACGATATTTGCCAGAAGAGAAGCCAGCGGCTAATCAGCGTGGATCCCCGGAAGACAGCGGCGCTTGCGGCTCAGACGTGGGGTAAGTGCGTGCTTTGTGATTGCGCACAAGGTGAGATCGTTGCGGAGAACAGGTTATAATTAGATGCCTCTGTAACGGTCACTCAATTAATTACCTGCCGCTGCTTTAAAACGAGAGCTGGGATTCTCGTTATTTTATAGCAGGCTGAGGTCGGGGCTGTAAGTGGGTGTTGGAGTCTCCGGATCCACGGGGGCGCGCGGGATCAGAGCGCAGCAGACGCCGCAGACAGGTGTCAGCCCTCTCGGTTTACAAGCGGCCGGTGGGTCGCGGCGAAAGAGTGCGAGAGAACAGCCCGCGCCGGCTATTTAATACGAGGAACAAGAAGCGGGCTCTGCGGAGCCGGCGCGCTTTAATAGCGATTTGGCGTCGGCGCGCGTCGCGGGTGCCAAAGCAAGCAGAGCGCGCCTCGGTTCCCGTCTTCCTGGGCACTGCCCTCGCCAAGTCTCCCAATGAGTTTGTCGCTTCTAATATTTTCCCTTTTCGCTTTGACGCCTCCACGGCGCGCGTGTATTGAGAAACGTTTGAGCTTTTCAATATGCAGGCGGTTTATTTATTTTTTTGTCTGCCGTTAATGAGCCATAGTAGCGGCGAATGAAACGCAAGACCCAGACTGGTGGAACTGGTCTCAACGCCCAGGAGGATGAAATATTTTGTTATTAAATATTTTAATTTGAAAGAACAAAGGTCCTGGAAGGTCCTGGATCAATGTGGTCACGCAGGTCATGGTTGATAGAATATTTAATACGCCCGACGCAGATTCGTCTCATCTCGAGCAGCAACAAGTGAAAGCGACGCAAAGCGTATCTTAAATACTAGTATAGACTTATAGTATAGTATATAGTCGCTGTTGCTCACCGACACAGCGTCAGCCACATGACCTAATTCTCATTCTCACCGCAAACGACTGGACTCGGTCCACGAACGAGGCCTCGCTGCTCGCTGTTCTGAGGTCAGGGGGAATGCGAAGCGTCAGCTTTAAACTGGGCTAAATGGTGGCGTCGAAGGCGTCTGGGGTCACAGCAAATTAATCATCAGCGTTTTAATTGCATCACAACCCGCGTCCGCTCATAACGCGGAGGGCGCAGGATGTGGAAGCTGATCCAAAGCCGCGTAGTGCGGATTTTCTGCACTTTTACGCGCGGTTGTGTTCGGTTTTTATGAGGCTCGCCGTTAAAACGAGCGGCTGGAGACGGAGAATATAAACAGGTCGTTTGTCTCTGCAGTGAAAACGCAGGACCTCACGTCTCAGCGACAGAGGTCGTGATCATGTCACACGTCACGGCCTTTGTTTTTGCGCAAATGCCGGATCAGAGTTTTCTTAAACGGCAGTTTTGTGTTGTGGTTTTTCACGGTCAACTTGACTTTGTGTTTAGACCAGGAAATGGAAGCGGTGTGTAGTACCCGCATTACACGCACTCAATTATTGTCTCCACTCAAGAGGTGAGAATGAACCAGACGAGATGTGGGTTCTCGCCGTCCGTGACAAATTGTGCGTGCGGGTGCTTGCGTTTCCTGTTAAAATACCTGTCACTCGTCGCCGTGACGCCCAAGATGTCTCTCCTCACTGTGGGAAGAGGATCCAGGGGGCAAAGAGTCACATGCCTCTTCCTGCCACTCCCCACACCCTGCCAGGCCTGCTGTCAGCCACACATTTCCTCCAGATGAAGAAGGATGTGTGTGTGTGAGGTCCACGTGTGTGTGCGCCTGTGTCCACTTAATACCTATTAGTACAGTTGTCCTATTATGGGATGGGGACAGATGATGTCCCCAAAGAAACTGGAATTCAACAGCCAAACAGGCAAAAGTTATCTTAGCTTGTTTCCTCGTCTCGCTGAGAAAGCGCTGACCTTTGACCTCTAGCGTGTCCTGATGTTGAGGGAGGAATAGTGGCGCTGTAGAGATTAGGAGGAGAGCGTACAGTGTGTGAGTCCATCAGCGAGTGTGTGTACTGTAGGTACGCAACCGTGTGAGTTTTCCAAACACTTAATAAAGTGATTTGTGGTTTTTCTCCTCCTGCGAGTTCAAAGCGGGTCCTCGCGCTTCGGCTGCGGGGTGGAGGGTGCGCTTGTGCAATGGAAAAGAGAGATGCTGCTTTCCTGTTGGGTGTGTGTGTGTGTGTGTGTGTGGGGGGGGGGGGGGGGGGGGGGGGCTTTTTGGGAAAACCGCAGCGCTGCCTACCACAGCCGGCCTTCAAAGGGCTTTGAAGGAGAACTCACCTCTCTCTCTCTTTCCCTTTAAAATCAAATCCTTCCATCTAAAGGAGCCACTTCCTCTCACGGGCCGGAACGCCTCGCCTGCCCCGCGGACCGCACCGGGTCGGGGTTCCGCCCCGGTTAAGCAGACCTACGCCTTTTCACACTAAAAACAGCTCATTTAGGCTTTTAACCTTTCCCACTTTCATTTCCATCCTTATCACAGTGTTGCTCCTGGTTCCAATTCCAAACCTTGCGGAGGATTCTGTGGCTCTGTCAGCCATCGGGGGTGAGGGGTGAGAGGGGGAGGGCATGTCATCCCGTCTCATGCGCATCTTGACGGCACATGTGGGGGAAATACTTGTTGTATTTGAACGCGGATCAGAGTTTGACATTGGAGGCTGTAAATTTTTTGAACTCTCGTCCCTTCGACTCTCAGCTCCATCACTCTGTCACTTAAAAATCCAACATAGAAGACCTTTGCAGCCCTTTATTCAAATGTTACTTCCAACACATTTAACCCTGTTTAAGCCAGAGTCTGGACCTTCTGCTCCTCCCGTCCCTCGTTCTAACCAAAAGCGCTGCAGGAAAACATAGACCACAACTTGTCCCATCAGCAGTTTCCCTGCTTTTCTACCCGGGGCAGCAGCTTTTCGCCTCGTCCTGCTCGTGAACTGGTGGGAATCGGCCTGAGCTCACGTTCCAGCTCGTGCCGGAGCGTCGCCTTCCTCCTCTTCGATCCTGGATCGGGTTGTGTTGATCCAAACGGTCGGAGCGGCCGCATTCCTCCGGTGGGCGTTCGGCACGTCTCCCTGTGGCCTTCCTCGTTCACTGTTGCAGAGATGGAAAAGGTAGAATTACTTTATTTACACTTACTGTGAATCCTCCTGCTTTCTCCTCGAGCCTCACAGGCACTTGTGGACCTGCTGGTGACATCATCGCGAATCATTTTGTACCCTTGACACTCTGAGCGAACGTGACCAGCGATCAGTGATCCTCCCGCTAATGATGCGCTCAGCTGTGCGAGCTGACCCCCTCCTGCCCCCGGTCCTCCCTGCTCCTCCCAAGCCCTAATGAACTCTGAGTAAGACACCCCCCCCCCCCCCGGATCTACCAGACGCCCACACATGCACATTTACGAAAATAGCAAGATCTTGGTTCCTGGGGCCTGCCGGAGATGCCGGTTCAGACGTAAATCACCACACCTTATGGTGGAAAACATTAAAAGATAGATTTCTATTATGTTCATACACACAAACCACGTGTGTTTTCCATATTGTGGCCCTGTCGACAGCTTATTAAAAAAGTCCTCCATGGTTGTGAGCCGCCACTAATCAGCCCACCAGGGATTACTGTACAGCAGGCCGGAGGGACCCCAGGGCTCCGTTCTGGGCCCCAGCTTGTTGTCCTCCCACCCAGACCACCTCCATCCTGCTCCCACTTCGCGCGGGGCCTCCACGCCAGCTCGGCGGAGCGGCACTCGGGGAACAAAGTGGCTCAGCTGTCCCTCGCCTATCCTCACCTCCCCCGGCGCCCCCCCTCTGCTCCCAAGCCAAATAAAGCCTCTCAGCGACTCCTGTTTTCCTAATCTGTGAACTCTGACAGAGGCACCCGCGCTTGAAAGAGAGTCCGCTCAACATGGGATGATCTCCCGGTGACAGGGAGAAGCTGAAAAAACGTTCCTCGGAATGTCTCGGCCGAAACCGCCAGACCACCCTGTCGCCCTCCTGCCCGGGTCTTTCTCTCGGCCGCTAACTCTCACCCCGCCTCTTATTATCTTATTTAATCGCCCTTGTTTCTGCTCCTCGCCGTCCACCTTCTCCAATTGGGCTGCCACTGGTTGATTGAAGCCTTTCAATCGCTTCCAATTAGTGGCCGTTGTGGCAGCGCAGCGTTTTAATGCTTCCAGCTTAAATGATTCATCCGCTCACACAGAGGACTGCGCCCATGATATTAATGGGACAAATATTCAGCGCCGCAGTAGCTTAGCCACCGGGGATTGGAGCACGTCGGCACAAGTACATTTCCCTTGCCATTAATCCACGGAGGAATGTTTGAGTGATGAATTAGCTTTGCAGTTGGCGTTTGTCATCGCTATTCACATGGAAGTGGCTTCGCTGACACAGGAACTTTAAACAGACCAGATGGTGGGAGGTGTGTGCGCTGCTGGGCCCGTTTTCGTTACATCTGCATAGACTGATGCACTCGTCACGCCTTCGGATCTTTAAGCGGCAGCGTGAGATTTCGGCGCCTGCTTTCGATACCGAAAAATGACAAAACACCAGCGGACGCGAAACGCTTTGTTTTGTGCAAAGCCTCCCCGGTAGTTTCCTGCGAATGTCGCAACTAAATCATCCTGTGTGGGATCCATTGTCTCCTTCAGCTGCTGCTACTTCAACCACATTTAATGAAAGGCAGCATCTGTCCGCACTGAGGGAAACATGTGGCTTGTTAAACACACTGTCAAAGCTGAGAGCGGGGGAATTTTCATTCTGCAGCAGATTTTTGGTATTCCAGAGGTCGGCCAGCCACACCACTATGCTGACATGCTGCCATCGCGTTGGGGTCCGCGCAGATTTTTGCGGACCGGGTTTTCACGGCGCCTCAGAATAGGTCTCGGCTCTTCGTAGCGCCGGCATCTGATCCGGAGTGGAATTAAACAGCCGTGTCGCTGTTCTCTCTCTGTTTAACCTACAAACCCGTCTGCCAGACGTGCCTGACAGCACCAGACCCGGGGAGATTCTCCCGGCAGGCCCGGCAGCACACGGCCCGCTCCATATTTAGTCATCCAGAGTCCAGACGGAGGCCAGTGCCGTTCTTCCACCTTAATCCGTCTCCCCTCTGCTTCTCCCTCTCCCATTTCATGCCCTTCCTTCAACTCACCCTCCATCTATGTCACTTTCACTCTCTCTCTCCTACGGCTTCCATTCATCTCTGTCCTCACTCGCCCTCCCTCGAGTCATTCCTGCTTTATCACTGTCATGCCTCTCGCTGTTCCTCTCCCTCCCGTGTGTCTCTGTCCTCCTTCTTACCTACTCAAACTCCTCTTTCTTTGTGCCTGTTTATCCTATTTTCTGCTCTGTCAAATATCTTTCTACTTTGATTTGCTTCTTTACATTTTATTTTCTAGCTTCCCTCTTACTCCCTTGGCAACTTTCTGAATAATTCCCTCTCTTCCCTTCCTGTCCTCACCTGTCATAACTTCCCCGTCTTCTCGCTGCTCGTTCCCACCCTCGTTCTCTCCCTCGGCGCTTCCCCATTGTCTCTTTTCTTGGACGAACATGATGCTGACGGAAGCTGGGTCTCGATGCTAATGAGTTGCTAATTCTATCAGCCATCTCTCCATGTCCTACCCAGTGGGTGTTAGGCCTGCCAGCTTTACCACGGCTGGTCTTTTGATGGAGTGCCTTGGCTCATGAGCGCCTGCCTGCGTGCCCACTTTAACCTCCTTGTCCTCGGACATGTCAGTGATCAATGTCCCCGGACTCGGGACGCAGACTCATTCCATCTCCCATATGTTGAATATTTCATGCTCAGGACTTGAAATTTCTTTGAATGGCTACTTATGTCTTTCCCAAGGCTGAGGCCCAAGCTTGAAACTGAATAATTTTCCGCAGTTACCTCCCACTTTCTATGATTGACAGGAGAACCCCTTCTGCCTTGTGACAGTTCCTTCCTCCATTTTTCTGCTTTGTATACTTCCCTCACGCTTCTTTTTTGAGAAGAGGCCAAATGCACCGGGTTTAAGCACTTAAGCACAGAAGAGTGGTCCCATTTACCAGGCCGCTGGGCTCTTTTTGAGGGTTGCTAGCTTTGGACCCCTCACACAAGAAAAGAAGCAAACTTTTGTTTTTCCAGCTCGCCTTAAATCCGTCTGACTGCTTTCCCCGCTCGCCTGAAGTGGATACAGAGGCAGCCTTTTGTTCTACTAAGATGAAGAGGGATGCTGTAGCATAAGAGGGAGAGTGAGAGTAGGAGGAGTTGGGTGTGATTCATTGTGATTTAATAAATACCTCCCAAAAGAGGGCTGGGTGCCTTCTCAACCCCTCAGCTGTCTGTTTTGAAATGGGGTTCCTCTAGATGTGACACCCAGGGGAGTAAAAAGGGGATTAGGAAGGAAAAGCCTCGGGCCACATACATCTTTTTTTCTTTACCCCAAAGCTTTCTCTCCCTTCGGCCCTCAATCCTCCTCTTTTCGGCATAGAGAGGCCCCTCATCTCATGATGTCATCCAGGTGCCTTGACCCAGCGGTTTAGAAAGGCCTGAATGGAGTCTCATGGCCTCACGTCTTCTAATACAGAGTATAATTAGCTAACGCTTTGGGTGAATTTTCTGCTTTGGTGGGCGAATATAATGCTGCCTTCTTTGGGGTCAGCACTTTGTAACAATGCTTCTGCAGTGGCTGATTTCCTGTGTGTCGGATTCCCCAGTAAGAGCCCAAAGGTAGAAGCGAGTCCTCGTGCATAAAATGCGTTCCTTTTTACCGGGACCAGCTCTGAAAGTCGAAGGTTCCACCAGGGTCACACGCAGTCCATCACCGCGGATTATAGGGTGACTTCTGTCATGCTGCTCAAGCATGACCACAACGCTCGGCCAGTTTTGACCTAAAAGGAAGTACTGAATGAGAGGGAAGAATTGAAATTCAGAGTGCGGCCGCTAATGTCTCTTTTTAAACGGTCACATCCTTTCTCTCGGGCCTCTCTGACAGCCGTCCTGTCATTTGACAGTCTGTTGTTGAACCACCACAGTCAATTGAATGGTAATTTCTCCTACAAGATCATTTGGTTGTTGAGGTGTTTGAACCTATTTTTTTCCACACTTGAATTGACCCAGTGTTACTTTGTGTGATATCCTTTTATGGTGAAAATATGTCTCCAACAATGACCTATCTGTTTGTTTCTGTCTCCTACAGGAAGGGCTCGTTAGCCTGAAGCGAAAGGTCACTTTCCTTCCATTGACTCACAATTATAGACATAAAGGAGTCTTACACACACATCCACGCCACATCGCGCTGTCACTCACATCTACACATACAGACTCTGGGGTCCACCCACACACACACGCACACACACACGCACACACACAGCCTCATCTGTGTATGAACAGACCTCTGAGCAGGATGAGGGAACCCTGGAGGTGCCTGTTGGGCCTGTGCCTTCTGGCCTGCTCAGCCTCCAGCCACAGCGCCACCAATCCCTTCGCGGGGCAGCAGACCCCCCCCGACCCGTGCCACGACGACACAGGCGCCGCCCGCCGCTGCATCCCGGAGTTCATCAACGCCGCCTTTGGCAAGGAGGTGGCGGTGTCCAGCGTGTGCGGGCGGCCCCCGTCGCGGTCCTGCAGCGTGGTGGAGCGCGGCGACGACCGCCCGTCCGTGCGCACGTGCCAGATCTGCGACGCGGCCGACCCCCGCCGCGCCCACCCGGCCTCCTACCTCACCGACCTCAACTCGGCCCACAACCTCACCTGCTGGCAGTCCGAGAATCTGAACACGTCGCCGCACAACGTCACGCTGACCCTTTCACTGGGTAAAAAGTTCGAGATCACCTACGTCAGCCTGCAGTTCTGCTCGCCGCGTCCCGAGTCCCTGGCAATATACAAGAGCATGGACTATGGGAAAACCTGGATGCCGTACCAGTTCTACTCCTCGCAGTGCCGGCGTATGTACAACCGGCCCAACAAGGCAACCATCACCAAGCAGAACGAGCAGGAGGCTCTATGCACAGATGGTCACACTGACCTCTATCCACTTTCTGGAGGACTCATCGCTTTCAGCACTCTAGATGGACGACCCTCTGGCAAGGACTTCGACAACAGCCCCGTCCTTCAGGACTGGGTGACTGTCACCGACATCCGCGTGGTCTTCAGCCGGCCCCAGGTGGGACTGGGGGCCGGAAGCAACGGCGGCGGGAGGGACGACGACCCCATGGCGGTGACGGCGACGCTGCCCGCGTATTTCTACGCGGTGGGAGACTTCCAGGTGGGCGGGAGGTGCAAATGCAACGGACATGCCTCCCGCTGTCTCAGCAACAAGGAAGGCAAGCTGGTGTGCGACTGCAAACACAACACAGAAGGACCCGAGTGTGACCGTTGCAAGCCCTTCCACTACGACCGGCCGTGGCAGAGGGCCAACGCCCGCGAGGCCAACGAATGTCTGCGTAAGTCCATGTTTCGAACACTCTGCTGTGGCGTTAGCATCAGCTAAACCAGTGCAGATAATATTTATAGCTGTCCAGTTCAGAGGCCACCTTGACTTCAGCTCTATTTGATATGAGCCACTGCTTCTCCAACACCATCCATGCAGCACACGTCAGTAGACCTAATGAGGAAGGGGACTGAGACAGATGACTGAACTCAGCGCTGCACACGTCAGTCAATGTCCCATTTCTGTTTCTGGGAGAGAACAGGAAATACGTTCACCCAATCGCGTATTAGTGAATCGTGTCTTTGTTAAAAGGAGTCGTGACCTTTTCAAGGCTCGTTTTTAGGATTTGACGACAGCAATGTAAAGTCGGGCTAGCAAGCCCAGAGACACACGCGCAGGAAGGGAGATGACAGTGGAACAGAAGAGGGTTTATTGTGGTGATTGGTGTTGGATTGCCGGGAGGATAATTAAGAGCGCTGCCAGGACGAACCAGATGGCTGTGTGTTTACACAGGTGAGCAGCTCTGGTAGCGCGTAGTGGTTGAGCTGGCAACTTTGGCAAAGCCTCTCCAAACACGAGCCCATTGCTTCCCATCAGCCTCGTCACGTTACAGTTCCTGTGCAAGGAAACAGGTCAGCGCTCAACAAAACCGTGTTTACGGCAGATCTGCTCGAAAAAAAAAAAAAAAAAAGAAAAAGATTTTCGCAAGCATGTCTAAACAGTGGATGACAACAACTCAAGTCACTGGCCCAGAGCTACAGCTAAGTCATCCAAGAATGTTATTTGGCAGTGTTTGCCTTTAACTCCTGACGCGCTCTGTAAAACCCATTTAGACGTGCTCTGTGAGTGGGCCAGATAAAATTAAAGCAATTTTAGCTGCCATTTATGTTAATGTTAAAACAATTGATACGATATGTTGTGTGTGGGGGTACAAAGGTTTTAAATATTAGCATGTCTCACAAGGAATTTGTTCTCTGATGACCGTAAGTTGTTTCAGTATAAATTGACAGGTGGGACTTAATTCAGATTGATTTTGCATGTCATAAAAATGTGTTAGTTTAGGGAAATAAAACCATATTAGAAACCACTGTCCCTATTTTAACCCTTTTCCATAATGAATTAAAATTACAGCCAGAAAGAAAAAAAACAGGAGCAGAACTGTGAAAAACAGTGTATGTTTTTCTAAAATGTTGTAATTGCCCTGTGAGCTGGCCTGAGATCATGTTTAGCATTGAACAGTGCCAGATCTGTTTAAAGCCGACTCAGAGTGACAGAGCCAGAAGAGCCAGGCTGACCGACGAGGCCAGCCTTCCCTCACTCTCTGGTGCCAGCTCTGCCTTATTCTGGCTTCTCCACTGTCCTTGACGCCTGCGAACACATCACAGAGGCAGGAGAGCCTCGCTCCGTTCACAACGATGCCCCCCGAACAGTACGTCCCTCTGCGTTTTCTCCCTCAAACCTTTCCACACAACCTCTTTTGAAACGTCCCATAGCTCTTTCTGAAACATCACACCCCCTTCCCATAGATCTCTATTCTGTGGAAAACGATATGTCACTTGTGTCTGTGATTTCCGGAATTGCACTCCATCGGCCAAGTCTGATGACCTCATCCCAGTAGATACTGGCTGGTTAAAGCTTTTTGCAAGTTGCACGCTACAGTATACCTGATCACACACCAGGGTATGCCAAATAGTGAGTCCCAGATGTCCTTCGTTTCTTGTTCCAAAAGCCTCTTTATAGCTGATTCCGGTTCCAAAATAGCAGAATAGCCTTTAAAAGCCTCTCTGGTGTATGTTAAAGCCCATTTTTAAAACGCACCCTCCCCCTTGTTGGTATCTCAGCATGCTTTTCTTCCCGACACGGTGCATAAATGGCGGCGGGCCGCAGTGCGAGCCCTGAGGCACACCACCGCGGCAGCGAGGTGTTAGTATTTAGACTGGGAAAGTGTGAAAGAGTGGCAAGTTACAGAGCCGAGGAGGTCCCTTAGGTGTCACCAGAGCCGCCGTGAGGCCCTGGGGGTGTTTGAGTTGGAAGGAGGGTCTCAGAGGGCCCGGCTGAGGTCACGAGTCTTTGTGGGGTGGTGACAAGGTTAAGTTGATGGGGAGATGGTTTGTGGGTAATGAGGAATTCAGCGCAGGCAGATGTGGAGCCAAATCAATATTTTCCCACCAAACCCCTGAATCTGTCAGTTCATGAGAAGAAATACTTTTTACTACTTTTCTTTCACTCTTATCGGTTTGACTGTCTCCGAAGGGCTGCTTTGCTTGTTTGTCACGCCGTGCACTGAGATTACTGTCTGCACTGCTGGCAAGCTCACATACACGTCTCCAGACACAATCCATGCATGCACACGCCCATCTGCCGCCTCCCTCGCCATGAATCCTGCCCCGGGACACTGGTTTAGAAATCCCCGCTCTAATAGTCGGAGACGGTTGCCTCGTAAAGGAGCGTGTCTGTTTGTATTGAGGGAGACATGATGGAAAAAGTTGTGATTTATCTGTGTGGAGGAACAGATACTGTTGTGATGGAGCACTGGCTTTTCTACTGGCATCGCCAGGGCTGTAATGTAAATATGTCACGTCGACTTAAAAACACACAGAGGTATATCATTCCACAATAGCGCCTGCCAAGGTCACCGAATAAGATGAAGAGGCCTCTTGTGGAATCAGCGACAGTGTGACGTCCTGAGTAGATGATAATTTATGCCGGTGGGGTCGGGTTCTACTCCTGGCCGAGCCTCGAGCCGCCCCGGCCCTGCTTGGCTGCCGCTTGGAGCCCATCTGCCCCTCCAGCCCTTCCCCTACCGCGTCTGGACCCGGCCTGTGGGAAGCCCAAAGTTTTTCTTTGGGACGTAGCGAGCACGGGGCCAGACACCATCCATCCCTAATGGACGAGCCGAGCCAGGTCCGCTCCCAGTGTTGCACCAGGCACACTGGAATGCATTCATAGCAATGAAACGCAGGGGTCATGGCGAGGCTGCTTGAATTGCAGGTGAGCTGTGGTTAGCAGCAGAGCTGGGTGTTCCCACTCTGCTGCGGCTTTTGAATGTGGTGCTGAATATTTTTAATAGTAAATTGAACTTACTGGGCTCAGAGGAGAAAGGCTGATATTGTATTATGTTTGGGGGCGAGAGGAGCTTCTTGTAAAAAAATTATATGAATCAGCTGAACAACTGCCTCCTATTAAACATCAGTTCCTGTCATCACCTGAAAAAAAGTCGGTCGTGTTTTATAATAGAGGCTGTATGGCCATATGCAGCATCAATAGTAGAGCTTTACAGCAACAACAAGCAAACTTAGAATTGACAGAAGGTGTGTCTTTGAGGAAGCAGTGTAATGATGCAGAGGTGTATGTGCAGTATGTGGGCTTCGGACGGACTCGGCTCTCAGTCTGTGCAGCGCTGTGGAAACTCTGAGGACCACAGCAGCTCCACCTCTCGTCTTGTTTTTCCTCCCTCCCTTCATTCCTCTTCCTGACGAGTGGCAGGTGGTTGCGATGCTGATTAGACTTTCAAAACAGGCCTCCATCCTTTCACAGCATCCACCCCCCCCCCCTCATTTTAGTCAGGGCAGGCAGAGGTCAGGTTCCAGTCATAGAGCCGATTCGTCAAAACGCTTCTTAAGGCCTGTTGACTAAGAAGTGAGCTCATTCTCATAGAAACGTGGCGCATGCAGCTTTTCAGTGTTGTTCTAAGTTAACCACACTGAACCGCTGTGAACATCCACCTTGAGCTGCGGAGATCTAGCTTGGAAGAATATTTGGTGCTTTAGCTGAAATGTGGCTGTCAAGGTGTAAGGCTAAAGGATGAAAAGCCTGAGTTGTCCTGATTCTATGTTCATGTACATGTATGTGCCTTGTTGCTACGCTCGCTAATTGACCATAATACGCTGCTGGAGGCTAACGGAGAACTGACACTTCAATTACTTACAGCACAACACTTAAACGAGCAGGGGATGTGTGTGTGTGTGTGTGTGTGTGTGTGTGTGTGTGTGTGTGTGTGTGTGTGTGTGTGTGTGTGTGTGTGTGTGTGTGTGTGTGTGTGTGTGTGTGTTAAAGGGGGGTTGCTAAGTGAAATAAAGTGATTTTGAAAAAGAAACCTCCTGTGCTTTCAAATAATTACACAACTGAGGAATGTTCTAAAGTCAACAGCCCTGTGGAACGACGCCTCTGGGGCCGTGCATGTGTGTATGTGTGTGTGTGTGTGTGTGTGTGTGTGTGTGTGTGTGTGTGTGTGTGTGTGTGTGCGCGTGTGAGTGTGTGTGTGTGTGGTTTAGGGGCTCGAATCAAGAGCAACTTTCTTTATCTGGCTTCGACAACAGCTTGGCCTGTTGTGCCGCAGCTTCGCTCCTTGTTTTGATTCGCTCTGTCAGTATTGCAGCGTTGGTGCCCGGCCAGCCCACGAGGGACTGGTGCGTTCCCCCTCCCATGAAGCCACCCATCAAGGCTTACTGGCAGGAGCAGGGTGGGGTGGGGTGGGGTGGGGGGTTTTTAGCGTTGAAGCAAACGTTAAAGACAGCAAAGTGTGGAATAGCAGCGCGAGTGTCAGCGGGGGTTCACGTCTCAGGAAACGCTATGTGTGTGTGTGTGTGTGTGTGTGCATGTGTGCGTGCGTGCCTGCGTGCATGCATGTGCGAGAGCCACATGTGATTTCTGCTAGTGTGATGTGGCGTTTAATGTCGGTGCCAAAGCAAACTCTCGGAGCCCCAGGCCCCCGTCGGCTCCTCGCACACATGGTAGCAATCGCCTCCCGGGTGCCTGTCACCGCCGGCCTTCTCCGTCTCTCGCCTTTCTTGTGGAACTGACTCTTGTCAAAGATCAACTTTCTGCGCTGATATTTTTTTTCTGCTACCCCTTCTTTTTTTCTTGCTCTGAGAAGCGAACTAATTGGCTAATAACCCGTCACAAAACGTTTGAAACTGCCAAAGGATTGAAATTATTTCAATAATAAAAAAATGATGATAATGTAACTACAGAAAATATTACCAGTAATTAAACAACAGCAACAGTTCAGAGTTTTTTTCTGTAATTAGCATCTCGCATGTTTTTGCTCTCACTCGTGCTTGTGCTGTTTATTTATCTTATTTCATTTCATTCCTTTTATGAATCTCAAATGACTTCACAGGAAATTGGGGTTTCTTCTGTTTTCATGGAAAGATGCCAACAAATTTGTCCATGTCTGGATGCGTCTCTTTTTACTTATACAATCGTTCTTTGTTCTTAATTCAATTTTTATGGTTTGCGAACAGTTTGTCTCTTTTGAGGCCTGTGTGGTCTGCTGCCTGAGAAAATGTGCAGTTCATGGCAGGTCGAGTTAGAAAGGGTCATTTTAGACTCTCGGCTCTGCGATGTTGTCTGATACAGTATCCGACTCTGTGGAAATGGAATAAACTTTGTACTTTTAAAGGTTTTTTTCCCATCAGGTGTTTTGATGATGGTGGTGGATAGCTTTGTCTCCCTGCGAAGATATCTGGTAACCACGTCCACGGTGGTGAATGCACACCGTATGGTCCATCTGTCACTTTCTATTTCTAAACAAGACCAGGCATCACATGTATCTTCTAGCGTGGACCTCGTGGTTTTGTGGGGGAGTGGAGGGGGGCGGATCAGCAAAAACAAAGCGAGGGTGAAGGCAGGACAGAGATAACAATGTTTAGATGAGGGGAAGTGAAGTGGACCAGAGAGAGGGAACAGAGCTAAGGACTCCACTCTCCACTGACAGTCGGCTTCCCAACCTGGCAACCCTCCAGACTAATCTCGTTAAAATCTTCCCCTGACTGATGCCCACCGGAGAGAAAATGTGACGTTGGAGTGAAAAATGGTCACGAAAGGTTGTTTTAGGGAGGGACGCGAGAAAAGATGAGGGAGAGGCAAGCAGTGGTGGGGTCTCAAGAAAGTAAGAGGAGAGAGGAAGGGAGAGATCGGAGACAGGGAGGGGAGGAGGAGGAATTAAGGGGGCTCTTGGTTCAAAGGGCTCATAAGAGCCACCTCTTAAGCCCACGGTGTGAGGTTAACCACAGAAACCAGTGGAGGAAAGGGAGGGCAGAGACGTGGTGCTGCAGCCTAAAGGTGAAGATACTGTAGGTCTGTGTGTAAGAGAGTTACAAATAGGTAGAAGGTCTGTGTAATGGACACAGCAGGGCTGGAAGAGATCATGTTCCTCACATCACTACAGTTTTTACACCTGTCCGTGTGTTTGTCCACACTGTACTAGGCCTTGGCCCTAACGAGGAGCTAATTAACCATGTGTGTGCCCCCCCCAGTGCCTTGAGCAGGTGGCTGGAGCAGCCAAGCAGCACGCGGCCCAAACACACACCCGCGACGGCAGGAGCCCGAGCGGAGCTCCTACTGTACTGTAGGTGCTGGGGGTGGGATCGGCTGCATCGGGGGCCGCAGTCTGGGCCAAGAGGGGAAACGTGGCGCTGGGAGAGCAGCGTTTCCACTTCCAAGGACCAATTTTAGCCGTGAGATTTGGGTTTTGCACAGGCATCCAAAATCAATTGGCTGTGCTTACTGGCTTGGCTTTAGACGAGCAACACTGAAGGAAAAACGAGGTTAGATTTACCCCTGACATATGGAGCGGGAACAAAGAGGCTGCAAACACACTTGTCTTAGCCAATGAGCTTGTTCAGACCACATGAGGCACCTGTTATGAAAAATGAAGCTGTGACGTTCTGATGTTAGTCTACATTAAGTAGAACAGTTAGTTCTGAATTAGGAGTAAACAGGTAACATCTAGATGAAAATAGGGTTTTCATCATTTCCTGTTCCTGTCTTCCTGGACCTATCATTCTTATCACATTCACCTGGGCTTGTTGCACACTTGCTGCTGGTTCATCTCGGCATTGTAAGTTTGAATTAGTTCCTGAATATACATTTGTTAGTTTATGTTGTATCTTGTGCTTTGTTTGTGCATGTTTAGTCGTTTAGTCTCATATCTCATGTCTTTGAGCTCATGCTCATTCAATCAGTATGTGTAGTTTGTAAGTTTGGCTCCTTCACCTCGTTAGTGGGTCTGGGTAGTACTTTGTAACACTAAACCCTCATTGACTCCCATACAGTGACATTTCAACAGTGTTCGTTCAGGCCTTATTCAGAGAAGGGGGTGGGGGCTGACTTGGTGGTGGGTGGCTGGAGTAGCAGGTTGGAGGAGGTGGCGTGTCAATGTGTATGTGCACAAGCACTTCAAAACATGCCCATAAATCCTCGGGTAGCTGCAGCTGTACGCTAAAGTTAAGTGCATGCAGAGTGTGCTAAATAAAAAAATAAAAAACTCTCAGAAGTAGTCGCAAAAATGCCTCGTTGACGTCATCGTGCTCAGGCTTTGAGGTGTGCGTTCCCGCCTCTACGCGGCCCGTTGTTAAAGTCGTCATGGCGGCATGTGTTAAATCATTCAGAGGTCCGGTCCTGCAGCTTTCTGGACATTCTTCACACTTGAACGTGTCCTCTCGTACTCGAGGCTTTGTCGGCCGATCTGGTTGCAAAGCAGTAAATCACGAGGATGCCGGAGGAGGGCCCTGTGGTACCTCAGCTGGGAAGGAAACGCAATCCACGGCTTTCATGTTTCAATACAAGGTGTTAATGGGCACAAGTGCTCACAGCTGTGTGTGTGTTTGAGACGCTTGATCATAATCGCAGTCCCCCACCTAGTCCTGCCCCAGAGCAGCCCAGCAACTCACCGGCGCTGGTGTGTTCTTTGTCACATCGCCCTTCGAAGGCGTTGGACAGGCTATTGAGTCGTTCACACGCGTACAGACCCACACACACAACGCCACACACAATATGTCACGCTTTTAAATCAGTTTGCAAACTTTACTCAGTATCCCACAATGCAACATGTTGCCCACAAATTTTCGAGAGGTTAAAGGGCAACGCTCGGTTCAGACCAGACCTCAACACAAACGGTGCTGCCTCGACATGTCTGCATGCATAAAACAATACTTCATTAGCTGCAGGATTCCATACAAATTGAGCCGCATAATAACCAGATGGAATTGGGAAACAGTCTGAGAATGTGCTCCCCCTTTTTTCCAAGGTCGGCTCCCAGGGAAAATCGGGCCCCTTTCCCAACCTGGTGCCAGGCCTCCCCTTCAGTGTGCAAGATTACATACTGCTCATTGGGCTCAGTGCTTAGTTCAGGTGCTTCTCCTCCCGTTAGAGCCATCAGCGATTGAATGGTGGTCATTTAACACTGGACAGATCATTGAGTTTTACATTATGCGATGAAGAGGAACTGACCTTGACCCCAACAGAGGAGTGAGGACATGATCTTTTCATTTTACACGAAGAAGCACACTGTTCAAGTGTCAAACTCACATATTGTAAAGATTGTCAATAGTATAATGATGTTAGTCCTGGATTTGGTCGTGGAAGAGCTATTGCAAAGACCTGCAAACCAAAGACTTTAAGGAACCAGCTGGATTTGAAGTGAAGTGGAGACATAAGCTCAAATCGTATCTCCCATATATTCTTGCTCGCCTCATTTAGGAGACAGCTGGCTCGAGACCACCCTTTTATCTGAATGGCTCTTACTTTTAATAGATCTTTGGAGTCATCAGTGATTCATGAAATTAATGTCTCTCTTTCCAGTGATTAATAACTAATGGGCTCAGAGAAGCCGAATTCATTAATTATGAAATGGAGAAAATGAGCTCTGCAAATATCGTTTTGATTGATGAGTTCTGGAATAGCAGCCAAGCACTCGACCGCTCTGTGGATTATAAACCTCTCACTATTAGACTTCCTTACTGGAAAATCTCTCCCAGCTCCTCTGTGATATAGTACAGCTAGTAACCATGTGTTTTACTGCAATGTACACTTGCATTTAGTCTCTGTGAGATAAATACTGTAAAGATATTGTCAACCGTCCCGTTTTTTCACGTTATCTGACAACCTGGACGTTCCTCCTCCCGTCTGCAGCCTGCAACTGTAACCTCCACGCCCGCCGCTGCCGCTTCAACATGGAGCTGTACAAGCTGTCGGGGCGGAAGAGCGGAGGCGTTTGCATGAACTGCCGCCACAACACGGCGGGACGCCACTGCCACTACTGCAAGGAGGGGTTTTACAGGGACATGGGAAGACCCATCACTCATCGACGAGCCTGCAAAGGTGAGGATCCGCTGAGTCTTTATTTCCACTGTGTGCTGAGTGTCAAGCTTTTGTTTTAGTATCTACCGTGTAAATCACTTCCTTGCTTTGTTTAGGTTTAAGGCTCAGTAAACTTCAAATGGCTTCTTCCGCTCCGTTTGCCTGAAGTGATGGTTCACACAGCTCCGACTTCCTGCTTCTTTAGAATATTTCTTGCTTTCATCAGCCATAAAGTAGAAAATAATATTATTTAGATGGAAATGTCACGATTATTAGCTGACTTTTCACTTGGCAATGTGCTTTTCTAAATGTTTAGAAGAAGTTCAAGCACATCCTGATTGAGGAGTTCTAACCCTCCTAATACTTGTGTAATCATGACATCTCTGACTAAGTGTAAAACGAGTTTTAAGCTCTGATTGAAAACACACAGTCACGGTCACTATGAAAATATGAGCACATCTGCCATATCACAGCAGCTAGAGATCAACTGAGGTATTTGACCGTCCCGCCAAATGCTTCTCCTGTCCACAAACCCCATAATATTATCACTCATGGAAAAAGGCCTTTTGCTCTTATTATTTCACATTTGCTCTGAATATATTACAGCCTTATACTGTTCTGGAAGCTTCGCCGCGTTCTTGCTGGACTCGTAGGAAAAATAACACGCGTTTCCTGGTTTCCCCGTTAAAACATTTAAGTCGAAGATTTTCTACTGATAAAGGTAAAGAATCACTTCCAGAACAGACATTGGTGAAATCTTATAGTCAGGGGCTCCCACTGGCCTCCACTCACTTTTCCTTCTGCTGCCAACCCAAGCTGCAAGCCAGCGCGGGGAGATTTGAAACGGTGGGATATCGGGCCGCAGGTGCCCATGTTATTGTGAAGTAGACTTACTGAGATGTTGAACCATTCATCATATTATGACAAAAAACCTCCACGGGTGACTTCTCATACCTTGAGTCCTTTGACCTGCTGCTGCACCGAGACACAGACAGAGATGTTCCTCACTCCTGACAGCAAATCGGTCCCACAATTTTAAAGACACCTACATGTATGTGTCCTTTTCTAACCAACCTGATCAGTACACGTCCTAGATGTTAGTCCTCTTCCTGGAATTTTGCTCTTCTCCACGTTTTATCTCCATGTGTCGGAGGTCAGGATAGAGGTCGGGACGCGTGGCGCAGCTGAAGACTTTTAAGTGTCACGTCTGAAATGGAGTCAGGACAATAAAGTACAGGTGTTTTGTAAAGCTGCTGGTGTGAGCGGGTAGTGCTGGGGGGGCGGTGCAGAGGATGAATGGGCCAGGTCTGCTTTTAATCAGACCTGCTCTGGATGGGTGTCTTTGCACGTTCTAAGACGTGTACGGGGACAAGTAACAGTTCTTTGGACAGGTTTATTACATGAAATACTAAAATTATGGCAGTGTTTTACCTCAGCCAGAGATTTATTTATTTTCAATTTGACGTAGGCGGCAGGGCAAATTGATTATGAAGACCTGTCCTAGCGAGGGTACAAGAAAACACGTTCGCGTCCAGTTGTGGCAACTGCCAGTGGCTGCCGACGAAGAGCAGCCGGTGCGAGTGCTCGAGCCCCTCGTGCACACGACGTGCAGGGAGCGGCGCGAGTTGGCTAAACGGACCCAGCGCCTGTGACGAGGGCCGCGAATGCCAGCGCCTGTGCCTGCCCGTCACGTCCGCAGTTGCACAGACTTGAAAAGTCATCAACATCTGAGGACGTTTTTATTGCTTCTTAACTGGCCCGAGCCACTGCACATAAACCTTCAGGGGAAGTAAAAAGAAAAAAGGTCTAAGGCAAAGAGGTGGGGGAGGAGATGGCACACAAACCCCCGACCACTCGCTGCCCAGTCACGTGTGTCACTTTCAGGTTGTTTGCAATGCAATGTAAAAGTCGGCTGTAAACTCTGACGTCCTGACGGCTCGAGGTCGTTGAGGATGTTCCTTCTGGCCCGAATGGAACTGCGAACCTGCGCTGTTCAGCAATGAGCTGGGGAAACAATGGCGCGTGTCTCGACAGGCATGACGAACCAACAACAGGCTGTTGTCAGGCCGATCAAGTAACAGGGACTTCGACCCATGTGTTTTGACAGTTGAAGCGTCATTTCACGGGCAAAATCAAATCTGTCTGGGATGATTTAATTTGAAAACGAAGGCTTGCTTGGCAACTATCGCTCAATTAACAAATTTGCATGGCAGTCATTCATTTGTGGAATATGATACAGGAACCAAGGTCGCGTTGTGTAGATTAGTTTTCACATCAGCATGTTGGTTCAGTCTGCAGACATTTGCGCGTTAAAGGGCACCATATTCAAAGATTCCAGAAATTCCCAAAATGTCTGCAGACACCATTGCCCTTGAGAGCAGTGGCAGGACATCTGGCTCTAGATGATGAAGGGTGGTGGTGGTGCAAAGGCGACCGGCGAGGCTTGTCTCGTGCGCCGCGTGACTCAAGTGCTGCAGATTTCGCACGGGCTCTGATTTACGTCCCGCGGCCCGGCTTCAAACGCAACTCAGCCACCCCCGACACCTGTGGACCCGCGGCCCCCGCCGGAATAAGACGCGTTTCTAAAAGATCTGAGCCGCGCTTAAACCCTCTCCCTGCGCACGCACGATCACCCGGGGGTCAGTCGCGGCTCGGCCCGCTCAACAGGTGGCCGGGTCCTCGGACTCGCCTCTGTTGTAGCAGCTAAAATATGTCCGGTGCAAATAAACACATTCACAGTTCCGCCAAGTGGTGGGAAGAAACTGTGGCATGTCAGCAGCTGCCTTTCCTGGCAGGCGCTGGAGCAAACTGTTGGGTTACAGGGTTTTTCCCCAAAGTGTAATTTTGGCCTTTCTTGTCTTTTCTTGATAAGCTTGGACAATTACGGCTATTTTGTTACAGTCAAGTCACTCGAAGTTTTGCTTTTGGTAATCTTGCACCGGCCCGTGCCTGTTTCCAAAGGAAGCGGGGCTGAAAACAAAGAGGGGAGCGGCAGCATGGTCACCTTGGTGGCAGGAAGCTTCTTTTCTCTGCAGCGTTTTATTCAGGACGAAGCGAGTCAAGGTGAAAAGCAAACACTGCTGGTGTGTGTTTGTTTGGCTGCTCTGCTGTAAAATGTTAAGTACCTGTTTATTGCCCGAAGAGCAGCTGCGCGTCGGCGTTTGCTTAGATGCTCTTGAACACACCACAGGTTGTGTTGGGGACCAGGCTGCCTCCTCTTTAGCTCATCCGCTCATGGTTAACGTCTTGTAAAGCTCCCACCGACCAACGCGGCCTCATGTTGCCTAACGTGGCTCCAATAAATCGCCCAGAACCAGCAAAATCTCCTAAAAGCGCTGCCAGAGTGAGGTGACCCGAGTTCTGCTTGTTGCTGTTGGCGTCGCCGGGGCACGGACTGAACTTTTCGGGGAAGTGATGAAACACGGAGAGCGCGTGTCACCAGGCAGGCACCGGAGTGTACACAGCGCTGAGGAAGCAGACAGGAGCCAGGGGAGGCTGTGCTTGGCCTCACCATGATGCACCACATGCATTTCCCTTGTTTGCCTTCTTTGTTGTTTTACCTGTCTCGTGCTTCCCTCCACTTCTTGTTTCACATTTAAATTCCTTCTCACACAAACAAAAGCGGGAGAAAGACTTCCTTCTCAGTCCACTCAAGTAACTACCAATAGGGTTTAGCACTTGTTCCAAACTAACGGACTTCTTCTTCTTTCTCTTCACACCTAACCCCCACCCCGCCCCAGCTTGTGACTGCCACCCGGTGGGAGCTGCAGGCAAAACGTGCAACCAGACCACGGGGCAGTGTCCCTGCAAGGACGGCGTCACCGGCATCACCTGCAACCGCTGCGCCAAGGGCTACCAGCAGAGCCGCTCCCCGGTGGCCCCCTGCATCAGTGAGTGACCCCCACCCCCCCACAGCCGCCGCGTCATACCGATACAGTGTCAGTGACTCAACCGGCACCATTATGAAGACCATGATATCGCCCCCGCATTAAATGGTTTCTGACAGACAAGCACACAACCTGATATCTTGAGAAATCAAGCACTTGTGTTACTCTTTGTTTTCAAGGTACAGACAGGGATCATTTCATAACAGGGAACAGCCCCAAACGCAAGTGTAGTGTTTTCGGAGCCTGTGGTGGCGGCTTGTATTCGCTTATTGCAGATGAGCTCCGCTACGTGTGCCATTAGCTCGCATGTCGGGCTACGCGGCTTTTTTAATTTCCTGTAACAAGCGTGTGCACTTGTGCACAAGGGCCATGACACACGCAGGCGAGCGCAATAGAGGGCAGCTTTCCACAGCCGCGTGCCAGGTGGGGCCGTGGCCGCAGAGTCCGACCGCGCCGCCCAGCGCCACGCTGAGCTCCACGCGGTGCTGCGCTGGTTCTCCCCGGAGCAGATGGCAAGACAGTCGAAGGGCAAATCAACAGTGGTCCTTGCTAGCAGACCCCACTCGTTTTAGAATGAGGAGCTGGGTGAATGTGCTTTTTACGATGCAGTTGCCAGCATGGCCTCACAGCAGTCGCCTTACATTATATTCACACTCACATGCCCCAGGACAGGAGCCAAGCTGATTAAGCCGCCTTTTAGCATGGCGGCAGCACCTCTCGTCTTAGGGCTCCTCTCATCATCTGTCTGCCTTCACGGGCCACGCAGATTGAAATTGGCTCCTTTCAGCTGCCCCCATCTTCAAAAAGCTCCGTGCCCTTGTTTGTTTTTCGCCAGCAGTCCCCACCCTCAACCCCCCAATCCAATGGAAAGCAGATCCTCTGGGCGAGTGCTAAGCCAGCGCTCTAGCAACTCCGTTTACAGTAAAAGCCTGGAGCCTGTTAGCATTAGCATTTGCATTGGGAGGGGAGAGGTGTATGTGTTTAGAGCAGAGCTCCTGGAGGAATTCTGCCAGGCACTTTCTAGCGTAGCCAGAGGGCACGGCTGGTGAGGGTGGGCAGCGTCTGTCTCAAGGCGGTCCAAGCAAAATCGCTCCCTTGCCATCTGTCCATCTGTCTGAGCACGCACGCTCCTCGTAGATTGCACAGCAGCGTCAGGCCAGCATCTGCTAGGGGAGGCCGAGACTCCTTGGGGGCCCAAACAGTCGCTTCAAGCTCAGGTGTGATGCTGTAACCGTGGCAACGACGGGACCAAGCTGACCCGCGCTCGCTCGCATCACCGATAAACCAGTCGTTTCCAGTCAAAACTCAAATGACTGACATTCAACCGGTGAACTAAACTATGGCTTGTGTGTGTCTTTCCAGAGATCCCAGTGGTCAACCCCACAGCTGTGGTGAGCAGCACAGAGGAACCAGCAGGTCAGTATACACTCCCCATAAGCACGTCCGCTTTTACGAGAGGAACAAAAACATATTCTTTTAATATTTCTGGACTCGGGTTTTAAGGTGGGGGAATAAATATTAATGCGGGGCGGTTCCCCTCGTTTGAAGTCCGGCGAGGAGAACGAGCGCACCGGGGCCCCGTGGAATTTTTTCCATTGTCTTAAAAACCTGTGTCCTTGGCACGCGTTCCATGACCGCTAGCCTAAGTTAGTGGAACCTCGCTGCGTCTCAAAGTCTAGCTGCAGCTCCAAGCCAAGGCCGGCAGACAGAAAGACAGACAGCAGAGGTGATTTGTAGCACTTTCACAGGGAGATATAGTGGAGTGGAGCGGCTTTAGGCAAAAAGCGGGTTGGCAAGTGACCGGGGGGAAATTTGTTCACTTTCTCCCTGTTACGGTCCAATTTAGGCTCCGGTCAATTACTCTGCCCTCACTTTTCATTTCGTGGTCGTTTGATTTGAGCGGTGGTGCTGATCTGGAAATCTTGATTCATTAGTGGATTTATAACATTTATCATCACTCGGCTGCAGCGCGAGCCCCCCCACTTCGCTGCTCGCGGCCAATGCTGAATAGTTTTTTAAATCTTTTGCCATAGCACTCACTTTAAATCACAGTCTTGCCAAATGGATTTGTCGTATATTGAAGGATTGGATGGATTTGTTATACATATTGAAGAAGATCAAAATTAAAGAGTGAGAGAGGCTGTGAGTTAGGGCTTCAGTTGTCAAATGAAGATATAAAATGTTGGTAGTGAAGGTTAGTGTTACAGTCTTCTACCTTTGGACACAACTGGCAGCAGGCTTAAGCTTAGGATTTTTTTTACTGATGACAATCTTCTTATCCAACTCTCAGCAATAAAGTCTATTTCCCAAGATGTCAGATAACAATTTTCACACATTTGGAAATATTTTTCCTAATTTATCCTTTTCCGTTTCCTCCCTTTTCTCTCATTACTTGGCTTTTATAGACTTCGGGAAAAAAAAAAGAAAACAAAAAAATTCAAAGTGCAGCTCTTTCTTGTGTTTATTACTTCCCTGGGAAAATGTTACAGGGCCAGAGAACACAAGAGTCTCTGATCGCCAATTCACCTCAGGCTCTACCAAACACACCAGCGTTCTCCTTCCCAAACTACCATAGAGCAGGAGAAACCTAAAGCGCCGAAATGTTTTTGTATGAGGGGCGGTGGATGCAATTTGTCCTTGTCATGGCACAACGAAAGGGGTTCGGGGGAATAAGAGCATGGAGAGCCCCGGAGCCAATTGTTGGTGTTCTTAGTGGGCCGGTCTTCTGGGTCAGTGAGCGATTCACAGAGAGCTTTTCCAGGTGAACAACCAGCAGTAAGCAACTCTTCATGGGAAAACCACTAACTATCCCCAATGTAGCGCTTTGACTGCGATACTTCCAGGCCAGCCACTGTATGCAACACACACACACACACACACACACACCAACACACACACACACACACCAACACACACACACACACACACACACACTGCTACAGAGCTAATGAGGTCCATGCCCATCTCATGTAAATGCCCGCTTGTCACACTTGCATGATAATGATATGCACATGAAACCACGTGCTTATTTAACATGCTTCACAGAACTATGATGTTTAATATCATTTATTTAAAGTCTGGAAATAATGTGCAGCGCGCACACACACACACACACATGCCCAACATGATTTTTTTTTTTAACATCCCAGTCTCAAGGTTGTTGAAGCGGTCGTCTGCTCTCTCGTTTTCCCTTCTTAATAAAACGTCTAATGCTCAGATTCAAAGCCAAACCTCCTGGACATTTTTACAGGCTCCGTGGTCCCTTGTCTCGTCCTCCTCCCCTCCTTCCATTAACCCCCCCTCCCCAAAGTGAATAGTGCAGCACCCTTGTTGTTGTGCAACCCCCAAAACATCCTTTCACTCTCTCACGGCTTTTTTTCTTATTATTTCACTAATTAGAACAGTTCATGTCCAGCAATTTGACTTGGTTTGCCTTGGAAAGGAACGCGCCCGCATGGTTTTCCTTTTGACAGCAACGAAAGACGCGACCACAAGGACCAGTTCAGTTACCAGCGTGTGGCTTTTAGTTCCATGCCCTCACATTCCAAGTGAGCAGCATGGTCAGCCTTCGTGTCCACTCGGTAACGGGCTAAAACTATGTTGGAAACCCAGCTTCATGGCATTCCTTACAGTTACCATCACTTTCATCCTTTTTGTCCATCGTTCCATAATTGGAACGAATATGCTGCTGTTATTTACAGGATGAGGCCAATGTGACACTTCTTGTCATTGATTGACTGGAGAAATTTGGTCTGTTCTTGCAAGTTCATTCAATAATACTTGCTTTCTTTGTATCACATTCCATTTGCACCCCTGGTCACGGAAAATATATTTAATAATAACACGCAGAGAAGCAACAACTTTAAAGCTGACGTATTTTAGGACCTGAAGGAAAAACAAACCATAAGAACTAATTACAGTCCTGTGCAAGCATTCAAAGAGTTCTGCATTGGAATTAATTAATCTCTTAATCACTTTTTAGGTACATAGAAAGTATGGTACAGTCATTTAAGACTAAATTAACAAATATAAGTTATCATTGCTGCTGTACTAATTATCTACTCATGTTGCAGGGTCAAAAAGCTAAAGTTTCTTAAAAGCTGCAGATACTTAAAGTGAATCAATCTGGGCGGGTCTTATCAATAAAGTCAATAAAGAAGAGATCTGAGATCGGTCACTCAGATCCCAGTGATGACTGCAGCGGCTCATCACGGGCGTCCCCGCCTACGATTGGTCAGCGCAGGTCATCTGTCCAATGTGTGGTCTCAGCCGTCACACTGGCAGCCAAGGCCTATTCACATCCATCCAACCATGACCTGCGTTTGCCGCGCTCTGTCTTTCCTCAAGTCCTCAGAAAGCACGTCAAACCCAACACTTTTACTCCTCTGGTATGCTTCACTCGCCTCCCAGCGCCGGCTGCTGCAGATGTTTGCTGTGTGATTTGTTGAAGGTTCTTTTTTTTACCACAACATTAGCCGACCTGCGCTTTTGCATCATAAAAGTGAATTAATACATGTCTGGAGTGAATGTTGGATTTCCCTGTTATTCCACAGACTGTGAGTCCTATTGTAAACCGGTGAAGGGCAACCTGAAGATCAACATGAAGAAATACTGCAAGAAGGATTACGGTGAGTTCAATGAATGATCAGCAACAAGTCGTGAAACCACATGTTGGATTGTCGCCTAAGTGTGTTTTATGCAACTGCGTCCTCAGCGGTCCAAGTGAACGTGCTGGACATGGAGACGGTGGGGGACTGGGCCAAGTTCTCCGTGAGCGTGGTGTCTGTGTACAAGAGCCGCGGCGAGCCTTTGAAGCGGGGCGACAACATCCTGTGGGTGCACATGAAGGACTTGGCCTGCAAGTGTCCCAAGATCCAGATGAGCAAGCGGTTCCTGGTGATGGGCGGGAGCGACGGCGGGACGGGCCCGGGGGCGGGTCCGGGGGTCGGGCCGGGGGGCGGGGCCACCGGTCCGGGGGCAGAGCGCGTGGGCCTGGTGGCGGACAAGAACAGCCTGGTGATCCAGTGGAGGGACATTTGGACGAGACGTCTGAGGAAGTTCCAGCGCAAGGAGAAGAAGGGGAAATGCAGCAAAGCGTGATGGGAGAGCAGCGTCCGTGCTACCTCTGCCTCCACCCACCACCTTCACCCTCCCCATCACACAAACGCTGCACATTACAAAGACTGCATGTAACCCCTACCAGTTTTAAGGACATTATGTGTATATTGTATAATTATTTTCCATTTTATTGGTGTTTTTTGTTCGATTGGTTTGCCTTAAAAAGGGACCATTAAAAAGGGCATGAAGTGTAGACTAGAGCAGAAGTCATTCCCTCCTTCAGCGACGACAGCAGACGTGTCCACTTGTCCAGTACCACCCCCCCCCGCCCCGGTTCTCAGCCTGACGTCTCTGAGGATCTCGACAGCGAAGGTGACTTCAGAGACGCACTAACGACGGCCTCGTACCCTCTGCTCGGCTGCTTCCAGTTCCACCGTTGAAACTGTCGGATCAGCTGCCTCACGGCGTTCGCTGTTCAAATGCTCAACACACGAGCCCATTTGCTCCAGGTATTTGCAGTAACATCTTTAAAACAAACTTTTCTTCCTGTGAGGAACCAAGGGCTCTCTTCGCAGGGACATTTTCCACTGCAGCTGCCACCAGACAGCCCTCGCAGACCAAACTGCTGAGCTACGCTCCCATATCAAGTAATCGATGCCACTGCCCGTAACAGTTTAAGAATTTGTCGTTTGTGCGTGGCTTATTATGTCATCCATCCATATCTCAGCCGTATGCTTTCTGATGTATCTCCTTTGGATTTAAGCTGAAGAACTCCTGTTGGCTTGTGTGAGGAGACTGGGACTGGGCCTCTGCACCACCAGTTCCTCTCATGAGTGGTTTATAATGTCATGCATCCCCTCCATGACTCATTGCTTGTCACTGTTTTTTTTTTCTTGAAGGAAGATTAAGCGATGTGGACAACTGGCTGGAATTTTAAAACAATACCAATATTTCCAAGGTTTTGCTTTATGGATAATATCTTCCACTGGGTGGTGGTCCTCCAGATGTTGCTGTGTGGCCGCTGTCATTTCTTTGTCTTTAAATGTCTGACTATTTTTCTGATGTATTTAGTGACCGGCAGGCGTTTGTTTGCCATTTTAAGAGATTGAAATGAGAGTTCCTTTTTATGCAGTAAAATGAAAACAAAGTCGGATAAACAACACAGTTGTTTCTTTCTCTATGTGTATTTTGACAAAATGAATGAGGCTGGAAAGTTTTTAGAACTCACGGATTGTATTATGACATGAGAAGGTCATATTTCATTCCTCGTGTGCTTTTGTTATGTTTGCATGTTTGTGGTTTTTGGTCTGTCAAAACCGTACAGTGAGCAGAACAAGAACTAAACCAATATGAGCATGAAGATCCAAAGGAACGCTTCCCGAGTCATCCTCTCCCACCCAATCCGCCCCAACGCCGTCCCTGCCATCGTCTGCCAAAAACGCCTCGTCAGATTTGAAATCTAGTCGCTCTCACGCCTTTTTGCCGTTATTTCATTGTGTAAAGCACGTCGCAATTTATTTAAATAGCACAAGATAAACATACATTTCTGAAGGGGGAAGTGGGGCGGCGCTGCGCGTGGTAAGCTAGTTGCTAGCTAGCTAGCTACCAGTTACGCGCCTCCGGCTGCGGTGGCGCGTTTGGTTTGTCCTTCCTCCAGAAGCGTCTCTCTTCTGCTGTCCTCGTCCCCGTTTCACCCATTTGTGCATGTTGTGGTGTAGTTGGTGAACTGTACTGCACCGTAGTCCCTGATTTCAGACTGTGAAGAACACGCTCATACTTTTTTATGGTTTGATTGTAACTGTAAATTGTGAAATAATGCCACCAAGGTTGAGGCTGAGGGCATCGTGTCACGTGATCCCACCACCAACTTGGTCCAGTGTTCATCATCCAGTAATGATTGTTGATCTGCATGCTTGTCCATTGAGACAATTTAACGATCCAGATTTGACTAAAATGCAGAACCAAACTTTTAATCATGTCTGGGAGCGTAACGTGCCACATCGTGATGGACGCCCCCCCTTCCGTAGCATCGACCACGCTCACTATTGTACAATCTGGAGTTTGTTTCACATGAAGATAGGCAGTGAGTGAGTGAACCAGATGTGAAAGCTGGGTCGCTCCTGAAAGCTATTTAGTGAGCCTCATAGTGAGAGCCATCCTGTTGTTCTGCATTAACGAGGCAGTGGAATTAAGGCCGTAACTGCTTTGTCCACCCCCCACCCCCCGCTCCTGCAGCATTTATAGCATCCACAGGTGTGTGTGTGTGTGTATGTGTGTGTGAGTGTATTTAATTAGCTTACCCAAGTAAACAAGTGACAGGCACATGACCTGAAAATGCAGAGAGGCCGTAATTTAGTCCATGATGAAGAATTTTCCCTCTACGATTTCTTTTGTTTGGTTTCGCCTCCATCCGTAGTTTCTCCCTGCTTAACGAGTCTCGACACTTTTTTTTTTTTATTGTTGTAAATATGTCCTCTGGCGTTTTATATTGTGTTGTGCGAAGCGTGATGTGCCCGGGACAACTTGCGCGCATGGATGTACAAACCAGATGATGTTATATGGATGTAGAAACCAGAAACATATGCTTTTGTGATCATGTGCAGAAGATGTGGTTCGGGTCTTGCAAAGAATGTATTCCTTTTGACTTCATGTCGTTTCCAGACAACAGACAACCCAATTGTATATGAATTAAAATGTGACACGGGCTTATCGGACCCTCTGCTTTTCCCATAGATTTGCAGACAGGAACTGACACAATAATCCACCGCCTCCTGTTGAATTAATGTCCTGGGGATGATGCTTCACTCATACACCTTCCTTTTTGGGAACAAACTATTCTTTCAGTTCAGCCTTGGTTGTCATTTCTGTTATATCAGAGTCCTGCTTGTACATGTTCCTCTGAGGCAATGAACCACTGACTTTTCATTTTAAATGACAAAGAAAATAAATTATTAGTTAATGAGCTGTGTGTCGTGTTTATCATCTGTCTCTTTAATAGCAGCCATTTCCCGGAGCTGCAGAAATGATATCAAATTGATATGTGTGCGTTTCCCTTTGGAAAGTATGCTCACATGCAGTGGGCACTCCTCGTGTGTTTCCACTCACAGGGGCTACTGGGGTTTAAATGGGGGAGTGCGCTGGGGTGGATTGGCCCTGTGAACAGAGCAAGAGCCCTGAGAGCTCTGTAAATAAACAGTGAGGCACACACACAAACGTGTACCTCACCTCTGAGGAAATCCAACTCCCAATCCAGGTCCAAGGCAGGAAACCCCGTACTCTCCCCCCCCCCCCCCCCCCCCCCCCCCCAGCCTCTCGCCGGTCTCCTCTGTCCTCGTCCCCACACCCTCTAACTAAACCATCCATCCTCCTGAAGGTAAATTACAGGAAAGCGATCATTTATCAGCACTCTCTCCAGGCACGGCCGTCAAGGTTTGGAGAATAGAGGCTAGAGACACACACACACACACACACACACACACACACACAAACACACACACACACACACACACATACACACACACACACACACATACACACACACACACACACACACACACACACACAATCTAAGATCAGCTTGTCATTCCTGTCCATTCACCATTACGCTAAAACAGTGTAAACAGCTGGACTCTAAAGGACAGTGGAAAGATTTATAATCCAGTGAGAGACTGAGCCATAGAAACAATATCAACATCAGAACTAAGCTCAAGTGTTGAGCCTTTGAATCGTCAGACACTCTCCGCTGCTTCCCCCTCTGTCTTTGGTGAGACATTAGGCGAGGTCAAAGTGATGGTCTTTGCCTCGGGAGATTCTCAGGAATGAGAAACGTCAGAAACGCACATGAAGTTTATATTTCTTCCAGTGTTACCCACTGGTTGAACTCGCTAAAGTTAAGCCTCTGATCTCAGACTTGGGTGAAACCGCTGACAGCTTGGCCTCATTGCTCCAAATAAACCATCACCCTCAGTCAGTGGGTATTAGCAGAACCCCTGTTAGGATTCTCCTGCAACATCTGGCAACTTTCTGTCTCTTAAAAAATGTTTTAGTTGAGACAATTTAATTCAGAACTAAACTAAATTCTATATATGTAGACTTTCACTCAGTTTTTCTGTTTACCGAGTGACTCTGTTATATTATATGTATAGCTTTAATGAAATTGATAGAGACAGTTGTATTGATTATGGTCCCATTCCCACAACTGTGTAAAACCCTAACACTTCAAGTGTGTTTAGGAAATCACTTCAGTGTTTGTAGAGAAAACTGAACGACCGGTCCGGAGAGAGCTGCAGCAGCTCAGTGCGCTGGAAAAGAGCAAAGCCGATCCAGCCAAACACTGTCCACCCCCCCACACACTCACATTTTCACACAAACGCACACCACCCAGCGGCAGATGAGGAGGGGGGGGGGGGGGGGGGGGGGGGTCTTACCAATCACGCTTTCATAAGATGCCAAAGCGGCTTCATTGGCTTTAAATGGAGCCTCATTACCACTGCGCTTCAAAGCTCAACAACGGCATTTTCCAGCATGGGGTCTGTGTGTGTGTGTGTGTGTGTGTGTGTGTGTGTGTGTGTGTGTGTGTGTGTGTGTCTGTGTGTGTGTGTGTGTGTGTGTGTGTGGTGTGTGTGTAGGTCTGTTTCCTAAATCTCCTCTCTTCCCCAACGCGTCTTTTACATTTCGCCACATTCACAACTTTCCAATCCAACGATCTCGCCGACTCTTTCGACTGTTTTATATTTCTTCTTTCCATCCATTTCCCCCTCGCAGGCACCGGGTCCGCGTGTGAATATCCAAAGGTAGAACGCCCATATACGCTTGTCTGTGTGTCTGCGAGCGTGTGCGGGTCACCAAGAACCAACCCCCCTGAAAACCACAAAGAAATGTGGCGAGAAATCTCCGCGGACCAAGATCATAAATATTCAGTGGTGAAGGTCTGATCTCTTTCTCCCTCTCTGCTGCATGTCTTCCCTCTGAGTGAAACCAGCTGTCGTCTGAAGAGACAGCGCTCCCTCTGGAACTGACAACACGCGTGACAATGACCACACCTCGGCGCGCACATCTGCCACCCTTTAATCTCTCCATCCGTCCATTTCATCCGTTTAACCAGAAGGCGTGCTGAATCTAAAGGGAGCGTTCCTCTCCTCACACAAACGCAGTGTCGGAGACTTTAAGGGACCAAACCGGCCCCTTTGTTGGGCCTTTTTTTATCACAGAAACAAACTTTATTGAGCCAGTGAGTGATTGGAAATGATTGAGGAATAGAGAGTAATTTAAAACCAGTGTGGTCCCTGATAGGAGCATTGTGCAGCACAAGCTGGCTCCTAATCCGCCCCTAAGCTTTGTGTTTGATTGGGTACTGTTGAAAATAGGGATGAGTCTGCCTCTTCAAAGCCTGTAACATAAGAGGAATGTGTGAGTGTGTGTTAGTGTGTGTGTGTGTGCATTGGGGTGATCACAAAAAGTGGCTTGTGTGCAGACGGACAAGTAGGAATTACAATGAGACGTTCTGCGTGAGCCCTGTGAGACCTGCCTCACTCGTTACAGCACAACTTAACGCTCCTGAGTGATTATTGGCCCTTCGCTTCGGCATCTGCGCGCTTTTAGCGCCGTATAAAGGCTTCCTGTGAGGATCGCGGCTACTTGGGGATCACAGCAAGCGAGAGAACAGCCTCCAACCTTTGCTCACCTCAATAAATCACGTTTACAGAAAATGCACTGCGTCAAATCAGGTTCAATTAAAAGCAACGCGCGACACAATGCCTACAGAGCAGCGTATGATATGTTCTGCGCTTAAAATCAGGAACTGATTCAAAATTAATACATTTGCAGAACTCCATTCTGTTTTCACAAGTGTTGACAGACAGATTAGCGAAAATGTGCCATTTGAGGAGTATCCATGCTGAATTGGCTTTAGCTGCACGGGCCGCCTCAGCCAAACATTTGATGAAATATACATAATTCAGTGGTGAACTGAGGGGCAAGCAGTGTTTAAAATAAATCTGACTCATTTTTTGGATAACGTATACACAGATCCTTTATAAATGGCCAGAGAGAAACATGCTTTGTGGCCGAGTCGGAGAACGGTGCTGACAATATGTCTTCTCCAAAAGAAGCCTTTTTTTTCATTCCCGTCAGATGTTTAATAGTTTATTCTGTCCAAACGCAGCAGTGAATAGAGAAAGAAAATCCATTTTGTGACAGTGTTCCTCTGGGCTCAGTTTCCCCACCGACTGTACCGTATCGGACTAGCAAGGCTCGATCCAGTCCAGCCTCCATCTGTTGGCATTTAGCACCAGCTTCCCCACCTCAGCGCCGATGTCCGGTCCACATTAACTGCTCTAATTTGTCTTCCAAAGCCCACTCTGATTGCTACCATGTGATGCTTAGTGAAAGGTGAGGGATGCCTACTTATCTGTGAAGACAGACACCAAACAGGAAGAAAGAAGTCAAGATGAAGGCTTTTGGATACTGGTCAGAATTGTTTGGGGCATCTTAATAGGTCATTAACTCTGGCTCCCATCAGTCATCATTGATGTAACTGTACAATGTGAGAACTGCCAATTACTCCATTTACTCCTATTCCGACTAGAACAAGCATGTACAGTATGTGACGTACACCGGCTGCTCCCCAGGACACGGTTCTGCCAGAAACCCCAGGTAATGACGCTTTTTATGTTGCTCTTCTTCTTGCCCGGTCACGGGTGCGTGCTTCCTGCATCGCTCGGTGACAGTCCTGACAATCCATCACTCACTCTTCCAGTAAAACCTCGTCATTTACCGAGTTGGAACCCATTAAAACCGATGTCAAACTGTGCGGCTGCGTCTGACTAAATGAAGGCGTTGTGGCTCTGGGGCACCCCAGCAAAGGCTGATTCTCATTAACACAAACCACGCTCATTTACCGATGCATGAATGGAAATGTGAATACATTATTAAAGCACACAGACCGGTGAAGTTTAACAGGGAACAGTTAGGGGGAGAGTTCCTCCTAAGGGACTAAAATGGCTCCTGTCCTCCCCCGTGTCCACCAGGGGAAGGTCTGGACAACCGGGGCCTTGTGTTTGTCAGGGAAAGCAGGAATCAGGCTCTTGGTTCAACAACACAGGCACCTGTGAAAATACGGGCAGCGCACCACGTATCAAACCAAATAAACTCACCTTGGCTCAGCACGAGGTCACGCTCTGATGACAGATGCCACTCGGCACCACACCCACGGGCCAATAAAACACCTCGCTGGCGGTGATCGCGGCATCGGTAGTAGATTATAGCCTGAGGTTAGAATCTGGTCGAAGGAGGGACGGCTGCCAAAATAATACTTCTATGAAGTGTTCTGGACAGAAAATGGTAAAGAGGACGTTAAAACACGTCAGTGGCTGAGACTCCAGATATTTATTTTTAATAAAAGCACTTTTGTTTGCGTGTGTGTTCGGTGGCTGGACGAACCCAGAATCCTGACATGGGGCTGTAAAACCAGAGGAAACCACACTTCCTGTCCGCTTCTCCTGCTTCTCCTTCAGCAATGGCTGAAGCCAAGTTATGTCCAGGGGCAACACAACAAGTATCAGAACCCTGCCAAGAAATAAAAAGCCGTCAGATTTACTTTGGCGCCCTGGCCTCGCGAGGGCTGCACATGACGAGCCTACCAGGAATCCAGGAGCAGGCAATAACGTGCTGGCCGGCCCGCGCTTCCTTCACTCCTGACAGCCATATTAAAACGGTTATACCTGGCAAAATGTTAATGGGCTCTGGAGTGTGTGGCAAGTTGGTAAATTGGTGCAAAGTCAAGTGCCTGGAAAAACAATCCGCACCAGCGCCATAGGCCAAGTCCTGAACAAGCTGTAACTGTCGGCAACTTCACTTCCTGTTGGCATCTTTTGTTTTGAAAGGCTGTCTTCCTGTTCCTTGGCTGGTGACTAATCAGCCTCACCTTTGCTGCTAAGCTGCTGTTTTCTAGCGAGTGGGTTCAAGTATCGCTTCATTTTGGTGTTTTCATGCCAGGACTCCTGTGTGTGGGAGACTGACTGTTCTTTGCTCGAGCCCTGAACACGAAGCCGTGAGCTCCAGTAAGTAGTTTTTTCAATGTGCAGAAGCCATGTTTTTCCAATTGATTGCTATTGGTTTTGTTTTGGATTTTCAAACAGACGCTGAGCTCCTGGGTCTGGTTCCACCGCTTCCTGCAGCTGCCAGTGACCCCTTGGCTTCTCCAAGCTCTCACGTGACCAGCAGGTTCTATATAATTTGTTCTCATGCCTACGCTTTGAAAAGTCAACACTGACATATGAAGGCTCAGGTGTTTACATAGCCCACTCACACAAGCAGAGCATTTCGCAGCGAGATGAAGCAGCTTTGTGCTTAATCAAAAACACAACAGTCCTGATTGTAGCATCACAAAGAAGCACTTAACTGCCGAATCCAACTTTATCCTCGGTACTGAAGTGCAAAAAGGCTATAAATGACCATTATCTCCGGGGTCCCGAGCCTGTTGGCGGGGGGTTATGTACGCCAGCGTTCTATGACGTTATTCAATGAAGTTATGTTGTTTAAGGCTGAGGTGAGAGGGTTATTGGGGGGAAGAGGGAGTGAGGAGGCTGTGCCACACAAACAGCATAATAACAACCAGGTGAGAGAGCTTCCCGTGTAACAGGCTCCTCAAGGTCCAATTATGAAAAGGACTAAAAAGTCAGATTGTAAGTGAGGAAGAATTCAAAGTCATCATAAAACAAGCATTTGTTTTGATCAGTCCGATGGTTAAAGACAATATTTGCGTTTTTAAAAAGTCCCTGAAGGCCTGTTGGTTTGTGGTGTGAACACCGACATCAGATTGTTGGGCTGCAGCTACACCTGTACTGTAACAACAGTGAGCTTGACCTCTTGACCTTTGGACAGAGCTCCAAGCTAATTTGTAGCCATTAGTATATGTAATCTACAATACACAAAGCCGATCTAGCAAACAGTGGTAGAACATTTAAAGCGGTTGTGTGACGTGTCATTGAAAGATAAAGAAATTATGAATTATATAAGGAGTCATTATGAAATGACTCCATGAATACTTGCATATTCACATGCCGTCGTCCAGGTCGCTAACTTTACGCTGCATTTCCCAGCGTGATACGCGGGTCCTTTCATTTGCCTCACTCCTTTTTTAACTGCCGCCATCTGGTTTTAATTGAGGGGCCACCTGGATCCCCGCACCTCATACAGGTCCAACCCCCCCCCCACCCCCACCTCCAACAGGCCTAGCTGCACATGTGTACCGACCCATTGTACCTGAGAGGCGTACGCTAGCGGCTGATGAAGGCTGCAGAATGCTACGCTAAGCGCGGGGCTTGTTGTTGTACAGTCGTACGTTCCCAGCTGCTCCTCACGTCCACTCCTTCAGCCTCGCTCCCATTTTCGCCTTTCGGGCCTGTTTGTTTGAGCTCTTCCACCGCGGTGCTAGCTGCCGCGCTGGAGTTGGGCTGCAGATGGCACGGACCTCCACCCATTCTGAGTATTCCACCTCGCAGCCTCCTGCATACCTGTGGCCAAGCCCAGCTGCAGTAGTACAAACATGCAGAAAGCCCACATTCCTGCTGACCCTGTGTCTGCTTGTCTGCTCAATATCAGCCACTGGCTGCTGAGTTATTATTACAATATCGTGGCCATGTTAGCATAATACATGAGGCTGAATATGAAGAGGGCGCATGGGAAAGTGGCATCGCCAATAAATAAACCGACCCCTTATGCAAAATCCTAAAGGTTCATGTCACGGAGGGGGGAACTAGTAGTTCCACAGCAAATTAAACACAAATACTTTTGTTTACAACCTGCTGCAACATGTGTGTCACATGTGACCACAAGCACACTTGCCCATACGTTTTCTGGTCGTAACACAGCTAACGATGTGTTACAGCAAAGTCATATTACGTCAGCTCAGCGAGAAAGCGCGATGACATCATCCCAGCTCTTTTCTCATGATCAAACCAGAGCTGCTAATAAAGAGATCGTTGGCTTTTCAGGTTTTAGAAATGCATACTTTTATATCATCCCACTTATTTTGGGATCCAAAGCTTACAGTATTAAATAAATGCTGCATGTGTTAATAAATTTACATGCTGCTTATAGAAACCCATTATTTTCCTTCAGTAATTTGAGCCCAGTGCCGTATCTCTCACTAACTAAGCCCCTCAAACAGACTAGAACCCATTAACAAATACTGTGTTGGAAACATAAACTGCTTTGCAACTATGGTGACTATGAGTCAGAGTACAAGCATGTCCGGGAGCGTTTCTGGGAGATACTGCTCTGACTCAGCCTGTGATGTACATTCAATTAAGCTGCAACGTCACATTGGATCGATTTTTACAAACAAAACCCGCTGTACTGTAGCATTTAGCGCTTGCTTAAATTAAAAGCATTTAGGGATGGATCTGGTCCAGGTACAATAAAAAGGGCTTTTAGTGGCAACACTGCTAACTTCTGTAATCTCATCTTGTTATTAGGGGGATTTAAACCACCTTTAATACTTTTATGCTGATGAATTTGCTCCATTTGTGTGTGTGCGTGGCTGCGTGCGTGCGTGTAGGTGTGTGTGTGTGTGTGTGTGTGTGTGTGTGTGTGTGTGTGTGTGTGTGTGTGTGCGCGCGTGTGCGCGTGCGTGCGAGCGTGCGTGCGTGTGTATGCATGTGTGTGTGTGTGTGTGTGCGTGTGCGCGTGCGTGCGTGTGTATGCGTGTGTGTGTGTGTGAATGCATCCTTCAGAGGTGGCACACCTGAGCACGCTCGTAAAGCCTCAGCTGCCTTCGCCGCCTGGTACCCGCACCCTCACAGCTACAGTAACTTATCACCTCCTGCTTGTGTGGAATATTCCTCGGCGCAGCGTATTCGACCTCATCCCTGATTTTGCCCCTAGAACTTTAACGCGCCAGCTGCTCCCTGCTTTCGCTACCACACACCTGCACTCTCCTAAGTACCTCTTCCAAACCCATTCACTTTCCCTCTGTAGCTGCTCCTGGTAAATGCATGCTTGTGTACAGCCTGACATTGGGAGCAGCCTGTCCTCATACAAACACACGTCTCTCCTGGAGGTATGCGTCTGTATGGATGTGTAGCCCATCGCCAGGAGGGTGGAAGCTGAGCTTCCCCATTGGGAGCTCTGCCAGTTTTCTTTTAATTACTCTACCTGGAGGCTGAACCCACACTATCACAATAAGCTTTATTTTTACCAACAGGTCCAGATGGAAGCGACATTCCAGGGAATTAGGCTCAGTTTCATTTCAGTGTTTTTAGGGAATACGAGTCTCCCACGACCGGCCCCGTCTTCCACACAGTTACTTTGCATAACTGCTCTCTGAATATGGTGCCTCCGCTGATATTGCAAACTGTTATTTCAAAACACAGAAGGGTAATTGGATTTGTTGGCCTTTCTGAAGGGGGTCATTGCAGCGGTTATTGTGCTGTCAGCTGACACTCGCTCCACTCGTTTTCCCTCATCACGCTCGTTGTCATCAGAACTTGCCAAAGACGTCTTGATAAAAAGGCCCAAGTGCCGTTTGCACGCATTCCGTGTAGCGCTCATACCATCGAGCCCGTTGGTTTCACTGAGGAATGGTGGCAGATGTTTTTTTCGCAGACCCGCACCGCTGTCGCCTGTAAATCAGCTCGGACAGACAGAAAGAAAGCATTTGCTCCATCCATCACTTTGTCAGCGTTTGACACACGTTCAGAAAACTCTACACGCGCTGGAAAAGTGAATCTGAGTGTGACTATAAACAGTCCTGACCTGTGGTTTGCAGGTATATTTGTGGCGAGAGAACAGAATCAGGTGTTTCTGCAGTAAATGTGACGTAAATGTTTTGTTTTTAACCGAATACTTTCTAATTGTAGCCCTGACTGTGTAGCACGTCTGGTATGAGGGAGTCTAAGAGAAACACTGCCATTAGTGGAAGAGGTTAAACCACCGGCTGTGGAAAATATATCTGGGTCAAACCACATATATAAACTCAGCGTCCCGTTCAACGAAACCTTTTCATAACCCCAAATCCTGCAAAATAAATCAAATGTGTTTTGCTAATTCCAATAACATTTGGGCGCTGAAGCTTTACTGTTATCCGCCGTTAACAGCAGAAAACACAGGGTATCCACCTGTTGTGGCTCTGTTTCTAGCGCTGCGGTGAGGAAATAGACTGCTGGTAGTGGTGTGTTAGCCACAGCCTATTAGTGTTTTATCATCCATGCTTTGACGTAGGGGAGTGTGGCTGAGGAGGGGTTTGCCTTGTATATAGAGCCCCCCACCTGTAATTATCTGGGGATTACCCCTTTATATGAGCAAGCTTTATAGTGTCCAAAAGGACTTCCTGCCCACCCCGCCAAAAGAAAAGCTCCCGTAAAAATCCACCTATATAGCATCACAGCCGGACGTGAGTCAATCAGCGTCCCACGTTCCCTAACGAGGCCTCCAGTTCACGTGGATCCATTCGTGTGCTGAAATGACACCATGTCATACTGCAGAGACTCTTATTTTTACATTGCTCTCACGATATTGATTTTTTTTTATGAGCAGTTTCCCCGGAGCTGGAACATTTCTAATATTTCCTTTCTGTTTGGATTGTGTCGCTCGGTTGACACCTGCATTGAACAGGTTACATATATTTGCAAAATGGCCCCGGTGAAGTCACCGGGCACCTTTCGAACGCTTTCCAGCTCGATCCCCACAGTACTAATACACATTCTGTAGAAGGGGAAGCGAGGAAAAGGAAAGAACTGTAAAATCAAGCAGGAATTTTGTTTATGGGGCGCCAGAACACAGCTGGCTGTTGGAGCTGGCGTCCATGTCAAAGGCAAAGCTGCAGGCTGCTGGACCTATAGCAGCACTCACCAGATGGTTAAGCCTTTAAAGTACCAATGCAGGCGCACAGAACCCACTCCACTGAGCTACAGGTGCACCCACTGTCTCAGCAACCCACTCCGCGGGCTGCGTTGCACCAGTTATTGCTCCTGGACTGAACCCCGACGGCCTGCAGCACCGCCGTCGCACGCAATGTGCCGACTGAGAGCTCCCCGAGTCGCAGAGAGCGAGGGGAAGCCAACAGAGGGAGCGCACAAAGCGCTTGGACGTAAGGCGGAGCATGAAGAAAAAAGAGGGGGGGGGCTCCATTAAATGACTGGTCCGGCTCTGCCAAACACAGTCACACCCATCTCAAAGGATCCACTAAGTTCCACCATTTGACCACTGTCAGCTGTTAAAAGTAGATTCTGAACATTTTGTTACTGACAAAACAAAGATAGTGTAGTGACAGTAAGATGTCTCCATTTACAATATTCTGTTCACACACATGGCTGTAGCAGGTGCTGTCCTTCCTTCCTTCCATCCTCATTGTTCCACTTTTAATTGCAGATATAAAAATGGCCAAACTGGGGCCAAGTGCCCTTTGATGGGGAAGGACATTCCTGGCGTCTCTCAGATGTCTGTGCCGTGTTGCCGTAACCCAACTCCGGTTGAAAGCATTTTCTTGGGGAGTAAAAAAAAAAAAAAAGGAGGCAGCTCACAGTCAACAGGGCGCATGGACACCTGCGGCTCTGGCCCAGTTGTAGCTACACATCGGCGCTGGACGTGACCCAACGACTCCGACCCGGTGAGCGCCGTGCAGCTGCTCTCATAGAACCCATCGTCAATTTGTCCCCGTCATTAAAATTGGCTGTAATTGGCCTAATTGTGGTCAATCATGTTTGCCAACGGTGCAGAAAAGCGCAGGGTATCTGTTTACAAGACGGGTGGATGGTGGAGGTAGAGCAGACCGCTCTTAGCGCTAATTGCTAAGTATAGATGACCTATTTGATCAAAAGAGGAACAAATGATGGGCTAATGGGAGAGAGGCTGGAACATCGTGGGGCCGTCTCTCCGCGCTTGACAATGTCTTATTTTTACCCCATAAACCATTTCCATACCACCGGGCTGTTTAAAGTCAATATATCACAGGATCAGTCGCAGCGCCTCATGACAGGATTACATTCTTCGACCTACATGCTGAGGTCTGCTGAGACAAAACAGTTTCAGATACTGTGAAACTAGACTCCTCCAGCGGGGCCATCCACCGTCACTCTCGGCCGCCGGATGATTGACTCCCCGAGCACCTCCCTCTTCAAACACCGCATTTCTTATGCACACAAACACGGACACGTCGGGCGTGAGGAGAATGTGACGGGCGGCCGTGAGTGACAGTTGCGCATGCTGGGAGGTGTGGGTGTGGGAGGGGAGGGGGAGGGGCCGTGGGGGATCCCGGGGCAGCTCAGGTCGACCAGGACACATGACTGCCCCGGGAGGAATTAAATTCATCTCCCCCGAAAATTGCTTCCAGCCTGTGGCCACCGAAACGCAGTTGGATCACAAACGTCTTCGCTCCGTTTTGTTCCATTCGCCTACACACACACGCGCACACACACGCACACACACACCCTCCACTCTTTGCTTACACAAACAGTCAGAATAAGCAGGGGAGGGTGGAGCGGGCTGTCTGGCTGTCTGAGCTGTGGTATGTGTGCGAATAGGTTCGCTGCTGCGCATTGTGTGTGTGTGTGTGTGTGTGTGTGTGTGTGTGTGTGTGTGTGTGTGTGTGTGTGTGCGTACGCGCGTGTCGCTCTACAATGTTTTGGAATAATTTAGGTGCAATTGAAAATATGTCTTGTGATTTCATGCATGCTTGGCAGCAGCAATCAATCTCTTTGAAGTGGTGGTCTGTCTCATTTGGAAACCTAGTAAATGGCCAATTTCACTGAGTTGTTTGACATCACATTAACGTATTGTGGAAAACAGGCCCACAATTTGAACCTCTTGTGTCACTACAACAATTCTTAGTCTTCCACAATAACATCAAGTTCCTCTCCTCATCTTTCACGCAGGTTTTCCAATTGTCTTTGACACTAAGACCACACCCAGAACGTATTTCAGAAATACTTGGAGAAAAGGAAGCCTTTCAGTAAATCTCCAATGAAGGTTGACGTCGCACTGAAGGAAGCGAATCAGAGGAGCTCTCTGCTACGTTCTGGTCCCAGGTCATGACTCTGGGTCCCAGCTGTGAGTGGTTTGATGGTTGGTTGAGTTCAGACAGCAAAAACAAGCTCTCTCCTGCGTCTTAGGCCAAAGGTGTGTGTGTGTGTGAGTGTGTGTGTGTGTGTGTGTGTGTGTGTGTGTGTGTGTGTGTGTGTGTGTGTGTGTGTGTGTGTGTGTGTGTGTGTGTGTGTGTGTGTCTCTCACTCGCTCTCTCCCATTTACTACTGTGGGATGTGGAGATGCTTCGTGAGGTTCCTCTGGGCTGGACCAGGCCTGACTAGGGGCTCAGTTGAGCGGGTGGAGGTCAATTAGAAGCAAATGTCCCTCATCCTGACTGCTCCACTGCAGCGCGTCCTCTGCGGCGTTTCGTTGTGATCCCGCTCGCATCACTCCCAATAACCATCATCGATCTTGAACTCGAGAGAGCAGCCGTCACCTCATTGCTTTGACTAACTCACCATAGTCTCTGTAAAGCAATCCCCTTATTGACTCTGTGCAGAGAATGTCCAGCTCGGCTTCCAAATACCTACGAGCTGTCCCTCGTTGGTCCCTCGACTGGCTGCCAAACTGAAACCACTTTCGAAACCGAACAAACCCTGTTTTTTCTTTGTTTTGCTTCACAGTTGTGGAAACATCCAGCATTACTGTAAACAGGAGTTTAAGGCTTCGGGGGGATGGAATACCTCCGTGAGGTGGACGGGTCAATAAAGCCGTCTCCTTTTCAGTTGTGCGGCTTTTATCGCGCTAAAGCTCTCAACACCGAGCGGCTGTGTCTCTGTCACACTTGGACACAATTATGTTTATAACACACACACACACACACACACCTCAAAGAAAAGATTATCTGCTCCAGACTTGAGTCCCTGGACGGCTTTAAAAACATCCCGTTTGTTTCTCTGACTCCTTGTGGTTCGATGAAACGGCTCACATGCACGCGTGCACTCAGACACTCACAGTCACGCGTCTCCGGAGAAGAGGGATGTTTTTGGCATGACTCCCTCAAAGCGGAGGGGATGTAAGAGGTAAGTGCTACATCCTGCAGCGACACAGTGGAGATGCCCTTGCAGGAACGCATTTCAAAGCTTTCAGAGTGGAGTGGATGACAAGCTCTGAAACAAGTGATGTGTTCAGGTGAAATTAACTGGGGGGGGGGAGAAAGAGCAGCATCAAGATGCTGTAAAGGGATTACAATGTGGAAAAACTGCTGTCAAACAAGCAGAAATGAGTAGAAAGCCTGGAATGATGGGATAGATGAGGAGATGCAATGCAACAGAGGCTTTGGGCAGAGAGAGAGAGAGATGGAGGTGAAGAAGTGAAGTCGGTCTACATGATGGATTAAAACCACGTGTCTGCCCGAGCCGAGGACATGCGAGGACCCGATGCCGTCACCGGCACCCACCAGGCGCTATAATTTCCAGAACGTATTTCTCCTGCCAACGTTGCTGGCGAAAACATTCAACGTTGATCTGATTCAATAACAATAAATAAACATGCTCTTTTGTTTCAAGGTCATCCTCCCTCACCATACCAAACGTTGCCATGACCAGAAGCTCCCTGAAGAAACCAATGCTGACAGGGAAGTCATGGGAAGAGGGCAGTGGGGAAACTGGATGCCCAGGATACCCTGGAGGGCCTGGTAATATCAAAGTTGCTTGTTTATAAAATCTTTTTAAACATACAAATCTTCTTGAATTCAGGTTTATAATTGCCTTTGAATAATATAATCTAATAATAACTATTTCCTGATTAATTTTACATGTGCTGGCTTCCAGGTCCTAAAAGGGTTTTAAATCACTCAGATACAGTGAATTTGTATGTATCATCTTCACTACAATGTATTTAGGACAGTTGGAGGAGCGTGAGGGAGGGAGAGATCAGAGAAAAGGGGTAGCTTAGAGAAAGGGGGCGAGACGGCCATGCTATGGGAAAGCGTTTTGGGGAAACCAAATTAAGGGGAAGAAAGGCTGGGCACAAAGGCCTTTGAGAGCGTCAGACAGTTCCCTTGACATGTGCCTTAAAAGAGATGCTGCCGCCGATGCCAAGAAAGGGGGGAACGGATGGAGGAGAGGAAGAGAATGGAGAGAGGCTGAGGGAAAGGAGGAGAGATCAAGGCGAAGGCTGGTTAAAAACCTAGAAGGAAGAGGAAAGTAAAAACATGTAACAGACACTGTTCGGAAAGGGGAGAGAAGAGTGGAGGATGTAATGAATATACTGTAAATAACGGCATCGGTGCAGGTCTGTGAAGCAGTGGAGATCCCGGCTGGACCTCTCCATGTGTTTCAAATAAATAACAGGGTGCAGAGTTTGGGACTAGTGGAGTAGAAGTTGCCTCAGAGGCCTGACTGGTGATAGATTCTCTCAAATTTGACCATGTGTCTTTATTTTGGTTAAATGAACATTATTGAATTATTTAACTTTATTTTATTGTAGAATACAGATTTGATTTGAGTTTTGCTTTGTTCCGGGTGACTTTTGACCACGATAGTCCGGATGCAGCATGCGCTGAATGATAATAGCGCCTGATAAACGTACGGGATGTTTGGGTTTGAAAGAGTCGGGAAGCAACAAACGCCCACTTTTCGCTGTTGACATCGGCAACGTGCTTTTTTTTTCTCATGCAGATCCAGCGTCTCTGATGCAGGTCGGCCCCTCTCTTCTCCCACGTCTTCTTCTTCTTCTCTCCTTTCGCCATTGTGTGCCACTCAAAATTCACACAGTCCCTCGGGTGCTCGGCTCCTTACGGACACAAAGGCCGACACACATGCACATATTATTCCTTCCTCGGGGCTGTGTCTGACTCCGGCATGAAATCAATTTCGGAGCCTGCACCCTCCCACTACCCTTCTCCGGGCTCCCATTTTCTCCCACCGTGAAGCGAGACCGTTCCTGTGCCAGCCTGAGAAGAAACCCCACCAACCCCAACCTCATGCCCCGGTCCGGATCCCAGAATCCTTCAGTGCTGTGCCTGCTGTCGTCACCCAGTCCTGCTTTCTTCCTTCCAACCACCCACCTTTCACGTGTTTTTTGCCGCACAGGCCAAATATTGATTTTGTGCGTCCTGTAATATGATTGCATGTTTTAAATATGCAAATGGAGACCACACACTGTGAGTCAGTAAAGCGGTGTTTCATTTTCACCCCACGCCTGCTGTTTTACTACCAGCTGTACCGTGTAAGTGGAATACCTGCGATAATTAAATGTACTTTGTGAGAAACTCAGAAAAGACCCTTTTGGATGAACACCAATAAGCCCTCCTTTGATCATCACAATGTTCTAGCAAGGCTAAATGGGAGCCCATTAAATCTTCACGTAAAAAAATCAACTTTAACAACACTTTGGCAACATGACAACAACATGAAACGCTCCCCAGGAATCCCAAAATTGGTATAAAGTGACAAAGAGTGAGTAAGTTGAAAGAAGCACGGACCTGCGGAGGTGCAGCGGCACGGCTTTTATCACTGTTATTCCCTGCGCCGACGCACACTGCTCCTTCCTAATCCGCACTGACAGACTTTTCATCGTCCGAGGAGGTGGGGATGATGGAGACGTGGAGGGAGCTGGAGGAGGCGGGGGACTTTCCTCCGTCCTCTCCCCAGCGGCGGCGCGCGTCCACCGGGCCGCGGCCGCCGCCACCAAGGCCCCTTTTGTGCCAGTTATCACCAAGTGGTGAGTGACGGCGCCGCGGCCTCCCGCTCTCAGCACAGGGGAGGAGGGAGGGGGAGGAGATGAAGAGGAGGAGGAGCAGGAGAGGAGTCGATTGGAATGTTCCCAGAAGAGACAGAGGGTGCGAACGGGAGGAGAAGCGAAGGGGGGGGGGGGGCTGTTTGAATGTGCTCGTCACACAGGTGCACGGAGAGGAAGAATGTGCTGCGCTGCAGTGGCTCCACCGTCAATGGAACAGCAGAGGAAAAAAAAGTGGGTTTCACTCATTATCTTTCTAGTTCATCTCATAGCCCCGTTTTATACAACAGCCTCCAATTTAACAAGCTGATGCCGTGTGAGCTCCGGCGAGTCTCGCCGCGTGTTTCCTGCTATGATTCCGAGTCTTGACTCAATCGGACCTGCTGAGGCGTGTTCACGAGCCCTGGGTGACGGACAAGCGTCTAGACGGTGAGAAGAGAATCGGACCGGCTGCACACGTGTCCTGGGAACTCCCCAGACGGTATCGGGGGTCAAAGGTCAGACCCCTCCTCCCCCCCAGCCGCTGCTCCTCGCTTTGCCCTTTCCCAGCCCGCTCCCACGCTCCCTCCATCCCCAACACACCTGTGCTCAGCAGGCCCCACGTCCCTTTAGCTGCTATCTCTGACACACACACACACACACACACACACACACACACACACACACACACACACACACACACACAGATACCACTGTCACAGACCCCTCTCACACACTTGAATTCCTGGCCTTCCCAGCTGCCCGTGCACCTGTGCTGGCAGCTGTCATCGCCGCGGTAACTGGCACACAGCTGGCTGCATCACTATCACCTGGCTCATCTGCTTTGGGCAGAAACAAAAGTGGGCTATCGAAGATGAACACGGGCAGAAAAGGAGACTGAAGGGGAGCTGACACGTATGAAAAAAAGAAAGAGGGAGGAGAGCTGCTCCAGTCCTGCACCTTATTGTTATAAGAGATTCCACACCTGCCCACCAGGTGGCACTGCTGTGACCCCCATCACCTTTGATTTACCATCAGTCTTTGGAAAAGTCCAGTCACATTCTGCAAGCTTTGCTGTTTGTCCACATACTGTAAGCCATACCAACATCTGGGCAACTTGTGGTGAGTTTAATTATACTCATACTTATACTAATTATTATAACAACTTGCTGTTTTAGTTACTAATCCAATGTATTTGGAACATTCTGACCCAAAGTTTACCCATAAATGCAATTCAGCCTATATTATTGCAACCTATTCCAAAGTGTTGCAAAGAGAAAGCCTTTTAAAAGGTCACGATCGGGGGTGCAGCAGAACAAGGAACCCCCCACAAGGCCGGCTTTAATTAAAGCTGAGGAAGTGGCGAGGCTCAACGTGCGCCGCCGTGCTCGGCTGTTACGTCCCATGACTGAATGAAAGCAGGAACGCAGTTTAATATCTCCTCACGCGCCTGTGTGCGAGCGCGGGGCATGCTAGCGGTGTGTGGCAAAGGCATTACGGGGCATATGGGCAGGCTTCTTAAGCAGAGGACACATCAAAAGGCTGCTAACGCACACACACCTCCCTTCGCTATAAATCCCACCCCAAAAGGAGTCATTTATGGGACAATAAGAGCCGATTTATTGGGCCCCGGAAAATGAAGCAATTCGGAGGTGTGGGCTGAAAGGCAGGATGACAAGAGCTTTCTAGGGGTTCGCAGGCGTTAGATGGTAGCGCTGGGCTTCTCCTCTCTGGCCTGTGTGCTAAGGATCAGAGATGGAGAGAACAGATTGGGAAGTAAGCGTCCGGGGAATTTATAAAAACACCAGTCAGGCTCCGACTCTCTGCGGAGCTGTCAGTCTGTGAGCATTTCATGTTGCACCGTTGGCATCGTGTTCTCACTCAGGCTTTTAGGAGTCACCTTTTTATTTATTGCTGAGTTTGCAGCGGGCCTCTCCTCCTCCTCCTGGAGCTCGGGCGGCGCTTTTAGTTGCATACATACATAAAGACAATGGGATTAGCGGCGTTTTAGACACGAGAGAGGTCGTCTGGATCACATCTGCCTCAGAGTTACTCAGGTGTGGCGAAATCTGGGGAACACTGACACGAGGCGTTTGGGGAAAATCAGAAACGCCTGCGCCATCTCAGCCGTTCAGGCATGGACATGCGTGTGCGTGTGTGTACTGTAGCTGAGAGATGAACTGTAATACTGGGCATTTTGAGTATTTTATCCCTAGTTCACTCAAACCAAATTCCACAGCTTTGTCGCTGCCCAACAATGATTCAAACACCTAATTTATGTCTGGAAACAACTTCTGAACCAATCACTGCTCTCTCTCTCTCTCTCTCTCTCTTTCTCTCTCTCTCTCTCTCTCTCTCTCTCTCTCTCTCTCTCGTCCTACTTTGGTCGTTTAGTTTGATAGTGTGTAATAGTTACCAAGTATCATTAAGGACAACCTCTGCGGCTTGTAACAGCGCTGTAGCCGAGCCAAGCGTTTGTTGTCGGGGGTTTATTGGCTTCCAGGGAGGAGGATTGTTGTTGTTCGGTGTAATCTTGGCACGCCAATAACAGGTTTCAATAAAAGCAGCTGCTTTCTTTTGGTAGTTAAGCCGCTCCTCCCTCCCCTCTTCTGCAAGTGTGTTTAGCAGAATAAACGGAGGGCTACCTTTTGGAGAAGGCTTCGTCTTTACAACTCGCCCGGCTGTTTAGCTCAGTTTTATGTAAATGTTGCTTTTCTCTCCACTTTTCAAGCATCTTAATCTGTTTTACTGGTTTCCTCAGCAGGTTGCTGTGGTTTTTTTGTCTGGCTTGCTGTGACTTATACCAACGCCAGCGGTTTAGCTTGACCACACTGCCCCCTACAGGCCACGGCGGGTGATTGCAGGTCGACAAAGCTGTGAAATGTATGAGCAGAATCGTTTATGAAAAGATCCCATGGTGAATTTCATTAGGATCCATTAGATTCTTTATTCCATTCTCATGTATGAGGTCTCATAGAGCCTCACCTCACTTCAGTTGTGGACTGAAAGTTTGAATCTTGGAGAAACTCTGAATTGCTTTCTTCTATAGGATCTCTCCTTTATCTTGGCAGTAAAGTGTGATTTGCCACCACATTCCTCACTCAAACGGTAAAAGAAGAAATACGTTCCCGTCTCTCATGTCAAATTAAAACGCAGCCAGATAAACATTATTGAGCCTCTACCGGAGCGTGAACGCTCCATGATCTGCGTCTCAGCCTGACACAGGCTCCTTTTCCCTTATTCCCCATCAATCATTCCTGGTTTTCTAAGTGTCTAACAGTTTCTTCAGGGTGCAGATACTGTAGCAGGCTAATCGCACTTGGAACGAAAGGAAACCTGTCTGTCTTATGGAGTATTTTCATATCACGAGGCAACACTGTAACCGTTGTGTGTCCACATTTACACGTTCGCTCTACTCTCAGTCTCCCTTAGTTTGAACCCTCTATCGTCCCCCTGGGAGGTGAGTGACAGGTTTTATGTGCCATAACATGTAACTGATACGAATCAAGATGACTAATCCGGGCATGAAACATCATTTTCCACAAATACATTTCATGGACGTCCCTGTGAGTCAGAAACACTGTTTATTTTTCTTTATTCCAAACAGCTTTTTCGACAAAGTTCCTTTTTATCATCTTTGGACCGTCGTGCTTGTGAGACAAGAGTCACAGTTGACGGAGCCAAATGACTTCACTGGAGTCAGCTACAGTCATGGCCGCTCCATTTTGATTGTTATTTACTAGTCAATCACATTGTCCTGCAGCCGCAGCCCTGATCCTGGTCCTGGAGTCGTCTCAGCGAACAGCTGTGCCATGTAAACGCACCACCCCATCACTTAGGCTGCAGCTCGGCCAACGGGGCTCAGAATCTGTTTTCACAAGCTGTTTCCGCAGGCACTAATGATGGGATTTGCCTGTGACACGCTCAGAAATGCTTCTCATGCTGATGCGTTCGAGTGTGAAACGCCCCCAAATGAAGTTGCCTCTTTGGTTCATATCAAAGCTGGCGCTCGATGCCTTCGGGGGAGCTGTGTGTCTCGAGGCATTGAGGAAATAATATTGGGCAAAATGAGTCATCTGTTATGATCAAAATCCATTTCAGGTGCAATTTTTATTTAAAAAGCTGAAGAAAACATAATTAATCCACCCTTCAGTGCCTTTTTCCAGTTGAAATGTGACTAAATACGCGTATGAAAGATAAACAGTGCGTTTCTGCGGGTACTGGCGGGGGGCATGATTTAAACAGAGCTGTGGGGGTTTCCTAAGTCAAAGATGCTTCATAACCAGTGGTTTATATGACAGTATAATCATCGTCGGGCGGCCGTGACCTCCCAGAGGCACCCAGAGGTTATCCATGATTCACTCAGATAATGAGCCTCATCACTTAAGCTGTCACCCTTTCCCCTCTGAGGACGGGGCTAATATTCGCGGCCGGCCAGCAACGCACCGAGGGGTTACATGAGCAGTGATCCCACACCACGCCGTCCGACCGGGGTGACGTACGACAGCGAGCACGTCCCGCCAGCGATTAGACCTATTATTTATCATAACACTAAAAAATGGAGTGGGAGAGTATGGCCCAAACAATGGCAGTGGATTTAAAAGGCCTATGATCCGATGCGACTAGACGTTACTGTACCTGAGGCCTTGAAGTGTGAACACTGTCTGGTTTGGTGCCGATGCTGGTCCTGAGGCCTAGAGGCAGCCAGGGCACAGGGCCACCTGCCCAGGGAGGTGAGCTCTGCAGGGACACAGTCTGCGCAGCGAGGGAGCCGCGCCTGCGCAGCTGAACAGCAGGGGGTCCAGCTGCAGGCTGCAGCGCCGGCCCCACGGGCTGTAGGCGGGGGAGAGGTGGCTGGCCTCGCGCACCGCGCCGGAGCAGCCGAGCCCGAGCCTGGAAATGCAGGGTGGGTTTTTTTTTTTTAATGGCGGCGCCGCTCGCTCAGGGCGTTCTGGGACGGCGCCCGTCACCTGGTGAATGCGTCGGCGCCGTCGAGGCGGCGGAAGAGGGCGGGCTCGCAGACGAGCGAGGAGCGTCTGCAGGCGCTGGCGCACGATTGGCCCAGCGGGCCCAGGCGCAGGCGCAGGGCGCTCTCGGGCGGCCAGGCGGGGGCGGACGGGCTGCAGAAGTTCTGGCGTGACCCGGGACAAGACAAAGAGCTGGGGGTTAGAATAAAGGCAGGGACACGACCGGCCCGGAAGGGTTCCTCTCTGTACCTGGTGTGTGATGTAAGCGTGAAGTCGCTCCAGCATTCCCTCGCAGGTCAGTTCAAACGGAGTGAAGGGCTTCACCTGCAAAACCAAGCATGCTGGTTTTGCAGTGTTGCTGTAGCTGGTCCATTAAAACCTGTGCCTATGTTCAACAGACGCTACCTCTGTGCTCAGAATGGCTCGGAGCGCCTCCCGCACCTCGGTCCTGTTGCTCATCTCCACAGTCCACACGTGGGGTTTACCAATGAACTCTTCAGCATACGGATGCTGGGAGGAGATCTGTGATCCGAATGCATGAAGTCATTGTGATGGAAGACGTTTATGTTATTATATAGTGACTTTAATGGGTTGGATACTTGTCTTGTGGTGGGCTTTCCCTTGTAGAAGTCGTTGTTTTCTGATGAGTGCGGCGGGTCGAAGCGCGGCTGCAGGAGCACGCAGCCCAAAGCGATGGCCTCGATGGGCGCCGGCCCCTCGTAGGGGAAGCCAAGGCCCACAAACACCTGAGCAGGAAGCGTCGGAGGAGGGGTTACGGCGCCGGGCGGCAGTGAAGCTCATGAATCAGCCCGGCGTCTCGACTGACCTTGGCTCTGCGGAGGAGCTGCAGGAAGCGGTGCTGAGTCAGCAGGCCGTGGTTGGTGACGAAGCCGGGCAAGGTGGAGGCGCGTCCCGGAGGCTGGTAGACCGTGGCGTGAGTCTCCAGCTCCTCGCCTATCGCCGCCACGTACTCGGATTTACCCTGACGTGCACGCAGAGGGGACACGTCTGGACCCCGTGTGCTGTTGCTTTCACCGATTGCCGGGTCCGTGCTTACCTGCCACATGTAGTGCTGTTTGCCGTACACCACCGCCATCCTGTGCTTCCTGTGGGAGTCGGGCCCGGACTCCCCCTCCCTCGCCGCCTCTTCGCTCGCGAAACCCAGGAAGGAGTTATCAGGCGTGTGAGCTGGTGACGCCGGAGCGATTAAAGACAGAAAGAAAGTAAACACAGAGTTGCTGCAACGATTCCACTCAGAAGTGACTGGAAATGAGTAGAAGAAAAAGCTGTTGAATAGGCAGATGCTGAGCCAAGGTGTGAGAGATGAGTATTTACTTTACCAGGAGCGTGTGTGTGTGTGTGTGTGTGTGTGTGTGTGTGTGTGTGTGTGTGTGTGTGTGTGTCTGTGTCTGTGTCTGTGTCTGTGTGTGTGTGATTCCTGTTTAAACGACGTTTGCCAAACCCTCCTCCGTTCCCTGACACCAGCCCAGAATCCAGCCCGGCTCCGTTCCCAGCTCCATTCGTCCCCACTTATCTCTAACACTGGTTTAAGTTCACCATTACACACTCACAAATCAGATTAGCCGACATATTCAATAACACGCTGATATGATCATCCAGATCGCGGGGCCCTAAGGAAGCGCCGACACCCGCCCTCTGGTTTGTCACACATCTTTCTTCACCTCCTCCTCCTTCTTCTTCTTCTTCTTCTTTTTTTTCTGTCCGTTCTCTGCCTAACGACCATCTATCCTCCTCAGCAGGACAAATAAACAGTCCTCCGAGCTGGGGTCTGAGGAGCGGCTCGTCTCCATCTCCCGGCAGGGTGGGAAAAATGACAGGCAGAGGTGTTGGAATGTATGCTGTGTCCAGGCATCAGGTTTATTTAACCTTGGCTATTAATCGTTTCATTGTGAGGACACTTAACTGGGTGTGTGTGTGACGGATCAATGCTGCACTGGACAGATAGGAATATGTGTGTTTACTTTACAGAGTCTCCGTCATACAGAGTCACAGCTGCCTGATATTAAGTCACAGGTGAGAACGTGTCATGTGTGCATCATCTGCACCACACACTTACGGAACATGGTCATGTACTGCAGTGGTTGGAGGCCCCAGCTGCCCCACAGCGTCTGAAACCCGCGACTGTGCGCGTAGCTCCCCAAGTTGAAGGCGGGTTCGGTGCCGAAGGAGTCCAGGATTCTGAAGCGGCACCTGGAGAGTTATTATGAAATGGTGAGTAATGGCAGCAGGGTGGTGGTGGTTCTATTGCTCTGTGACCTGTGGTGACCTGTCCAGTGTGTACGCAGCCTTTCACCTTAGGACACCTCAGACTGGCTCAACAACTCGTCCATTACTCTGGATGCTTTTCCGCTGGGCGAGAGGCAGGGTACGCCCTGGAGAGGCCGCCAATTCATCACAGCTGACACGTAGAAACGGACAAATATGCACACAGAACAGGCACCGGGGGGGGGTTCTGACCCGAGGTCCTTCTAGCTGTGACATGTGTTTGTTATAATCGTTACATGCTCCTCTTAGTTCTATGTTGTGGCCATACTTGTAATACTGGAACGCTAATCCCATGGCTCCTTGAAGGTGGTTGAGGCCGTGGTAGTCAGTATAGATGAGGTCAAAGGTCAGGGGCCTCTGGATTGGACAGCTGCCTCGGCCAGGAGCAGCACCTGTCAACCTGGACCAACAACAACGAGGATAAAGCTGGTGTCGCTTCACAGTCCTTCACCCTCCACAGCTCCGGACGGGTTCATCAACCTGTCATCAAAGGCACTTGTAACCTGTGAAGCTGACGCTGGGAGGTGCTGAAGGTCAGGTCATGGCCCAGGATGGTCAGGCAGGCGCTGAGGTCGGCCCACTGGACCAGCTCCCCCAGAGGACCGCCTTCCTCCACCATGCCCTCAAAATGCTGGCCGACGCTTCCAGCCAGAGCACCGGGATACAGCAGCACCTGAAGGCAAGGGAGATTCAGGTCCGTAGGTTAGTCCAGCGCTGATACTCACTCACTCACACAAATACGACACATCTCACCCTCATCTGAGTCAACGGCGCCGTCCTGTTGCTTTGCCTCATTTTCAGACCAGCCTGAATCCACCTTTCAGACATTCGCTCCACTCTGGACCGGATGAATCTCATTGCAGGACCACTGGTGTTGCGGATGGACTCATACAAGTGACTCAGGCTTGTACGGATCTCAGCCTGTACACAATGTAAAACACATCTAGATCATGCACAATATCCATATCCAATTGTCAATAGAATTAAAATACTCATATCCACCTTCTCTCTGTGAGGCTGAGGCGTCTCGTGCCACGGGAGAGCGGAGTGGTTCCGTCTAGGATGTGGGGGACAGAAGCCTTCTACTTGACTGAGGTAGGTCAATATGGAGCAGGCGGTGCCGTCTACCCCATAAAAGGCATAACAGGGGTCTGAGTGCCAGCGGGTTTGCAGGAACTGCCAGAGAAACAGACGCTCAATCTTGATAAGGACAAACAAGTTGATCTCACCTCCCTGCAGGTTGGTGCAGTTGTGCATCATTTACTTGGCTTTTGCTGCTTTTCAGCTTCTCACCTGCACCTTCTCTGCACACGCCGGATACGCAGCATCCGCCGGCACGTCGCACTCCTCAGCGGGTCCTAGATTTGGAGGAGGAGGCGGCGGCTGTAACCGTGATATACAGGCTCCGAACGGAAGCAGACACAATGAAACGTGCACGTCGGAGGCCCTTTCCAGTTCCCGTAAAGCCCCCCCCCCCAACATCTCCAGCCAATGTCAATCAACTGCAGTGAACACACACGGAGGCTCGCGCACCTGACCCCCACCTGCCCACGAGCGAACGTTCCCTTTTACAATCCCAGCCCTCGCCAAAGCATACAGCATTTAACTGTGTAAAACAACCTCGTGAAAATGTGGAAAAAAAAAAAAAAGACAAGTCAACCTCTGCATAGCTGAGGTGTGAAAGGCAGAAAACAGCGGTGCTGTGTGCGACAGAAAGAGAAAGACGTGGCCCCTCTGCAAAAACAAAGAGTGAAAGGACTCCTGGGTAATTCGGTCATGTTTTATGGGTGTGAGGTCATAGAGGAAACGGGTAAGGGTCCGACACAGGCCGGTGATGGGGGACGTGTGCGTTTGTGTGCCTGCGGGTGGCATGTGTGTGCAGCTCGCACAGCACAGTTGTGTGTTAAGCTTCTATCAGGACTTCATTCCCCACAACCACGTGCACCACGTTTGGCCCGGAGCCTCGCGCCGCCACAGTAACATGCGCAACTGGCCCGTAATTGCAGCTGGCAGCATGCGGCGCGGGGGGATCGTGTTTATTTGGCGTAGGGCAAGATATTAAGGCATGTTTTCACTGGAACAAACCCGTCCAATGCAAGTACCTAATAAAATTAAACTTAGATTTGTTAGTATTTGTAGTCCGAGCAGTCTGAACTTTTCACATGTCTGCGGGATAATTTATTAGCTCTAATGTGACTCAGTCATGCAGGACCAAATGAGTCCCAGTGAGGTCACATCAACTGAAAGCCCCTCTAATGTAATCGCACGATACAAGTCAATAAAGACAAATGTGCATGAGGTAACGTGAGGCGTGAGCCTCACCTGCGTGTGTGTGTGGTCTGTATGTGGAGGGCGCGTGGGGCCGATGGTGATGGTGGTGATGACGGCTGAGCTGATCCAGCCTCTGGGACACTCTCCTCAGCTCTCTCTCCAGCAGCTGGACCAGGTTCTGCCGCTCCTGACTAAAGCTGCAGCGCAGGAAGAGAACCCGTATGAGACCAGTGAGACTGTCACGACAGGCTCAGGAAGCAACAGCTGTGGGACGCAGACGCTGAAACCTCTGCAGTAACACGGTGAGATGATCTGCGGGCCGGTCGGCCTCCCGCTCTCTGCTCAGCTTCTGCACCTGGGAACTCAAAGCCTCCAAGCGAAGCGCCAGCCCGCGAAAATCCACTCCTACGACGCACATATACAACGTTACCCCACACAACGGACTGGAGACTGTGTGTGTGTGTGTGTGTGTGTGTGTGTGTGTGTGTGTGTGTGTGTGTGTGTGTGTGTGTGTGTGTGTGTGTGTGTGTGTGTGTGTGTTAGGTACCCTGGCCTTCGGCTGACCTCCCAGCAGATTCATCGCTGGTCATCTCGAGTGGCATCCACAGGCTCTGAAGCAGCAGTGAGAACACTGACAGGCCCAGACAGAGCAGCAGGCAGCCACTAGAGGGCGCAATACACAGCGTCAAACCTCAGATTTGGTTTTTAGAGAAAAACTAATAATAAAAAGGGACGTTTGATACTTTTTAGAGGTATAGTGAGATAAAGGGAGGAGACCGTCATGTGTCACAAAGTGTTGCCTTGGTTTATGTGGGTTTCCAGTCACAGTTTAACTGGGGCACCAGTTACACCAGTCACCTCCCTCTCACTTCCCTGAAGCCAGAACAGCCAGCGGCCCTCATCCATCCATCGCTACAGTAAGTCACTTACTAATTTACATTTTATAAATTCTACCAAACGATTTGCCAAAGAAATGATGCTGAACTCACCTGCGTGGCCGCAGTGCAACACGCATGGCGATTACAGGCTGATAGGTTTCACTGTCAAAGCAAGGACAGTCCAAACACTAAGTACACCATGCTGAGTAATGAATGTAGGATTAGGTGTTGAGCAAATAGGGACATCATGCACTATTGTCACATATAATTGCACTTTATACTTCATACTAACGTCTGTGTGTGTTATGATCATTAGACTAATAGAAATGCTGAATCACACACACACACACACACACACACACACACACACACACACACACACACACACACACACACACACACACACACACACACACACACACACACACACACACACACACACACACAAGCATCCTCACCTTGTTGGGTCTTCGTCCCAACCCACTTGCAACCACTGGGCTTGTTTGGTAATCACATAAATTTAAAAAAAGGGAATAAAGTTGGGGCTGTGAAGTCTGTTGCCTCCTGCTTTGTCTCGTGTCACTCTCACTTTCCCTCCTTCTCTGACCGTGGCCTTTCTTCGCCTTACGGCCTGTGGGTAGGCATCCTGAGGTTGCCATGGTAACCTGACTCCGCTTTCAAGAAAACAATACCCGGAGTACTGCTCAGGCTTTTCACAGATACAATGGAGCCCACGCTATTGGGTGACACGGTTTCTTTCAGTTTCACTGGCGAGACTCAAGTCTTTAGCAGCGAACTGATACTCAAGCAGGGAGCTCATTTAAATAGTTCAAATGGTGCTATTTTAAGGACAAGGTATTAGTATCACCTCCTTGCCTAATCTAGTTTATTATCTGTTTATTTTAATGGCAAAGAGTTGCCAATCCAGCTCCTATGGTGTCCATTTGTTCTTGTGGGTCAGAATATTTGCTTCAATGCCTGTTTACAGGACAGCTGACAGAGACTGAAGTTGAGAGGGATGGAGTGAATGATTGTGGTTCCTCTGTTCTTCTCTTACATGAAATGAATTTGGTTTTAGAGATCGTGTTTCACCATAAACTCCAGGACTGACTGGAAAACAATGAGGATGTCTTAAAAAGATGTCTGCTGGCTGCAGGACCTCTTCTGCCTGTGCCTCTTTCGTCTGGAATAACCTCAAACATTTTAACTACCGATTACTTTCAGCGAGCGACTCTTGGAAGTACAACATAACTTGTGTCGTCTCAACTGCACTTTACTGAATCTTTCTATGTCCTTTTCTTCTAGGCATATGAGCATTCATACTATCTGCCTCTCTTTTATTCACCGTGTCCTGTTCATTCTTTCCTCTTTGTTTATCCCTTGTGTTGATGTCTACAGTTGATGTGAATAGTGAGCTTGAGTTGTGTCTCTTCTGTCCTCACGGTGAAGAGATCGTGTGCTGTCTGGAAGTTGCTTTACATCTTACATGCTCTTTTTTAAACGTATGCCTATGATGAATTAATGTATTTCTGAGTCCTCAGAGTGTATGTTTGGTCCAAACCAAAAACCTAACCATCGCTTTAGCCTCTGGCAAATCATGAAGTGACCTTTAAGAAGGCATGTATACAACGTCAGTACTGGGTAATGGCAGTTAGTGCTGGAAACTGAAGTACTGTATCTGCAAATAACCGTATAATCACTGCAAATAGTAATAATTTAGTAATAATAAATTGGTGGAGCGTGACCCTGGCATAAAGTAGAGTTAAGTAGTGTTAAACAACCAGCATTTAGGTGCCACTCAGTTTGCAAAACTTTGCTATTATGGCACAAAGAAGGTGACATTAATGGAAATGACAGGAAGGAAAATGAAGAGATAGCTGAACAACATTTTAACCTAAGTTGTTTTGGATATGGACTAGTGGCTCCACAATTTAATTATGGGTAATAACTATCATGCGTTTGGTGGTTGCATTTCGGAGGCTGCTTTAAGGGGGGGAACAAAGCCGGGGTTTGTTAGTTCCTGGTTGGGTCCTTCCTGCCCTAATCACTTATTTAATAGATCAAACCTACAAGTAAACAGGACAAATAAGAAACTGAGACTACAGCTATCTGCTGTCACTTGACTTACAGTAGTTCTTGCAAATGCTATGAAAGGAATATGTTGATTTTGGCATTACAGTAAGTCATTAAGATACTTTAAATTATTTTTTTTCACCGGTCCTTTCACTCTTATTAATTGTTAATCATATTAATTAACCAGAGTGTAACAGTGGCTGTTGAACCAGCCCAGATGAGCGCCTCTCTGCAGCGCTAGGGCTGGACGTACTGCGCATGCTCCAACTTAATACGAACGCTGCTGCTCGTCTCAAGACATCTCCCGTGCAGGTAGGCGTAGGGCAGTTCGTGCGTTAACAGGTGTCCGGCGTTTGCGTACCGGTGCTCGGCGTGGTGCAGTAGGTGCGGTTTGTGTTTTTAAAAAGCCGGTTCTGTGTTAAAGTCACCGCTTTTCCGCCATCGCGCGCTGAAATCTGTCCGCGTCTTACTCCAAGACGGACCGCGCTCCGGATCAATCTGCGGGTCGCTGACGTTAGCTGGTGCAGCGGCGTCTACCGCCGCTTGTTCTGTTGCGGTTCAGTATTCGCATAGCGCGCTATTTGTCCCGTCTGTTGCGTTATCGGGCAGCTAGCTATGCGTGTGTGTGCGCGCGCGCTTAAGACTTCGCTAGCTCCTGACAGGCAGTGAGGGAAGCAGCTTACGGCTAGCTACAGTAAGGTTAGCGCTAGCCATGCTAACTTGGCAAGCGCGCGTGGAAAAGGTCTCAGATTTACTTAAGCTATAGTGTCAAATACCCCGTGATCCTTGAATCCTCTAACCGATGGGCTAGTGTCACATCTGCCCGGCTAACTAGCACATGTTAGTAGATCTTTGTGTTGAATGTGGCCATATGAGCTGTCAGTCCAGTCTGACGGCACAGCTGTACTCGCAGATGTTGTAAGAGGAACTGTGGTGAACAGCAGATTGTGTTTGTAGGGCTCCTGTCTGTGTATACGGTGTAATATTTAACCCGTTGTGTTTTTTCATCTGATGACACAATGTTAAATATTACAGTGATATATAAATAATAAGTAGGATAAGATCTAAATGAGTATGTATGATGAAGTCTGGATTCGTTTGGTCAAGTGGGGCAGACTCATTATAAATGCATTCAATCTGTGTGTGTGTGTGTGTGTGTGTGTGTGTGTGTGTGTGTGTGTTGCCGTGCGTCTCCACGTGACTTTTAAACACTATGAAACGATCTCCTGATTTTATCGCTGCGACTTTCAGTGTAAAGCAAGTGATCTTTGTGACTTCTTAAATGAATGGATAACTGCAACAGTCTTTCTTGTAAATGATCTTTGGACATTCGTCTTTTTTTTGTATGTCTGTAAGCACTAATAGGAATGACATGATGTGACGGATGGACTTAGATTCTGTGCACTTTTACAATTGTAATTTTAAAAAAGTTAGAGATTCTGGTTTCATTTTTCAGTTTTATGACGGTCACATGGTTTCGCTAAAATCATGGCTTGTAAATTAAACAAATCAAATTTATTATATTAAGAATTAACTAAGGACTAGCTTCTACTGATCAGTATAAAAGATGCATAACTGTAGGAGATGGTGGGTTATAACTCACTGCAGACTGAACAAATTGCTAAACAATTGCTGTGATTTTTGTTTCTACCCAATGTTGTTCATGCTTTTTGTCTCTCTGTCCATTTGTTTTACAGTAACCATCATGGACAGTTTAAAAAAAGTGGCCTAGTTGTCCTGCCTGAGGTGGACGCACTGTAAGGTTTCTAAAACCCCGGAACATTTATCGTCTCTTCCCACACAGTCCTGTGAGTTTCCAGCACCATGGCTGAACTAAACTATGGCAGCTTTGTGGACTGGAACCAGATGGGGGACCAGGCCAAAAGCAGCGGGCCCACCAAGGTAGACTGTAAAGACCTGAAAGAGTTCAAACAGATGGCTCGACAGGGTTACTGGGCCAAAAACCACAGTCTACGCGCACAGGTCTACCAGCAGCTCATCAAAGCCATTCCCTGCCGCACAGTCACCCCAGATGCAGAAGTATATCGTGACATTATGGGAAATGCAACCACTAAGAAGCGCTCCTCTCAAATCCCACTGCCCGAGTTTGTTGATGGAAGTCCTGTGCCGCAGTATTGCCTGAAGACGGAGGCGGTAGCTTCAGCCCATCGCATCATCAACTGCCTGGCGGGACAGTTTCCAGACATCTCCTACTGCCCATCGCTTCCAGCACTCACTTCTTTGCTCCTACACTTCAGTGTAGATGAAGCGCAGTGTTTTGAGCACATCAGCCGCATATTGGCCTGCAATGAACCTGGCAAGAGACTGCTGGACCAGACTTTCCTGGCCTACGAGTCTAGCTGCATTACCTTTGGCGACCTGGCCAACAAATACTGCACAGCTGCCCACAAATTGATTGTAGCTACGTCCCAGGATGTGCTGGAAGTCTACGCCGACTGGCAGCGCTGGGTTCTTGGTGACCTGCCCTTCGGCCACGTGGTCCGGGTCCTGGACGTCTACCTGGTGGAGGGCTATAAAATTCTCTACCGCGTGGCTGTAGCGCTGCTGAAGTTCTACCGCAAGCATAAAGCAGCAGCTCAGGGGGGGCAGGACAGCCAGCAGCAGGATTCAGGCAAAGTCAAGGCGGACATTCAGGCTTTCATCAGGGGCATTGGTTCCACCGTCACACCTGACAAGCTGCTAGAGAAAGCCTTCTCCATCCGCTTGTTTAGCCGTAAGGAAATCAACCTGCTGCAGCTCACCAACGAGAAGTCCCTGCACCAGAAGGGAATCACTGTGAAACAGAAGCGGTATAGTTCATAATTGGATTTATATTGATTTGTTTTTTACTAAAATGATGCATGAGTTCTATCAGGGTTGTCACAGGTGTGTAATGTCATTAAGGACATTGAATGCATCACATGTACTTTCTCCTATAGATATACCTGCCTACAGTAAGGAATAGTATGATTTAAAAAGCAATTTGCTTTACCTACCGTACTCATCATTCCTCTATAAATGGACATTTGTGATTCAAGTTGAATGTGACACGGTGTCAGTGGGACGCACAGTAAGGCTAACACGGTACTAGACCTTTTCAGAAACAATTTATCACAAACGTACTCCACAGCTAAGTGATGGATGAACTGCTCAAACTCTTTCGTTTTCCTCACTGGCACAGTCATTTTTCTTAGGCTTTTTGCTCTGGCATGCTGTGGTGTAAGCTCTTCTTTCATCTTGGCCTCACATCATTTCTCTTGCTTTTTTTAAATTTTTTCTTTGTTGCTTAATGGCCGACCTTTCCATGCACCATCTCCTGTCATGTGTGCTCTCCACTGCATTGGTTCTCTTGCAGCTCTAGGTGGGTTCTTGTTCTATCACTATTATGTTATAATTGTTTTGCATCATCTTGCGAGATGATCCTCATCATCATAAGGATTTAATTGTGCTGCTGGTGAATTAAGATCTGCGTCTCACGTGCCTCATTGTCTGTGCACGTCTCCAGGCAGAACGTACAGCTGGCCCTTAACCCTGACACCTTCTCCTCTGAGATAGTTAGTGCCAAGGAGATGCGGGACATCTGGTCGTGGATTCCTGAGCGCTTCGCTCTGTGCCAACCCCAACTCCTCTTCACCACGTCCACCCACGGCTGCAGTCTGAATCGGTCGGTAACAGTTCGTTGCTCGCCTCAATGCACATTGAATGTTATGTCAGTGTGAAGGCTGCGTTTGTGTTTTGATATTAAAACGATCATTCAAAAGTGGAGAAAATTAGTTTTTGTTTGATTCAGTGTGTTTTTTACTTCCAGGTTTTATTCTCATTGTGAAGGCCACGAACCCACTCTACTCCTCATCCGAACCACGGACGGCGACGTATGTTGAAATATTTGGACACGCAGTTTACACAGCAGGCTGAAAACAAAAGAGCTGCAGTCTGTCTCAAACACTTCCCGTTTCAGATGCTTTGCAATATTAGTCAAATGAGGAAACTGGTAGTGAAAGAATTTTGCACAAATGGTCACTTTTTTGCTTTCACTTCAATGCTCCACGGCAGCTTTCTGTGCTTTTTCTTGTCATTTTTTTGTCAATTGGGTTTAAAGGTCATAATTACACAGGTGTATTATAATTGTATTATGGCCAATATATTTTGCCAGGTATGTGGAGCCTTCTTGTCCACAGACTGGGAGGAAAGAAAGAGAAACGGCAACAAACTAAGCTTCTTTGGAACAGGGGAGTGCTTTGTCTTCAGGGTGAGTGTCCTCTTAATAAACTGACTCTCTAGGTTCCTTCAATACAATAGATTTCCTGTCATCAAAGCTGAGGAACTAAAGAAGATTCATTGGGGAAATGTTTTTCAGCACACTTCCTTGCCGTACCCAGCAGAGGGCATCATCCACTCGTGTTTGTTTCATGATGTCCTCCATTAGTATCCCAGGTTCAGACACAAGCTCCTCCTTTGGTTTTGATAGTGCAGCATTGAATTTACATCAATGCACTATCTGCACTAAATGGTTATCGCAAAGGTATGGTGTGATTCACATGAATCCTCATTCAGCTCTGGCAGATTTCACTATGTATTGATAGTAATGTGCGTATAAATAGAAAATGGACTGTGTCTTGAATGCCTTCTGCATGAATTATTCACTTTACTCTGGACTGATGTCAAAGCACCACCATAAACACTGGCGCTTCAGCACACGCAGGTCGGAAATTCCTGTAATCTGATCGTGTAGCATCTAACCAGGCCTGCACCTGACACCACCTGACATGCAGAGGAGACAGTCAGCCGGGCCTGGTGTCTCTCAGATATGCAGTTCAGATTTAAACAGGAAATGGCTGATTTAATGACACTTTAAAATGAGGTCATCATGAATTGCAGTCTTTCCAATTACTGGAACAGTTTGTGTTTGTAAAAGTATAAAATTCATTTTATACTTTTTTAAGGACTCGGGAAGAGGTAAATCCTGGAAAAGTATATCATCAAGTAAAAGACTGAACTTGTGTCTTTTGTCTGATATCCACATTTTAATGCTGACCTTCTATCTTGTGCACAGAAGGGACACGTGTGCTTTCCTGTTACTCTGCTCTGCGTCTGTCTATATATAACCGTGCTTATTTAATGTTCTCTACTCTGATGTGTAATTGAAAATGACACCGGGTCCACCCGCTCGTGTGTTTCCTCGTTAGCTGAAGCCAGAGATGGAGCGCTATGAGTGGGTGGTGATCCGCCACCCTGAGCTCGCGTCCTCCATCAAGACCCAGGATCAGGAGGACAAAACCTCACCTGAGGACAAAGCCCCTGACAACAACAGCGTACTGCAGCTGGACAAAGGTGGCAGCAACCTGTCTCCATTCCTCTCCGCCCACCACTTCAAGCTTAACTCTAAGAATACATCAATGTTCATGGCTGGAAACTTTGATTCCATCATAGTGGGTAAGTGTTGCGACATCTTTATGTCATATATCTGTTCTCTTTTAGGCTCCAAATGTTTTTCTTATCTTCCCTGCTTGCACAATCAAGAATAATTTTTTAACCTGGGATTTGAGCGTTTGTCTATCTTGTGTCTGATCAGGGGGAGGTGATGGCAATGCTCTGTACATTGACTCAGACCTGAACCATGGCCGCACTGGCAGCTGCACCACCTTTGACAACCCACCCTTGTGTGCAGAGACCTTCCAGGTTGGACTGCTGGAAGTGTGGGGCTTCCAGGATATCATGACGTCGTAATAACGTATGCATAAACACATACGATAACACTACACATGTAAATACATAAACACACACACACGCTTCAGCATTACATTTCTTACCTTAAAATTTTAAGTGGACACCCATCATCAGTAAGTCCAGAGAAAAAATTGTAATATGCAAGTAAAAAAACATCCGTCCCACAAAGCGCTTTGTTTTGATTTTTTATTTATTTATGCACTTGTTCCAAATTTTAAGATGTTTTCTGTTTATTTTTATATTAACAATTTTAGGTAATTGCATATTGTTAATGTAGTTTGGTAACAGGAAGGATCTAATGTGTAAATTTAAATCCATATGAGATTCAACGAGAGGGTTTATGTCCACTGTTGCGTGTTAATGCTAAGCTAAAGCGTTTAGATTTCTGAATGTAAATTCAGCACTTTACATGGTTTAGCTCCTGCCAAATTGACTTTACAGCTAGATCTGTAGTCGCTGAACATGTTTAATTTATAATGCCAATGTTGATCAAGTGAAGTTTGTAAGGTGCGTGAAGTCGAGGTCTCCTTCTGTGATAAGTGTTTTTAAATGCTGTAAGTACAAAGTTAGGTTGTAGTGAGGTTCATCGGGTCATCCAGATGTTTGGTGAGGTACCTTTCCTTTGTGCTACATATGTGGAAGTCTGTATGTGATGTTTGTGTTGCCATTTTCACCATATAGGAAGCTTTTGTTTGAATGAGTAGCACTTCTTGTTTTATATAGTGTACAAGTATTAATGTGAATAACAGCACAAACCGTTTTCCAAGAAGAAAACTCAAGGTGTCTTGGTTTACAAGAAATGAGGATACATGTTTTTTCAGGTATTTCATCCATTTTGTGTCTCTGTGTCCATTTTGCCATTATTTGCCTCTTTCCAGTGATTGTAATGAAAAAAAAAGTCCAAAATCAGTCTCGTATTCCTAAAGTATGCTTAGCTTTGTGTGCAGGGTTGAACATGTGCTTCAGTAAAACATGAATAACTGCAAATGTATGTAACTACATGTCAAAATACAGCAATACACTTTGAGCAGCGTGTTTGGTGATTTTACTGCTTACTCGTTTTCTTCCAGATGCATCACATCCCTGTCCCCCCCAAGCAAAGGGTTGTGTCTCTCCAGTGTCACAGAAGTGTGCCACATGCCTTTTAAAGTCAGCTGACTGTTGATCTAACCCCCTATCCTCCTGTGTTCTCCTTCTCACTACTAGTACAGTAGTAGTAGTAGTAGTAGTAGTAGTAGTAGTAGTAGTAGTAGTAGTAGTACAGGTCTGCTTATTTCTTTAAATCACTTATGTAAATCAATAATTACAAAATTCTGAGTGTGAGAGATACATTGTAGTTGACACTTAACACTAGTTTGGTTACATTAAATAACAGTGTTGCAAATCACATATTTACAGTACACATAGGGATGTAAAACAGCTCATTATGAAGTTACTCATAAATCCTTAATGCACAGTGTTTGCTTCAGTGTCTTGTGGATGTCTGTGAGCGCTGACGATGAGCTGCATGACTGGAAAGTTTTTTTTTTACCAAAATGAGTCAGATGCATTCAAAAATATGCCTCTAAAAAGCCTTATACTGGAAATGGCAACAATCGGCACAATGATGTTTCAAGTAGAAATCCTTTAGGACTATACTTCTACAAAAACCAAGATCCTTTGCCTGACATTTTATAAAATATAGATAAAAAGCTTTTAATGTGTATTAGTGTCAATACATTAAAGTATTAGTGTAATGTAGTGTATTAGACGGTGGAGTGATGGAATAATTCCTCCCTTACAGTAAGTGGCATTGAGTGCGTCTTGTCAAGGCTGCTGTTCATTCAGGAATCACACTCCGCTGATCGCACATGCACGTATATATTTAGCTGCTCCTCTGGGTGTTGTTCTGGCACATCTCCTGAAAACTGCGCTCTCCCGTTCAAGAAGCAAGATGCTTGCTGTGTAAACGCGCTGTGTTTACACAACCAATGAGCAACAAGAGGACTGTTTAACCCTACACTGAGACAGGAGTCTCCTTGAGCAGCCCCCACCCCCCCAGATTACAAACGGCTGTGGATGGGATTAAGACACAGACTAAAGAGGTACCAATTTAGTTATTGGGATGTTCCATTTCTGCCTGGATTTATTATCTGTCCTTTAAAAATGAATAGTTTATTTTCATAATCCATTTCGGAAGAATTCATTAACGATTACACCTATTCATTTTCCACAATAAAAGCCCTTTTAGTCATGAAAAAGTAGATTAGTTCTTCACCCCAGTAAGAATGACAGACAGTTGTCTTTGGTCACATGCTGACACCAGCCCACACGGGAAAATAGAAAGAAGTGACTTCCTTTATTGAAAGTCTGGTCAAATCCTAAACAGCGTAAAGCTCTAATCAAATCCTACAATGTCACAACCACTAAAAGCACAGATAGCGGACTGAGGCTGATGACCATAAAAGCAATTTACTTTGATAGCAAATGATTTTTAGCTCAACCTGAACATTTATGTGGTACTTTGATGAAATAGTGTCCCGAGCTGAGAATTTCTCAGTTCCTGGTTCCCCTTCCCTAAACAGAACCACAGCTTGCAGTCATTGTTACAACTCATTGAATGACACTGAATAACGCTGGTCAAGGGCAGGAGCATTCACCCAGCCTGTGTTTTCTTCCGTTCCGTGTTTACGGTGGATGGATACGATGTGTACATAAGTTTCGTGTCGTATTACTGCATGCTGAAAAATGCCTGCTGAGTAAATATCCCAGAGAGGAACATAATAATCCAGCCGGAACAGGACGGCTACATGTCCATTTAGACGAGTCCTGGAAAACCAAGTCAAATCCATCTAATCTAATCTGATTTAGGCCTGACCTTTTTATTATAAATGCACTGCTGCACTGCCTCTAAATAAACTACTTCATTGGCCTATTGTGTCCTTGCATTTGCCAGCCAGCATAAGACGTGGAGCGTTTACTGTAGTGCAGACACAGTAGAAATTGCATCACAAATAAAGGGGCTTTACAGTGAAATGGGGGGAGGGGGGTTTCTCTGAAGCTGACTGGACGAGGCAATGCAGCGGGAGTAAGATAGAGCGATGGAAGGATGGAGGGGAGAGGAGGAGGAGGAGGAGGAGGAGGCACTGCACAGCTCTCTGACTCACACGCTCCATCTCCCCCCATGGTGTCACCGAGCCTGGATCTCTGAGTGGGGGGATTCTGGGCCGCCTCCCACCACCGTGCATGTACGCAACCATACGCGCTCACGGTCTCTGCTGAATATCACAAGGTGCAGTCCACCACCCTCTGAGCAGTCCTGCTGCAGAAATCCTGACACCGAGGGACGTCTGGAGCCGGGGGAGGTCACATGAGCATGACACTGGAACTGAATGAGCCCCTAATTACATCGCATTAACATTCATTTATTTACATCTTTAACATTTACAGAGTTGTCCACCTGGTCTCATCGTCCCATCTTATTGATTTCCCCATCATTTCATCCCTCTGCTTCTGAAGGGTGAATGCATAGATATCAAAGGGAAAGCCTGCAGCGGAGCATACCAAGCTGAGGTCTGATGGGGGAGGTTCAAAATAAAAAAACAAAAAATAAATAAAATATTTTGTTTATATATAGTTGAAAGTCCAGTATATGGTTTTATAAGCGGACTTTAAAACACAGTTTGATTTTCCCTTCGTGCCCCCCACCAGTCGGCGGAGGTTTGACCCACACGCCCAGTCAGGTGATTCTTTCCGCTTCGCCATTTTGTGCTGCTGCGCCGGGTATTTATCACAAGAGTCGTGACGGTGCCGTTTACACTGGTAGTCAGCCTTCGGTGATGCTTCCTGGTGTTCTCGCCTTTCGTTTTTAAAGACCGTGGCCTTTTGGGGTTCGCGAAGTAATACTTGTGGCTCGCCATTACCAATAATTTTGTATATTTAGGTTAATTTTATAAATCGCAAGGAAGAATGTCGACGACTACACCTCCCGAATACTCTTCGTTCTTCGCAGTGATGGGTGCTTCTTCGGCGATGGTTTTCAGCGGTAACTATCACACGATCCCCTGTTTGTTGGTGACAGACGGCCACGGTGCGGATCTGCCGCTAACACCTTTTTTGCATTTACATTGTTCCTGTCGGGGCGTTTTGAGTCGTCAGCCACGGTGCGTCTGTGAAACTCAGTATTTAAAGCCACCCGCTAGCCGTGCTAGCGTTGACGGGCGCATGCTAATTCCGAACGGTCACTTATAAAACTAAACCACTCAGTCAGGATTTTTTTTCATGACATGTAAATGTTTAGCTACTCGCCCGTGGGCTGCACAGTTAGCCACCACTGCTATCCGACGGCAAAGCGCAACGATCGGCATGGTTAACCGAGCCGAGGCAGGGAAGCTAGCTAGCTAGCAGCGAAGTTCTCTTTGATGCTAGCTTCGGCCGCTGGTGGTTTTAAGTTGGATCAGCTCGTAACAATTGAAAACACGAAGCTGATCTTTGCTAATAGAATTAGAAAATGGCTAATCGTCACCAGACGTTTAAACTGTCGTAATGCATTGGAACGTGAGGTATGGATGCTTGTCACCCTTTCGGCCCTTCGTTTCATTATTCTCAAATCAAAGGCGTATATGTAGCAGCTTTACAATAAAGTGTTTATGTGCTAACATGACAGTAGGTGCGTTTAATACGACGATCTGGTGTTGCACGAAAAAGCGAGGAGGGCGCATCTACCGATTTAACCGCCTATGCACGAACTACAATTTTTTTACAAAAACTAATATTTGTGTAATCGACCATGATCCACGAAGCCAATTCTGCTTAACTGAAAGCATTTTCCCTAAAACATAGAAGGCAAATAAAAGCCGTGATCAGCTGGTTAACTTCCTTACTGCTCAAACCAATGACCCAAGGTCACATGATCGTCACATGAGAGCTCTGACTTCTAGGTTGCCACCTGGTTCTTGATGTTCTAATAGTTAAGTGAACTTCCTCACAAAACGCAATAACGCGACTTTATGGTGTTTTGCATAATGTGTAGTGTCACTGGGAACTTTGACTTGTTTCATAATTCGGTTTTCTTCTCTATTGACTTATTTCCAGGGCACCACTGGCTCAGTATATATTTAAAATGATAGAACTGTGTCTTATTTAGTGTTAATATATTTATACATCTATATGTCTAGCTAATTTGAGTCAAAACAGTTTTTAAATGTGCACATTTTTGCAAAGTAACTCTCCTTTTTTTTTTTTTTTTTTAAACATGACTTCAAGTCTTTGCAGTTTGTGGCAGTAGAGGACAGACAGCTGGGACCTGGATCATTTATACACAGTAATGTTGGGGTGTGAGGATAGGTGAACCAATTATGTTTGACTCATTAATCGGAGACCCTACGTTTATGTATTTTACTCGTAATGGCCTGTTTTCTGGGATGGCGTGTAGGTTGCTGTGATCCTGTGCTGTCAGGTGATGCTGCATTGTTTTAGTACGGTGATGATTGTGAGGGCTGCCTTGCTCACACCAGGTGACACTCACAAGGTGTCCTTACTCAAGGGGCAAGAACCACCACTGCCATGATAGCAGTTGGGTTTCCTGCAAAGCTACAATAGGCAACCGCCTAATATTCACGCTCATCAATCATTATTCAGTGGTGCTTTCAGAAGTTTGACCTCCCATTATTATAAATATATTTTTCCATTAACCTTGTGATGACTGGTCTAATCATTTCTGAATATAACCTAATGTTGGTGCATGGTCCAAGATGCAGTTTTGAAAGACTGGAATTTTTTTTAACCATAGCTTTGCAGATTTTTGTCATTTGTTCCCTGTGGGGCCAGTGCTTCCCCATTTGCCCACTATTCACAGCTGACCAATCTGTCTATTGCGCAGGCATTTTCCGTGCCTGTAAGATCATCCCTTGCTGTAGGCGCCTCCTGCTCTGACGTCACAAGACGTCACAGGGTCCTCCCATAGCATCCAATATTCTGCAGAGAGGAAACGTGAAAGAGCTCTCTACTCAGATGAAGGGGATTAGGATTACAACCCAGGGGTTGTGCCTTCACACCACTGCAGAAGCCACACATCAAAGCTTTAATCATCAGCAGAATGCCAATTTCTGTAGATGTTTGTATCGGGTATCAACCCTGATCCTTTACACATCGTGTCATTCCAAACCAAAAAAGAGATGAAGGTGGTGGATAATGCTACTGGCGATTATGTATTGCACTGATTGTTAATTGATGTTGGACTAGCACCAAGAAATAGCTTTTCAGTTGAACACTTGGCCTTTTTCACAACATTCAGGAGCCTCGTCGTTGGATCTGCTCTCTTGATTAGTTTATATATTGAACGTCTCTGAAGTCTGATTTGATCTAATCAAATAGTCCCAAAAAGTACAGTTGGGCTGTTTACATAAGACTGCTGTCTCTGTAAACCAACCGCATGCCAGTCATATCAAGTCTGATATTTTCTAGCCACACCTGTTTCTCAGTGCAATCTTTAGAAACTGGACTAAAGTTGTTCTCCTGCGCTTGTTACATCCCACTAGGGACAAACAGGAACAATGTCACGGCCCCTTAAACAATTTTTGTTTTATACTTTTGATCTTCTTCCTCTGTTTTTTTTTTTGTTTTTTTGTTTTTTTATTTTTTTGGAGGGGGGGTGGGGGTTTGGGGTCTGAGAGTAACGTCATTTAAATGCTCTATGTCCTTAATATAAGGTAGAAATTACACTAGACACTACAGTTGACTTTGACCACAGGACAGTGGCTGTTCAGGGCCAGAGATGTGAGATACTGCTTCTCCACTCACTCCAACGGTTCAAGTTGTGTTTGGACATCTTTTATTCAAAAAGGGATTTTAACATTGTGTCATCCATCTGGCAGGATCAGTTAATGGTGACAAATTCACGGTTATATGGTCTCAGCATCAGTAGAAAAGTAAAAGTGAAATGTGTAATTAGTTCCGTTTTTTTTTTTTTTTTTTTTTTTTTTTTAAACAATGTAAATTCCTTAAAGTGCCATGGTGGAATTTTAAGGGGAAGAGAAATTAACATCTTGACGTTGCTTCATGTCTTATTTCACTTCTGTAAGCGAAATAAGACATGAAGCAACTTGCAGCGGAGAGTGTGTTTGTACGTTCTTAATTTTTTGTCCCCTCTCTCTACCACCAGCCTTAGGAGCAGCCTATGGCACAGCCAAGAGCGGTACAGGGATCGCTGCCATGTCTGTGATGAGGCCAGAGCTCATCATGAAGTCAATCATCCCTGTGGTTATGGCGGGTATCATAGCCATCTATGGCCTGGTAGTAGCAGTGTTGATTGCCAACAACATTTCAGACAGTGTCACACTCTACAAGTAAGTTCGTCCAACCGGTTTAATTGCTCATGCAAATAGAATAGCCTTACATCTATGTTGGTTACATTTCCCAAGATCTTGTTCTCTTCTACAGACTCTGTATGCTAAATCCAAAGTGAGTGTAGAATTTAGGTGGTTCTACACCAGCTGGTGTTGGTTTGTTCCATCAGCGTTTCCCCTCGATCTACTAACTCGGCCATTCTGAAACTTTCAAGAACAAGAGCCATATGTGCTTAAATAGATCATGTGTATCACTGCACCTTTTTAGGCCTTTGGTCCTGACACTGTCTACATTTCAGATGACCTAGTAGTTTCAGAACAGTCATAGATTTATATTTATGATTAGAAATTGAGGCCAGGTCTAAACATTTTAAAAAACTTGTTTAAGAATAGGTTCTGTTACTGACCAACTCTTGTCTGTGTGTTTAGGAGTTTCCTCCATCTGGGAGCTGGGCTGAGTGTGGGCCTGAGTGGGCTGGCAGCAGGCTTTGCTATTGGTATTGTGGGTGATGCAGGAGTGAGGGGCACAGCTCAACAGCCTCGGCTTTTTGTGGGCATGATCCTCATCCTGATTTTTGCTGAGGTCTTGGGTCTTTACGGGCTCATTGTTGCCCTCATTCTCTCCACGAAATAAACGCCCCAAGCATCTGTCCTCTCTGTTGCTGCTGGAGAAAGTGTAAAACAGGAAAAAAAATATTGTACATGTTTTGCCAGACAAGATGAAATAAGTAAAAGCGGGGAACAAATAATTAAATTGGCTTCGTAAATATGGTCTTATCTCAACAATGTGTACAGTCGTCCCAATTTGATAGTCAACCTGTAAATGCGCAATGTAGTGATTCGTCTGTCTCGTGTGTGTGCGTTTCAAAACAACTATGATGAAAATTCCTTTTCCTCACCACTTATTTCAGGCCTTGAGGCTGGCCGAGACAGCTTGGCCTCTGGTCATCGACCAAAGGGCCCCACTGCTTTTTCTCCTCCAATATCAACTTGGGGTTGACACAATTTCTGCATTTAATATTAAGAATCTATTTGTAAAGAGAAGTGTATGGACTTAAGATTCTTCCACTGATTTTATTTATAAAAAAAAAGCTCATTGAACTGTTCTATACAATAAATTCTTTAATATTCCAGGATATATTATACATATATACAGAAATATAAATATCTAAATAGATAGATTTAATGCATTCTGGGTTAATTGTGATAAGTGGTTGGAATTCCTCTGGATGTAGTTCCTGGTTTAAACATTGATTGCCTTTAGTATGTTGCTGGTGGAGTGGGAGTTTTGTGTGTAGCTGTATTCTAATCATAACGCAAACATTCTCAAACTTCAGTGTTTTTCCTGTTGTACTGTTGTTTGCATTAAAGATGTGTGTGTGTGCCCCACGTTGGGTCTCACAAGTGTAATTTTCAAATTTCATGTCCCCTTCATCTTATTCACTCACCTCATCTTTGTATGGCATCTACCCTGCATCGGGGCCATAACAATCCTGCATGGGTTTAAGCGTTTTATAACTGCTGGATAAGGAAATGCAAAGCAGACTAGTTTCAGAAGATTAAAGGTTATGTTTAATTCCTCTCATCTAAGCAACAAAACTGTGTGGCATAAAGCAGGAATGATGGGATTTCAATGTGACTGGCTTAATTCAAGAATTGGCCCGATGTGATCTGGAGTTTTCTTTTCTTTTGAAAATGAAACTGTGGCTGACCTAATTGATTAAAAGCACCAATCTATAGCTAGTGCTAGTACTAAACCTGTCCCTTTGTTAATGAAAAGGCTTTTACAATCAAATAACATTGGTACTTTAATTTGACCAGCTTCCTAGTACAAACGTGTTCTGTACTCTCACTGTAAAACAGTTCAAAAACTCTACAAGCAGTGTTGCCCTTGAACCTACCCCAATGTCACCAAAATTGCTAAAACAGACCAGCTGAATAACAGTTTTCACCACTTCCTTTTAACTGTAAGAACGAGTTATCTTCATGTTGTGGATAACGACTCGAAGTACAACAGAAGAATTTAAAGATAAAGACACCAAATGCCTGTACTGTACTGATAACAGACAGACTTTAAATAAAGAAAAAAGATAATCAGCAAATTGTTTCATGTATAATAATACGGTACAAAATGCACAAGGCAGATGTTTATATAATGTCTAGAAATTCTACATTGATATTTTTCCTGTGATCAAGCTGCTTGGAGGCTGCTGAGCAGAGTCTGTGAAATGCTAGTGAGGGCGCTGAAGGTGGCACTGTTGGGAAATGACTGCACAAAGTCTTTGCCTTCCTCTATACTAGCGCTGAGCAGGGGATCCAAGGGCACAGAACCTGAAATAGAGACGACAGTCTTGATTACTGATATCACCTGAACCTGTCGCAGCAAATTACAATTAGTAGCAGAAAATTCAAATGTGCATTCAGTCCCTCTTACTATATGACAGTCAGATACTAATGGCTTGTCACTTTGTGCATTCGGTGTATGATGACACCTTGTGGCTGTAACTTAACATTGCATGTACCTAATTTAAACCTGTTGATCTCACCTAGAAATTCAGATCCAGTGAGTTTGGCCAACTCTTCACCGCCACCCTTTGAAAATATATTGCTGCATTCCTGAAATAAGAATTTACTGAAATTAGTATTTTATTGTTCATCCTAAATTGTCCTACTCATTTTAATTTAGAAAGCGCACTCACAGAACAATGCGGACAAACAAAGCCACTCATGTTCTCTATAATGCCCAGGATTCGTACACCTGTCTTCTTGCAGAAGGTGATCTCTCTCCTTACATCCCCTGTGGATACGGCCTGTGGACAACAAGACCAGCTGTCACTGAATGTCATGTGTCTTGGAGTGTTGAGTCGAAGCTACAGTAACGGATGATCACTCTCTGAAAGGATTTCAGAAAATTCAAAAGGTACCTGCGGCGTGGTCACCAAAACGGCACCATCCACCCTGTGTTTCTTGAGGTTCTCCAGTACTGCCAAATGCTCATCAGATGTCCCTGGTGGTGTGTCCACCAGCAGCACGTCCAGCTCCCCCCATGCTACATCTGACACAAACTGGCCAATCAAAGCTATGGGACAAGACAGTCAAACACAGGCAGTCAAGCCATTTGCTGCTTTATGGACGACAGGTAGAACCGGAGGACGGCCCACCTGTTTTTTTGGGTCCCCGCCACACCACGGCTTCGTCTGGGTCCTCCATCAGGAAACCTATGGACATCAGGGCGAGGCTCTTCTTGGCATCGGTGTAGACAGGCACCCATCCTGAGTCACACTGGTGCACATCTGGCCGGCCAACACTCAGCATGCGGGGGATACTGGGCCCACACAGATCGACATCCAGGATACCAACCTGGTGAATGTAGTTCTATCAGTAAGTTGAGCTGCACATTTATGAACACATCTAATGCATCACCATTTAACGTGAGCATGGTTACTATACAATTGATACGCATCATGGGAACGGGAATCAATCGCTTGTCAGCAGGAACTCGGCGTTCTTTAAGCTCACCTTCTTTCCAGCATTCCTAAGAGCCAGCGCCAGTTCAGTAGTGATGGTGCTCTTGCCGACGCCTCCCTTTCCCGACAGGACCAACACAACATGCTGGACCTGAGCCAGGTTCCCATCTCACATGAAAAAAAAGTAGGAAACAAATGGCCACCGTGAGCACAACAGACAGAGAGAACGTTGCGTATGGCGAGTCACTGCAGAAGCTCATGAAAAAGTAGCTATTGAATCGCGATTGGCTGATTGTAACTGAGGTCACAAGTTCAACAGTGCTGAGCAGTTCTTCAATAAATGATACACAACGCTAGTAAGTATAAAACAAATGTATTATATTTTACATATAACCGTCTAATCCCCGGAGTCGTTCAGTCTACTGTCAACAATTTTACATTAGAACAAAAACTAAGCCTAAGTTCTACTTAGCCTCTGCTAACATATTAGCTAAGTTATAATTGTCTATGGCACACATCGAACATCGGCCTCTTTCCGCTAAACATGGATACAAAGATAAACTCTCAAGCTAAAGAATCTGAGCGTATAAACCCTCTGCTGGTAGTTAAATTCAATCTACCATTACTATGTTCCATGTTTGATTTCGAGTTACAGCCAACATCCACACGCCACAAGAATCACTTCCGTATGTCGTCATGAACATACCGTCCAGTCACTCAGCCGAGCATGGACGTAAGCCCCGCCTTCTGGGCAGTTCCACCAATAGACTGCCGAGACGCTCCGTGGTGCATTTATAGTCCATAGATATTCACCTGCTACGGTACTTACCGCTGCTTTTCATATTGTTACCTATTCAGAAATAATCTACTTAAAATAAACACATTTTTTAAACATTATTATTGTACCCTTCTTTTAGAAAGAAGAAAGTAAAAGTATTGTTTTCTATTTCGGTATTGAACTACTGGATCTTTGAGTTGGTAAATATTGCTTCTGAATGTCTACGTTCTCACTGCTTGGCACCAAAATAGGTTTAACATATGCCACGCACCACGCAAAATAATTCGTGTCACAAGTTTAAGTGGATTGTTAATATCAACAAATACACGTATAATATTCGTCTTTGAACGCACCATGCGTACCCGTTACCATGGTATCAAATGAGCAGCCCACATCATTGGCACTGTAACTGTAATCCCATTTATTGTCCACACTGTAAGTAAATGAACATAACCCCTCCTCCACAGAGGTCTTATCCAATAAGCACAGGATGAGGGCGTGGACAGACAATGTTTGCGTACATGTTGAGAAGTAGGACAGTAGAAGACTGTGTACACCGCACCTGTATACGCATTGGACATAGACGCACTGGCATTCAAATGAGTCACTGCAAGACGGTGTATAGGAAGACGTCTGTGAGGTAAGGGCTCAACTGCTGCAAGATTTAACAAACTCCTGCTTCACTCTATATGCTGTTATGGAAAAACGGCTCATTATACAGTACAGACTTTAGCTGATATTAAGGCCTGGGTTGGAAGTTATGACCAGAATGTGGTTGGAGTTTCAGTATTTGATATTTTAAGTATAATTCACATCACATCGCTAAGAACCTTGGCTGACAAAGTTACTGTAGTTCATGCTGAGCGGGTTGTCCAGATGATGTGTTTACAGTATGTAGGGCAAGGCCCAATTAAAGCGAGACTAGCTCCAGACTAAATCAATTAAATCGCTGGTAGTTATCTTCTGCACCTGCTTCCAAAGCGGTGACCAGCTGCTGTTCAGTGCTGGTATTAACCGAGACATGCTCTCAGTTCAGGTCATTGGAAATAAATATTCAGCGATTTATTTTCTTTACAACAACATAGAAGTCAGATCAGCTGCTCGTGATAACAATCCGATAGACAGGTCTCTGCAGGTCTATATAACAGTTCTGGTTCTGATCACTGAATCTGGAATATCCACTTTCACAGGGAAGGTGTTACCTGAATAAACAATACTCATTACATGTGTGCCTCAAGCTGCAACTGGGAAATAATGAATGACTTCTCTTTTCACAATGAAGCAGAGTGAAATTTCAGTGCAGTTCACTGTATGTTAACACAAAGTTACAAAAGGCTGTGATACTGCATGTTGTGGGTGTATATGTTGCAGCCATGTGGTCGGGTCTGTTGATAAGTCTAGTTAAAGTAATGCAGAAGGTTGGGTTTGAAGGTTAGGTGAGTTGATGGAAACATCACCTGCTGCCAACTGTGACATATGGAGCAGAGGGAAACGAGGCAACACACAGTGTGTCGGCGGCTACAGATGTCGCTTCACATTTATTTCACGGCTTTGTACCCACTTTAGTGTTTAATAACCTGACCAGACAAACAGTGGCTGCTTATGTTAACCAACATAAGCTTAGCTGTTCAACAGGTTTATGGGACAAGGAAACCCACACCTATTATTTACCTTGCACCGAGTAAAGGAATGCATACAATTTCCTCTCAGACAGGAGCCAAAGTGCTAAAGCACGTTGTCTGTAAACACAGCATGTAGGTGTGTTTTTAGGAGCTATATATGTATATATGAGGTGTTGGGCCTGTTCCTTCAGAGCTGCCATGTTGAGAAGAGGGAGGAACGGTCGGTCTCGACATTTAGCCTGGACCGAAACACGGCAAGAGACCGACACCAAGGCAGCGGTCCAGACTTCAGACAGAGAGGAGTGTGAAGGTCAGGCGATGACACAGGTGAGACACTGGTGCTTGTGGAGAAGGATAAAAGATCAAATGGGTGTTTCCAATAAATATATAAATTTATGTAAATATTAATGTAATTAGACTTTTTATTACCACATATGAAATATAATATTTACTTAAATGCCAGTGGTTTTCCACTGACTGTCTCGTGTTTGAAATGCCTATAGGACGTGGTCAGGTCTCCAAAGACGAGGAGGGGGCTCGACCTCGTTTTGGAAGGGGTCTAATTTTACATAGTGACGTGCGACTTTCCAACCAATACGACCAGTGGATTCAGGACTGACTGAAGACTGGTGCTGAGTCTTTGAAACGGGGCACATGCTTCTTTTTAACATGCCATGTGCGTCTATGTGACTAGAGTTGAGTGTGATTTAGCAGCTTGTTACTGTTTTCTGTTTTTGGAGGTCATTTGAATGTTGATTTACCAAAAGGGATCCCAGCTGACAGCAGAGTTGAGAAGCCATTAAATACAGTCCCGCTGGTGTCGCCACTGGATTTAATACCTTTCCCTGTGGCCGAGCCAACTGCCCTGGACCGCGGCCACGTCTCTGCACTTACAAGATGCTGTTTGTGCGGCTTGTGTGAACCAGATCACCAGCCTGGAGGCCGAGGTGGATCACATGGCCAGTTCCCAACCTGTGTCAGAGGTGGTGGCCTTGCCCAGCTCAGTGCCGGTCATAGGGGAGTCCTTCTGCCAGTGTGACCCACAGGAGGAGCTCAGCCCCATCTACAGCTTGACCAGTGATTGCGTCTGTGGGGAGGAGGATGAGGGTGAGCAGAAACCAGACGAACACTCCATACACTTGGCACATAGTGATGACATACAGTACACATGAAACTAATGTTTGGTGTCTCTTCAGGATTTGACTGGGTGTGGGATGAGCACTTCAGGTCCCCCGGAGCCCTCCTCAGCTGTGACAACAGGAAGGTGAACTTCCACACAGACTACAGCTGTGGCACAGCTGCCATTCGTGGCGTTAAGGAGCTGGCCGATGGCCAACACTTCTGGGAAGTCAAGATGACCTCGCCCGTCTACGGGACTGACATGGTCGGTGCCAAGCACTTGTATGTGTCGTCTCTGGAAAGGTGGCCCGTTGTCTCGCATTGAGTTTTCTGTTGTGCCACTGGTGCAGATGGTTGGAATAGGAACATCGGAGGTGAACATGGAGAAGTTCAAATACAGCTTTGGCAGCCTGCTGGGCCACGATGAGGACAGCTGGGGGCTCTCATACACAGGTTAGAGCAACGGGAAGATCACAGATGATGGAAATATGAATAAGTTCAAGAGGAAATAATCCCATCTTTTCATATGTCTGATTGAAGGGCTCCTCCAACACAAAGGCGACAAAGTGAAGTTTTCCTCTCGATTCGGCCAAGGCTCTATTATAGGTGTCCACCTGGACACTTGGCATGGCACGCTGACCTTTTACAAGAATCGGCAATACATAGGTACACGTCTGCCTTTTATTAACTGTCAAAATTATTATGGGAAAACTGATCCTGAAGTGTTTTTCCCCATCCCAGGTGTTGCTGCCACTAGACTCCAGAACAAGAAGTTCTACCCGATGGTGTGCTCCACAGCGGCCAAGAGCAGCATGAAGGTGATCCGGGCCTGCTACACACCCACCTCCCTGCAGTACCTCTGCTGCGTCCAGCTGCACCAGATGTTGCCCCGCTGCGCAGACATTTACAACACACTGGCGTTGCCCCCCGGCCTGCGCGTCTTCCTCAACGCCCGCCTGGGCTGGGTCTTCAGCCTCAGCAGCAGTCCGGCAGAGACCCCCACGGAGTTCCCGGATTTACCCGAGGAGATGAGCCTGCCTTCGAGTCCCAGCCCCAGCTCCACCCTCAGTGCCTGCACCTCCCCAAGCCCCTGCCCCAGTCCGCTTCTTGACACTGTCCCACTCCACTGTCCCTGTCAGACGTCGTGTCCAGCTCAGCCCTACACATGCCACTGTCCCCCAACTCCTCCCAGCAGTGACTACGACAGCTGCTGCTCAGAGCCAGAGGACTACCAATACAAACGGTTCCGCTGGGTATGACTCCATAGTCAAGGTGTATTTATATTTGTACATGTGGGTGGGACACAGGTAATCTACCACTGCCATCAGTGTCTCCTGTGGAAAATCGTCGCAAAGAGATTCATCTCAACCTTGAGTTGTTATGTCTTTGTAAACAGTATGGGGAAGAGGAAGCACATATATGGTGTGGGAGACACTGAATGCACTGAAGACATCTGGGTACCACTTTTTTTAGACTGTGTCTTTGATGGAGCTATTTGTACCACTCTACTTTTTTAACCATGTTGGTCACTGTCTGTCTAATATTTGTCAGATTAGACTCAGACCTGTGAAAACCATTAAAAAGGTAATTGTTTCTCTCAGGGATAGACTCCAGAGGGACACTTACATACTGTGGATATGACTTAATATGTATGTGCTTTGTAATCAGCATTTGGTTTGAATATAAACTTACTGAAGGATTTGTTACTCATCTGTGTTTTTCTATATACAGTTATGCTTTGTTTATGAACTTTCGTACTCAGGCAATTGTATAAAATAAAAGAATGAAACAAATGTGCTGGTAGAATTGTTTCCTGGAAGGTGAACATAATATCCAAGGTGCAGGTTTAGCTTTTAAACATATGAGGTATCTGAAACCTCAATTACATTCAATACCATACATACATACACTTCTATGTATAAATAAATAAATAAATAAATAATCCTAAACGTATTGTTAACTAAAGTACTTATTTACTCATTTAAACAGCTTTCTAGATACGTTGCGCATAAGTTTGACAATAAAGTTGAATAAAAAAAAAAACTCTGATGAGCCTGAGTAGATCTTGAAACCATCCGACTCCGTCCTGACGCAGCCGCAGATCGATCCACGTTGTTTAAAGATCAGCGGTCTGCGAGCAGCTGCCCAGTTGAACCAGTCGTCGGCTAGCGCGGCTATCGCAGCAGCCCGTTCACGTAAACAACACCACAGCATGCGATTGGGAAGTTGTATTTTCTAGTTTCGGTGGATTTCCTAACCATGGCGCAGCCGGCGGAGAAAGGTACGTGTGGGTAGAGCGTTATTTCTGCTAGCTAGCTACTTTAGCCATCCAGACCTGTGCTGCCTAAACTTCCATACACTTCTCTAAAATCTGGGCCACTGAATAAGCAAGTCAGCGTTTTTTCTGAGAGTAACTTATATAGTCATATAATAGTCATGCTTTAACCATGTTCTCGAATTTTTTTAAAGTCCTGATGATGTGATGGAATATGGTCATTGCTTTTGCTGAATCAACCATCCTAAACTGTCCCGTTCCTTTCCACAGCGTATTATCGCTTCGTGGTGCTGTTCTTCAACTGCCTGCTGACGTTCGGCTCCTACTTCTGCTTTGACATGCCCAGTGTTCTGCAGGATCAGTTCCAAGGGGTAAGTGGCACTCAAAAACACAGTCAGTGTCAGCTGATCACTCAACATTAACTCAACATGACCAAAAATCCAAAGTCTGTCCTGTGTTTGTGGCCGGTTTAGATAATAACCTTAGGTTTTTATCTGACAGAACCTAACGTGTCCCAATGTGACTGTGATCAATGGGACTGTGGACTGTGTGGAGGGACTGGGGATGAACCCTCAGCAGTACAATCTACTCTATGCCATCTATGCTTGGACGTGAGCACGCGCCCCTTATTCAGTATCAGAGTGGCAACGTGGTTAATGTGTGCGGATGCCAGTTAGAAAACGCGTGCTTTTCTCTCCTCTGGACAGGAATGCAGTAGTGGTGATCATGGCCGGGTTCCTGATAGACAAACTGGGAAACCGCTGTAAGTTTATATCTACCAGACGGTCACATGTCATTATGTATTCAAAAGACATCACACACGTTCTAAATTAAAGTCTGTCTGCTTTTCTTTACAGTTGGAGTGTTTCTGTTTTCTTTCCTGTGTGTTCTCGGCTCGTCCCTCTTTGCACTGGGTTCCCACTTTAAAGGTTCTCCGTACCTGCTGCCGCTAATGCTCACAGGCCGCCTGCTGTTCGGATCAGGCAATGGATCTCTGACAAGTAAGATTGCATTGCAGTGGAGCTGTTCCACATAGATCTAACTGCAGTCAGCCGCTATGTTGTTTGTAGCGTTTGCTTTAAATCAGCAGAACCTCTAAACTGTTCATTCTTGCTCTTCCATGCAGTTGTTCAGAACCGGATCACAGCTTTCTGGTTCAAAGGGAAGGAGCTGGCCTTGGCCTTCGGGTTAACTTTGGCGTTCTCTCGCCTCGGTTCAGTCTTAAATTTCTTTCTTACGCAGAAATTCGAAGAAAAATACGGCATGCAGTGGACGCTCTGGGGCGGTAAGCTTCCCTCAGGGTCCATGTGGTGATGTAAAAAGAACCATATGTTCTATTGGAAGGCTTTTATAATGATCACGGCTCATTATTTTCTAGGCGCACTCCTCTGTGTGTTGGGTTTTGTGTCCGCCATCATCGTCAGTGCTTTGGACAAAATCGGAATGAGGCAGCTGGGTCTTGATGGAACCATTCAAGAGGAGTCCCGCAAAGTGGTACCATTCATTTTCTGAGTGCGCGGAGTATTAGTAAGTGATGCTTTGTACTAAATCATTCCTTCCTGTGAACATACAGAGAGTTCAGGATGTGAAGCTCTTGTCGCTAAGATACTGGCTGCTGGTTCTTACCATTATGTTCTTTTACAATGGAATCTTCCCATTCATTGCAGATGCCAGGTAATTGGAACCTTTTGTGCCTTTCTTGAAATAATATTATCTTTTGGATCTGTTTACAGTACAAAGGTGGTGCCTTAATTTGATTGTAAATGATGATTTGTCTCATCTGTGCTCACCTAAAAGTGTAATCAAATTTGTAAATATTTGTTTTTCTCACCAGTAAGTTTATTCAGGATAAGTACAGCGATTATAGTCAGAAGGATGCAGCATATGTCGCCGGGGCAGTTTACGACAGCTCCTTGGTCCTGTCTGCCGTCGTGGGCATCCTCATAGTAAGCGTCTGCCCTTTTTAAAACCACTCCTTGTTTGCAAATATGTGGAAATATGAATGAGAGCTGGAGTGAGACGTTCGTCGTCTGTGTGTTCCAGGATTATGTGGGCCTGCGGGGGATATTCGCAGTGGCCTGTGCAGTCCTCACGCTGCCTGTGTTTGGACTCCTGGCCTTCACCTTCGTGCCTCCTCTGGTCTCCACCATATGGCTGGGAGTCACCTATTCATTCGCTGCTGTAGGTTTGAATCAAACTGTGATTTTATTCACTTCCATTATACAGTTTTTTGTTGTCCGTAGCCTTTTCCTCTACAGTATGACCTGTAAAGGGTCTGTGACCTTTTTCTTGCCCTCCCTGTATTCCAGGCCAGCATGTGGCCGTCTATCCCCCTTGTGGTTCCTCAGGCGACTCTGGGTACAGCCATGGGCCTGGCCACGTCCGTACAGATGATCGGAATAGGGATCTCCAATCTGATTGTTGGACAAATTTTAGGTACCAAATCTAGGTAAGCAAATCTTCAAATCCTCAGCATCATAGTGCAGTTTCATGCTGGACTTCAAATAATATTTCCATGCCTCTTACTATTTTTTTTTTCTTCATCCAGTGAAACTAAGATACCGTTGTGGCGCTGGCAGAGGATGATGATTTTCATGTTGGCCAACACAATCGGCTGCATCGTCACCTCGGTGCTGCTGAACATCGTGGACCACAGACAGGTCAGAGCCCTCACTGATCACCTCTGCGCACATGTTTCCTCAGCTGGTTTCATGCAATGAGACTCTCTCCCATTTCTTTCCTTACAGGGTGGGACTCTGAACAAGACAACCAAGAGGTCAGGACAGGCAGAGAGAGACTCGGACAGAGAGCCACTCAACCAGGAAGAGGAAGAGCAAAGCGAGGATGAGGATGATAGGGCTGTCCGAGCTCAGTGAGTTTTTCTTCTGTTATCGCAAGTGAACATTCTTATCTGTTTGGTTTGTTGTGCCCCTCATTTTAAATATTACAGAGGTTACAGAGTAACTAAACAATTGTTGTGCATCACAGTGAACAGTGCATCTGTGCTTAATAGTAAATATGCACTAGGTTTTTCAGGTTTTTAAATAATGTAGGTCAGTAATAAAAATGTTTTCATTCCAAAAGGGAAGATTCTGCATTTATATGGTTTTATTTTGGCTGTTTCTTTTTAAATACACGCCATTAATCTTACTGTGGTTGAGCTGTTGAGTAGACTGTGTGTGGACCTTTTTTATAAGCATTTGTTTTTGTGTTGTTTATGTTATGTACTTTAAAGATCATGTGTAGGCTATTTGATGTATTTTACACTGCCAAAGCAGCAAAAAATATATATGTACTGTGTATTTTTTATGTTTGCTGAGTAACATCCTGGACGGTAGTTATTTTATGTATAATTTTATCCTGCATCACAGTCTGATTTCTGCTTGTTTGGAAGGTGCACCTTTTGTTAACTGCACATACAGTAAAATAATGATTTCAGTTTTTAATCCAACAAAGTACAATCAGAATAACATTTTTCCGTTTTATGAATACCTGAAGTCATCTGTACCTGACACTAAGATTCTTACAGCTCCATACAAAACATTAAAGTTTATCAATTATAGCATGTAACAAATTTGATTAAAAAAATACATTGTCAAAGTTATTGAAAGTATTCGATAACATTTAAGGTCTGTCTTGTGATTTGTGCTCATTTACATGAATTCTTTCTTGAAAGGTGAGTGGTGATAACGGATCCCTGCTCTGTGGAGCAGGTTTGTTAGTGTTGCTCTGTACACCAGCGGTTCACATGATCAAATGAAATCCTTTCAACCTTCAACTCTTCAATCCTTTCAACGTTAAACCATAATGTCTGTGCTGTTTAACCCAGACACAACGTGGTCATGGCACCTTACAGCCAGTAGGTGGAGCTCCTTACATACTTTTATGCAATTGAGACAGTGTATCACATCATTTTGGAAATCTCCATCATTGTTTTTTTTTCCTGGGATTTGCCCAGAAGCATTTATTGACACTGAGCTGTTTCTTTAGTTAATAATAAATCTGATGGGTAACTGATGCAGTTAGTAATGTTGATAGGACTCGATGCACGTCTAACTGTAAGAGTAGAGATTCCATTTAAATAACTTTAGATAAAATGGTACATGTACACAGACGTTCGATGAAGCCAGTGTTCATGCTGCTGTTTTATTCTACAGATTTCTACAAACATCTATATAAACATCTATACTACATAATGTGATTCTAACTGAACAATGCGTTAGGTGCAGCTTATGATGTTCTTAGAAGAACAGTAAGATGCATCTAATGTGATGACATATGTGACACAAGTCAAAGTCACAGGAATAACGGGAAGGTTAGCTGTCAGAGACTTCCTAGAGCCCAGATCCTCTCTTTACTGTGAAGATAAACCCTAAAAATACACCTCGCTTAATCTTCTTAAAGGGTGGGAGGTAGGAGCTAGTCTTTGTCCTTCTAATGAACAACACACAAATGCACGCTGAGTCAGTCACAGAGTCTTAGAAAGCATCGCAATACCTGACGTCAACCTCTCGACATTCGCTTTATGGTTTCCCGCTCGGAGCCCACCGGCGGCCTGAGCCACTTGGCTGAAGTCCTCGACAGGACGAGCATGTCCGGCCTCCTGAACCTCAACAGCCTGGGCAGGATCTGCGGCTCCAGTCACGGCAGCGACATGGTGGTTCTGGACCGGGTCAAGAGGAAGAACTCTGTGAGGCGCATGTCAATTATTGAGAATGGGGAGCTGGCAGAAGTTCTCTACCTCATTCCTAAACAGTGCATGATGGAGCAGCTGCCTTTCATCAACCCCAATGACTACATCCTATGTGAGAAGCTGGCTGGAATACCTGCAGAGATGATGGGTAATGACTATTTCCTTTAAATTTTTAATATTGCCATCTATTGCTTCCTGACAGAGACAGGACAGTGTTGCACAGTAATGTGATTGACACAATGCTAAAAGATCGCACACTGTGTTGTCAAAGGCCAAATTAAAGGCTTTATACTTTACCTACACCAGTCAAGTCAAGAGGAGATTGTGTGGATGAGATCATGGTTCAGAAGAAGGGGAGCAGTTAATTCCCCTCCTGCTGTCCTGTATGACAACACTCTCCAACTCAGACACACACACACACACACACACACACACACATTCCTGCCCTCTGCGGTCGGTCCACCCCCTTTTCCTTTGGACCAGCAGTCCAGTTGGTTCCTCTCCCTCACTCTGATCCGCTGCAGCAAAGGCTACTGTACCACAGGGGCCCAGAGCTGTCATGAAAGCCAAAGGTAGACGTTTGTGTGTGTGTGTGTGTGTGTGTGTGTGTGTGTCTGTGTAGGTGATAATAAGGAAGGAAGTATGTACTCTTGTTTGGTCTTTACTTGTTCAACTTAATGGTGAAAGTTTAAATGAAGTAAAGTGTCAAGTTAAACAGGTTGCAAGTGATGTTATTAAGGTAATTTAACACAGAGTGACAGTCTATTTATCTGTGCTTGTTTCCAATGTTGCTGTTCTTAGATGGTTGATTTTTAAACGTTTGATAGTTAATCATTGAACAACTGTGCTGCAGAATGAGGGCAGTTAATCAGTGCTCATGGTTTCAGTGCTGGACACTGTGATCAGCTGCGTGTCTCAGCTTTCTCTCCGTTTGCTCTCCTTCTAAATCTGCTATTTGCTAATACCTGACACCATCTCAGCTTCTGGCAGAGATGCTGGAGAGATGAAAACCCTTCTGTCTTATGACGCTGCAGATCAGTGGCACCAGAAACACAGAGCAGATCATGTATAACATAAGACTGTAGGTGTTTGTCTGATGTTTTCAGTAATTCCCACTAATAGTCTAGTATTTAATGTTCTGTAAAATCTGTCTCTCTATTTTTTTAACCCATGGGAGGCAAGGCATTGTAATCTAGTTTATGCATGTTTGTTGCCATGGTAACAAATCTCTCTTGTAGCGGGGTCACATACCAGCGGTGCTTGACCCTCTCTTCTTAGTGCTCACATGATTCAGAACCACCCAGAACTCATTTAAGGCGTCTCTCTCTCACTGTGGTTCTCCAGCCTTCAGTTCGTATAAAGACAGAAGTGCTCATGTGTCTGTTTATCCGTGTGTCCTCCTAGCGTCCGCGCGCCGGCAGACAGACTGCCCTCAATGCGTCGCATTCTTTCGCCCTCTCCTTTCACTAATCACATTCAAGACCCTTCAATTGGGCTGCGATTAGATTGTACAGGCATCCGCTGCTTCTGCTGCCGCATCAACATGAGCGCGATAGGAGGAGAAGGAATGAGGCTGAGCTCTGATTCTAAAAATGCACTCATCATCGGAGCGTGTATTTATACTGTATCAACAGATTAGAGGAGTACTGTATTTGTTCACGTTGCAGCTGTCGAATCACAATTTCTAGAATTTTGGATTCACCACTTCAGGAGTGAGAAGTGATTCATTTCTATGTTCTGGTTGTCTAGTGCTGCACTCTCAGGACGAGCAGCCCAGTCCTCCGGCGGCGAAGCGGGTCATCAGGTGCATCAGATGCGGGGAAGCGTGCAAAGGAGAAGTGCTGCGGGTTCACAGCAGCCATTTCCACATGAGGTGTTTTACCTGCAAAGGTGAGTGTGCTGTAGAGTGCAGTCCTGTCTATAAACCTGAGACGAACCCACTCGCTAATATCAGCTGTTTGGTTTTGAAGTGAGCAGAATTTGGGAGGAAGTTATTCACTAAACATCCTGCGTCTGCAGAGAGTTGTCTTGTCTCATTGCGGCTCCTCTGCTCCATGGAAATCGTGTTTACTGGGCGGACCATTGTCTCTGCTAATTGAGACTGACAAGCTCCTCGTGGTCTTGCCCTTCCATTACGTAGAAATAGTGTCTGCAGCTCAGAGAGGACAAAGAGACGTTCAGAGCAGAGGTCCCTGCAGATCCACCGGTTAGAAACTGCTTACAACCTCAAATCTGGATTAAAAATTGGATCCTTCTAAATTTGGACTCAGAAGAATGTCTGTGCATGTTTGTTTGTGACCTGGTGAACGCTGTAGAACAGGAATAGATCATAGATGCGTCTTTGGCATCTGGAACAGGGCGAGAGTGACAATACTGGGTCGTATCAGGTGACTCTGACCAAGCTCAGTAACGTCACTCAACACGCTTAGACGCGTGCACGCTTGAATGCACAACAAACGCATAAACGCCCCAGAAGAACCTGGCGGAGCCTTAATGTCAACCAGCTCAAATAGCATGTACGTCAACTCGCCGACGGGCGACCTGTGTGCAGTGTGCGGCTGTGACCTGGCCCAGAGCGGCTTCTTCGCGAGGAACGGCGACCACCTGTGCCCGCTGGACTTCCAGCGGCTTCACGGCACGCTCTGCAGCGGCTGCGGGGAGTACGTGGAGGGGGAGGTGGTCACGGTGCTGGGGAAGACGTACCACGCGGCGTGCTTCGCGTGCACCGCCTGCAGGTAACGGCCCAACGCTCGGGGGCTCTGGGCGAAGCGGCTCCATGTGACCTCCGTCTGTGTGTCTGGGCCTCAGGCGGCCTTTTCCTGCCGGGGGTCGCGTCACATTCAGCGGGAGCGACCGCCTGTGCCAGCGCTGTAGCCGCCCCGCGTCGCCCACGCCCGGACGCTTCAGCCGTTCCAGTAGTGAGTGCGCCCCTGGATGATATAACAACATGCAGTGTTTATTACTGCAGAGTGAAACTAGATCCTAAATCCCATGTAGTCATTTTTTTTTAAATTTAACCCTTGTGTTTCCAGACTGCTCGGGTTGTGGGAGAGACATCAAGAACGGCCAGGCTCTGCTGGCGCTGGGCAGCCAGTGGCACCTCGGCTGCTTCAAGTGCAAAGCCTGCAGGAAAGTGCTGAGCGGCGAATACATCAGCAAGTAAATGCCGCCGTTGTCGTGTTGACTTCATGTAAACGCCAGGTCGGAGTGATAAACTCAGTGTTTTATTGCTCAGGGATGGCGTTGCCTACTGTGAGAGGGACTACCAGAGGCAGTTCGGGCTCCTGTGTGAAACCTGTCAGAGGTTTATAACCGGAAAGGTCCTAGAGGTCCGGTCAAAATCTCTATTTGACAGTAATAGAAGGATTCCCCAGTAGATGCTCATTTTTAATTTTCGCCACTATGTTAAAGGCGGGACACAAGCATTTTCACCCCAGCTGCGCCAGATGCAGCCGATGCGACAGGATGTTCAAGGAAGGAGAGGAAATGTATCTACAAGGTCAGACTCGCGCATGGATGGAGGTGATGCAATGAAACACGCTGGGTTCTGAGGCTTCTGTTGTGAACTGCTCTACTGCACCGTCACAGGATCCACAATTTGGCACCCCGACTGCAGAGACGGGAGCAGAGCGGAGGACGGCTTCAGGGTGAGTCCCAGCCGGTGCGGAGCCTCTTGCAGGTGAAGGCCGATCCGCCGGGCTCATGTCTTTACTGCACGTCTTCCTTCCAGGTGAACCGGCCAAAAACATCCTGTCTCGATTTCTTTTTCCCTCCACGTGAACTCAAGGTTAACGCCGGAGCGGGCCTGCGGTTTGCGCTGATTGTGCTGTAACCTCGAGCCTTGATACTGAGTGCACTCGCCTGCTGGATGATTGAATCCTGTGTGCGAGAGCAGGAAAATGAATCCAGTTCAGTTTATGGCACAGATACTAATAGCTTTTCATTTGTACACGCGTATATAATCAGTGCTGCATGTTTAGCTGTAGCATCTGCACGAGTGTGTTTTATAAAGTATCTGTCTGATTGGTTATATTTAAAGTGATTTTCTAACTCTTTTCGCCCCCAGCCCACTAGATCCTCATCTGAAAGCTCCTGCTCGCGTCCAGGCTCGTGCACTCCAGGAAGTCCTGGTCGAAGCATCTGCGTAAGTTCTGCTGACTGCATTCGTCCCCCGTCCTCCATGGTGCTAATAACTGTGGGCTGATTTGCATTCCATTTATCCCTTCGTCTGTGCAGGGGAATCGCGTGGACAAAGATATTTCATTTAAAAGTAAATAAAAAGCGTTTTATTTAGCTTTTCCAAACAAAGCGTCAGCTTGGAAGCGTTACCTTGACTGGTCGGAACTATTTCCAGAACTAGATGAATCTGTGTTTTCAATTGTGGTTGCGTCATAATGATTTGTGTTTTCTGAAGTTGTAGTAACTGAGCAAAAACTAGACAACAACAAAAAAGAAAATCAACCACATATTGAACAGGAATTTAGTTTCAATTTCTTCATCAATCTGAATGCAGTTGCAATTCAGATGAAATCTGAAGTGCTTTCAGTGTCTTTTTGTTTCTGCCATCATCACCCTGTTGGTTGAATGACTAGTAAAAACTTCACTCTCATTTAAACACCACAAAAATGCACAACTTCATAATAATAATGAAATAATAATTTTATATTTATATTATATTACATATCCATTGGTTGACCACTGTGGTGTTATGGGAGTAAAGTTTCATTCTTACCCGCTGTGACGTGAACCTTTGACCTTTACAATGTGTTCGTACTGTTTCCTGTTCTGTGTCCTCCTCATCTATTCCTTGTTCCATTTCCAGGCAAAAGTAGATAATGAGATCATTGATTACAGAGACTTAGCGGCAATTCCTAGAGTCAAGGCTATATATGACATAGAGCATCCTGATATGATATCCTATAAGAATGACAAGTCACCTGCTTTGGACAACAAAGGCTACAGACAGGACAGGCAGAGCCCTGCAGAGGTAACGACACTGAATGATGCCTATATGTTTCAGTCAAACCAAACACAGGCTTGTTTTCTTGCTGTTCTGATTTCTTTACTGTATTCACCTGTGGTATATTAGTGTATTAAAAGAATTTAGTTGAGATACATGAATCAGTTAATTAAGTTTTGCGTCTTCTATTGTAGACACAAGGAAACATATCTGAAGCCGCTGAGGTAAATACACTATTACTGTATTGTAATTGTCTGTTTTTAATGCTTTTACCTCACTGTATATTTGCCATTTGTCCCGTTCCTCTTTTAAGGAGAGCACTGAAATGAGGCTGCATATACCCAAAGCTTCTAGTCACGGCTCCGTGGGCGTTCACTCACTGTACAGTCGTCACAGTTACACGCCAACGCTGTCCAGGTCACCACAGCACTTTCATCGACCTGGTGAGAAAACAGAGTCGGAGCTCCAAGCATCTTAGTCGTCACATTACCTGCGATAATACAGTAATTTCCCACTTTGCGCACTTTTCTCTCTTTTCTGCCCCTCTTTTCCTTCCTCCTACTTCATAACAAGCAGGGCTGAAGCTTTCACCCTCTTTATTCTCTGACAACACCTTCCCAGCCTCCCCTTTATGTCTCCACTTTCCCCCTCACACCAAAGGTAAGACTCCTTGCCCCCGTGCAATGGCCGGCATGCAGACCATCTTTCCTCTTTCCTTAGACACCATCTAGTGTCTGGTCTCTTGACTTCTCTCTAGATATTTTATTTGTGCTCTCAGTTCCCTCCGTTTTGATGAATTAAATTAATAAATGTCATTGTGCCTGCTCCAAACTTCAATCACACATTATTCTGCAGCCTATTTATAACAATGCTGGAATTCTTTTAGGTGTGTGGATAAAATATGACAAGCTTTGAACAAGCCGACCTGCATTGGGAAATGCAGGCCACCCACAACAGACTGACAGCCCACAGGTCTTTGATCTGCCTACTAGAGAACACAATTTAATATTATTTAGTCTATATATAGAGTGTCTGCTAGTCACTTAGTTTCAAACACGCATCTCCAGGGCTTAACAATAATCTTGATCATTTCTAAAGTGTAAAAAATCATCAATTATTTCTCCTGCTGGGAAGTCTGGTCTATTTTAGTTGTTAAAACTATAGTAGAATGACATTTAAAGGTCCCCACAATGTTTAAATGATGATGACTGATTTGGTAAATAGCTGCAAGAAAGACACAACAGGAGCAGTAACGTTAACATGGTTCTGTCTAATGGTTATAATGAATTGTCTTTTCTATCCACAGATGAAGGTTTCAACATGTACAGAAAACCTCCCATTTATAAACAGCATGGTACAGTATTGTATTTTCTTCAGATGTTTCTGTTACTATGATTTATAGGTTTTAGCGTTCAGAGGCTTTCCTGAAAATTCTGATTCTGAGCCTAAGCCGTCTTATTATGAGCTGACCTTTGTTCTGTTACTTTCAGATCCTAATTCTTCATCATCCCAAACATGCTCTCTACCAGGATACGGCCTCAATGGCTCTAATCCGGTAAGAGCAGCATCACTGATGGTCCAATTCTTTGATTATGTCTGTTTACTGCATTGATTGAAGGACAATAACAGGAAATAAGGATTTCATTGCCTTTGCTTCTCATTAAGCTACTCTCAGCTGATTTCTCCCAGAGTGACAGATTCAGAGGTAAGCATATATTATTTATCATTGATTTTCTAAATCTCTAAAGCATTAAATTTGTAGATAACAATTGTGTGTTGCTTTTATTTTTCCCTTGCCTTTCAGATGTAAAGGTACGTGAAAGGACCCCTTTTAGAGTTTTTCCATTCCCTGTTTGGTTTATTGCATTTCATACTGTATGTCTGAGCTCTGCTCATTGTGTGCATCAGCATGTTTAGAGAAGTATGCAGCTTTAACTTAGTTTAACTTTAGCTTGCATAAAGCCTTATTAAGCCCTGTGTCCTATTTATGCTTTACATTAATTCTGCCTTGACCTCTCCCATATTTGCATGTGCTGGCCTCATCCCATAGTTTATCCATGACCAACATCCATTAGCACGAATGGACAGAGGAGCATCTTTGCCTAATTTGTTGGAACCACAAGCAAGTATTTTTTTATGGTCATTCAAAATTTCCAAATTCAAAAAACCTTTTTAATCCCAGAGGGAAATTGCTTTGCCCACTGATTGCTTGCACAGACAGTCATGTTTTTGTTTCTATTTGTTTCTCTGCAGAATGAATGAACAAATCATGTTTAGGTGTAGCTTTCTGTATGTAATAATTGACTTACAAAGCATTCTCATCCAGTCTTTGTTTGGTAAAGGTCTACCCTTATGAAATGCTCGCGGTTACCAACAGAGGACGAGTAAAGCTTCCTAAGGATGTTGATAGAACGAGACTTGAGGTAAAGCTTATACAGTATAATGCAAGTTGCACAAAAGAGAATAACTGTGCAGCTTTTTCTCATTCCTTCCTGCGTTTGGTTTATTTATGCATTGCAGCATCACCTCTCTCCAGATTCTTTCTTTGCAATTTTTGGAATGAAGATTCAGGAATTCGAAAAACTTCCACTCTGGAAACGTAATGACATGAAGAAAAAAGCCAATCTTTTTTAAATGTCTGTTAATGTTAACATCCAGTTATTGTCTTTATTTATTGGACACAAAAAGAATTTAAAAAAACAAATAATGGAGATGATACTCACAACCTTACATTTCCTTACTGTATTCTGCTTTCAGTTAGTTTCTAAAAGTTGGTGTAATTATAATGAAATAATAAAAGTTATGACCTCATTTGTCAATAACAGAAGTCCGCTTAGCCTTCATGTGACTTTTCCAAGTGTGTCTTTATCTGTGACCTACATTCATATGATTCAGCTGAACAGAGAATGGCGTTACTGAAGCAATGTGCACCTTGCTTCATGCTGACAGTTGATAGTTGTATAGACCTTTATTGGCATTTACCTGAGAACAACTTCCCTAAGCTTAACAATGCAAATATAGTTGTTTGACCTAAAAATGTACTATATAATATGTTTTTATTATTTTTTCAGTGAAGGAGCCAAATCACTAGAATAAACTGTAGCATCCTCAGTGTGTAATTTCAAACACGTTATTCTATCAAGCACTGGACTCCCTTCACTCATGTTGTTATGGTTGCTCCTATTTAATATTTCATGTTATATATTTTTTTACTCTATTCACTTATGTGTAATAAAATGATTTATCGTTTCAGTTGTATATCTGCTGTGTGAAACTGTATTACCTTGACACGTTGACTGTTTAAGCAGCCAGAGTCCTGAATAAAATCTTGCATTTTCAACAATATTTTCATTATTATTTTTTTTTTATTTCTAATATTATTATACATATTATAGAAATGCAGGTTGTGCTGAAATACCCCCATCCATCATCCATACATTCCAACAGTTTCGCCGCTGACAGATTTTAGCACATTTGCTTAAGAGAAATTTAACACCAACAGGTGGTGCTCTGCAGTCTGGAACCAAAATCCCTTTAGGACCACTTTCCATTTTTAAAATGAACACCTGCCATTCGTGGTTTAAGCATATACAGCATATGAGGTATTTGAGAAATAAAACCTTCACTTTTGTCAAAATGGCGTGCAGTAGTTCAGCAGTAGGAGTCTTTTACTCTGTTGTTTTAACCCAGACACAGGGCATCATAAACACTTAAAATCAGATAAATTGAGTAAATGTTCTTTTGTAGTGTCTACTCTCATGTGTCACTGCTATAAAGAACATGTGTGTCATGTTATGGTCGGTGACGGCTTTGGCCTTCGAAGTGCACAGACTCCAATCTTTACCAATTGAAGTCTTTTAACTAGTCTGTTTTCTATTGGGGTAACAGCTTTTGCTGACCACCATTGGCTCTATGTGGGAAAAAGGGAAAGAAGTGTTTTGATTTTTAAATACTTTTCTTTTTTCTTTGCTTTCTTTCTCTGCATTTGTGCATTTTGATGAAAAGCACACCGCAGTAAAAGCAAACATTATCTGCTTTACAAATACTCTGTACTAATAATGAGGGGAGCCTGAATAAATTCAGCCCCTGAGTTTGTTATTTCAGCACGAAATGAAAACATTTGCTCGACATAACTTTGAAAACACAGTTTTACATGAACTTTGTTTTGTTGTCATGGGTTCTTTAAAGCTCGCCTATCATCGCCGAAAGTAGTGGGGCTCTTAAATGACTCTCTATTGGACAGTGCCTGGATTGTGGGCGTGTCGATGCACATGATTGGTCGTCCTCACTGTCACTCATCGCGTCACACTCTCCTGAGCACCTCCCTCCCTCTTCGCAGAGTGGTTGTCCGGACCAGGCGAGGATTTTCACGAAAACATTCACCGCAGACTGCGTAGCAGAGCCAGCGACGAGGCTGCTGGGACGAACCGGACCCGACGCAATGGACCCCACGCCACGACAGCCGCGTCGACGGCGTTTTTAAAGTTAGATAAGCGGTGTTTTGGCTTAGATATTGCAAAGAAAATATATTACGAGCGTTAAACGCGAGTAACGGCAATGACTGTGGCAGCAGTGGTTGGATAGAAAGGCAGAGAGAGAGAGAGAGAGAGAGAGAGAGAGAGGGAGAGAGAGAGAGAGAGAGAGAGAGAGGCCGAAGTGGACTCCCTCCCCCGGTAGAACCGTTCCGTGCGATGGAGGCTGACGGGACCTTTGCTACAAGCCCTAGGCCCGTAATGTCACCCTGGTACCGTCGAAAACTCGCCGGAGCACGCAGTTAAAATCCGAGAGGACGGACGCAGCTCACCCTTTTCTTTGACAACTTCTCAGTTAGCTCGTATCCACAACAGAAGTTAGCGGGTCGACGTTAGCCGCGCGGAGGAGAGCGCTCGCGCACGATGACCATCATAGATGTCACTTAACGCGGGGTCATTCGCCGCCGCAGGTAACCCCGTGCAGGTGAACAACCCGCCGTAGCGCCGCCGTGGACTTCGGTTCAGGAAAGTTGCCTCGTAATAAACGCTCGGCAAGTTGACCTCAACTAATCTGCCTGCGACGACTAAGAGAAGTTCTGCGTGTAAAGAAAAGACTTTTTTTTTATTATTTTGTGTATTTTTTTTAAGTCAACCATGTCATTCAAGGAAAACCCATGTCGGAAATTTCAAGCCAACATTTTCAACAAAAGCAAATGCCAGAACTGCTTTAAACCAAGGGAATCACATTTGCTGAACGAGGAAGACTTAAATCAGGTGAATAAGTGTTTTTTTTTTGCCTATGATTGATTACTGTCCATATAACTTTGATGGATGTTTTTATCCAGACGCTTGTTGGGCACATTTAAACAGTTGTCATGTCAGTGTAGTCTCGTTAATTGCACATAATTAATTTCCAGCCCAAGGGCTCATATTGACCTTAATTCATGCTGATATAGGCCTTCGCCCAGCGCCATTGCTTGCAGCACAGTAGCCTACTGCCATCTGTTTTATTGAGTCAATTGGTTTAGTGAATTCTCTTAGAGCTTCTATGACTAGATGCTTATTAAGTTGACATTTTGCCACATTTGTTTTTTACTGCCCGATAAAGATGTGTGCTGAAGGATGGAGCGTATCAATCATACTGTTAATCACTGTAAAAATGACAAAGGAACAGATGACCTGCACTCCATGTTGTGTTGTGTGGTTGATTTAGCAAGCCATTTATTTTTATACTGCCGTTAAGTCCCACTCTTGGGCTAGATTGAGATCACTCCTCCTGGAAGGCAGTTTAACAGGCCGGGTCAAGAGTCACTTCTATCAAGTTGGACAGTCATTGTGAATGATGAATCTGTTACTCACTGACATTTCTGTGTTGTTGGGTGGGAACTGTTTGCACATTTTCCTGAAGTGGTTTCTGGTTTGGGATGAAACCGGATTTTTGTTTTCCCTACTGGAATTTTTGACCCACTGGTGATCCACTCATGTCAGCTCACGATTTAACGTAACACTGATGACCTGTGATGTGCACATCATATAGGCCATTGTTTAAAAGTCCTCCTGCAAGGAGATCCTCAAGGCCCGGGAGACTCTTTCTGTGCATATTTTCAGCCACTTGTGTAATTCCCTTTGACTCCCCACCATCTCAACAGCCCACACTATTGGTGCAGTATTACTGTGTAATTTATGATTGTAGGGAAAAAAATAAGTTGAGGGGCCATTGTGAAAGGCGCATACTCGAACAACTCAGTCTAGCCACCGAACCACTGAGGGGTAAAAAAATGACCCAGATTCATCTCAGCTTTTTCTCTCTCCCTAGAGACCAGGCCATTCGGGTTTCTGTCAAAGCATGTGAAGTGAGAATCATTGTTTTTTTTTTAAAGAGTTACACAGCTGTATCCCCATCCATAGAGCAAAAGAGGATTTTGTGGGTAATTATACTTTGCTTTACATGCAGTGAAGTCTTAATCATACCCCCTGATTTAGGGACATGGAAGTGCTGTGCAGCTGTAAATGTGAGAGCTCTGATTGGTAGGTTTTTGTTCAATAGACTTGCAGGTGTAGTTTAACCATATAATATCTCATAAGATACATAATCGCTTAAGCTGTTTAGGTGTAGCTCAGATCTGAGAGCAAACGCATTTAGTGAAATCTATGCTACTTTACACACAAGCGTGCAGTGGTTATTTTTCTTGACCTGAAGACAACTGCTGACTACTAGTGTGGCTGCAGTTCAAGTACGCACAAGAACTATTCAAGAAGGACTGCCAGGCCAGCTTGCATGTCTCAGTACAAGTTTGAATTGCAAATCTGCAGCCACAAAATATCCCAGGCTGTGCACCACGTCTCTATCTTGGTCCTCATCCACTGTTTTTCTTGGTAACCTCTGCCTCTTGCTGTTACCTCCACCCACTTAGAGGATCAGAGGGAAAATCATGTTTGTTGGCCTTTTCTATTTTTTCCAGGAAAGCGTGGTTCTCTGGAACCAAGCCATGTGTAGAATGTAGCTTCCAGTCAGCTCAGACAACTGGTGACTGATACCCACCTACTGTACTAGGAATTAAAGATACTGTATTTTCATATTAATATACAATTGTCTGATGTGGGGGATATATTTAAATCTACAATATAGCAACCTAATATGTGTGCTGATTGAGCTAGTAATCGATGTGTTAATGTCCGCTTTTGTGTGTTTGCTGTCACTGTAATAGTGTTTTCCCTTCACCAGGCTAAACCTATTTATGGAGGCTGGTTGCTTCTGGCACCAGAGGGAACCAATTTTGACAATCCTCTACACAGATCACGGGTAAGTGGTTTTGTCAGTGTACATTTTGCTGTATGAATTAATTCATGATCAGCATAATCTCTTTTAGGTTCACAAAAAAGTAAAACGGCATTATTTAAACTTTCACTATTTGTCTAAAGAGGTATCACATGTGGCTTAGCTGATCTGTTTGATCCTTTCTGGACTTTTTGACATTTGTTGAAGGAGGTCTGATTACTGTGGCTGCTGTGGAAGTTTCAGTTTCCTGTGGGAGTCTTGGCCCTTTATCTTAAGAAGACTAACTTTCAGGCAATAATGAGCCTAATATTGACTTTAGCTTTTATTCCTGCTCCCTTGGCATCATGTAATGAGAGGTTCTCTCTGTTGCACCGCTAACTGTTATCAGTTATTAGATTATAGTGTGACAGTGCATCCCAAAGAGGAGTAAAGGGAATGTGGGGGAGGTGAAGGAAAAGTCCCAGTTCTCACAGCCACACTGATAGCTTCCATATGTGTTTTGGGAAAAGCACCTCTGAATCCTTCGACTCAACTACTGTCAACAGTCTGCTGTCACTTTGACATCATAACTTGTGTGACCTGCACATTCTTAAAATCAGCTTTTTACTGTAGGGGTATAATTGGTGGCTTGTACACAGTGCTGAGGTCAGCGGTGAGTAAGCAACACACAAATGCATGAATCATGCTTTAAGAAAATCTTTTATGTCTGCCAGCTTGTGTGTCTGTCTCAATTCTAAGATAAAGAACTTGATAGAATGTAATTTATGTTTAATAGCCTTTAATGGCCCCTGGCATCTGTGGACGTAACTACAAAGTCAATTTAATGTGACCTTTGTGAGTAATCAGTTCCCCTACTGAGACCTTTTAAACCCTTTTCAGTTACAAACCCCTTCTCAATATTTCATGAACTGGGAATCTGAGCCAACGAAATTGAACACTTGGACAAAACTGATCTGAAAGCAGATCAATGCAAACCTTTACTGTATTCATTCACAGCGATATTGAGAAAAATACCACTGTGCCAAATTTTACCTTGTCGTTTTCAGTACTATACTGTAGACTTTATCTCTAGGAGGTTGGGGTCCATTGTTACCGTGCAGACTGATATGATATTTTATTTTAACATGTTCCTATTAAATGCCACTAACCTGCCTAAAAGTGTCAGTTGTTTGCAAAGGGTTTACTAGTTTGGTCTAACTATACCTGTGCTCAGCTTAAACACAATAAATAGGACATCAGTTTTGTGTGTGAACCTGATAGCTACAATTCATACTAAATATGTCAGTTATTCAGAAATTGTCTTTTTCCTTTGCAGAAGTGGCAGCGGAGGTTCTTTGTCCTTTATGAGCATGGCTTGCTTCGCTATGCTCTGGACGAAATGGTGAGTAAAAGTTATTTTTTTTGCTGCTGCTGATTCTTGTTTGTTCTGAGGGGAACTATTCTAAATAATATATGTCCTAAAGTAGACGATTTAGCTAACAATAATAGCAAACAGAAAGTATTCAGACAAATGAGGAACAAAAAATGTTGATTGTTCGAAAATAAAAGACTGCCTCTGTTTTCAGTGAAGTCCCTTTTTTCACGGCTAATATATCACATGACAGTTAGGGTTTTTACTTCAATGTTTGTTTCTGTGTATAAAATGAGCAGGCATCAGCAAAAGGAAGTAGAATTCATTTACTGGCATTTCTATCTGAGATGTACCTGGAGAGTCCAGGTAGTCACCACACTTACCAACATTGCTTTTAGTGAATGTTCTAAACACTAATCTACCCAGCACAGCAGTGTGAAAAAGAATGAGGTGACACCACATGGTGTTGATACTAGTCATTTGCTAAGCTGTGTTTGTTTAAGTGGCGAACACGTTGTGCAAGAGCTTCGTGGCAACTTCCTGTTCTGAAAGGAAAAACTGGAATAGCCACTCAAAGAAAGGATCTTTATCATTGCTGCTTATCAAACACCTTTATAATACACAGTAGCAGAGCTCATGGTGTGCTTCAAGATCCAATGCAGCGACCAACATTTATTCCTAAAAATGGTGGGATTTGCTCTAAACTATTTGAAAGTGCAAGCACTTGCTTTATGCTTTCTGTTTTGTGCTATGTGTGGCACTTACTGGCATAGCATAGTGTTGCCAGGAAGTTTGACATCTATTTATGGTAAGGCTTCATGAATTATTTTAACTTTATGCAAGGAAATCTTTTCATGTTTTCGTACATAAACTATCACGAAAACTTCATGAACTGATGGTACAACCAATCCTTATGACCTTTGACTTAATAATGATGTTGACGTCATCTCCGTAGTTACAGTGCCGCACAAGTTGTGTTGCATTCGAAGAAGTGTAACCATCATGGAACTTATTATTACTTCGTCATGTTTATGGCCCTCTTAAAAAGTGGTGACATGCTCGTTCTTTTGGAAGGCAATCCCAGTTGTACGTAAAGTTATAATAAGTGCTGCACGTTATGTCCTGAGGTAATGTTCATTTAACTGCCTTGTTTTTATTTGTCAGTAAAGCAAATACTGCATTAAAAATCATCTACATTGGAGTTGTGTAAAACCTAACATATGTATCCAGTCATAGAAGGCGAGGCTATTTTACCAGGAGGTTTGTATGTATGTAGTGATACCGTAGTAGTGTAGCAGTCGTTGTATTTAGCAGAAACAGGCAGAGATGCAGGACGTTGTGTATATTGTGTCTTTTCTGTGTCTGGCATTGCACCTGCCTGAAATTTTGTCACTTGTTGAACTGCCAGCTTTTGATTTACATAATGCATTTATGCACAGGAGAAGAGCTTTTTTTAGTCACCTTTACTATTGAGCTAATTATGGCAAGGCATATTGTACTGTTTTTAATGTCTTATTCAAGCTGTATGCTTAATGAGTGAGGTTCTGATGGAGGATGGTTACTTCAGAAGGAGCATGAATGAAGTGTTTACAGAAAAAGACAAAGGAAAGACACAGATGCCCTGCCTCGCGTCACTCTTGTCTCTGGTTGTCACTCTTCAGCCTTTCATCTCTTTTCTGAATGGAGGCTCAAAAGAAGGGAGGGGGGAGTATCTGGAGGTGGAGTATCAAGTGGCACTAAATTTAGAACCTTCCTTGTCACAATGAGTATTATATTAATTAACAATAACAGGAAGTATTTACAAGCATTTACAACAAAATATTTTCGATGGCCACAATTAATATAAAATTTACAGAGTGAAACCAATCGGTAAAGAAACGAATCTAAAAGCAACCTGCTGTTATCGACTCGCAGTAACATTGTTTCGGACCACATCAGATCCCCCCCGTAGAGAGCATTGGTTGGGGTTGTAGATAAGGAGGTGCTATTCTGTTTTTCCTCTTAGCCTAGTTTCATAGGATGTGTGTCTTGAATTTAAGCAAACCCAGATGGGTTGCAGTACCCAAACGTGCAGGATGTGGCACGACTCTTGGGGAAAGTAAAGGGTTAGCAAAAGCCTGGGAGAGATCAGAGATCTTAGAGCAACAGATTAGGGGTGACCCATCTACTGTCATTATTTTATACTGTAAGAGCAGTGGAACAGCTATTATGGAAAATAAACAAATGATAAAAAATAAGCTATAGTAAGAAATTGTATTCTGCCACTGTTTGTGCAAATGAGGGTAGAAAATCTGTGAATAGCTACTGTAAATACGTTGACCTACAGCTTACTAGACTTGTTTTGACGTAGACCTGTACATAATTAGGTGTACAGTAAATACAGTATGTTAGCTAATTCACAGAATTTTACCACTGTATATTGCAATGTAGCATCCAGTGTCAGATCAGTTTCCAGTATGTGCTAAAGGCACAGGCCAGCTTTACCCGCACCAATGCAACGTAGTTATTTTAGTGGACCGTTGCCAAGGCAACATGTTTTGTCCCATTGTCTAGCCCCAGTTAGCCATGGCTTGTGTAAAAGGGGACAAGGTATCTTTTATTTTGCTCAGAGTTCTGGCAGCCTCTGTCGTTACTGTAGGGATACGAGACAGAACATCCTGGAAGCAATGAACAAGTGCGTGGGCTGAGGTTGTCTCTAGGCTTTGTCATATGGTGAGCAAGCCTTTCTACAGTAGCTGTGGAAAAATAAGCATTAGATGCACCACTGAAGCAAAGGTGCAAGGGTGGATTGGAGCCGAGTTGTGCTTTATGCTGAGCTGCTGATTTTTTTTTCTCCGTCCATGTAGCCGTATACACACATGCCATTTACACACAAAATTCATTATCACTTTGTGGTGAGGGCAGGTACTGTATGTACCCCAAAGCCACTTTAATGACATCAGTGCAAGTTCAAGTGATCAACACCCACACTCTAATAACTGCTTTGCAATGTGCTCCTAAATACCTAGCGTAACAACTAACTCCCATTGACCATGTGACGGTCTAATTTTTACCTATCCTTGCTGACACACACATGTAGACACACACTTCATCATATGATAAGCTGATTTTGTTTTTATCTTTCTGTGTCTCAATCTGTGCTGTTGCCTATGAGCTTCCTCTGAATCATAGCCTCAAGTTTTACCATCCATGCTGGTCAGATTTTAGCATTGAAAAACTGAAACTGTACTGAAAAAGCACAGTATACAGTACCTTCAAATAAAATGAGGCTCCCTATTGAGATGCAGAACACAAAAGGCCCATTCAGAGACACTTGAATTGCTCTTTCCTTTAGACTGTATTGACTGCAGTTGCCTGTCTGTACCCTTGTTAGTGCTACAAGAACATGATGTTCTCATGATGTTTCAGCTGTTGAAGTCATTTCATGTAAGCTTCATAATTTCCTGTGTTTACTGGAATTCAAATAGTGGACCTCTGCCCCATAGCACTTTCCAAGAACAGAGAGAGTTTTGACAAACCTCCTTTCATTTCCCACACATTTGTGCATTCTTTTAACTAGAGGCACATTTAGCAACAAATCTCTCCGACACGAGCATGCCTGCAGTCCTTTGAGACCTGACAGGCTAAAACATGCATAAACTCAATCCCTTTTCTACCCTAGTGAAATATTAAATGTAATATTTTTAACCCACTGTAAAAAGCTTTTGGGAAGAGCTTTGTATGTGATGGTGGATGGGCTGGGGCCCTAAGATGTGTTGTTGCCTCTAGGCTTAGAGTGATAGCTCCCCCACCACATCAAATTAGGGTTACTTTTAGAAGAGCACCAGTCGTCCCCTCCCATCGCATCAAACCACAGGAAAACAGATTGGAGACAGAAGTAAAAGTCTTCATTGTACACATAACCTCATATTGGAGCCAGGACGGCAGCTTTAAGATGTAGCTTTAAAAGGTGATTTTTAGCAGGTCGCAGCTCATGGTGATAAGTGTGTGAGCATCCCATATCCTTCCTTTTGTGTAGTTCCAGTAGGAACTGATCTGCTGGAATGTAAACACCCATGGATTACAGTGGGGTCACTCTTCTCTTTACACAAAGCCACAAAACCATGGGAACAGCCATTCATACGGCTTGTAATCACCAGAGTCTGTAACTACTACTCACCTTTAAAGCGGCCTTAGCATTTATACAGAGCATTCACTTCTACTTGCAGCAGAATGTTCCCTATGTTAAAGATTGGCAGGACTTTTTAGAAACCTTTTTTAGTTCATTTTAAGTTAAAATAAAAATCTTATCTCCTCCACTTGCTACTATATATTTTTTTCATTAGAACTGGAGTATCACTGTTTGGCTCAGGACCAAATTTGCTCTCAAACATTAAAGTCCTGCTCTTGGCCTGGGCATGAACCACAACTGTACATGGCACCACTTGTCACCGTTGGCCTTTTATTATTAGTGTGTGGACTTGCATGGAAAACTGCCAAGAAACATAACCCAAACTAATTAGAAACCAGATTTAATTGTGGCTTTGTTCTCATTCTTAACTCAGACCACAGATTCTACCAGTTCTGACGTACACGGAGGCATTTTGTTTTTTTTCACAGATCACTCCCCTCTTAGCTCAGCTCCATTCCTTCTTTATTGTACTTGTATGTGTCACAACATGAAAGTTTATTAAGTCTGAAAATAATGTTTTGTAAATTGCATTGATTAAATGGATGTCATCTTTGTAGGTTATTCAAGACAATAAATTACAGACAGCACATATTAAAATGGGACGGAACTGATCTGGAAGAATTATCATAACAAAATCACTAATACACTTAGGAGCACGCCCCAATAGATAGACTTGTCTTTAATTATATTAAAATAGTTTGTGCCTTTCACAACAATTCTGGTTGTGACGTTTTACTCAGTATAAGTTAAACTTTGTGTTTCAGCCCGAGGTTGTAAACAAATAAAGGAAGTTCCTCTATTCAACCTTCTGTACTGTTCTAACATTGATGTTCACTGCTGCTTGAGCCTGTTGACAGGATCATTTAACACAGGGACCAAGGCCTATTAGCACATTTTAAGCAAAATGGCTCAATATAAGGTGTAATGTTTTCTTAAATGATATGTCAGACTTGTCTTGACACGTGACCCCAGTTGATGGTGACCTCCCTTTCATGTTGCTCTTGCGGAGACTGCTTGGCAGGTGGGGTAAAACTGAATTCTGGGGCCACAGTGAAAAGTTCCTAAAAGGCTGTTTTTTTCAGGACATCTTTTTACCATAGTTTCTTTGTGCCCTCATCTTTTTTCTCGTTCTTTTTTAAATTATTTCCAGCTATTCATTACCCAAAGAAAGGCCAGCTCCAGGAGGCTTTGGCTAAATCAGTGTCCACTCTCCCTTGCATGGCCCTCACTTTTGCTTTCCCATTACTCAGTCCGATTCACTTTTCCTTCTTTTTATCTGCTCACTTTGTCTTATTCTGCCACTCTCCTATACCTCTCTCATTTGTTCCACTTCTCTCTGGCCAATAAATCATTTGTGAGGAGAGAGCATAGCCAGCACTATTGTGTAACGCCCCCCCTCCCCAAAAAAACCCCCCTCTTGTCTATAAATCCAAACATGGCCTGACGAACTACTTGCTCAGTTTGTTAGAAACAGTGGATCAGCACTCTTACAAAAGGCGTCAGAGTGACGGGTTGAGTAGACCTGAAAAAGGCAATAATAACCCAGTTGTCTGCATGGGATGGAACTCTGACACAGTTTTTGATTTCCCTAGACTGAGATTACAGCTAGAGTTTCAACAGGAGCAGGTGTAGTGGTTGACCTTAACCCTAAGTTAAGTCACCTGCTAGTCCAGCCACCTGTTAATGCCAGGGCTCTGCAGCTACGACATTTTTAGAAATAACGAGCAGACTGTGGGTTAAGTTCTGCATTAATAAAATAACAAAACAAAGATACCTTCAGATACAGATGTACAGTATTTATTTACACAAAACTTTTTTTGAAGCTAATTACTACATCTACACTTCACCTGCAAGTTAGCTAGGTTAGTTGTTGCTAATTGTTTTTGGGTGTTCCACCTGCTTCAGAATTCACTCCAGCTTTGTTAGGACGTGGCCCAAAACGCCCATCCCTGCAGCCGTGGACTGGCCTATCTCCAACCTCAGAACCTAATCAGCTTAGTGCTCATTCTACTTTGCTTTTTTTGGCTTTAAAGAGAACAAGAAAAAATTTTCCCCACTGCTTAAATAAACTACAAGGCTTTGTAATATTCAATATTGAATGGGGACAAAAGAAATAAAAACAATGATATTTTGTTTGATATTTTTATAGGAATATTAACAAAATGAACACCGCTTATATTAAAAAGTATTTATTTAGGAGTTATTGATGCAAGATATCTGACAAGATTAAAAACAACAAAACAAAAATATTCTTGTTGCCTTGGTATTGTGTACAGCTAGACACATTTTGAGTTGATTATTAATACTTTTTAGAACATGTTAGTAATGTTGTTGTATATAGAACGTGTAGTCCACATACCACAACTTGGTCAAAGACCTACTTAATGTTTCATTTGTAAATTTGTAAGGTTCAAGCAGATTTGCAGCCACAGAGTTCTTGAAGCCAGGTGTTATATGGCTTTTAACATACAGTTTTAAACCAGCCACAACATGTTCACGTTGACTTGCTTTCTAAACTGCAATCCAGACACTGCTGCTTTGGGTGACCTTCTGAACCTTTAACATTTCCCACTGGATGGTTTGTTTTGCTTAGATTTTGTCTTATTATAGAATTATTTAAAAAAACAATCAGTAGAATCATCAGCTGTGAGTAAGGCCATACCCTAAAATATTTTTTTAAATGAAATTATAACGTTTCATTAAATCTGCTTGCGTTTGTGCAATACAGTAACTGTCAAGGGATTGAGATAAGACATAAATTTGTGCCTCCTTGGGCAACTACCCATTCTCAGACTTGTGATTAAACTGTCTTCATGTTTGGTTTGCCTCAGTTTCATCAGCTCTCGCTGTTATCTTAGGTGTCTACGATGGTTCTCATACCACCTTGTTGAGTTACATGGCTACATAGCAGATACCAATAAATAGACCCACATTGCATATGCAGTACTTGTGGTTCACTCAAGAAGCCATTGTATGAACAAATATAATGACCAGAATTAGTCAATATAACAAATGTTTTACTCAGATGTTCAGATAGAAATATAGAAATAGGCGGTGAATTGGAATTTTACAAGTTTAGACCCTTGTACATGCATAAATTGACACAAGTCTGTTTTACTATACCTTGACAGGTTTGCAGATATTGATAGGAAAGATGTAACTCACAGTTACTCAGTTTAGACAGTGTCTGAACAGCCAACACAACATGACACCACTCGAACGTAGCACCTGTTTTCAAAGCCAGCCGTTCTTTTCTGTCAACACCCAGACAAGCTGACCGATTTCTCACACTTTGCATGTGATTTCCCATTATTTATTAGCCAGATATTATATTTATAGAAATAACATTATTTTTTTCAAATCATGAATTATAATGTTGCATGTTGTGGAAAAAAATTTAATATAATGGTTCATGAAATCTAGCGTGGTTGCTAGTACCATACTAGCCTCAGATTTAAAAGCCATACTACAGGAGAAATGGTCTTCATCCTCTAGCTCTCCCTCCTCTTCATCCTCCTCTGCATTTGTCGACTGTTGGCTCTGAACGCAGCATTAAACCACCCACATCTTCACACCCTTCTGCATAAGAAGACCAGTACACCACCCACAGTCCTCTCTAAAATACCAGGTACAAGTGTTCGTAGTTTTATGATGTGTTTCTCTCAGAATGTTCTGTTTAAACAATGCTTTTGCAGTTAATCATTGTAGCACTGTTCATGTGTAGCTACTCGTTGAGCAGAACCTATACATTAGTATTCATCCAAATGTATTTAATGCATACCAGTGGGGTGAGGTGGTTTTCAAAATGCCTATAGTTCTTAGCCCTGTAGCAGAGATATTAGCTATTCAACATATAATTTAAATTGTGGTTGTTCTAGTGTTTTATTGGATGGTGTTTTTCATGGATGAAGGTGCCAAAGCATTTGAACCATCTCCTAATGTAATGCTATAATGTAATGCTATATAATTTTGTATATTTGTACACATGCGCTATATATATGATATGAGGATGATAAATTAATTTCTAAACCTGATTGACTTCACAGTCTCTGCCATTTTAGGGGTTTAGTTACAAAAGGAATGTTGAAAAAAGACCATTAAAACAAAAGTGACTGAATGAAAGCTCACAAGGGGCGAAAAGTGTTTCACAAGTGCCTCCGCTGTTGTTTGACCCTATATATAGGGCATGCAATACTAAGGTGTAATATTACTTGCTTTAAATTGTTCATACTGGGGTAGAATCACAAGTCTACAAGGATTCTGGAGTGGTGGTGATTGTAATCTTGCTTAGGAACAATCAGTCTTATCCAGTTTTTGTCCTGATTGACTTGTTTGTGTGAGGTTATCTGATTATTTTCAACTTGAAAGAAGTGGGAGAGACATATTGTTGATGTCACATTCCTCTGTAGACTAGAGGTGACTGTATTTGTCTGGCACCTGTGGACCTTTCCCCACAGCTAGTTGTTGGCATGGGTACTGGTATCAAAAATGTTTACCTCTGTTGTCTTAAGTTGCTATGGAAAAATTTATTGCATAATTGCTGTTATCGGTGCTGAGCAGGCGATCTTGGACCCCGAAGAGAGCTGATTCTATGGTTCAATTCCATGATCATGAGTCAGGATGAAGCGGTGCCAGTTCATCAGCTCCTCTGTCTTTAACGATCAAAGTGAAAGGGCTTTGGATGCATGGTGAACAACTTGGAAACAGTGACTGAGGATCCTGCTGTTACATGCCTGAAGGAGAGTAATGTAACTTAATGAGTGAAGTCCTGGCATTTGAATTTGTCACAATACAAGCTGGCAGACAAACGGGCACCTAGTCCCATAAAACAGATGTTTTAAATCAACTTACAGGTGTTCATTGTTGCCTAATAATGAATGAAAAATAAGACCAGTATAATAAAAAAGTGTTGCAATAAGTCAGTTAAACATGTAGCTGATTGACATTCATGCTGCTCTTAAATGATCAAGTTTAGCTGCACTCTTTCCATGACTAGAAAAAACCCAGAATGTTGATGGCAGGGGAAGAGAATTTGCTTCACCACCAAAATTGAAAGTAGACCATCAGGGATCTGCCAAAAGAAGCAAATTCTTCTCCCTCTGTGTCATAAGGGAGAATGAGATGTTTTGCTAAGCTGCAGAAAGGCCAAGAGTGAAGGAAGCCAAGGGCTCAAAGACATGCAACGAGTGCACTAATTAGCATTCTGTAACAGAGCGTTGATTACTAATGAACACTTTTTGGACAGCAATGTTACAAAACATCTGGACAGAGATCACAGGACTTGCGATAAAGACAGCAGATAAACTATCTGTGGGCTGTGTATTGTCATGTAATGCTGAATATCTCGGCCATGATACTGTGGCTTGTGTTTAACTCCGCTCTTTAGAAGGAAAGTACTCCCAACAGTAGTTTAATGTTTTAGGGTTGACACTGCGAGATTCATTAACAACACATAATAAATATTTTATCACATTTACAGTGATCTTTATTCATATGCACTAATATTCAACCAGTAAAACATTCAAAACAACTGATTCTTTATTTGTTACTCAACCACGATATTAGCATAATAATTTTCACAAGCTGAATAGTTAAATGGCTCATAAAGATGGATATAGCCAAATGAAAAGCATGCTGTTCTGTCTCCAGTCAACATAAAGCAGCGTAGAGAAACTAGACCGTTTTCTGTTTTGGTGCCATCTCCTGAGACTTTGCCTAATGATTCCCATCCAGACAGCATTCATTCTATTGTCCGAACAGCTTCAGAGACAAAAATAAGTTTATGCTGGCTTCATAATTTCTGTGCTCCGATTACAAAGGGGACGCTTGTTTGGGCCTCTTGTCTCTCAGTCATTTCCTTGTTTAGGGTTAAGGGGAGGAGTGGCTCTGTGGACTGTGGCGACTGACAATCCTACATTGTGTGGAGTGGTGCTGCTTCACAAAGGGCCTATTGTGAGAAGCAGTGGCCTGGAGAGAGGGGACAGGGTTTAGGCTAGGTGGCACCGAGGTGTGGGTTCGAGAGGCCTCAGTCTGGCAGCTAGTGCTGCAGAGGCTGGCCCAAAGGCGTGCCGGTGCTCAGCTGATGCAAAGCTGGAGCAGCAAGACTGCAGGTGAGTTCTGTTCTGTTAGTCACACAGTTCCAGGGCCAAAGTCTGAGGTGAGCAGCTTTATAGGAATAGGGTCCAGTCAATCTGACTTATTTTCTGTGTTCTAGAGAATCTGACGCTGTGATTATGAAACTGGTTGCTTAAGCTGCTTGTACAACTGTTCCAGAATCTGAAATATTCTGCTCTTTATCCTCTTCTGAGTCCAGCTCAAGGACGAGCGCACGTGTGGCGCGCTGTGAATTTGTTTACACAGACAGATGGCTAAGCAGTGCAAAGTCATACTCCATAAACCCCACCCCCCTTCTTTTTGCTGTTGCACTGCTGTTTCGCTAGACTGCCAACTTGGGGCTCTCATGTCCCACTGTCTGCTGCTCCCTCTCCGTCCCCAAACCTCCTTCCTCCCCTTATTTCTGAGTGACAGGGCTCTAAGGCCATGCTGACGCCAGAATCTCTGTCCTCTCTGAAGCAGTCCACGGCCCCTGCCCAGCTGTCCCAAGGTCTGTTTGTCCGTCTGCCAAGCCCAGTTTTTGCTCTCACCTGTCACCTTAGTGTCAGGACCCTTAAATAAACTAAAACCACAGACATATGAAGTTGAATAGCACTAATGCCACTTAAAAGCCTGCAGTCTTCAGCTTGCTGTGTCACATGCAATAATATATAGTGGATAATGAAAGAGACATGTAACAGTGAGGAAGTAAACATGGCCTCTTATCTGCCATCTGGTTGAGATTACCCCAATCTATTGACCTCACCGCACAAGATGCTAGCCCTAGCTTCAGATTGCTCTGTTACTGACAGCCATGATCCCTGGTCTGCGCTGCCTCGCAGCTCTGCCTCATTGCCTTTTTGACTCCAGCCACGCCTCTTACCTCTGGCCACTCCCACTCCTTGGTATTTTCCCCTTGTCCCTCAATAAATCACAGAGCCACACTCACCTGCGCCTTCAGTAAAGTCCACCTCATTAACACTTTCCCAGCCAGGCCATTGCTCTCATTACTCCTGACCCTCACCTGACCTTAGTTTCTGTTCATGCATTCTGACACTCTGTAAGATGCTGATTTTATTCTCAAGTCTCAGAAGTTATCTTCTAAGTCTGTTTGTTCTGTGTCTTGCTCAAGTCTTTCTCAACTCTGATGGTGATTAAATTGTTTTGTTCCGGTCGTACTGAAGAATTGTTGGACCAAGTGCTTTTGTTCACATTGGAAGGAAAGACCGACTGACTGAAGTTTGTTCTGAGTCTGGGTCTGAGTCTTTAAGTAGTCTTTTTTACTTTTCTTGTTTTGCTTGAGATGCTTTATGTTTCCCATTAAAGATTATTCAAATTAGTCAAATGCTGCTCAACAGGAGAATTACTGTACTACACTCTGTTTTCCTTCTTGATGTTACAGTGTTATTCCACCCTACACTCTGTACTGCACAGATTGGGTCTCTGAGTCCATTTATGTGGTGTCTAGCTAACTTGAACGTGATGCCTTTTAATTTGGTCTCCTATTACACCGTACTCTATATAAGTGTTACTGAGGACTGTAGTTTATTGTCTGTGGCTGCCTTGTGTCTAAAGCTTCAAACCACTGTGATATTTTGGTGTCTGTAATTCTGGTAGTAAATAGAATCAAAAAGCTGTTTAAACAGCTTCCCATTACCCATCCAAATGCTTAGTTGTACAGCACTCGCTTACTTCATTGAACGAATATAAATCCCTCAGTAAACATGAGCTTATCAAGGCTTCTTGTAGTGCCCGAGTAAGGAATTTGGAGGTCGGACCAAGCAACAAATCAGTTTTCTGAACCACTGAGAGATAAATGTATATCATTTTTTTGTAATGTATATGCCAACTTAGCTTTTTTCTAAGAACTCTGTCATTACTTGCTAGTTCATTTGGAAAAGCGTGTGTTTGTGTATTGTAAATGGGCCATGCCTGACAAAACCACTGTGTACTTTCTTAAGCCTGCATGTAAAACCTCACGTCACTGTACACAAAGTAGTTATTATTCTAGGTTCTATGGTTTTGTTATTTATGGCTAACAGAAAGCAGCCAGGTCAGTGTGCATAGTTAAGTTTGCACTCACAGCTAGGCATCAGACAGATTAAAGCCAAAACCGCTCGGTGAACCCATGAACTTGGACTGTTTATAAAAGGAACGGTCTTTCTTTCAGACTCTTTCTAGTGGTAAAGTTTACAACATTGCTGTATAGCTTGGGGCTTGCCATAGCCATTACTGTACATGCACTGGAACAAATGCAATGTGATTTAATGACTTGCATGATTAGAAATATTTTTCTATGAATGGGTGCTGCCCTTTAAAACTTGTTTTAAATTCACCTTTAACAGCCAAATAATCCAGATTGAGTGGCAACCATTAACTAATATAACACAATATGATGCTGAGAGCAGTTTCATAACGTCCTCCTTTGAAATCAGACGTAGTTACTGCTAGAGAGATGCTTGCTTTCACAAAAATAACGCTGAATAAAAATTTGCATAGATGACTGATTTATGTAATTACTGTCTATCTTAAGTGCAGCAATACATAAAAATCACGACAGCATCACAGCAAGCCCTGACAAGAACATTCGCCTGCTCACAGACTGTTACATCAGTACTTCCTGCCAAAGGATTCTGGGCTGTGTGAAGACAGACCGACCACGTCAAACACTACTGTTTGTGTGTCCATGTGTGTATGTCCTTTCAGTCCAGCACTCTACCCCAGGGTACAATCAATATGAACCAATGCTCCGACGTCATCGATGGAGAGTCCAGGACAGGTCAGAAGAACTCCCTGTGTATCCTGACACCTGAGAATGAGCACTTCATACGGGCTGAATGCAAAGAAATCATCAACGGGTGAGATACAGTAAACAGGTGTAGTCTGTTAATGTAATTATATCAAATCTTAAGTATTTAAAATGTATGTACTTTCAGGTGTGTTGCTTTGTTCTTTTAGGCTCAGTGAATACAGTATACATACAGTATGGTAGAAAATTGGTCAAATATAGTTGTGCAAGTGCTGTGGCAGCCAAAACCGCTCTGCCCCCTGCTGCCCATTTTAGTTAGTGTCTTAGCCCACACTGGGGTGACACTGCACATTTTAATTGTTACCGCTTCCTGACCATAAAGCTACTGCAAACCCATCGCTCAGCGCGTAATCATTAGGCTTCATTTTATAGTTTTTCTCCTCTGCCTTTATGCTCTACATCCATGTGTTCTGTGCAGCTCTCCCTCTGAAAGCTGTAGCACACGTTTCATGGCTATTCTTGGAGGACTGTGACTCACAACACCCACTCCTCATTATGCTACCTGCACTATCACTGTACACCTCCCACTCACATCATCTGGCTCCCTGTGTGTCATTTCTGGCCATTACGCAATCATAATGGCTCTTGCACTGTTGTCTTCAACTGACTCTGGTGTAATAACTTATTAAATAGATTTTATTTTTGAAGGTTTTTTTTTGTTTGTGGGCTGCTCATAAAAACCTTTTAAGCCATTTGAATTACAGTACATCAAAAGTGCTGTGTGGTCATTCATTCATTTGTAAGTATCGAGGCAGCTTATAGTGTTATATTTACAAAGTGGGTGGAATAGAGAGAATGCATGAATAAATCTAGGTACACACTTTATGAATCTAATCATTCACCCAGAGCTAATAATATGCAATATTTTTTTCAAAGTCTTTGAGTTAAAGTCCAGCTATTAGAGTTTTTGTTGACAAAATCAAAGTGGGTGTCAAAATGATGCGCCCAAGGCTGCTGTCCTGCTGCTTTTCCAAGTCTCTCTGCCCCAGCTACTGTACTACTAATTACCTTGACCAGGTGTGTTCAGTCAGCGAACAGCTGGAAGAGCCAACTGAGAGCTGGAAAATCAGCAGGGGCAGTGGCGCTCAATGAATGGAGCTTGACACCTGTGATCCAGACAGTAATGATCATGGGTGTAGGGTTTGTGTACTCTGCATTCAGCGCTCCAACAACACTTTTTGTGTTCATAGGTGGCAGGAAGCTCTGACAGTGTATCCAAGGACAAACAAACAGAACCAGAAGAAGAAACGCAAGGTTGATCCTCCCACTCACCAGGTAACGCACCTCTTCACACTCTGGTGCTTACAGGCTTTTTACCTAGCTCCTCCAATAGAGGTAAGTATACTTAATATATGCACCAGATGGAGGTTACAAGTGGTGTTTTGATATGTTTTCTATTTGTTAGGTTGAAACCTTGAATGCTGTGAGAAACTTAAACTGGGGAACTCTTGTGCAACTATTTTGTTTTTTAGTTTAGGACAGACCTAGAGTAATTCTAGCTCCTGTGTCCTTTTATTACGACTGTGTGACTCGAGGGGAAACACTCGAAATCAGCCACGGTACACTAATTACTACATATGTTTAAGGATGACGTATGCCATAGAAGTATTCAGTATGGAGGTTTGTCATTCCAAACAAGAACAAAGCACTGTTTTACTTTAATAGGCAGAGAAACAACTCATCAGTTTACGCAATATTTTTTTGCATTCTTTAGTCACATGAATTGGCAATGAAACACATGCCATATGTTTGCTGGTCTACATAAGTGAAGAGGCTCTGTAAAATGTCAGTGTCATTTAATGAATTGTACGTAGTACACTCTGTTTAATGAAGCATATAGCCAAGTCCACATCAGTAAAACTTGGTGCCATCTACTGTATGGCGACTAATGTCATGAAGACCACCCACTGTGGGATGCAGTTTTCCCCTTTCCCTCCTCTATTTTGATGCAGGGCCAAATTTGTAATGAGTGGTTGCAAAATTATCTAAAACGGTCATTGTCTGCTTCCTCTAATGATGGCACCCTGAATTGGACTGTGACCTTGTCGAGCTAACACAAATGACTCATTTGAAGGGAGACAGTGGTGGTGCAGGCATGACCTTTAGTGTGTCCCACGACTCTCCACCATTTGGCTATTATTTTGGTCACTGTTTTCATAAACTAATCTTTTCCTGTGTTAAGTGTACGTTCTGTCCTTACCATTATTTTTGGTATAGTCCATATACTGTACTGTACTATATTATAATATACTGTACTATACTATACTATTTTTTAATATGATAATGATTTCGTTCATTATGCAGGCTTGGTTCTCTCACTGGTTTGTTGTTTTGTGCTTTTGTTTTGGAAAGGAACATAATACAGAGCATTTTTGTTTAATGAACAAGTCTTGAGGCTCACATTGTTTACACCTTAGGCTGCTTCCTTCTAACACAGAGATGTGCTGGGAAATGGTTTGCTTTGTGGGTAGCGCCAGTTTACTGCAGCACCTGACCTTGAGTGCAAAGCGGATGTCACATGAAACACTGATACAGTAAATGTGTGTCTTGCGCAACATACTGTAACTTAAATCTGGAAGGACTTCATACTTTCATGTTCTTGTTGGCCCCTCCCTGTGTGACAAGCTATTAACATTATGCACTTGTACTTTATGTCTTATCTTGTCAGGAATTTTGACATAGATGGGAGTACACGTCAAAAATTACAAACTACTTGTGAAATATAATGTAAAAAGCTTTTTGTTATTGGCAGGGTGGAGTAACTCAAAGCCTGTGTTTTTCTACTGGAGACATGAATGGACACCGAGTGAGTTCAGCTCAGCCAAACCTTTTATCCTGCTTAAGCTTTAATCCCAGGCTTTGAAATCCAATCTTTTATATTATAATCTCAATCAACCTATGTGGAGGGTGCATTCTCTGAACTGAAAGAGTGATTCCGAGCAGCATGTTTGTGGTGATTGCAGTCAGCCGCATTGAAAGTTGACATTTCAGGGTTGCTTTGCTTTTAAGAATATCGCTTTCTGGATTATTGTTTTTCTTACATGAGTTTGTGGGTTTGCTGAGCAACACACGATTTACCAAGATGAACAGGAAACTGAAACTTTGGACTCAAGTGTTTATTCATTTTGCAATGCATTCAGGATTTGTATGACAAAACCTGTATAATTTCACCTACTTGATGTCATGCTTTGTGTTTTTATGAAGTTTTTGATGTCAAGTCAAGCCGTCCGTCACTTTTCTTTATCACCTACATCACACTTCAGATAGAAAATACATTCTCTGGGGTATAGTTACAGTTTAAGGTCTAATTTTCTTTAATGTCTGTCCTTCTATATTCCTTTTATGTAGTCTCTCTGTGACCTTACCTCCCATTATATCCTTTCCTCTGTCAATCGTCTCCTTGCAACCAAAACCCTTTCCCAGGAGCCTGGTCCTGCCAAGGTGACTGTGACCAGCAGCAGTGGAGGCAGCATCCCGTGCCTGTCTAGCAGTATTGCCAGTGCTGAGCGCGTCCCAATGAGCCGTGCAACTCTATGGCAGGAGGAGAGCCGCTGGAGCAGGGCCACCATACCCTACAGCCGCAGTGCCTCCTGTATCAGCCAGCTGGGTCAGAGCCAGCCAGACTCCAGTATTACTACTCAAGATGGTAAAAGCTACGAGGAGAGACTGCTATTCTTGATGCTTTAGCCTTTGTTTCACAATGTTTCAAATGTACTGTAGTAGTAGTAAAACAAAGGACATAATGTTTTGGATGTCTCATATAGAGGAACCTTGTCTTTATTTCAGACTGTGGCACCGTGACCATTGGACGCAAGGTACGAGTGGAAAGTGGTTACTTTTCCCTGGAGAAGACAAAGTCAGAACCTTCTCCACAGTCTGCACACCAATCCCAGCCCCTCCAACCACCCCAGCATCTGCCCCTGTCCTCTTCAGTGTCTTCTTCCTCATTAGGAGCTCCTAATTCCAGGTACAACTCTGAGTCAGAACCCCAAACTTCCCCTTGTCAACCCTCCCAAGATCCTCTCCGTTCTCCAGGTGCACTTGTTTCCCCCAGCTACTCCACCATCAGCTCTTCACAGAGCTCACTGGAGTCTGAACCTAGCAGCACTACGCCAACCTGGGAAGGACACAGTGGTAGTGGAGGCAGTATTAGTGGAGGAGGCAGAGTGGGCCGTTCTGGCCGGGAATATGCGGCACTGTCGGATGTGCCCCGGGCTCGCAGACTGAATTACCGAGAAGCATTCCGCTCAGAGAAAAAGCGGCAAGAGTTGAGGGCACGGACACGGAGTCCTGGCAGAGAAGAGGTGGCTCGGCTGTTTGGGGAGGAGCGCAGGTGAGGTGAAATAATGAATAAGTGTGGGGGGGAAGGAAGTAATGGTGTTTCACTTTTTGAAATTACCACTGAGCAGATGTTGGTTAATGCAGATTTAATTTACTTGATTGCAAATAATGATGGCAACTTGGTGAATTATTGATAAGCCACTCGTGGCATAGCCTTAAGCTGCCTAGGTAGCATGATGTCTTACTGTATGTTTCATGATTCTCATGCATTGCTCTTGCTACCTTACCAGTGGCTTGCCAATAATAAAATGAGATTTAAAAGCATGCATCACTTTCTCAGTACTTGTTTCTGTCTTTTGCTCTTGCTACTTGCTAGTTTGTTTTGTTGTTTTGATCTTTTCCAGGGGCTTCTGAACAGAGCTTCTCAGAGTTAATGCTCAGCCAACCCTTCCACCCTTGTCCCCATGCTGTTCCCTGCTGGTCACCGCTGATTCCTGCTTTCTATCATTTCATCTCTGCACTGCCTGGAAACCCACACTTACACTGTTCCATATAAAATCCTGATTCCTGTGTTTACTGTACATACTCAAAAGTACTGATGGTTGGTTATGCATTCACTTTCCCTAATTCTCACACACACAGTTACACACATTAACAAGCCCAGTGCCTTAAGGTAACGCAGAATATGTGTTTCCTTTGCTGCTACTTCAGTAGCTTGTTTAATTGACCATGCCAGTCTTTTCTCATCTGAAGTTGAATCTCTCATCATATAACACTACTTTTTCTTCTTGGTAGATTTCTTGATTGTTCTTATGACCTTTACCCTATGTTGCACATTGTTGTGTATGAAAGGGTCTTTGAGTCTAGAATGATGTCCAGATTCAAACTACATAGACTTATTGTATGTAAATGATGTGTGTCAAAGATAACTTAAAACGGAACAACCTGAAACCACTTGTATCTGTTATGGGCATTAATTTAGACTCAGACTTACTTTCATATCATGCTTTGGTCTCATATTAATACTGATATTGATTCTGCTACCACTTGAGGATAATGTGCTGCATCTTTTTTTTTTTCTTATTTAATATTTGCATAATACATAATCTCATACACTTATTTAGGTAAAATACCTTGTCCTGGGTGACACTAAATTATCTTTTTGTGTCTCCTAGGCGTTCTCAAATCATCAGTCGATTCGAGGATGGTCAACCCGTAGATCGTATGGACACGAACAACACCAGTGAGCCCTCCGCTACCACATTGCTAATCCAAAGACAGGGCCGCAGCGAAAGACGCTATCTAGCCAACAAACATGTATGTCATTCTTTGTTAATTTAACTTTAAAAAACAATTTATTGAATACTTTATGCTTTGTTTTATAATAATTAGAAAATGATCTTTTTACTTGAATAAGATGAAATTCTAATTCATAGTACCCATTTTATACTTGTAGGAGATGTCACTGGATGCAGGGAAGGACCGTTCAGCGCCTGATGTATCCAGTTCCACTTTTGCCAACTTAAGAAGAGCCAAGTCACTGGATCGGAGAGTCACAGAATCCTCAATGACTGTGAGCATTGCTACAGCATACATAGCTGGGCGTTTGCGTTGGAAAACGATATTATATACTGATCAGTAATAAAATATGCACCTTCTCTAGTGCCATTGTCACACACAACATACAAAACCGTACTGAACTTGTTTTATTTAGTCAGTGTGAGCGTAATGTGGTCAAAGCTGCCCTGGTATTCTCCTATATCCTGACTCCTTTCAGTCTGACACACTGCTACTGATCTGAGGTCTGTTTACACTGACTGGGTGATCCACTCTGTGTGGTTGCGCTGCAGCTGCCAGAACCCCCACCCACGCAAGCACACACATTCATGTACACACCACTGCCGCCATGTCTGCTAGTTATTATAAATAGCCAGCGGAGAAGCAGCCACTGTCATGTATATGTCCACCGGACAGACTGAAAGAAACAGATTGTCAACATATGAACTGAAAGAAGTTAGCTGTGAGAATGACTCTTTGCCAAACAGTGACACCACACCTGATGAAGCTCAACAAAAATAAGGTATTGTTGATTGAGCAGAAGCCCGGATTTAGACAAAGTAACTACTTTAGAGTCTATAAACAGACTTCAGCTTGGTTTCAGTGTGCAGCAGTTTGTGTTTCACAGGGAAAGTCTAGCTCCTACAAGTCGGTCTTTTTAGCTTTGAACCATGTATAAGAACTTATATTTTGTGCTGGTGACTTAATTGTAAACAAATGCAGACAAATGCATGGTTGATCAAGAAGATGTATCTATTGTTATGAATGCTTGATTCATTATGAATTATAACAAATGGACTAATTTGTACATTTAAACAATACAAAGTTTTGAATTTGTCCATGTGCTTAGTGTTTTGTTGAAAGTGTAACACTGTACTGATTGGTGCTTTCCCATCACTGATGAGTATTATTCTAGATGCTGTACAAAATCTTTTATCAATTTTTTTCCATTGCAGCCAGATCTGCTGAACTTTAAAAAGGGATGGATGACCAAGCTGTATGAAGATGGAGTGGTAATTTATAATAATCATCATTAGGATTAAATACCCAGATGTCTTCTTCTCTTACTGAATGAGTTTCTTTCTTGTCTTAGTGGAAGAAACACTGGTTTGTTTTGACTGACCAGAGTCTGAAGTACTATAAGGACTCAATAGCTGAGGAGGTAGGCCCTGCCTTGCCTTGGACACCGTATATATGCTTTTGTTAGATGTGTATATTTAATTTATTTATTTTTTAGGCTTCAGAACTGGATGGTGAGATTGACCTTTCCACATGTTATGATGTCAAAGAGTTTCCAGTCCAGAGAAATTATGGCTTTCAGATTCTGGTGAGTGAAATGGTTCTTTGTCATTGATTATCCTACATCATTATTAGCCAGTAAAACAACACTGTTTGGTTTGCTCTTATAACAGCCATTGTAACATGTGCTGCAACTTCAGGTGTCAACTTTTCCCCATTCCTTCATTATTGAAGCAATCCTTTGTCTGTCGTGGAGGATGTCACTTGACTTGTCATGTCTCTGTGAACAGATGACATCATAGTGGTCTAAATCTGCTACAGCTGCTGGCAGACCTGCGTGTCTCTGAGACCTGACCTCATCCTTCACAAAATGCAAACCTCTCCTTATGCAATCAGAAGCTAAAGCCCTGTCCTTGTTTACACATTCTAAATAACATTCATGTTTTAGTAAACTTAAAATAGAAGTTTAATGCAGTTGCATGGATCCTGCTTTGAACCGATCAAGACTTGTTTACACTGCCATATAAACATTTTTAGCACCCGCTGCCAGAGTACAAAGATACTTATTTAATGTACTGTATGTAGTGGCTTGCAATGCAGTAAATATCAATCAGGTGCCTTTGGAGGTTTTGTTACTGCAACATTTAAACTTGCTAAACTATTACAGTGTCAGGAATTATAATGTAATTTCTAGTGTTTACATTTGCTTGATATTTTCCCAATCTATTTTCTGGAGTAAGTCAGAAATAGAGTTGCCGAGGGGATCGTTGTCCCACAACATGGGTTTAGTGTCAAGAAATTAATAACTCTAGTATTTATATCTACGGTCAAACTGGAAGAGCTGTTGTTCTGCCGTCAGCTTAGCTGCGATGCTGACCTAAACACAAGGTTAAGTCCTGGTGTCTGGGATGAAATACCTGACATCTAAAGCCCTGTGATAGCTCCAAAACTGCATTAGTCCATAAATGTGTTATAGAATACTGTTGAAGGTGTAATGTTGATGCTAATATAGAGTTGTACTGCCACTAGAGGTCACTGTAAATCTATTGTAAATTATACAGGATAACTAAATAGGAAAAATTGTGAATACCCATACAGTATAAGGCATTCCTAATTGAAACTGTATCTTTATTTTGACTGCAGTTAAACATAGTTTTGAGTGGCACACAACCCGCTGAGAAGAATAACTATCCTTGCATTATCAATGCAAGTTCAATGCTGCATGCCAGAAATTTATTTGAGGCGTGTAAGAAAGCATGTACATAGGTTACATGTGTCAAAAAGTTATTTTAACTGACACATTGTGTCATCTGTCAGTTATTTTAATGTCATGCCTGTCTGCTTTCAGTGTAAAGAGGGAGCATGCACTTTGTCAGCCATGACCTCTGGAATCCGTCGCAACTGGATTCAGGCCATTATGAAGAATGTGCGACCAACCATTGCCCCAGATGTCACCCGGTAATACCCCCATGGGATTTTTTTAACCACTGAAGGATAAATCAGTTGCTCTTCGCTTTTATTTTTCTTAATCCTGCTCTCCTCACCTTCTCTCTGCTTCTTCCTTTTCAATCTCAACCGATATGTTCACCTGCTTCCAGGAAAAACATCTCTCTGAAACTATCCGTTCTCAAGCCCAGGTTGGAGTGCTTGTGTGTTGAATATCTCCCCCTCTCTAACAGTGATGTAATTGCTCAACAATGTCAGGTTCAGCGTGTTTGTCGTCCTACCCTATGTCAAGTGACTGCAAACAATGTCTCCTTGTTGGTCGTGCCACTACAGACACACGCTGCAAACACACAAACATACTAGAACAAGTATTTTTGGGAACTGGTGCAGAACAGTAGGTTACCTTAGGAATTTGAACTCTTAACTGTGTCTGCATTGTCTTTCAGATGGTTCATTGTAGTGTATGAGACACAAATTACTGGGTTGTACTCTTGAGCTTTGTTTCCTCTCATTTCTCTTTTTCTGACAGTTCCTTAAAATATATAATTCATTGATGGACAATTGCTCTGCCCTTATATGAAAACATTGTGAGTGACAGTATATCGGCCATATCAAAGCAGCTGAAGGCTTAATTCATGAATTTGAACACAAAGGCTACTTTTAACCCAGTGCAAAGTGTGTCTAAATGTTTTAATGTTACTGCTTTGTATGCGTTCCAATGGTTGTGACAATGATTGTGATAAATCAGGGTCTCTGCAGGTCTTAAAGGAATAACAAATATTAATTCTAGCCTCCTGAACTACAAACTATAATTAGGATTATTGTGACAGTCCCATATGTCACCACAGGAAATGCAGTTACAGTAACAGCATTAGACCTGTTACAGCAACTGGCATGCTAATCGTGTGACCAGTATCTGTATGAGCACAGATTACATAAAATACTAATAGTTATATATTGCTTTATACTAAGTGATTCTAAACCGCAAAATATTGTTTCTACGATTTCAGTCATGCTTTAGCTGGTACAGTATGACAATGGGAACAACTGCAAGGCTAACTCCATATATGTAGGACAATGCAACTTTGATTCTGTGAATCCTGCAGAAATCCTTTGAATGCAATGTAACACTATAAAGAAAATGTCTGCTCTAGTGTTTTGTCCAGCTTTTTATAAGTATAGTAGTTTAAAATAGATTTTTAAGTTCATTATAAGAGTTTTTTTCTTCTTTGTGTGTCCTTATGTAGATCCCTCCCTGATGAGAATCTGAAAGCCCAGGTAATGTTGGAACAATGTAGACAGGCCATACCCGAGCCAAGTATTGGCAATGAGCTCCCCAAGCCTGATGTCCACAGCCAGCCAGCTGGCACCAATGCCTCTACCCCTCCGTCTGAGCCCCGTAAAAGCAGAGTGCGCGAGCGCAGAAGGGAGGGGCGCTCAAAGACTTATGACTGGTCTGAGTTCAAAATGGAACAGTCGGGAAAGCCTGTAAAGGAACGAGCAGACACTGTTGACCTTAGCTCGTCCTTCTCCACAACCTCCTCGTATTGCTCACCCTCCTCCTCACCTTCATCGTTAGCCTCCTCTCCTGTCTCCAGCTCCTCTCTACAAACATCCTCGGTGTCATGTGCCAATCCATCTACGGAAGTAGAAAAGGAAAATGTTAGGAGAGCTGTCCCTCTCCAGAGAGCATCAGCTGTATCCCACATGCCAAATGCTGTTACCATAACTTCAGGACTTAATGCTACACCTCTGGTACAGCCGTCATTCCCTGATAGTCAAGAACAAGGCAAGATGGAAGTAGACCACCCTGCATCCATGCACACTGATGGTGAAGACAAGGACAACAGAACCTCAGAGGTCCAGGAGGAAATCGAGCAGCGATGGCATCAGGTGGAAACAATACCACTAAGAGAGGAGAAGCAAGTGCCCATTACTACAGCCTTAGGAAACTCTGACAGATTGCCTTCTGGTGAACTCGCTGCACTACTAGACAAAGAGGTTTGTTTGTGGAACGTGGACATAAATAAATGTCCAAAGAGCTTTGTCTGTAATATCTTCATATTTTCCCTTGTCTTTATTCAGTTGGGACAGAAGCAGAAGGAGCTTGACCAACTACAGAAGGAGAACAACATTTTGAAAGAGAAGCTGGAAGACGCTCTAGGGAGAGAACACAGTGCCAGAGAGGGCTATATACTGCAGGTACTGCACTCAACCTGAACCATTTGGATCTGTTTTAAAATTTACCTTGTATACAAATTGAATCACAACAAAAAAGTTAATCGTAATTAAATGTTAAGAACACTAGCAGTGTTTGTAAGGTAGAATATTTGAACTGGTGAGTTTGGTGCCGCAATGTTACAGTATCTAGTAGATGGTGTTTGTTTTTTAATTCAGAAACTGAATTGAAATAGATTGATGTGGAGCTATTGTAAATTTCTACTAACAGGCGTGGGTTCTTGTTATCTAAAATAGTTTTGCATGGTTTTGGTGTTCTTGGCATGAATTTTCACTAACTGTTTATGGAGTTTCACATCTTCTGGGAAAATAATCAATTTGATCTGAAAGTGTGCTTAAGGTAAGAAACGTGATCAATGCGCTACGGCCTGTGTTTTCATTTCTCCATTCTTCTGTGCCTTTGTCCTTTAAGCTTGATTGCAGCATGTAACTTCATTAACTAATTGTAAGCGTTACACATACAGTAGAACACCCTAGTTATACTGTACTGTGAGATTCTCAGAGTCAAATTAGCTGTTTGTTATTTTACATTTACTTAGTTACATAAAAGTTTCTTGTTTTTTTTTCTCTAATTAGTTTTTCACTTAATAAGTTCACTTATTACCTCCTCAATTCCAAGTCATCTTCTGAAATATACAAAGGTAGAGCTTGTTGGGAAAAACTATCAAAAAAAGGAGAAATTGCTTTTCCCTAGTAATCATGGAGATGTGTTTCTCCATAAATGTATTATGTATGTGAACCCTTTGGAATTGTCCAGATATGCTGTTTATGAATTTGTCTTAAAATTTGCTTGGATCATGTCAGAAACATTTTGAATCAGGTATATGCAAATTTGCAATCAAACCAATGTATAACACGAGTAAAGGTGTGGGTTAAACCTCTGAGAATGACTTAGAAACTAGTAGTGGGAGCTCAGGTAATTTGACTTCAAACATTTTTGTAGCAGTCAGTTTCTCAAAGAGTAGGAAATACTTCACATTTCTATAAATGAAATGTAATTCTTTAGATTTTGCCCAAACCTTATTTTTCACTCAAGAGTGAATGAAGAGATTCAAATTAATATGACTTATATTTTTAGGATAACACCAAAGGGTTTTTATATTTTTACCACAGTGATTTGATGTAATTAATTGAGCTGTTTCATCAATCTTTTTCAAGAGTGCAACATCCCCTTCCTCCTCACCGCACAAAGTGCCATTGCCACGCTTGCACAAGCTTAATCAAGATTTGCAGGGTGAATTGGAATCCCAAAAACGCAAGCAGGACCTTGCTCAGCAACAGATTCGGTCACTTAAGAGAAGCTACACTGAAGCACAGGATGTCGTAGACCGGCATGAGGCTGACATTCAGGCTCTGCAGGCTAAACTAACATCTGCAATGGCTGAAATCTTAGCTAGTGAGCAGGCTGTGGCGCGAATGCGCAATGAGCTCAAGCTAGAGCAGGAGCGTTCAAGGGAGCAAGATGATGAACATGGACATAAGGAGGCCACTCTTCGAGCCCAGCTGAAAGACAGTGAAGGGAGACTCCGTGAAGTTGAGGCAAGCCTTTTAGAGAGGAACCAAGCCCTCAGACACCTAGAGCACCAGCAGGCCTTGCAACGAGACAATGTGAGAGAGATCCAGCGATTGCAGGAGAGGCTGCAAGAGGTGACCGCTCGACTTGATGCTACTGAAGAGGGCCAGGCTCTGAAGGAGGAACGCTTGAGAAGGGAGCAGCATAGCATGCAAGAGAGTCACGAAAGGGAAAGGCAGAATCTGTGTAGAAGATTGGCAGAGGCTGAAGCTGTACGGAAAGAGATGGACGACAGACTGCTGGAAGCTGAGCAGCAGATAGAGGCCCTGTTAAGAGGGAGGCAGACCTTGGGAGGAAAAGAATGTAAGGAGGAAATGCTGAAGTTACAAGAGGAGTTGGCCCAAAAAACTGATTTAGTTGATTCACTGAGGGAGAGTGTGCGTAGACTAGAGGAAGAGAAAGACCATCTCACTTGCCGCTGTCAGGAGCTTCTTAACCAGATTGCAGAAGCAGATCGTGAGGTGAATAAGCTCCGCAGTCGTCTAGAAACTGAAGAGACTGATTACTACAAACTGGAGCAGTCATATGAGAGAGCTACCCAAGAATTTCAAAAAATGAGCCAGTTCCTTAGAGAAAAGGAGGAGGAGATTAGGCAGACTAAGGAGATGTATGAGAGGTTGGTGGAACACAAGGAAAAAGACCTAAAAGAGGCACTTATTAAAATGACAGCACTTGGGAACAGCTTGGAGGAAACTGAACAGAAATTGCAAGCTAAGGAGGAACTCCTGTGCCAAATGAGCCAGAGCCTCTTGGATAAGGTTGAGTCTTGTACGGCTGAAAAGGATTTACAGGCTAAGCTTGTGGTTGCAGAGGTCCGTATTGCAGAGTTAGAGCAGCATCTTAGTGCCTTGCAGCTGGGTTATGCAGACCTAGGTATGGACAAGCCACAATCCCCAGTGCAAGACATCGAGGATAAAACATCACAGTCCTTAGCCTGTGACTTGGCAACCAAGACAGAGAACTCCCAAGATGATAAGGAATCTCATGCTAAAAGACCAAGGATACGTTTTTCCAGTATTCAGTGCCAAAAATACAGCTTAGAGGGTCTGGACAGTGCCAACGCAAACAACACTTTTGTTGTAACAGGAGAAAAGGGTGACCAAGAAAAAAAGGAATTCATTCACCTAACTGAAGGAAATCACTCTTCTGAAGTCACATTTTCCCAAACTAGTGACCCAGAGAAGTTCATCTCCATTATACATGCCCTAGAGACTAAACTGTTTGCCACAGAAGAAAAACTAAAAAACCTTACTCAAAATCTAGAAGATCAGCGATTCCCACAAACAGAAGACGTGTCCAAGATTGAGCTAAAGTTGTCGATAAAGAAACCTCACACAGACAAAGATGCTAGTTGTGAAAGTTCTGCCAGTAAGTATTATACCAAGGCCCTGGTGTTTGTGGAAAATAGTCGTGAGAAAGTCAGGGCTATTCTCAGTGGCTCTCAAGACACTACTGGTGCACAGCTTCATTCACTGTCGGAGATAGAGAGCGATTTGTTCAATGCGTCACTACACATCCAACAGGGACAGAAGTCACTGGAGCTGCGTTCAGCAGCTACTCATCAGGAAGAAACACCGGACAATCTGGACCAAGAAGCTTTGTACCTCTTTGCTAAAACCTTGTCTTTAGAGGCCGTAGTTCTGAATAAGATGGCTTTGCTTATACAGACCTCAAAGCCTGATCTCCTACAAGCTCTTGGGGAGATATGGGATGACATAGAAAATATTAAAAGGAGTGACAAGGATTGTTTGGCTATTGTCTACGCTGATGTCTTGACCAGAAAATTGATGTTGGAGTGTGCTTTTTGGAAAGACCTGGAGACAGCGGAGACAAATGTTGCAAATACCAAAGATGGCGGCTTGTCTGCTGATGTAGATGTAGCTGCCTCAGACATCTTCAATACCTTCATTAAAGCAGAGCTGGTGTACTCTGTTGAAAACCTCAAACAAAGCTATGAAGAAAAATTCAAAATGCTGAAGAAGGAGTTAGACGAAGCTCACGGTAACTTGTTTCAAAGGGAAATGGCCCTGAAAGCAATTATTGAGGCTTCTAAAAGGCCAGACTTGAAAAATGTAATAAAAGAAGTCAAAAAGAACTTTGGGTATAGTAAACAAAAATTAGCTGACATTCGTCCCCCTGAGCTTGCTCCCTACATGGAGCAGATTGAGTTGGAAGCAGCTCGAGACTTGGCTGAGGAAATTGTAGACAGACACTTGACTGAAGAAATTCCCTTCTGTGGTGTCGGCTCTATTCAGTCGCTACAAAATGCTCATGACAACTTGGCTAATGAGCTGCAAAGACAAGCAGACATCCTCCATAAGTATGCTCAAGAGATAGAAAGTGGCGTGAGTCACCCTGGACTGGCTAAAATGATCCATGCTGTTCTGGGCCAACAAACTTCACGTAATTTCACAAGTGCCTCGATCTGCATGCGTGAAGCCCTTATCCAGGCTCAAGTGGCCTATGTGGCATGCAGATTCCGTGCCATGCATGAACAAGACCTGGTCTGGTGTAAACAAACTGGTCAAAACATGGATGCCCTCGTGCAGCAGCATTCGTACAATGTCAGTGCAATCCAAGAGAAATTCGAAGCGTCCATACGGGAAGAGCGCCTGAACTTTACACGAACAGTTGCCAGTCTCCAGACAGAAAATGAGACGCTGAAGACGGAAATCAGCAAACGTGTGTCTCAGCTCTCGCGGCAGCAGGAGCACCTCTCCCTGCTGGAGGAACGGTACCAGAAAACCACAGAGGAGATGAAGCAGAAGCACATGGAGGAGCTGAGCCAGGCCGAGCAAAGTCGTGCCTCAACAGAGCTCGTTCTCATGGAGACCACGGCTGACAGTCAACGTAAGTTAGAGGTGCTGCTGGTGGACATGGATACTATGGAGGAGCGACACGAGAGTCACGTAAGGAAACTGGAGGAGCAGTTCGAACACCGAATCCGTGAGCTCCAACAAATCCACAAAGAGGAGCTTGAAAAGTTGCATTCTCAGTACATGGAAAACATTCAGCACGTCAAGGAGAGCAGACGGGCAAAAGAAGCCCCAGAGGTTTCTCACATACCAACCAGTGAAGAGACCGTGTTACCAATGGAAGAGGAAGAGCAGGGAAAGTGGGAGGAAGCACAAAATATGTCCGAGTTGGATTCCATGGTAGTTCTGAAAGACCGCATCCAGGAGCTGGAAACCCAGATGAACACCATGAGAGACGAACTGGAGAACAAGCACCTGGAGGGAGATGTGGTCAGCCTGAGAGAGAAATACCAGAGAGACTTTGAAAGTCTTAAGGTTTTTGTTCTTTCAGTATTACTATAGTCAAAGTGACGACGTAGTACATCAGTAGTGAGACACATAGTGAATAACAGCTAAATAATGTTAGTTCAGTTTATTAATCTAGTTGTACTGACTGATTATTTGGAATTGGGAAATGGTGTGATCAGTCTATGCAAATTCTGTTGTGTTTGTAATTACATTTTTGAGGGATGTCCCAAACATTTGTTTGTTTTTGTTTCCCGTTTGTGTTTGTGTTTTGATTTTCTTTTGTTTTTCATGTTTTGCCTGAGTTGCTTTTTGGAAATCATTCATGATTCAGCTTGTAGCTGGACCACCACCACTTCTTTTCTATACCAGCAGTACTAAGCTGTGTGATTAGTGATCAGTTGAATCCGCAGTCACTAGATCAACTCCTGCAGCCTCAATATTTGCAAAATATATATTCCAGCCTCATTTGCATTGCATTCATTCCCTAATTATATCGTGTACTGTATGTACACCTGCATGATGATTTTGTTAGTATTTTGTTGCTTATGTGTAGTAATGTGGTTTGTAAATGCATCAATGAAATTCAGTCCAGTGGGAGGAGTGTTCGGTTCTTTGGACCAGCTTGGGACATCCCTGCTAGTTATAAAGTACAGCTGGCTGTAGTAGGTTGGCACCCACGCATTCTGACAATTAAAAGTGTCAAATGTCTCACTTGCCTCTAAGATTGCTTTTTCATTTGGATACTAGTAGACATACCATTTCCCACATTCAATTGTAGAGGTAGGCACAGCCTATAGTGGTAATGACAATAATGCAGGATCATTGTAGTAGACTTTCACTGCTTCAACTGACTCTCGCTAACGTAGCTGGGCTTGGAATAATCACCAGCTTGCATGCTTTCTCTCACTGATTATGCATGACGAATGTTAAACAATATTATGTGGAAACTGCAAAATAATTGTGATGACAAATGTTTGACCTTTCTTTTTCTTCAGGCCACGTGTGAACGTGGCTTTGCCGCTATGGAAGAAACGCACCAGAAGGTGATCGAGGACCTCCATAGGCAGCATCAGAGAGAGATTTCTAAACTTATGGAGGAGCGAGAGAGGCTCTTGGCTGAGGAGACCGCTGCCACAATCGCTGGTGAGGAAAAAAAATGTTCCCCCCACAGTATCAGCTGCAGTACAAACACAAATGCCATGTCATTAAATGTGTGTGTAAATGTCTTAATGTAGCTATAGAAGCTATGAAGAATGCGCACAAGGAGGAACTGGAGAAGACTCAACGCTCACAACTGAGCGGACTGAACTCTGACATTGACGAGCTTCGTTTACAATATGAGTATGGGTTTTTGATTCTTAAAGCCAATATTAATGACTGAAGTAAACATGTACAGCTTTGCCACTTACTATTTATGGGTTAACTGGCTTTTTGGTAATACAATGAAATGTGATGTATGCGCTCTCGTAACGACGTCAGTTGATGGCATCATGCTCTGACCGTACAGGGAGGAGCTGCAGTCCATCCAGAGAGAACTGGAGGTGCTGTCAGAGCAGTACTCTCAGAAATGCTTGGAGAATGCTCACCTGGCTCAGGCACTGGAGGCTGAGAGGCAGGCCCTCAGGCAGTGTCAGCGAGAGAACCAGGAGTTAAATGCTCACAACCAGGTCTGAATGAGCACGTAACACAAACGTGTTCAACCATATCATGTATCAACGTACTAAACCGTAACTTCACTCTGTCCAACAGGAACTAAATAACCGACTGAGTGCAGAGATTACTCGAATGCGCTCCTGTTTTAGCGGAGAAACAGCGATGTCACCACTTACCCAGGGAAAAGATGTGTATGAGCTGGAGGTGTGTGTGTTAATGTGTGGTGTACGTACGCAAACATGATTGATTTCCTCATCACCTAATGAGTGTTTGTCTTCAACTTGTAGGTGTTGCTTCGAATCAAAGAGTCAGAGATCCAGTACCTTAAACAGGAAATCCACTCTTTGAAAGATGAACTGCAGTCGGCTTTAAGGGTAAAACAACACAGCCATAATGCACTTTAAACTATTTACTGGAAACTGATACCTGAATAAATAAAATTATTGTGCATTTTATTCAACTAACCAGGACAAGAAATATGCCACAGACAAGTATAAGGACATTTATACAGAGCTCAGCATAGTGAAAGCAAAGGCTGACTGTGACATCAGCAAGCTGAGGGAGAAGCTGCTCATAGCCACAGAAGCTTTAGGTGAGAGGACTGTTGATGGATCAGCCTCATCTGGATACGGTAAGGAAAGTAGCTTTCACATTTTAAACCTACTGTTTTTTATCTCAGTTCCACTTTTAGCACATTACCATGGATGTTCAGGGCTTCTCATGTTTGCTGACGATAATGACACTTGTGTTTCAGATATCATGAAGTCGAAAAGTAACCCAGACTTCATGAAAAAAGAGCAGTTCACAACTTCCAAGCAGTTGAGAGGCATACGGTCAAAGGTTGGTGTTAAATTTAACTGTGTGGTTTAAAGCCCTGCACGCTAAACCCAGTCTCAGTTTGCTGTCTTATTACTGTTATCAGGCTGTTAGGACATTTTCAGTCAAAGTTTTGTCCTGTAAGTTTGTCCTTTTTTGTTTTTTATTGTCCATCAGTCGGTCACTGAACAGGTCTCATGGGACAGCTGACACTCCCATTGTGGGGTGATTCCCCCTTCAACCCCCGCCCCAAGATGTTGTGTAGGTATAGCTTGATGTAGAGCAAAGCATGTCCTTCCCACCCTTGCATGACCTTCCCTGTCCCTTCAATCATTCCTTCCCCAACATGCATCAGCAAAGCTGGTTGTAGCCCCTCACAGGTGCATAAAGGACTTCAGACTAGCTTAGTTGCTGGTTGTCACATCTCAGCACTAATAAATCATATTATATATAATTTGAGCTCCGTTTTGTGACACTGTCTGTCTTTTTTGTTCTAACAATGCTGTGCAGTGTTCATATTGAAACCTTTGTTGTTATTTGTGGGGACAGGTGCTGTGTGGCATGATCACGTCGAACATAACATCTTTCCATTAAACACGACTGTCCTTTTGTCCCAATAAACACTTACTGTGAGCTTTGTTTGTCATGCAACCATGTGTCATTATCACATTCCTCCTGGTGGATCCTCTTACACTCTGTCAGGTTGGATGGGAAGCATCTGTGAATATTTTCCTCGATGCCTAGGTTCATGCAGTCCCTATATATGTGTGTTATAGGTCATACTAAAACTTTTAAAAGTGTCATTTTTAAATGTTTGCTCTATCACTTTATATTAATTATTGACTAATGTGCAGAAGCTTTTTTAATAAGTAATACTCTGTAAAGCTGATATGTGTGTGGCCTCATAAAGACTTGTCCAACATGGTCCTTGGAATAAAACAAACCGGAGCTGTTTGTTGTGTGTCTGTAAACTGTACTGTGCGTTTGTTTTTCTACTGCACTCCCACGTTCCTCTTCACCTCCTGAGCCTAACAATAACCCTCTACCTGTTTTCCACAGAGCCTCAAGGAAGGACTAACCGTGCAAGAGCGCATGAAGCTTTTTGAGGCAAAAGATTCCAAAAAGATTTAAACATCAAGATTTTTTTTGTTTCTTTTCATCTTTGGGTTTCGGGCTGATTTGCCCTGACTGTGCCAGGATCAGCTGATGACTTACTTTTTAAATGGAGGGATAATATTGATGGATTGACCTGCTGGTACTAAGCCTCTGTTAGGTTTAAGCCCATTTGATTATCTTTTGTATTTAATAGGAAAAGCTTGTATTGAATCAGTCTTGTGTAAGGTTTCTTTAATCATAAATATTATAGCTGTGTAACCTGTGTTGGAGACGTGTCCAATAAGCTGTGAGAGTGATTTTTATTGATGCAGAATGCCAAACCAGACAGCAATATACAGTATGGATAATATATATTTCCCAGTATGAATTACACATCTGCTGTATGTTATTATTGTTACAGGTTCTATAACAAATAATTTTGATGTGCTTTTTGTTGCACCAGTTCTGTTGTACATAACTACTGGATGTATGTAAGACTATGGTTTGCTATTGATTAGTGGGGCATCTGCTGTACTATAATTATGGTTGGTAGTGGAAAAATGTGATGCTTAAATTTACTCATGTATGAGAGTTTTATAAAAGCTGAGAGTCTGTGTGTGGGAGGGAGCAAGCTTGGTGTGACTGCACTGCACTTATTACTTGACTACTTGAGGAAGTGTTTTTAATTTGTCTCTAATTGGTGACGTGACTTAAAGTCAACTATTGCAGTGCAACCAAACTTCCTGACTAACAGTCGTGACTGGAGTTATTTTTCAAGAATTGTTTGCCCAGTTTTAGCGTTGCTGTGAGAAAAGTGTCTCATAAAAACTCAGACTATTTGGGATTTTGCATGACTGTACATTACAATTTCAATTATCCTGTTGCCTCATTTTCCTACTTTATGCTTTGGTGTTGAACCCCTAACACTAATAAGCTTTGCTTTGCAAGTCCTACTGTTAAAGGTGTTGACATTGAAATGTTTTACTGTAAGCAGCAGTTCTGAAGCACTTGGCCCAGTTCATGACCCCCTCATTGAAATCTAGTTGTGCCTCAACTGTTGTTTAGTCTATAAACATCTATGAAACCTGTGCAGCTAAGGATACACACTGTATAGTATTCAGATCACGCCTTGTGTATATATATACATATATAAAAATATATGCCACATGGAATACTTCTGTGTTTTGTTCTGAACTTGTACTTTGCTCACTAGCTCTATATGAAATATACATGAATATTTTTTATTTTCGTTTGAATGTATAACATCAAATAAATGAAGTGTTTGGAAATAGTATAAGATTGTGGCTTTCTTATAAACAGTTGCCATATGTGGCTATTTACTGATACCAGTATCAGAAGGTTTTGTTGTTTTTTTTGTGACGACATATTTACATGAGTATGAGCTTTTAAATCAGTGTAACTGCAGAGGTTGCCCACAAATAAACTGACGTGTATTGCTAGTGAGAGCTGATATAACTCTTGTAAGTATTCTTTCCATTGTATGATAAACAATATATCATTTTTTAATCCTATTTGAGCCAACTTACCCGTTTCCTCTTCATTGTCTTTCAAAGCATCTCTAAGTCTGGGCCAGAAAGCTTCCTCCTCGTGTGGTGGCACTGGCCACAGTGGGTTGACGTCCTGCTCACAGTCCTGTGTTTTCAGGTACGAGCAAATGAGCTGAGGAGAAAGAGAAAAACTCAGAAAATAATGATTACCTGAGTCTGAGGTCTGAGTAGGAACCTTCTGCAGTGAAACAAGTGAGGCCGAGTGTTCCAGGTGTTCCAGGTGTGATTAGCCTGATGTTGATTGTAGACAGGCAGGCAGTTGAGCTTCTCTTCTTTATTGTCTCGCTAATCTGGGTTTTTCGTGTCTCTTTGAGGAAGGACGTTGTGTGACGGAGACTGTATTTACACGCCAGCAAATGGATCCATGGCAAATATGTGACAGTGGAACGATGCCTTTTATTTTCTCCTGGCTGAGTGACTAGTTTTTCCAGAAGGGGGCGCTGTCGGCTTGGTTCTTCGTTCTCCTGCAACTACGCGACCAGACAGAGAAGTATTGACACATGTAACTGCTTTACAAATGTTAAGATATTACACTTTCAGCAATTTATTCGTGGGTCTAACATAGGAGCAAAGCAGTAGATTAAAACTGTCAACGTTTATGTTGCAGTAGTGAAAAGAAACATATCTTTTTATAATGACATATATTTTTCAAAGGTTGCTCCTTCGGACCTCTTCGGGCTGAACGTCCACCGGTGGCTCCTTTGGTCCCGGCAGCTGACCTTTGCAGCTGAGGGTGATGAAGGGGCAGCTCGGCGCTTCTTGTCGTGGGGGCAGACGTTGAGCCACTGTGGTGCTAGGCCTCGGGGAGCTGACCTTTGGGGGGGGGGCTCCAGGACCCAGGGGCAGACGCACAGGTGACCCTCACCTTGTTAATTTGACCCAAGGTTCCGTTTCACCTTTAGCGACTCCACCTCAGCTTTGTCAGAGTAGATAGAAGAGAGTTGTGACGCTTTCGCCAGTTGAAGCCACGTGGTGAAATGACCTTAATCATAAAATCGCCTTTTTATTGCTGCAGTTATTCTATGAACTGATTTTTAACCGTTTGCATTTTGCCCATTTCTGTAAAAGTATCACACAGTTAACTTGGTCCATCAGTGTATAATACATTTTATTCTCATCAAGTGAGCTGATGCAGAACAGCATGACATCATCCATATAAAAGAAATTCATCTTTAATCCATTTACATTTATTATAGCTACAGTATTTACACATCCATTCACAGGATTGTCTCAGCATTATTTTATACACTTCATTGTTTATCTTAAAACGAAAATTTAGCGCTGATGCTGCTTTTATTATTATTTTAAAGAGGACTGTGTCCTCTCGCGTCCTTATTGCATTAGAAATCCTTTCACTTCTGTAAGGTGCAAAATGAAACCGAGAACAGAGAGTCTTCTTCCAGCCGGTGAAAGTCAAAGCCATGCAGCAGTAGTGACACCGTGTAGAATCATTATGTTACAGTCAGACGCGGGGGTTTAGCTGTCGGCGGCTGTCAAAGGGCTCAGCGGACACTGAGCCTCCCGCCGCTGCACGGGCGCCGGTCTCTTCGGGGTCTTCGAGGTGGAGATGTCGGTGAACACCACCGATCGGCCGTCGGGGCAGAGCAGGACGCTGGAGTCGGCCTCGCACTTGGTGGTCCTGCTGGGCCACAGCGCCTCGGACGGGCTGGGCCTCAGGCCGAGGGCGGCGGGCGACAGCGCCTCGGCGTTGACCACGGACGCCTGGCTCATCTTGATCAGCAGGTCCAGCGACTGCTTGCGACTCTCCAGCGACGTCCTCATCGCCTTGCTCTCGTCCTCCTCGTCCTCCCTTTTCTCCGCCAGCTCCTCGTCCTCCTCCTCCGTCTCCGTGGTGTTGCCTCTCGGGCTGCCGTCCTCTCGCGCGCTCTGCTCGCCGATGGCCTCTGCCGGGTCTCTCTTGACGGACAGGTCCAGAGGCCCGTCGCTGGGGCGGGTGCTGCGCTCCAGCGCCTGGTGGATGTGGGAGAGCTCGCTGCGGATCTTGCTCAGGTGCTCCCAGAGGTGGCGCTGGGCGGGAAGGTCCTCCTTCTCCAGGTGGGAGATCTTGCGTTCGGCCTCCTGGTACTCCTGCAGGGCCTTGGAGAGGTCGCCGAGGAGCGCAGCTACCGACTCTGAAGCCTCCTCCCCCACTGTCCGGGCGGCGGCAGACTCTTGGCTGTTTGGCCGACCGCATGTTGAGACAGAGGTTGTTTCGGTGCTGGGACTGGTGAGAGGATCATTGTACCACAGCTCAGTGGGACGGTGCTGAAGCTGAGCGTCCTGTAAACTGAGGATAAGTCACATTTAACACCTATGGTCGATAACAAAACGATAATGGTGTTCATGAAGTTTATAAAGCGCCGTACCTGTTTTGGTAAAGTTTATCCGCTACCGTATTGAGAGTGGAAGCCGTCTGGAAGTTCTTCATGAGGTCCAGAGTGAAGCCCATGGCTGGTTTCTTCTCCGCAGGAGCCTCGTGGTTCCCCGGTGGAGCCGCGGTCCGCTTCAAGCCCCACGCCGCCTTGCCGTCCTTGCCGGGCGTCGGTGCTTTGTCCCCTGAGCGGTAGCCCTGGTCCGGAGAGTCCCTCTGCGGGGACCCCCAGCCGCTGGGCTGCACCGGCCCGCTGCCCGGCCGCAGCGCCGGCACCTTCCACAGACTGACCTTAGGCTGGAAGCCGGGCAGCGCGCCGGCCTCCGGACCGCCCGCCGGCGCCTTGAGCGCTTTGCCGGCGTCGCTTTGACCGGAGGCCGCGCCGAACGCGTGCTCGCACAGGAACGGGTAGTAGAGGCGGGGGGCGAGGAGGGCCCGGTCCCCGTGGGGGCCCGGGCCCGGGTGCATCAGCTGAGCGGCCGACGCCAGGAAGGGGAGCTGGGCGAGCTGGGCGTGGGTCTGGGCCGCCGCCCCTGCGGGAATGGCGGAGTTCATGTAGGAGAAGAGGCCGGGGCTGAGGGGGTAGCCCACGCCCAGCACGGACAGGTTGAGCCCCGTGGGGTCCTGGTAATCCACCAGGTTGGGCGGCGGCGGGTAGCAGGGGATGGAGTTGCTCACCCGCGGCTGCGCCGCCTCCGCTTTGGCCTTAGCGTGGCCGGACGCCAGCAGCCGCCACTGCTCCGACAGCAGCCCAGGCGCCGTCAGACACGTCTTGGACAGTTTGTACTGCTTCAGCTGGGCCTCCACCTCTACCGAGCGCGCTCGTAGCAGCTGGTCCTCCAGCGACAGCATGTCGGCCATGAGGTCTGAGTCCGGCTGCTTGGCTTTCTTGGCCTCGTCCGCCCCGTCTTTCAGCTCGGCCGCCTCCATGCCGTCCTCCCGCCCGCCGTCGTCCTCGTCCTCCGGCCCGCCCCCCCCTCGCTCCTCGCCCTCCTCGTCCGCAGGCTTCCGCGGCCTCTGCCGCTCCTCGGCCCGCGACATTTGCTCCAGCTCGTCCTTCCCGGGAGCGTGGAGGCCGTGCGCCTGCTGGAACGGCCGCAGCTGATCCGGGTGGAGGATGTTGCCCTTCTTATAGGGCCAGTCTGACTCTATGAGCAGGGACAGGGAGTTTTTGCACAGGCTGTACTTCATGTGGTTGTAGAGGTGGGACTTCTCCATGCAGGTGAAGGGGCACTGGAAGCACTTGTAGTTGTAGGGCTTGCCCCATGGCCGGGGGATGTAGTGAGGCTTCTTGGGCTTGCGCTCCTTGTGCTTGCTTGCAGATGTGACCTTGCACGCGTCGTCCTTCGACATGTCTGAGCTTGGATATTTGACCGCCGGTCTGTCTGATCGTGTTCAAGCAATGATAAACGATGGATTTCTCGTTCATGCCAAGCTACGTGTCATTCGATGGCCGGGGTTTTCGCTTGAGTTCTGCAGGCGACGGAAGAATCTAAGAAAAGACAAAACATCGCGTTAATCGGGATCCACAGCCGAACCCGTTTGCTCGGCGCTGCTCGTTAGTCCAGGTGCTACCGGGCCCAACGCGGGGGACCCTCACCTGTGCAGCGTTTAGGGCCGGCGTCCTCCGAGGACGGCTACAGGCTGAGGGATGAGGCGCGCGTGGAGGCGAGAGGAGTTGGGGGTTTGAGGCCTGATTCCTAATGAGAGCCTGGCTTCATGCCTATAGGGCATCATTAGCGCCAGACTGGGATCTGGGTCAGGACACGGTGCAGAAGTTGAACTGTTCTCCCGTACTCATCAACTACCTCTACAGTACTTTCCATGCTGCGCTAATCAATAATAATAGGATGCGGAAAAGAATTTACAAGTTAAATAAAATCCACACACACAGGTTTTAGTTAATTTAATTCCTATAGCTTCATAAATATATACTGTTTTTCATGCATTCATAAAATGTGAAACACTTTCTCTTTTTTTGTGCGGTAATTATCACCCTCCTAAAAAGATTATTTAAATAGCCCATTATTATTATTTTTATACTTTGTGATGTTTTTACACTTGAAGCCAAGCCCATGGGTGAACGCTGCAGGGAGAGATGTGCGCTCTGCTCCAAGGATTTCATTTTGCCTTCAAATATCAGAGTCTGCGCTGCTGTTCAGGGTCCACACACACACACAAACACACACCCCCTTATTTCAGATTTCTGCAGGTGATGGACCGAGGACACACACTGAGCCTAACACAGGATGGCAGGCTGTTGGCAGCGCGCTCACGCTACTGGACCCTCACCAGCGGCCCGTCACTCGTCTGCCCGCGGGGCTCTGACCTGGGCTTTGAGCTCATAATGGGGCCTAACAGCTGCTGCTACGAGCCGATCAATAAAAATCATTTTTACAGTAGTCACTTTTCCCCTCTCCTGGCCACTGCTACCCTCTGACTGGGCACTCTGGCTCCCGCTGTCCCATATCCAGACCCTGTGGTCCTGTTTTAAGCCTTTAGGGCCGATGATCAAACGAGTCCGACCGCTTGAACATCTATTGCTGCAGTTAAGGAAGATCACGCAGTGACAGCTTTGACATGCGGCTGACCGTTAAATACATGTGCACATGAACTATTTTATATTAGATACATAAGTGAAATAAAATACTTTACCTAAAAGCAGGATCGTACGTTGGTGGTCGTCTTCTGAGGAATGTTTTCTGAAAAAGGAGAAAAAAAAGGATGAAAAATATTTAGAAGCAAATTTTCATCATCATTGTTATTTTATTTACATCAACTTTAAACATAACAGACCTTAATTTTTATTGATGTATTTTTTTGTATGTAGCTTCAGATTAAAGCTGTAAATTAAATTACATTTTATTGCAAAACACCAGATTAGTGCTGCTGAATAATTAAAGCCGACTGTACTTCTGCTTAAAGTAAATGTGATATGCATAAAAGATGTTTTAAAACAATATGCGAATATATAAAATGTGTTTGCTAATTCAATACAATTTTTTTCAACTTAAATAAGTTCAACCGTATTTAAATTAAAAAGCTCGCGTGCCAACTTCGCGCGTTTAGCTTTCAAAAACTATCAAATTAGAGACGTGCCGTTGAAAATTCAAACCTTCAGCCACTTCGTTTACCTGCTGCTTTTCTCCAGGTACTTTTCTGCTCGGATGCGGAGAGAAGAGAGGCTTCGTCCCGTCGCTCCTCTGATGCGGCACCGAGAGGCCAGCGCGCGCTCAAATGGGAGCGCGGCAGCGAGCGTGGAGATATATATTGACTGGGAGCGCTGCCCGCAGGCGCTACAATACAGCGGCTCCCCCTCCCTCCCTCCCTCTCCTCCCCCCTCACTGTCAAACGTGGTCCCCACCTCACGGCCAGGATGAAATACAACAACTTCCACAGCACTGGCAAAGGTTAAGCTGGCGATTTAGCGGCGGTTTGTCGTTAAAACGGAGCGAGCGCGTGACATTTGTCTGCGTTCATTTTGAAGGCGGCACTTATTTGATTTCATTCTTTTCAATGTGATGATTGTTTGGCCGAGGTAAGAAGAGAAAAGCTAAACTTTTTTTGATCCCGCAGTGGAGAATGTTACGGCTGCAAAAACAAAAAAGGTGCAAAAAAATGAGAGAGGAAAATGTGCAAAGTGTGGAAAAGTGTGTGATGGGGAACTTTACCACTGCACCTGCCAGAGAACAGTTCTGTGTTTGTGGGCATAAAACACTGGACATATTATTATAATGCAAATTTAAAAAATGTAATAATTTAAAAATGCAGTATTTAAATAGACATATGTTTGTAATCTGACTTGTAAAATCATATATTAATACAAATGACAAAAATGAAAGAATATGACAAGTAATGATTTCTATTATTATTATTATTATCTGTGCTTGACGAACCCTGTGTGCAGGAGCCGCGTTCCCTTTGCCGACCTCAGCGACCCCAGGCATTCGGAGCAGCATCTCCTCAGATGCAGGCGAACGGTGCCGGTGGGTGAGAACCTGAATGGGTCGCTGCACATGAACAGGTAGTGATTAACATACTTGCATCATCTCTTTACAGCATCCTGTTGTCTCCCGCTCCCTCCTCAGCTTCCTCCTCCTTTCCTTTTATACCACCTTCTACCCTCAGCCTCTCAGTTCCTTCATTCCCCTCCTCACGCGGGGTGGGGAGCGCACACGCGAGCCCCCTTTGAGAAATGTCAGCGTCCGTGTGCTGGGGAAGTCGGGGGCCCTTCACGAGCCATCAGGCCCGCTGTCACGCGGCGGCGGCCAAATGGAGACTGACAGGCCGCTCCGCAGAGCCTAACCATCTGTACCAAATGTGACAGCGGGGGAACGAGGATGTCTGGGAAATCAGGAGGAACGACAGGCGTGCAGTGTGACAAGGAGGAAGTGGAGAAGGAAGAGATCCTTCACTCCTTAAAGGACGGGCACGTGGAGGTGGGTTCAAAGAAGTTCTGGTTCTGGCCTGTATAAACAAACAAATCCATATGTCTCTATATCATAATCCTCAATTTTGGAATAATTTGCTTATGCATTGATTTGGGTGGAAGGTTATGAATGACTGTAATCATTAAATCAATATATGGTGACAAATGATTAATGTTCCCAGTAGCTCTGAATGATATAAGATCATTTGCATTGTGCCGATCCCACTTTCATTATCTGTTTTTTTGAAACTGATTAAGGTCCAGCAGCTGAACCTCATTCATGAGTCGCTCTCCCAAGTTTCCAAACTGCAGCGTTTTTTCCCGGAGCGGCAGCTCGGAGAAGCTCGGGAGCTCCTTATGGAGCGGCATGTGGGGCGGCTGACAGGAGCACTCTATTACCACTCAGAGGAAGGAACCTGGGGGAGGCGGCGACGCCGCTGCCGGCCGCATCCAGCTGTGCTGATGCTGATGCTGATGCTGATGCTGATGCCTCGCGACTCCACCCATGCAAACGACGGGAACGTGCGGGAAGACGGACGACCACGCGCTGACCTCCGACCCCAGACGAGCCTCCGCTCCGTCTCCGCTGCATGAGTTCGGGGCCCGCGGTGGAATATCTCACAGGTCCCCTCTCAGCCTGCGCTGCCGGGTGCATTAACTAAACTCATATCGCTCTCAGCCACTATCAATTATTCACCGCCCCCTCCCCGTTTCCCCTCTTCCCCCCTAGTTTTCAAAGGAGAAGAACGCCCGACAGCCGTTACCGCTTTATTGGGCCCAGCCTTCGGTGACTGTCGCTACCGTCGCTACAGTTCTTTAACTTACGTCACTGAGCTGGAGCTTATAGCTAAATGTACTGGTTTGCCATATTTCCAGTATGTGAATGAGTGGGTGAGCATCCTATCACTGCTCACTTTCTGTATGTTTGCATTAATTATTATTGAAGTACAGTCTGCTCATAGTTACCTCACGTTACATATGTGACCCAGTAAACAGTCCCTCGCGTGTTCTCTTAGTAGTAGAAGAAGAAGTCAAGATAGACCGGTGTCCTTTTCGGAGGTGACTTGCCCCCGCAGTATGTCAGGCATCAGTGCTGGGAGCACACAATGAGACATTTTGACTTCACACTTAAATGAACACTCACAATTATCCTGGCGAGGGATGGATGGGAGCTGGCCGCTGTCCAAGGTGGAAACGCCGCCGTCACAGTGAGCTGGGTCGCTGTCTGAAAAAGGCAGAGGTCAAGGTTCAGCCGCGGCGCCGCACACGAGTCGCCGGGTTCCTCTCGGCGGACGTCCCCGCCCGTCGGCTTCAGATGGGAGAGCAACTTTGTGTGTCTGGGTGTGTGTGTGGGTGTGTGGTGGTGGTGGTGGGGGGGGGGGGGGTCTGCAGCTGACGCCCGGCGCTCACCGTTCGTGTGACGAGAGGTGGAGTTCACACCATCGTCTGCGCTGTGGGGTCACTGACAGCAAGCAGCTGGTGCCTCGCTCCGCCGCTACTTCGCTGAGTGTCTCAATCAGCTGCACCCCCCCCCACACCCTGACACACACGCACACACCCGCGGGAGGTGGGGTCTCTCTCGCCAAGGCACCTGTGGGTGTCACCTGATGGGGGAAATGCAAGTGGAAATGAAAGGCAGCAGACGATTCTGTCAGAGCACATCAGGACCGCTGTCCATCACAGCGCTGACCTTCAGGGTGTGTGTGTGTGTGTGTGTGTGTGTGTGTGTGTGTGTAACTCTATCAACAACTGACCTAGTGTGTAAGTATGTGCATATTAAGTCACTGACCCACAGGGAGTGTATATGAGTGTGTGCATATGTTTGTTCATCAATGCAGGGTGTGTTAGAGCATGTGTGTGCATCAACGCCTTGATCCCAGCGAGTGAGTGTGACCATAAACACACAGACCTCCGGGGTGTGCGCATGAGTGTGTGTATGTCAGTGCAGTGATCTGTAGGAGATAGTTGCAGTGGCTGGTAGTCACTGACAACCATCAGTTCCAAAAAAGAAACCAAAAAAAAAAAACAAAAATCAAGTCGTCGTCACGGCAACATGAAGAAGACGAGCTGCCGAACAAATGCATCCGGAGACTGAGCATCATAGAGTAAATGTTACGCGTGTGACCACCCCCTCCACAGAGGGTTCCCCCTCTGCACCCCACAGCCTCGGCTTCTTTTTTCACTTCCACCATCTCTAGCAGGGAGCGAGGGAGGAAGGAAGGGAAGGATGGAGGGACGGCGAGAGGCAGCGCTGCGCCGCTAACTCCTGGAGGACAGCTGTTCAGCTCTGGCTGTCCAAGCGGGAGGAATCGAGGGAGACAGGGACCAAAGCCCGTCAGCTCCATCCCTTAGGGTGCCTCGGCCTCCCAACTACAAGTCCATGTTTTAGCAAACCATATGTTCGCCCTCACCCCGGTCCAACCAGCCCCCCCTCGCACCCCCACCCCCCGCCCAGTTAGCAAATAAACAAGTCAGGAAGCCATAGCTAGAGGGAGGTCTTGTTTCCCTTTCACTGGCTGTCGGTCTCGCGTATTCTCACTGGCACTTGCAGAAAGTCTCCTCTCACATGGACCCATTAGACACATTACATGATCGAGAAGTCAACACATTTACTATGATATATGTTGATAAAAATCCATAGGTGGATTTTTGACATTTATAAAGGCCTGTTTTTATTAAAATACAATACTAAGATATGTTGTTGACCATATTATAGTATGGCGAACTTTGGACAACATACTGTTTTTTTTCAACAACATATGCTACAATATACTACGATGTTTTTTATGACATACTAAACTATGGTAATTTTTTTCTACGATATAATATACTCTGGCATTTCTTAGATGACATACTATCATATGGCATTTGTTGGAGGTCGAAGTACTATAGTATGTATGTAGTTTCTTGAATGAATGAATGAATGTATAATACTATACTATAACAAATTTTTGGAGCCATACTACAATAAGGCCTATTTTTGATGATATACTAAACTAGGCCACTTTTCTCTTGTTTTTTTAATGACTGCAGTTCTGCACTTGATTTTCAGGATTAGACAAAAAAGTTCAAGACTAAGATCGATTTTTGTGCCAGTGCAGACTCAACTTAAAATACCTGTCACTTTAGCTGACATGCAAGACGGCCCCCTACCCACACAAGACCCACCTACATAGAACTGTAAACTCTGTTTATGCTGATTAGTGCAGTGGCTGAGTGAGATGAGAACCTGCTGTCAAACAGAACCAACAACCTGTCAAAATGGCAGGTTGTTGGTTCAAGGCCTGACAAGCACTACACTTTTAAGGGCCTAGATGTAAACTCTAAATAACAGCTCCAAGAGTTGAGATGCAGCTCAAGTGGTGTCAAGTTGTTAGTTTAAAAAGCTAGAGAATTGTAATAGGTCTCGTTGTTTAGCAAACCATAAATACAGCCTTGAACATATCAAACTTTAACAAGAGTAGTAGCTCAGTGGGTTAGCAGGCTGGATGGGAATGTTTGGTTGTCGGTTCAAGTACATCTATAGTGTTAGATAAGGTCTCGTTGTCAGGGAAACTGTAAATACAACCTCGAACACAACATTTACTTACTAGAACAGTGGCTCAGAGAGTTAAGAGGCTGCTGTAGGAACGTCAGGTAGTGGGTTCAAATCAGAGGATTGAGAGGCTGTTCTTGGGATGTGAGGTTTTTGGATCAAATCCTAAAAAATCAAATGTGAATGCATATTTTTAAGGTCTTCTTGTCAAAAAAAGAGTCAAAAAGAAAGTAAGAAATACAACCTCAAACATCTGGAAACTTGGCCAGTGCAGTAGCTCAGAGAGTAAAGAGCCTGCTGTGGAAATGTCAGGTTGTGGGTTCAAATCTTGCATGATTATATCAACTTTTAAACGCAGCTCTCAAAGTGTAGCTTTAAAAGCGCGCTGAACGTTGCTCCAGGTGTGAAGGGTTCCTCAGTGGTGTAGTGGGTAAGACGATGAGCGTAAGTCGCAAGGTGTGCAGACCTCATGATCAAATCCTGGGCACTGCCGGTTCCTGAACCACACAAAAGTCCTGAAGGGACTCCAGGGGGGGCCGTGTCCTCCCTGCGTTTCCAGAGAGGTGGAAAGAAGGCCTTATGAAACTGAGAAGGAAGAGCTGCTAAGCTTTTAACGGAATGAAAGTTTTAAACAGTTCTAGAAATGAATAGACCTATTTGTTAATAAAGCTTGATGAATACTTGTTTATTAGAAAAAACATATGCAGAACAAAGTCAGCAACCACACCTGATTATTGACCTTGATGAGATTCTAGTTTGCAGTGTCACCGTTACTCTTGCTAGAACTACAGGAGATTAGCACATTTTAAAGTCCTGGGTTCTACTCCTGCTTCTAGCGTGGAGTTAAAATCCCTCCTTCCATCCGACGCCAGCCCGTCGCGTCTATCTGCAGCCAGGTACCCTTGGAGAGTCTGTCCAGAGATGGACAGCTGTGCCCAGTAGCAAGTATTTATGGCTCCCTGAGGGTCTGGCCACTCACTGACCTGGGCATCCTGCAGCAGACAGGCAGAGGTTTTTCACAAGGTCAACAACAGCGATCCTTTGAGCATTGTTCCACACAGGTAACAATGCAATACACTGTGAGATGTTTTTTTAAATGCAAGGCAATATATTGTGATTTCTATATATCAAATTGGGAACATTTGTCACCTGCATCCATAGCATTACATCTGTAGATCACCTATTGATACAACAACTCAGGTGTTTGTGAATGACAGCAGGCCTGTGGGATCCCCTGTGACGACTGGCATTCTGATCATATCTTTATAGATCCTGTTCTCATTGATTTTGTCAGGCCCTAGTTGGTTCCCATACACACAAACATGGACACAGTCACTGGGACATGACAATCTGCCACACTGACTGGTCCACTGAGTCGTCAGTGACCTTACGTGGGATTGGACTTGCCAGGCCAATTGACCAAATCACTGATCTTTAAAAGCAGCTCAGGGGGGCGGGGGTGGGTGGGGGGCTTGAATAGCACTAAACACTCACACAGATACACGTACGCACACAAACACACTCCATCCACCTCCATCTCTAATCAAGGAGGAGGCAGGCAGGACTCTGGGTCGCCACAGCAACACTAACAAGAGGCGACAGCTCCTCAGCGCTCGGGGCAACGACCAGCTCGGCTGTCGAGACTGCGGAGAGAGTCCGCCAGGCACGCACTCAGGCAAGGTTTGCTGTGCTGTGAGGGAGGGGAGGGGGGGGCGGATGGAGGTGGGGGAGGACGGGGGCCGAGCTGGTGGTGTAGATGCGTTAATGAGGAAGCGTGGAGCCGAGAAACGCAGGCACGCAGCGGCTTCCTCGTTTGATCCAGTCAGTCACACGGCGTTTCTAAGCGCACGTTAATACATTAATACAGAGACTTTTGTTTCGAAAAAGACACACGAGGCGAAATGCACGAAGCGCACAATCCGAAGTGACGCACACCCTCACCCAAGCAGTGCAGCCCTGGGGCCTACTTGCAGAGTGCTGTTGCCCCCCACCTTCGCTCCCAACCTCCCCCCCTTTTCCCTTCACTTCTCCCACCCCTCGCCCTCCCGTCTCCTCTGGAACACAGTTTAACTTCTGTCATCTGGATGAAGCAGGAGAGTCAGTCTAGCAGCGGCGAGAGGATGTGACAGGCTGGTAATGGACAGGACAAAGAGGGGATTTATGAAGTATTAGTAAACCTTAATAATTCACTACGCCAAAGACCCCGGGAGTCCCCCCGTCGACCCCCTGTCTCCGGCTCTCATCCCTGACGTGCTCTGGCTCCGTCCCCCTATCACAGCGCCCGTTCATAGTCAAAGCTGAAGACGAGCTGACGGAACAACGAGCGCAGCCGTCTGACGATATGCTTCAGCTCGCACTTTTAAAAGCACTCCTTCAAATCCTCACTCCGAAGATTCTGCCATCGAACGCAAGCCTAAAATAATAAGTAGTCCTCAAAAGTCATGTCATAACTCTATCGGTCACATCCTTCCTACATATAAAATTACTGGGTTCTGAAGATTAAAACACATTCCGATGCCATTTCTAGTGTGAAGTGCTCAAATGAGTGAATCGCTGATCTTGAGCAGAGAAGGTGACAGATGCTCTGTGAGTGCATTTTTATCATCTCTGAAGGGATCATTTTTTTTACATCTGTTGATTAAACAGACTTAGTTTATCATCTTTGCTTGCTTATTCTTAATACTCACTATAAATACAACATGTTTGACAAGGTGGAGATGGCAGAAATGGCTTTGCATCTCTTATCTGGGGACCATACGTTTCTGCAGTATAGTTAATAGTATCTGTCCAATAAATGTTGAAAAAAAAACATAAAATAAAAACATAAAATATCAAAATCATGGTGGAACTAAAGGATAAAATAGGGGGATAATTAAAACTAAGAAGGTTTCCTCTGATATTTAAATATCATATAAATATGGCATCATGTCAGATCAACACTAAAGCAGAACTGTCAGCACAAACAGTACAAGTCTCATCAAACTTCATTTCTGACTGTAAATGAACAAATGAGGTCATAACCTATTGTCCAAGTTACGTTTTGATCTGCTCTTTCACCTGTACGCGAACCCGGCAAACAGCAGAACAACATCTCAAACTCCGGGTCCCTGCTCCTACCACCACTGGCCACCAATTAACCCTGATCAGAGTCCAACATGCCACAATCAGTCAGACAGGCGGCCCAAAGGGGAACACACACACACACACACACACACACACACACACACACACACACACACACACACACACACACACACACACACACATCCCCACCACAGCTGCTCCACTGGGTGCGCCACCAAACAACCAGCGTGGAGTTAATCCCCTCTCTCCGCAGCCGCCTCTGTGACGACTGCGGCCTCGGCTTTGACTGGCAGGCGCGCTCATTAGATCCCCAGATACCCCCACTGGCTGCGCTTTTATCCTCCTTTGTGCGAGTACATGCTGAGCGGTGGCGGCGGCCGCGGCTTACAGAGGAGCAGTGACAGGTGTCAGTACTGAGGCTCGGTCCGGTCTGCTGCCGTGGTGTGACAGCGCGACTGCCTGACCGCCGTACCCCCTGACCCCCTCTCTGCTGCCTTCATCGCCCCGAGAGACGTGGAGAGTGATGGGGACTGGCACCGCAGGGGCCTCCCTGGCTGGTGCCTTTACTGGTGGTCTCTGTGGCCTATTAGTGTCTTGCTATGGGCCTGTCAGACTGACAAAACAGGGGCCTGTCAAATTAAGCAGGGGCTGAATATCAGGAGATATGTATTCAAACGCACCAAGGGGAGATGGGAGGAGGAAGGGAGGGGGGGGGGGGGGGTGAGAGGGAACCAGGATGAGGAAACCACCGGTGCTAATGTCGACGCTAAGTGAGAGTGACAGGTCGAGAGCCGATCGGAGGGAGCGAACGAGGAGGGAGAGAGAGAGAGGGAAGCGGTGGCGGTGGCGGTGGTTGATAATGGTGGTGTGGTTGTCCTGAGGAGGCTTGTTAAGGGCCGGTCCAGACAGCGTGTGACAGCCACCGCTCCTCGGGACCTGAACGCAGGTAAACCGCTCCAAGTTTGGCCCAAACAGCTTAGAGTTACAGCACTTCTGCTTAATGAGATCAGACTGATAAGCTGTGCGTGCACGTGTGTGTGTGTGTGTGTGTGTGTGTGTGTGTGTGTGTGTGTGTGTGTGTGTGTGTGTGTGTGTGTGTGTGAAACAATCAAGCGTCACAAACCACTCAAGTATTTACTGCAACAATAACCTTTTGCTCTGCTGGCTCATATGTTGACGTAACACACGCACGTAAAAACGACACGCACTTCAGGACACTGAAGGCATCTGAACTCAAACTTTTAGTCTCTTCGCTGTTTGTGTTACTTCACCTCTGGAGACGCTTTTCCTCCCCGCTCCGGGCCACGCCATTACGAGGCCAAACACACACACTGGGCCTCAGCAACGCTGTCAAAGAGGTGGCGACAACAGACAAACAGCTCAACAAAGTCGCAAAAAAATTATTTACCTACGCCTGCGCGCGGCTGGTCGCGTGCGCGGCGCAGAGGACGCCGGGACACAGCGTCGGAGGAAAGCCCCCCTTCCTCTTTCGCGCGTACCCGTAGGAGCGCGGCGCGCGCGGGGACGGGGGGCGTGGCTACGCCTGTGTGTTCCGGGGAGGGCTGTGACTCTGCCCCCTCACGTCGCTGCGCGTTGCTGAGACTGAGAGGCTGATGCGCGGTGGCAGCTCCCCCCTCGCAGCCACGGGCCTGCCCAGAGCCACTGCAGATGATAGTTTTAATTGCTTTCAATCTTTCAGGCTAGTCCCTGCCCAGTGGCGCAAAGTGCCTGTGTGTGCGCGCGCGCGTGCGCCATAGTGTTCCTCTGCGCGCGCGCGCGTGTGTGCGTGCGTGTGCGTGCGTGCGTGTGTGTGTGTGTGTGTGTGTGTGTGTGTGTGTGTGTGTGTGTGTGTGTGTGTGTGTGTGTGTGTGTGTGTGCTGAGCAGCTATTGTGTGTGGGAGCTGTGCGCATATGTGGTGTGCGCTTGATGGATGTGTTTGTCCTTTATGGGAGGGAGAATTAGCAGAGAATTAAGGCCTCGCAGTGATACATCTGACGCTCACTTGTGCAGGAGGCGAGCGAGAAAAACAAACAGCAACAAGGAAAACGACGCGAAGCCGTTGGAATTACTTGTATTTATAAATTATTTGCTCACGAAATGTGTCGCAAACTTCCTCTAAGTTTTGCTCAAACCCGTTTGGCAGCAGTCATTTGAATTGTTGCTGAAAACACAACATGCTCAACATGCATGTGGAATTTTGGACTGAATCGTCGTCATTACGTCATTCAACACACTGATTTGTGCCTTAAACTGTCACACTCCGAAACATTTCAATCAATCCTATTTTCCATAGAGCTTTCCGTGTGTTTATAAATAATAAAATCCAAGGTTTTCATGCAAAGACCTCAAAACATGCACTTACATCCTTAAAAGCATTTCAATGTGGTGAACTACAAAACCAGCTGATCAATAATTCAGAGCGAAAGTCAGCGTGGCGTAACGTAACACAACGAAAACAGCCTACAATTAAAAAGTTGTCTGTTTCACACGTGTAGAGAAACTAATGTCTTAACTAACACTAACGCCTTCAGTTGAACAGATTGCTCATCTGTCCGTTCAGTCAGATTGGAGGATGATTAAAAAGAAGCAGCCAGAAATGTCTAATTCTCCAATAATCAAACTGTGAATCTTTTTGTGTATATAACATATCACTTAATGTATAAACAAATAACATAAATGCTGCATGTCACTTGTGGTCCATCTATTGATGTAACTACTGCATTTGCTAATTAAAAAAACAAAACAAGTGTGAGCATTGTATTCCTGTTAGAAATATTTTTTAACGTTACATGAGTAATAATTGTCAAAATATAAAAAAATAGTAATAATAAAAAAGTAATTTACAATTATAAATACATTTATTAAAAGAATGATAAATTAAATGCTTTGAAAGCCAATTGTCAGTTTTGTCTTTACATTTCATATTTTTATCGTAATTTTTGTCTGACATTCATATATCATAAAAACATTTTTTGTGTGTCTGGAATGGACCGATGTTCCTCACACCCACTGCTGCAGAACAAGTGCCTGATGAAACCACAGTACATCTTCCGACCTGCTGCAATCAATTCACACTGGGGAACATGTACAACAACCGCTTCCTTCCCTGCTTTGGTTTGCTCTCAAACACACACACACACACACACACACACACACACACACACACACACACACACACACACACACACACACACACACACACACACACACACACACACACACACACACACACACACACACACACACACGGCCGGGGGGTAAATTAAGCCTAACATTCCCACAGAGGCTAATCTCCATCCATTTAGAGCGCTGTAATATTTAATCAGGAGGCCCTGGACCGTCTCCCAGCGCCACGCGCTGTGGCATGGCTCATATGTTCATAGGAGAGGCCAGCCCACAGGCAACGGAGGGGAATTCAACGCTAAAAGCCACAGTGCAGTCAACCACAGAGCCTCCCGCTCGCTTTTACTCTGATGCTGCGCTCCTCGGGGACGGAGGAGACAGGAAAGCAGCAGGATGAGGTAGCGGGAATATTGAGTGCATATTTGTTTGTATTTGTCAACACGTTGGGTTGATCCCATTGGAATCTAGTATTGAGTATTTAAAAGCATATGATTAAAGCCAGTCAGATACAGTTGTATGAGTTAAGGCCTTTGACCAAAGCCTTGGAACTATTCTGTCCAGTGTGTCCCCTGAACACACACACACACACACACACACACACACACACACACACACACACACACACACACGTACAGTAGACAGAGTAGCTGTCCAGCCTGGAGGTATCACACAGGACAAAGCCACCGCTCTCACCCTCACACGCATAAAGGTCAGGTCCTGCACCGTCGGTGTGAAAAGGTCCACACTGAAAAGGGTATAATCCATCCGGTTCTAACGAATCAGGACGGCTGATGCCCGTGTGTGAGGTACACAAGTGCTCGACCCCACCCACAAAGCAGGAAATGTGCATTTGCAGTGATTTCCCTGTTTTATAAACATTTGCGTCGCTAAGTGTTAAGTGATAAAAGAGTTGAGTGTGGCTATTGTGACGCCCCATCCCTGATTCAGACTGACTCTAATGGGAAGGACTGGTGAATTTTTCATACAGCCCAGAGGGGGAGGATGAGGGACCATAGTGATGGGTTACAACCTCAGAGAGAGAGAGAAGCAAGCAAGGAAGGAATGAAGCAAGGAAGCAAGGAAGAATTAAGTTAGAGACATAAATCAAAGCACGTCTCAAAGTAACATTTTTCCTGTGCTGAGTTTATGTCCTTCGGTTTGGTTAATGCGTGCGTAATTCGCTTCAAGTGATCTTTTTTAATGTTTTTGATTTGTCTATTGGGAATCATTTGTTAGCTCTGACACGAGCAGCCAAATCCTGACTAATCTCCATGAGCGTCATGAACAAAAGACGGCTGAATAATGCCCAAGATTTTAGTTTAATGGGCTGAAATTTCTGCAAGAAAGCTCTAAAAAAATTACCCATCTGTTCAATGCACACACGCCAAAGCGCACGCAGATAGCTCGTAGCACCGTCTTGCATATGCAAATATGTTTTGCCTGGAAATCTATTTGAAGTTGCTCGAAGGAATCCAGAACGGCCCTCCTTCTGTCTCCCCCTCGCCGGCTCACGCGCGGCTCCCTCCGCCGTCTCCGCTCGCGCGGAACACATTTTCACCAGCTCCACATGCGCGGACGGACACGCGGCGGAGTCAGTGGCGCTCGCCTCAGACGGCTCGGACCACCACGGGCCTATATGCAGATCGCACAGGAGCCCCGAGGAGCCCCGCAACTGTTTGATCAATGGGAAACACGTGCAATACGAGGACGCAGAAGGAGTGATTGTCCTCAAGACTTCGAGTTTACAGAAATATGCGTGTGCGTGTGTGTGTGTGTGTGTGTGTGTGTGTGTGTGTGTGTGTGTGTGTGTGTGTGTGTGTGTGTGTGTGTGGTGTACCAGAGGGCTGAGAGGCCAGGCTCGGGCAGATGGTCCACAAAGGTGTTACAGCACAGTGAGTGGGCACTGCGATTGATGCATTGCAACATCCAAGAAGGTGGAACATTTGGCTGCTGACCCGCAGTCAGAACTCATTGGCCCTGCCTTCTCCTTATTTAGCTGCAGCGAGAGAGCCAACGGGTGATTTGGTCGGAATAAACACACACACGCACACACACACACACACACACACACACACACACACACACACACACACACACACTTTTCTCCCCCTCCAGGGAGCCTGCGCTGGAAACTTCCTCCCTGGTGCTCGGCATGAGGTCACGGCGGCGGTGCATCCAGGGAGGACGGGTGCACGGAGCCATGGAGACGCACACAGACAGCACGCTGCAACTTTGGGTTACTGTTACACTTGGATGGAGAAGATCTGACCTTGAGCTTATTCTGAGGGGCCACTGTTAACAAAGCCACTCCATATGATTTGCTTGTGTGAACATGGAAATATAGTTACATAGAATCTAAATACAATAGAAGTTTGAATCAAATCCCTAAAAACATAGACTACATTTAAAATCAGCTGGAAACTTCTTTAAAATACTAAACAATTATCAAAAAAAATTCAGCTGCAAGAGTTCAAAGTCTAAATATTCTCTTTAATTACAAACATTATTAGTTATGCACATGGTGAGATTTCGTTTCAGACCCGAAAGCGTTCTTACATCAGTTGCAACATGGAAAATTCATGAGTGGGTATGTTAACCACAGGCAACATTAAGACAATGGATTCTAAACATGCTAACAGCCGTTTGTCTCAGCGCCGTTAAATCATTCACATCCACTGTACAACTGATCCATTCCTCAGTTTGATGCTGTCATGGCTCATTCCTATCTCTGGGTACAGTGAATAATAAACACACCTATATCATCATAATCTGCAAAATCTGACTTTATTTAAAAATTATTTAATCTGTTTTTTTTTTTTTTGTAAGTCCGTTGTGTTTTCATTTGACTCATTAAAATGTATCAGGTCTAATGTGATTCAGCCTCAAATGCGTCACAGTCACAGTAATGTGAGCTGATTTCTTAGTCATCTGACATTTTTCCTCCGCTGAGTTTTAACACTGGCATCAAACATTTCTATCAGGGATCTGTGGCGTGTGCTGCGGATGTGTGAGCGATGGAGGCCCGTTCGATGGGAGGTTCTGTTTGACGGGAGCTGGTACAGACTGCCACCCTATGGAGGCACCTGGCACATCAGCACTCGGGGCTCCAGCCTCCAAAGATTAGTGAAATACCCATATGTGAGTGAATGACTATAAACCTGTAAAGGAGTGAGTGAACTGGCGTGTATTACTGTGTAATAGTAGTAGTACTGTAGTAATTTCTGCGTATGGAGGAGCAGCTCTAACACATAAAAATACATCTAAGAATGAAAAGCAGACACATCAGCATCAGTCCAACACAGACCTGTAAGGCCTCATTCCCCTCTTCATGTGCCTCCACGAGTCAGTCATCATCCACCACCATCACGTTCCCACTCACCTCATACTCCATAGTGGCCCAGTCAAAGATGTTTCCCTTAGGTACCTTGTGTCCGTAGTGCCAGGCCTGGATCATGCTCCTGGACAGAACAAAGTCCCACATGTTCAGATCCGTCACCTCCCCGACGAAGCTCTGCACGGCCTCCAAGCCCCCGAGGTGCTTGTCCGGGTCCTGGCCCAGGAGGACGGTGCCCTTGGGGCGGATGCTGTGCCCGGGCTTGTACACCTGGTACGTGCTGCGCCTGCCGTCCACCCAGAAGGCGGTGAGGCCGCCGCGGGACTCCCAGGTCAGGCAGAGGCTGGTGCGGAAGGTGGCGAGAGGCGGCAGGTGGAAGAAGCTGCCGTCTCCGCTCATGTAGAAGGAAACGCGGCCGTCCTTCTCGCGCCACACGTTGAGCTCGTCGTAGTCGGCCGTGCGGTAGGCGAACAGGATGATCTGGCGTTCCTCGGGCAGCTCCGTGGCCACGCGCATGCACAGGGTGAAGGCCTTCAGCCCCATGTCCTTCTGTGGGACCAGGGTCACGAAGCTGAAGTCTGTCTCATAAGGGAAGACCAGGACTTTATCCGTGAGACCAACTGCAGGGATACAGACAGGAAGAGAGACTTAAGACGCCAAATCCTCATCGGCGAGTAAAATCCAGCAGCATAAAACGTGCACTTGAGTAAAATGACTGTTCTACTGATGAGATTCTGCTCAGGAAGAGATACCCTGTGTGGCTGAAGAGCGATTCAAAGAGAATCCAAAGACGCCGAGCAGGACGACAGCAAACCTCTGCAAACACAGAAAACATGCTTCAACACCAGGAACCTCAGCTCAGACATCGAATACTTAATGCGTGACGCTTCAGCCGCGTCGCAGATGGAATTAGATGAAAATGTACAAGATGAAATGTCTCCTCTCACCATTTTGATGTTTTCCTCCGAGTCGGCTCCACTTGACAATGACCCAGCGCTCTGCCCTCCTTGCACAGGGCATGATGTCAGCTGATCTGACAATAGGCCTGGTGTGTGAGAGCAGAGTGACGCTCTCAGCTGCGTGTGACCCACACGATGTCACCTGTGTGTCCACACGTGAAGGAGTATGAGCTTTTTCAGCCCCCGGACGCCAGAATGTATTCAGAATTGTCATGTTACAAACACCACAGTAAACAATCAGAAAGTACACGGTTTAATGGGGACAAATGAACCAAACCAGGCATTTATGTTATCAACATATCTACATTTAATACAGTTTCTCAAGTTCTGGGGCTTCTCCAGAAAAAAAAAAGAACCACTTTTCGTCAAGAAATAAAATTGGAGATACACAAGCAAATTATTTACACTGCCTGACAACGCAGACAGGCCTAATTCACCACAGACACACATCCAGCAGAAAAGCCTGTAAACTAACATCACTGAACTGAACATGGTAACGGAGAATGCTAGTGAACCAGCATATAAAGACCCTGGAATGAGGTACTGATGAGGCGTGACGGTCAGAGACCTTCCAGCATTGACAGCACAATGGATGTTTCTGTAGTGATGCTAGCAAATCCTAAACACGGATCTTCCCAAACTCTTTCATGTGGATTGTTTTACATAAGCGGTCGTGGCCGTTCCCCTCAGACGCCGTGAGGAACAGACAGCACCGACGTGACCAAAATGACAACCACATTCGTGCCTTTGCAAAGGAAATAAACATTTGCTTCAAGTTCGATGTGATCGTCCACCGTCATTCCAGGCAAACAGCACAAGCCAAACATTTTTTTTTTCGTTTCTACGAACAACACAGACAGCACAGACCATTCTTCAGAGAAGACGTTACATCACGCTCAACAGCTGACGTCATATTTAGTCCAGCAATATGAAAACCTCCTGGATGCAGCCCACCTTTCCACTGGTTTAAGATAAGGGCTGCTCCAGGTTTCCTAGCGCAAGCTCTTTTGGAAACCTTACATTACTCTAATAAAAACACTGAATTACTGTAGGTCGAGCCTGAACCTAAAAAATACATTATGCATACATTCAACTTATTTTAATTGTCTAGTAGGGTATGATTGATATGCAAAGGGGGGAAATGCCATTCCAGGAAAATCTTACAGTATGGTGACGTGGTCAGTAGCTACTGTATGTTTGGAGATTCCCCCCGTTCAATTCAGTTGATTCACAACTCATTCACAAGATTAAAATGCTCACTAAGACATTTAAAGATTTTTTTTCATGTAGCATCATGTCAAACTTGCATACAAACTCTAGATGTGAATAACATTTTGGCATTTTTGTTATCCCCTCAGCAAACGTACACTAAGACGTTGAGAAATGCTCCATTCCTAAAAAAAATGAATAACTATGCAATAAGTATGGAATACCAGAGTAAACACCTAATAAAGGCCAATGTTTCATGAATTCTTCCACCAATGGTGGTTCTGTTAAACACTGGCGTGCAATTCTGACACTTTCCAAGGACTGTGGCACTCAGAGAAAGAGAAGCACAGAGTAGAGAGGGAGAGACAGAGAGACCTGAGAACGGGGCCCCTTATTTTGTGTAAAGAAAGGAGTCTGACTTTATAGACGAGAAACAGCGTGACAGAGAAGAGAAGGAAGGAAGAGGAGGTACGGAAAGATTAGAATGAACGTGGGTTTTAAAGGGAGCAGCAGCCCATGAATATCGAGCCTCAGAGAGTCAGAATGAGTAGATTTACAGCAAAGATAAAATGTGGGGAGTAAGAGGCAGAACAAGATATATGGCTCCCATTTGGTAGTCCATACTGTGGCTTTCTGGTTTGTGTAAAGTACATATCCAGGCAAGGGGGGATCTGTTCTCTAAAGTCTTGTGTCGTCTGGACTTTGTGTTAGGTTTAGGGGTATGATGAAGAAATGAGGTGGAAATCCCTTTAGTAGTCCTCCACCCAGCCGTTCTCTTGAATAAAGGCATCGATGACTTCCTTCATGGCTAGGTTTGGGATCAGCTGGTCTTGGGTCAGGGGACTCCTGGTGACAGGGTCAAAATGACCCACTCGCTAAAAAGAGGCCAGATGATATGCTAGTGTTAGCAGATATTGTATTTGTATTTAACCAAACAAGATGAAATCACCTACCACAACATTCAATATAAATTCTATATAACTGTATTCCCCATAAAAATCAACCCTTTCAGGTTCAGAATAAACAACTTCCTCAGTTCATGGAGGCAGATGATAATGACAGTTTACCTGTAGGTGCTCTTCTATGTCTTTACGATCATAAGTGATTCCACTAGGTGTGATGCACGGCTCCCTCATCAGCTCAAAACTGATCTTCCCACACAGGTAATCTGGGATCTCCCGCTTCTGCACATACGACAAAAGAGAAAACAGATAGAATATAAAGTTAAAAGTTAAAATAATAATTCTGTAATTTTTGATGATTGTCACATTGTCATTATTTCTTCTGCAACCACATTAGAAATGTTAAAAAAACTATCTACAGCATAAAAAAAAATTATAACAAAATGTTCTTGCACACAGTGAAAGTTGCCATAGAAACAGCACGAATATGAGACACTACTATGTTTATGATAGAAATGTGTTTTTTTTATCATTTGTGCATCGTGTGCAACACAGAACACAGGGTGTGTGCCTGTATACTGTATCTGTACACAAAGTATTTGTGTGAGTTTATTTCCGTTGTTGCTATGTCAACAAGAAGATAGTGGTAGGTGTAGGGTAAGCAAGGAAGCACTTGTGTGGGTGAATGTGATGGGCATGCGTCTGCCTGTCTGCCTGGCCTTGTAACTGACTGGCAAGCTATATCTGGAATATCATCAATTATAACAGGAACTGAATGGTAGCAAATTTTAAGATTTAAAGATTAACAATATTTTCATACTCACTTTTCTTTTCTCATCCACTTGAGAGAAGAGTTCATCCATGTCCAATAAATACTTATCCTAAGTAGGTCAAAATAAATTTTAGGCAAATATTTAGACATACTCATGGACACTGCAGCGCATATTAAATGTATGAATATCATGTTTGTTACTTCTTACATGTTTTGACGCAATCTTGGCCGCATCGCCTCCATTCTGATTGTCGTCCTGCTTCTCTTTGGATTCTAGCTCTCTGCAAATGCACACATACTCATTATAAATTGCAGGTTCACCCCAAATATAAAAAAGACATGCATGGCTGACATTTCAGCGATGTGCAGTATTTTTTGTAAATCCTGTTAGTGTATACTGCTCCGCGCTGAGCCTTACCTCTCCTTTTCAGCCAGTATGAGCTTGGTTAAGTAAGCATGTAACTCATTCTCCTGATTGATGCGTCTCTCCTCAATGCTGTTCCAGCGTTTCTTCTTAGCTATGCGCAAGGCGCTTGGGATGTCATCTCCAAAATTAAGCCTTTGCTCTTTTGCAAGGTTATAAGCTGAGGAGCAAAAACAGTCTGATTCACTATTCTTTATATTTTACATGTCTTCTTCCTAGCAATCAACACTGAGTTACAGCTGATTGTAGGTTGAGTAATTTAACTCTAAATCCACTGATAGCAGGAATAGGCAAACAATATATAAAATAAATGATACATTTAACATTACAGGACGAAGTGCAGCAAAGGAGTTTCTAACCTTTCTGCAGGTTGCCGATAGCTTCATCATAGTTCTCCAGCTCCAAGTGACACTGGCCCAAAAAGAAGTGGGCCTTGACTGACTGGCTGTCAAGCTCCAGCGCATGCTTGCAGTCTGCTAGAGCCTTGTCATGCTGCTGCAGCTTCACATGGCAGAGAGCCCTGTTGGTGTAGTACACGGCCACTGACGGATTACGGTTCTGGAACACATTGCACATGCATGGTTACATTCATTTCATGTGTTCAGCTGATGATCGCCATTGCTCTACTTGTGCTGTCTCAATTCCAGTCACATTGACTCACAATAGCTTTGCTGTAGCACGTAGCAGCCTCCTGGTACTTGCGACAGAGGAACAGCCTGTTCCCCTGCTCCTTCAGCTCCTGCGCGGTGGAACTCTTCTCCGGGCTTCCGGCCATCTTCTCCACCGGCTCCGCGGGGCCCGCCTCGCCCTGCTTCCCTATCCTGTTCCCCGTCTCTTCGGTTGGCAAACTGACAGCTTCAAAAATGTCCCTCCTGGATCTTACACACTAGATCGGAGCCACAGATCGAGTAAAGTTAAGTCAACAGTCACTGCAATGCGACTGCAATGCGCCTCTTGGCCGACTTAGGTAGAGTCCAACAAAAGCATTCGTTTAATTCGCTGACTGTGCACACAGCTGGAAAACACGGCGAGGTGGCTGGACTGTCAGCGAATTAACTATTTATGTGACGGACATCAGTGGTGACAAAATGATCAGCAGAGCCGCTATACGTCCACAGCCCCGAGCGCCACCCCACTTAGATTTCAACTGTAACGTTATTATGGCGTGGCATACAGTGAGTGCTAGCTTGTAAACAACGTAACATTAAGATACTGTTATTAACCCCAAACAACACGTTTTAAGCAAACACAGAAACAGGCAAACAGCGTTGCTAAATATGACCTAACAAGAGATCGGTGGGTAATGAGATGTTAGCCAGTTAGCTGAAGCTACCCTGGTGAGCTATATTGTCGTTTTACGCCGGGTGGTAAGACGGTTATGTTCAGGCAGGTTTACTAATCGTATTTAAATATTGTCAACTGGTTTGGGCTGTGGCTGTCATTGGCCTGAACAATTAATCTTGCTTTTTTGTCTTGACATTTATCTAACATCCGCTAAGCAACACAGATGAGCTAGGTTAGCCCGTTTGCTGGACAAGCTAAGCTAGCTATTTCGCCCTGCTACCCTCTATTTTTGTTATGTCCGTTATACATGCTGTTTGTTTATAAGATTTTTTACCTTGGAAGGAGAATCTTACATCCAGGGAAAACGACGTTATCTATTTTATATAGAATCTTAATCAATTTTTCCCATACGAGCTGTCATGACAGGTTGTTGTTATGCTGACGTCACACCCTTACGCGACATCTACGGAAGCCGTTAAGACTCGTTTCTTATTTCTAACCTCCGCCCATCGGAGTGTAATATCTGCTTCGGGAAGTATATGTATCCAGATATTTTCAATAATTGAAAAATTGCAATTGAGAATGTGTAAAGTGAAAACAGCGCTTTAACCTAAAATATTTTAACAAGTTAAGGCTAAAGACAGAGGTATAAATAAACTATCACCAGATGGCAGTATATATCCACCTCCAAACTCAGCAGTACTGAACCCGTTTATATGTTCACCCACATACGGACAAATTCATAAATGACCCCTGACGCCTTCAATAATTGTAATAATAATGAAATGTAGCCTTGGGGGGATTTCTGACTGCTTCTGTGCACAGGGTCACCCCAGTCTGTTAAGAGTCTGTGACAGCTCTGCTCAGAGATCAGTGTGTGAAGATTAGGGAACATCCCCTGAGCAAACACCCTGATAAATGTGTGAAGGAGCCCGTTGAGCTGCAGACCCACCAGCGCAGTGTGTCTCCAGCTGTGTTTACCTACCTCTACTAGTCTGGTCCCCTGATCCCCTAGAACACCCACATACCCTACCACCCCCAGTCCTAAATATGCAAACGTGGGATTATATACTATAGACACATAATAATGTGGACACACACACACACTAATGCTGCAAAGACAGGAAAGTATATGCAGTGACAAATGTATTGTAGATTTGTATCTTAACAGCAGAGGCTATATTGTTCCCATGCAAACTGCTTCTTCACTCACATCTCATGTCCAATATTCCAACTGACATCAAGCCCAACTGTTGCCCACTGCACCAGCTGGCTCAGCTTCCAGTCGCCTTGGCAACAAGACCAGGAAGTTGCCCAGCTCCTCTGGCAAAGATGAAAAGCTGCCACTTCCTCATTGATTTGGGCCTTTCTTTCTGTCTGTGTAGCCGTTTTCCCATTTGGCAGTAGACTGTGCTATTCAGCGCCAAAGCTCCTGAAAGGAGAAAAGGGGTTAACACACTCTCTGTAGCGTTAGGGGAAACCTCAGGTTTAAACAGGTAAAACAAAAGCAGTATTCATCTACAATGGTGGGCCTTTGTTAGGTGGGTTTGCTCTTTTTTTTAGAAAGTTTGCAGTTTGTTCAAGTGGTTCAGAACGTAACAAGTACAAAACGTGAAGGAACAACTTCACTGTCTAGACTAGACAGTGAAGTTGTCATCTATACACTCACACTAACACCTGCCTACACACTCTGTAATTACCCATCACAGTGTGACACCAGAGGAAGACTGCAGAAACTCAAATGCACACACATTCTTGGCTGCTAAGCACAAACGAAGTCGCTCACATAAGCATCTATTATGCCAGAGCACAAGCCCCGAAACAAAACGCTGCAGTATTTAAAGCTGCAGTGCAATTTCACCTAAAAGCTAAAAACATTAAGCAGAGATATCCTGATCTTGAAGTAAAGGCAAGTAAAAAAATATAGTTGTAGATAAAAGGTCAAAGGTCATTTACGCTTTTTACCCCTTAATAGAGTAATGTCTTTTGCAGCCTAAACAGTTCTATGTTGGCTACATACATACAATGGGTTGTTAAGGAGAGTTTAATCTCTGGTGCACACATGTTAACTTGCAGTGTGGAAAACCAAAATTGTAATTGCATAAACTCAATCTTAGACTGATAGGTGTGATACAATATCTTTAGTTATATTTCTCAGTGTGTGTTGAATTGACACTCAAAAAGCTGAAGTGAACCAGAATCAAGTGTTTGTTGTCGAAGCCTACAGTGTTAGTCCAAAGATCTTTCACACCGTGGGGGGCTAACATCAGCCTGGCTGGGACACCCCCACTACTCAAAACACACCCAGCACCACGGATTGATGTGTGGCGGCTGGGGGTGGAGGTGGCTGCTGAGTAGCCTGCATAAGTGGAGGGGGGAGAAGTTTTACAAAAGAGTTTTTGGAGGGAAATCAAAACTCCTGCACTGAGGATGCTGAGATAAAAGTATCGGTAAAAGAGTTAATCATTCATTGAACTGACAACTTTGTCCAGATGGAAACATTTGTTTACGCACTGGTTTTAATTGCATCCCGCAAAAAGACTTGATTTGAGTTTGTTATAATTACAATGAGCTTTTTTCGTGGGGTCTCATCACATTATCAGCTCAAAAGCAATTGTTCTTGTAAAGCTCATGCAATGCACTACTGTCGACTAATCAGTGTGTTTTTTACCCAAAAAAACAAAGGGCTCTTCACAGGAGAGGACAGGAACATCAGCAGGAGCACCAAGAAGTTACTTTACCTCCCTGCATGATGACATCCCATCCCCCTGTTGTCACTTCTACCAGCCAGCTCTGAATGTCAGGCTCTCTGGGGTCACCAAGGCCCACCCTGCCCCAACCCCCAAGCACAGTCCAAAGGAGCTAAGGCTGACATAATGAGCTGGGGCTAATTGTGTGTGTGTGTGTGTGTGTGTGTGTGTGTGTGTGTGTGTGTGTGTGTGTGTGTGTGTGTGTGTGTGTGTGTGTGTGTGTGTGTGTGTGTGTGTGTGTGTTGGCCAGACATAGTTTTGTTTGGGGGTGGTGTGTGTGTAGGTGGGATGTGTTTTGTGCTCTCTCTCTCTCTCTCTCTCTCTCTCTCTCTCTCTCTCTCTGTCTGACTGACAGCATTTTTCAAACAATTTGCAGAGTCAAGCATTTCCTCATTACCAGCATGGCAGCCTTCATTGAGGCTGTTTTAGACATCACATGTCAAACATGTCAAAGTCTAGACCTACTGCAACAACTCTGTGGAGTTATAGTTATAGTTTTTGCCAAATTGCACGATTTGAGGCCTGAATAAAGGAAGAAGACGTAAAATTCATAAAATAAGGAAATCTTCTCTGCATCTGTTCTTCATTAGACAATGTCTGTGCAGACGTCGCGTAGACTGAAGTGGAGCTTGGTTCCTTTTACTCCTTCCACAACAATACACCTATTTGTTGTCATGCAAAGTTGCTGAAAGCAGCTAGTTCAAATCCGAGAAGTGTGTAGTCGGCACATCGCGAACGGGACAGTAATCAGATTATTGTGAGGAGTTTGACAAACGACCAGAGACAAGCACTGGACCCCGGAGGATTGGGGGGTTGGCAGGGGTCAAGGCTGGGGGTCAGAGGTCGGCTTTTCAGAACCGCTCAATCGAAGGGCCATTAAATCTCATCTTTGTAGGATTCCTCAGTGAGTTCCATCAGACTGCTCCAGCGATATGCTAAATTCAATCAATACATCCTGGACTCTATGCTGCACATATGCAGTGACAGTTAGAGTGTGCTTGTTTGATGAAGGCATCTGAAAACACACTTAAATGAACCATTGGAACACGGGGAAAAGAAATTCTGGCATTGTGCCCTCGAAACGTAGCTTCATGCTTCTCTAAATCTACAGGCAGAAATATTTTACAACCCAATTATTACCTTGGCATTTTGTCCACAATGCCGCTCTTTGTGCATAATATGGCTTTGTGATCCCATTTAAACCGTGTGTTATCTCATGTGTAAAGTATGTCGTCTCCGGGGCGTCCTGTCTCCAGCTTTGTTTTCCTGCGCCTGCCGTCCAAATTTCCATCACAAACATCTCACCCTGACTGACCCTTTGCTTTCTGTGTGTGAAGAGGCCCTGATTAGCCTGCATGCATGTGCAGAAAGGCCCCAAAACCTTGACTATGACTATGTATGAATCTGTGTGCATAGGTGGCAAAGCCCGTGTACGTGTATGTGCAACTATACTCCGTGGTTCAACTATTCAGCAAGTTCCCTTCTCCTCCTTTCCTGGACGTCTCTGCAGGATGACACAGTTCGCTGCAGAAAGAAACCACCTCTATTGAGGACTCTCAGTCCGAGGACAGACTCTGTTTTGTCTATCTTCTTTTTTTCCTCCCTCGCAGCTTCCTCTGTTCATTAGTCTCAGGTCAGACCCAATAACCGCACGTAGCTGTGAGATAAATATTTATGGCTTCTGGTATGCATGCAGATTCCTAATATCCTCTCAACAGAACAGGAACACAAAATTGTGTACATGATGATAACAAATGTTGTTAATCATCTATTAATTCCAACATTTGACATAAAATCACATTTTAGACAAAAAGACAAAAACGACAAAAAACTGTCATGTGTCCCACCTGTTGTATATATTCAGATACACCTGTTATCATGCAAACATCAAGCCTTGCAGACTACTATCATATCCCCTAACCCCAAGGGGCAGGAGATATGATACGCCTGAAGTCAGAGGTGTGTGTGTGTGTGTGTGTGTGTGTGTGTGTGTGTGTGTGTGTGTGTGTGTGTGTGTGTGTGTGTGTGTGTGTGTGTGTGTGTGTGTGTGTGTGTGGTTGGGTGGGGGATGGAGTTGGCTCACTGAACTGATGGAGTCATGGAGACACCACATTTTGGCGGTCCCCTCCAGGGTTTCCCCAACAATGGCCGCCTCATTTGCCACAGAGGCAAACACTTTTTTAAAGGCAGGTTCCATTGATGAAGTGCAGGTGCTGAAGGAGAGAAAAGGAGGGCAGACATGCTCATGCGCCGGGGCATTTATTAAAAGAAAGTAATCAGAAGGGGCTCAAAGACGAGCTGCTGGACACTGAGTGTGAATATGGTTGGGGAACGATGGAGGGAGGTGAAAGATGCTCAACAAACCCAGCAAGTATATAATTAGAGTTTCTGCTAAAGTGCGAAACATTATTGCTCCCGACTGAAGGAAGAATTAGAAAAAATATGATTTATGTACAATAACTCTTAATCCTGATTATAACATTGACATTATGATTATCAGTTACCATAAAAAATATAAAGATTCAACCCTTTTATGGTCCAATGTTACGGTCAATACATACAAAATAATCTTATCAACCTCATTATTCTGAGTGAGCAGGAACAGGGGCTGATTGGTGAAATGGTGGAGGGGATCATAAGATTGGCATGTGTCCATTGTGTGGGCAGACCATAGTATGAGGGGGGTCTGGAGTCAGTATGTGTGTCTGTATGTGAATGTGTTTGTATAGGCAGCCTAATTATATTCAGCATAGCCACCGATGACCCAGGCTGACCAAAGTAATTCACCGAGCAGGATGCAGAGTGAGGGAGGAGGAAGAGGAGGAGGATGAAGATGAGGAGGAGGCAGCCAGGCAGCTAAACTCCATAGTTCATTTTGTGTTTACTTTCATAGCATTTCACGGATGTGTTTCTGATAAGCGTCTAGAAAAAGAGAGATAAGGAATAAACATTTAGGTTATATTAGTTATATAATCGTGTGAGGATCTAAGCATAAAGGCTGAAAATTCACAATTTATGTCAATGAATATGTGACTTTACTTTTGTTCTGTTACGACACAGTTGGACCAGATGAAGGCGACCGACGTCATCTTTGCAGTTCAGACATAATCGTCTCACTTAACTCTCAATCCATATTAAGCTGCCTTTAGGATCAGAAGAATTTTTCCAGAAATCTATGAGGGCAACAGATGTCAACATCTGGAGATAAATACTTAGCTCACATATATAAAAACGTATTAAACAAATATAAAGATATTTGAAAACAAAGCACTACAGCGATAAATTTAGAAATCCATCCCATTGCCTCGAAGAACATGGACCGGTTTTGGCCGCCAAAATTATGCATCTGTCTCGACCGCCATAATATATCCCCTTTGTAGTCTCTCCCATTGTATCTAAATAAGGCTATTCAGATGTGGATGTGGTCAACATCTGTCTTCCCTGCGGACATATGCAAAGGACTTTACCTATTGTCAATTTTGGAGGGATCCTGCCACTTGTTAAGTTTCCCTCCAAGTTGATTCAGCCAATTAGAAGTAGCGTAGGGGGTGGGGGAGAACCTCTGTCTGACTCCCAGCTGGGCTCCCAAAACATGGAAACCACACCAGGCCCTGGGCAGTCACGGCACCGCTGCACGGCCGATAACAGCGCTTTCATCTGGGTCAGGAGTGGTGGGGCTGGGACGATGCGGCCTCAATTGCGGCTAATGAGAGTCGTAAATGTGAAGTGAAAGGGAGACGTCGTCTTCTGAGACACAATGGCTGCGACGCGGTTCCCTCCAAAAACAGGGCCGAAATGAGTGTCGCTCGCCCACACGCCGCCGCGCTCTGGTGAGGGAGCGCAGCGTTGATGAAGAACACGCTGCCACCAGGCTCCCATCGAACGCCGCGGCGCTGACTGAAGCTGCTTTGTAGTCTAAATTTACCCCCCGGCCCTCGTTTACCGCAGGGAACTTCCTGTGCTTTTTGCGGCCGTCACAATGTGTTTTCGTTTGCCGCCGGCGACCGAGCGCTGACCGTCGAAAGAAAATGGTCGCAATTAGCAGCGGCGACGCTGTGTGAAGAAGCGCCCTGTTTACCCGCCGCTAAACTGCCCCCCCGCGTGCTCTGGAACGCCGAGGAATGCGACGATCAATAAAGAACGGCACCGAAACCATCATTATCTGCTCTCACTGAAACCACAGATCAGCTCTAATCTCTTTACAAGATGAATGATACATTGATTGCCAGCTTTTAAGCATAATGAGTAAAAATTGAAAACGACAAAAGTAGGATTTAGAAAGAACGAGCACAATATATAGATAAATTAAAAAAATGTGCAACCCTGTCTTCATCAGCTCCTCTTCATCATCCTCATCAAACTCTGAGCTGAAGCAGTGAATGATAAACTTCCTGATTTTGGCCACAATAGATAGAGAGGTCCATTTCAGACACCTGCAGCCTCTTCCCTCCGTTTGCCTAATGAAAGGTCCCCAGGGCACCCAGCTGTGACCTCTGACCCCACACTCTATAATTAGGTTATATTTAGCCGCTGGGCTGCTTATTGCAACAAAAAAAAGCAATTGATTAAAGTGTAGGTATTAAAATGAAGGTTAAAGTGTTAAAGTGAATACTTTGAATGTTTATAACGAGAGGTGGAGACTATTTATATTTCTTTTTTATATAATTCTTCAACACGTGGGACATATTTTCATGCTAGATTTGTGCCAGGTCCCAACAAAGAGCTAAGTGATCTATTAGATGTTTAGAAAAGCATTAGAGAGATTCTCCGAGTGCTCCTGCATTTCCAGCTGCGTTTGCTATCAGCTCATCAGCCCCACAGACACTGTTTATGTGCGACAGAGCCCTCTTGTCCTCTCTTTCCCACTGGGCTTTACTCACTCAACACACACACACACACACACTCACACACACAAACACACACACACACAACCCAAGATGAGAGGCACCAGGACAATTTTACTGTCATACAAACAAACACGTGCACAGTCAGGATCCTGAGAAAGTGCAATGAGAGAGCAGGCGTCACTTTTCACATGTGCCTCTCACGGGGACTCAGTGTAAATATATAAATAGCTCCTTCCAGCTGCAGGCGCTGGTTCCTCTCGCGGCCTGTGGCCAGAATCCGACTCCGGCCGCGCACGCGGGAAAACGCCGGCGGCGCCGCTCCCGCTGCATCGACCGCAGCAGAGAAGTGGGCACCGTCCACACGTCACCACCGTGCAGGACACGGGGGTCATGCTCTTCCTAAACGGACCCCAACCGGACCCGTGAACCTCGGTTTCCGATGACTAACCCAAAAGCAGCCGGGGCGAAACGCGAGACGCAGCACAATCCTCCGGAGCGAAGGGCATATTTCCCGTCACCCCGAGCGCGGGCTGGTTATCAGCGGCTCCCGTCGAGGCCCCGGATCCCGTTACCAGCAGACAGGCGGCCGTGTGCAGGAACAACAACAAACCGCAGCAACGTCAGATCGGGCAGATTAGCGCCGAGGTGCCGTGGGGGGGAGGGGGGGGGGGTGCTGAGAGCGCTGGGAACGAGGACGTCTCAGCTTCTCAACCCACTCTGTCCTCGGGCTCCGGCACTTTCAACAGGTCCGATTCCCTCGGGCTGAGCTTTAACTGTGAACTAGGGTGGACGAACCCAGAATAAAACTATCTTCATCTAACACTATGAAAATCGAGTAGCTAATAGCCTTGTTAGCCTCGGCTTGACTGATCTGCATGATATTAGCATCCACATGAAGGTAGTGAGCCCGATGCAGCCTGGATGCGACAGCCGGGGTCATTCCAGGGCCACAAAGCATGCGTGTGCTGTTATTCCAACAGACACGTTGATGTATTTGACAAATTGTGTAACTCCGACTGTCCACACACTGTGCGCGCTTGTGTGTGTGTGTGTGTGTGTGTGTGTGTGTGTACACTGTGAGCACGTGGAAGCTGTGACGCGCCCCCCGAGTCCAGCCAGGTTTAGGCCCCGATGCGTTCGCTGTCACCTCCCGCCGCGCTGCGCTTTAAACTCCGCCGCTTTGAAGCCGCAGACAATGGAGCGGCTGGATTCCTGCACATGTGTCTTTGTGCGAGGCCTCGAGGCCTCGTCATAGCCGCGCCGGAGGGAGGGAGCGCGCGCAGCAACGCGCCCACAAACGGGGGAGTCGGCTCGGAGAGATGCATGGAGGCGTCGGCACAAAGGAATATTTGATTCGCTTATAAATACCGGGACATGAAAGAGGAGCCCAGCAGAGTGAGGGGGGAAAGGTCCGACAAGCCATCATCAGCACCACCATCATGTATCAGTCGGATCATCATTATCACTGAATCAAGTCACATGCTTCATCTGTCTGCTGCTGCTCTGTTTTGGCCTCAAACATAAACATATACACAAATATATAAATTTAATGCTGTTTTAAATTGACTTTTACAGACTAACATGACCAATAATTGTGCAATTGATTTTTTTTTTTTACTTTACTGCTGTTTGTGACGCACATTACTATTCAAAGCAGATTTCCGTGTTTAGCCGTAAACGCGCTCTTCATGCAGGTTAACCAGCGTTTTCTGCCCAGACATGTCCAAGACAATGGTGAATTGTTACTTGGTTTATCCTTGCGTGGTCTTTGTGCAGGTCAGACGCCCCCAGCAGCAGCAGCAGCAGCAGCGGCAGCGCCACCCTCTCCCCTCCCCTGTGTGAGTGGTTTAAAGTTTCCCCAGTCGCGCCCTGATTGGTCCGTGGAGTTTCCCCGAGTGGGAATAAAGTTCGGAGCGCCGCGTCGCAGCGGCCGGAGAGTTCAGCGGCGCGTGCTCTCGTATCGAACGCATCAGGGTGAGAGGAAACCGAGCGATGGAGCTCGTCATAGACAGTGCCGGGTTTGTTTTATAGGGGGTTTCAATCGTAAAGGTGCAGAGCCTCGCAGCCTGGGACTACTTTTTGGGGCATTTTTTTTTAAATCGAGCGTAATCGCCGTCGAAAATGTCCGCTTTTAAGGTTTGGATTAACGCTACGTGGATTTTATTTCTGGCCGTTTCCGACGTGGCTTTTTCAAACTACTCCGAGGACCAGTGCAGCTGGAGAGGCAGGCAAGTATTCCCACATCCACGCCTCCCTGCGCCCCTTGAGTCGCGCGTCTTGCGACGCTGACCACAAATGCTGCAGGTGTGAGTTTGAGTCTTTACGACGCTTCTTTGGACGCGCCGTGTGGAGACTCGTCATTCCGCGGCTCAGCGTTTGCAGAAGCTGAGCCGCGGACGCGCCTCCGGGCTCTGCAGGAGGCGTGAAGGGGTCCAGACCCCAGACACGGCCGGACACGGAGTAAAACAATATTATTGAGCCCGCATTGTATCGCGACTATGTTAAATACCTGTTAAATACCTAAAGATGCGGCGAACGCGCCTCTTTCACCGAGCGGCCACTAGGCGGCGCATTCTCTAAAAATGACCGAGTCTAGGAAAGTTCAGCTAAAACTTAAACTTCAATACTTTTTCTGTAATCTGAAATCTGAAATGTGAAGCTCAAGCCACATTGCAGTTAAATGCTTGAGTGGGCCCAGGAAATCTTCCTCTGCTGATGATGATGGCGATGATGATGGCGATGATGATGATGGTGGAGGCCCCTCGTCTAACCTGGCCCCCGTCTTCCTCCCTCCACGCAGCGGTCTGTCCCAGCAGCACGGCAGCGTGGAGCAGATCTCCCTCCACTGCTCCGAGGGCACCCTGGACTGGCTGTATCCCACGGGGGCCCTGCGCCTCACCCTCTCCCCCCGCCTGCCCTCCGTGGCGGTGGGGCCCGGCGGCAGCAGCTCGGGCCTCATCACGGCCTGCGTCAAGCCCTCGGAGCAGTTCCACGGAGCCCAGCTCTACCTGGAGCGGGACGGCGTCCTGGAGCTGCTCATAGGGGACCGCCTGGAGTCCTCGCCGCCGCCGAGGGTGCGCTGCTTCAGCCGCATGCCCGGCGAGAGGGTGGCCCTGTTCCTGCAGGCGACGCCCCATCAGGACATCAGCAGGAGGATCGCTTCCTTCCACTACGAGCTGAGGGGCGACTGGAGCGCGCGCCTGTCGCTGGACTCCAGCCCCATCAGCAGCGAAGGTGAGGCCCTGGGGCGTTAGGCAGCCATGTTGGGTGGACCTCATAAAATATTGAATGTCTTTTTTCAGACCTTAGTTCAGTGATATTATACCCTCATAAAGTGATATTATCCTATGAAGATTCATAGCTCATAGGAGGCGTCTGTGGGCTGGCTGGACTTTCCACTGCCCAGGCAGAGAGCAGAGAGGAGGAAGTGGCCAAAGTTTCCCCAGAGGCGTGCTGGTTTGGAGAGGGAGAAGTGTGGGGGGGGGGACAAAAGCACAGTATGTGGGACTTTCTCCAGAGTCCAGAGCCCTTTGAATGGGTGCCGCATGAGTGTTCTGGGATTACTGCCGTCGCCTAGGCAACAGGGAGGCCTCTGCCCAGCTGAGATGCTCCCTCCTTTTGTTGAGCTGCCTCTCTGCCGGGAGAGTAGGAGCACAACCCCCCATTCACACACACACACACACACACACACACACACACACACACACACACACACACACACACACACACACACACACACACACACACACACTGATTAGGTTTGGAAGAGGGGCTTTGCTGTGGACTAGAGAGGAAGGAATCTCATTTATCAAGAGGTTTTCACTGGGCAGGAGAATGTGTGGGGTGGGTAGGAGGCCTCCACAGAACCACAAGGAGAACTTTAAAAATGCCACAACTTTCTTTTAAGCTGTAGTTCAGTAAAGGAAAACGGCTTCACTTTTTAACATCTTTTTCCTGTTTGTGGCCATCTGCAAACCGTGCACTGTGTTTTTAAAGCTTTTAAAGAAAGTGAAGAGGCCTGAATATTCCGCACAGGGGGACTGTACTCCCTTTAAAAACCTTTGAAGCCCCCCCCCCCCTCCTTCTGCTCCCTGTCTAGGCTTTGATGAGGTGTGACTGCAGACACCCTGAAAGGCTTAAGGGGTGGAAGTTTTATGTCTCCTAAATCTGTCGGCAGTGGGAGAGTTTCACACCTTAAAGCTCCACTGCTTCACCTCAGCAACTGTAAAAGTAGCAGCTGTCTGTTATAATGCACTGGTTTCTGACATCAGCGTTTACATCCCATACATGTAACCTGGAGAAAGGTGGCAGTCAACTAATTCCCTTCCCTTGTTGTTTCTCCAGATGCCTGCAGACCCTGCAACGACACAGAGATCCTCATGGCTGTTTGCACTAGTGACTTCGGTAAGTTACATCCCGGAACACAAAGCGGCAGCAACATTAACCAGACTGCGCGTCACACTGAGCCTCAGCCACAGACAGGCCTGCAAAAAGCTTTAGAGGTCGAGCCCCGATGCCTCCAAATCCTCCGCTGTCAAACGTGAAAAGGTTAAAGGTGAAACGGCAGCTTTGAGCTTTAGCGTCCCCCAACACACACACGCACACACACACACACACACACACACACACACACTAATCTGCAGGCCTCTGATTGAGCTGTCGTAGGACCGAGGAGAAGTTCAGCTGGCAGCCAAAGTTGGACGGATTAGTGAACAGGCCAAGGAATTCTCTCAGCGTTTATTGTCAGCTGGTCGTCTGTTACAAAAAAAAAAAAAGCCCAAACGAATGTCATGCTAGCAAAACCATCTGAATCACAACATTCTATTCTGTCCACCCGCGTTTTTACGTGCCGCCGTCCAGGGTTTGACCAGTGTCCCGTGTTGTTGCAGTGGTGCGGGGGAACATCCGCTCGGTGGAGGAAGACGAGAACCTACGGGCGGCCGTGATCAAGGTCAGCAGCACCCGGGTGTTTCGCCAGAAGTACGCGCTGTTCACCGGCAGCAGCCGCCTCGCCCGTAGGGGCGACATCAGGACCCTGCTGCAGTGCGGCGTCAAGCCCGGACCCGGCAGCTTCCTCTTCACGGGCCGGGTCCACTTCGGCGAGGCCTGGCTGGGCTGCGCTCCGCGCTACAAGGACTTCCTGCAGGCGTACACCGCGGCCAAAGCCGCCCAGCAGATCCCCTGTGAACTCCCCGTGGACTGAGGCAACGCTCCCATGGAGCCCGTCGACCACGCAGAACCGAGGCCGTCATGAAAGCCCGGCTGAACCCAGGCCCGGTCCACGGTTCAGAAGACGCCGCTAATGGCCGATGTAGTCATGGTGCCGCCAAGAGAAATTCCCAAAGGACTGAGGAATGAAGGGGACTTTTCCCAACTCCAATTCAGTGCAATATGCAGTCACCTGGTCTGAAAGACCTGGTCAAAGTATGAGCTGTGGGACACGGTGGAAATGAAGATGTTGAGAATTGTGTTTTACACAATGATGCCATTTAGCAGGTTTAGAGAAAATCATCTAAATAAGCTTCTCTCTGAGGATGAATGAAGTGAAGCTTATTGAGAGTCAGTGCTTTGAAACTCAGGATAACCTCTACAGAAAGATCAGTGCTCCTCAGTGAGGAGAGGCTTCAGGCGGGAGTGAACGCATGTCCAGTGATGGGACGAGGCTCGTGTGCAGCGTTTTCACTCTGTAGGAGATTATAGAAAAGTCATCGCGAAAGTAAAAGTTAAGCAAACGTATTTGCACTGATAAAGGAAAGGTTCGATCCGGAAAGCGTGTGATGCTGCAAGCACTGAAAACCAAATAAATAAAAAAAATTAACTATATGTAGCATAGAATTTAATATATGTACAGATGACACGAGCACGTTGAGTAAAGGCACGAGGCTGCGGCTGCTGCAGGTTTCACAGAGGGACGTGGTGCCGGTAGCACTTTCATATTCTAGCCAACTCTGAGATTTCATTCAGTGTTTGACCTGAATGACATTATTAAAGACTGGAGAAATAATTAAGACGAAACAAACCACTTTCAAAGCCTAAATGACTGTTCTGTGAAATAATATCATTTGTAATGTGCACTATATCGACAAGGGGAAGGGGTTCATACCAAATTCCTGATATGCTGAAGGAGCGTGTCTTAAATGCATCACTGCCATTTTGCTGTTTGTTATTCATGTAAATTTATGTTAATATGAATGTGAATGTAAATATGTTTATAAGAAATTCTAAAAACAAAGACATAAAAATGTGTGTGGAAAAAAACAACATTGTCTCAGTATTGAGAGCGTTTTTTTATGTTTGTTTGTTATTAAAGTATAATGCATGAACACATGGAATGGTTTCTGGATTCATTAATGTTATAACCTGCATCTATGTATGTGGGTCCATAAATCACATGATCTCTGAACGCTCGGAACAAATGCCGCGCCTGGGAGACGGAGATTTTAGGGGGTGTTCCGGGCCCGAGGGGCATTCGAACGGGGACGGAGGGAGAAATTCCGCCGCTGGAATTCTGTTGTCGTCTGCCTCCCATTTTCAGGAGTCAGGAAGCCATAAATTTCCATTCAAGGCGCGGCCGAGCCGAGGTGCCGCGCAGTCGCTGGCCTCGCCGGGACCCACGAGGTCGCCCGTATCCAGGAGAGCCTGAGTTTCTACCCGTCATGGCCGACCGCGCTTTGCTTTCTGTCCACGCAGATGTGGAACTCGCATCACTGGATCTCTATGGAAAATCCGCCACCTGTTTCTTCTTCTTGGGCGCCGCACACCTCAGTGGAATGGCCGGTTTACTGTGCACGGTCGATCCGCTTGACGAGCAGCAGCTGGGGAATTAAACGGTGGCGGCCTGACATGCTAGCAGCTAGCTCCGTGTGACTGCACCGGCGGCCAGCCTCCCTGGCTATTTACTGCCTCAGTGCTCCTTTAAAAGCTCCCATGGCTGGGGGCCTGGAGCCGCTGGACCCTGCACACAAACACCCCCCTCCTTCCAGTCCAGGGTTACTGCTGTCGGCCTGATAAGCCCAAACAAAGACTACTCCAATTATACTCCCTCAGCTAATACATCATGTGACACACTGACAAAGACCAACTTCCTGTGTTGTTGTTGTCACTTTTTTGGTGACCCCACTTTGAACCCCTAAAGCAGTTACACAAAGACTCCGTGACTGCGGCAATATTTACGATTTTGTGGAACTCTTCACACCCCAGGAGTTGATCCATGACTGTCTGTGCTTTAGCTTCTCAAACTGTGCGACCGCGCTTGTTTTGGCTGCATCGTGGTCGGGTTCAAGGATACAGTGTCTTTCAAAGCCTTTTTGATGCCTTTTTGGTGCAGCTCTGCAATCGTCCCCTTGCTTCCCGTGAAAGAGGAATTATCCATAAACGCTGGTTTGCCAGACGCATTTATAGCCTTGAAGAAAGTGCTTTGGGTTCGATCACAAAGGCAAGAGCTCAAGAGCATTGTCAGCATGTGCTGAACCGCACCAATGATTGTCCCAATTAGCACTCATGAAAGCGATGGAAGAAGTCCTTGGGTTTGGACGTCCATCGACCCCAGGGGGAGTTGAAGGGAAGCAGCAAAGCAAACCTCCCCCCAACTATAATCTGATGACATAGTAAGAGAAACCTTTTGACTTTATCTCTATAAATCATGGAGCATCATCGTCACGGCTTCATCACACATTCTTTAAGGTTTAGTCCATAGCCAGAGAAATACAGTGTTCAGTACAGCTTCTTCGTGGGGTTCGAAGTGATAAAGAAGCAGCTGTGGATTTCATCAGGCTTTATTTCCCACAGAAAGAAAATGCTGGTAATCCAAACCCCTGCAACCAAACATTAGACAGCGGTCAGGCCTCCTCTTCCTGTGACTCAGTGGCTGCGCATCCTGCCGCCTCTCCATCAGCTCAGCACCAGCTGAGAGCGAGTGGGCATGAAAGCCCATGACGCACTCTGCCATCCAAGATTCCCAGCTGACAGATTGTGGTTCCCATAACACCCTCAATGGAAACTGTGAGCACCCATGTCTGGAATCATGCTGACTTGCTACGCATCAAATCCACAATTTGGGAGCGAGCAACTCCAAACGTCTACGTCATGCTCCCAGATTCCAACGCCGTGACTCAGTTTGGATTTTACATTGGGAGCAATTAGCAAAACCTGCCTGTGTTCACATAGAGAGAGAGAGCAGCTTTGAATCAGGAAGCACGGTTTGGGTGGGTGGGGTGAGCAGTCAAGGCAGAATAGAGGACAAGTGTAGAGCAGCGCAAGGACAAGTTTATGTGGGCATGTTATCCCTCTGAAGTAGTGAAGGGAGGCGAGCGAGGAGCCCCCTTTGTTCCTCAAGAGCCTGCAGATGGCTGTAATCCCTTGCAAAAAGCGCTCTGAAAATCAATCAAGACAGGGTGGACATGGTGCATGAGTGCGGAGGCGGGCGGCACTTTTCTCAGGGAGGGAAGTTGGGTCGAACACGCGTCTTTGGCGCGTTCCCGCCAAAAGCGTGAAAAAGAAAGTATTGTGAGGGGGTGACAGAGGGAGCGAAAGGGCCCCGGCCTCCAGCGAGGGCCCGTTTGTGATGCCGGCTCCTCGCGGCTCCCAGGGCCGACGCCGCCCGCGGGGGGCGAGAGCACAAAACCCTCCAGCACCAACGCCCTGCACCTCCAGGTCCACGCCGCTCGTTTAATGATCGAGGGCTCGGACTTCTGGGCAACGTGAATGGGTGACCCGTCCCACCTCTGTGCTAATGCCGGCCGCCTCTGTTGTTACCTCTCTCTACAGAGGCGTCTTCTTGGGTTACCTCCCCTGAGATGTCCTGCACGGCGCCTATTGTGCCAATTGCGGATTAAGGAAAGAGGTCGGCACGAACGAAACTGCCACTCAGCCGCCGTTTCGTTGTTACTAGTGTCTTCTTGCAGCAGCGACATACATAATATCACAGGGATATACTCTAACATCCTGTATGAGATTTGTCTCCAGCCTCAAGAACCATTGCATTCATTGTTTTACTCATGAATCTTTCGTCTCGCGTTAATAATAATTCCTTCCTAGTTTGTGCTTTTGCAATTCAAAGAAATCCTGAATCTGTTTAAGATCAGTCAAATGTAATGTTCCACATCTCATCAGCCGAGGTGGAATGTAAGTGACTGACGCTAAGTGGGCGCTAAGAGCACTTTTCATCCTGGATCAAGTGAGGAGGAACGAAAAAAAACAAAAAACGGTGAAATGTGTGAAGCCATTTATGCATCAGATGTGCTGACAGTCCGGCAGCGTGTTTATATTCCAACAAAGTGCACTCACACATTGTGCGTCCGCCCGGGCGCTGTGTGTGCGATGTGTCAGAAGCCTTGCTCTCCCTTCGCTCATTCCAGGGGAACATGTGCGCTGGAATTCTCCCCCAATTAAGACAGGGATTAGCCGGGTTCACTGTGGGAACGGGCCGAGTGTGGGAACGCCGAGGGTCTGTCCCTCTCTCCTTCCCTCACTCGCACTCAGCCTCATTCTCAGTGGCTGTTGTTCATCAGGCCGCCCCCTCCCCTGCCTTTCTCACCCTTACTGTACGTCTTCCTCCCCCACTTTCTCACCCTATATTATTCTCCATGTGCTCTTTAGCAGCTCAGCAGTTTTAATTTTGCATTCCTAAAAAAAAGAAATTTTTCACCTCTCCCGTTTGTTCTCTGCAGCTTTTAGCACTCGTTCTTCAAGTGCACGCTTGGTAAGCGCTGCCCCCCCCTCTGGGAGCCTCTCCAGCCTCCGTCCTCAAAGCTCGTCTAGGGGGACGCTGGGGAGACCTGCATGAATAGACTGAGACGGGGGAACAGAAAGAGGGGCTTGAAAGGAGACGTCGTCAGAAATACAGGTGTCACAGAAAGACACAGTTCAACTTTAAGTTAGACAAGACGTAATTAAATAAGCTTATCATCAGTAATCGGTGCAGCAAACTACCAATGAGTCCTCTACGTAATCACACGGTAATGGAACCCGATCGCAACACCTGAATGAGCACCAGCTTGGAAACCTCCCGGTTCAACTTGCTCATTTTTCCATTGTCCCCTGCTTTTCTTTGTCGCTCCCTCAACACTCCCACCGCCTACACATTCCTCGCGCTCGCTGCCACCTTCTCCTCCATATTCCCATTCTCCGCGTGCTCTCCTTGCGTTCCCATCAACCCCTTCGCCGTTCAAGGCTTGTCCGTTCCAATTACACCGGGGCCGTCCAGCGCCGTGCTCACACACTCAGCCGCTCTCATTAAGCCCCTATCAATTAGGCATTAACCTACTAAAACAAAGGGCCTCTTGACGAGCAGCCCGTCACAGGCCGTGTGGGATACTTCCTCTGCACCACTCACCCCGCTTCCCATCCATCGGAAAGACACATTCACCCGAGTTTTTTCCCACTGCATTGGTCTAAAACCCAAATATAGGCCTAGAACGAGAGTACGGAAAAGTCTTGTGTAATGTAATCAAGATCATAACATCAACAGCAATTCAAAAAGTTGTGTAAGAAGTAATTATATATGGTCAAATCTTCTTCTTCTTTTTTTGACCTTCCACTAAAAATTGCTTCTTAAATTAGCTTTTTGCCGCCACATTAAACCAACTCAATCATTTTGGAGCATTAGCATTTACATCATAATAGCGGCCACATACAGTGGTTAACAAAAAAGCTGTTCAAGTGCAAGAAGTCAACGTTGTCCAAAATGCTCCAAGTCGGGGGAAAAACTTGGCCCTCTGCCGCGCGGGGACCAGCTGTGGTGCGCCAGCGCTGGGCCTCCGCTGTGCGTCCGGGCCGGTGCAGGTTCTGTCGCCTTCTTCGCCCGCTCGGACCCGGATCCGGGCGGTTCGCCCCGCCAGGTCTTGGGCCGGCGTGCTACCTGTCAGAGCAGGGACGAGCGGCGTCCCGGCTGCGGTTTTCCCACAGATCCGTGGTGTGAGGAGTGGTCCCCGGCAACCGGCGCTTTGGCACAGTGACTATGTTGGCACAGGCCCAAGCTGGATACCCCCCACCCCTTTTCCCAGGGTCCTGGGAGTGGGATACACTGCTGACAAAATCCCACTTCCCATTCCTCTCAAACTTTCACACCCCTTCCCTCATAGCTGGCGTGCCCCCTGGAACAAGGAATTCCGCGGCATGCGTCCTCCTCTTTTCCCAGCGCTCCTGAGTAATTCAGCTCCTACTTCTCATTCAGCATAACCTCAAATGCAACTCTCAATACTAAGAAGCTGTGTCAGCTGTGAACTATAACCGTCATAAAAACCCAGACACTGAGCACAGCAGAAGAAACGCGGACCCTTTCTCTATTAAAGGGATTCAAAGGAAATCGCCACCTATTCACGGCCAGCGCCAGGTTATAAATATGAGGACTCATTGTGAGAGAGGCTGGGCTCGCTCGCCCCGGCGTTCTGAGGGAGCGCATTCACGGCCGTGGACGTGTCTGGGTAACATGTAATGACATTATTCTCACCAGGGCGACCCCTCATTGTCGCCGCGCTTTCTTCTCCCCGGCTCGTGAAATTGACATAAGCTTTGCAAACATTCCAGGCATTTTTTTCTCAAGGGGCGAATTTCTTTTGGAGGGCTTTTCATGGAGGGGAACCGCCAGCGTGAGCAGCGCCACCTAGTGGTGGTGCAAATACTATGGGGACTTACATACATAAAAAACATACCTTTAATATTACTTTATTTAATTGGAAGTCATTTTAGGGCCAGATTTCCTGCAAAGGAGATTAGTGAGCACTTCGGGGGCGACTTCCTGCTGCATCCTCCTTCCCCTGCAGCCGGCGGAGATGCGTGATCTCCTCCTTGTACCTGGAGGAGGAGGTCAGCGTCACTCCTCCTCGCTGTCAACATCAACGCCTCGTTGCCGTACGCGCTGCGGCTTTCCAGACCTGAGCAGGTGGGCGTCAACGTAGTCCTGCAGCTCCAGCACCTGCGCCTCAGCCACCGTGGCTCTGGTGAGGAGCAGGGCGCGCTCCTTCTCCAGGTCCGCCTGTTGGAAAAGTCAGGGAATGGGAGCGATTCAGGAGGTAAGAAAGTCGGAATCAAGCGTATTTACCAGCGTAGCGTCTGTGGCGTCCTTCAGCTGTTTCCTCATGTCCATCCAGGCGTGCTCGCGTTCCTGCTCTACGCTCTCCAGCCTGATAAAAGTCAGGTTTCCCACAGCTTTCCATGACTCAGTCCACAGCTGACCACGTTCGTCATGCACTCAGAATGCGAGATACTCACTCCATGTGGCGAGGCGCCGTGAGGACGGCCACCTGGAACACAGCAGTGAGCTAGCGCTAGCATTAGCCCCCGTCACCACGACGACCACCACCACCCCCGCTCTACCTGCTGACGGGCCGCCTGCACCTGAGCCTCCAGCCGAGCCTTGTCCTGGCGGAGGCGCTGCAGCTCCTTCTCCGTTTCCTCTCTCAGTTCACTGGGGTCCAGGCTAAAGTGGCCTTCGGGGGGTCCGGGGCTCACGCCGCCGTCTGGTCTCACCAAGATCTGCTCTCTCTGAACCCTAGAGGCACGACATACATGCACCAAAGCACCCTTTTGCACATTTGCCGTGAGATCTGTTGGTGAATGAAGCAGCCAAGGAACGCCCAGTGTCACCTGTATGCAATGAGGAGGGCATGATGGGTCCTGGTCATGGTCTGTAGCCTCTTCTTATAGGAGCGAGCAGCAGAAGCCAGCTGCTCCTCCCTCGCCCTGTAGGACGAGCGCACATCCTGCAGCATCCTGTCCACGAAGGCCCTCAGCGTAGCTCCTTCTGAAGCGCGTCCACCGTGGCCAACTCTGTCAGAGTAGTCCTGCATCAGAGGTTAAGAGACAACAGCTAAGAGACACAGCAAGCTCGTGGAGGACTTACATTCACTTATTTATGTGCTCCATTGGGTGCTGCTCACAGCTATGTCTTGTAAATAGCACTGCAGCCTTGACCGATACTCCTCATGCAGCTTCTTGACTTGAAGCTGCAGCTGCGAGTTCTCCTCTTCCACTTCCTTTAACTGGCTCTGGGAGCACATCAGAGCCTCCAAAGGACACCACACACGCATTTAGTACCACTTTGAACATTCCCGCAGCCGCTTCAGATATGTCTGGCAACGATCTGCAGATCGAAAAGCCGTTGTCGGTGCTCACCGCGCTCCTCTCAGACAGCTCCTGCCGGATATTACGAACCTCTCCCCTGTTCTCCTGGTGCTCCTTAACCATCGCCGCCCTGCTGACCCAACACAGGCTCAACCACAATAGAGCAACAACCACATCACAGGAAGAAGCAGAGAGACCACATCTCACACACACACACACACACACACACACACACACACACACACACACACACACACACACACACACACACACACACACACCAAATGAAAGCCACATCTCTTGGCAAAAAAAAATCAAAGAGGAAACCACAGAACAGATGTGTGTGGGACGGGACGTATGGGTTTAGATGTTTGAGGACAGGAAATGGAACGATGATGATGATATTTCTACTCAATTACGCTTGTGCAGGAGTAAATAAATGAAAACATTCAGCGGCCCTCACACTTTCTCCTCCAGCTTCCTCTGCTGTTCTTCATAACTGCTCCTCATCCTCTCCAGGGCGTCTCTGATCTCATCTTGGTTTCCAAGCAGCTGCATCACAACAGATAAATGACGACCGTATGATAACAGCCACTTAAAGCATAGTCACACTGTTTACTGGTGTGTTGGCTACCGTTCTCAAAAATGGTTTTCCAAGTTAATGACTCACAGTTTGTTCCATGTTTTTTTGTTCCCTGTCCAGTGCTGCCAGGTCCTCAGGCTGTTCATAAACAATAAAAAATGGAGCTGACGTTCCAATAAACACGATGTGATGTTTAATATTAAAGATTCCAGGCCTTGTTAGTAAGTAAAACAGGAAATTATGAGGCAGATGTTGGATGTTTGCTCCTGGAGGTGAATCATTTAGCTCTGGCTGCGCAGACGGTCGTGTGGGAGGGACCGAGCGCATCCGCGGCCTCACCTGAACCCGGCTGTGTGACACGCGGCTGATCAGGGCCCGCACCCGGTCCAGCTCCCCGTGGAGGCCCTGGGCGGCGGCCCTCGCGTCCCGCCGCTGCTCCTGCAGCTGCCTGCGGAGGGCGTCCTGGGCCTGGGCCAGCGCCAGCAGCTCGGCGCTCAGCTCCTCGCTCTGGGCCACTTCCTTGTTGTGAGCCTCGGCCAGGGCCCGGTGTCTGTTCCTCAGCGAGGCGAACTCCCCCGCCAGGTCCTGGCCGCTCCTCTCGCCGACCTTCAGACGAGCCTCCGCCGCCTGAAGTTCCCTGGAAAACCTGTCTCTCTCCACTTCAAGTTCACTAGTCACACCTTCTAGGTTCAGTATCTGACAGAGAAAGGGAAATACAGCACAGAGTTCATGATAACATGGTAGGGATTCATTGACAGTATAATATTTATAAGATGAAAGATGAGATTATTAGCATCTATTGAGAACTCGCCTTGTTTTTCAGCTCAAATGTCTCTTCTTCAAACTGTTCTCTCATCTTGTTAGTCTGAATTTTCTCCTCAACAAGCTCTTTGGAAATCTGAAAGACAAGGAAAGCACATGTGATGCGTGAGGCGACACAGGATATTCCACCTTGAACTCTACCTTCAGCTTCTCCTCCTCGCTCTGCACCAGCCTGCAGGACAGGTCTGCGTTGGAGCCGGCCAAGTGGCCCAGTCTGCTTTCCAGGGAGCCCACTTTGATGAACAGACGCTCATTTTTGTCACGCAGCTGCAGCTAAGGTGAAGAGGTTCTAGGAATGAAAACAGTTCAGCTTGATTTGAGACGATTGGTCGTACTTACGTTCTCCTCTGTCGCAGCTTGAAGTCGCTTCTGGAGTTCATTTGAAGTTAGTTGCTGGTCCTGTGTGTTCATGGTTATTCAGAGTGGCTGTTGGAATTAACCTGTTCACTGTTTCCATCAACAATATGTTGCCAGGGTGTCACACCAGCACTCTGTCATTTAATACTTGAAGGGCAGCATCATTAACCTTTAGCACTAACTCCACACAGCCCAACTTTATTTGGTTGTTCAAGTGTTCAGTAACAAGACGCCCGTGTGTGTTTATTATCTGAATACAACATTAATTTTTCAAAGGATGAAACATTGGAGTCAGGGTCTCTGCTTTCTGGGATTCAATTGAGAAATGTCACAGGCCACAGCGCCCACTTGTGGACACGCCTGTAATAAAACTGGACGATGGTGGCCATGTTCTTCAGTAGCTTTGATATACATTTACTTTATTTCAGGCCTTTAGAAATCATATTAAAACATTAAGGCTCAAAAGGAATAAAGTGAAATTTAAATGCAAAACACTTTATTATAGAAACTGTACAATGCAAATGCAACAATGCACCATGATGATGCAAAACATTTATTCACAATATTGTATGGATATATGGAAAGTGTCTAAAAAATGGCTGCATAATACTTTCGACAGATACATTTGGACAGTGAGCTTTACAAATAATACAATAGTTGCAAAATATAAATTGTACCAAACTGCCAAATTGCACATTCAGATCCAGATGTAACGTACCAATCCAGTGGAAGGCATCGGTTTTTAAGTCTATGATTTATTGGTTTTAACAAAAAAGCTGCATTATGCAACGAAACAAGGCTCATTTATCTGAAAAATTCAATTATATATAATTCTAGCTCTAGACAGAAAGGACAAACTAGAGTTCTAGAGCTTGATCCTCTAGTTTTGATTTTGTTCCTTGAGCCTTTATTTTGAATACCATTTTTTTAAATCATATTTTAAATTTGGTTTTGTTGTTCTGGACAAAACCAGCTGCACAGTCACTTACGGTCTTTTTTCTGTTCGAAAAACTAAAAATCCATATGTTGAGACTCAGTTAAGATATATTTAAGTCTTCCTCCACCTCATCATCCTCTTTCACAGTGTGTTGAGGGTCCCCATGATCCATCTGCAGACCCATTTCTTTTTGCAGAATCTCCAGGCTGGTCTGGTTAATGTAGTAGCGAACGTTCTGCGTTGGCAAAAGCTTCTGCAGCTCCTCCAGTTTGTGGTAGGCCTAGACAGAGAACGACAGGGGGCTCAGTCTTCAGAGGCTCACTAGGACGTAGCATCACACTGCCCTTTGATTTTAACAATTAAAGTACAGAAACGTGTAAGAAAAAGATATTTACCAATTGGTAGTTGCCTTGCTGACAATAGTGCTCCACCAGGAAACTATATGCGTCCCCAACCCTGACAGCAGGGTCCAGATCAGGCTCCTCCAGGAGGGTTTCACATAACCGCACCGCCTCAACAGCATCCTCCACATACAATCTGCAGACAAATGAGAAAGGCTCAAAACCTCATGTAGAATACAGGTAAACCAAGTCTGGACCAAAAAAAGGATCGTGAAAAGACCAGATATGAACAAACCTGCGTGCATTTACAAACTTCTTGATCAGGGTGATCTTATGCTGCAGGTTAGCCAGCCTCACTTCCTGTTGTCCACTAGAAGAATCTTTTGCTTTTGAAAGGCATTTGGCAGCCTCAGTTAAAGCATCCAGAGCTTTTTCATAGTTTTGGTAATCATCAATCTCCACCTTAGTGAAAAAATATGTATTGTTAAATTTGTTTCCTCACACAGTCATCTACAAAGTAAAAGAAAGTCAACAAACAGCATTTTCCTCTTTATTAGTAAAAGGCAATGGGAAATACATAATATTTGAACAGTTTATAACAAAACAGTCTAATAACAATGTTCAATACCAATTTGAGACTTTTGTCCTAAAACATCTTTCTGGTCAGTTAATGAAAAGACAGGTTCCATCACCACAACTGAGTTTTGTGTTTGGCGTGCTTACCTGAGCACAGGCTTCATAGAAGCCAGCCAGCAGGTCCGGTGCTCGGCCTTTAGTGTAGAAACCAATGATCGTCTTCAGGATCTCTGCATTGTCCCGCCAGTCCAAAGACTGGAGGTAGTTGGCAGCCATGATATAAAGCTCCCTCTGACGGCAAACAGTTGCAAAGAATATGATTTTGTCTGTGTCGCCCGACTTGAGGAGCGCCCTCATTGCCTGTTAAAAATTCACACCAGCATTATTAAAATCACATTTTTAAACATGACCTTTTTCATATGCAGGGAATGCACATTTTTCTTCTTCCAAACCATATTTTTACCTTGGGCTTGTTGCCCGCCTGAGTGTATTTCTTGGTGGCCAGGTGGTAATTGCCCTGACGCATACAGCAGTCAGCTATCCTCTCCAGCAGCTCCTTGCAGACCTCTTCAGACAAATCTTTGGACTCAGTTACACTCATTCTGTCTGCTAGTTCCTCTGTGATAGTCAGGTTCTGAGTCACGCACAGCTCCAAGGCTTGATGATACTGGGCACACATGCATGCATGAAGGTAACAACTTGCATAAATCATGTTCAGTATAAACAGCTATTTCCACTAGTAGTTACCTTTTTAGCTGCCACCAGCATCTCTACAGCCTTTTCATACTGGGCATGTGTGATGAAGAAGTCAGAGCAGCGAGCCAGAAGAGCTGGGTCAGAGTTTTCGTTTAGATCCTCTGCAATCAGCTGAAGTGCAGATAACTGTTGAGTGGCGAAGGCCAACTCTAAAGCTTTGGAGAAGTAACCAGCCTAAATGGAAGGATAATAAAATAAACACATTGTTGAACGGCTGAACGTGTTCCTGCTATGCCTGAATAAGGGAAGAGCTGATTTTAATAGTCGTATGCTGCGAGGCTGCCCCCTTGTGGAATGATCTAAACATAACTGCACTTGATCAGATCAGACCTTGTGGTAAAGTGCCACAGCTCGGTCCATATGCGTGCCTTTCTCTTCATAGTAACAGGCGGCCTCCATCATGTCCTCTGGGTTACTGAGCAGAGCCAGGTTCATCAGCTGGTCATCTAGACCATTCTCCTGCAAACACAGAATTGATCTAAGTCACTCCGCAGTAACAATAAATAAACTAAACCTAAGCATTTTATTCAATTGATTAATAAAACACTGAAAAAAAAAATATAACTTGTTTTTATTACTTTTACCTGCTTCTGGCTACTGGCTCAGTGACCTTACCTTACACAGTCGTATGGCATTGTTGTAGGCCTGGGCTCGTGTGTAGAAGTGTACAGCTTGTCTGATATCGTCGTGACCCTCGTAGTGTCTGGCCAGGTGATATGATGATGCTCTGTCTCCTGTGTCATTGGCGATCTCTGATGCCTGGCATATGAGTACATTTATTAAACATTTGTGATGAATAAGATCAAAACAAGAGCAAACTCTATATACTTATCATTATTACATTAATATACATGTAATATTGCTCATGTGTACCTTTTGAATGTTCCCCATGTAACAGTAGACTCGAACTAGGGACAGATAATCCTGAGCACGTTCATAGAATTTCAGTGCTGAATCCATGTCTGACTGGCTCTCCAGGTACTGGGCCCACCATTTATAGATGTTCCTAGATTGATTAGATAACATGCATTTTGATGCCTAAAAAGAGACATTAGCAGCTCTTCCATAAGTAACATAAACATAAAGGGAACTAAAGACTTACTTGTCTTTCATTTTATCAACATATATCTTTAGAGATGTTGTGTCATCCTGGAGCAATCTGGGTACTTCTGCTCTGTGTGTGTCCGACTGCTCATAACTGAAAAAGAAAAACTGATACCACACTGTTTCCATTGCACTGAAGAAAAAGACAAATACGATAAGCCACTATGATTACAAACATATGTATTAATAATATAAAGTCTCACTATAAGATGGCCATGTTCTTGTCCCCCATGGACTCCAGGTATTTGGCATAGCTGTAGTAGGTGGTGCGCAGGTGGATGCGATCGTGGAGTTCAGCTGTCTCCAGAGCCTGCTGCCACTGGCCAGAAGCCTGGTAGAAACTGTTCAGCAGGTCATAGCGCTGACAGCTCTTGTACAACTTCTCTGCGTCTTCCTGTTAAAAGGCAGGAAAGGATCATGGAAAAGTGAATGCTTTTAGTTTGGAAAATCCCGTGGTCATTGTGAGGTGAAGTGCTTAAATCTAAAAAGAGGACACGCTCTTAGAAGGAAAACGATCTTCTAAATGGATGCTATGAACTAAAATACTAACTAATTCCAACTTTAAACAAAGAAAAACTCCTAAAAACGTGTTGTATGTGTGCGTGTGTGTGTGTGTTTAATCCACCATGTTGGCTCTAATAAACCTTACCAGCATACCGAGCTGAATGGCCAGCATCGCCACTTGGGCCTCTGGCTCAGGCTCAGCCTCCGCCTCCTTCAGTGCTTTTGCTGCCCTGGCGTTTCCCATATTCCCAAGGCACACACGTGCCACATCCAGCCGACGGGTCTTCACACACATCCGTGCCATGTTTTCCCAAACGGCTTTACTAAAGACAAAAAAGGAGAGTGACGTGTGGCCACCTGTGCTGGTATTTTATTTTTTTACAGTATATAATAATACAGTAGTGAAGTTCATGTACAGTATGTAAATGTCAAATAATAATAAATTAGCATATTGAGTTAAGGCAATACAATAGATTAGTATTTATATTTTGGCCATAATAACTGTAGAAATGTCCTTTGTTTGCTCAACATTTGTCAACACTATGAAGCATAACCATACAAGAATGTGATCCTGACCTTTACTCTGAGCGAGGCATGTTTTTAAATCCCTGTCTTTCCTTTTTTTTCTCTTTGTCTTGCTGACGTAAAACCGACCCCTCGGTGCCTTTTTTTTTTCTTTGCCTCATTTCCAAATTTAAGATTCCATAGCCATCTGGTCTCTATTTGTGTCTCCTCCCTTCTCGTTTCTTTAGCTGATACAGATGTGGGGTGTTTATTAAAGTTAGGCAACAGGAAATACCCGAAATCTTTAGGGGCCCTGCTATAAGAGGAAGAACAAACACAGAGCGAGAGAAATAGAAAGAGTCGCAACAGTCAGCCAAGACTCCGCTCTATATGGTCACAAAAGAGTCAAAAGAAGGAGTGAAATGCTGTAAAATAGCCCAAAAAGTTGAGTCTCCAGCTCACACCGCGGCAAGATCTAGAGAGCCAGAAAAGGAAAGACAAGAGAAGGAACAGGTCTACATTTGGACTCGCTTCCCATCCTCGTTTCCTCTCAGGAAACACATCCTGTTGCTGGCGGACTGTAGCAGCCAATATGTTTGTTGTACATGAGAGAGAGGACATTAGCAAACGCCCCCTGGGCTCCAGACAAAGGAATACACAACAGTGACGTCCAAAAGGGGGTCTTTGGGACGCTTTCTCACATAAGCACAGACACACACACCTAAAATCATCATGAGGGAGGGAGCTGCCTGGTTAATGCTTGATACAGCCGCACACTGATGTCTGGGACTATGACAAGCAGCAACTCCTCAAATTTCAACTCTGACCTTAAGGATTGCAGCGAAACAGTGAGTGAGGGAGAGAGGGACACAAAAGCAGAGGGAGGTGGGCTGGAGGTCGTCTTGTTTTAGTCAGGCAGGGAGGGCTAGCCTAGTTTAGAGACAGCCTTGGTATGCTTTAGCCAAGCCACCTACGCACCATCGATCAATGCTGTCTGGAGAATGTCTGCTGTATTTGCATCTGTCCTTTTATGAAGACGAGGTAAAGCAACTCAACAGGAGAGAGATATTGGACTGCCTGCTCAGAGAATCCAGCTCCACATGCAGAAGTCAGACTCGGAAAGCACAGGGCAAAGAAGGTAAAGTGAAACGGGACAAAAGTGAGCAAGGAGCAAGATTCCAGTAGTTGAGCTGCAGTCAGACGGAGCCAGTGGAATGGACCTAGGTGCCAGCTGGATTAATCCCCACGTGCCTGCAGTGCTGTCTGAGGAGGAGGGCTGAGGACTCCTGCAGCAACAGCCAACTCCTGAATGAGGATGAATGGAGATGTTCTTTAGCTAGGTTTCAAAAAGCACCTGCCAAATCCACCCCGAGTGAGCCGGGACTCCGCAAAGTCCACAGCCGACGGAGGTGGAGAGGAGCCAGGGGGTCCGGGGCACTAGCAGTGCCGCTGCCCCAGACGAGCGGCGTGGGAGCACGCAGGACAGCGACAGCGACAGCGACAGCGAACGGGGGTCGGGAAGGGGAGAGGTGGCGGGCGGGGGGCGCCGCATGGCCGTGCAGAGGCTGGTGGCTGCGGCGGTGGCAGTGGCCCTGCTGTCCCTGGTCGTCAACAATGTCGCTGCCTTCACGCCCAGCTGGGTCCTGCAAAGTCTGGAGAACGGACGCAGGCGGAGTGTGGGGCTGTGGAGGATGTGCCCGCCTGGTGAAGTAGGTGCACAGAAGCAGTGTGAATCCATTGGATGGGGCTCTGATTACGCAGGGCACCAAGAATCCCGCAGCACCGTCAAATGTAAGTTTTTACATTTTTAAGTGAATTCGCACCACATGCATTTAATGCATTTAATTTTTCTGCATTATCTTTGTGCATTCCTAATGTTTGTTGGTAAGCAGCTTGCCAAATGTTTAAACTGTCAGAATGAGCTAGTGGCAAAAGGGTTGTGGATGGGTGTTTACGCTTCACTAACAGTGAGTGAGCTCCATTGAGAAACTTCCATTGAAGAACAAATCTGGGAAGTGCTTAAAGTCCACTCAGCAGCTTTACTGGGCACAAGGGGCAGGTCTGCGTCGTTATGTCAGACACGGCCGCGGTAAAACACCCATCATGCCAGCGGCATTTTGTCCCTAGATCACAGGACACGAGCCATAACACAGCCTCTCTTCTGGTCCTTCAAGTGCAGTTTGACATGATGCGAGCATGCAACCTGATGGCAACCGTGGCCCTGACTGCCGGTCAGCTGATCTTCCTCCTTGGCCTGCTGGAGCTGCCTTTCATCACCCAGGAATCCCAGTGGTGGGAGGAGGCCATCGCCGCACTCTTTCAATTAGCCAGTGAGTATCAAAGTCGGCGCCGGCGCCTTGTGTAATCTCTCTTGTCCCTTCTGATGACGATGCTTGCGGTTAAATTGTAAACACATTATATCATTCTGTCATAAAAAACTAAACCGAACAGGGGAAAACCAGATATATAAAAAAACATCCAAGGGGGGATGAGGGACAGGATTTGGCGTTGTCATGGTAACAACTCTCCTCCTCTACACCCAGCACCCACAGACCCATCCCACTGTGCCACTTTTAGAGTAGCCTATCCTGGTCTGTGCCAAGTTCGCTGTGGTACGTGGTACCATGGCAGCGTGAGGGGAATCTGCTGTAGGGCTAAATTTAGTCCAAATCCAGAATCCATAGGCCATAGCTACAGAGACTCAGGGAGCGACTTTTGGGCGCCAGGATATCCCTGCTCAGGACGAGGAAATGTCTGTGACTACCTGTTATGCGAAGCCGCGAGCTGAAGAAGGAAAAAGCGGGGAGGGGGAATGGACGGGAGAGACAGTTTCGACTGTAACTATGTTTGTTTGAGCACTGGCAGGAGGGGCTCTGCGCATGCAGCTTTGTGTATGGCAAGTGTGTGTGTGTGCGTGTAGTGATTGTGTGTTTATACTGTGTTTTGGTGGAGAGCACGTCCTGTGGTACACACAACAGCAGGGTGGGAACTGAGGCTGTCTAGATAAACGGGACTGGCTTTTATGTCCAAGAGCAGCAGCACATAAGAATCTCTTTATCGTTAGCATCTCTGGCGCGCAGTGATGAAAGGAGTAGGACCCTCCCAAAGTTACTGTGTAGACCACAAGTCATACCTCAGTAACCGCAAACACTAAGTGGTTATTAATTACAAAGGCAAAACAAGCACGTTTCCCATTCCACAAATCAGTAGCTCTAAAATAGGGTACAGACATTTATACAGTATTTAACCCAGCCAATAACAATCTAACATAATATGCTACCAGACGCTGACGGCGGTAACAATATCAAAGTAACAGCGATGCCTGGAAGTTTTAGTCCATGGAAAACTGATGGTTAAGAATCTACTCTGTGAGCTCGATTCCATTAATGGTCAACAAGCTACTGAGTAAGATGAATGCAAATGGGATGTTCTCAGCCAGAAATAGACCTGCTCAGAAAAGTATTACCAAAACAGTAAAACGGATATGACTTATATTTGGCATCCTGTGCAGTTTGAATTACTCAAGAGAAACAATGAGCCTTTTTATTCTTAAAATATTTATTTAATTCCTAATGTAAACTGTATTATTATCTTAGATGTGCAAACATTTTGTTATATTTGGTTGAAGGTTCAGGAATTGCCACAGGTTCAAATAGCAAGAATGTGGTGGTGAAGAGGAAAGTCATCTGAGAGATATTGGGTCTGGGAGGGAGAAAACTCAAGGGCGTTGGCAATTACTTTAAATGCACAATATGAACCAGCAGTCCCTAGTTTTAGTTTTGTTTTTAATTAGATTAAACCACTATATCAAAGTATGACCTAAGGCTGTTACAGCCTGACTTCCTTCAAAAGGAATTAATTAAAGCCAAATATTTTAGTTAATACTGCACAAACATATGAAGCTGACCTCATTATTCAGATTCAAGTGAACAGACTAGACATATTTGTTGTAGTTCCACTAGTCAATAACCCACTCTGCATTCCTGCGTTGGACCTCCCACACTGAGTCAGTGAATGGGCTTCAGCTCTGAATGAATGGAGGTATTTTCTCTCATCACTCTCTTTCTCAGGAATGTTTTCATTTTCAGTTGTGCCAAAATACCCAGCTATTGCAAGCAGAGTGTGGAAAAAAACAATGTGCAGCGCCATTCATTGATATCGCAGCATATCTTAGCCTACACAGACAACTCTGTACCGTATTTTCTGAATGGAGATACGGTAGAGCTAAGATGTCAAATGTCACACAGTAGCTGTAGGTCATGTTGCTCGGTGCCTCCGTATTTCTTTTAGGGACTGACAATGTGGGTTCAGCTGATCTGTCAAATCTGGCTCACACAGATGTTTTCCCAGAAGTCTGTGGCTGAAGCGATCCTTAGAAAAAAAACTGGGAATTAAGGCTTGAGCAACAGACTAGTCATTCTAATCAACATTTTGCCCATTTAGCCAGAATAAAAACAAACCACCTACGTTATTCCCAAGACCTGTGCTTCAGATAAGAATCTTCTCCGTGACGGCTCATGTCAGATGACCAGCAAATATATTGACCTCAGATTTTAGGGTGTGGGGAGCAGAGAAGGAAGGAAGGATGGAAAGAAGAAGAGGAAGGAAGTTTGAGAGATAGGTCTGTGCCAAAAACAGTGGTTCACACAGCCCACCCAGGCTGGAACCTGGACAGGGGGCTGCATTTTCATGAATAAGGAGCCAGTCAGATTAAACATGAACAGGCTGAGCAAACAGTGGCATTCTTATCCATACACACGGCTGCAGACCGGCAGTGATACACAGACACAATTACCCACATCCTCACGTACAACAATGACAGCCATCTTTCTCTAGAAGCAGACAAAGAAATAGAAATGGATTCCCACCCTTGGTGCCGATGACTGCTTAAGGAAATGGACTGATTCATGTCTAAAGCACCAACAATCCTATTTCCAGTGATTATTTTTGGTGCCTGTATTTATTTTACTTTGCATTGGCCAAGATTTTAGATGTGTATTATTGTTTTACTATTGACTATTATTATAATAATATCAGCACACTGAATGTGGAACATGTGAGGCCGATGCAGGGATACTTAGATCCTACTCACCTCTGATACTAAAAGCTGTTGGTTATGTGGAAACTGAATAACCTTCCACTACAAAAAAACTAAATGTCAAGAAATAGCACAGAATTGGGGACTGAGACATATCAGAGGCTATTCAGAGGTGAACCGTACTGTAATCTAGCTCTAGGTGAGAACTTTGTTCTAGAAACCTCTGGGGTTTCACATACTGTAGGAGGAAACAAATTTTACTATTCAAAGAACCACTGCTGAACTTAATACAAAGCTACAAAGATTGATGTATGATAGAAGTATGTGGGAAAAATATTTTTTTATATTTTATATTAGTGTCACCACACACTCAATTCAGTTTTCACTGATGGTGCCTTTTCCCTCTGTGCTTCCCAGGTTTTGTGCTGTTGATCGGACTTGTGACCTTTTACAGGATTGGACCCAACACGCAGCTGGCCTACTCCTGCTACTTGGACATCACTGCTTGCCTGCTGGCCACGGTTGCTGCGACCTTGCTTATCTGGAACATTTTACACCGTCGTGACGACCGTCTCGCGCCTCGAGTTATTATCATCAGCAGCTCGCTATCATCACCTTTACACTCACGAACAAATAACGACTACGTCGAGTCACCTTGCTGAGCCATGGAACCTCACAGGCCAAGTAACGCAGTACATCGATAATACTGTGCTGTTGAATATTCACACCAGGTGCTTATGACGTTGCTAGGCAAGAAGGACACTCTTGTTGCTCTACAATGGCTGGTCTAATATATGCCTGCAATTGTATTTCACAATTTCTCCTACTATAAACAAGGAAGTGATCAGTATTTTAAAGCTTAGAACATAAAAGTCATAGAAGTCATAGAAGCTTCTATAAAATAGGTCTAATGCTCTATTTTTTTATGGTGGGCTGAGCTAACTAGTAGATAAATATAGAATTTGGACTGGGAATCTTTGAAACATCCTCCTCATGCAACGATCAAGCTGGAACTTGACCTAGTCTTTATATGTGCAAATTAACATTGCTCCTCTATTATTTTTAATTCGAAATTATAAATATTTAAAATATGATAACAGAATACCTCATTTGTTTTGATCCATTTAGAGCTTCCTACAAATATAATCTATAAATACAGTCCATTTTATTGGTATGTTGGAAATTCAAATTCAACATAATCTTCTCCAAATGAATATTATTTTATGAGCCTCTGCCACATATATAATTTTAATCTGAGAAAAGGAAAATAAAAAAAGACAAGTGACCTGCTCATAATGTATGAGACTTGATTTGAATGATGAACTGCATTTTTATAACATACACTTCAGTATTTATATTAGTATTTCATGGCGCTTTCCATATGAAACTCTGCTCGCTTGTGGTACAAACCTGTGTATACGTATTGTATAAATTAATATAATATAGTTTTGTAAAAAGCAGTGCTATCATTAGTAGTAGTAGTATTGTGAACATATCCTTTCCCAAGAACTGTGTGGTGGAGAGTGGTGTCTGTGGATTTCCCACACATAGAAGGGCACATACAATAATAATATATGATGTAAATTCAATAAATCTATTGGTAATGAAATCTGTGCTTGATGTTGATGCTGCTGCTGCTGATCAGAATGCACAATACAGAACCTCACAACGATTTGAAGGTTAGACATATTTTGGTATGTGAGTAGAGTTTTTACTAATATTTCATCACAGATCTCACAAACTTTAAAAAAGTGACGTTCTGATGGTCCACGGCCAGTTTTGATCCATCTCTCTCTGCTTCACCTCCCAACACTTCCTCTAGTTACTGTTGCAAATGGGGAGGTGTACCTTTGAATGCAGTGTGCTGAGCAGAATGCAGAGCACAAGAAAAGGCAGTTAACCCTGCAGCATGACACCTAGAGTCAAGGACAGCATGAATGACAGGAAGGGGCACATTCTGGACGGAATAATGACATTCCAATCTGTATTTGACATGCTGCTTCCAAACTCAGAGGCACTTTCATACTGAAAATACCTGTTAGAATAGGTTACTTTGTACTTCTTCTTCTTCCCTACTTCTTTTAGCCAACCTTAAACCTAACTTTACTAATACACAGAAACCTTAAAATTAGACTCGATGTAATAATCACTAGGCTGTCTGTAACCTATAGTATGTACAGTATAAGAATCCTTTTTTCAAATGACACATCTGTTCTATAGAGACATGTCCCAGAAGACACAGGTTAATGCTGCAGGAAGTATAAGTTCCTGAAGCTGGAGATATGTGGGAATTGAATACAATACCAATCTTTAAAAAACTAAGAAGCAGTAAAAATAACCATGAATGAGTAACTTAGTAAAGCTGTCATCAAGCCTATTAAACTCTCTGGAATATCCGGCCAGTAGGACATGCTTTTCCCATTTGTTATTATTCTTTTCCCATTTGCGTAATGTTTGTACGTGTACAAGCAATATGCTGTCAAAAATTAGACCAAGTGCCCTGAATCACGTATTCTGCTATAGATAACATCAGACCTTTGCTGAAATCACACTTGCGTTTTTCCATGCAACAAACGCACGAACACACAAACAGGAATGGAAGCTCACATCCTTCCAGTGACCTGATTTAATGTCTGCAAGAAAGGAAAGGGCATTCCGTTTGGAGCAGTGGCAAGGAGACCTCATATGTGTGCCTTTGTGTGTGTGTTTACAAAAGCCCCCTCTGAAAAACACCCGCACGCTAACAGACACTAATATATACACACTTAACAGTTCCTTTCCTAAGCAGAGAAACACCAAAAATTCCTCAATTATGTCCCGCATTTAAAATCTATTTCTATTTATAATCTATTGTGCTTATTAAACAAATAAAAGTTTGGAAGTTGATCCATCTAATTTGATCAGAAAACCTACATTTAAATTAAATCTAATATATGCATTCATTCACTGACAAATGTTGAGTATACATTATTTATTAATGACATGTGTGTGGCATTTGTGTTACATGGTGTTAAGATGCTATAGACATATTGGTGCCATACCTCTTAATGAGCTTGATGGACTTGAAGGCTTCATCCATATCGCCGATAGTCAAGTAGAAGCTGAAGTTGAGCATAGCATCGCGAGTGCTCGTCTCACAGTTCTCCAAGCCCACAAAGTCCCTGAGAGCTCGCCTGGACACCATATGGGGGGGCTGGGCAGGTGCCCCTCTGGAAGGCTCTTCTCTCTCCCCGGGCTGGGGAGGATCAGAATATGTTATCCACGCAGGCAACAAAATGATTCAGAGACAGATATAATAATAATTTACTAATGTTAAATGCAAGTTCCTCGTGAAAACATATGCAACAGGGAAGGGGTAGGAGCCGGAGCAATCCAAGCATTAACAGCATTACAGAAAGGTGAATTAGGAACCAGACACACACTAGTGAGCTTGAGATACTTCAAGGATGCGCTTGTGCTGCTGGTTTTGAGTTTTCTGTTTTAATGCAGCGCAAGGCAAACACAATCACAGTTAGTGATACTGTGGGCGGGAGTCAGGACACTGAAGCTTTCTGAATGGACTACACTGTAAACTTACTTCAGGTTGAAAGACACCACCCCTCCGAAATAATATCTGGGGTGTTTTAGACCAAACACACAGAGTTTGACATATGAATGGGTATAATATGTTGCAGAAGAAGAAATTTAGGTCCACAAATGAGGGGACAATCCACATATGCTACTTGAGAACCCTCTCACTGAGCAAAAAATATTTAGATGGAACTTCGTTTTCTATCCTCACCTTACAACTGAAATAATAGAAAGGCACATCAAGAGCAAGAAGAGCTTGCAGGCCTGCAGGTTTGGCATAACAGTCCTGTAGGAGAAGCCCGTGCTCCTGTGTGCAGAAAAGTGTCACCACTGACACGTTCACCTAAACAGAAGCAAGTAAACATTAATTTACATTAGGTTTATTATGTTCATTTAACAGGCAACAAGTCTCTGACAGCATATATAAGAGACTGTGTGTCTCTTGGTTATACATAGTATATGTTAAAGTTTCTGTGCTTATATAGCTGTACAGGACTCAACAGCAGTCCTTACCGTATCCAAGTGACTAATGGATGTTGACTCAGAGCTGATTGGTACCGTCTCACAAACAAAAAGGCGAGGTTCACTCTCATCCCAGAAGTGAGAAACAGGGCATCGGCCATCGAGCTCTGTCCCCTGAAACTGTGGTCTGCAACACAAAAGGATTGGGAACATCAATACTGAAAGAGAGGGGAACATATTTAAAGTAAAAATATATCACCTTTCACTTTCTTCTGGCTGTAGGATGCCACTGGATGGTCTGCCAGTAAAGAAGTCAAAGTGTGTCACAGTATCCATCTCCACATCATAAAAGTATACTTTATGATCAGGTCTTCCATTAACCTGAAAGGAAAAAATATTGATACAAAATAAACTGTAAACAAAACCCATAAAATTCTTGAACAAGTTTTTTAAAATGTAGAGTGTGACAGCTGTATGCTCTTCATTCACCTGAGAGATTAGGATGCTGACATGGCTGCCATTGGCGTTGCACTTGACCGACCTCAAGGCTCCTAAATTGGCAATCTCTTCAGTCATGCTTTTAGCACTGCAGTGAGCTTTGGCATCTCTATAAAGACATACAATAACACTGTTTTACAAGCGAGCGAACAGACTCTTAGCCTAACCGGAGCCTGTTTGGCTTCTATGTTTGCCTTTTTAATTGAAGGAACATCCCCAGTGACACTATACCTTCGGGACAGGTCGAAGACTCTGATATGAGCCGTGTCTGTGCCCACAACCAGGTAAGACTGACACACACTGAGTAGCACAGGGTTGCCCTCTGTCTTGGAGAAAGTCAGCAGTTGCTTCACAGTGCCCTAAAGCAAAGACAGGAAGAAAAAAATGTATATATAAACCAAATTCATGATGAAACTTTAATCGTTTCTCCAGTTTTTCAGTGACTAATTAAAAGGTGGACAAACAAACCTGTGGCGTACGGATCTGTACCCTGTTAGGTTCCACAGTGTACAGGTTCTCACCATGTACAGCTACTACGTGGGAGTCACAGGTAAACGAGCCTGGGAATTTTGAGGAGGTAAAACAAAAGACAAAAAAAGGTTAAGAAGGAAGAGGTTAACATGGACAGTGTTGCATATGTTGAGTAGGTTTTCAGCATGGTTACCTGTAATCCTAAAACCTGTGCCTGAAAGCTCATACACAGTGACCTGCTTGCCACTCCATACTGTCACTGTGTCCTGTTGGTATTATACACACCTATTTAACATAAACTTATACTCAGAACTACCAATGACACATCATGCACTTCTAAACTCTGCATGTACCTTGGTAGCACAGACGCCCTTGATCTGCATGTCAGACTGAAGAACAGATTGTGCTCCTGTCGCAAAGTGAGTGATGCTGAGCTGCGTTGGTGTAAGCTGCACTGCTGCCACCTGCTGGCTGAAGTGTGCACACATCACATGCTCACACAGGATCAGCACAGTGTTTGAGTTGTTTGCCGCCAGCAGATTCAGACTGGAACCCCACTGGAAGAAAAGATCTTAGTTACTATTCCCAATAGAATGCAACGCATTATTTAATAGCAACATCGCTACTGTATTTCAAGCATGTGGCCAATAATGATTTAGCAGAGGTTAGTAAAGATGGTCCAGACACTACCTGCAACTGAGTGACATGTCCCTCTATTTCAGTGGGGGTCTGTAGCTTCCACTGGGCCTTGCTGTCACCTCTACTACCTGGCTGCATCACCATCCTCCACAATGCTATGCGCCCATGGCTGGTGCCAGCTGCCAGGATTTCTAGGAAGGTAACAATGACATAGACACATCATCAGTAAGAAATTCTGCATATAATGTAAATAAATAAATACCTGTAAAATTTCACTATGAATCTAATATTTTCCTTTACCCTTTCCAGCACAGTATGATACACAGTTTATCGTCTCTCCTCGCTCAAAACCCAGAGACTCGTCCAGTGACAAAACATAGTTGTCATCTTGATGCAGGTCCCATAGCCTATGTAAGAAAGCACAGGAACAGAACGTTGCTCAGGTTCAAATGGGTGTGTATGTGTGTCCCAACACCATGTATACACATACACACCTTATAATTTGTTCTCCTGCTGCAGTGATGAGGAGGCTGTCTGTCCACACAATGTCTACATTTTGTCCACTCCTGCTGCTCAACTTCACCTGACGTGACAAAATGGTTACATACATATAAAATGTTTAAATACACATAATAAACTGCTGTTTAGGAAACTCTAACATTAAGCATAGCATTAACATTTTCTTTGTTCTAAAAGTTTAAAATGTAAAAAAATACTGAGTTTCAGTGAGACATTTATGAGCTTTCAGATATTTTTCATGAATAAAACGTGGCTCACAGTTCCCCTTGTGACTTATAAGTATTTTAATACTTAGAAGAAACTGTATCTTTGATGATTTTAGTATGCTGTACCTTCATGAATTCCTGGGCTCCTCCCTCAGGCCCCAGACTGTACTGTGACAGCATCAGGGTTTCTGTGATCACAATCAGGGTCTCTCTCTTTTCAAGGTAGAAGAGCTTCTTGATTGCGCCTTCCACACTAAGAAGTGTGCTTGTCTTACACTGCTCATCCACACTGTGGACCTTTCCTAATTCAGGTGCACAGGTTATAAATTAAAAAAGTAAGGTATGTATTACTTATATAATTTATATATAATCATTGCACGATTTTATGTTAATATTTTAAATGTAGTATTATAAGTGTTAGAACTTATCTTTCCTATTTTAGGTTACAATTTAAAAAAGACTGCAAAATCTAATAACATAGTCATTGACAAAGGTGAAATAGAAAGCTCAAACAACAAAACAAGTACCATCTGCTGTGCTGACATAGAACGCAAGCCCCTCCTGTGGGCCCATCTTGAGAGGAGCTCCCTTCCAGCTAAACATGTCCAGAGCACTCTCATCGCCGCTCACAGATGCCCGAGCCAGCATAGCCACATCACTACAACAAAGTTAGAGCACACTATCAGCAATATAGCATTCAAATCAAGTCAACGAAGCTACACTACATTTTAATTATAATTCCATCACCAAGAACCTACAAAGATAAGCAAGTACTTACTCCCCAGGTATGGCAGGTTTGAAGATGCAGCAAGTTAATGTTTTGTTGTATTCATGCTTTGCCAGATGGTTTCCTTGAAGTCTCCCTCTTGCATCTACCTTCCATACTGCTAGAGTTCCAGTCTGTCAATAAAAGCAGGATAACAAGAACAATGGTTAATAAAATGACTCTATCTACAGTATGCCATATGCCATCATCAAAACCTGCAAACTGCATTGTGTAAACAAACTCTGCCCTAAAAAAATGTATGCTCATCAATGATAGGGATCAGACCAACCAGCACATTAATGAGTTACACCTTCACCATATGTATTAGAGTGCCTGTATGTATACGTACCAGATCACCTGTTACCAAGCGGCTGCCTGAACTGCTCCACTCCAGGAGCGTGATGGAAGCTGTATGCGTGCTGGGGAGGACAGTTAGATCTCCAGAGGGGTGTGTCATTAGCACTACCTCGCCGTTCTCCCAGCCTAATGCCAACACGGGCTTTGTAGGATGCCAGCGCAGCACTGTGGGCTGGTGAGGGCGTTCTAGATGGCAGTTCTCCACATACTCTCCCTGTAAGACGACACAAATATGTCTTGTACTTGTAATATAACAGTATCTTATTAATTTTAATAAGATATGGGAAATGAGTCATCATCTGCGATTCACAGACTTTACCTGCTGCAGGTAAAGGTCTAGAATTCCTCCAGAGCCAGCTCTGCTTGAAGCCACAGCCAGGACAGGGAGAGCCGAGTGCCAACATAACTGAGAGGGCACATCGCTGCTTTCAGGGGCTTCGATACGGTGGTCAAAATACACCGCCATGTCCCCGGAGCTCCTATCTGGATAGGAACTAAGAAATGGGACATGGGTTAAATTCACAACATTGCACGTGGCGACTGATTTGTGATTGTAGTTTCTATTTCACGTGTCCTACTCGTTGTTTACATCTCTCTGCTGTCGTTTACTGTAACTGATGTAGCGGCGTGGCTAATTCAGATATCACCAACTAGTTGACTACACAGTATACTCTCAAATAGCATCCACTGATTCATCCACTGATACACTTTTAAATGCAGTTGTCCTACCTACCTCTGGTTCACCAATGGAGCAGGACAGTCAGTGCTGGGTCTAATCAAGCGATGAATGGACAATAAGAATGATAGCTTTGACTGCTAGCATTATCGCAAGTAGCTTTATTTTACAAATTATTGAAGCTAACGTTGAATTAGCTTTAGCCGCTATTAGCTAACCTAGCCAAAGTTAGCGTCGTCTGCAGGTCCTCGCTACTCTAGAACGTAGTAAACCATTCCGTTAAATTATTTAAATACCTATACCTATTTAAATACCGCTGTAGTTTTCCTCGGTTGAGTGGTGACGTTACTGTTTAATGACGAAAATTCTCAGAACAGCGACCGCAACTTCTAGCTTCCAGTGTGGGCATAAAGCGTCTCTCCTAGTTGCCCCTGACAACCTAGAAGGTCGGACAGGAGGCGGAGTTACGGAAAACAACGAATGCAACCGAAACAAAATGACACCGAGTGTTTTTTTTAAATCAGCATTAACCTTATACCAGAAGTAAGTCAAGTTCAAGTCTGTGTTGACCCTTACGGTAATTAAATTTTACCTCAATTTAATAATATTTTTTATAGATGCTTTTATAGTTACTTTGCATAAGCAGTTCATAGAATGTGTTTACTGTAGTTATACCTGACAGACGAACAATCACAATCACTTCATATCCATAAGATAAATAAAACCACAAAACATTTGTTCATAGCCACAGCTAATAACGACCAGAGAAAACTGTTTTAAGTGATTTAATTAATCTTTTCAAAAAACAAATCAGTATAGGTTGAGTTCTATTATTTGGTATGTGGAGTGTGCATCAATCCGAGTCCAGGATGTCCTTTGCAAAAAAACAGATTGCCAGTACAGGAAATAGATTTGAAAGGATATCCTCATACCAGACATTTTACTGTAGGCTAAAATGTTTGTCCAGAAATTAATAATTGTATCATATGGTTCAAATATGAAAATACGGTATCCCTCATGTTTGTGTTCATGTCTTTACAGGACATCGTTCAGTGTACTCAGTTATCCATGGCTGCCAGTCCAGCCCATCTGCCAGCAGATATCCAGAGCATCATTTCCTCTGACCTCTGTGAGGACCAGTGTATACATGAAAGTCAAGTCCACCCTAGATCACAAACACATAGTTTGGTTCAGTGTTCATAGTGACTATGATCTTGACCCCAGACTAGGCGGATCCTGCAGCTGTTTCTTCAAGCTCTTATCCAACAGCACCAGACTCTGTACCGCCAGACTCCGGCAATCTGCATCAGGGTCTCCTTCAGCCACATCTGGACATAACGATAAAGCCACATATTCAGGTGTGTTTATTTATGGTTTAAAAGTGTTCTTTCCATTTCATTTTAGTTATTACAATGTAAAATTAATTTTAGCTTCAGAGGTCTGAAAATATCCAACACATCACAACGCACAACGTGCAGTGCAGGATATCCTGTGCTACGTATCTGCTTCCCAGAAATGTGCTGTATAAGTAATTGAGACAGCACAGTGAAAGAAATATATTCTGCAGGTGCAAGTTTTAGTGCAAGTTTACAAAAAATGTTTCCTTGTTAATCCATTGTTAGTATCTTAAACTATCTATAAACTACTGTAATCAGTTAGTTGTACATTCTACCAGGGAATAAAGTTGTGTCTGTAGCAACAGACCCACAATAAATCCCTGTTTTTCAATGTTGCTGTTCATAAAATCTATGTTTTTAAATCCAGGTTCCATTCATTTCACCTGCCAGCCAAGTTCTGGTCTCAAACAGCTGGTCATCCAGGTCCACCAGCAGGTTTTGACTGGGCATGCTCAAAAAAACGGAGCAGACAGCGAATAGGACGCTTCGTCTCACCATCCTTCAACACAGACATGTTTCAGATTACATCATAGACTGAAATCAGATAAAACATTATGTCCAGATTTTGGTCTGTCTTTCACAGAAAAAAGTTAAACAGTTACACAAATTAATGTTTAGAAGCCAAACATGTTTAGAAGGAGTAATATTTTTTCCTTACGACCAAATATCTGTAACGACTTCACACAGACAAACATTTATATGCATCATACTTACTGGTCTGCATGGTAGCGCACTGCCCACACAAAGTCCAGCAAAGCACAGCCCATCTGTGCAGCTATCTGCAACCAACAAACAGTCATTACAGCATAATAATATATAATGTTCGGCATTAGTTGAATATATTAGTGATAAAGTTTAATGAAGCTGTTCATATAATAAGATCAAAAGAAAATAACAATCATTCCTTTGTTGTTTGTTACAATGTAACAGTTAATATAATGCTCAACAGCTGATTATACCGGAGCATTGACTGCCAGATGCATGAAAAGGCCAAAGGTGTGGATCAACCTGCCGAGAACCAGGTGGTCGCTGCCCAGCAGATCAAACGTCGCCTGAGGTCTAAGAGAAACATTCTACATTTCACCTTTTGTATGCAACATAAATGTACTATTGAGTGAGTGTTGCTTTTAAATGACCATAAAACATACATAACAGAACAAACATTCTTACTTGTCATAATTCCTGAGCAGTGGGAAAAAGAAGTGTCCAGCAACAGGAGCGTAACGGTTTGGTGTGGCCTTAACTGGAGGTTGCGTCACACCCTGAAACAAACTGTCAAATGACTGAGGAGCTCAGGAGCAAGACTTCACTCAGATTGTGACATGGGAGATGAAGGTGTGTATAGTTCAAGTACCTTACTGAGGCGTTTCGTCTTGCTTTGGATTCGCTTTTCTACTACTTGTCGCCAGTGCACAGGGTTGTCACCAGGATATGGAGTCACATCAGTGCAGGCCGCAGGGCAACACAATGGATCGCTCTTTTTCGCGATTGGCTTAGAGAGTTCCTGAGCTGCTGAAGCAAGGACCTGATCCACCAAAAAAAATTATTATTCATAGCAGAGATGATCAAAAGTTAAGAAGCTGCTCTTTCGTTTTTATTCACCTCCAAGATATCGAGCCGCTGGCACAGACTGTAGTTCAGGGAGTAGAACTCGGTGGTTAAATACTGTGTCACCTTTTAAGGAAACATAGCATGTTATGTGGTGACAGACACACACACTGGTGAGAGAAGGCAAAAAGAGCTAAAACTCAAGTGCGATCATACAGGAATACAGTCAGTGACAGCGAGAGCCACCATGGTCGCCTGTCGGAGGAGTCTGAAGCCATTGATGCTGTATTTATCCTCCATGTGTAGAAGCACTTTGGTCATCTTGACACTGATCTAAAAGTTAAAACAAAGGGGGATCATAATGAAGAGTCAATCAATTACCTTTTTAGCATTAAGGTAATTGTTGTGTTGACGTCATACTTCTCTGGCTGCGAAGATGTTCGTCCTCACCAAACTTTCAGCAACTCTCAAACTGAGCTCCACGCGCGCTGCATCCTCCGAGGTCATCAAAGCTGGATGGGTGGACAGACAGGAAGGTGCTTTAAAACAACTGTCAATTTGGGACCTGTGCGCATTGCTTTCAATTTTTTCAAGCCATACTTTCCAGACAGTCTCGAAGGTAGCGGGGTGGGGATGCTTGACAGATCTCTTTATCGTCAGACATGTCGTACGGAGTGAGCTCATCATCACTGCATTCACAGTACACATTAGGGCAATTATCAACTACAGTCATTTCACTTCACACACAAACTGCTTTAAATTCAGTGCTGATGCTTACCTATCTAGGTCAGAGTCTGGATTTGTTGTTAAGGGCTGATCAACTGACTTGTTTTGTGATGATACTGTAGGCGGAGTCACTTCACACACAGAGTCAGCTCTACAGAAGAGGGACACTATCCATTATACACAATATATTGTGACTGGGTGTTGAAGATGCTAGTGTTGCCCACAGCCTCTAGACATACATGTCATGATACAGTACATAGTGGTCCAAAATGGGATTGGTATTCTGTGTAAAATACTTACCCAGGCACAGTCTCAGGCTCTGACTCATCACCAGTGACAGGAGTCATGAGAGAAAGCAGCTCTTGGGTCTCCTCATCTTTATCATACTATAGCACAAAGAAGCACAAACAAACACACAGGTCTTGTAATAACATTTTCAGTCATCCAGGACGTTTGAAAGTCGAGTGGCAATCTACAGTCATGGCAAGTACATTGTACCTCAAATGTAAGCTTGGTTTCATTGATATCCATGCGAGAACTCAGGCACTCTCCCACCACCATGCCCATATGCCGTATACGCACCACACTGCTGTCCAGGTGACTCTGCATACCACCTAACATGCACTGAAGCAACTCTGAAAAAAAGGCACACAACAGACAGAGGCATGATGAGTAAACCAGCAGCTTATTCCTGTTTGATTTGAACATGTTACAGCTGCTGCTACACCTAGTGTTAGGGGATCAATCTAGTTGTTGTGTACCTGAACGTAGCTCCTGTAGCTCAGAGTCTTTCAGCAGGCTCACGCTCAGCAGTAAGGCTTTACTAACATAAAACTGCTGCTCTAGAGGAGTGTGTTTGACAGCACTGGGGTTGGCCCAGGCCTGGGACACAGACCGTAACACCTGAAGACACACGGGAAATCATCAGTACATTTAACAACATATTGTTAAGCAGCGGAACACAGCATAAACTCACCTGTATGAGCATTGGCCTTCGCTCTTTGTCTGCTGCAAGGTATCCCAGAACAGTTCTCAAGACTTTAGTCTGATAAAAAAAAATACATATGCTTATATTTTGAGATACTCATGTTACTTAGTCCTTCTGTAAGTGATCTTAGTACCTCATACTTGTACTGCAGTAGTAAGAGTTTGTGGGTGATAACAAACTGAGCCTTTTTATTTTTTAACACTAGATTCCCAATGATGCGCCCCAAAGCATCAGGCCTGATGAGAAAGGAGGACAAAGAGATTTGAAACCAACAAGAGGCAAAGTGAAAACTGCTGCAGTGAAGCTGCAACTGTCACCATCTTACCCACTAACAGCCTGTACCAGCCCAGTGAGCACAGCCTCCATCCATCGCTGCGGAACGTTCTCCAGCAGTTTCCAGCAAACTCTCTGCCACACCATGTCCGAGCGTGTGCAGACAGAAAGCCGAGGAGCCATCGCTGCCAGGAGCACATCTGCAAGTACACAAATCCCAGAGGAGGATGTAAGGGATTCAAACTGGTGAACTCATTTTTAACTAATTTAATGCACAAAAGGTAAGTGAACTCACCACTGTGTCCCTGCATACATGCTTTTCCAAGAGTCTCAGCCACAAAAGTTAAAGAACAGTCTGTACCCTCTGTCAAAGGCAAACAAACAGAGAGGCAGCTCTTTATCCAGACACATAACGCACCTGAACAAACCTCTCATTGTCTCTAAAGGCTGACATTCCCTCACCTCTGAGGGCCTGGCAGGTCCTGTCCAAGGCAGAGAGCATCTCAGATGCCAGTAGAGGGTAATACTGCTGCGGAAGGAAAATGGGCTTGTTGTTGGGGTGCAACTTGTTGGCAGTGAGGTCCGGCAGCGCCACTATTCTGCCCAGCAGAGTCTCTCGGAGCTGTGGGGAATCCGAAGGAGCAGCCTGACAGTACAACCACAGCAGGTCACCGAGTCGCCCACTCTGAAGAAATGTCTCAGTGATGAGGACCAAGTGGTCCAAGTTTGTGCTGGCTCTGCAGAAAGGAGACAACTGCAATCAATGAATGGACAGAATCTTAAACACGCTTTGTTTCCATCTTTTAGCAGTATCCACCTAAGATTTCCTATCGCCTCCATCAGCACCAGGAGCGCCTGATCTGGAGGTCCCTGGAGGAACAGGCCGTCCCATAGTTCTGCGCGCTGGGCAGCCGTGAAGCTGTGCAGCCAGTCGGCCTGGATGTTGTGGACCAGCAGCTGAATGGTGCGCGTGTAGTGGTTCCTCCTGAACTCTGCCCGCTGAACCGCAGTGGTTGCGCTCTGTGCGCCGTCATCCAAGTAAGAGCGGAGCGTCCGAAGAGCGGCGACAACGTCTGCGCCATCCGAGCCACGAGTAAGTGTGCGATAACACTGGGCCACCGTTAGACGCACCTCAGCCTTAAGAGTGAGCGACTCCATTTGAAAAATAATTGCAATAGAAATAGAATGAATAAACGGATGCTTAACCCCGCCTCTATTGTAGTGTCATAAAGATAGCTTCAAACAACCACCTCTCAATACGCCGTTGTTAAAATGTATGACAACGACGGACACACTTTAGCCACAGTGGCATTAAACTGTTTCTTTACTGAGAGAAATGTCATGTCGCGTTTTCCACTCACGGAGGAGTTGCTTGATGTGTGCGTCATAAAAATACGTTCGTAAAGAAACAAAGCATAAAGAAAGGTTCCGGCGAATTTCGGTCCGGCGTGACGTTCAAGAACCCAAGTTCATTAACAGTCCTGGGTGCTTGGCATATTATAGAAGGGCTTTATGATTTGTAACATCTGAATTAATCTGTATATTTGTAGTAGTTTTTATATGTTTGATAGAAAATTTAAATTAATTAACAATAAAACACTGCAAATCAATACATTTACTAAGTGCATATCTTAGTATTTAAATAGAAAAACACTACAAAACTAAAACATCTGACAGTCGATTAAGACATGAAGTTTTATAAATTAAAATAAATCATATGCATATGCTTTACGGTAAAATAGCTATATAAACTCCTACTGTAAATGTGCAAACATGCAAATAACAGAATGTAGACTTGAAAAAAGGACAAACGACACAGGATTATTTTATTCCATTTATTTTTCTAACCTTACTTTCACTGTTTACCTTTAAATTTTCTCTTTTTACAATGACTGAAATTATAATTTTCCAGTAACAATTAGAATTCGATCATTTAGGGATCTTCAAAAAATAATATACAGATGTAACCAATACTGTTATAATTTATACATTTATCTTTGAAAATAGGAATAAATTTACCTTTACAATTTCTCTTTTCTACAGTATTATCATTATCTTCCCATGTCACATAATGGCAAAGCATCCACTACTCAGATAGTGATGTTTGTGCCTTGAGCAAACTTTCTTTGGACAGTGGAAGTGAGTGAGTGTGAGAGAGAAACGAGAGTTCACAAAAATGACATTTCATATTTACAGTTTAGATTTCATCGTTATAATTTAACAAACTGACAGTCATGTGGTCAGTGCTTTACTCAGGGCTCATCATCAGGTTAGTTTAGAGGCAAAGTTTGAGACACAGAGGCACAGTGTTGAGACTAACAGGTGAGTTTCTTTTTTCTTTCAGTGAAAGCAGAGCCCATTAATTCATGGTTTCCTTTAGAACAGTGAACTGTTACCATGTGTATGTTTGAGGACCCTGATAGAGAAAATGATCAGTTTGAACAAATGTCTTTGGTCATTTTTAAATTTTAAAACAAACCTACTCAATCAGCTTAAAGTGCAATCACCTACATCTCTGCGAAAAGGGAATGTTTTATCAGCTCTGGTCTCGCCTGTTGTCAAGATATTCTGTTGCCAGCCATGTTACTCATCAAATCTGTCAAAAACAAACAAAAATATGAAGCAAAGAGAAGAAACTGTTATATAAATTTTCCTCTTCGTAAAGCAGAAACAATTCCCTCATTTCCTCTAAAAGCATTAAGTAATAAACCTCCTATCACACTAAAAGGCAGAAAGCTGAACTCAGCGAGCCTGGATATGAGGTTTTAGGTGCCGCGTGTCGTAGTGTCATTACGAGATCTTACAACCTCTACAACTCCACTAACAGATATTAGCACATGGTCTGTCAGTCCTAAACACAAGTCAAACAACTGATTCAGAATTATACAATAATAAAAAAAAAAAAAAAATCTGTTATCATGCAGTACATGACTCCATCTGGGAAGACAACTGTAGAAACTGCAAACTATGCCAATATACCTGCCATAAAAATCACAACCCTGAAGATGTCAAAGCTGTATCAGCATTATGGAAGAGTGCAGCGACATCAACACATGACCACTCTGAGCAGGTCACATTCAAGCTAGTGTGCACAATAAAGAGTCACTCAGACAATATAACTTTGCTTTAAACAAGTCTCTTACAGTAAGTGAATAAATTCTCCCACAGACTCATTCACCATGAATTAATCTCCCCGCGTGAACTCAAAATGTACAAATATATTTTTAAAGGAACAGATCAGAGTGCGAGTTGTCGTTTGTGTCAAATGATGAATAAATATCTGCTTGTGAGTTAAGAGAGAAATAACCCGACGTATGCTGTACACGCTACATGCTAGAGAGGAATACAGGCAGCTGTCTCTCAGCATTAGACAAGAAATGTTGCTTCCTTTTTCCGACTATAAAAATACCTAGAATCTAGAATGAGTGTAGAAAAAAGTTTACATTTACAAGTCATTTACATCCAAGGCCATTTTTTTTCCCGGGGAGTGGCGAGTGAAGAAGCGCAGTGAGAAAGTGAGACTTAAAAGGGTGAAGAGGGGGCGAGAAACAGAAAATCTCAGCATAGCGGTGCAGAGCGCTACGCTGTTTGGACAAAAGCAGCCTCCCCGAGCTCAGACAGGAATCCGTCAGGACGTGTGAAGGGTGAACCTGACATTTGTGTCCAGTTTCTGAGTCTGAAAGAAATGTCCAAAGTACTATTGGCTGCACAGTACGTAGAAGCATGGCGTCCATCCAGTGCCAGTCCATAGAGATTCAGAAAGTCATGTCGCTTCAGCAGCAGAATGGAGGGCAGGTTCGCTTTTGTTCTGCCCTTCACCGTTTACCGTTATTGCTACCAAAGCCTGCCCCGTTTTCCAGTATTACATCTGCAGATCAGGCTTGGATCAAGAAGAATCAGACCACTAGCCGGCGCAACAGAGGCTAAAACCACCGTGAAATGAAAACGCTTGAGGCGTGGCTGCCGATTACACCTTCCTTCAGTACTTCCGATATTAGTGTACCTTCACAAGTTTATCTTCCATTTTAAGGTTCATCCCTTCACAAAACGTTGTCTATCATGAAAACAACACAAAAGTCAAAACAAAACGTAGTGCAAAATACAAGCATTTGATTCTTCACATACACCTGTCAAATTTGAACATTTGTCAGCATCAACAACATTTTTGGTGATAATAAAAATCACAGAAAGGCTTGGTAGCCTGGAGTCATTCAGCAAGAGAACATTGGGCTCAGGTGGGCTGTACCAATGAAACTAGATACCAGAACTCATTGGTTTCCCTTCATTTAACTCAGTTTGATAGTTTCGTCAGTTCCAGTCAGTCTACTTTGTGAGATATGTTTGACTTACAGTATCAAACACTCCTCAGAGGGAGAGGTTTCCAGCCAACCTGAGCGCCAAGACCATTGCTTCATCTCAAAACAACAAAAAAAAAACAACACATGGAAATATTGTGTCACAAGCTCTTTTAAAAACCCTAATGTTTTACAGAGCAGCACGTCACACAGACACACACACAGACACACACACAGACACACACACAGACACACACACAGACACACACACACACACACACACACACACACACACACACACACACACACACACACACACACACACACACACACACACACACACACACACACACACACACACACACACACACACACACAAACAAACCCTCCAGGCATTTCTCCTCATCTCGAAATGTCCTTCACCTGGGTTCACTGGAAAGACGTGTTACTGGATTTAGGGATAGAACACACTGTTGTTGATGCTGGTTGCAGCACAGCAGACTAATCTATCCTGACCAGAGCTTCATATGACTTTGTCACTTTCATTAAAACACTACTCAGCCCGGTTCAGGAGACCACGACCCAGTTACCATGCCAGTGACAGAACTGAAGCATGGATGCATGTATGTACATTTTAGATCACCTTTCCTTTAAGGCCTTTAGGTATCTCATCAGATCAAACCAGAGGGGGGGGGGCTCTAAATTATACTGACTTCTGGTACACATCTACACATTCATCCACTCAACACAGAAAACTCAGGTCCCTCTAGCCAAATACATGGACATCACCAGAACCCAAGTGCCTTTAGAAGAAATAACACACACAAGTGCTCACATACAGTATGCTATAAGAGCAAAGTATATCGAACTAAAAATAGCTTATATTTCACTGACAGACATGAACATCAGGATGTTGAATGAGTGGGGTGCGTCTTAGTTTTTTTTTTTTTCTACCAAAACGATGGACTGGATATTTTTACATCCTCCTGGTAGGCTTGTTTAAGCCACTGTGCATGGCCCTCTAGCTGCAGTGCATCTATTTCACCTCCAGGATGGAGGGGTTGGACTCCATGATGGCCACAATGATTTTGTCAATGTAATCCTGGAGTCTGTAGTTAATCTCCTCCTGTTTGTGGACAGTTTCCATAAGCTAGAATCAGAGAGACCAAAGTCAGTGGAGAACAGATTATTAATTCACGTATATAGGAATTCTAATTTCTAAACCTACCTCGGCACGAGACACCGAGCTGATCTCAGCTGCCAGGGAGTCGGAGAAAGACGCCGACATCAGGGTCTTGGCTCCCTGGATGCTCAGGTTGATAATCTGGCCGTTTAACTCATCATTCTGCTCCTTCAGGCTGCGATTGTCCTGCAGAAGCGTAGAACTTTAAGTATGTTGTCCAATAATGTCTGGTTGAGGGTTTTGGAATGACAAGATGAAAGTGTGCGTGTGCTACTGTACCTGTTTGAGTCGTTTGATCTCTTGCTCCAGCTCAGCTTCACGGGTGCGTGTCTGGTATTCCTGCAACCCTGCCCCAGGCGATCGCCCCCTCTTTGCCTCAGCCTCCAGCTTGTACAGCTGTAGGTGTTCCAGCTGTTTGCGCAGATCTTCGATAAGCTATGGTACAAATACGTTGAGACATTACTCAGAATCATACAGAATGACGAGGAAATAATAATGAGACAGAACTATAATCATAGGGAAAAAACCCCTAAAGAACCCGGTTCTACCTCCTGAGTACACTCCTTCTCCTTGTGATTCTGGTGCCGTTCGTGGCTCAGCTTATCAGCCATCTTTTTGCGTGATTCCATCTCCTCCTGTAACCTGTCAGACATGGCTTCTGTTTCATCCTGTAGTTTCCTCTTCTCCTAAAAAAAAAGCCAAAAGGTTGAGGCGGTGATGCATTGTAAAAGTCAGGAAAGTGAAGTTGTGCTGGGAGTAAACCAAACCAAACCTCTTCTAGTCTCTCTATGTTTGCTCGCAAACAGGGAACACAGGACCTCAGCTCACTGTTCTCCTCATCCAGCTGCTGAAGCCTAAAAACAAATACAAGACTTTTAGAGATTCAGACCTAATTTAATGTATCTGCTCTGTTAATGTTTTTCTGCTAAACCATATAAAGACGGCTTATATCCAATAGCAGACAAAAACCACATGGTGGCAGTATGAAGCTACAACACACTGGTCAACAAATTGTTATAACATAGTACATCCTATACAATTTATCCAAAAAGACCAAAGACACAGTACTAAAAACATTCCAGAGTTTGTTAATTGGCTTATATAATTTCTTGCCACCTCTCCAGCTCACCTGGCCTGCAGGTTTTCCAGCTCCAGCCCTCTCTCCCTCTCCAGCTTGCTCAACGCCTCTTTGTGGCGTCGGGTCTCCTGCTGCAGCTGCTCATCAGCGTAGAGCTCTTGCTCCTTCAGTTGCTCCTCCAGTGCGTTGGCCCGGTGCACCAGCTGCAGGTTCTCCTGGCGCAGACGCGTGTGCTGCTCCCCCGAGGCCTCAGACTCCTTCTCCAGCTGCGCTACCCGGCGCTCAAGCAGGAGCACCTGGCAAAGGTGCAATGATGGTTAAACGTGAACTAAAGCTTTATTTTGTTGCGGTAGTGATGGAAAAAAGGGTGTGTGCAAGTAGAGGAATGTCAAGTTTGTCACCTTGTCGGTGATGTCATTGTCCGCGAGTTCCAGGATGTCCCGTGTTAAGTCACTCATGGTGTCCAGAGTCATTGAGCTGTTCTGGAGAAGATGTCTGCAGGCAGGAAAAATAAAAAACACTTTGAGCATTGACAATGTATTACACACAACACATGTATTACTACAGTGATAGGAACATAAACCATAGCATAGCAAAACCAGAGCTATTCAACCTACCGTGCCACTTTCTTACTGGACAGTCTCTTGCCAGCACTGGTTGGAGAGACAACAACAGGACAAATGGTCAGGAAGGGAAAAAGGATAGAGGAAAAAGAGAACATCTCCCGGATGTACCCCCCGACCCCCCCGCATGATTCTATGGTTGAGCCACAACAAAAACAGAAAAAAAGAAATCACTTACCTGTGGAAACTTTAAAAGATTATAAATCTCATTTAAAAAAGCTCATTAAAGCTTAAAGCTCATTTAAGAGAAATATGTAGTCTTATCATCACATAAGCACAATGCTTATTATGGATGATGCGGCCATTTGCATGGATGTAATAGTGGGAAGTGCATCATCACCACAGTAAATGACTTCCAATGAGTTTTCTAACAAATAAATACTAAATTCTATCACTGCAACTCAAACAAAAAGGAAGAAGCAAATGGGAAAAAACAGATGGGATAAAAACCCACAGAACATGCGCGTGTGCATCCACAGTTCACGAGAAACACACCCTGTGTTGTCATCTCAACACGGCATGCACACACACACACACACGGCATCTAATCTGCACTGCAAACACATTCACACGACTAAGATTCGGAGCGGGGTGTGAATGATGTTACCTAGTCATCTCAAGGAAATTGAGCCGAGTGGAGAGGTCCTCGAGACGACTTATTTGTTTGTGACACTGGCTACAGAAAAAGTCCAGCGCCTCCTCCCTGAGGAAGCTCTGAAAGCAATCAGGGAGAGGAGCAGGTGCGCTGGAAGAAGGAAACAGGGAGGAAGAGGAGGAGGAAGAGGTGAGTGACAGACAACAAGAGGGTGCACTAGGGTGGGACATGACAGCTCCGTAGGAAACGTGAGCATTAATAGATCCGGAGGAGAGAGTTTGAAAGAGTAAAGTGCCAGGGAGACATGAAACAGACGGTGCAGTGAGAGTGTGATTTGGTTTTGGATAGTGTCATGATGCGAAACATTCGAGGACAAAGAATGTGTTTCACTTCACAGCTGATGAGAATTTTCCCCAGCTGCCAGATATTCATCTCTTTTCAACCTGTGCTTTGGGCTCAGAGAACCTACAAACCAGGGACCAGCGCATTACATAAAAGTCAAAGAACCATAAACAAGATCAATGCTTTTATGGTTGTGTGTACTCCTCACTCATCGCCTCGACTACTCGACAGCTCAGGTCTAAATTATGCAACTAACTGGCACAGCTTTCTCCATACGCAGGCACAAACGCTGCATCACGTGGCCCGTTTTTAGCGAGTGTCACTTGACGGTCACACGCGCTGCCATATGAAGTCGTTCTCTTCTGACAGCGTGACCGTTAATTATTAACTACTGTGGCGTGTTTGACTACATAAACCTGCACTGTTGGGTTGCTGTGCCGTGATGTGGGAGTGTGTGTAGGCAGCTCTGACACATGCGCCAACAATGTGCACGGCCGGCTCAAAACACAGTGACGCATTTGCAGAGTGGGTGAAGTTTGTGGGATGTGGGAGTTTTTTTTTTGTTTTTTATGTGTCTCTATGATTTAGTGAACTTAATCAGAAAGATCTCTGTTTATATGTGGTTTAATCTTTCACCTACGGTTTGTCCCACTGAGAAAATGTTAAAAAAATATATATTTTTAGTTCTTATAGAATGTATATTTGACATCAGACAGTACACGTGAAGATCATTTAAGTGAACAGCCAAGCTTATATATAAAAAAAACAACTCTGACTCCTAGAAAACAGTACGGTAAAACACAATGAGTTTGTTTTTTTGTACTGCAGTGATGGTTTTAATAGGGATAAAACAGCATCTTGTCAATCGGCTCTAGAAACTGGGCAGTTAGCCGGTAAGAGCTTCCTGGCGAGGCCAGTTATGGAAATATTACCCAAACGGGAATTGCGAATTATCTGGCTGAGAGTCTCTGAAAGCAAAAGGAGGGGGAGGAGAAAGACGGCTATGAATAGGCTGCAGTGAGAGATTCAATGCATAAGGACTGTGCCACAAATTGCACTTGTGTGTATTTGTTGTCTGCATTTTGAAAAGGGGAAGGTTTCTGGATGCTCCTTGAAATGTCTGAACTGTGCAACTGTTGCAGATCACTTTAACACCCTGACTATAAAACCTTTACTCAAGCGACTCGGGATCACCTATGTTATTAATATTCACCCACTTATATATTGGAGCCATTTATTTTTCTGAATGACTTTTGCCTGCCATAGAAATAAAGCAGAAAATAGTCCTGCATTATCCCAAAATTATTCAAATCCATGTGCACTGAAGGAAAACTCGTACCTAGGAGAGAGCAGTGAGGAGCCATTCACATGCTCAGGCGGAGGCCCGTCAGGGGAGTCGCCCTCCCCCTCTGTCCCCTCCACGCTGCTCTCCACCAGCAACTCGGACGTGTTACTTTCCCCAAAGTCCTCGAAGTGCTCCTCCTCTCCACCGATGACCGTCACCAGAGAGTGGCTGTGGAGCTCAGAGTTCAAGGAAAACCTAAAGGTAACGTAAAAAAAATTAAACAGTGTGTTAATGTCTGGTCACTTGTGTACACACACACACACACACACACACACACACACACACACACACACACACACACACACACACACACACACACACACACACACACACACACACACACACACACACACACACACACACACACACACACACACACACACACACACACACACACACACCTTTACTTTACTTTAGCTTTATAGCCAAAGTTACAGGATAAAAATAAATGTCCAACTGGGGAAAAAAGAGTACATATGTATTTGAGAGCCCACAATTCCAGTCCAGCAAGGTTCCTATTCTGACTCCATGTAAAGGTTATAGACAGGCCACGGTACTTAGCATACAATGTGTGGTTAACTTATTCCAGAAAGGCTGGATCTAAGCTGTTGTGCCTGGAAATGCCCAGAGCCCAGTGTAAATCCCCAACAAGTACACTTAATCTTCCCCCAGAAACAGCAGCAATCTGCACAAGTTCAACAATCACTTGTATTCAAAGACTATCTGTTAGTTCACAGTAATCCTAAAGCCGGCACAGGCGGAAACGACATGTTTTGTAAAACCAGGGTGGCAACAATTCGAGGCATGTGAGAGGAACCGTTGTGGAGTTTACTGTGAGACAAGCTTAACGGATGCCTGGATCTGCCCTCAGACAAGCTGCTGCTACGTTTGCTTTGTTAACAGGCAGATTGTCTTACACGACTCAAGTAAAATCTTTACTGTTAAGACGAGAAGAGTCTAGACTCCTTAGACTCAGTGATCTTCGTTTAACGGGAAAGCTGCAAAAAGTTTCCTGACACACACACACACACACACACACACACACACACACACACACACACACACACACACACACACACACACACACACACACACACACACACACACACACACACACACACACACAGGATGAGGAAGTTCTACTCAGCAAGTCAAGTGTCCTCTCGACAAATTATGACAAAAAGAAGACAATACCCTGATATATGGATATATGGGTCAGACACTAAACACTGTAAAAAGAGAATGGGCTGAAGTGGACACGCAGCAGCAGCACCACCAGTTTTAAAGCCACTTACCCTTTACTGTTTTTACTGCTTGGCCCCATATTGAGGTCCCTCACGCAGAGGGACGGTGACGAGAGAGAGCGCATCTTCAGGCGCCCTCCGCTGCTCTGGCGTGAAAGCCGTGGAGCAACTGGAGTTAAAACCCCAGACAACCAGAGCGGAATCCTGAAGTTTCAAGAGTCCCACCGGCTAAAAACAAAACCAGCGCTCCCCAGCTCGGAGCGAAGGAAGCCGCCTGGGCTTTAAAAACAGCGGCGGCTTTGGCCTTGATGAGCTGACGATCTATAGAACAAAACGGGTAATGGTGCATCGTCTGTGCCACCCACAAGACTTGAAGCGGCACCAGAAAGGGTCGACTGTGAGTGGGTTAATCAGATTTGAGGCTAAGCAACGGTCAACAGACAGTCATGCTGGCCATCCAAGGACCAAATGTGTGTGTGTGGGGACACAGGGGTAGGACAGAGGCGGGTGGGGGAGGCTAATCCTGTTAGATTCCTAATCCCCAGTCCAGTGCATTTACGCCCACACTGAATAAGTGTTAAAACACTTGCAGGCGCAGTTGGCTGGACGCTAGCTGTGTGGCAAAATTCCCCTTAATGGCCACTTTATTTCAATATTTTACAGTCAGTGTTAAATCCCTGACTTTGGCCGTCGACAGTATATCCTAAATCCAAGACTTTAATGTAGGTTTTGGCAGCGATATACACTTCATATAAACGTAATTTGCGTTCATATTAACAAAATAACATTGAGAGTCATAGTCTGCGAGTATTAGCTTTTCCAGTCACTTTGTAAGGGAAAACCTAGGAGTGAGTCAAGGAGAGGGAACCAGATAATCACATGCCAAAGGGGAAAAAAAAGGGTTACAACGACAAAAGCAGCGCACACTCAGCACTTCCTGGAATTCAAGGCTCGGTCATGGAATGGGAAGGCAAAACACTTCCACGTCAGTCAGACTACTCCGATCAGTCACGAAGCGACATGTCACATTGTCAGCAGATATATTTTGACTGTGCTACGCTTCGTTGTGTTTGGCCTCACTACTGCATCAACACTGGCACAAATACTGTACATGGGCCTTATCTGCAAGAACGTCCACCTACAATAGAAACGAGCAAGTTACAAGGTTCTTCGGTCATTCAAACTAAAATAAAGGGGGTTCAAGTAAGTACTTATATATTAAACACTAACTCGGCAGATGTAAATATTGTATCAGCGACAATAAATAAAGCCACATATTCAGCGCACACAAGGTCATTTTCAAGGGATGTGGAATGCAAGAGTCAAGAGGAAGACCATTACTGCAATAATTTAACCTTTAGAACATAATGCCTATGCTAACAGACATAACTTGACATCTTTCAGTCAAAAGATAATTCCTCAACTTCCGCACAATTTCAAATCCACAGCCAGAAGGTACGTGATAAAATCCACTTACTGTAATCAATAACAGCTGACGTAACCTGAGAGCTTTGAACAGATGAGCAAACCTCGCTCTTTTACTCCAGAACAAATCATGTTCCTCTCAGACACACGCTGGATTGCGTAGAGAATGATGGAGGGACTTTCTGTTCAAGGTCTCGGGTGCTTACACTGTGCACATTTCAAGTTATCTCTGAATAAGCTTTCCTGTTCAGCCGTACAAAAACAACACAAACCGAGTGTCCTCGCTGACTGCGTGAAACAGCTCCTCTAATAGCCAGTGACAATACATGATGTACGAGTACATGAGGAGCTGCATTTAATGAAAAGTTCTGGGGAAAAAAAAAGTACTCAACACTTTTCAATACCAGCTTTTCTAGCAGAGTTAAGGTGTTGGGTGAGTAAGGTGGTGGCTGTCTATTGCCTCTGTTTAATCTGGCTGTCTGGTGACCCAAATAGAACCAAAGTGATCCAGCACTGGGCATGCAAGCGCCGTAAATCACATGATCTGTGTGAAAAGACCAGTGCAGGGCAACTCCAGGGCTAACCCCAAGCTGGAGACCTGACACACATTACAGTAAATTCTACAACCACTAGAATAAATTACAATTAATGATTCTATGTCTCAGGCTTTTCTCAATAAGCCTGTCCATGCACTCAACGCTAGGTTCATACAGAGTTTACTTAATGAAAAATGTTCCGTTGGAGAAAATTATCAGAGTTGAAAGGCAACAGAGATTTGAGTACAAGAAAACTAGGCCTTGAAATGAAATCTTTTAAAGGTCAGGCCCCAGCAGGGGGTGCATGTTGGTAATAGCGTTTTACCAACCTATTGCTGCTGTCTTCAGGGTCATGCAGGGTGGCCTCGATGCCACTGTCCGTCTCCACATCCTCATGCATCTCGGGGGGTACGAGTGCCCCCGTGTCCTCGTCAGTGAAGGTCTCGCACTCGCTGTAGGTACTCTCAGAGCCCAGGTATGCGCTGTCAGTCACCTCATTTTGCTGAAGGAATGAAACGACAAACACATTACCGTGTGCCCATAGCAACAAACGTGCAACAGCAGATTCCAAAGTTCTCGTCTATTCAGGTGGAGAATCACACCAGCAGCCCAACAAAAAGTGGAGGACAAACAGGCTTCAGAAACCTTCTGCGGCGTTTCAGATGGCTGTTCCAAGCAAAACCTGCTGCATTAACACCTCCGAGCAACAAGTTGAAAGAAGATGAGCAATCCCAAGGCTTCGACACAAACCCCACACATTCATACAGGCCAGAAAAGACCATCTGACGCTACTGGCAAGCAGCCACATGCAGGTATCAAAGCGGTGAAGCAATAGTGAGGACAGGTGAGCCAAAGCATTACGCACCATTATAAAAGTGTCAATAGGAGCAGAGCCCAGAGGGCTGCCGGCAGTGCCCAGAACCATTGTTTGTTCCTGGTCTCAACGACAGGAAGCCCGTCCTGCCATCAGAGCCTCCTAATAACTCCTCTTTCTGTTCCCTCGTCTTCACTCGGAGAGAGTGAGAGAGCGAGAGAGGTAGAGTCAGTGGGAAAAATGAGAAATACTGTAACTCCCCGTTCAGCTTCACTGGGTGGTCATAGGGGTGGAGACAGACAAAGTCCAAAGAGTAACAAAAGTCAGCTGTAATGCTCAATCGGCTCCTGCCAGGATTCAAGCTGAGGTGATAATAAGGTGAGGTGAATAACTTCAATGTTTTCTAGCCCCTGAGAGCTGTGTACTGTACTGTGAATCACAACAACCTGCCACAGCTTCAACAATTCACCAGGCAGTGAAAGTAACTACTTCAGTTTTGGCAGAAAATATTAACACTGAAGACGTTGCTCTTTAAATGGTTATTCTAATGAAATAAAATGAGACATTGCACTGCAAACATTGCAAGCAACAGAGAATATTCAGTAAAGGAAAAACAGGATGGATGGGGCGTTGCTTTTCTCGTATGCCAGGTTCCTGCAGAACAGCCTCACCTTGACTGTTTTGAAAGCAAACAGGGCTAGAACAGCACTGCCATTCAGAAGAACCCAGTTCTGCCCAGAAAGAAGAAAAAAACACACACACGCACATACACACGCAGACACACACGCAGGTGTGGTGATTGCTTCAAACATGCACAAACTTCCTAACAAACTGCTGACATTTTCCTGTAACCAGTAGCAATAGCATCCTGAATGCATCAGGTCAAAAACAAGCTGTAAACAACATGTTTCCATCCCCATTACTCTGCTGGACCTGCGCTGGAGGAGTAAATGACCTTTTTCCCCCCAAAAGCTCTGTCCTTTTCTTACTGGGTTGTGAAGAGCTCTCTGGTTTGGATCTTGTACCAGTCTGATGATATCTTTGTGGGTTATGTTTTCACACGGTTAGGCGTTGTCATGAAACTGAGAACAAACAGGCTTCTGTTGGAAAACACCTAAAAGCATCACACATCCCATCAAGCATCTGGGCTGAATCAAACACGCTTCAGATGTCGGACACCCCAGGACAGGTTCATCTGACTCTCATATGATTCAGGCTACAGACCATTTACTGTATCTCCAATTGTCTCAAACTCACCTACAACAGTGTTACTCTATAGAACATGAAAGACTTCTATTCTATAAGCTAAGCAGCAGGACTCCACATATTTCATACACTTGAGCCAATAATATATCTTAAAGTGGACTGAATCCATTTGCACTCTATTCAAGTGTGCAGACCTGCACTTTTAAATGCTGTCAAGAGAGGGCGCTGATAATGTATAAGGTACACAACTACCATAGAACAACAACCACGGTCCTTAACCGCTCAGTGAACACAATACCCAAAACATTCTTATTTTGTGGAAGCCAGCGACAATGAAGGTTAAATATACAAGTTCCGCGTGTGAGAGGAATCCTAGATATGCTAACCACAAGTGTAAAAACACACATGTAACAACTCCAGCTCATTCCAGCTGCTTTAATATCTGTCAAAGAATACTCAAACACGCCCAGCCTGCCAGATGCCAAACCAGCGTCAGCCAAACCAGGCAGTCCTGCCTGTGGAATATTCACAGAGTGGTAATGATAGCTCTGAGAATTGCAGTGGGAAGAGGGAGAGAGCACGGGGAGTTCAGGCGCTGACATTCACATTGTGCTACTGTGTCTGCAAATGAGAGGCAACGGGACAACAAGTGGACCACATGCACAACTAGAATGAGGCGAAGCCTCTTGTGTGGGGCCTCACCTCGTCGTACTCCTCCGGACAGCCCACGGCTCCGTCCCCTGGACTGTAGTTTACACTGTACAGCTGTGGCTCCGGACCTGAGGACATGGAACGAGACAGGTTGAACATTTAAGTCCCACAGCAATTAAGAAGCTGTGCAAACATATCACCAGGCTCGATTTAGCTTATACAATTATGTAGATAAATGAAAATGTGAATTTTATAATTGAAACAAGAAAAAAAAAAACATTTGGAACACACACACACACACACACACACGTGTCCTACAGTAGCTACCCTGCTCTGCTGTATTTACAGTCAGCAAGCCGAGCATGACGTTCCGTGACGGTAAACACAACTTCTTACGCTCCCATTGTAAGAACTGAAGACTAAACACAATACAGGTATAGATGAAATAAAACAATCAAAAGGCCTGAAAGCAACACCAAACAGTTCCCCGCTCAAAACAGTTGCTAGCGAGCAGTGCAACCTGAGACCAGCCAACAAGATGGAGTCCCATCAGTCACTGCAGCTCCTGTAGCTAGTAAACAGAGCCGTGAAAAGCACCCTCCTGAGAGAGTTGAACTGTTTTTAAAAGCTGCCAGTGGACCAAAGACGTTTTGTGCAGCCAGGTCCTGTGTACGACGCTGCTCTTTGAGACGGGACCACATAGCAGGCCAATTAAATGACTGTGTACCTAGCGCGGCTGGGCAGGAGCAGCTGGCTCCTGTTTAGACAGCACATCTAGAGTCTAAATATCAAAGCATATTCATTTCCTGAACCATTTTGAAAAGAGTTTCAAGCGCATCCAGAGCCACGACGTCGCTCCAAAACACGTCCATTGCCCACAGACTCCGCGTTCTTAAAAGGAAGCCTTTCCACCAAAAATGGCAGCGAATCAAAACAAACAGAAAGAAGGCGGAGTGCAGTGGAGTGTACACTGAAACTAGAGAACAGGTTAGGGGCTGGAGAGCAAGTTTAGCGCATATATTACATGGGAAGTGAAGAAAACCAGGATACAAAGACCTAGAGGGTCTAAATATCAATGGGTCAGCTGAAAGGAAGTGAAAAGTATATGCTGCCTTTACACCCTTACTGGAATTCTGTCAGCAGGGTGTGAGTGATTTGGGAAGTTACAAACTAGGTCCGATCTTCACACACTAATGGGAAATTGCCTTCCAGGTCCAGTCATGGAACACATGGTACAGTAATCAGGGGCTAGATTCAACAAAGTACATGATTACACCATTTGTTAGAAAGATAACAACAAGAATCTCAATCAAACTCACTAACACAACCCTGCAACTATTGTAGTGACCAAAAATAGAGGACAGTGCAGAGAATGAGGACAGTAAATAATTCAGGTAAATAGGGCTCTGTCTAAACTCCATTTCTCCACCACTCCTGCTGTGAAACCTCGCCAATCAGCCCATGTGTCTGTGCATCTCATGCCTTCCAACGAATGACTTATTAATGGTGTAAGAGGAGCGCCACAAAACAGAAGGCCTGGGGAAAGACTACAAATCAATAAGCTGGGCCAAGTGAGGCAAACAGTGCACCGTTGTAGCAATGTCTCCAAAACCTGTAAACTATGTCAATACAGCAGGTGTCTGATGAAAAGGAGACATTGTTTAAGATGCACTTTACAAGGCAGATGTATTAATCAGTCAGTCTGAAACCTTAGCTCTCTGAGCTCATGTGCAAAGGCAAAAACCAAGAATGTAACGGAGAAAAACAAACAAAAAAAGGTTTGCAACCATAATCTCATGCTTAAACAGATGTGTGACTCGCCTCCATTGCTAATTGCAGAGATTCCACGATGAAAGTCTTCAAAGCTGATCACGCCCAGGCCACTGGGATCCAAAAACTTTGTCAGATCCTTCACCTGAACGGGAAAAATAACATTTCAATATTATGTCATTACATCAGTTAAGAAAAAAGAAAAGTTCTACCACAGACGTGGCATTATTTGTACAGATGATGTAATGAAGTTCACTGCACAAAAGGCAAACAACTGCAGCCATGTTTGCATAATGACCACAGGAGAAAAGCATGAGGAAGAACACATCCACAGTTTTACTGTGAATAAGCTGCATAACATTTATAAGAGATTCTTCACATGACCTTTTACTGCATGATGACACACTTTAAAGAGATTCTGATTACAAGAGCAAAAAGAGGTCAATAAAACACTTCTGACCTCCGCATGACAAGCATCTTTAGCAGATGTCAACTGTTCCTGATATTACTAGACATAAACGTTACAAGAATATTAAAATGTACAAAGGCCAGTTTTTCCAGCCTTTATACAAAACATTACCATCCATTCCGTTGCCCGAATATTATTTTACTTACACTCTTATTCAAAATGCAGCCGCAATGTAAAGTAGCACAGTCTTTTCAGCACAGAAAGCACCATGAACTAATATATTATCATGGATTATGTAAGAGCACCTACAGACTGTATGTTCCTACAGTCAGTAACCTGGCAACAAGAGGATCTGCTTCACTAACCACAACACCTCGGAGCATAAAGACTCAACACCGACTGAGTGCATGTTAAATTAAATCTCAAATCTGACCAGTCACATGTGCAAACCCTCTGGCACATTTTTCAGGTTACTGCTTAAGCTACAGTCATTTCCTCTGTCGACACAGACCTGATCTGGGAACGGCACTTACGTCTGTACCTGTAGAATTACTGGCAGCACAGACAGCGAACTGAAAAATCACAATCACAATCACTCGTGAAATTCACAATGTGAACAAGTAATTTTACCAAGAGCTTCATTCAAGTCAGGGGCTTCCCTCCTTTACACTTATTATATCAGTTACATATATAATCAAGCTGATCTGCTTAGCTACGTTGAACTCCAGAGCTGAGCAGGCTGAAACTCTTATAAACTGACTCCGCCAGCTTATGATGTGGGTTTGGTGCGTAAAACCCGGCTGTATTTAGCGAGGAAAGGGGGAGAGGCTGATGTCACTGAGCGGTGCTTAACGCTGAAATGTTAATGTGGCATCAAAGATCACCCAAGTCCTATCTCGCCTCTGCAAACGTAGATCAGCTATATTCTTTAGCTTTAAGATGAGGGCTTAAGAGGAAGGGTTTTCCAAGGATTGTACTTGTGAACAGATATGTGAGGGCGAGGCGTTTAAATCTCTTGTGCTTTTCCATTTCACAGTGAAGCATCACGGTTCACAGGAAATGATTTTGTTCCACGCATCTAATCAGAAACTCGTTGCTGGCTGAGGTGAGAACCCCGAGGTGCGAGTGAGGTATCAAATGAGTGTCTGTGGTCTTGATGGAGTTTTTACATACTCAAGAGAGGAGAAATATTTAATGCTTCTGGAGCAGTATTTTAACCCACCACTACACAGGCCAGATTAAAAAAAAACATGACAGGTGAAGCAAAGAGAGCAGTTTGAAGCTGCTCCAGTACTCATGGCCTATATATGAGCTTAGGCTGCACAGCAGTGCCAGGCCCCTCAGGTTTAATGAGCAGACCCTGATGGCTATTACTAGGTCTAACCTAAAAACTAGAGGTGACCGATTTCACTTCAGTCATTTTGCCTCAAGGACTTGTTACAATGCAATTCACCATACAATTATTACAATATGCATGGATGAGTGGTACATTAAAAAAATTGAAACTAAAAGGCAACTCTTGTCGGTTCCACTGCTTAGTGGAGCAGTGAAGCCACTGTGGTTTTTCTGTTTCCTCTATTTGTGTCTAATCAGTGCTGGGGCACGCCTGACCGCCTCCACACAGACCTCGGTTGTGCATACCCCCAAAAGAAGAATACCCTTTGCTGAGAGACTTTCCCTAAAGGGTTTTCACAATTGTTCCTTAACAAACTGTGATAACGATGGTCATAGGTTTAGTGGTTGACGAGAGATGCTGAAAAAAAAGTCAGAAAGATCTTTGAATGTAAATCATTAACACAAATGCACACTGAAGTGAACTGAATGGAGGGGATGTTTCAGGGCATGGGACATTCCATTGTGGATTAGGGGGGCAGTGCATAAAAGCAGCGGGTGCGGGGGGAGGCCAGCTAAAGTAGGGTTGGGAGTGTCGACTGACATGAGACTCCTCCACAATGCTTTGCAGCGTGGCTTTTGTGCAGAATCAGGGCGCAAACCATAGAGAGTGAGCGGCGGTTAACTGAACTCGAAGAGTTGGTGCATGACTGCAGGATAGGTCAAGACTCCAGTGTAGCGCAGCCTTTCCATGTTTTGAGAAACAGGTTCATATTGAAGCTACACAACAGTGTGTGTGTGTGTGGGTGTTCACAAATTCCCGTTTGTATCCTGGAATAATTCTGGTTGGGAACATTTGCATGCGTAGCATAAAAGCATTACATGAACATGCATGCAAATGCCACATGATTACATTTCCACCATTTGCGACAGGTAGCAGATATTTTTATATATGCAATGTCTGCGCTAACCTGAGCTTAGCCCTTAAGCTACCACTTCACGTATAACCCCATTTACAATGTGCTGTAACCTATATATTTTATGATTTATGCATTCTTTTAAAATTGCTACAACATTTTACCCTGTGGTTTCAGCCACTGTGCCAAAACACCTTGTTGTGTTATCATCAAGGTCTAAAGTATGATTTTGCAGATCAGAGCGGCTCAGGCATGAAGGTTATTCAAAGCTCTTTTATCGCCATATGACTAAAAACACAAGGCCCTATCAGGCTAATGCTTATTCAGATATGACCAGCACATTCACATGTTTTCCAGGCTGATAAAAGAAGTGCAAACCATGCTCAACCTGAGAAAAAGCAGCCACAACGTGTGTGTATAAGCGTTGATAGATCAGGCCTGACTTTCCCACTGATCCCGGTGTTCTGCTAATAAAAGCCCAATCCACCGAAAGGTCACATCCTTCATATAACATTGCACATTATCTGGAGATAAGGCTGTCTGTCGCTTTACTTACGGTAAATGAAAAAGGCAAACCTGCTTTATTAGGAGGGCTTTCCTGTACGGGCTCCTAGGAACCAAATATCTGATGGCTGAACAAAACACACAAGTAACGGAAGAAAAGCTGCTAGCGTCTGCAGTACAACGGAAAACAAATTTGAAAATGTCATGTAAATGTTTTACTTTTATCTCTGCCTAGCTAAGCATCAGGTGGAGCTGATTTACATGAGTCTACCGTAACAAAGGCTCAGCTCTCTCCTTTGAAACGAGCCGCGGAGGTCGGTGGACAGCACCAAAACTGACTCAGGGAAACACATTTAACTCTTAATCCTTCACAATTCTCTGCCTGGGGAGCCACAGATACCTACAGTATGGCTGGACAGGGGACGCATCGGGCCAATAGAAGTGCTGCAAACTGGAAACGAAGGGATTAGAAATTGTTTGCGCGCTGGCAACACGGCCAAAGGTCAAAGGTCACCGTGTTAACCAAAACCCGTCAGAGTTAAACTGAAGCCTGTTAATAGAAAGTAAGCGCATTTCCTGGCTAAGTGCTTAATAAATACAAACTAATACATAGAGTATGCACGTTACTTGAAAACAGTGTGTTCAGCTGCTGACGATTGGTCTGACTCTTCAACACTTGAACAAACGGAAGCAGCAATAAATGAACTGGATTTGATTTTCACACTGGAAGGTTTGAGACCTGTATGAAATAGTAAACGGCAACCAAATACGAGATGTTATTGAAGTAACCAAACAGAGAGTGCTGGTTTACGACACTAGCAGCCGGGCGAGGATCGTGTTACTGGGGCTTCATTATGTATTAGAGCAGCACAAGCCTGATGCAGCTCGTTAGAACATTTAACTCCGATTAAGGCCCCAGTTTCAGAACCCACTACATTAACTGATCCATCAGAGCACTAGGGTTATATATAATAGCATGTTAGGCGGCCGTTACAATCTGACTAAACTTTCTTGATTTAGTGAGTTTTAAACAGATTTGGATCCCAAGCAACCTGAATTATTGATAGCAAAGCGAGCCAGATGGATTTCAACTGAATTACGCAGTCGTTGGGTAGAAAGCTCTCAGAGGTTCGGCACAAAATCAATAATAAATCATTTGTATACGGGGCTTCATAGGACTTTACACAAAGCTTCACTCAGCATGTTATGCAGGGAGCAGAAAAATAAGGTAGCTCACCTGATCAGCCCCATATGCAGCAGCAAACTCCATGAACTCCTCGATACGAACGAAGCCATCTCCATCTTGGTCCAAAGCGTCGAACACAGCTTTTAGTGGCGAGACGTCTTCTTCCCTTCTATTCACGGTGGAAACTAATGGCAATGAGTCATCTACCACCATCTTAGAGCAGGATAGTGTCTCCGTTTGCTCACTAGTCCACACAGCCTCTGAAGTGCTTAATTCCTGAAGTGAAAACTCAAACGAAGCCACCTCATGGCAGTCAGATTCCTTCACCTGGTGAGTGTCCGTCAACCGGTCTTCTTCCCTCTTGATTGTCTGATCGGGAACACTTTCATTCTGCACATCCTCCCGTGGCTTCAAGTCCCAGGTGTCCTCACCGCAGGCCTCAGCGGTCGGACACAGATCTAAAGCCATTGCCTCATTCCTGTGATTTTTTACCTCTGAACAAAGCTCGTCTTTGATCAAATCCACAGGAACTTGCTCCACAGAGCAGCCATCGCTGATGAATTCACCCTGGATGATGGCATCTCTGACCTCAGGCACCGTCCGTGATGAACAAGATTCCGATGGCAAAGCCAGAACAACTGAGTCATTCTCACCTTGTTGCTCTAAAGTCAGATTTGTAGTTACAGCAGCTCCTACATGGTCCACGTCTGACTGCTCCGTTGATGAATGCGAGGGCGCACCTGTACTGAAAACGGAGGCGGCACTGGCAGGGCACAGGCTCAGACTGCTGTCATAATCTGGAATCTCTAAATCCAGCAAAGGCACAGATCCTTCTGAACGCTCCAGCGGCGTGCTGACATGGTTGTGCGGGAGGCGGCTCTCGGGTGAACCTGGCAGGGTAGTGCTACAGGTTACGAGCAGATCGGTCACTTGATCGGGGAATAAACCGTTGTCTCCGCTCTCAGGTGACAACGTCTGCCCGTCCTGGGGCGGAGGGAGGTCTGCCTGCTTGTCTTGTGACAGGTCGACCAGCTCCTCGCTGATACCTGGTGAATTTAACTCACCTGCAGATTCTAGAGGGAGACAAAGGGGTTTACTTGAGAACAGATCTACCAATAAGAGAGGATCCTCTGTGTTAATCTTGGAATTTCCTTCAGAAAGATTTGATGTGGAGACAGGTTCGCTGAGACCAATTAACTCAGCCTCAGCACTGTGGGCATTTCCCGTCTCAAGAGAGGCCTCCTGCGCAGGACTTGGTTCCTCGTGGGAAGAGTCATCAGTGACGCTGGAAGAAAAAAGCCACGCCAAGGTGCTATCAACGTTTTCACCTGTTCCCTCGATGTGAACGCTACGGCGAGACGCCCGGGAATCCTCCTTGAACCTCAAATCGCCACGCGTCAGATCAGACATATTTATGAGGTTGTCCAGCTCCACCAGCTTGTCCTGGAAAACATTCCCATCCTCGTTTAGCTGGGATTGATGCCTGAAGTCTAAACCTGTCTGGTCACCCTTGTTTTGACAGAGCACACCTCCATTGTCTGAATCCAGTGTATGAAATCCAACAGGAAATGGCTGGTCGGACTCCCACTGAATGTGCCCCAGAGGGCCAGACAGGACCGTCGCTTCCATTTGGACCGGCAGCTCCTCCTCTCAAAACTTATGGAAGGTGGAATTAGGTCTTATCTCACTGATGATCCACTTCATCGGCTTTATTGCCATGTTTAAATGGCACTAGACATTTTCAGTTCAATCTCAAAAAAAAATGACTCAAAATTCTCCGATTATTGTTGTGCTCTTGTGTTTAAAGTGCTGCCAGGCGTCATAAAATGTACCGGAGCCAATTCTAAAAACGTCCGGATTCAGAAACTGGATTTGTACCGCAATAAACGTCTTTAGCTCTAGTGACGCCTGCTCTGAGGTAAATGCATTTCAACTCACTATGTTGTTTTCTGGCTCGGCAGGTCCTTTGCTGCTCGGTGCCAACTTCGGTACATCCGACGTCAGCATGCTTCGCTCCTGCCCGAAAAAAGCCTCAAAGCCCCGAAATAACGTTTCGAAACGATAAGCTAAACAGAAGCGTCACAAGCGATGGGAATTAACGCGTTAATGTTTGTCAACATTAGCTTTCTTAGCCGACTATCTAATCGCTTCCATCGCGAGCTAATTTGCGGGAGCCGAAGCGAGGAAGCGAAGCGCCGACGTGCGCTCGGACCCGGACGAACCTCGAGCGGAGACGTTGATGCTTAGCGTAGCATTACGCCGCGAGTTGATAATTATACCAGCGGCAGACTCCGCTCGGATGAATTTATGCTAGCAACTAGCGCTAACTCCTCCTTCCAGCATCCCACTTCTTTCGTGCCATTGGTCAAGACGGCTGCTAACCGACTAGCTAGCGAAATTAGCCTATTAGCTAGCGAACAAGCCCAACGGCTCCCCTGCTAACCCGCACATCTACCCGAATCCGAACCCAGCCTCGATACTACACCAGTTAAGCGGCAGCTGTAATAGGTAAAACCTCTCCGATAGTCCGAGATTGTGTCTTCACTCCGAGGCCGAATCCAGCTGCAATCCACCTGTGTCACTCACACGGCAGGCCAGGCGAGAGGCGAGACGAGACGGGACCGTCCTCTCCTCCTCGAATCCCCCCTTTGGCTCTCGCCTCAAACGCACATCCGCGTCAGCGTCCGGTGTCAAAAACCGTCACGGAGCAGAGACGGTCTCAAACGCGACCAGACGACTCCATCGTTTGCCAGTCCGTCCGCCGATGTTGATCACAGACACCGAAAGCTCTCGCATCAGCATCAGCAATGTTCCATCCTCCGCCTCCGCCTCCTCCTCCTCCAGCCGCATACACGCTGACGTTTCACGCACGCGTACAAAACACCCCGCAGTACCATCGGATGTGGCAGCTTTGATATTTGTGCCCAAAACCCATCGCCATATAACACAAAAGATCTATGTACAGTTATAATATATAAAATATAATAAACATCAGATCCTGATGAGGTCAAAGTTCAGGGTCAGCTGGAGGACTCTTGTAACGGGCATGTGTTATATTCAGCCCCCTTTAGGCGTTGATCACTTCATCTCTATATTGTTACAGTACGTATCAACTGAAATATTAAGTAGTCTATATATATATGTACTGGTTGATGATTGTAAGTGGAAGCTGCTGTAATGTTTTGGCGCCCTCATCTGATTTGCATTGGCAGTGATTATTTTTTTATTATTTTAAGGCCTCGTCCTGCTGCTCCCTTATTCCAGTGGGGATTAAGACTTGCATCCTCATTATCAGGCCAATTATTGTCTACTCATGGCGCATCAGGTTACAGCTTATGTGTTGAACGAGCTGTATACAAATTTCAGGTGGCATCTTGTGTTTTATCTGATTTGTTACACGCAGCCAACTTTTTCCTTCGACTTACTTCAACTTACATTAAACACTCTACGCTCGCTCATCTTTCACAATAACATAATAACTTTGATATATAACATAACACAAACAACAAACATACATTAGGCCAACAACACAGTTGTTTGTACAGGAGCTAAAACAAATTGTAAGAAATTTGAATTTGGCGTCACCACTGGATAATTATAAATGTTTTTACTAATAAATGAAAGGGATAAAAAATATAAATCAATGGCAACAGACCAAAATGTGTTTTTATTGATCAAGTATGTTAGTGTTTAAGTCTTTAGACACTATACTTTTAAGACAATACTTCCTGACCTGAATCACATAATACTTATAGAATCGTAGTTCTGGAAATTAGCCCAACCTGTTCCTAATTTCAACATTTACTTGTCTCTTTTCTTTTCAGGTGACCAATACCCTGAAAGAAATAAAAACAAGTTGATTAATAGGGGTCATTCTTTGTTATTTTCATACAAATTATGTCAGATCACTACATTTTTCAGATTTGACCAGATTTGATTACACCTCCTCCTACACACCTTGGTCAGGAGGAGGGCAGGGGAGCGTCTGTTCACAGTTTAGCAGATTTAGAGGAAAATATACCCAGCAGCATGGAGACGTCATTGGAGGAGGTCAGCCATGACCCACCGTCGGCCACCAGGATGGCTCCAGTCACATAGGAGGACGCTGGGCTGGCCAGGAAAAGAGCGCAGTGGGCCATTTCCGTCTTGTTGCCTGATCGCTGCAATGGAATGGACTGGAAGATTCCAGTAGTCTCCGCTGTTAAACCACCTGAGGGATTCCGGTGATAAACTGAACTTAACATCAGGTCCAGCAGTAACAGCTTCTGGATGACTTGTATAGACATGCTGTAACACTGTAATAAAAGGACCACATGCTGTATATGACAAATTGTTACCTAGTTTACGGTAGCCCTCTGTGCCGGATATGGCCCCTGGTGCCATACTATTGACTCTCACCCCACTGGGCCCCCACTCCACAGCCAGGTGCCTGGTCATGGCGTCTGGTGAGAACACGAAGGACTCGTGCATGACTTTACAGGCACAGATAGCCATGTTGATAGAATTACACAACATCAGACGCTCCTACCATTTGCAGCTTTGGCAGAGCCGGCATGCACCTGGAGGGCTCGTCCCCTGTAGCCGAGTGTTGCAGAGATGTTTACTATGTTTCCGCCGTGATCCTGGTCATCACGCAATAAAAAATAGCTTGACACAGCACAGGCACAGCTAGAAGCATAAAGGTACAGACAAAACACCCTCTACCTTGAACCACTTGTCATACACCACTTTGCTGGTGTTGAATGTACCCATTGTGTCTATTTCCATAACTGTCTTGAAGCCGTTGAAAGAGAGGGAGGTCGCCGGGCAGAGGAAGTTTCCAGCAGCATCTGCCAAAATAAAGTACATTTAAAAAACATAATAATAAATATAAATAAAATTTACAGTAGTTTCAAATAAATATAGATGAGCATTCTGCATTTAAATACATAACTCAGCAATGCATGCTAACAGATGTGTTGCATGGCTAAGACTGAACCGTAATATGCACATCACGCACTGTTAACGAGGATGTCTATACGACCCAGCTCCCGCAGCGTCTCGTCCACGGCGGCCGTGATGCTTTCAGGCTGCCTCACATCCACACACAGAGGGAGACAGCGGCGTCCTGACGCAGCAGACAGCTTTTGAGCGGCCTGGCGAAGGACACGGTCGCGTTACATGAAGCAGGAAAGCTCACGCGCATTCAGTCATGGTCGAGGAAATGTCTTTTAGGGCTGTGTAAAATGGCAACCTCTTTAAGCTTGTCCAAGTTTCTGCTGGCAATCACCGTGTCGCATCCGTGCCTGACAGAAAGATTAGCTATTAACTCTTTTCAACTTTGTTACATATACAAAATAACACAAGTTAATTAGTTAGTTAGTTAGATAAGCCAAGTAGAAGGATTAAAGTCCACTCACACTGTTTACAGACAAACAATGAATGTTTGCTATTATATTAGAACATGCACGCATAATATCTGCTTCTGTGTTAAGTCAGCTGACCTCATGAAGATTTCAGCTATTCTGAATCCAATTCCAGATCCACCACCTGTGATAAAAGCAACTTGATGCCTGAAAAAGAAAGTGCAAAATTGTCAAAGGTCACTTTGGGCAGATTGGATTTGAGTAAAATGTTGAATGAAGAAATGCTAGAGGCCTATTTCATTCTTACTTTAGTAGATCTGGACTGTAAATGTGTGTGTATGAAGTCAGGCAGTCATCTGTCCCAACGTCTTCAGGCAGCAGCTCTGCCATACTGATAAACAATGGAATGCAATCACTCAAGCGCTGCACAACATAATAGATCAACACATCATTGAATGTTGTTCTGAGAAGAACTTAAAAGTATCTCTACTGATCTCTACAGCAGACTGTGTAAAACAGTATCAGTCCTACAGTTAGTCAGTATTTGACGATCAGCGCTGAGCTGAGCTTTTTTTTCGCCAGCTGTTACCTGGTGAAGAGACTCCGGTTTTAGTCTCTCTGCAGAAGAACCGTCCAACTCTTGCAACGCAACAAGGCTCGGACACGAAGCAGAAGTTCAAACCAACCAAGCTTTTGCGTTTGCTCCGAAAACAACGGCTACGTTCGGTTTTTACGCCAGGAACGAGTTTGTACCTTGGACGCTTACTGGTGATGCATTGTGGGCAATGAAGTCCGTCCGAGGTGCGTTCAAGAGCGCAAATCCGTGGGTGTTATTATAGAATATATACAAAATAATACAATGAATACACAAATACTAAAATATTGTATTATTGTATACTAAAATTAGGAAATGACGCAAACTAAACTAAACTTTAAAAATCACGCCAGACTGTTAATGTCATTTAAGTCCAGGGAGCAAAGGAAAATCCTGTCATTCTCAATCTAATCTCCAAAACCCATCAACTTCTAGGATTGCACCAACAACGGTCTCAAGTGGAAAACTAATTCTCTAATAGACGACACAGCATATCAGTTTTCAAGATCAGTGTGCATTAGTGCAAAAAGGAGCAGTATTGATCTGTACTTTGGGATGCCCTTGAATAAAACTCTATGCAACAGATCTTTCAAATGCACTTCAGATTAGGGATCAGAAATATGAGTGCTTTTGTAACTTGATGCGTGTTTCAAGCAGAATGAGTAAACATGAGGAAAAGATGTAGATGTGGATGTTTAGAGTGACTCAGTTTGTTACAATCATATGCCAGTTTTTCTAACACTTTAAACAAACCCACATGTTAGATTAGTGCAACATTTCAGAAAAAAAGAGTGTTTCAAATTGATTTTAATATTTACTGGTATATTTGTATAAACAATTTTAAAAGCCATACAGCACTTGTATTTCATTGCTTGGCAGTTAGGTGGCACTATATATCAGCATTTCCTCTTGTACAAATATAAAAGTCTATAACATAACTACATTAATATAAATGATATTTGCTGCAGCCGAAATAAACAATGTGACTTTAATTACCCTTGACTGTCCTTCAAGGTCGTCTTCCATCTCTGTGTTTTGTTCATTCATCATTCAGATTAATGTCTGTCCGCTTTTAAGCCTGTCTACTGTGAGACGCTCATCATATGCTTGTCTTTGCCAGCGCTGTATTTCAGCAGTGACTGTCCCCATGAAAATAAAAGAAATATATTATTAGATTGTTTTACTTGGAAATTTAACAGCAGGTGAGTCACAAAATCAAAAATAAATTTGCAGAAGGTAATCGGTATCTGTTTAAAGATTACATAGGCACCTGTTTACATGGTTTATAGAAAATATCCTAATGCAGGAACATAAAGGCATGTACAAGACGCATCGCTATATGGCCAACCAGAATCCCACACCCGAGTGCAGCTACAAGAGGTGAACTAAAGTTCCACTGCACCAACAACTGGTTCTGATCTTCGACCAAGTGTCTGTGCAGCTTTGCTTTCGCCTTCTACTGGTGTTCTTGACTTGCTGTATCGTCCTTCCTCCTCCAGACCAACCAGCTGGCTGCTGACCTCCCACAGCCTGCGAGCTGCCTCTTCATCAAGGGCCTGAGGCGCTGGTTCCTTCTCAGTCATTACATCATAGTACTGCCCCGTCACGCCCTCCATGTCCTCGGACACGGCCAGATAGACGACGGGCTGGGCCCCAAGCTCTGGGTTCTTCACCAAGATGGAGAAAACGGGGGCTGCAGGAGGCGCAGGTGCATTAAGTGAGTTTGACTAACTATGACTTAAAACTCTCGCATTAGGTTCTAAAATGGTTATACAAAAAAGATCTCCTTAATGGATTTTTTAATTTCTCTATATTCAGAATCCAATAAAGAAGCAGGATACTCACAGAGAACAGAGCTCGAGAATGGTGATTGGTGCAGACCCGTGTGCCTCCCAAGCTCCGTGGCAACAACGCCTGGGTGCACAGCGTTCACAGTGACTCCCGTGCCTGTTACACGCAAACATATACACACACACACAGCAGCATTGTTTAAAAATACATATCCAATGGCCAATTACAAACAAGAACATAGGCTGTACTCCCTCCCACGCATGCCCACGTAGGCAACAGCCAGTAGACTTGCCTTGTAATCGCTTGGCGAGCTCTCTCGTGAACAGAACATTGGCAAGCTTGCTCTGACAGTACGCCTGCTTGGTATCAAACTTCTTCTTCTCCCAGTTCAAGTCCTCAAAGTCAATCTTTCCAACGATGTGGGCGAGCGAGGCCAGGTTGATCACTCTGCTGGGGGCAGACTCTTTCAACTTATCCAGCAGAAGGTTCGTCAACAGAAAGTGGCCTAAGGGGATACAGAAGCTGTAGGTCATTAGACTGAAATCACAAATGTTCTTTGTTTCTTGAGGAGATTGTAGCAAACCGGACATAGTTTTATCTGAATTGGCCTGTTTTTAATGCACCTAAGTGATTGACTCCAAACTGCATGTCAAATCCATCTTCTGTCTTCCACGCTGGACATCTCATGACCCCTGCGTTGTTTATAAGTATATCCACATGCTGCTCCTCTGCAAAACAACCAAGGTAATATTAACGGAGCCGTACTTCATTATTGTATAGGAATCTTCGCATGTGTTGTGTTTGTTCTGCACCTTTTTTGATTCTCTCCGCAAACTCTCGAATGGACTTCATGGAGGCCAGGTCGAGGTGACGCGCGCAGACGTGGTGATTCAGAGTCTTTCCCCGTATTTCCTTTGCAGCTGCCTCACATTTTTCCATGTCACGGCATCCCATAATGACCCAAGCCCCTTACATTGAAGGAATAAGAAGATAAGCGCGTCAGAGTAACTGCTTACAATGTTTCACACCCAATCAAAGTAACACGTGCTCTACAAACCTCTCTTGGCCAGCTCTCGTGCCGTCTCTTTCCCAATGCCTGTGTTGGCTCCTGTTACAACCACAGTCTTTCCATCAATGGTAGCTTTACTAGGACACCGGCCTCCAGTCACATAGTTCCTATGAGAGGCGTTAAAACATTAGATGACACCTCTAAGTGAATGCAGAACATCTGAAGGCGTTACTTATTTATTTATTACATGCATTACTATATGCATATTGGTATCAACAGTAAACAAGACATAGTACAGTACATAATCTATTGTTGCATAATTGTACTTACTTCAGTAACACAGCGCTTCCAAATATGGTTCCAAACACTGAAACTGGTAAAATATATCTGCTCATGACTCCGAAGTAATGTTAATGACGAAACACGCATAGAAACGTTTTAAACGTGTTTTCACAGCTGAATTGACAACACTCCGTTCACTAGCACAAGGTTACACGGCGCATGTTTATGACGTCACTACCCATTAGCCAACCATCGCGTGCCAGCAAATGCAGCATTGTGGGAAACGTAGTCTCAGTTGAAACTCGCGCTAAAAAACAAAGAATAAACGAACTGAGATAAACGTCCCTATTTGTTAATTTGAGAGTCAGTATATGATTTTGTTTTACAGAGTTTCAAAACAATCCCTCAAGTTTATTTCAATAAGCATAGTTCCATGTTCAGTAAATATCCTCATCCCATACTGTGACACTGTCATTTCCTGGCTCAACTAGGCCACCAACACCGCACAACCCTGCATGAAGATACATTTGAGAGCAGGCAAAAAACAAGGCCACCCTCTACATTAAGGGACGGAAAAACTTGAGGTGACACATAAAATAAGTAAAAACTAGGACGTGGGCCTGGTATCTGAAAAAAGTCAGGAGGAGCAGCCGTGCTCTATTTGTTCGCAGTGTGTCTTTCTGGTGTGTTTGACCCCTGGTTCTGTACTGTCGGCCCGAACTCCTTGACCTTCTCTGTCCCGTTCCCACAATAGCTATGGGGAAACTGCATCTGCTGTGCTAGTTATGCAAACAGGAGGCTGCTGATGATGCAGCTATTTAGCATTAAGTCCTCTACAAAAGAGCACTAGGCAAATTGTTTGAGCTAAAAAAAGATTATATTCTCCTATTCTGATTTTTTCAGAGATCTTGATTTCGTTGGCATCTGAGAAAAGATAGACAGAAAGTAAAAGGCTGAAATAAGAGTTTGACGTAAGTTCAAGATGAATGAATGAACCACAAAAACATTAAACAGGGAACACTGTCATGTCATTACCATTATTTATAAAAAAAATATACCTCCTGCTGTCTAATTAATAATCTTTGATAATGACGCTTTCAGGTTAGCCCTTGATTTGATGTTTTCTCACGCCAATCTGTTCTGCTTGGCAAACGTGTCTGGCAGGAGGCCTGTGGTTAAACATGTACAGTGAAGGACAGCTGCTCGGGCAGTGGGTAAAATGGAAGTCTTTCATCGCTCTTTCCTAATGAGGACAGTTGGCAAAGTCACCGTGTGAAGTACCTGAGGCTGTTGAATTATGCAAAAGTGGAGCAGCGTGCTCCTCCCGAACATGAATCAAAAGCGAGAGCGCATAAACACGTTGCGGTGGGATTCTTGTCGCACGGGAGGCGTCCGGGCGCTAGGACCCGGGACACGTGAGCGTATTAGTTTGCCAGAGGGTGGAGACGGTGAACAATGAAGGGGCTCACCGGTAGGACCAGCAGCGAGCGGAACATCTGAGAGCAACCTCCCATCAAGCCCAGGGTCCCTGCGGACCGACGGACAAAGCGGACGGACCTGTGGACCGCGGCAGGAGGACGCCGAACGCCGAGGAGGAGCCGGGACCCGCAGGTTGATCCACGCACGCCGCGCGGAGCAGACCCCCCCCCCCCCCTTGCGTGGACGTGAATGACTGGCCTGGTTGCGGTGTTTGTGTGGCGGTGAACTGGGTCACGCAGACCGACTGGAGGAGCGCAAGATCAACATGCGCCCTCCTCGCGCCGCTCGGCACGGCGAGATGGTGGGCGCTCAGAGGAGGGACCCCAGCCTGCGCCTCCGCCTCAGCATCCAGCAGACGATGCTGTGATTGAAAGTCTCCCAACTCAAGAGCATCTCCAGAAACAGGACGTCGGCCGGTCCCCGTTCGTGCGTCGGTTCGCTTTTCCGAAGGACATGCACGTTTCTCTCTCCGCACCGTTGACTGACTGGTAACGAGCGAGCGAGAGGCGCCCGTCAGTTCGCCCGCACACCTCAGCGGATCAGCGTGGAGCGGAGTGGAGCGGCTCCGCGCGCCGTGCGGATGCAGGACCACGGAGGAGAGAGACAGGTCGCCAGCAGGTGAGTGACACCTGCCCGGAAGCGGGTCGGTCTACGGGACAAGCACAAAGAGCTGCGGCTGGTAGAAAAAACGCGCCACGGTGCAATAATATGCTTCGATTTGAATTAAGTTTCTTTTATCTACCTTTTACACTCAATTCTGGTGGAACGTCTGTATTCCCATTAGGAATCAAATCCATCTCAGTGCAAAACTGTCATGCATTTCAGAATACTGTATTCTCTGCATTGTTTGTCTGCGTTTGAGTCTGAGCTGGATGGAGCACTTCACTTTTAATGGTTCTTCATAGCTTCTCCAGGTCAGACCGATAGTGTCTCATTGTTAATGCCGCCTAATGCGTTCGAATGGGAAACCGACTCGATGAAGCAAATCTCATAAAGCCAGCAGGCTGGTAATGGACTCTGGGAGGCAACAGCAGCCAACGCACATGGATTTGCTCTTGGTCCAAACATGAAATGGAGAGGACATGCAGTGGTGACTGGGGTCTTTGTTTTGTGTGTGACACGTCAGTGATCTTGAAATTCCAAGTTGTTCAGTTGAGCTGTGGAAAGTGCGAACACTGCTCGTAGTAGATACCTTCATCATCACGTATCCATGTGTATGTGCAGTATAAATACTTACTACATGTACCTCACATGAATGTTTGCGTGTATTGAGTTTTAATTGACCTATTCCATTTTGCTAACTGAAGGTCAGACTAATGGAAGCGCTGCCTCATCATGATAAAGATGTGGCCGTCACAGGTTTGGAAACATTAGAAAAATGGAAATGTCCTCCTCAGCAGTGACGTTACATCATTTAGCTACTGCACATCTCCAGTCTAGACCTCATTTTTACTGAGCTAATATTAGAGACATATTTCCCCATGCATTTGACATCAAAGGGATGCAGGCTATAGTGTTTGGTGCTAAGGGAGGGGGTGCTTCATGTTAGTCTCACTGGATCCCCCCCCCCCCAGCTAGTGATGATGATGCTGTGGAGTCTCATCGCCGACAGTATCGATGGCTTGTGCTTTGTTATGTCAGTTCATCGTTGCTCTACTCGCTGACCCGAGTTGGTCATTTAACCTTTGTTTATCCTTTGCAGGGGGTCATAGGTCAAACCAGCAGGAGGCAGAGCGTCTGCGAAAAGGTGGGACGTGTGACAGTAGGGAGAGAGAGAGAAAGAGAGAGAGGGAGGGACGAATAAGCCTTACACAGCCCTCGGCCCCAGCAGGGATCCCCCGTATGTGCTCCCGGGCACAGCCGAGAGCAAGTGATTTGTCAAAGCGAGGGTCCGTGGCCCGAGCCCTTGCTTCAGCTATCACAGCACAGTGGGAGTTTTCCTCAGTCCCGTGTTGACGGAGGCACTGAACCCAACAACTTGCCAGGAACAATGTTCTTTGCTGCTGAGGAAGGAGAGTCAGATCTTTTTTTTTTTTTTTTTGCCTGAGCAGTGAACAAAATGTCCTGACTGCAACTGGCTGTCACATGAAGCCTATTTGGACTCTGCTCCATACAGAGGCAGGAAGCTAATCGCCGCGCGTGCCGTCTATAAACGTGCATTTATGCGCACAGCTGGTTTATTTTGAGACAGACGTTGAGGAAAACCGCATCAGTCACGTCGGATTTCATTCGCCGGTTTGACTCTGACCCAAAGGCAAGGCACACTGGGCGCTTTGACAGTAAATTATACCGATCAGGCTCGTAATGACTCTTCTGCTCAAAGCAGAGCAACTAGTCCATTAGCGACAGAGAGAGAGAGGCAGAGCGACAGGCTCCACCATCTATTTATTTCTTTCATTACCCCCTTGTTTACATTTTCAGGAGCAGACGAGAGAGAAAGAGAAGCGGAGTCGGGGAGGTTGCGCTAAAAAGCACAAACACTGGGAGCCCACTCTGTGCATTAAGCTTTCATCAAAGTCGAAAGGTGTTTTTTATTAGCCAATTATGCAAGCTTCACCAACATGTTCATAGAAAAAGGAAAACCTCGAAAGGACGTAAATGGATGAAAGAAGAATAATAACACCAATTATTTTAAAGGCTCTATTACGTAAACTATTATATACACAATTTGTTTCTGAGGATTGAATCCATATTGATGCTTGAACCTCATCCGTTTGAAGCCTCCAAGCGTCATGTCACCGATCGCTGCAACTCCAAGACTCACATCGTTATTTCTGGGCGAGACGAGTGTCGTCCCGAGGTCAGTTTTCTTTCCGGCAGCTTGACTCGCGTGCGGGTGCGAGGAGGCAGTCACGAGCGGCTTTCACGCCGCCGCTCTGCTTTTCAGGAAGTAGGATTTGGGGTGTTGACTTATTTCCGGGAACAAACCAATTTTGTTTTTTTTAAATGAGCGTGATCCTGCGAATGCACTCGTCTCTGTTTGAGTAATTGCTAAACGAAGCGAAGCGGGAAATCTGTATTACAGTGGAAATTAAAGGGCTGGAAAATAGATGGCTGCTGCCGAGCACAAACCTCAGGAATTAAGAAAACAAGCTTGTTTTCCGCCAAATCCTCTGAATGTGCTTCTTCGGGTTTATTTACTGATATGCTTAGATCTGAATATCCAAGCTTTTCTGCCACAAATAGACCAATAAAGTCTCCAATATTGAAGTTTCACGGTACGATAACAACAGTGACAACACCACTGCAAGAATAAACAGGCAGCTTAGGGACTGGTTTTGTAAATAAGAAAAAAAATGCCTTACAGATGATTAACAATGAGTGCACACACACACTCTGCGTCTCGCGGCGGAACCCTCGTCTGTATGTGGAGCGCGCCGCTGCCGCCTCGTCTTTAGCCGCTTGCAAGGACAGGAGGGCAGCGCGGGAGACCAGCGGGGCACGCGCTCGCGCTCGTCGCAGCTGCGCCCTCTCAAAAGGCGGGAGCACAAAGGGGGCCTTTGACAGCGAGTCACGGCGCGGCCGATGAAGCGGCTCCGCGCGCCTTCGCTCCCGCACCTCCCGCACCGGGTCCGTCGTTACTGCAGCTGCACGCGCCGCGCCCTCTCCCAGCGACTCGTCACATTTCAGGCCTCCTAATTCCGTTCTGCGGGAGGAAATGGATGGGGGGGGTGCTCTTTTCTTTATGGGAGCTGAGTAATGTGATTATGATCCACGGTGGAGCGCCCGTGGAATCCAGAGCCAGTAAACAGGCCTCCGCGCTGTCTGTGCTTCGGTCGGAGGAACGAGTGCGTCCGTCCGTCTGTCCCGTTGAGACGTTTGACGGTCAAACACAGCTCAGACGGCCGGAGAGGGACCCGTCTGTGTGTCGGCTGGCTCAAGGCATGCTCGTGAGTGGGCGGTCTTCTTGTCTGTGATGAAATCAAGAGCCAAGTGTGATCTGCTGCAAAGATACATAGAGCACTTAGGGTTTTTTTTGTCCTTTCAATAAAAAAAAACGTTTAGCAAATGGTCACATCCTATTTCAGTATTTCACTGTCCAGAAGCTCTATTTTTATCACACTCTTCCCACAGGTTTGCTGAGAAACCTCAACACCTTCAGAATGTGTGCAAAACTTCCTGCCCCACGGTTCCACATTAGATAACGTGCATTAATTCATCTTTTTTCCTGTGTTTGTTTCTTTTTTTGACTTTGTTGACTCAGACACACTCGTGCGGTTTGAGCCTCGGTTCAACGCCGTTTCTCGGGGAGGAGAGGACGAGGCGCCCTGAATGATGCTTGAGACAATTCAATGTGATGGCGCGCGTAGGGGGAAGGGTTCAATTGAAACAATGGGAGGGATCATTAGTGTGATGTGCCTCATTACATTAAAAGGTCTGATAAATAGGTTAACCAACAGGATCCACAGTCACTCATCACTGGTCCAACCTTGTGATCATGACGCAGCTTCACCGTTTTCAAGCTTGGATGTTATAATAACCGAACTCCTTCAAACTTTTCTATTACTTTTCAAAACACTCACACTGTAGAAGCCAAACCCAGACGCACAGATTGCTTCTTACGATAAGAAAAAAAATAAGCGGCATCTGTGTGTAAGTGGTCACAGATGATCTATGGGATGCCTCGCCAGCATGTATACACCTGTAAGCCGCCAGCTCTTTCCATTTGTTTCCATTTGCGAGTCCTTCTACCTGCTCGTATTGATTTTTCCATAACTGTCTGCCAGTAAGTGCTGTCTGAGACCAGCTCTATCTGAAGGCTGGCAAGAGTGATCTACAGGGACAGCAGGAAGTCCAATACATTTACTGAGAGCACTCTCCCTGTTGATACCGTCCCTAAATTGATTGCATGGAAATGAAGCCCTGTTAAATGGTATAACTGGTAGAACTTCCTTCTGGGACACACTGTGCAGACGGATGTACTCATAAATAAAACCTATGTTGTGATAAACACATGACCGCCGTCCCGTCCTCTTGTTCCAGTCTGCCCCACAGCGTCAAGGCGAGCCTGTCTCTATCCCCGTCCGGGCCGGGGCGGGTGGGCAGCGGCGGGGGCTCCCCCACCTCCAAAATGGGCTACTGCGGCGGGGCGCCCGTGGAGGACATGCAGGCCCTGGCCATCACCTCGCTGTCGGCGGCGGACGTGGCCAAACAGTACGAGCACATACGCGAGCTGGGGAAGGGCACGTACGGCAAAGTGGACCTGGTGGCGCACCGGACGCAGGGTGAGTTCTGAACGGGCGCTCGCAACCGATTGCGGTTGTGACGGTAGTGACGTATCTTGCGTTTTTGTGCGCCCGCAGGCACCAAAATGGCGCTGAAGTTCGTCACCAAGAGCAAGACGAAGCTGAAGAGCTTCCTGCGGGAGTACAGCCTGACGGGCTCGCTCGGCTGCAGCCCCTTCATCATCAAAGTCCTGGACGTGCTGTTCGAGACCGAGGACTGCTACGTGTTCGGACAGGAGTACGCCCCCGCCGGGGACCTCTTCGACATCATCCCCCCGCAGGTAACGCCATTATCCCCCCATTCATCCAGAGCCGCTCCGATCAGCCGCTCTGTTCAGTCGCGGCGGTTCTTAACGAGCCCTCGCGGGATCGGCGCCGTTGCCTCGTCCTGGTTCTCTTCTCTTTCAGTTGGCTTCAGTTTTTTTTCACTGTTTTCCTGTAACACACCAACTGTTACGCTCTGTGCTCGTATCGCCTCCCGTCCTTCTGCATCTACAGTCTTTAACACGGCATTGATGAAGGTGCTTTGTCTTCCTCGCAGGTGGGTCTACCGGAGGAGATGGTCAAACGCTGCATGCAGCAGCTGGGACTGGCCCTGGACTTCATGCACAGCAAAAACCTGGTCCATCGCGACGTCAAACCCGAGAACGTGCTCCTGTTCGACCGCGAGTGTCGCCGCATCAAGCTAGCGGACTTCGGCATGACCCGGCGCGTGGGCTGCCGCGTAAAACGGGTCAGCGGCACCATCCCCTACACGGCCCCGGAGGTGTGCCGGGCCAGCCGCACAGACGGCTTCCTGGTCACCACCAGCCTGGACGTGTGGGCCTTCGGCGTGCTGGTGTTCTGCATGCTAACGGGCAACTTCCCCTGGGAGGCCGCCATGGCCGCCGACGCCTTCTACGAGGAGTTCCGCCGGTGGCAGAAGGCGGGCTGCCCCGCCGGCACCTACCCGTCCCAGTGGCGCCGCTTCACCGACGACGCCCTGCGCATGTTCCAGAGGCTGCTGGCCGCCGAGCCGGAGAAGCGCTGCGGCGTCAAGGACGTCTTCTGCTTCGTCAAGTACGAGCTGGTCAGCGAGCTCCGGCGCCGGGCGTCCTGCCGAGCCAAGAGGGGCGAGAGGTCCAGCTCGGGGGCGTGCGCCGGCAGCTGCTCTTCCTCTTCCTCCGCCGCCTCGGCGCGTTCCTCCCACAGACACCCCGAGCCCTCCACCCCCCCAGGAACATCCTGCCTGCGCCCGGCGCCGCTCAAGCGCAGCGTTCTGTCTGACCCGCTGTCTCCGAGAGACGAGTCTGGACAGCACCCATCTCCGGGACGAGACAAGAACAAAAGCCAGATGGTGATGGCAACGGCGATCGAAATCTGTGTGTGACTACACTAATGCGAGCACTGGAGACTAGATGGCTTTTCACAGTAATAACAAGCCGTGAGGAGGTGTTAATGACTGCCACTGAGGCTCCAGTGAAAAGGGGACTGTACTTCAGCCATGAAAGAGAATCTCAGGATCACATCCCCGGCTGTGGAAATGGACATCATCAATCAGCGGTACACACTCGGACAGCTCTCCACTTGCACACGGCGTTTAGGGTTTTGATTTGCGACCAAAGACTGCTTCCCAAAGCGAGTAGCCGTTCAGGAAGCGTTTAACCATCGGCTAATGATGCTCCTCCTCTCAGCAGCTCGTTCTACCATCCAGACACTCGTGGGGTTTTTTGTCCATACACTGTGGTGGTGCTAATGATTATATAATTAGACTCCATAGAAGCAGACTCTGTGTTTCTGTGGCTTTACTTTAGTGTTTATCTCCAGGGAGGCCACAGTTTCATTCACTAAGGTGATACTGACTGATTTAGGGGCCAGTGATCTGAGTCCACTGCGTTACTGCCAGTTTCCAGACTTCCAATACGTAAAATTACAAATAGATTTTTTTTCAGAAGAAACCCTCATGGAAAAAAAGAAGAACCACAATGTAGCAGTTCATATGAAACGTCCTTTCACGCCGGTGTCTAGACTGAGAGACGGCTTCTCAGTGACAGGCATCACCTCAGGACACTTCAGTGGGTCACTTCCTGTTTTATAATTAATGGAAATCCATTGACTGGCTGGGAAACGCGTCTGCCGCTTTTCAAACATTCACTTCCACTGAAAACGGAACGGGGAGAGGAAGGCGAGCGCAGCGCTGCGAACGCCGGAGCGGAGAGGAAATGTCTCTTCACTGTTCCTTTTGTACCTGTTTGTGCGTGTTTGGTTGTGTGTGGGCGCGCGTTCCAAATGCTAAAGCACAAGACTTTTGTAAAGGAGGGGAGCTCTCGGAGCCAATTCTGAGTCTGTACTGTAAATAATTTGATATTTCCGGGCGTGTACCCTGATATCAGGTAGTTCAGCCATGTAGCTAATCGTTTTCTACAGCAACAGGGGTCTTGGTGTTGGACAGTTCCCGCTGGGGCAACACAGTATGTAGCAATGAAATATGACACAATGTACAGTCTATTGTAACAAATGAAATATATAGAACAACGCTCTAGAGCCCATTATAATGTCTGACATGGTTCCGTAGCATTTTGTGGATTGGGGTTCACTTCATTGTGACAGAAATCAGTCCATAGACGTCAGTCATCTCTTCATATTCCCATCTCAATCGCCGGGCTTCCCAGTTACAGTACGAGTCAGTGCAGCCCATCCTGCCTCCACTTAGTCCATGGGCAGGTGCATTGGATTAGGAGGACGCGGCGCTAAACGCGTGATCCGCTGAAACGCTGTCGAACACCCCGCGCTCGCCTGTGATTCGATCTGCCCCTCTCTCTCTCTCTCTCTTTCTGGGAAGGCATCCAGAGATATCAGTGGGAGCCAGAGCCGCGGTGCTCACTCACGGGTGACCCCGGTGTCAGCGAGTGATGTTACGTGAGGCGTCAGCCGAGCCTGACCGGCGCCGCGGCCGTGTGCAGCTTTCAAACAAAAATTCATAATCAGAGAAGAACCTTCAGTAAACCACCAGCATGTGGACCCCTTGGTGGGCTGCTCGTGACTATTATTTACTGTATCCTGCCTAGATTTCATTATTTATGTGACTCAGGTGTGTGTTTGTATGTACTTCCTTTAATTCCCTGCTCCTTTCATGACAGCCCGTCAGCTCGGTCGCTATGACGACAGCAGCAGAGCTCCTCGGGTTTAGCTCCTGTCCTCATCTTGAGCATCAAGTCTAATTTAGCCCAAGTGGGATAACTGGGCACGGAACCCCTCTCCCGCCACCCACAGCTCGTCCTGGCAGTGGCTTAGCTTCTTATACGAGATGATTTCAATTCCACAGATGCACATTTGCCTGTATTTTACGAGCCAGTGCCCAAACCAAATCCTTATTCAGACATTGGGCATAATCAAAGCTGCTCATGCTTCTTATCGTTTGCTTTGTCTCCTTCCACTTTGATTCTTCGGTGGTGACGGGACTGAGGCTGGAGCCTCGTCAGAGGGGATCGGTGTGTTGCTGCTGTAACGGCGTCCGCTTTGGAAGAATTGGCGAGACAGTAATTTGTCATTAGACTGGAGTGAAGACCCAATCAGTCATGCACTCTACCACTTTTATTGTTGATCTCTCTGTGTGATAATGCAGAAAGTGCGTGAAAATATAGTTTATTTATGTAGTCCTTACTCACAAAAAGCACTTTACATAGTGAAGACCTCAGAAGGTTCTACAGAAAACTTATAAACTATATTATTATATAAATGACTCCCTTTAACAGAAGGAGCATCCTGCAGAACCTGGCTCAGGTTGAACAGCCATCTGCCTCCGCTCACCTCCAGAGAAAGAGTCTTAACTCTGTTTTTGGGTCTCAAACTTAAAGTGGGAGCTGGTTCCACTCATGCACTGCCCCCCATTCCACATTCGGAAACTCCAGGAACTACAAGAAGACCTGCAGGCGATCTATCCGGATAATGTCTTTAAGATATGATGGCGAAGGATCATTAAGACCTTCATGTGTAAGGAGGAGGATTAAAGAATCCATTTTAGATCTTAGAGGGATGTGGGAGAAATAGCATCTCTCCTGCTAATTCCTCAGCGCTGGGCTGCAGCATTTTGGATTAACTGGAGGCTTATTAGGGACTTAGAGGCATCCTATTAGTATGAAATCACCGTAGTCCAGCCTACAAGTAATAAAAATGTGGATGCCGGTAAATTTAGCAATATTCCTCAGGTGAAAGAGCCGGTTTGAGAGATTTCCTTTTTATATGAGATTAAGAAAGTAATCTTGTTGAAAATTAGCGAGAGCATCTGAGGTTTGTAGAACAACCTACAGAAAACTACAGGACAGGGTTTTAAGACTCATCTGCACTTCAATGTAAATGTGTGTCAGAATAACTAAGTTCAGGCAGACATTATTATTATAGATGCACTAGATCTAAAAAAAACTCAGAAATTTGAAAAAGGACTTAAAACACAAATCACTTCTAGGGATCTTGTTTTTCCAGTTTAGTTGAGTGGGGCTCTTTAACATGCAGTATACATCTGTCTGAGAACTGATTAATAAGCTTGAGTGGAAGGTTGCTGCTACTCCTCCACCCCGACCCATGCTTGTAGGAATATAACCATTAATATGACCTTTGGGGGGGTTGGCTTGTTTTTAACTGTGTTGTACTTTCAATCATCAGTCTCCAGCAACATCTCTGCATCTTGGGCTTCTCTCTGCATTGCAGTACTTTGTCATCTAGTCACATCACATACAAGATTAAAAACGTCATGCATAGTGATGTAACACGTGTTATATGAGCAGGACATAACTGATTACATGTACGCCCCACTTCAACTGATGCCGGTTCGTGTATCATTAGACTATTTGTTGTTGCACATTGCACTGTTCCTCGTGGACTGTTATGACAGGAGCTGTCGACTTTAGCGACGAGGCGTCAAATTTTCAAAAGTCTTATTGAAGCTCTAGAGAGTAGCCTTCCCATTTTTACTGATCAAAACTGTTTTCTGCCAGAAAAGTGTTGTTGTAGATTTTAATGTAAATACCTATGTATTGTGTCTTTAACGGAAAAGAATAAACATCATGTTATTATATGGTAAAATAAATTTATGCACCATATACTATGACTCCTGGGTGTTTCCTTATCTTTTCTATTTCAGCCCCGCTTTGCATTCTCCTCTGAGTCTCGGTAAAATGAAGGTCAACTTGGATTACGTGTGGTTTCTCAAGGCTTTGGTCTGTCCCTGAGTCCACTGGTGATGTCCTCCTCAACGTCCAATTAACATCATCTGCAGATACGCTAGGCGTTATCTGCCGCCCTCCAAGAGAAAACAAGTTCAAAGGCGTCTGGGATACGACAGCAAGGGTGAGGACAGTTATCTACAGCCCGACTGCATCCGGGCGGTTGTGCCTGAGCAAAAGATTTAGTTTGGGCAGTGGCTGTGAGTTGGTGAGTGGATGTGCCTAGGAAAGCTAATCAGTTCAGACAGTACAAGAAAGAGAAAAGGTCAACAATGACACACGGTCTGTATAGTGAGAGGAGGTGTGTCCCCTGTGAAGCCTGGTGGCACTGAGTGCTCAGAGATGAAGATGCTGGGAACTGGAAGCTAAACGCACTCCCCAGGACTGGAGGAAGCTGTGCGTTTAGCTCTCAGTGGGTGGTCCATGACCGTGGCCAATAACCCCCCCCCCCCCCCACACACACACACACACACACACTCACACACATATGCAGCTGTCAGTAACACAAGACTGTGAGGTGTGTCAGCGTGATCCATGCCACATTTCATCCGGATAAATATGACAACATTTCAAGTAAGTGCCACCAGAACCCTCCAAAGCACATAGTCATGCTCTTATCATAGTATGAAATGTTTGACAGCTAAAGGGAGGCTGTCAAGTCCTCACGGCTTGGGAGCAAAAAGGAATTCAGGTGTGCTTGCAGCGCGCGTAGGCGAGTGATGATGCACTTGTTCTGCGCTCCGCTCCATCCCCTGCCTCCAGCCGGTGGAGGCAGATGGCCGCCCACCCTGAGCCTGAGCTTACCCCCCCCCTCCGCCGTCAGCCAGCGCCTTCACACATTTATGCATCCAGAGGTCAAATACATGAGCCGTGTTTCCGCTGAATAGAAAATGTAGCAGCTGTGCCTTCACATATAAAGCAGTAGGTGGAAACTCAGCTGTGGGCAAGCGAGCGTGCCTCTGGAGGTGGTTTGCATAGTAAACAAGGAAAGGTGATATTTCTAAGATAAGTCGCAGACTGCAGAGTTTTCTGCTGGTTCTAACCCTGCAGGGACCGAGCAGCGCTTCTGGAATCGGCACCTACAAATGACTCACTCCGAAATTGACAGATGCACCATGAACTGTTCTTCTGTCAGCGCTGTATTCTGCGAATCGGTGGCTGCAGGCGCGACACAGCAGCCGGAGCCGGAGATCTGAAAGCCATAAACTGGGCACAGTCGTCTCAGCGGGGGGTCCAGCGTGAAAGGATGCTCGGCGCTCCCTCAGATCTCCAGCCGGGCGCCGTGTGAAATGGAGCCTGATCACAGGCGCGGAGCTGGGAAGGGAGCGAACGAGAGCGGGGAAAGGAAAGTCAGGAAGGAGAGGAGGCGAGAGGAGAGGAGAGGAGGCAGGGAGGTGAGAGGGTGCAGAAAATGCAGAGAACGACCTCCTTCATCCTATTCGTCCTCTTCGTATGTGGGTCACCTGCGTGACTCCCGCCCGAAGGCGTCCACCGGCGCCAGACGCAAACTCCCGGACGGTGTGTGCGGTCGTCTGCCACCATTGCTATAGCAACTGAGACCCTCCAAGTTTGGAGGAGCTGCGAAATCCTCCTCTCGTCGTACAAGTGTCCGCGTCCCCGCGCCGCCAAGGTATTGTTCGAACCCGTGCGGCTGAATATAGACGGGAAACATTTTGTTCTGTACATCGGAGTGGGCGTTGTGTTATTACTACCGGCGGCTCATTAAGGGGGTTGCCTGGTGCCACACGCTACATTTATAGCACTGCATATTACAGTATGTGCCCGTACACAGTTGGAGTGTAGTCAAAAATCACCATCCACACAACTTTGATTTCATACTATGAGCCTCCTGTCCCTTTCATCGCCCACATATTCACATTCCATGTGAATCACGCTACACTTCCAGTTAGTGACCTCTTCGTCTTTGCAGCAGTAGTCAGTCAAGGAGAAGCCATGAAAACCAAAACGAGGCCCAAAAACAAATCATCTCTAATTGATCGGCGGCTGCGTGGAGCAGATGGCTGCTGGCTGACAGGAGACCCACATGCACATCACCAGCCGCTCTCATCTCTCTCTCTCTCTCTCTCTCGCTCGCTCGCTCGCTTTCTTCTGGCACGTCTTCCGCGGATGGTGGGAGCGTTTGTTAGCGCAGCGGTGGAGGAGCGGGGGGGGGGGGGGGGGGGGGGGGGGGGGCGGAGTGACGCGGCAGCCTCCTCCTCGGCCCCTCAGCTGAGCCCCTGCGGCTGCGGCGGTTTCACCTGGCTGCGTTCGGAGGATCCGGGTCTCTCGTCCCTTCCCGAAATGAGGCCGAGGCTCGTTGCACGCTCTGCACCTGCTACTGGGCTGAATGAAGGATTAGTGAAGGTGTGAGTTTAGAGAAAAGACCTGAGCAGGTTAAGGAGCTCTCCTCACACTGTACATATCAAAGCTATTTACCAGCTCCTGGGAGGATTTATTTGCATATGAGGGTCATTAACTAGTTCTTTATCAACGGGGAAGAAAAACAACTCATCCTGGAAATTAGCTCTGGAAATATGAAGACAGACAAGCTGAGGCGCAACGCAATTATAAATCACAAGCCGTTTTTTTCCTGCCTGTAAGCAGCACCAGCTCCCCTTTGGTTTTGTGGAAGACAATGGCATCGCACACACGTCAGCGTCACCGCATAAACTGCACAGACCCCTGGGATGCGTTTCATAATCAGCGTCGTTACTTTCAATTATCTCCTAATGAGTTTCGGTAACAAGTCGGGAGACGAGAAGTGCAGCTGTGACAGGAGAATTAGTGCGAGCGGAGAGGACTCCCCGTCCGAGGAGGCCGGGCGGAGGCGGGCGGCCGCGTCCCGCTTTGTTTGGGCCGGGTAATTTAAATGACTTCTCATTCGGCCGAGGCACGGAGAGATTAAGCGGATCCTCTGAAAGGGAAAAGCCGTCCGGTGCAAGATGTACTTCCTCTTAGAAAGCCAATATGTGAACCGCAGAGCTCGATAGCCGTGACATTTAACAACAGACTATATGGTGGGGAACACTTTCCGTCAATGCTTTAATTTGCAGCTTTGTTCCGTCCCAGCCAGTCTCTCCGTGGCTGCGAGGTGTTTGTCACATGCCTGCTGGGACATTGATTCAGTATTATTACCGTGGAGGGGGGGGTGCCCCCCTTGGAGAGGTCGACTGGTTACACGCTGTGGTTAAAGAGCACTGGAACAGAGCGCGGCTGCGAGAAAAGCCCCTCAGTAACCCAGGCTGCTTCACCGCAGTCAGCCGGCAGCATCTCCTTCATGCACTGACACTAAGAACCGAGGATTAACCAAGGAACAATGGCAGGAGATGAGTTTGAGTCAAAATGACATGAAGGACGGCGTTGGCCCATCTGGAAATTAAATAAGTCAGCCTGAATCTATGGATTGTCCCTTTAATCCAAGAATAACGTCAAAGTCAGTTGTCTTCTCTTTAATGCACATGATTCATGATTAACCCTGAAGTGATTGTGTTATGAATGTAAAATAGCAGCATTTCGTTTCGCATCATCTTTCTTCCTGGACCGCAGACGCCTCGTGTCGCTCGCGCTTCGTGTTGCTAATGGCGGCGCCGGCGCCGCCGGGCTGTGGATGCGGGGATCCGCCTGCTTCCGCGTGTGGCATCGGCAGCGGGTTGATGGAGCTCGCCCCCCGCTGGGCGCCCACAGCTTCGCCTCTGACATCACAGACCAGACTCGCGGCACCGGCGCCGGCCGCGGCCCGCTGTGCGCGCCGGGGGCGCACGCTCCTGTCTGCAACAGATAATTCGTTCTGCAGTGACCCAGCACTGAGCAGCGGCTGCCAGTGGAAGAATGAATCTATTTCAGTTACTGTGACACACTTATGGAGGAGGATTAGAGCCAGGAGGGATGCTGTTGGATTCCTTGAGAATCTGAGTAGCTGAACTAAACAATTTGAAAAGGCAATATTCAACAATTCAGTAACATGGAAGCTGGTTCTACTGCATGAGGTGGTGTTTTACTGTATGTTTTCCTACAGCGATGTAGCTGTTAAACAGTTACTGTGTGCGGCTGAAAATAGCTATATCTGCAAAAGTTAGACATGCGTTTATTTGCCACAGGTTGAGAAGTGCGTGAGTCACACTGTGCCGCTGTGAATGAGCTAAAGTTATGAATCACGCTGCCCGATTTTACTACAGGCTGCGTCACAGTGCGCCGCATCGTTTGTCACAGCCTAAATGACTCCTGAGGTCAAAGCAGGAACCTGCTGAGGGCGACACCCACTTCCTGTAACACAGATAACCCAGTAAACGAATGAGATGCTTCATAAAAGCAGCAGCTTGGAGGATTAAGGTAAACAACAGAAGCTCTAATAGACAGGGGGGACCTGAAGGCAACTGAGCAATAATAATAAGACAGTGTCTCTAAAACCATTTGCTTAGACTCTGCGTGAAACAGGACAAAATTGATGGTTTATTTGTTTGCACTTAAACATTTAGCAGTGACTTTGAAGCAGCTTCCTGCATTAATGAGAACAAAGCCTTCCACCTAAAACACCCAGCTCCCGATCAACCAATCAGACAAGCGCTTTCTGCAATTTGGACCTGGCGAAATCAGACTAAACCGCACAATCAGCTCGGTCCAAACAATCAACATGAACGCCGTCCCAGCACCTCGTTAGCTATAGAACGACCCATTATGTCGTCTCCGGATGGATCAGATGTAATCACACCATGTTGTGGGGTTCCAGGGTGAGCCGCTTACGCAAGTCGCCCCGTGGCTGATTAACTTCTGGCGCGTTATGTAAGCGTTTCCTGAACAATCGCAGGGAACAGGAACAGGAGTTTAAAATTTAATCGTTTTTAAAGTACTCGGGCCTGTCCGCCCGCCCTGGCGGGGCCTCGGCCCAAACACAAAGACTGGTCTGGAAGTTAAAGGCAGGCTCCGCTGTTAACATCTGTGACGTACTTCAGGCAAATGTTTGCAATTAAGAAGAGTGAATGAAAAAAAAAAGCCCTGGGACGGTTTAGGAACCGGCCAAAGCGTCCCGACTTCACTAAAATCTCCTCTCTCCTCTGGTCCCCAGTAAGTGCACGCTCACAAACGCTGCCAATCAACAGCATTAAAGCCGCGGTTGCCTAGCAGCCAGCCTGGTGGTCTGCACCCGCTGCTGCTGCCTCTCCTCAGCTGTTCGGGGGGAAAATGAGCGTGATGACTGAAATCACAAGCATTGTCTGCCGCCAGCGCTCCCGCTCCATTGTGCTAATAATAATCACAATAATAATGAATGGACGAGTAACTTTCATCGTCATCGCAGAGAAAACCCTCCGCTTCTCCTTCTGCGTTTTTTTTTTTTTTTCTTCTGCAGAGCAACAAACGCTTTCCAAGTTGTCATGGAAAAGTTCGGGAGCCGCTGCACCAGATTAATGAGCGTTTGACTTCTGCAATTACTCAAACTCGGCCAATGAAATCGCGCTCACGTTTACAAATGACCGCTGTGGACACTATGTGACTCTAATTAGCATTTTGCCCAGTCAGGGCATGGGCGCCTATTAATTCACCGCAGCTGTACATTAATAAACGTCTCTTTCACCTTGTGTAGGTGAAATTCATGCCTCCTGCTCATTCATCTGTTTCCTGCTTCTCATCGTGTATTTGTATCAAATGTTTTAATGCTAAAACACACACATACAGCGTAGCGATGTCGTTTCATACGTGACTGATTAGCCTGGGACACGTTACAAATATAATAATTGTCTGCTGCACTCACGTGGAGGGAGCCGAGCTGCAATCACCCTCCTCATCATCAGCTGCATCTCTTAAATAGGTTATTTACACATGTAAATGTTCCCGAGGAGCAGCTCCGCACGCAGTGGGTCTGTTTGCACACATGATTGCGGCGCCCGAAGGCCCGTGTGATATTCAAACGGCCAGTTCTGGGGGGTCAAAACAGGGAGCGTTTATTGAAACAGGAAATTTAACACTATCCACTAATTAAAGCTAAATGATGATGACACTGAGTTTGAAATTCGAGCAGACAACGTTTTACTCCTGTCTCTTGATGCCATTTTGTAGAAACACACTGAAAGTCTTATCTTTGATAAAGCACTAAAATGGAGTTTGCACAGATTATTGGCTGGTATCAAATAAACCCGACGATCCTATTATTAATCGGGAGTTCATGATGCATCTGGGAATTTATTACATCTTTTTCTACATTTTAATGATAAAAGCGCAGAAGTGCCTCCCTGACAATGACAATAACAAGCTGCCTTAAGCCGAGCTAAATATAAAGCAGCGCGCGCAGGAGCACCGCCTGTCTCCCAATATTATTAGCCGCCAGCCACTTACACGCGCTTGTTTCTGGCGCAGTCTGATTGGGCTCTAAGTAACGCCAGCGAAAACAAATTTGAATGCAATTTACAGCGCGCCGCTCCGCTGCGGAAGCCGCGCTCGCGCTCCGGCGCAGCGCAGCGGGAGGCGTCGCGTCAATGAGACCTTTTTATTGCCGCAAAATCAGCATAGCGCGCTTGACATTTAAAACGGCTGGAATGTGTAACAGAGCAACAGATGGGATGAGGATGCTCTCAGTGGCGGGGATGCAGAGAATAATCCAACCTGCAGCCGCCCTCAGCTTTACGTGAAGCCTCCATGACTAACAGTGGACTCAAGGCCGTAAAAGTGTTGTATCTGCATTCAGTTCACTTCACTAACTAATGCATACTGTAGTTCAAGCCTTCTATTCAGCTCCTGTTGTCGAGTCTAACTTGCAGCTATTACTTCGGCGCAGCTCAACACACACAGACTTCTGGGACTTCTGGGCGGAAAACAAGACGGGGCCCTGTGTCGGAGCGGACCCCCCCCCCCCTCCCCCCGCGTGGAAACGCTCGCCTGGTGTAGTAAATTGGCATTTGCCTCAACATCCATTCATCAATCTGTCCCCTCACACACTCCCCCTCTTCATCTGTCTCCCTCAGTCACCTCCACTTCCTCTCTCAATTTCCTCATCTCCTTTCATTGCATTTCATTTCATTTTCATTTCACCCCCCCCCCCCATGCTTCCCCCGCCTCCACCCCCAGTCTGTTTCTCTCCTGAGGACTACGCCACCTACTCTCATGAATACATCTGCGTCATTCTTGCCGTGAAAGTACGTCAGACCTACTTCACCATCCTGAGGGGGGGCAGAGAAGGTTTTAAGATGCAACCCCATCCTGGAAGACGAGTACGTGGCGTGTGAACGGAGGCAACGGGGATGAGCAGAGATGAATATAGGCCCTCATGGTGCTGTAAACGACCTAATGATTTATTATCAGCATCTGGACATTTCTTACTGAACCAAATGGAATCTTGAAATGTGGATGAAATCATTTAGAGTCTGTTTTTGTTAGACTTGTCCGTCACTTTCCCTCGTGATATAAAAACTCCTTCAATCTCGTCCCCAGTCCTTCTCACGCGTCCACAATGGGCTCATTTCAATAAGCTGGCAAACATGACAGAAATCCTGGAACTTAGCAGGATGTCAAGTAAGCAGCTTTTCGGAGAATGGCAGCAGGAAAAGTGAACCCTGACACCAAAGTCTGGTCTGGCTTTATTAGTTGGAGACATATCTCTGGTTAATCGTCTCTCTCTTTGTCTTCCAGTAATGAAAGCTGCGGGGAAGTCTGGCAATCTGAATGTTGTGACATTTGGACCCGCAGGAAGCGATGCTCTCCAGATTGTTTGCGGAGTCTTGTGTTGAAGCTAAACCTGGGCGCGCGCGTTGACGAGCTCCTCGCGGTGAGAGCTCTTACATCATCGCCGGCGTCAGAGATGCTCCAGCTCGGATCGCTAAAGATGGATCACATCTCCACTGGCGGTTATTAAAAGATGACCAAAAATACTCTGCCCCGCACACCTGCCAGGAAATCTGAAGACGGGAGTCGGAAATGAAACAAACCGTGGTTGAAAAGCACTCGCTGAGGTGAATTAGTCAGTAAATACGACCCTTCCAGCTTCAAAAGTGTGACTCAGACCTGCAGGAAGGCATTTTTTTCCCAATAGATTTGTTGAATATGCTCAATATATTTTTATTTATATCACTTTTTTTCAGTCTTTGTATGAAATAGCTGTGATTAACAGAGGAAGTGCCATCTGTCACTGGCAAACCCGACTCTGGCACCGGTTCTGACGAGGCTGCTATAAATACAATCAGACATATGTGATGGAAACACATACGTCTGGGGTGATTAGATGAGCTGACGTGATTTTGACATGTAGAACTTCTAATGTGGTAAATATTGACAGGACGTTGCAGTGGTTTCGTACGCGAATGGAGAATTAGCACACGTTAAAGATCGGATGAGCGAGTCTTTTTATTTTCTCAGCTTGAAAGAGGAGGAGAATGAATGTGTGTGTGTGTGTGTGTGTGTGTGTGTGTGTGTGTGTGTGTGTGTGTGTGTGTGTGTGTGTGTGTGTGTGTGTGTGTGTGCGCGCGCGAGGCCAGCTGTGTTGTGCGTTTCAGACTTTCTGTCCCTGTCTGACCCATTTTCCTTCACTGAGTTGGGCCGCTGGCACCGCAGACGGGCCACATGTAAGGAAGAGTGGGTGAAGCGCAGGATGAGCCATGATGAGGATGAAATTTATGTGCATAATCGCAGACACAGACACGTCTGCAGCCCTGGTTGGGCAGTGGTTTCCTGATTGGAATTGTCTCCCGCGTGATGTTTCCCATGAAGAGGTTCAGTGAATAGTTTCAGTGATAAAACACAGATATGTTCCACCAGACTGAACCTGGGGTTGATTAGACATTTTCCCACTTCCATGACCTTTAGAATGCTGCGTTTAAGGCCCATCCTCCATCTATAGGTGGTCTTGACATTAGGATGAGGCTGAGGCATCGTGACACTATGTCCGTTTGGTGCCTCCTGCATGATAGAGGCTGTCTTCCTTTGAGGACAGACCATGGACCACATGAAAGACTGCATCTTTCCAGGTGGGCTGTAAAACTTTGGGATCTGAATAATATAGATGCGAAAGAAGATGCCTGGGTGTCTCTGATTGCATAGTTGCCATGGTAACCCCGTACTGGATAAATGTGATTGGAACTTTTGATGTCCAAGAATAAATGCGTGTGCAAAAAACGGGACAAAGTGAATTCATACTAACAATACCGACATATTGTCAAACGCTATCAGCAGCACTAGGAAGCAAAGCATCTGTGAATAAGCCGGGACGCAATGGGTTTGTTTGACAAATCGCCACAAAAGTAGTGCAGGAAATTATAATGAACCGCTAGACTGATTTATTTGGAAGAAATATATGTTGAGCAGACATATAGTGCGTACAGTGATGTAAAAATATAGCAATCAGCAGTTCAATGTTCCCCACGGGACTGGGAAGGAAGCACAGATTAGAGTAAACAACAACTGGGGTTAAAAACATCAGTAGCTGGTGCACAATTATCCCAAGGTTTTGTGTGCTAATGAGATTAATTATGACCCACACATATGAGTCACGCAGGATTCATGATAATCACTTTAAATCTGGGTTATGTGGGGACGACTCTAATGAGGACCTGCTGGTGAACTAAACAACCTTTTACATGATTCAATTTACGCATCTCATTAGGCAGCAGCGATCGGAGCCGGGCGCCCCGTTTACGCTCGGAACCGGGCCGGTCGGCTGCGGAGCGCGCTCCCAGGGCGGTGACCAATCATCAGGACTGCTGTCACCGCAGCGGCGGAGTCAGACGTAACAATCGATTGGTTTCTGCTGACAACAGGCGCAACCTTCAGCTTCAGAGTAAAGAGAGAGAGTCTGTGGCCGAGGCTGATTGACAAGACTGAAATAGAAAGGCCAATTTGCAGGAGTTATTGGTTATGCATCACTGTTTCATTACGCGGAGCTTCATTTATAGTATAAGAAACAAGAAAAACTCTCCTTGATCTTCAGAGGATCATTTTGGCAGCAGGTGAAAGCGGCTCCATCAGGACGCTCCCACATCAAATGCTGAAGCAAGTCAAAGGAGCGCTTTATAGTCTCTTCATAGCAGCCACTGGGTATTCACGCACGAGGACTGTGACTCCGCATCTCATTTGCAATCATCGTTCTCCACCAAAGCTCTATTTACGCGTGCGGAATTGTTCCGCGGGCCAATATTATCTATTGATCACGGCGCACTTTCAAGCGACGAGGAGCGACGGCGACAGAGGGGAACACAATGTGACCAGGCGTGGATGAAGCCCCGTTAAATGAAAGGAGACATTCCGATGTGATTAAAGCCGAGCTCCAAGTCGACCGGCTCACAAAGGGCTCCGGTCGAAGGAGGGCGCCTGCATGTGTGTGTGTGTGTGTGTGTGTGTGTGTGTGTGTGTGTGTGTGTGTGTGTGTGTGTGTGTGTGTGTGTGTGTGTGTGTGTGTGTGTGTGTGTTTTTAATTTCCATCAGCGAGGCAGACAGAAATAGCTCGGTCTTGTTGGAAGCGGGGAGATGAAAGAGCGACAAACGCGCACGCGGAGGAGAGAGAAAGGCCGCGCGGGCTAATTGTAGTAGCTTCTCATGCATTCTGCATCAGCACCGCTGTGTACCAGCAGAAGCGGCCCCGTGTGGGCAGCTGCGAGGAAATGGACTGTGTCTAAAATGAGAATATGCAGGAAATTCTACCCAGCGTCTCCGTCACGACCGACATATGCACATATGCAGTCGAATGCACCGCCCAAACGGAGTATTTGTAGCCTGAGGTCAGAGTGTCAAGTGAAAACGTGTCTTTTAAGAGTCAGCAGGCAGAAACACCCCTAATGTTGTTTACGCTGTGTGTGTACCAACGTCTGATGTATTATCTTACATAATTTCCCTCCAGTTCCTTTCAGGAAGTCGTTATAAATTAATGAACCTCTCAAATGGCTGTTCCTCAGACTGTAAATTCCATTTTTAATTATTATAACACATTCAGGCAGAAAGATTCCCTGAAGTCTGTTATGTCGCTAAACTCAGCATAATAAAAGACGAGACAGCGAAGGTGCAAATGAGCCTCGTCCCGTCCTCAGTTTACAGAGTTTGCCCTCTGTAAACGAAAAGCGGTTTGTACATGCTGAGTGGGAATAAAACACCAAGTGCCTTGTAGGTAATTGCGAGCAGCCTGCAGTGGATTAAGAGGATGCTGCCTCTGCTGTCGGACAGCTGCTGCTCCTCAGCGTTCTCCACTTGTGCACGAGTGAATCATACGAGGCCATTTCACTCCGCGGCCCCGAAATGCACTTGTGTCTGTTCAATCAGTGCAATGCAGATTGTACAGAACCAGGTGTTACATTTGCTGTGTGTGTGTGTGTGTGTGTGTGTGTGTGTGTGTGTGTGTGTGTGTGTGTGTGTGTGTGTGTGTGTGTGTGTGTGTGTTACGTCGAAATGTGGCTAAAATAAACTTGTTATGCTTCATAGTGGGGCCCTATGACTGCTTGGGGATTGTGGGGCCCACAATTCTAAAGGCCTGTTTGGGGGACAAGATTTTTTTAGGGCTTAAATTACAATTGAGTTTTCGTTCTGATTAAAGCAAGGATTAGACCTCTGCCTTTAGTTGTGATGATTAGGGTTAGGTCAAGGGGCTAGGGAAGGCATTATGTCAATGGTGAGACCCTATTTTGATCTCACCGCAATGATCTGAGTCATGCCCTCAGCTGTCTCTTCTCAGTCATTAGTGTTCCCAAGAAAATGGTTCATACGTTACATAGACTCATCATAACATGATGAAGGCATTTGGCCTCACGGACGCATAGACTTCTCTTATGCCCGTTAGCGCCTGGAATCCATGTTGTCAATCTCCGTTCCACAGGACGTGCAGCCTGTGGACGGTGAAGCAGGAAGCGTTTCACATCCAGCGTACTGACAGAAACCCAGACATCAAAGAACCCACCGGCTTTTAGCAAATACACACGTTCAGGTGCAATTTGATACGTTCTCGGCCCACTTTTCACCATTTTGCGGATATATTTGTCTGGCTGAAAAGTGGGACAGGAGCTTCCCCTGAGACCCGACGTGTGGACAGGAATTAGATTTATTACCCAGAATGCCCCACTGGAGAACACCGTCCCCTGCCCTGTCTGGGTAAAATCGATGACACGTAGAGGGGGAGAGCAGCAGGATGAAGAGGGGAGGTACTGTAGCAGCTATTTTGGATTTCAGTGTTCCCGGGAGAAAAACAAAGAGAATGCAGAGGAAAAGTAAAAAGGCCAAGAGGTCCGCAGCCTTTTTGATAAATGCAAGAGGTGCCAAATCTTTTCTTTCCAGACTTTAATGCTTACTCATCCCCTGAATCCCAAGCTACAGTATGTTAAGATGCAACAGATGGAAAAGATGGAACCGAATAAAGACTCAAAGCAGATGTCATTAATATTTACTTCTACTTTTGAAGGGGCTGCTTGCTGCAGTTAATTAGCTTGTGTCAACATGTTCACGTACTCCAGTCCACACTGGGCTCAGAAAACAGATCGATGAACTAATCATTTGCCTGCAAGGTCAGTCACAGTCTAGATTTTTTACACTGTCAATAATTGCCAATAAAATTGTTCAGTGCTGTTGAGAAGGGCCCCTTCGATTCATTCGGGTGGCGGAGGGGGCTTCAGCCTCCAGAAGCCAGATGACTGGTGGCTGAATGACAAGAGAGTCACAGATTATGTCCCCGCTGCCCACAACTTATTGCACGGTACGAGTCACAGCTGTGTCACCTCAGTGATGACATCACAAATGTCACACAGTCCTCCTCGGCCACAGATGCTAACGGACGGACTTCAACAAGCTTCATCGTTCCCATTCTATCAGACTGTCTGGCCAGTGATGGACGGTGTCACAAACGCTCCTGACAGTGAGTCATCAGAAGAAACAGCAGACGCACAATACATATCAGCATATTCATAGGAATATCCACATGTGGTCACAATGCCTGCTGTAAACACCGGATGCTTGCTCGTCTCGGTGCGACTTGCAGTCTTTGTTTACACGGTTCTATGACAGATCCTTCCCAGAACTGGTGAGAGTGTCTCTCTGCCAGAAATCAATTGCCGCACGCGGCCTCGTTAAGGCCTTTAGCTTGATTTGTGTTTACTATAGCTGCTTATTTCAGGTTTAAGCTGCCATAACTTATAAATATTATCCGCTACACGTTTTCCAGTGGCCGTAATGATGTTCCATCTTTTGGACTTTGTGTAAACAACCGTAATAATCATCGTAATTCCCTTTACAGCGAATGTAAGCATTCTCACTCACGACGAGATAAGGTGGAACGAACAATTTGATTGGTTCAGAGACACATTCCAGCGGAGCCAGGTAAAGGGGTTAAAAAGCAGAGGCGACTTGATGATTCTGGGCTCTTTGTACCACACATTCGTGGTGTATGCACTGATCTCCCCAGCTGTTTTTTGGCTGTGCACAATCAACATCGATGTTTTTAAATTTGTTTTCCACTTTATTTTTATTTTCCTTTATTTTTATAATAAATCACACAAAAGACAGCTCTCTCATCTGTTTGTTTATGGGATATTTCCACCACATAAACATGTGAGCAAATATGCTCATGTAATGTACGCGAAAACATCAAATAACCTTTATTGAAATCTATGAAACAGGTTGGTCAGTGTTATGCAATTAAATTACATTAAATTAATGGCATAACCTTAAGCTGACTGAAAGACTTTACATTAATAGTCACTTAACCCTATTTTACCCTATATCTATCTACCTATGATAAACCAGCCATTAACTAACATTCAACCAACTTTGTGTAAAGTGGCTGTTCTGTCACTGTTACCTACACCCCAAAAATTATTCTTGGCCCTAATAAACCATATTCATAACTTTCAAGTATTATGTACATCAAATGATTATGTTTTTTTAATAAACATAATGCAAATATGAAACATACTATACAACTATACTATGTGTAAAAAATATGAAATAACCTATACTTCAAATGTATGAAACAGTTTGGTAAGGGTTATGCAATTACATTACATTAAGTTGATGCAATTTTACAGATAAAGCTTGTGTTTTGTCTAATTACCTCATGTACAGGTAATGAGGAATTTCATATTAACATTAACTATTTCATCAGTTTATGGTTATGGTAAATATCTACATGAAGATAAGACATAAAAAATAGATTCTCTTGGGGAAAATTGGGCTTGAATTGACAACCCTGTATTTCTCAATAACAATCCTGTGATGCTAAGAGGTTAGAAGATTAGCCTGGGAAGTCACATATGTTGCTCACCTCCCGTGAGCAAGCAGCTCAGATACAGATAACATGATTTCCTCAAAGGAGTCAATGAAGTATGACTTCATGTTGACCTTGTTTTATGTAATTATTTCACACAAACATTAGTTTTATGTGTAAAATTGCAATAACTTTATATAATCCTTTATTTAATGGCATAACCCTAACCTGACTGAAAGAGTTTACATAAACTGTCACCTCTTACCTAGTATTTATGTGATAAAATTACATGGAAAATTTACATGTAATTAAATTACGTAAAGTTTTAGGCCTGATTGTTTTTTTCAGTGTAATGTTCTTCTTCACATTGAATCCTCTGTTGTTGATGTTTTGCTGTGATGGTTCTGGTCCATGGTATTAAAGAGGTGAGTAATTGTTTAACTTGATGAGTCTCATCAGGAAATGACACAGTTTGCGTGTTTCTTTTTTAATCTGTATATTTCCTCTTCCTGTTTGTTCTTAAGTTCCTTTACTTCTGCTTTCATTTGTTCCTCTTTGTGAGCGGTAAGCTCATGCAGGAGCTTATACTCTTTTTAGTCGTCTTCTTTCTGTTTCTCATATATTTGTCTCAGGTCTTTTAGTTCCTCATCATATCTTTCTATGAGAGCTTCAAAGTCTTTAGTGTATTTCTGTCTGAACTCATTTATTTCTTCAGCTTGATTTCTAGCTTCCTCCTCGTATTTCTCTTTCATTTCCTTCAGTTTCCCTTTGTAGCTGGTGTCCAGTGTTTTCTTCTCTTTTTCGTTTTGTTTCATTTTGATGCAATAATCCCTTATCAGTTTTTGATAGTTCTCTATTATCTCTTCATATTCCTCCTTCAGCTTCTTGATTCTTTTTTGTTCCTGCTCTTGTCTCTCTATGTTTTCTCTGTCTCTGTTATTCCACCACTTCGTCCTTTCTTCCTCCCAGGATTCTCTCTCTTTTGTCAGCTGTTCTTTGTGAATCTCCAGTTCTCTGATCAGTTCTTCCTTCGACTGTGACTCTGATATTTGTTTTTCTAATGTTTCACATTTTTGTTTCCACTCCTGCCGCTGAACTTCTTCCTCTTCATTTTTCTTTCTATCTTCCTCTTCCCTCTTTTCTCGTTCTCTTTCTCTCTCCTCACGCTCCCTGTTCATTTTTTCCTCCTTTTCCTTTAACTGATTCTCAATCAGTTCTTTCTCTGTTTCTATTTTAGATATTTGTTCTTCCATGTTTCTTTTAACATTGTTCATCTCTTCCTCATGTTTCCGTTCCAGCTCCTCTTTCTCTTTCTGCATTTCTTCTTCCTTCTCTTTCAGTATTTTTTCTACTGCCCGTTGTATGGCTGACTCGGCTTCTTGGAACATCTCCGTGGTGTAGCAGCCGCCACCGTTTTCCTGCACCATCACATCAACCTTGTTCAGCAGCTCAATGACTTGTGTGCGGTTTGTTTTGTCTTTGTTGTTGAACACATGGACTCTACCTCCACAGTCTTTTATTAGACGTTTTACAAAGTCAGAACAGTCTTGCTCAATGTAAGTTTCGATTGATGTATCTTCTAGATCATCTCCTCTGGTGAAAGTAATAATGATGAACTTCTCTGAGTTTTTACCAAACATCCTCTTAATCATTTCCACAGCTACTTTTTCTTCCTCTGTAAACCGACCGATCGACAGAACCAGTAGGAACACGTGAGGTCCAGGAGACAACATGTTGATGCACGTTACAAGCTCCCGTTGAACCACATCAGCAGAAAGGGATGTGTCAAACAAACCAGGAGTATCGACTACAGTGACGCGTCGTCCATTAATCTGTCCTGAAGCCTTCCTGCAAAATCTGGTCACTGATATCTGAGAGGCTTTGGAGAGAAACATGTTTCTGCCCAAGATCGTGTTTCCAGTTGCACTCTTTCCACTGCCGGTCTTTCCAATCAAAACCATCCTGAGACAGTCACTCTGCTGATTTTCATTTTTTATCTCAGTCTCTCTGCTGTGTTTCACCTTCTGTAGTTGTGTTAGATTTGTAACTTTCTCTATAAGACCTCTGGTGAAAGCATCCTTGGTGAAGCATTTGGATCTGTTAGCTGTCATCTTCTCCACAGCTTCCATCAGATCAGGGATCTGCTGCTTGTCCCTGAGGTTGAGAATAAAGCATCTTCCTCCACATGTCTGACTCAGCTCCTGGAGGTCTCTGGTTCCTCTGACAAAGTCACCAACAGCTGGATGTGTAGGATCTGAGTCCACAGTGAACAGGATCATGGTGAAGGTAACAACTCCAGAGTTGAACGTGTTCTGGATGCTTTCTATCTCTGCCTTGTCTTCATCGGTGAGGGGAGCCACGGGTACGACCAGGAGGAAGGCATGGACGCCCTCCGGATCACAGAGGGAGACGCACCTGAACCATTCCTCCATCACTGTCTCCGGAGCTCTTTCAGACAAAGCAGGCAGCTCCACCAGAGAAACCCGACGTCCACACACCTCTCCCTGATGTTTAACACACTGGGAGGAGCTGGAGGCTGAACCCAGCTCAGTCTGACCCAGAATGGCCTTAGCTGCTGACGTCTTCTCTGCTGCTCTACTACCAAACAGAACCAGGTTCAGAACTGGTCCAATGGGCTCAGGTTCTGGTCTTACTTTCTCATCATCGGTCATAGTGAGAAATGATCTTTTGTTTTGACACACAGTTTTGTGGATCAGCTCCATCAGCTGTTGATGGTTATTGTCTGACATGTTGTACTGCCGTCCTCCACATTCCTGAAGAAGCTTATTCACAGAGGAGCTTGATTCTTTCTCCTCGTTCATGATAACGACCAGAGAATGTTTAAAAGCATCTTGATCAAACAAACTCAGCATGAACTTCAGTGTTTTTCTGTTCTCCTCAGTGAAATCGTGTTTCACTATGAGCAGCAGAACGTTTGGTCCAGGATGGCAACGAGCCACACAGTTCCTAATGTCTTCTCTCAGTGCTTGCACTGACAAACTGAAGATGTCTATAGTTTCAATTAATAGTTTTCTGAAGTCTAAGGTTTTTTCCTTCATAAAATTGGAAAGTTTTTTAATATGGTTGATCTTTCCAAACAGCACAATCCTGAAATCATGAACTGTAAAGAAAAAGGTAATAAATTATTTCACAAACATATTCTTTGCAAGTTGTCATAAGTCATGAAAAGTGGCATGTTTCATTGTTTTACAGTATTTAGTATTTAGCTTAAATAATTTTAAAACATGAGTGGAATAAATTTCACTTTAAAGGAAGTGTGAAATTAAAAATTACCCTTTCAACCATTGGGTCTTATATTCTACTTATACACTACCTATACTCTCATATAATCAAGTTTTCTTGCACTTACCAGGAGAGTCTGACTTGGAGAGAGTGTCATGCTTCATGCTCCAGGTATCACACCTTAGATGCTTATGATTATTTCTTTCTACAATTTGATCCAAGCTTCTCATCAACTCGGACAACTTAACGTCTTTCAGCCTCAGTGGCTTGTGTTTGCATCTTCTAATGAAGTCATCTAAAGGAGCAGAGCACATTTGCTGGCTAGATGCCCTGGGTGCTGCTCTTAGTACCAGCGAATGATGAAAAGATTTATCACTGAAGAGCTGAAGGACCCTGCAGAGCCTCAGTTCCTGCTCCACACTGAAGACGTCAGGCTGCAGAACCAGCAGGAAGATGTGAGGTCCAGGATCAGAGAGTCTCACACAGTTTCCTATAGACTCGGTCAGTTTGTGATCTGAGATGTTTGGATGCAGAAGGTCTGGGGTGTTGATGAGGATGATTTCTCTCTCATTAAACTGTACTCTGGCCCTCAGACACTGGCCTGATTCTAGATCAGTGTTGAACACGGCCCTTCCCAGTATGAGGTTTCCCACAGAACTTCTCTCAGACCAGCTGTTCCCCAGCAGAACCAGCCTCAGCTCAGACACTGGAATTAAAGGACATGACAGTAAGTGAAGACATTATAAACAACATGCTGAATAACACGTTTAAGGAGGCAGGTTTGTTCAAACAGTCATGAGGCAGTGGTCAGTTTTATGGTCCTGTTTTTAGTTAGTTTAGTTTAGTTAGTTTAATGTTTCAGTTAATGAAAACTCAAAGGTGAAACTCACTCTATATATTTTTCTTTCTTTCTAAAGCATTTACTTTAAAAACTATTTATTCTAACACTTTATTACATAACATGCAGCGAAATAAACGCTGTGATGTAAGCTTTGAAAACTAAATAAAACAATTTGAAACAGAAGCTAAAATACTTTTGTTCAAAAATGGGGAAAAAATAAAGTGTATGCAAAGGTTTTCAATTCAAATATAAACTGAATTATTTTCAGGTGTCTGTACTGCCTAACTTCCACTCTCACCTTGGCACACACCAAAGATACCCTTCCTTTTTGCCTGTCATAGTTGGCACTCCATCCGTTGTGACTCTATACAACTTGTCCCATTTAAGTCCTATCTTGTCAATTGCATTTGACACAGCTTCAGAAATTTCTCTCTTGCATTTCTTTGGTGTTGTTGCTGTGGCAAAACTTTTTTTAAGTGGACAAGCACCAGGATCCTGCTGAGAGCATAATGTACTAAAGGTCTTTAAGAAGGAGTTTATGTGCTTTGTAGGTGACTAGAAGAAATTTAAATTCTATGCTACATTTTACAGGCAGCCAGTGCAGAGAGGCTAATGTAGGAGAAATGTTATCCCTCTTTCTATGTCCTATCAGAACTCTAACTACAGTATTTTTAATTTGAAACAACAGAGACCATTAATATGATGCAATGATCAAAGAGCAATAAAAACCTGCTCCATCATACAGTATACAGCTCAGGCTGCTGTAGCTGCTTTCAACCCAGATACCCAGACGTTACCCAGCATGTGTCTGCTATCGGCCACAGGCTGACAACCACAGCCGGACAGAAGTTCTCTGATGCGGGACTCGAGGTGAGGGAAGTCCCTGTAGTGATCACGGTACTGTGTGCATCATTACCAAGCAGATATTTGTTACAGGTGCTCTCCCTGCCCAGTGATATTAGTTTAAAATATTATTGTTCCTTCTCAATATTTATTATTATTATTATTATTATTAATAAGTATTTTCAAATTCAATTCCAGTTTCAAATCGTGTTTTGTTTTGTTTTTTTGTTTGTTTTTTATTTGTTTTCAAAACTTTTGGCCCTGATTTTGCTGTTTTGGCAAATACTGTGTGTACACTGTGTGTACACTGTGTGTTATAAAACTCACTGTAAGGTGGAAGGAATTCAAAGCTTTTGGTGCGTCTGATGGGGAGCAGATCGTCTGTAAATGACAACAAGAAATCTTTGAAATAACTTCTGTGCAGTAAAGTATTCAGTAAACATCTACATAGGTCAAACTGCCTGTTTGGGAACATGCTCTTTCCCTAGTTTTAGCCAATGAGCTCATAAACGTGTCTTAAATATTTCTACACACAAACAGCAGACAGAGTATCCATGAAATCAATCAATGTTTTTGTCAGATCGATAACGCTGGCCTGAACTCACCAGGCAGAGATGTCGCCATGTCATTGAAGACTCAATGGGAGAACACTAGATTAAAACATGGAATGGAATAAAATGAAGAACAATAATATAAAGTAACACATTAGTGTCAGTTTGAGTTATTCCAGAGTATGTTGCCCTGCTGGTTGTGTCCTTTCCTTGGTTTAGTGACTCTGGCACTGTTCCAACCCTGAGTTTTCAAAGGAGGTTGTTCAGGTTAGTTACTGTAAGAAAAGGCATTTCAGAAATTTCATTTCTGAAGCTTGAAATGACTTAAGAATGAAAGCCTAGCTCCAACCGCTTCGGATGTTATCAGCCATAACGAATGGGCTGATCAGAACTTATCAGCGCATTCGTATGGGCCAGTAGGTGCCTGCTCTGCCTCCTTGCGAACAGCTAACAGCTAGCTAAGTTGCTATATTAAGCACCTTTAGAGGTTATTGTGGTTAGGGTTAGGGCTGGATAATGGGTGGGGGATTCAGGTTACAAGGAGGGGGGCTGCTCACAGTCGGCTGATGAGGGTGTGATAAGTGTGTGATCATTGTCAGAAAGGTGACTGACAGTCGACTGAAATCAGCAAAAATGAACCGCTCCATCTGTAGCACATCTGTAACATTTTAAGCTAAAGTTTAACAACAAACAAAAGAAAATCTTTGTTTTTTAACACACACAAAGATTTCATGAAATTAGGTTTTAGATTTCTGAACTGCTGAAACATACATTTTACCAAAATTAATAAAAGAATTATGCTTGAAATAAATTAGTGTAAACAAGCATCAAACAAAACAAACACCTGCTTCACAGTACATCAGAATTTTAAACGCATTTTCTGACAAAAAAATGTGAAAATGAAAATGCAGAGAAGCAGTTTTGAGTTAAGCTGAATTTACAACATCATAGCATATAAAAAGGACTTATCTGATCAACAAGTTTACATAATATTCTATGTTCAATTTGTGTGAGTAAAATGATTAAATATATTGATCTACTCACTGTATGAAAAACCTTGTGTTTAGTTTCCCTTTGTTGTAGTCTTGATGTCTCTAAGTTTTCAAGGCTAGATATCCACTGTGTCGTAATGACTATTAAAATGAAAGTACAGTTCAGTAAAAACTGTGCGATGGGTGTGTCGATAGAAGAGGGAGCATCAGCTTCGGCATGATTATTGTTAAGCAGGTCTGACAGGTTTGTGGACACTGCTTCCAAAGTTTATTCACTGAAACACCTTTCCTCTTACCAGCAACATGTTAAATTGGAGTGTTCAATAAAGACATTGAGGATCATGACTCTTTATTTGATGGAGACATATTGTGCTTGTTGATATTAGTGAATTTGGTAAAGTTTCATATCTGTTTAGGGATCATACTGTAAGCAGCTTGTTCCTCCTCAGATGACGTTGGCTGCCACGGCTATGGCCACTCCCTCCTCAGTGGGGCACTGCTCACCGACACAGCAACACGTCGGATGGAATCAGTGGTTCTGCCTAGGGCAATGTCACCCTTCACACTGTTCCATGCAGCCCCAGGAGCAGCCAGTCCAAGCGGTTCCCAGGAAGGGGTCCAAACCAAGTGAGTGTCCTTGTTTCCAAGTGGTGCACTCTAAACATATCACTTCTTGATAATATTATTTGGAAACACAAGTTAGTATATGGGCCAAAAATCAAAGGCGTGTCATCAAATCCGATTCAGGAGTTACTCTTTGTGAACCAATGGTAGATTCAGTTTCTACTAAGGAAAGGAAGAAGACCAACAACAAGCAGAGTGAGGTCTGTTACTGTCACAGCTACTGTTTCCCTGGATTGTGTCTGGCAAACCCACAACGTATAAAACAAATGTTTACCAAAATCAATTGGCCAAATTTTTATTCGAAACTTTCCTACTTCATCAGTCACCTTTATATTCAAAATGTATCCTACCGGAACTGAATGTACACAGTAACTTAAATAATAAAGCCAATTTCCTACACACACATTTCTATGCCTCATATATAATATATACCAGTAATATGCTTTCATGTTGCCAAAACGTGATTACAGCCAAAATCTGTTGTTCTTTTAAATACATTGAACTCTACTTGTTTATATTTACAGATGTAGTAAACAACCATTCAATGTGATCACTGTCTCTTCTTGTAAAAGACCAGTAGAAGATGCTGTTGTTTGCTCCAGTGTCTGATAAAGTCATTAAGCTGCCACTCAAAGCATCCGCGCGCCGCTGTGCGACAGTGACAGTAACAGATGGCTGCTGTGTGTTTGTGTACATACGGCACATATGTAGGTCAGGTATGCCGCGGCCGCTGGTTGCCATAGAAACTAGGTATTAAACACGACGGCAATCTCTCGGCGAAAGTCGAGTCGAACGTCGATTCCGTTATGTGGAAATATTCTTCAGACCGAGGCTGCGACACTTCACAGGGTGATGTAGAAGAGAAACAGATAAATAATTTAGATAAACAATAATGCACATCTGGCCACAGGAAACAGAACGGTGATGCTTTTGAAACACACAACGAATCATCTGTGCCTCACACTTGTGCCTGTCTTGGATGTGTTCACGAGTGCCTGGACATGACCTTGGGGACTCTCAGGCAACACAAAGGGATTCTCTTGCCTGTCTCTGCGATTAGCCACACACACACACACACACACACACACACACACACACACACACGTGCACTCTGTATGCTCAAGTGCATGTGATTGGATGCAGTGGGCTGGTGGCGCATGCTGAATGCTGATGAGCTTCTGTCTTGACAGAAAGGAGCTTTCTCTGTGCCTGCAAGACAGGAAGGAAGGAAAAGGAGGGAGGGAGGACGGACCCTCCCACATTATTCATCAGTGTTATTCCCTGCGAGCGCCTCCTGGCTGGACCACGCGCACGTGTGCAGTCGCTTAGCCGGAAACCCGTCTATAACATCTCATAGTCTTTACATGCTCCTGTTTCCTCCCGGTGTCCCACTTCCTATGTGTCTAATGAGGTGAGGAATCAGCTCGCAGCGCTCCACGGAAGCTTTTAGGGTCAGCCTCACGCTGAGCCGTCTCTGCATATGTATTTACTAGAAGGCTGGTAGTGGTTTGCTGAATCAGTGATGGGGGGGGGGTCGCGTCGCAGAGCTGCGAATTTAAACAACGAACTTGACTCACTGGGAGTTTATTACACTGGTACAAGTGACAAGAGAGTATATTTGTTGTATTCTGAGCAAACACAATGAAAAACCCAACTTGACCCCAATAAAGAGCTCCAGTGTTTGAGATGCTTCTTCTTTTGATGATGTCGCCTCGTTGCGCTCTTCTTCTGCAGCGGTTAAAAGGCAGCTGGCCGGTTTATTGTTGCTGCTACATTTGGAGAAGAACGACATCTCAATGGAAACCTGGCTGACAAGTGCTTCCTTGCCACAAATAAACAGACGGGTTTATTTTGACACAGTAGATTCTCACTGTTCGCCGGCTGAAGGTAGACCAGGCCAAAATATTTTTTTTATTTGCAAGCAAAGAGAAACACTGAATAATTAAAGCTAATTCCTGGTGCATTCAGGGAGGAAAGTCATGAAACTGTAAACTGGTGCCTTCAGCTTTGTGACTCTAAAGAAAAACTCTCGCCTCATATACAAAAAATGTCAAATAAAATACAGGTTTTCCACGGAGTTCAAGAAATGTAGCACATTTATTCATTTGTTTTTGTAACTTTTAGCTTAGCTTAGCAAACTCAGCCGCGCTAGCTAGCTCGCCCTGCAGCTGCGACCAAGCATCAATTAAAAAGTTTACGCGGGTTTAACGTCATCCCGCTTCCTCTGCGTGACACTGGGATCGCGGCGTTGCCACATCCGACTGGGGAGCTGCAATGTGTGGGACGAGCCTAATTACATCTCCGAGGAGCTGAGACAACGCTGGTGCGATCGTCTCTGTCAAATATCTCCTTTTAATCTCAACGTGATAGAAGCGCTGTACCGTTTGGGAGCTTTTCCTGGGCCTGTGTGGGGTTTTGTAGGAGTCTGGTGCCAGATGTTCTGTGGTTTTATTTGCCTGGTTCTGCTCCACGTGTTTGATTCGTCTAGAAACCGGGCCCCCCGTCCTTCCAGGGGCTGGAAATATCCTCCCCAGCCGGCTAGCGGCGCTCCCGGTACTGACTCAGCGATGATGCCGGCTGCCTTCGCTTCCAACAAAATGACTCAACGCTCGCATCCAGTCGCTGTCACACTCCTCACCGTGATCAAACAAGTGACATGACAGCAGATTAGTTGAATGGAAAATGTGCATCCGGCTGGGAGCCGCCAAGTTGGATGTAGTTCTGCACTCCTGCGGTGCCGATTTGGATCGCCGTAGGAGGCTTTGTGCCTTCCTAAAGAACCTGGCTCTAAAAAAAGAAAACAAATCGTGGAAATAGCATCAGCTGACGAATCCATGAGTATCAATTAGTCTGATGTTCAGTAATAGAAAAAGAATGCGCTTTATTTGATGCACTGCACCCGTGGAGCCGCCTGTCGCCTGCTGGGACAGGCCTCACCATGATAAGCAGTGCAGCGAGTAACAGCCTCGGCATTTATAAATATTTTAGACATGTGAGGCTTTATGATAATATCCCAGTAATTATGGGTTGTGTCTTCTTAAAGTGTCTGTGAAACAATAGAAGGTCTTCTATTCATCATAATATCAAATCATATTTGGTCTCATGAAGACGAGCACTCTATGGAGGCCCATATTATTCCCATATGGGTTCATCTTGTATGAGCTCCACTAAAGGGCTGATCTTAGAATTGTCTGATCCGTGTATTGCACAAACTACCATAATCAAACTATCTGCCTGCTGATTAATAGTCTGTCAGCTGCAGCTGAGTTCTCATCCTTGCCTCCGGGTCTTAAGTGGACTCTAATTGACTTTGTGATGATTCTGATGGGCAGATAAACTCATAATAAATCTTCAGGTTAATTAATTTCCTTGTACTATGTTACACGGAGCATCTTCCTGTATCATATTCAGGGGGGAAGTATTTCTCAGGCACAAACAGGCAGAAGTGATGAATCAGATGCAACGAAACGACGACTTACTGTAGAGGTGAGTCATCAAAACAAACCAGCCAAATAAATGAGATGTCATCGGGGTGTTGACTCCTGAAAGGGGAGCAGCGCTTTGACACAAACTCGATTGAAATGTTTAAAACTCGCCCCGGCACCGAGCTGCAAAGATCAGCCACTCACCATAAACAAAACATGTACATCATTAACATTTCACCCGACCTTTTTCTGTGTCGACGTAGCACTGTAAGCGCACGCGCACACACACAAATGAAAATGTTCTTCTACACAGGAAGCTGTAAATCAGGGTTCCAATAAACACATTCACCTCAGAGAACCTCACTCGCCTCTGTTCACGTCCCACCAGCTGATAGTTTCGTCTCGTTTCTCTCGCAGATTGCGGTGCGTCAGCTCAAAGTCACTCCCGCAACTATAGCGCCATCTTGTGGCACTTACGGACATTTAACAAACAACTAAATGTACAGTATTTACTTATTTCTTTGTTGATTTACATCTTCTCTTATGAAGTTATAGTCTGAATACATATGTGTAAGTCAAAAGGTGTACTACATTAAGACATTTAAACATTAATCAATACATAATAATTAACCATTATTTTGCAACTGTAATTCAAATATTGTATTATTATTGTATATATTTTGGATGCTTTACTTTTTGGTAACTCATACAATTACACAATGTAAGAAAATAATTATTGAATCATTTCAAAATATAAGGAGTGAGTAGTAGGAACATGTTGAAAGGTCTTTTATTTCACAGTGGGGTCAGGGGCCCCTCCAGGTCCCTTAATGCTCCTTGAAGTGGGCTCAAGGCCAGTGGCATATTCTTCAGTCACACACACACACACACACACACACACACACACACACACACACACACACACACACACACACACATTCCCACAGGTCTCTGCCTCCAGTTCGCTTGACTGGCGGCTCCACGCACGCCACGGCTTCAGTTACGCGCCTTTTGACTGTAGCAGCATCACGTTACTGGTGTTTTATCCTCAGCTGTGGATGATTGAATGGAGCGGTAGGAAAGAGGGGAGAGGAGGGGAGAGGAGGGGGGAGGGGGGGTGTCTCCGGCAGGCATCCTCCCCCTCGGCCACTGTGACCGCCCACAGTCCGGGGGAGAAAGTGCTGCTTTGTGAATGAAGGGAGCGGCGGAGGGCACAAAACAAACTTTACCGCCGCTATTTCCGACGACGGGAGATTTCACAGTGAAGCGGGAGCCGCGCTCCGCAGCAGGACCGTAAGTCACGCGCTGTTGCGGGACCTTGCGTTGCGTTGCGTTGCGTTGCTGGGGGGCAGATTGACAGGGCTTTCTTCTTTCCGTCGGGGAGATGCGGGCTCGGCCGTGACTGGAATAACAGTCGGGAGATCGGGGCTGATTTCAGGGCTGGATTTAACTCCGGAGGCGTTTTTTCACCCGCAGAGGTCGTTTTATTGTCCCCACGATTTCTTTCTAGCAACTATCGCGCAAACTGGTCCCGCTGCGTTTATGGCGCATTGTGGACCCCGTTTGAGTGATTTGGGGATTAAATCGGATCAGCGGTCCGCACCGTGCGGTCGAGTTAATCCTGAGAAATGATACACTTCTAATTTATTTCAGATTATCGGACCACTGAATCCCACCGACGCGCAGTCGCGCGCTTCGGCGTTTTTTCGCGCAAAGTTTCCATCTGCTTTCCAGCGTGTTTCGCAACATTTCATGACTCATGCAAAAGACGTGTGATCCCAGTGCCACCATGAACAAAACACAGACTCATAGAAGACTCATTCATGATGTGGTGGGGTCTCCGCTTCAGGGGCAAAGTTGGGAACATGAGCAGTGATTCCTTTAATCTGCTTATTTCTTGTTCCACTTGAAGCAACTCGATGCTTAGTCTTTATGTGTAATTTATTGCAACAGGATGTAAAATTCAACATGATTGTGATTATTTCCTGCACTTCACTGATTAGTCTCATCAGTGGTGCAAAGCCCGGACATTAGAGTCTTTAGAGCTCGAAGAAATCGCGTTACTGTGAAGGTTTCCAAGTCATCTGCCTGTTCTTTCTGCTGCTTACAGAGGAGCTGTACGTCATGGGGGTGGCTTTGGTCTGGGTGGCAGGTCTCGTCCTGGTGGTGACGGTCGCCGGGGACCCCTGCCTCATCATCAGCGAGGTCAACGCCGACAACCCCAAACTGGACACCACTGAGTTTGTGGAGCTGTATCACACCAGCGGCCAACGGGCCGCGCTGGACGGCTACACGCTGGTGTTCTACAACGGCAACGGGAACGTGGCCTACAAGGTCATGGACCTGAAGGGCCAGAGCACGGATGACCGCGGCTTCTTCCTGGTGGGCTCGGTGGACATGCTGCCCAAACCCGCCATCCCCCTGCCGCCGAACACGGTCCAGAACGGCCCGGACGCCATCGTCCTCTACCGCACGTCCGCCGCCCGCTACAGCGAGAAGATGAACGTCACCGCCGCGGGTCTGGTGGACGCCGTGGTGTACATGACGCGGCGCACCGGCGGCGCCGAGGTGCTCGCCGAGGTCCTGACGCCGGGCGAGCCGGCCCACGTGGAGGACGAGGCCACGCTGGAGGGCGACGAGTCCATCGAGAGGTGCCTGCTGTCCGAGGACCGCTGGGGCTTTCAGGTGTCCTCGCCGTCCCCGGGCCAGCGGAACAACTGCACCCCGCCCGCGGCCCCGCCCGCCGGCCCCGTCATCACGGAGCTGAAGCTGGGGGGGGGGCAGGTGGACGGCTTCGTGGAGCTGTCGGAGGCGCCGGCCGCGGCTCCTCTGGCGCTGGTGGTGCTGGACGGGAGGACGGACACGGTCAGCGTGAGCGTGGACGTGAAGACGGAGTCCTCCAGGAATGGCCTGATCTCCACCAGCATAGACAAGAGCTTCATGAAAGGTCAGTGGGTCCCGCGGGGGCCGGGGGCCGGGGGGGCGGGGGCCCGTCGTCTCTCGCTCAGTCAGAGGACCTGTGTTGTCCCGGCGGCTTTAGGGGACGAGTCCGGGGCGGTGGCCGTCTACAGCGGCAGAGCCGCAGACTTCCCCGTGGGCAGCGCGCTGAGCCAGACGCAGCCCTTGGACGCGTTCGTGTTCGCCGGCCCTGGAAGCAGGCCGAGTGCCAACCTCACAGAGACCCTCATCCCCGGCAGGCAGCCCTACCAGCTGAGCCACAGGCAAGCGACTGTGATGGCTTTGCACTCCTGTCACGCGTTTTTGCTCCGAATATTGAGCCCCGGTAACGGCCAGCAATGCTAAACAAGTGGGGGGAGTATTAGCTCATGTTGTGTCATCGCAATAGAGAAGTAGCACTCTGCTTACTTATATCTTACATTATAATAGTATTAGAAATCATATTAGAAAATCCTTGGAGAGTCCTTGGAAAAAATCCATGATAGTTCTATGGCTTAGCTTTTATTATTTGTTTATTTCTTGATTTTTTCATTTCATCAGTTTGAGAGAAGGAGGCTTCTACCTCAGCCGCTGCGGCGTCGCCACCTGGGCCAGAGACCCGGGCGTGTTCTGGGAGGCCCCGCAAACCCCCGAGCAGCCCAACCAGTGCCCCTGGCCCAAGATCTGCCCCCACAGCATACGTGAGTGCTCCGGGATTTTACAATTTTTGGTTTTTGTTAGAATATAATAAGAAATAGGGGAGGCTGAAGAAGCAACTGACAATATTTCACAGCAAATTGAGCCTGTTATTTCTAAAGAAGCTCGTCGGCCTGTAAACAACACCGGTCATCTTCCTGTCAGTGTCTTCAAACTGGTTATTCTTCCCATGGAGACGTCCTCAATAGGCGACACAACAGACCCGTTGTCCAGCGTCTACGAACTGTACGCTGACCTCGCTGGCCTTTTTTAGGTCACCCCCCGCTAGCTGAGGAAGTGGGGAGCAAAGTTTGATCACTGGAACAAGTATTGGCCAATGGGGAAGGGAAAGTAGATGATGGAAAAAGGAAGTAATACTAGAAGGCAAAGGCTGAAGAAATACTGTGAAATTCCCTGTTTACAGTCTCCGAGGGTAAAGAACCAGTAGTTCATGCCTTCCTGCGCTTTAGTCGTTCCAGGTGGCACGGATTCGCCCCCTCACCTGCCGCCGTGGGGCAGCAGCGACTTCCTGATCAACGAGCTCAACACCGACACGCCCGGCGCCGCGGAGGACGGCGAGTACATCGAGCTGTGGCACCCGTCGGGCCGCCGGGTCTCGCTGCAGGGCGTCTGGATCCTGCTGTTCAGCGCCCACAACAACAGGCCCTACCGCGAGATCAGCCTCAGCGGGCACCTCACCACGTCCAAGGGCTACTTCCTGCTGGGCAGCGACAGGCTGGTGCCGGCCCCGTCGCTCCGCCTGCCCCCCAACACCATCCAGAACGGGCCGGACGCCGTGGCCCTGTACCGCAGCCCGTCCGGGCCGCCGTCCACGCAGGGGGGGATCCCCACCAGAGGCCTGCTGGACGCGGTCGTGTACCGGCAGAGGGGCTCGGACTGGGAGGCGCAGGAGCTGAGCAAGGCGCTGACCCCGGGTCAGCTGCCTCTGCTGGAGGACCCGGAGGTCCTGCCGGGGGACGAGGCCCTCAGCCGCTGCAGAGGCCTTTATCCCTATGATCTGTCGGCCTTTTCCGTGAGTGCAGAAAGAAGATGTATTCGGAAGTCTTTAAACTCTTGTCCTGATCCTGGTATTCTGATACCCAGGTAGCTCCGCCCACCCCTCTGAAGGAAAACATGTGCCCCCGCCCACCCCCCGTCCCCGAGGGCGTGGTCATCAGCGAGGTGACCAGCGGCTACTGGACCAATCACAGACAGCAGAGGGCCTTCGTGGAGCTGCAAGGCCCGGCCATGACAGACCTGCAGGGCCTGGTGCTCACCGTGTTCGACGAGGAGCACGATGGCACCGTCATCGCCGTGCCTTTGAGCGGGTCCATCGACGCGCATGGCTTTTACGTCGTTGGAAATGTCAAGGAGGCAGGTGAGGCCGTGGAAGATGATGGATCATGTTATGGATGTGACCAGCGCCACCGTCTCCTCTATAATAATCTCCCTCTCTCCCGTATAGATCAGGCTTTCCCAGGAGACTCCACGGTGCCGGCTCGAGGGGCCGTGGTCCTGTGCTACGACTTTTTCGGCGTCTGCAGAGCCGGCACCGCGCTGACCAACTCCAGCCTCAGAGACGTCCTGGTGTTCAGCGAGAACCAGCGGCTGCTCTCCTCCTTGTCCACCGCCAGGGGGCGCCATGTCCTTCCCGCTCTGAGGTAAACCCCAGTTTGAACCTGAGATGATGAATCACAGTTACGGACTGAGTCTGCCTGACAGGTGAGGACCTACTTATTTTAATGGACTCAAGCTTCCTGTGTTGCTTTTTGATCACAGCAGGCTCACTTATAAGTGGAGAAAGTTACCATGGTAACCCAAGCGCCACCGCTAACCAGGGTGGGTTAATCTCACACAGTTGGATCAAAACACCCAATTAAACTGTCGGTGTTCTAGGAAACCACTGGACGGGGTTCTAACATTAATTGACTCCACCACAGAGCCTTAATTGGCTTCATGTCTGTGACTGTTCCTAACGTTAGAGATTTACCACAATGTTTAGGCAGCTTTAGAAACCGTAACAAGGAAGCTGCCATGGCCGCGGTTAACGAACGCGTCCGCGCAGGTCGGTGGGAGGCGGCCCCGTCTCCCTCAGCCGCTGCTCCTGCTGCGAGCCGAGGAGCCCCTCGTCCTGGACCAGCTCGTCTCCCACGCCCGGCGGCACCAACCTGTGCCCCAGCGCCGCCTTCTCCAGCCACATCGACCTGTGCCTCGGACCGCTGCCCGGCGACTGGCAGGAGCAGCCAGGAAGTGAGTGAGTGAGTGAGTGAGTGAGTGAGTGAGTGAGTGAGTGAGTGAGTGAGTGAGTGAGTGAGTGAGTGAGTGAGTGAGTGAGGTCTAACGGTGGAAGGCTTTTTCCCAGATTGCAGCGCTGTGATCCAGGGAAGGGGGGCGGCTGAGGTGGCGCGTTACCTGGAGCAGAGGTGCCGCTGTGGCATCTCCGCCTTGTACCTCCAAGGTCAGACAACCTCCATCATGTGAGTTAGAAGCGTCGTATTTCTCTTTTTTTTAAAAAAGCGACCCTTCACGTTGAAGGGACCAACTTCTCCTGCGTGTCCGGGTGGCTGCGAGTGTGGGGGGACATCCAGGCTCTGTCCGACCACCAGAAGACCCTCATCATCCAGACGTCGCACATGAACCCTTCGTCTGGACAGGGGGACGCCTGTTCTCCCCCGACCACCGGCCGCTACACAGGCACGGGTGAGATGGTTTTATTATTAGCTCAACATTTGGCCGTGAGCTTCATCCGTGGCCTCGGGACGATTGTAAATCTACATTATATGTGGGTACACAGAAACTCAAGGTTACATTAAAACGCTGGTTGAGCAGATCTCCAGATGCCGAACAGCTTTTAAAGCTCGGTTGAAAAAGGCTTAATGCAGCCTAATGCTATAACACAACAAAGACTCACAAAAGCCTAGAAAACCTCACGTCCGTCTGTGCCGAACAAGAAGCGCGTCCTCGCTGATTCTCAAGTGTTCCTGCGGTAAATACGCTCCTCGCAGCGAGTTCATCCGTCCCAGAAACAAAACGAAAAGCTCTCCTCTGCTCAACGAGCGCTTGCCGTAACACGGGGGTGGATGTGACGCGCGCGGCTCGCACCGCGGGGGGTTCAGCTCCTGCGTCTGTGTCTCCCCCAGCCTCCACCCTGGGCCTGCAGATAGGCCTGATCGCGGCAGTGCTCCTGCTGCTGGGCCTCGGAGCTGCTCTCGTCGCGTACTTCTACAGGAGGAGGTGAGGGCTCGCGCTGGGGTTGGTTCCACTCGTACGTATGAGGCTGGTTAACGTCGGCGTTCTCCCCGCAGGCGCCCGGCGGATTATTACACCATGGAGCTGAGCGAGCACGCCGAGGGTCTGTCCGATCTATAATGCAGGCTTTAAACCGCTGCTCGCGCCTGGAAGCTCGCTGGTCGCGGAGCAGCCCCGTGCGGTCGACGGCGCCACCGAGATCAAACCATGGGCGCCATTTTAAAAGGAGGATCAAAGGGAGAATCTTTTCAATACTTGAGTCCTACTTGGTCATTTTTGTTGACTTGTTTGTTACTGTTGAAAAAAAGCCTTTACCTGAGAACGTCCGGCTTCATGCGGAAGCTCCTTCCATCCTTCTCTCTGCTGGTTCTATGGTGATTTAGCAGCGAGCTTTATGCATAGGTCTGTATCTGCCCTTCAAACTGGGTTGGCCTCCTGCTCCATGCTGTAAAAGTGCTTAAACCAGTTCAGATGTGGTCACGGAAAAGGGCTTGGTCGTCTTTTAAATGTGAATGTCTTTCGCTAACTCGCTATGAGTGTCTGTAACCACTTTCGTATGCTTACCTTAAGCGAACTGTTTACATTTTGATTTTAAATTCGAGGAATGAGCCGTGAGAGTGAAGGCGGTTCTGTTGGTTCTGTCGCTGTACTTGCTTGACGTGGGGTCCAGTTCAGCCGTCTCCGCTGCAGCCATAAGTGTAAATACTATGAATGTGATGTTTGTGCGGTGGCTTTTAGCACCAATCTGAAGTTAAATTATTCTAGAAGTATGAAAAGATGTAAACTGGCTGATTTAGTTGGTAGGTAATAGATAAAAAAATAAAATGAAGGCTTATTCAAATAATCAGAATCGCCAAGATCAAGTGCCATGACCTGAACCTGGAGAACATTATATTTTTGATAATGTCAGTGCCGCTTGCCTTGTCCTGTCGCTTTGCTCGTGGCATGAGGTGAAGACGTTTGCTTCTTTCACCTCAGTAGCGGCTGAAATCTTCTGAATGACATCTGTTGATACGTTTCCTATTATATATGAAATCAGATTTATTTTAGAAGCAACGCGGATGCTTTGAGCTAACTATTATGTAAAAATGAAAAAATGTAGATGTCAAAGCATCGACATGATGTAAATTAAGGCTTTTTTTAGCTTTAAATGCTTAATTAGGTTATGAATTGTTGAATTTAATTGTTTGTTTTCGTTTGGTTTCTTTATCTCTGTGCTGTAAAGTCTAATAATATGCAGTAACACAAAGCCGGAGGATTCAGTTCCACCTCAGGATCACACCCCAGATAATATATAGCTGCACTCAAATGACACAGCTGTAACACACACAGGACATAGTTCAAGTGGTGCATCCATCCCTTTATGTACAGTACATGTGGAAATAAATAAAAACTGTCAACAATTTCTATTCAGCATTTCTTTCAAATCCTTTCTATTCATTGTTCTTTTAATGGTTTGTGTATCAAATTAGAAATAAAATACTTTTCCTGAGGTGCGTTAAATGTGTTTTCTGCTGTTTGATTTTTAAGTCTGACTCAACTTGACCTTTCTCAACCATCAACACCTGGTCTGATGTGAGTAGCGCTCAGCAGCGCTCGTCCTTTGCAGGATGTTCACTTCTGCGGTTGGACTCTGGCACGCACACATGAAATGTGGCCACTCTGACCTCGTGCCTTGTCACACTGTGCGTTCAAGTGCGAAGCAAAAGGATTCTGTCTTTTTTTTTCACTCTGACCTGCAAACCGCAAGACAGGAAGGCAGATCAGATAGACAGGAAGCTGCAGCATCATGCTCTCTACTTGGGCTGCACCCAGTTTGCAGCTCCCATACCTTGCGTGCTACAGTACTGTCATATTCTACACACCTCCAGCTCCCGTATGTTTGCTTTTGTGTTTTTTATGGCGTTACCCTATAATTCATGTGAGGGGGCATCGGTTTTTGTTTGTTGACACCTTTCTTGGACAACTTCAACAAGCCAATGGTGAGTAATTTCAGCGCTTTGTTGTTGTTTTTTTTAATTTATTCCTGACGCCATTAAGTTTGAGGCCAGACTGAACTATTATTAATATTTACTTAAACTGTGTACCATCAATTTTCAAGTCATGTTGCCACTGGGCTTAAAAAATAATGCTTTGAAAGTCACATGCAGTGTTTTAATTTTGGAAATAGAAATGATTTTGTGTGATTCTTCAGCCTGCGTTGACCTTCATAGCTTCACCCTTTAGCGTCTAATCACTGTCCCCAGTAACTGGGATCTGCATCAGTAGCCGAACTATAGTTGGAAGTGCCCCATTCATTAATACTGTTAGATTACCAGCAGAGACGGTGGAGCCGCTGCAACGTCTGCGTGTTTAAGTCGGCTTCCTTTGTGAAAAGTGACGTGTTGGCTGAGAAACCACACAGGAAGCTGTTTGCCATTTTCTGCATGTCTCGCTGTCTGAAACCTTTAGCAACATTTAAATCTAGAGAGTTGAAATACTTTCACTGCATCTTTTAGTAATTCTGCAGTGCAATGCAAATAAGTTGCATTTGCTGTGTTCTGTGAAAAGAACAAACTGAGGGTGTTTGTTGTTACAGAATGTGGAGTGCGATCGCTGCAGGACCAAACTCATCATAATAGCAGACATTGCGCATTCTTTGCTCCCCTACATGACATGACACTTATTCTACCAGATTACTCCTCTCATAACATAATATTCACTGTAGGTTCACAGCTGGCCCCCAACCGGGTTATTTCTGGTTTTATATGCAAATCAATATCAACTTTTCTTTTTCTCAGCCTGTCTGTCCAGACTGGGCTCACGGAGCTGCTGGCACAAATGAGTGAGATCGTTAACGTCTGAATTTTGCCCGAATGAAATGCAGAACGGCAGCAACGAGCAGAACCTCTCATGGAGCGGAAGACGCATTACGATTCCATCCTGGACCGAAGCAAGCGCATCACGTGGCAGGACGACTGCTACGTTGACCTGCAGTCTCGCTCCTGTTCGTCCTCATCTCAAGCAGAAACGGAAGGTGAGCAGGCTACACATTATGCACCACATGCAACAAAACCTTTTTAAAGGACAGCTATTACACTGATGAATGTTTCGACTGCTGCCTAGTTACCTCAGACTATGACATCATCCTCACCGCTTCTGCTTTCCTGGTGAATAAAATTATTTAGATATAAATGCTTATTTGTCCCAGATGCTTGTATTTAAATGGCATCTTCTTAGCTGGTACACGTTTAAAGAAAGATCTGACACCTGTGTTCTTGATGTGGTGACCTCTGCTCTGCTCTGATGTGATCTGTGACCTCTTTGTTTTAGAGCTTGGCTGGATCCAACTGCATCAGGACCAGTTCCAGCGCTTCACTACAGCCACCTTCCTGGAGGAAATGTTAACCCACATGAGAAAGGTGGACCTGCTGACGTCCGCTGAGGAGGCCCGGATCAAGGAGGCGGGTCGGCTGCAGGACCGAGTCAGCGTGTTCACAGCCGTGGTCGCCGGCAAAGACGGCCAAGTCTCCGACGCCCTCCGTGGTTTCATCGAGAGCTCAGATTCTCAGGTGGCTCAGCTCATCGTGAACTATGGTAAGCGGCTTCCTGTGTTAGTCGTTATTTAAAACACACAGTAGTCTAGATCTCCAGGAATTTGCAGCACTCAACACAAACCCGCTGTTTTCTGCAGATGGCATCGTGAGGGAGCACAAAGAGGTGCTGCTGCGGAGGTACGAGCAGCTCCGAGACAGAGACTCGGTCAGCTGCCCCCAGCTGAACATCTCAAACAGGGCCTTGCTTCTGGTGGACGGCCTCTCGGACCTCCAGCAGAAAGAACACGACCTGATGCAGGTGGGAGCGACTCGAGGAGGCAGGAGGAACCACCTCAGACAGCTGGGGCTGGCCAAGCTTCTGGAACCCCTGACCCGGGTCAGCCTGCCGCCCAGGGTCTCGCTCACGGTCGGGGTGGCCGGCATCGGCAAGACCACCTGGCTTCGGCACTTCATCAAGCAGTGGAGCCAAGGGCTGATCTGCACGGACGTGAGCTTCGTCCTGCCGTTTACCTTCTGCGAGCTGAACTCGCTGGAGAAGCTGTCAGCTGAGAGGCTGGTCAAACTGGCCTTTCCCCATCTAACAGATCCCAGTCTGGTCCTGAGCAGCTCCTGCCGGACTCTTCTCATTCTGGACGGTTTGGACGAATTCAGGTGCCCCTTGAATTTCGCCGACGCAGCGTCCTGCACTGATCCAAAGAAAGAAGTCTCCATAGACGACCTGGTCACCAACATCATCCGGGGGAATCTGCTCCCTGACGTCGCAGTGTGGGTCACGTGTCGGCCTGGAGTAGCCTCGCTCATACCCGGAGGACTGGTGGACAGGGTCACCGAGATCCCGGGGTTCAGCCCCAACGACGTCCAGACCTTCCTCCGGCACCACTTTTCCGAGAGGGGGTTTTCCAGCAACATATGGGCGCACTTGGAGTCGCATAAGATTTTAAAGGTGATGTGCTACATACCATGCATTTGCTGGATAGTAGCAGACACGCTGACGTACATCATGCAAAGTGAACCGCAGGAAGGCCTCCCAAAGACCTGCACGGGGCTCTACGCTCACTTTTGTTCCATGAAGGCAGAGTTGGGTGAACCCAGAGGTCGAGAGCCTGTAAAAACGGACCAGGTTCATGGGAGCAACCGTAAACTGCTGGGGAATCTGGGGCGACTGGCGTTTTATGGCCTCCTCAAGCACAAGTACACGTTCAGCGAGCAGGACCTCAGGGCCAACGGGATCGAGCCGCTCTTAACTCAAAGCAGCCTCGGTAGTGGGCTTCTGGTTCGGGAGGACTCCATCATATTCACCACCTACCGGTTCACTCATCTGACTCTGCAGGAGTTCCTCGCGGCCACGTTCTACCACGCCTCCTCCAAGCGAGCGATCTTTGACCTGTTCTCAGAAAGCACCATGTCCTGGCCCAAGATCGGCTTCCAGAACCACTTCAAAAGCGCCCTCCAGCGCTCGCAGCAGGCCGACGACGGCCACCTGGACGTGTTCGTGCGCTTCGTGACCGGCCTGCTGTGCCCGGCGGCGCTGAAACCCCTCGGGGGCCTCTTGGCCCTCGGAAAGGACGACGGCAACCAGAAGGCGTGGGCAGCGGGCTTTCTGCAGAGCCTCCTGGTGGGCGCCGGCGCCGTGGTGTCGCTGCGCGCCGTCAACCTGGCGTACTGCCTGCAGGAGCTGCAGCACACGGAGCTGCTGCGCGGCGTGGAGGAGGACCTGCGGCTCGGCAGCCTGGCGGGGAAGCTGAGCAGGGCCCACTGCGTCGTGCTGGGGTACCTGCTGCACGTGTCCCCCGAGTGCAGCGAGCGGACCAACCTGACGGGCTCCTTGAACTACGCCACGGTCAAATGTCTGCTCCCGCAGCTGCTCTACTGCAGCCATCTCAGGTCGGGGCTGCCGGGAGCCAGGTCAGAACCCGAAGGGGAGGCCAAAGATGTTAAAGCGCTTTATCTGTGCAACAGGTTGGAGAATAACCACTTTAAAGACGATGTCATGGAACTACTGGGAAGCCTTCTGAGTGCCAAAGACTGCCACATTCAGAAGATAAGGTGAGGTGGACTCATCATATATATATGAGTCCAACCCATATACATATACATACTGAACTGCTTTTCAATTCTCTCCTCAGTTTGGCTGAGAATCTCATCAGCAACAAAGGCGCCAAAGCCCTGAGCCGGGCCCTCCTGGTGAACCGCACGCTAACTTCGCTCAAGTGAGCTCTGTTTGGTGGCCTTCACATATGCCTGATTATAATGGCTGAAGCATGAGCAGTTGACATCTACAAAAACAGGATGTTGGATTTTTTTTAATCTTATCTCTATTTTATGCCTATTCATCTCTTTGTTAGTCTCCGCAACAACAACATAGGCTCCAAAGGTGCCAGGTTTCTGTCAGAAGCCCTGAAAATGAACCAAGTCCTGGTTTCGGTTAAGTGAGTATAACCTCCTTGGGTTCCTTCATTCACACATGCCAGCGTTAGACTTTGGGCTGGTGCTGGAGCTGTACTGTTTCTGATCAGCTTCCAGAACAACGCCATTGAGGAGGAAGGGGCTCAGGCCCTGGCGGAAGTCCTGCAGTGCAACCGCAAGCTGGTGTCTCTCAAGTGAGTGTCGCCCTCCATGCGCTTGTGTGTTAGCACGCTAACGTTAGCGCGCGCGCGTGTCCGTGCTCACACGTCTGACCTTCCTTTGGTTTAGCATGCGGAAGAACGCGATCGGAGCGGGAGGAGCCAAGAGGATTGCGGAGGCGCTGAAGACAAACCGGACCCTCACGAAGCTGATGTACCCTCCAAATCCTATATCGCTCCACTCCAGAGACCTTCTACTGATCTGTGCTGTGTTCATTCGGACAAATCCCTCTGTCCCGTCTCTTTGTGTCTGCAGACTTTGCAGTAACCAGCTCGGGGACAAAGGAACAATCGCTCTGGCAGAGGCGTTGACTCTGAACCACACTCTGCTCTCGCTCCAGTCAGTACATGTACCTCTTCCCCTGTACTTGACACTGTCATCATGATACATTAGATCACACACCGGAGACGTGACACATTTACTCATGTTAAGCTTTCTCTCTGCAGACTGCAGAGCAACTCCATCAGCAACAAGGGGATGACGGCTCTAACCAAAGCACTCAGGCTGAACCATGGCCTTGTCTCCTTGAAGTGAGTGTCAGGTTTAATGCTTTGACTGATGTTATTCAGCTTTTACTGCTTTTAAGTTAATAAACTCATCTGAGCCTATTGAAAGTAGAGATCAAGGTTTGTTTTTAATGCGATATTAGCGTTCCTCGGCATAAGGGCTGCGCTTTGTTGGCGAATCCTCATCGTGGCTCCTTCACGTTGGCGTATTTTCTCCGTAATTAGTTTGAGGGAGAACTCCATCGGGGTGGAGGGAGCGAAGAACATGGCCCACGCCCTTCACGAGAACAACTCTCTGCAGGAACTTGAGTGAGTCACGCCATTGACAGCTCGGCGGCGCCGTTATGGGATGTGTGTGGCACTGGTTATAACTGTGTTATAACTGTGTGTATAACTGGGTTTGTTGTCTCCAGCCTTACAGCCAATCTGCTGCACGATGAAGGGGTTCAGGCGATCGCTGGAGCAATCAGGGTCAATCAGGGCCTCACCTCGTTGCAGTAAGCGAACGTTTTAAGCAACACACGCATGCACACGCTGTGAGATCACAAGCTTCAATCACTTTTAAAATGCTCCTGACATTAGCAGAGTGGAGTCCAAGTGTTTTTCAGTAACACAGTATTATAAGCGGGTCTTACAGAGGTACTGTAGCTTGGACCCCATAATGGTCCCTGCCGTTGACGTCATCGTCCTCTCTGATTCCTTTGACAGCCTCCAGTGGAACTTCATCAAGTCTTCAGCCACCAAAGCTCTGGCCCACGCGCTGCTCTCTAATGCTACGATGCAGCTCCTGGAGTAAGTGCGAGAGTCCAGCCTCCTGCTACTGAAAAGCCTCGTGTCCAGTCACTGTCAGGGTTCACCTCAACCGTTGAGCTGAATCAGTCTTTCTCTGTGCTGGCAGTCTACAGGAGAACGCCATTGGGAACGAAGGAGTCATTTTTCTTGCTGAAGCCCTGAAAACCAACACATCTCTTCACACATTATGGTTAATATCGCAGCTTGTTTCTCGGACGTGTTGTGGTTTTCCCATCGTTCTCCGACATTAATGTATTTTCTGTAGTCTTCAGGGGGTGTCGTCGGGCACAAGTGGTGCCATTGCCATGGCAGAGGCTCTAATGTCCAACCAGAGCTTACAAACACTGGAGTGAGTTCGAGCTGTTTTATGTAACATTTAATTAGTAAGCAGGACTTAATAACATAACCTAAAAATAACCTCACCCTGGCATTGTTGGTTTGCTGCAGGACATTCTGCCAGTAATGTACAGCTGTTGCTGGGTTTTGTGTTTATCATTTTGACATTTGTCCATGGTGTGCTGCAGCCTGCGTGGGAACGCTGTGGGGATGGAGGGAGCGAAGGCTCTGGCTAATGCTCTGAAAAGCAACAGGAGTCTGAAGTCCTTGAAGTAAGTCCAGACCTAATTAAATGATGTTTACCCTCTCCTCCACTTCATTTGCTGAAGGAACATCATCTCATCGGCAATTAGATGCAAAGCAATAACTATATTAGGACTCAACTTCTTAGACCTAGTAGCGGTACAGCAGCAGGGCTGCCGTCTGTTCTTCCCCTCCTGTCCCGTTTCCTCTACTTCCTCCCACACTCAGGTTAATTGGTGAATCAAAATTACCCAGAGTTGTGAATGCTTGTCTGTCACCACATGTCAGCCTCTAATCGACTGGGGACCTGTTCAGCTTGTTCCCCTAGTGACAGCTAAAACTACCTCCAGCACTCCCACAGTGCCTAGCAAGGGAAAATGATGGATGGAGAATCAGTAGCGCTCAGCTGGTAGCCGAGGACTCTATTTAACCACGGATTCAGCCGTTAACCTCGGGTTGTTAGCTTGATTAGCTGCAAGGTGCCTCCAACAGTAGAAAATGATTTGTACGTCTGCGTCATGTGTAATTGTCAGTCTGCAGGAGAACTCTCTGGGAATGGACGGAGCCATATTTATTGCAACAGCGTTAAAGGGAAACCACCAGCTGACTTACATCAAGTACGCTTTGTCTTCTCTATCTCCACAGAGAAATACACATTGTCTCGCTGTTCATATCAGAAGCTGATCCATGTCTCTGTCTTCCTCCAGTTTACAGGGCAACGGCATTGGAGAATCTGGGGCAAAGGTCATTTCTGATGCCATCACAACCAGCGCTCCAGGCTGTGTGGTGGACATCTGACCAAAGAATGGCCTTTTCTAAGAGTTCCCATACAATTATAAAATGTAAAGCAATGTAAAGATAAGCTGTGTTTTATTTTGATGGTTTTTTGTATTTATTTGTAAACAATATCTATATCAAATTTTTACTTTTGCTCCCTTTGCACAATCCAGTCTCTTGTACAGTACATAAATAAATATTGAGCGTTCACACAGCGGGTTTGTTCAACCTGCCATTAATCTTTTGCGCACCCTGTCAACACATTTTTCTGCATCACTCAAGTCTCCTAAAGCACCAGAGAGGGATTTAACGAAGCTGTTAATTCAAAGCTACAGAACAGGCCTGAAGCTCATTTTCATTATTGAGGCAACACAAGAAAGAAGGCAGTAACAGTAATATATGTGTAATGGACGCAAAAACTGGTTAAACTGCTGAGTGGTATCCATGGCAACACATCATCAAGCTTCGCAGCAAAAAACGAAGGTCTGGTATATGGTATACATGTACTGTATAGTATGCTGTGTGCCACCTGTTGAGAAGAAACAAATGTTTTAGTGATGCCGCCTTCATCCCCCGGAGCAATACAAAAGAAGGTTCTTTCTTCTTTCACACACCTGTGTTCATACAAACTTTAGACTAAGGAGTAAAATTACAGTTCCACTGGATGAAATTACACCTGTGGTGCACAAGACGTCATTTATTATTATTATTTTATGACAAATATTCATCTCAGATGGTTTATTGTGGCAGCAGGGGGAACAGTAGGGATCCTGTGCAATGTTTGCGCATCCTACAAAGGAACTGCCACATGAAAAGAATATATGCAGCAGAAAAACATTGCAGATCTTCTCAGGACGAAAAATATCTGCCAGCCGAACTGTCTGAAGGGCAGGAAAAGTATTCTTTTTAAAGTTTACTTTAATAGAGATTTTCAAGCGTTTTGAAAAGCTTTGCAAGGTGTTTTTTCCATAAATAATATTAAATTTCCATATATTTCATTTCAAATTCTTAATTTAAATACATACATATAACCATTTAAGGTAAAAACTATTAACATATGATATTAGCAATCATTAAAACACCGATGAAACATCTGGTTGAGGTAAAATATTCCTGCTGGAATATTAAAAATTTATTTAGGCCCTAAACTGGTTCGTGCTTCGGTGGCACCAACGAGAACTATATTTAATATTAATATCTAGAGTTTGTATATGTAACCGCTTCAATAATGCCGTGACGCGTAAAATCCGGCATCTGGCCACCGGAGTGGTGACGCACCTGTTCGCACGCGCATACCTGTGCGCAAAAAGATGACACTCACGCCGCAGTGGCTGCTTTTGCGTTTGGATTCGCTGCATACACGTAAACTCGATTTCAGGTCTTGAAAGTTTGGAAATAAAGGAGTGATAAACGACCATAAACGATAAAGTGCGGGGTTTGGAAATGACAGAGAGGCGAGTGTGACGTGACTGACCATCTGACGACGACGACGTGGTGGAGGCGGTGGAGCTGCTTGTGACGGATGCGTCGCGCACCGTGCGGTGATGTGAGCGGGAGGGCAGCCCACGGTCGCCCACGGTCGTCACACGGAGGACGGAGTAACACGCTGTGTAAGTGGCAACTCTTCTCTACTCTTTGTTTTTAGCGGCGCCCATATTTAATTCGTTTTACAAGACACTAACGTGATATAATAGAATACATTTTCAGATTTCAGATTGAACAGATTGTCTAGATTCCATTTCTTGCGGGTTTTCGTGATCGCCGTCTTTAACTAAATGATGACGAAATGTTCTCTCAACTAATATGGATTATAACTAATGTTTCTCATTATGTATAGAAAACCCAGGCATTTAATCACAGGCTGCTTTTGTGAAGTCCACATTTTGTCTGAAACGATGAAGTTATGTAAAAGCATCGTTTTCCATGCGAAAAAACGCACTTGGCTGCTTTGTGAATTAATACTGCAAATGTTTGGCCAAGATTCACACTTAGAGTACATTTTGTATTTTTATTTGCTGTTACATCAGCACGGGTCTAATGATAACAGTTATGATAATAATCAATATAAACCTGATCAATGAGTTGTGTAGCTGTAACGTCTTTTGTTGCCGGGGCTCAGGAGAAGCGGGCAAACAGACACGTAAACGCTGTGAATCGCACTGCAGCTGCTGTTTCAGTAAACCCGGATTAAATGACTCATGTCTGAATGTCCAACAGGTTCAGGAGCATCCAAAGGATGGATGTTATTATGCCTAACATCCAATTACATTTGCAGCTGTCAATCTGGGGATGCAGACAACGAATCTGCATCAGACATATGACGTCTACGTTTGAGCTGTGGCTCTGAACTGGTTCGTTCTCCTTCATCTGATACATGTCAGACTTTTTAATGATTCTGCTCTATGACACCAGAAGCATCACACGTTGGATTGGGTGTGTGCAGGTGCAATGAAGGAGCTAGTGGCGGTTTTCTAACATTCCAGTCACTCCTCCCTCTGTCCCTCTCAGTGGGGGGTCTGTCACTGATGACAAACATCTGGCCCCCTGCTGGGACAGTAAACCTCTTTGAGCCTTTCCTAAATAGACCCAAGGGTGCGTTGAGTTCATCTGGCCGGCGGTGGTTTCAGTGCGCATGACGACATACTTTGTTGACGCGTTGCTGGAATTGACAGTAATTCACATCCTTAGAATGAAAACGGAGGCAGAGGAACAAGCAACACTCTCCTCGTACAGTAATTGAGGAGCAGAACGTTCGTTTTCATTCATGCTCCACATCTACCAGTGAATGAATGACTCACAACTATCAATTTGGTCAATTTGGCCTCTTCCTGAATTCAGTGTAGGACCATATGCACTCTTTTAAAATTTGAAATAATTCCCTTCATTTTGTTTCTTTCAGTTTTCCGGGTAAGACGTCCTCAGTGATGGATGGAATACAGGCCATAATGACTTATCTGATCTGCCTGCTTTCCCTGAATCTGCCGAAGGTGACTTTCAATATGACTCAATTTGGCTCAAGATAAGGATGAACTGAAGCAGCCCAACATTTGGTCCCTGAAAAATCATCATCTCAATGACTTGTAAATCACTTTTTTTGTGCACGCCCTCACAGTTTGAGACGGTCGGTGGGAAAGTGTTGGAGGAGACGTACATGAAGTGGGTCCAGTACAAGGACAACTGTGTCAGAATGATGACGGCTGAGCCGTTTCCTCAAGGTATGGAGTCGCTGACAGCAAAAAGGAGTGTGGTGCAAAATAGAATAAAAGGCATAAAAGAAAATATTGAAACATCTGTTTTGGTACATTGTTCTTTCCTAGTGGGCTTGTTTTGTAACAGGACATTTGACAGATACGCCTGTTGGCCTGATGCTCCAGCCGGCTCTGCGGTCAACATTTCGTGCCCTTTCTACCTGCCCTGGTACGACAAAGGTAGTAACTGACACCTTCAGTGACTCCACATCTGTCAGAAGTATCAAATACATGTTATTTTCCTTATTTAAAATATGGTTTGGAGTCGATTAATTGTTAAACAACCATGAAAGCAATTATATTATAGTTGTATAATAAATACTAATGAAAACAATTCTGTGCCAAGGCTTCAACCAGCTTTGTCCTATACTAGGAATAAACGCCTAATGTTTCCTCCAGTGTCGCAGGGCGTTGTGCGTCGGCGGTGTGGCCCCGACGGCCTCTGGGAGAGAGACGGCAGCGGACGCGTGTGGAGGGACATGAGTCAGTGTGAGGAGGAAAAAGAGGTCACATCCCAGGAGGTACCAGGCAAATGAAATAATGATGATCCAGTGTGTGTGTGTGTGGGGGGGGGGGGTCATTAGAGTTATTTCTAACTTCACATGGCTGAGAAGTAACTGGTGTGTATTTATCTTCCCAGCTGTGGTTCAAGCAGTTGATGGTGAGCTTCAGGGTGCTGTACACCGTTGGCTATTCCTTGTCCCTCCTCTCACTCACGATGGCGCTTATCATCCTTCTGGGTGTAAGGTAAGCTGCCCAATAACTCACAGCATCAATACTGTGATGAGCACTGTCCAACGCTCTTTATTATTACGCTCCGTGACAGGAAACTGCATTGCACCAGGAACTACATTCATGCCAACCTTTTCCTGTCCTTCATCCTGCGAGCCGTGTCCGTGATCGTTAAAGACACCATGCTGGAACGCCACTGGGGGCGGCAAATCATGAGACCGTCGGACGTGAGCGAGATGCTCAGTCACCAGGTGGGTCCGTCGGGAGTTTGCCGTCGGTCCCAAAGGTCCAGCGCGTGGTCAGATCCAGGCGTTCTCATGCTTCTTTCCTTTTCAAGGCTGCGCTAGGCTGCCGGTTAGCGCAGGCTATGATGCAGTATTGTGTCCTGGCCAATCACTACTGGTTCTTTGGAGAGGCCGTGTATTTGTACTCGGTGCTAATTGCCTCGGTTTTCATCGACAACAACAAGCCCTTGCCGTATATCTGCCTTGGCTGGGGTGAGTTGTGAGTTACGCACTGGTTGCAGTAGATAAAGACGCACACACAGGGAGTTAAGATAATAAGGTCAGGCTGTGTGGATTGATGAGTTCAACTATTTTGCGTTGTAAATTTTTCTTGTTGACCTCTTGCGCTCTGTTCAATCTCAACGTAGGAGTTCCTCTGCTGTTTGTGGTTCCCTGGGTCGTGATGAAGCTGTTAAAAGAGAACAAAGAGTAAGTGTGTACATACATGTATAAAATGTATATAGTGTCATCATGTGTAGAGGCCCATTTAAGACTACAATGGCTTTCTCCTCCAGGTGTTGGGCCTTCAATGAGAACATGAGCTACTGGTGGATTATTCGTTTCCCAATACTGTTTGCGTCACTTGTAAGGATGCGCCATATCAGTGCATTTTGGACATGTTGTAACTGTATAGAACAAGAAAACAAATAAAGAAAAACAACAGAAGAAATGTGTGATTTTCTCTCTGACAGATCAGCTTTCTGATTTTCATGAAGATCCTGAAGGTCATTCTTTCCAAATTACGGGCCAGCCACCAAAGTGGATACCCAGACTACAAACTACGGCAAGTTCAGCATGTTTTTCCAGCACGAGATTTGTCTGATTCTTTCAAATATTACAATAAGCAGCCAGATAGATTATAACGCTGACGTTGTGCTAATGCTCTGATGTTTGATCTGTCCTATTAGGCTGGCCAAAGCAACCCTAACCCTTATTCCTCTCTTTGGGATCCATGAGATTATATTCATATTTGCCACAGATGAGCAGACGACAGGCGTTCTGCGCTACGTTAAAGTCTTTTTCACCCTTTTTCTCACTTCATTTCAGGTCGGTGCATTGAAACAAGAGAACGGCTGCTTTCTCGTACTGATTTGTCTGAAATTGAAAGCCTGAAATTAACCAGAATTTGATAATCTGACTATTTTTCTCTAGGGTTTTCTGGTGGCTGTGCTCTATTGTTATGCCAATACAGAGGTCAGTTGTTTGCAGTTGTCTGAAAAAGAATTGCATTAAATGGCACATTATCTATAAAATAGATCACATCTGCTTTGTGTGCAGGTGAGGACAGAGCTGAGAAGGAAGCTTCACAGCTGGAGGATAGCGACAGTGACTGGACCCGAGTAAACGCATCCTCCCATCACCTGATTGCAACAGATCTAGATTCACAGCAACAAGGGCATCATTGTGTTTCACCCACTCACAAGAGTTCACGTTTTTAGATGCAGGTTCAGCCAGTTTCTTCGCAGAACGATGGTTCTGACCTGTTCATGAGCAGAAGAGAGACCCTGCAGCACCGAGATCAGACGGAGACTGGACAATTATTTGTGGCAACGTAAGTGTCCTTCCTGCTTCAGCTTTAAGGTCGTGTAGCTACTCCCACACTATCTATATAAATACATCCTTCAAGTACAACTCCCACCACGGTCACTTCCAGAAGTTCTCCGATGATGCCGCCAATCTTGGATGTGTATCAGGGGGGAAACGAGTAGGAGGACAGGGGGGTCATCTCTGACTTTATGGGCTGGTGTGAAAATAACCACCTCAACAACAAATCCTCAACACCAGCAAAGCAAAAGAGCTCGTTCTGGACTTCAGAAAGTCCCCTCCACCACCTACACCGGTGAACATCCAGGGCTCAGACACTGAGACTGGGGACACATTTAAATACCTGGGTGTTCATCCTCAACAGTAAACTGGACTGGTCAAACAACACGTATAAGAACAGCCAGAGTGGCCTCCACCTGCTGAGGAGACTGAGGTCCTTTGGTGTGTGCAGACAGCTGCTAAGGACTTTCTATGACACTGTGGTGGCCTCAGTAGTCCTGTATGGAGTTGTGTGCTGGGGGGGGGGGCAGTACAGGCAGAGACGGGAAGAGCCTCAACAAGCTGGTTCAGACAACAGGCTCTGTCCTGGGCTGCACACTGGAGTCCATGGAGGAGGTGGTGGACAGAAGGATGCTGGTAAACTAACATCCATCATGGAGAACCCTCCACCCCCTGCACCACTGTAGAGGCTCTGAGCAGCTCCTTAATCACCAGACTGTTACACCCACAGTGCAGGAAGGAGCGCTGGCGCAGGGCGTTATTCATATAACATTGTTTTTACCGCTGTGAATATGTAGGGCATGCAGAGACAACATTGATGCCTTGTTCTTGCACAGTTTATCACTGCTGTACAAGTATTCTCAGTATAAGTATGTACAGGTAATACTGTTGTTTATTATTATTAATGTTGTTGTTTCCTTTTGCACAGTTATTACTTTTCTTTCCTTTTCTTTTCTTTGTCCTGCAACTGTCCTGCTGCTGCTTAAAAGCATTTCCCCATTCTGGTATTAATAAAGTGGTATCTAATCTATTCTAATCTAGTCTAATCTAATATAATCTAATATAATCTAATCTATTCACTGTATGGTTTACATTTTTGTGGATATGTAAGATGGTGACTAAAAGTATATGGTTAAATTTATATAGTTGTAAAAATAGGACTTGTAAATAATAAATAATGGATTATAAAATTAAAGCACAGATTTTTATATTGACATCAAAAGTGTGATCATATATGACAGACTGTGGTTAAAAAAATTAAAACTTAATTTTTTTTAAACTCTGACAAGAATGACAATAATAACCTTAATTAAAGGTGTCTTAGATGGTCTTTTAAAACGTTTCCCTTTATTCCCAAAAATATGAGCGTGTAGGCTGAATTCCCTTTGTGACTTCATTACCCAGAATTCCAGGCAGAAAAACATACGTCATACGTCCAGCGCGTTCGTTAGCAACGGCGGAGCCTGGAGCGGGAACTGGATAAACGCTGCACTAGCTAACAGCTTGATGCTGTCAACAGGAGCCCACTGTTCACTCGCTGCGTGGTTTAACCTCTCGTGTCTCGTAACGATGCAGAATAAAAAGTAATTTATAGCTCTAGTCACTGGGCAGCGGACTGTTAACTGTGCGAGCTTAACGACATCCAAACTTTTTATACTATACTCCTTTGCTTGAAGTTGCAACGGGACGAAGTAGCTTCGTTTCTGCACACAATGGACACGAAAGGTAAAATTAACCTTGACGATCATAATCATGGCCGTTAGTTGTGAGTGTAACAAGCGTTTGTGAGATGGACGCCACAGCTTTATGCAAAAGCTCTCCTCACCTTTTATCACAACTGCTTTGACCTGACAGGCTGGCAGCATCCTTACGTGAACATTTTCAAACATGTCAGAGTTGAAGACTGGAAAAAGTCTGCGAAGGAGGGAGACGTGTCAACGTACACGGTAAGTGAATGAAGCACACGGTGGTAGAGCCTTTTAGTGTAAAAGTACACTTCATGATGCGGCCATGCAGCATAAATATTTATCTGATCGGTGATCAGATGGTGAAGCGAAGTAAATTAACTGCAAAATAATTCATACTCATTCGTTGAATGTAATGTGCATCCTCTGTGAACCTGCCAGGACAAGACACTGAAGTGTTCAGTTTTCCGGATCAAGGGTCCCGTTCCTGCCAACAGCTACATCCTGCTACCGAAAAGCAGCAGCCACTCTCTTGGACTGACAGGACGCTACTTCTACCTTCTCTTCAAGCCCACACCAGGGAAATACTTTGTGGTTCACCTGGATGTTGCTGCAGAGGTGTTTTACACACTTTTATGTATTGTTTGTATGTAGTGAAACCAAAGACAACAGCTCCAGTGTAAAAAATCTTCATTGTTGTCGTCTTCTTACCATCTGCCCTCATTCTCTGTAGCAGGGCCAGGTGATCCGGATATCCTTCTCCAACATGTTCAAAGAGTTCAAGTCTACTGCTACCTGGCTTCAGTTTCCTTTCCTGTGCGGCGCAGCAAAGGATTCAGTGTATGAGAGCACAGCAAAATCAGCAAAAAGTGGTAAATAATGAACGTGCATGTGTTCTACTTAGTGCATTTACTTGTCTTTTTATTAATTAGTCTACTCATAGTGTGTATTGTGATACACAAAATAATCGTCTTACTGGCAGTATTTTCTTTTTGTTCTTGTGGCCCAGGTTTGTTGGGTCCAGCTCCCACTTCAGCGCGTTGGACCTGTCTGATGCTGGACCTGCAGTATACTCTCTCTGTTTACCTCAGCCGATGCTACAGTCACCTGAAGAGCATCAAGCTTTGTTCCAGCATGTCGGTGAAAAACATGTTCACAAGTGACTTGCTGCTAGATCCAGGTGAGACCAAGCTGATTGTGTTCATTTTTTACACAAAACTATGGATGTGTTTATTATTTTTGATTAAGAGACGGATGTACATTTTATGTCACAGGTGAACCTGTACTAATTTAACAGGATTTTGTGTAGTTGTGAAAATATACAGTACCAATGTTCTTTCTAGAGACAATTCAGTATAAAGAAAAATTAGGGAATTGTTTGGGGTATTGCAAACAGGAAAAGCTTGTTTCATTTTCAGATCTTGACAAAGTTCCTTTGTAAATGCATCTTATTTTACTCCTTCATATTTACTTATTTAATTTTTTTCATTCAACAGAAGTTTCTTTCGGTGAGGCCAAGCGGATGGGACTGGCTTCTGCTCAGGGAACAGGACCTATGCCCAGAGAAATGTCATTCCCTGTGCCCAAAGGAGGCTCTTGGCATGACCTCTACGACTACATCAAGTATGGTTACCTCGCCAAGAACCTGGAACTGCCTAAATGGAACTGTGTTAAATACAAAATATCAACCATTAAACAGAGCATAATTCATTTGCAGAATAATTAATTTAGATTGGAGCAAACTAAATCTAAAGAATGTTTTTTTTATAAGTACTAAGACAATACCAGCAATTTGCTAGAAAAAAGGGTTTTCATAAAAACCTGTTATACTATTTATGTATTGTTTGTATGTAATGAAATTCCCTTGTGGTCCTGTACTCTAACAGATTTCCCTCAGATGGAACAAAGTTGCCCTTTGACTCCATTCAGAAAGGAGATCCCAAACCTAAGGCCAGTAAGTCATGAAAGTTATACTGCGCATCATTTTTATTATGTATTTTAATTTTATTTAACCTCTAGTCTATTTTAGATTCATAAAATAGTTTTTGCATGAGAACAATTCTAGTCGTGTCATTGCTTTCATTACACTCCTACTTATTTCTATATTTATTTTAAACATGTAAGAGTTGTTCCAGCTTTGCCTCAACAGTTCTAGCTAGTAACACACTTTCTAACTGCTTTTCCCAGGATGTGTCTCCAATCAAAGACGGCCTTTGAGAGAAGACTCTCACTGTCTCAGCCTTAGCAAACCAGTTCGGGATCGTGTGTCCCTTATCCAGCAGATTACCACCCCAAAATCAGTATGTGTGGCAGCTTTTAGTGGTACTTTCTCTGTGAATATGGCAGATGGTCAAGCTAGAACAACTACATGGTAAACATAATTCCCTCTTTTTATATGTCTACTCAGCTCCCAAGGAATCGAACCGCCATTGTAAGCAGTATTCCTGAGCTTGGTGTAGTCTCCACTCACCAGGAGGCTGACTCGCTTTGCTATAATGTTGACCAGCGGGACAATTCTCCACAGCTCGGACAGACGTCACACTGTGATGATGGTGGTGTGCATGTGTTTGTGCATCCTGAGGATGGTTTCAGCAAACACGGGCAAGAAAGTGAAGAAGAGGTACTGCACATTACATACAACGTACTTTGTTAGACTGTTGTGTGTCAGTCTTAAAGCGATTTATGAGCTTAATCTGTGATGGCTTTAATACAGGTTTTCTTGTATCACTGTAAATAGGTCTTTGTCTTGTTTATAGATTGTGTGTATGCCTGTCCCGCGTCCTGCTCATCTAACATCATCCATAGAGAGCAAACAGCAGGTAAGACACAACGACAAATTGTGTATTGTGTAAGAGCTCATTATGAATTGGACTTCTGCTCCCCTTATTAGACACTGCTTCCAGATCCCATCCTTAGGCTCAACCGAATTATTGGCTTTGGAGGAGCGACTACCAAATATGTATGTATTTTTTAAAGTTACATAATTAAACATTATTAATTTAACATTAGTAATTTAACATTACAAGTATGGTACTTTGTGGTTTCAGGACTGGAAATATAACTGGCATTTAACATTACATATAACATTACACAGCTTTATTTGTGTACTATCACATTATAGGCCCTGTGGACCAAATCCGGTGATGCAGTGGTGTACCCGTGTCATGCTATCATCGTCTCTATGAAGATATCCACTAACCAGCAGAGATTCTTCATTGGTCACACTGATAAGGTAAATAAACTATGTAGAATAGTCCAGGTTCATTATGCCAACATCTTTGAAAGGTAATTTAGTGAGACCATTGTTTATTATTTGACATTCTTATAACGTCTATTCATGTTTTTATTGTAGGTTTCGGCACTAGCTTTTAATGGCAACACAACCATTCTGGCCTCTGCACAAACAGGCAACCATGGTGTAGTACGAGTGTGGAACTACCACAAAGAAAACTGCCTGGCTATGTTCAGAATCCATGCTCATTCGTTATCTTCTCTTAGGTAACCTGGATTTACATAAACAGTCGATTTACATGAATGAAGACAAACTGTGATCACACTCATTTTGTCTTACTGTACCTATTTTCATTTGAAAGCTTCTCATACAGTGGCAGCATCCTCTGTGGAGTGGGGAAGGATAGTCACAATAAAACAGTAAGAGCCTTGAATGCAAATTCAAATACAAAGGCTAAATTTTCTAATTTGTGAATGAAAAACATTCAGAGCTGAATGCACACTGTACAGAAGTGAGTATCAAGCGCTTTTATTGTTACTTTGACTCTCATCCCATTATAATTTTATGATGCACTACAAATTGCTACCCTTTAAAGTGTATGACTCAGCAAAGCTGCTAGTTGACTGTTTGTTGTCTTTATTCATCTTTTCACAGACCGTGGTTGTGTGGAACACTCTGAATGTTAGCAAAGCTGGAGAGGTGGCAATTTTAGCCAAAGCACACACCGATGTGGACATTCACACGATGAAGGTTGCCTTCTTTGATGATACAAGGTTCTCTGGCTTCTGTTTACATTCACAGTATATTTAAGTTTAGTTTCAGCCATCATTGCAATTTTTCACATAAAAGTAAATGTTTTACTGCTTTATAGAAAAAAAAAATTAAAAAAGTGTCCATTACTTAGAACTCTTAGAGAATTCAGTAATTTGCCTGTTTCAGGATGGTATCATGTGGCCGTGATAATATTCGTTTGTGGCGAGTAAGGAACGGGTCACTCCGCTCATGTCCAGTAAACCTGGGAGAATACCACTCACTGGACTTTACTGATGTGGCCTTTGGAGAAGGAAACTCTTCTGAGCAGCATCTTGATGATCGAACACTGTGAGTGAGCAAGTTACAAGTTACAAAGTTACAGAAGACCTGTGTTTTGTGACAGAAGAAAATAATATCTTTGTCAACTGTTTTCCACAGATTTGCCAGCAGTCGTAGTGGGCATATCTTAGAGATTGACTACAGCAGAGTTGCTATCAGAAATGTCAGGAGGCTGTTGCCTGTGCAACAGAGAGAACAGAGCAGAGAGAAGTGGACTTTTAACACAGGTGAGTCTGATGTCAGTTGAGAAAGATGATGTCTAATTTAGTATAAAGAGAAAAATGTAGGTGTGTCTGTGTCCCAGGTCCAGGTATCGCCATCAACAGCATCAGTGTGACTTCTTCATTTTGTGCCACGGGCTCTGAAGATGGTTTCCTAAGGCTCTGGCCCCTTGATTTTTCTGCCGTTTTCCTGGAGGCCGGTGGGAACATCAAGCATTGTAGTCGGTAAATCATAGTAATCTGTCACACATTTTAACAATGCCTTTGACATGCATCACTGTTTTCTAGAGCACGAGGGACCTGTGAGCCTGGTGTCCGCCTCCTCAGATAGCCTTCAGGTCCTGGCTTCCACCTCGACTGGAAACCTGGGATACCTTGACGTGAGCAGCCGCGGTTATAACACACTCATGAGATCACATACAGACTCTGTCCTCGGCTTCAGTGTGGATGGCATGCGGCGGCATCTTACAACAGCGTCTTCTGATGGCACTGTGCGCATTTGGAATATGGATTCCTTGCATCAGGTATCGAAGGCCACATACTGAGGGTTTCAAACTAATTTGGTCATCTTCATCTGCTGTGATCTGTTTTTAGTTTAAGCCCTTTTGGGGACTAAGTATCTATGAACTTTGTTTCTGTCTTTAGTTGTTTGATTTTGTATCTGAGGACAGCCCTTGCTCTGTGGCCTTCCATCCCAGCGAGCAGGTTTTCTCCTGTGGCTTCAGCTCTGGCACCGTTCGAATTTTTGACATCTCTAGTGCGAAGCTTCTGGTTGAACACATGTATGTCTAAACTAATGTGGAAAATCCAATAGAGTTTGCAGTTTTTAATAATGACCATATGTGAGTTTGAACATAAGCAATAGCAGCTTTTGAGCCCTTGCTTACAGTATCTCGTGTTTGTTTATTACAGGCAGCACAGGGGTGAAGTGGTGGGTCTTGCCTTCTCTCCAAATGGGGAGTTTATGTACAGCGCTGACTCTCAAGGCTCTTTGGCACTTTACGATTCCTCTGAAGACCATCACAATGTGATTAGGGTTGTGTGTATGTATGCTCAAACACACCTCACTATGACTTTGTGTGCATTATTTATACAGTTTTTATTACCAATCGATGTAAAATATAGAGTAGCCTGTTGGTTTGAATATCAAAAGCATCAGTGTTTCATTCACCTTGTATCTCATTGACTGGCAGCCCAAGGCACTGAGCGTGCTCCAGATGCTCTTACAGTGAGCAGTGACAGCTGCTGTGTAGCGTTTGTTGGACCGTCAGAGTACATTGTCACCATAGCTGATGCCCGAACTCTGGATGAGGTATGCTGCATGCGCTTACCTTTTACCTTCTTTCCATATGGCACTTTACCCAATTAAATTAAGTTAAAATCTAATTTAGCAATTAAACAAGGGCAGTGAGGCTGCTTTGGGCAGGGGTTATATGTTAAGCAACTTCTGACACTTATATTGTTTATCTGCTTATTTACTGTGTCCACATTGACCCATGCTTTGTCATTGCAGTTGCTTCGTGTCGATGTGAGTATTTTGGATGTAGAGAGCCCCCGTCTGGACTCTGCACTGAAGGTCTGCTTCTCTCCAGCCTCCGCTGAACACTTGCTGGTTGCTACGTCTGCTAACAAAATTCTCTGGATTAGCACCAAAACGGGCCGTCTGCTTCGAGAGGTGACAAAGAACAGCTTCCTGTATATTAAGCCTTGAAACCAATAGCTGGCTTATTGGGAGGACAAACAAAGAAACCTAAAATATGAAATTCTTTAATACTGAATAAGCTGTTTACTTTACAATGGCAGCTTGTTGTCATGTATGTGTTATTTGTGTTTTTTATTTCTGCCCTCCTGACAGGTATCTAAAGTCCACAGACACAAGTGCTCATCCCTTGCTGTGAGTGAAGACAGTCGATTCCTACTAACAGCTGGAGACAATGCCGTGAAAGTGTGGGACTATAGCATGCAGCTTGATATTAACTCTCAGGTAGTGAACAGTGAAATACTGTATTCTTTACAATCTCTACTATTTGCTACAACATTGAATTTAAATTCTCTTTTACATCTCTTTTTTTATGAAGTCACTTGTTTTGTGTATTTAATAATTATAAGTCTTGTGTCTATCTTAATGGGACACACTTTGCACTCAGATGTTCATAGGCCACAGTCAGTCCATCTGCCAGGTGAGCTTCACCCCTGACCAACTGGGCGTAGTCTCTGTGGGAGATGCCATATTTCTTTGGGACTTCCTGGCACATCCAGTTGACTCTTTGACTGACAGCTGGTAATAATAATTTCTTTTACTGTATGTGTTGGTCTTATTTTAATATGTGTGTTTCCTGGTGGTTTGGTTGGTGAATACAAATGTGTTCTTTACCCACAGTTCACCTCTCAGAGTAAGCTACGTCACAGGTAACTTCATTTGAATTGCTACAATAATACAAAATATATCTAATTAAAAAAGCATTCATTTCAAACACCGCTGCTATTATGCTTTAATACAACAGCTCAGCTAGACAATGAAGTAAAAGAGGTTCAGTTCTCCCACGGCATACCTCGACAGACAGCTCCTCTCCCCTCTTCACCACCACCAAAGCTGGATGTCAGTTCTTTTGACCGAGTTAATCAGTATGGTAGGTTCTTTTTCAATTACCTTACCTTCACATTCTGTTACAGTATGATGGAGTAGATGTTCCCTAGTTCCAGTACGAACCTCTACATTTTAATATGGTGTTTATATACATTTATATGGATTGGGTGGATGTTTTTCTCTAAGCATCACCTGTAGTCTCTCAGGTGACGAATCTTATTGCTTAGCTTCCTCCCAGCATTCAAAATTAATGATCATGTTCATGTAAACAAACCTTCCACCTACTGTTCCACTGAATTTTATGAAGTGCTCTTGCCACTTGGCTACATTGTTTTTTTTTCTTTTCATATAAATTCAGACTTCAAATTCAGACAGCTTCAGACTGTGCTTATTCTGTTTGTTGTGTGAAGGCACATGAGCAGTCTGGAAACATGGTGTTGGGACTTTGTGGTTTAGTAGATAATGAAACATTGGACTATTACATGGGCATACTTTATTATTTAGATTCTTCTAAATCTTTATTGACTATCAGAAAATATTTCATCTTCTCATAAAAATACAAGTTGCTTTCAGTAGTTGCTTAGCAACACCAAGGTTTATGCACTTATATTAATAAGATATTTGTTGCTAGTGGCTACAAAACAGTTGGTCAGAGAAGCCTTAGACTCAGAAGTTCTGTGTATTCTCACCTCTTCGATTTTTTTTTTTTTTTTCTTCTGCAGCTTTTCACTCGTCATCTCTTAATGAGATCAGCCCAAACATCCCAGCTGTTCTGGCCCAAGCCACTGCTTCAGGCTCCTCCTCGGAGCCCACGTCTGCTGTTTCCTTCCTCAAAGTCACAGAGTTGGTCAACGCATCTTCCTTTAATGCCAGTCACACGGACACTGGTACTTGAACTCTCTGTCTGTTGTTGTCTTTCTTTTTGCGGTATCTCTAATTTGTAATTAATACTGTGTGAGCTGGGTTGACAGGAAATAAGCCAGCGCCTCCAGATTGTTACAAGCACTTTATTCCACGTCTCAAAAAGTCCACAGTTGATCAGGTAAGCAGGGCTATGCAAGATGTCTGCGTGTACAGTATTAGTATGTTTGCTGCTGTGTTTCACTCTTGTTTCTAATCAGACCGCTGTGGCGCCACAAGCAGGAGAAAAGGGCATAAAGCTAAAAGCAGTGATTGGCTACAATGGCAACGGGCGGAGCAACATGGTGTGGAGCCCTGACCAAGGTCATCTCTATCTAATCAATGTACAAGTATAGCTAAAAGTATAAAAACACATTCATGTCAAACTAAACTGACTCTTTAAAGACAAGAGGACATAGAATTGATAGAAAGTCTGGCTTAATTCTAGCACATGACATGATGACTAGATGCTCAGAGTTTACATATGTGTAGAATAGAGAGGTAATTGCACGTATAATCTTTGATCTGCTAATTATTTTCACTCAAATGTATGACTTTCATTTTTGTTCCAGGTTTATTTGCGTACTCCTGTGGCTGTGTGGTCGTGGTGGAGTACCTTCATACAGGTTCTCAGAGACACTTACACGGCCACAGGGAGGAAATCTCCTGTCTTGCAGTCACAAATGATGCACAGGTATGTGTACTCCTTAATATACTTCAATATAGGGTCTAACATGGGATGGGCTCTGTAAGTTTCTTTTGCAGTTGGCATTGATGAAAATATTTACATACTGTAGTTAAAGAACGTTGAGCTGGTAATTTGGAAGCTCACAGCACATCTGGTCCACAGCAGTGTGTTCAGGTGATGGACATTTGATCTGAAAAGCAGGTTATGTATGTACTTGTGTTTTATTTTTGGACCATGCTGTATATTTCTGAGTGAATTACAGTCAGAGAAGAAACCTAACATCTCTTTAATAATCATGTATAGTTGCTTAAACTGCATTTCATTGCTGACTATTGTATTACCTTTTCATTTCAATTTACACAATGTACACGCAGTTTGAGCACAACAGCTGTAGCCTGCAGCGGTTTGGTAATGATGTTTAGAAAGCCGCTTCATAAATGGATTTCACCCATGTAACAGGATTACACCATAGTCGTTCTCACCAGGAGACGAGAGAAGGGCACGTCTGATAAAATGCTGACAGAGTCAGGGAGATAACGGAGCTAGATGAGCCAACTTTGCATCGTGGACTCATGTTGCTTTACATATGTGCGTTTATCTCTGTCTAGATGATGGCATCAGCAGCAGGCGGCAGTGATCAACACAGAAGCCTCATCTGCATTTGGGACGTTGAGAAAGGAACTTGTCATAACACCATATCCTACCATAAGGGCGCAGTGCAGGGCCTTGCTTTCTCCAGGGATGATCGCTTCTTTCTCTCCGTCGGTCAGAAAGTGCTATATTGGATTTCATCCATCATTTACAATTTGAATTTTGTTCATTACTGTATATAATAACCAGGAAATGAATATGTTTCTTCACTGATAACCACCACTACTTTTTCTGTGTCACAGGAGACTTCTCTCATCCAGAGGTGGCTCTGTGGAACAGCAAGACCTTGCAGCTGCTCTCTAATGTGAGAGTGTCAGGGCCGCTCCATGAAGCAGCTTTCAGCCCCTCAACATTCAGCCAGTTAGCCTGTGTGGGCAACCAAGGGGTTTACTTCTGCCTCCTCCACACCCACGGCCAAGATGTAGATCTTAATGTAAATACTGTACCCACTAAGGACAAACTGATGTGCTATTGTTCCACTCTAAAACCACAACATAACATGACACGTGTATTCTTTAGTCTAAGCAAAAAACATTCCTGGTTAGATTTTCTTAAAAAAAGACTAAATCCGTACTTTACTGTAGTTACCACACTTTACCCACTTTTTACCCTTGTAGGTCCAGAAGGTGAAGGTCCCAACGCAGGTTGGTGATGTGGCACTCACAGCTCTGTGCTACCACATGGACTCCTTGCTCTTCACTGCTAGCAATAAAGGACATGTGTGCGTCTGGGATGTGAACACACAGTCCTGCTTCATGACCTGGGAAGCGGATGAAGGAGAGATTGGTACAAATTACATTTTGACAATTTCTTTGACATTGTTTAACGTAGCCTACATGTATTCATTTGTGGGTTTCTACAAATGATAGCTGGTGCTTGATCATATGTTTTTGTGATGTAGGAGTGATGCTGTGCCAAGGGAACCGGCTGTTGACTGGCAGCAGCACTCGCTGGTTGCGATTGTGGGATGTAGAAGGTATACAAGGCATGAAACTCCAGAAAAGGGCCTGTACTATGGCAAACAGGTAAGAATGCTCGTCCTGTTGGCTTACCTACTGTAGGCAGTACCCTGATATTGCACTGACTGTTACAATACATGACTGCACAATGTGGCATCATCCGTACTGAAATACCACCATTATCATTCTATGTCTGTCTGTGCTTCAGTGGGACAAGAGTGGTCTTGGAACAAGAGATGATGCTGGATGGGACAGCAGTAAGTGCAGGATTTGATTCCCCACTGGACATGGGTATCGTCGGCACTACAGCAGGAACCCTCTGGTACATCAACTGGTCAGACAACAGCAGCATCCGACTGGTCAGCGGGCACAAAACCAAGGTACCAGACAGCTTTGAGCTAATTAAGCAAATCCTAACTAAATACATGACATACACATCCACAATGATTTCATGCTGTTGATGATGATGACGATGTGGCTACATTTAGATACCAGGGTGTTTTTCTCCCTTTTTTCAGGTGAATGATGTGGCATTCAACCCTGGTGAAAGCCATTTTGCCACCTGCAGCGAGGACGGTAGTGTGAGAGTGTGGTCAGTCCCCAACAATGAGCTTGTGGTGCAGTTCCAGGTGCTCAGTCAGGTAAAGGAATACATGATGAATGACTATATTACAATAATAAGTTAAGAATAAACTAACCATCTGCAATGCTGCTTTTAGAAGATGACAACAAAAAAAGGTTATGCTGTACAGGAACGTTCCGTGTTCCCCTGTTGATCAGGCATGTGGCTGTGTTTGCTGGAGCCCTTCTTCCAGCCCAGACGAGGCATGTGTGGCTGCAGGATACAACGATGGGACACTAAGGATCTTTCGGCTCGCTTCCTCAGAAATGGAGATGAAGCTGCACCCCCATCATGTGCCTGTTACTGCCATGCATTACTCTGCCAGTGGTGAGAGGCACCAACAGAGGCTGTGTGGATGTCCTGCTCTCATTACGTCACAGGTGTTTTTGATACACCTGTGTAAAGCTGTGTAACAGTTCTTTTTCCTCCTACAGGTCATGTGATCCTTTCATCTGGGAAGAATGGTCTTGTGGCCGTCAGCAGCCCAGTGAATGGAGCAACTATTCGTGTCATCAGGGACCACAAAGGAGCAGCAATTACCACCATCCACTGTGTGAATGAACAGGTCCGCTTATTAAACCACTGACCAAGGAGCGGAGCTTAAACCAATCTTGAAATAGCAGCACAATAGAGACACATGAGAGGTTTGAATTGGCCCTGATTTAAAGGATATGGTGTAGTCAACTACAAAACAATTACAAGGCTGATCTTATGTGATACTAAAGAAACACATAGAACAATGAAACTTTGAGATGAATCATTTCAGTCGCATGTTAATATACATTTTTCTCATCAGTGTTTTTGTGTGCTGTTTTTTTAATATTTTTTCCATAGTGTAAGAAGTATGGACTGGAAGGAAATGAACTGTGGTTGGCTGCTAGTGCTGACAGACGAGTCAGTGTGTGGGCTGCTGATTGGTTAAAGGACAAGTGTGAGCTACTTGACTGGCTGACATTTCCCGCTCCAGCCTATTATGGGGTAACGTCTAGTTTAAGTAGTAATATACTGTATAATATACAGATGTGTTTTGTGGTCTATGGGCAACTTGGGCCTTTCAAGGATAGAACTTCTAATCATTATATTTCTTTATATTTTAAATAAAAGTAATTTCAGTCTACATCTAATCAGCTGTTAATTTTATAATAAACTCTGTGCTCCAGGACGACAGCCCTCCTCCAAGTCTGGCTGCCTTTTGCCCATTAGACCATAGCCTCGTGGTCTACACTGGCTACGGTGTAGAGAAAGAGATCTCCTTCTACAGCCTGACTACAAAACAGGTGCTGCAGCTCTTCGGATTCTGTTGTGTGCATTACCATCTGTGATTGCAGACAATCAATTAATATGCTGTATGTGTAATCTTTATTTTTCTTTCTACAGATAATAAAAAAGATTGCTCTGCCCCACTGGGCCACGTGCCTTAGTCTCTCCTCTGAGAGGCAACTCATAGCTGTGGGATCAAAAGGTAAACTCTGATCGTGTTTGCTGAAGAAATGAATCATTTTAAGTTTGGATGTGTTAGATTTCTCACTGCGTGTCTCATCTTTTGTCAGAGCGAGTGTTGAAGTTGATCAAGTCGAGCAGTGGCAGGTTTCAGGACTTCCTGCAGCACAGTGACTCCCTGCACACATGTCACTTCTCTCCCTCGGGCGCTCTTCTTTTCACTGCAGCGTACAATGAGATTCTGCTGTGGGAGGTGCTGGGTCTCTAAGGGGCTCACATCTTATTATGAACCTCAAAAACTCTTTCCCCTTTCACATATGCCTAGTTCATGTTATTTTATGCCCTTTTTAGCAATGTGATATTTATAGGGACATTTTTGACTCTTTGTGTAAGATTTTTCACACGGGTTTATAGAAAAGATATATTTTTATGCTTTTATACAATATAAAAAATGTTTTTATAAAGGTTTAGAGTGTTTAGTTAAGGTGTTTCACTATTTATTTTTTATTAGTTTACATTTTAGTTAAAATGTGATTTTATAATGGATTGTTATTTCATCGGTACATGTACATGAATGCATAGTTTGTGGACATTTGAATTAAACACATCATTTATAACTATAATGTCTTAGGTGAAATGACTACAATGCTGTCATGTGATGAGCTTGATATCAACTGATAATTCATACATTTTAAGAAGCGGAAGGAAACCGCAGCGCAGCCACGAGCCGCGGTTCGTCGCTTGTCCAGCGGGGGGCGCCATTTCACCGTCGCTGCTTTGAACCGGAAAGACATGGTTCCAGCTTGTGTGCATGTCCCTGTGGGGAGACACACGTTTGCTTTTTAGTTAGAAATCTGATATTCAAATGAAAGCTACGTGTCTGTGTAGCGGAGCATCACGTCTGGCTGTTGTTCACACGGAGAGGAAACATGAAGCAAGACGTCAGGATACTTTTACTCGGGGAACGTAAGTCATTGTGACTGACAGCTGGCCACAAGCTAAAGTGGCTTGTTTGGCTAACTTAGTAACTTATACGTGAATAGTACCTCGGTTACTGATGATGGCGATGCGTGTGAAACGCAAACAAACTGCCCAGCACAACATAACGTTTTCTGCGGTGGCGCTTTCTGTGCTGTGGATTTCCGCTATGCTAGCTAGCGGCTAAGTTCACTTCAAAGTTGCCGTGGTTGACTGTTAGCTGGTCGTTAGCTGCCGTTATGTGCTCCCGCATGGTAAACGGTGGTTACCATTTGCATTAGCTTAATTAACCATGCCGAGGTTAGCCGTTTGTTACGAGTAACACGTTCACCGGTCCTCACTGTGCTCATGTTACTTGTTCTAACAGCCAAGGTGGGGAAGACGTCCCTCATCATGTCTTTGGTTGGAGAGGAGTTTCCAGAACAGGTCAGTTTTAGTGCAACTCTACACCACTGCTGCTTTTCCTCGACCTCCATTGTCGTTGATGGGTGTTCGTGTCGTTTGTGTTGCCCTCGTAATGTTCTCGTTTGGAGCCTACTGTACATAGTTCACGGCACTTTTTCCTCCCGCGGAACAGTTTTTGCAGGATAAGACAAAGTCAAAGCTCCATTTTCAGACGTGTGTGTGTGTGGGGGGGGGGGGGTGTCAGCTGTGAAATAACCAAAGGAATGTGTGCCAGGTTCCGTCCAGAGCTGAAGAGATCACCATCCCAGCTGATGTGACACCAGAGAAAGTGCCCACACACATAGTGGACTATTCAGGTAGCAAGTCACGACCACCAACATAAAAAAACGAAAATATCACTCCAAGAAGCATATTAGAGACACACATCAGCTGAAAAACTGTTTACTACACGTGTGAAATTTGAGAATGTCAATTTGAAAGCATGTGGGTCTGAATGACATGACTTTCAGGATGCGCTTTGTTCATTATCCCAACAGAAAAAGAACAGAGTGACGTAGTCCTTAAAGATGAAATCATCAAGGTGAGTGCACTCTATAACTCTATAGAACAGACTGATCCCAAGCCAGTGACCAGTAGAGCATCACTGTAGACTTAGATGCTGTGTTTAAACTGAGCTAGAGCTCTGAATGTGCCAGCGATGGGAGTCGGGAGTCAAAAGGGGCTAAAGCTGTGAGTGTAATGTGTTTGTCAGCTGTGTTTTCTTTATCCCACACAGGCTAATGTGGTGTGTGTGGTTTATGATGTCACCAACGAGGACACCATCGAGAAGGTAGTCACCTGGTGCTTGCTTCATGCTGTTGAATACATGCACACACATACTAAACTATATTAACTGCACTGCCTCTTGTCTTATTATCTCTAGATCAAAACTAAATGGATACCTTTAGTAAATGGAGACGCTGAGAAAGGGAACAAGTATGTATGACTTATTGATGGGTGTGTGTTGGCTGAACTATGACAGATTTGTTAAAGTCATATCCAAACAAAGGTCCAAAGTTCAACAGCAAAGCAGTTTAAGCGCATTATAGTGTTATGTCATTATTAAAAATGACATAAATCTATGGACTGAATGTGTGTATTACACATTTATTATTATTTAAATTATAAATAATTTATTTATATCTCTACATGAATAGTTTTTCCTGAAACTTAAGTCAGATATATTGTTTCATTATCTTGAATTAACTGTTCTGCGTGTTATATCAGGGTTCCCATCATTCTAGTGGGAAACAAGTCAGATCTGCGCTGTGGAAGCTCAATGGAAACCATTCTTCCCATTATGAACCAGTTCTCTGAGATTGAGACATGTGTTGAGGTGAGCTTCAACATCTGTATTCAGTACAGAGCTGGTGGCTTTGAAAGACAATTGTGTAGATAATTGCATCTCACATATTCTCTCTCTTTCAAGTGTTCAGCTAAGAACCTGAAAAACATTTCAGAGCTGTTCTACTATGCGCAGAAGGCAGTTCTTCATCCAACTGCCCCACTTTACGACCCTGAAGACAAACAGGTCTTTTTTATTGCACATCATGGTTTAAGAAAGCAATAATTAAAAAAAAAACGTTTACAACACATTATTTACAACAATAATCAATTAAACGTTTGTTTATTGTCTCATATTTTGTCCACAGCTGAAACCACTGTGTGTCCGAGCCCTCAGCAGAATATTCTATGTTTCTGACCAGGACAATGATCGTATCCTCAGCGATGCTGAACTCAATAGATTTCAGGTAATTTATAGACTCTTATTATTTGAACCGAAACCCTGCCTGTTTGCTTTAAAATAATCCTGGTGATAAACTTTATGTAGAAATCTTGTTTTGGGAATCCTCTGGCACCTCAAGCCTTAGAAGACGTGAAGACCGTAGTGTGGAAGAACACCAGCGACGGAGTGCAGGACAATGGCCTGACCCTAAACGGTAACAATCAGTCATGAATGAGAGCATGCAACCTGAAACTACACCGTTTCAAGACCACACAAGTATTGTCTTTTTTTTTTGTAGGTTTTTTGTTCCTCAACACGTTATTTATCCAAAGGGGTCGTCATGAAACCACATGGACCATCCTCAGGAAGTTTGGTTATGATGACAACCTCGAGCTGACTGATGATTACCTCTACCCAGAGTATGTGTAATGACTTTAACCATCCTGTCATTTCCTGTGTAAAATGTGCTTTTGCTGAATGAAAGGAAACCATATGTGGCACAGATACCTAGTTTACACCTGCTATGTTTGCTGCCTTCACTGTGTGAGTTATTAGGTAGAGTTAATTATTGTTCCTGTGTTATCAGGCTACGAGTTCCCTTTGGCTGCACTACAGAACTTAATCATCTAGGTCACCAGTTCCTCCAGAAGCTGTTTGAGAAGTATGATGAAGTGAGTAGTGATTCCACCGGGCTCCTGGGTCTGACTCCTTGTTCAGTAATAAAACATTTGGACACGCGTTCTGTTTTTGACCTAGTTGCTGTTTCTCCTCTCAGGACAAAGACTCGGCCCTGTCCCCAGCAGAGCTCAGGAACCTGTTCTGTGTGTGTCCTTACATGCCCTGGGGTTCGGAGGTCTATGTGACGGTTCCAACCACTGATGAGGGCTATATCTCGAATCATGGCTACCTTTGTCAGTGGACGTTAGTATCTCCCTCAGTTATTGATGACTTTGTATGACCACACCCACTCACTATGATCACACTTGTCATGTGGAATATGCACTGCCCAGACCTCATGTGTATGTCCGTCCCTCCACGCAGGCTTTCCGCATACCTTGACATCCACCGGTGCTTGGAGCACCTAGGATATCTAGGCTATCCCATCCTCACTGAGCAGGAGTCACAGACTGCCGCAGTCACAGGTGTGTGCTTATGAACGTCACTCACTCAGGCGTCCAGCAGTGACAAACATGTCGATTTCAAAAGTGGAGTCTTCTACTTATGGAACTGTACATCCTCCTAGAAAATCTAAATCCCACTCCCATAGTTAAGCACTATAGGAGGATTACTATTCTTAATCTGGTCCTGCGTGGCTTATGTGCATTTACGTACGTCCTTGAGATGTGAGTACACAGTGCACATTAACTGTGCATGCTATTGATAATTATCTAGAACGGGTTTTTCCTCCAGTGCATGGTGGTAATGTCACTGCAGAGCTCCTGTACCAGCCCTATATTAGGATGGTTTCACAGAAAGCTTTGCCCGGATTAGAAAGTGTGATGTAATATGTCTGACTACTAATATAGTGGTTTTCAGTGCATATAGTTAAATCCTATAGACCTTGTGTGGATAAGTACCAGTAATGTCCTGTTATTTTTTATTAATATGTAAATACTTTGTTTTGCGTTAAACTAATGTAATGAAATAATTGGGGTGTTCTTGTCAAATGTCGTATGATGTCATACTTGTGAGTAGCCCACGCGTGTGCTGTTACTCGGGGGGGTTATATTTTGTGTATTTTGCTTGTTTGTGCAGTGACGCGGGAGAAAAGGGTGGACCTGGAGAAGCGCCAGACACAGCGGTCAGTGTTTCTCTGCAAGGTGATCGGGCCGCGGGGGACGGGCAAAACGGCCTTTCTCCAGGCCTTTGTGGGCCACAGTGTTGTGGTATGGCACCATCTGCTAGTCTGGAGCTGCAAGAGTCAGTATTGTGGACCTGAATATGCTTATCGTCATCCCTGTTGTATTCTCATTATAATGCAGGATAAGGGGAAATCTAGCAGTGCCTTCTCTCCCTATGCAATAAACACTGTCCAAGTCAGCAGCCAGGAGAAGTACCTGATTGTAAGTAACTCCCACCCTGAGCCCGGCGCTGATGCTTAACCTCTCACCTTGGCTAAAGCCCCAACATGCTTTTTATTCCTGCAGCTCAATGAGGTGGACGTGGAGGCAGAGTTTCTGAAAGCCTCAGACGCTGCCTGTGATGTTGCTTGTCTCATGTATGACACCAGTGACCCACATTCCTTTGACTATTGTGCCAGTATATACAAGGTCAGTTACCTTACAGCAGGCATTACAGGTGTTGTGCTGGTTTTCATTGTTCACTCTTCCTTAGACTTTATCGATTTACTTGTTTCTTATTCAGCAACACTACATGGAGAGCAAAATCCCATGTGTACTGGTTGCCTCCAAGGTGGACCTTGCTGAAGTCAAGCAGTTCCACGGGATGACCCCAGCTGAGTTCTGTTATAAACACCGCCTGCCTCCACCACTGCCCTTCTCTAGCGTTTTCCTGGACTCCACCAGCAAGAACATCTACACCCGGCTCGCATGGGCAGCGATGTACCCGTATGTAATTATTCAGATATAAACATTCTCATTGTTTGGTGTCATTTATCTTTTATTAATTTGTTTTCTTCCCTTCAAACTCCAGACACCTGAATGGTTCTGATATGAGCAACACATCCTTCTGGCTGCGGGTTGCGTTGGGCTCGGCCGTGGTTGCGGTTCTGGGCTTTGCCATCTACAGAGCTGTCGCTAGAGTAAAATGACCAAGTAGCAGCTGAGCTTTTTTTTTTCTTCAACATAACTCTCCATCCGTTCCTCAAGACGAAACCTTCGGAGCCACGGCACTGTCAACTAGATGACGTCTGCATCAGAATCTTTCAGACTTTTCCCCCGTCGTCCCAGTCAGCAGATCCAAAAGCCAGTGGGATGCTAATGAATGCTGTGGCCAGATTTTTTTTTTTGCCTTACACTGTAGCCAGGCTGAGTAGGAGCCAGCCTGCCTGCGCTTGGTACGCTGACACAAAAACCACTGATCATTTCCAAAAAGGTGCTTTATAACAATGTCTGAAATACAGGAAGATAAGTGTCAGTTCTGCTTCATTTGCTCCAGTCCTGAGTGTTATTAGTGAGACTGGAGTTTTTGGCAGGTTGACTAGACTGACGAACCAATGAGTGGCACGTGAGGAATCCTCATTGGCAGCTGCTTCACCTCAACGAACAGTACTTTTCTTCTTGACCAAACCACCACAGATACATCTCCATATCTGATTTGCCAAATAACTGCATCAGTCATTGCATGTTGTTTATTGTGGCCTCATGATCGAATGAACTCCTCTCATTAGCTTTGATTTTATTGTTGAGATGTTTTAGCAGTATGGGCTCTGCTGGTTTGCAGTGGCAGGGAGCGCATTGTCTTTGTGCATGGAGACGATGAGCTGTTATAAGCTTTGGACAATGCCAGATTTTATATGCATCTAAAAGAGGTTTATTTTTCCGCTCATGGAATCCTTTAAATGTTCATGACAAATGTGGTTAAGTTTGTCTTTGCTTTTATCCAACCCTCCACATTAAATTTGACTTGATGGACACCGATGGATTACTTGTGCACACACATTCACTTGACATTGTACACACTGTGATCATGTTAGGAAATCTACCATTGCATCAGTGTAAGGATCATTAACGCCTGTTCTAATTATTAGTCGGCAACCTGCTGTTTCTCCAGGACATCTGTGACTTTTGCAATATGGCTGCTTTCTTACTGAAATTGAACTGACATAGATGCTTAATAAATGACCAGACTGGGTGGTGAGTTTATGGTTTAATCACGTATTTCCTTTACAATTTAATTAATTTGTTTTTCATTTAACAGGTTTTGTAACTTGGGTCATTTACGTGCGTGTAGTAGAGTTGTTAGTGTTTTATTAATATTAGTATATTTGTTACACTGACATTGCTAGTAATTTCTTCCAGCAATTGTCTGGAAGTCACGTTACTGTTATTATTGTACTTTGAGCCTTCATGCCTCTTTTTGCCCAACAAGGTTAGTTCTATTTTCCGCTTCATACTGTTATTACTTCGTTCTTAGACTAATCTGGATGCCGTTCTAACGTCCATCAGTGTGATTCCAGCCTGGCTGTATGCGACGCGGCGTGTTACCAGCAGACACCACCAGGTGGCGGTGTTGTGCGTCAGGTGAGAGGCAGGACGAGGAGCGCAGGCACCACCTCTGTGCTGTGGAGGAAAGTGGATGCTGGCATTCACGCAGCTTATATTCAGGTCAGTTTCACTATGCACTATTATGCTTTCTACCGTTTTCCATAAAAGTACATTCAAATGATATTTCTAAAGGTGTGAAGAAAATGTATTGCTTCCCAAAATGCCCTTGATTTTTCTTTTTTATAAGTAACTGTTTAGTGAGTTTTCACAGTGTAAAACTCACTATTCTACTGCCCAAAGCTGTTTTGTTGGCTTCGCTGCGACTCCTCCCTCGTCTTCAGCTGTTCGCACCAGGCGTTGTCTGCGCTCACCGTCAAAGTGGCGCAAAGAGGTGCGCGTTTTAAGGTGTGTAGAAAAACAAGCCTCGGGTCTTTTTCACTAACTCAGTGCGGATTAGTCACGCATTAAATGCAAACAAGTTCACAAAAGCATTTAATAGAAGATGGCAAAGGTTTATTGGGCTGAAGTATAAACAGTCTTTAAAAGTGACCGGACACGGTGGGATGTTTGTTAGGAGCCGCGTGGACATGAGAAAATGTACACATGGAGCTTGAACAACAACTAGCGCCTTTAGGATGAACTGTCAGCCTCCACTACGCTCAGCAGTCAAACACTGTCTGTTTAGTCCAAATGTACACGCAGACTATTCCTTTAACTCGCCAACATGTGTCCGAGGATCAGACGGACCTCAGCGTGATTAACGTCAAACGTTCACTGGTTTCTACAGCTTCTTTAGGCTATAGTGCAATTGAGAGAACTACTAGAAAACCGCAGAAGTTTACAGGAGACCTTACAAAAATAATACATATACGAAAACACTTTCTTAAATATGTACAGTGCTGCTGTGCGGGCTATTGTCCGTTTTTACTTCTTCCTCGCAGACTTGGCTGCCTTTTTGGGGGACTTCGCCTTGGGCTTCGCCGCCTTCTTCGCGGGCTTCGCCTTCGCTTTGGTCGCCTTGGCTTTCTTCGCCGGCGCCTTCTTCGCCTTCGCCGGCGTCGCCTTCTTCGCGACCTTCTTCACCTTCTTGGCCGCCGCCTTCTTGGGCTTCTCCGGGGTCTTGGGCACCTTCTTGGGCTTGGCCGCCTTCTTGGGCTTGACGGGCTTCGCCGCCTTCTTGGGCTTGGCCGGTGCCGCCGGCTTGGCGGACTTTTTGGAGTCTTCGGGCTTGGTGAGCCGGAACGAGCCGGACGCGCCGATGCCTTTGGTGTGGCGCAGCATCCCGGACGCCACCAGCCGCTTCAGTGCCATTTTAATCTGCACGTCGGCGTTGTCGCCCACCTTGTAGTTCTTCCTCACGTACTTCTGGATGGACTGGCGGGACGCTCCGCTCCGACTGGCGTCGTGGACGATGGCCGCTTTGATCATGTCCGAGTACTTGGGATGAGACGCAGCCTTCTTGGGCTTGGACGCTTTCTTCGCCTTGGCCGGAGCCGCCGACGTCTCTGCCATGGTGACTTTGTGTTGAGTAAGTTCACAAAGTCCTGGAGGTGTAATTCCTCTCGGCTCGGCTGCCGCACGGGAGCGTCGGAAACGGCGAAATGCGTGACGCGCGGGAACAAAGCTTTTCCCGAGAAAGTCAGAGTTTGCACCGCGAAAAGGGTTTCTCTATAAATATAAAGATGTTATAAATGTCCGCAAAGTGACGCGGTCGCGCGCGCGATCACTTAAGTGTCTTATTCCACAGGCGCTTCGGTGAGCCTATGAAGCCTTTCTGCGGACGTGATTGAGAACACCAACTGCCAGCAGCTGATCTAGCGGACTCCATGGAACTGGCGCCGTCCCGTTTGTGTTTCTTCATCCTCCAACTCCGGACAAATATAAAAAGCACGGAGGAGAACTGCTCGACACGACACCACGGGCTGATAGCGGGGACATTGGGCTCCACGGCGGCGCGCGTGTCGCCCGTCGTCGGCGCCGGCGAACAACTTTTATTCCAGGAAAACCCGCTGGAAGTCACGCGTGCTGTGAACAATTTTGCACAATTCGCATTAAATTGACCCAAACAGACGGGGCCACGGCTAAAATCGGCCAGTGCGTATCGAAATTGAATCTATGCTCAAACGCATGCACGCGGTTTAATCAGTGTCGGATTCCGTTTTTGCTTTTAATACATCGATACATTTTCCCAACTAACACAGTCCGGCCATTGACTTTGAGTGACGTGGTAGAGATTATTTGCTGTTAAACCTCCTATAAATTAAATGTCACGGTATCTAAGTCACGGGTGACACTTGGGACGATAATGGGGCTTCATACGTGTTGTAATACGGTGGACGGGTTTGCAGCGTTTGCTGGTTTTGGGGCAGAATTGATTATAACTGTCACTAAGGCAGTCGCCACTCGAGCTCCATTGTCAGGAAAGTTGCCAACAGCTCCAAACATCGGGGATTGTGACACCGGGGTCTGAAACGGATCCCCGTGTTCCAGGGAGGAGTCTGAGGGGCTGGTACGTGTCCAGGTGTGGGTCCAGCTGCAAAGGGGGGCTGCAGTCAGAGCCAGAGTCCTTCACTATAGGGCGCAGTAATGGTTTCTTTTGTTCAGCAACTGGCGCATCAGCCCACAGCCAATAACAGGTTTGACATGTGTTCCACCTCATTTATTAGCGTATAATGTGCCAATCCGGAGATGAAAACGTCTCCCGAACGACAAACTTCACAATTATTCTCCATGATTATTTAGATGTTAATATCAAGGCTGATGTCCCTCCCTGCAACGCCATTTTGATTCCTGTCTGAAAGTCACAGTCAGTGCACTGGAGCCTCCTTGCCACTTTTTTGGGGCAGGGTTATTTGAGTTACACGCTACCGTTTTTGTGTCTCAGACACATTTGTAGCAGCGCGAATCAGGCAAGTGGTGCAAAACAGCGCCAGGGTGCTCGGCAGTGCGCAGTCCCGCTCAGCTCCGAGCACCAACACACTGCCCATGTTGAAACAAGTCAGGGCGATTCTTGTCCAAACGCTGAAGCCTATTATTGTATCTCCTGATTATAAATAACGTGTCCGATTAATAATAATAACAATAATAATGTAAATATATAAAATTGAAAAAAAAAAAACAATTGCCTCTGTCCCTGAGTCTCCCTAAATGAGTTTGGTGCACGTCTTGTTTATTTGTGTGTGTTTTTGTTTTAACCAGGGGGTGGGTGAGTTAGTGGGTTAGCGACAAGGAAGGCTTGAGTGTGAGGGAGTGACTGACTGATATTGTGTTTTTTTTTTATGTGGCACAGTTAAGGCAAAGAGGGAGGGAGTGGATGAGAGGGTGAGTTAATGAATGGGTGAGTATGAAGGGTGGGAGGGAGAGAAGGGCTTTATACCAGACTGTGTTTAGGAAGCATTGTACAGTGCTTATAGAGACGGGGAGTGGATAGATGAAAGGGTGAGGTGGTGAATGAGTGAGGTTAATATTTAAATGGAGAAAAAAGTGATGAGTGAATAAAAGGTATAATGAATAATTAAGCGAATCAGTGCGCAGCTTATAGACTTACTATATAATGCAGGGTCTGCTTTATGCTAATATGAACAACATGCCCATTGTTTGTGGATCCTATTCGGGCCAAGTCTGGCAGAGGTGGACTTCGGCTTGTTGCAGCGCTCCGGTTCATTGTTTTGGAGTCCGACGCGTTATTGTGTCCGGCCGCGCGCGAGCCGAACGCACGCGTCTCCGCTCCCTCCTCCCGCCGACAGAGGGACGTCCTCCCTCCGACCGGACGCACAATGGCAGAGCCGCCAATTATCGCCGTAACGAGCCACAAGTCGGCGGCGGCCGCCTTTGACGGAGCGGCTCGCGACGTTGTTGGGAGTTTTTTTTAATTGGACCCAGCGCGCGTCCGTCCAGTAGTTGGTGTTCGGGGTTATTGCTGACTGGGGCGTTTTAGAGTCGTTGTCTTTGTGTTTAGGACCGCTCCGAAAGCGGTAGTCGATTAATCAATCGGCAAAAATGCGCGCGCAATCTGTTGACTCACCATATGTTAATCAACTTACCTTTACTAATTTAAATACGTTACAGATGTATTTACTGTTTGTTGGAGAAGATAAACGGGCTGATAGACATAATAGATATGTTAGAGTTTACTGCTTTTATTTTTTAATGAGGGCAGAAAATGAGAAGTTACTGTTCATAAATTCAACTGTTTGTTTTGCCAACATGAAAAGTTCCTATTTTTATCTTTAGTCGGTGTCTACGGTGCAAATACAACTCATTCGAGGGTGATTTTACATAACGCGGTGCCTTTCGTTATTTGAGGTACTGGACAGAACTCAGTGAAGGTTCTATATACAAAGTGCTGGGAGCCTTTAATTGTCATTGGTGTCAAGACATCTTGATTTGACCGCGTGCTCTCCTGCTACGACGCATCTGCCTGCTTTGTCATGTCATAACTTTGTTTTTTAATAATCATATTGGAATACACGTCTAAAGATGTGTCTTTACATGTTAATCCTATAGTAATATTTAAGCACTCAAAGACCACTGAAAGAAATGTTCCGGATTAATATAAAATAGTAAGATGTATAGTTCACGTACAGTGTGGATGATTTTTAGAGAACAGGTATTTGACATTTCCTGCAGAGAAACGTGCTTCGACTACACTAAAGCATCATTAGACTGAGGGTTTGGGAATTCAATCGCTTTTATTCATGAGGGTTTTTTTTCCCAAGCCTGTTGTTGTGCCATTTTGTTGTTTGGTGGACGTTGCCAATTACTGCAGATGAAATAAAGAAAAGGAGCTCAAAGCAGACAGTCGGTGCATAATCACGTTACAATTGTGGAATGGTGTTTTATCCACCTGGATGTTTGTAGCTATGGAAACATATGACAACGGCATGTTCATGGTCTTTATTCCCATGGTTAATGCTAAATGTTTGCATCAGCGCAGTGGTGATGGAGCAGTGTCACATTCCCACAACACATGGTTCTACCACACACGCCCTGCGGCCTGTTGTGACAGTTGTGACAACACTTGTCTGTCTGAGCAGGTGTCAGCAGCCAAGTGCCGGGCCGAGCCGGGCCGGGCCGGGCCGAACGGGCCCCCCGCCGTGAAGGTGCCCTCTGTGCCCGTGGCCTCAGCATGCGGAGCAGGTAACGGAGCGCTGTGACGGCTTCCTGTCGACGCACGTGAGCCGCCGGTTCAAACAGCGGAGGACTTCAACAGAGGCTATTGTCTCCCACACCGATGACTCAGCATGTTTGGCTCAGTGGTTGAAAGGTGTGTTTTTTTTGCACATGTGCTCCACTGAAAGAAAAGCAAGCGGTTGATTGACACTGACTATGATCTATGCCGCATTTAGCCCTAATCCTGACTTCATCCCTTGCCCCATTAATACTTCAACCCTGCAGTGGAGGTTAACAGTAACATATGCTGCCATAACAAGCTGCCACTGAACAAATGCAGTCTATTACTGTGTGTGTGTTCAACAATATTGTATATTTTCATTTTATGAATGTATAGGTTTTTTGTTTTGAGTTTTTTTTCTTTTCAAAACACTTTCATGTACACACCTTCCTGTCTTCCTTGTGCTCTTTTGTTGTGAATTGTTTTTGCTCTTCTTAATGTGTTGTTCACCTGGAGACGAATGTGTGTCGAGTATTAAGTGTTCTGTCCAGTTCGTCACGAAACGGTGGCGTGAGGTGGTTTCACCAGCAGAGGGCAGCAAAGGCTTACGTCCTCAACTAACGTGCCCTCCTTTACTGTAGATGCAGGAGCTGCTACACAAACTAAGCATCAAACTAAGCATCTCACCACCATAAACTAGGAAAAACTCACATTGTCCAGGGGGAACAATATGTGAACACGGAGCAGTGAGTTTCCTATGCTCAATTTATGCAGTTTGAAATATGTCCTGCTTTTATTATTTTTTTCACTATCTTCCTCTTTATCGTCCTAATGCTGTGTTTTTTTCAAACCCGTTCCTCTAACACTCACTTAAACCCGTCTCAGGGTTCTTTACCCTCCTGAGATCCTCCTAAATGGGGCAGTTCGGGCTCAGACTGTGTCGTACGGCGGCCCGATTCGTTTCGGTGCCGTTCTCCATCGAGCGGGCAGAGGGTGAGTCCCTCTGTTGCACAGTCTCGAGTCAAACAAATGTGTAATAGAACGAAAAGCTATACTTCATAAGAGCTCAGTTAGCATCTGGTCTAATGCAGTGTACAGTCAGAAGGTGTGACTGAGACACGCTGACCTTCAAGGCGCACACTTAGCTTCAGCTTCAGCACCAGAAGCACCGCTCTCCTTCGTCCGACACAAAGAAATAAGCACCTGCCGCGCGGCCCTGGAGGTCGTTGAGCTGCTGAGGAGCGGCGCAGCCTGCCGTCCTAATTAACGCCCTGAAAGGCCTCGTTAAGGGGACGGAGGCCGGTGGGTGGCCCCGCCCCCTGCGTCCACCCGTCAAGGGCCGCGTTTGTCACCGGAGCCTTATCTTGGGCCGTCACTCATCTGGATAATGTTAGCTGATGGCGGCGTAATGGAAAGAGTGATGCAGCCGTGACCCATGGCTGAGCTGCGAGGACACCTTCCCCACATATTTACCCGTGTCTGTTAATAAATACAGCGTTTTGTCATGGGTACGGGCAGGACTCTACTCCTGTGGTGTAACGCTGTGTTTTTGACATTCATGTTTTTGTTTGATGGAAGTCCTCTCAGGTTACCAAGGCAACAGATGAATCCAGGCTCATTTTGACTCTTTTTTTTTTCCCCTCGTTTCCCACTTATTGCAGTCTGCACATCCTCCCGCAGGTCCCTCATAATTAGATCGGTCTTATTCACGCTCGCAACTACAGGCGATTAATTCCTATCATTGATTAGCAGTTGAACAAAGAAGCCTCACGGAGGGAATCCTGTCGCTTATATGGACCTGCATGGGCTTCAGGAGGGTTTTGTCTGAACAAGAGTCCCAAGACTGGGAGCTCTGCCACGTTCAAGGTGGTCCAGACCCCAATCCATTACGACGCATGTGGCTTCATGAGCTCAGTCTACATCTAATCAGGCCTCGCAGCCACGATCCGTTGGCTCTCTAGGTCACAGCCACAGTCAACACCAGGGTGCGTTTGAGGCCGCGTCACTTTTTTTTTATGACTTAAAATTTACGTCCCCTCAGCTGCTTCCGTCCTCCCTCATCACCATTGTCCCGAGGAGGAGGAGAAGGAGGAGGAGGAGGAGGAGGAGGTGAGGCCACTGCGGGTTTGTGCAGAGAGGAATCACCTTTTAAAGAGGATCTCAGTGATAGGAAGCGCAGCCGCCGCCTGCTGCACGCGTGAGCATCACCGACCTCTTCATGTGCATCGCATTAAACAGAAAAACGGCCTTTGTTCCAGTCTTACTTATAACGAACTACTGCACGGAGGATTCAATTCAATTTAACGTTCTAAATTATTCAGCCACTTCTTATAATTGTCTGTGAGAATCTCGGTGTCATCAGTTAAATTTGCATTGTATCTGATGGCGCTCATCACAAAGTGGTCAGGATTCCACCATATGCCTCCGTTTGTCTTGTTTACACTGAGTGGGTTTGTGTCAGCGAGACCAGACGTTTGCGTGGGGGGTCCTGTTCAAGCGCAAAGCCGCAGTGGCGCCCCCCCTCCCTCCCCCTCCTCCTCCCCCAAGACGTCGCACTTGTAGTGAGGAGAGGAGCCGCAGCCCCTCGCCACTCCCTCCCCTCCTGCGATTGGACGAGAGAGGCCACCCCCCCCCCCCCCGCCTCATTGGTATGCGGGCGGCACGGTGCGCGTGCGGAGGGAAGGGGGGAGAGAGAGAGAGAGAGAGAGGGAGAGAGCCAGTGAGCCAGTGCAATGGGATAGAGCAGAGCGAGGAGGAGGAGGCGAGTGAATGAGGATCTGCCCCTGCCTCGCCTGCGTCCTGCGTGCCCGCCCGACGTCCGCCGGAGCCGGGGTCTACTGCCGCGCCGCGCCGCGCCACGCCGCACTGGCACACCGCACGGTCACGGCTGGTTCTGCGCCGCCGTCCACGCACTCAGCGCCAGCTCTCAGCCCAGCGGAGAGACCAACGGGGACTTGGCCCGCCGGCCGTTCTCCGTCCTCTCATTAAGGGGACGCGGCAGCTGCAAACGAGCCAGACGCCGCAATTTAGGCACGAGCCGCCGCCACCTCGCGCAAATCCCCCCCGCGCGCACCTGATCCCGTCCCCGCCGCCGCCGCCGATCTCTTCTCGCTCCTCCCTATGCCCTTGTCCTCGGTGGCTCCTCTCACCTCCCTGGCCAGTATATGGATAGAAGCTCCCTGTTTCAGCTCATACAAGAGCAGGTAAGCGACAGAGCAGGCGGCGGCGGGGGTTTCTATGGTGACGGGCTCCCCGGCCATCCGTCCGTCCACGGATGGAGACGCGGAGGCTGCGGGTGAGAGCCGCCGCCGGGATCGGTGGCAGCGAAAAGGGGCGGGGGGGGGGGGGTCTGTTTGCACGAGGAAAATGAGCGCGTGAGGCAAGTCGACGGACGCGAGCGTCATGGAGCCATGTGGGCCCCGAGAATGTGAGGTCAGATCATGAGCAACAGCAGAGGGGGGGGGGGACATAATGGATGGGATGTAAATATGAATAGATGTATGTTTGGCTTTGATTGTTGGACTATGTGATTCATGAAATCGATTGATGTAATGAAATCATGCATTCTGAGACGGAGTCGCGGCCGCTGCCTCGGAGGCTGCGGCGGCGTGTTCATTGATGTGCGCGCGGCCGTTGATGTGACGTTTTTTTTTTTCCTCCTTCTTGCAATGTCACTTATGTGCGCGCACGGTTTTAGGGTCAGAGAGTGGAAGACAGAGCATAAAATCCAAGAGTGGGAGAAGAGTTGTGTGGATTCCACCAGTGGAAAACGCTCCTTTTCACATCTGGCTTCTGACACTGTGCTGTGTTTACTGTCCAACCTGTGTTTGAACGGACGGAGATCTGAGGCCAGATCTTTATGTTCCAACCCTACATTTAATAGTGCGCCCGGTGCTTTTTGTGATGAACCAGCCCCTCTCTGTTTATGCTGATTGACAAATGGGCCGCGCCGTCACTGTTCGGGAGGGGGGAGATTGATTGTCTGCTGCAGGCTTTATGGGTCACGAATGACCCATCAGCAACACATTGATTAACAGGCTCAGGAGCCTCTGGGGTGTGTGTGTGTGTGTGTGTGTGTGTGGGTCTGCAATGACTTGCACACTTGCATTTTTATGAATGCGCGTGTTTGGAGGAAGCCCGTGTGGGCCGAGCGTGAAGGCGCCTTGCGGACACACCGGTGACTCATTTACAGTAGAAGCACTTTGCTGGTACAGTAACTCTGACTCGTCTGTGTCAATAACCGTTTCCTCGGAGTAGCAGGTCGTCGGGCTGTTTGCAGACTGTAGCGTGCGGCTGGTTGTGGTATCGATCCGATTGACATGGAGGGCCCCGGGGCCGGCCCCGGAGGCCCCGCTGGGCCCCGGTTCAGTCCACCCGCACTGAACTTCCTTCCGCCTCCGCGACTCCATGCGGCAGCCTTCTGATTTGGGAGGTTCCTCTAATTAAAGCAGAAGGAGGTGAAGCGCTTGGACCCAGCAGGTGGGCCGGTCTTTCCTGCAGAACCCGCCTCACGTAGACGCCGTACGTGGACCCGAGTGGACGGGGGCTCTGCAGGAGCCCCGTCGCACGGAACCACGCGGAAACACTGCAGCGGCGCAGACACGGCGACATGGCTGAGTTTATTAGTCTTTGTCCGCGGGAGGGTGCAGTGCTGAGCTCAGGCTATTTGTGGCCCGCGCGGACGCACACATATGCTCGCGATCGGCAAACGCGCACACACTCACACACTCCTCTTCCTCCGACGGTCCTTCTGTTGCAGCACAGACGATAAGAACCCCACAGTCAGTGGAGCGAGATCTCCCACATAAGTCAGTCAACTCTCATCTGGCTTATTTCTGTCCTCCCCATAAGGAGTCCGGGTGGTGAATGATGTTTTGACATATTTATGTCAAGTAGAAATAATAAGGCTCTCTGCTCTGCCCCCTTTCATCATCTCCGCTGCTAATTTGCATTGAGCTGTATTTGAAAATGCCTCCGGCTGTTTGTGTTTAAACGCCAGAAAATGTAGTTAGACGACTGTTTGCATTATTTCCGTGGCTGTCCGTCTTAAGGAGAGGATGCGTGTCGGCCGGTGTGTGTGTGTGTGTGTGTGTGTGTGGGGGGGTGTTAGTTGGTTGGTCCTGAGGGCACATGGTTTTGTCTGGTGCCTTGGAAATGCCACTGTCCCCTCCAAGCTTGACAGGCTTACACACACACACTCAAAAAGGCCTTTAAAGTTCTGGGGCCCAGCTGAAGGACCCCGTTACTGGGCCGTGCCGCCGACACCGGGCCTGGGAACCACACTGGAGCCGCTGATGCACCCCCCTTGCGTCCCGTGGACCTTATGACCGTGGCGTTTGCTGCAGCGGTGGGTCCGAGCCTGCTCGTCCCACATTCAGAGGCCGTGTCAGTGATGAGGGTGCGACTGGCTGCGTTTTAGCCTGCTGGCTGTGTTTCTATCAGGTCTAGGACTCTAGGGTTCTGTGCTCGGTTGTGGGCTAGGTCCAGTTGGATGGTTTCTAAGGTCCATTCCTCATCACACAAACACCCCCTCTCCACCTCAACCTCCCCTCTGTCTTCTTCTGTTATCGGTGTCTTTCCTTCCATGTTTTTCGTTCCCCTCTCAGTCGTGTGGATCCTATTTTTTTTTCATCATCATCATCATCATCATCATCATCTTTTTTTTCGCCCCCTTTTGTTCCTTTCTGTTGCCTCTCGAATACCAATCTGTCGGGGAAAAGAGGGGAAAGGGGAGGAATCGCAAGAAAGGGATGACACGCAGGCGACTTGTAACCATGGCAACACATGCGGCTTGTCAAAGTGTCGCCCTCGCCAGTGTTGGATTGCTTCAATAATCGCTCCCCTCTCAGAGCTTTTACCCTTTATTCTGCCTGGCTCCTCATCAGCAGCCGACCACGCGCTCGTTCCTTCCTCGTCGTCCTAATTGATCGGCCTAATTGGCCAAAGGAGCCGATCCTCGATGCGGACGGGGCTCCCGGTGTGGCGCTGCTGAATAAGGCCAGGCCGGACCTGGTCGGGTCGGGCCGGGTCGGGTTCGGCGCCGCAGCCGAGCCGGCGCTGCTGCTCCGCGTGCAGCGATGTGCTGACATATGGAGGCTGACAGTAATCAGACGTCTCCTGTGTGGCTCTCTGTTCCCCCTGTCAGCCCGGGCTAAGCCGGCAGCACATTACCATCTGATCTATCTCCCCGCTCTAGCAAGTGGATGCAGCGTACTGGAGTGTGTCACAGCCCTCAGATTGGAAAAAGAAGCAGACGACTCGCTGCCAGACTGCTGCGCTGGGCAGACTCGCGCTCTATAACCCATTTTTTTTTTACCCCCGGTGCAGCTTTGTTTCATTTCTGTCTCTGCTCTTTATCCACTAGTTCATAGCTTCTCCTTCTCCTGCCGCTGCATCATTTCCACCCAGCTCTCTCTCTCTCTCTGTCTCTCTCTCAGTCTCTTGCCTGTCTGTCTCTTTATTTCCTTATGTTTACTCACTTCCTATAATCTTACGTTACAGTGAACGGTGTGACGTTCAGTGACCTTTGACACGGAGAGATTTCATGGATTTTTGACCTTTGCGTTCGTACTGTCGTCCCTGAAGTGATATCAGTAACAGCCTGGGAGGATGGGTGCATATCAAAGCTGGGCTAATACTCCCTACAAGCGGATTCCCATGTTTGTACTGTACATAAAGCATTGCAATTATCATAACCAACAAAAATCCCATCGCTATGCCAACCAGCCGTGGGAAAACCTTCATTTGGAGTCAAGCGTCATCAACACTACCCCATTAGTTCATGCCTCTACTGTTCCTTCCCAGGTGAATAAATACATAAGTGTTTAAGGGAGTCATGAAAGCAGATTAAATGGTATTAACGGGATGTTTGTGTTCGACTAAATGACTGTAAAATCACTGCAAGCTGTGTTGGGGGAAACGAGACACGTACAATTAAGACATTTAGAGGCTCGCTCACGTGCTTCCAGACCTTCGTCAGCACCTTTGTTGAGCGGCGGAGCTTTAAGGCCTGAGACCGACAGAGCGCCTTGATTCCACGCCGCCCTTGTCGCACCTCTGTCGCGCTGTGGGACACGGGTCATGCTGACGCAATGCTAACGCAACATTAACGCTATGCTAACGCAATGCTAATGCAATGCTAACGCCACTCTAATGCAATGCTAACGCCAAACTGATGCCATGCTAACGCCAGACTAACGCAAAGCTAACACCGCGCTAATGCAACGCTAACGCTATGGTGGTGGTCTACTCCCCGCCACCATAATGAAGCCGCGTTAGCATTGAGGAAACGGTGAAATGAGAAGCGGCCGGGCCCTCTCCCCGTGTGGCCTGTTTGCGCGGCTCCAGATTGTCCTCGGGCACATTCGTACAAACAGTCAGACGCGCTAAGCGGAACTGGCGGGAGAAATTAACGCTTCATTGGAGGGCAATCGAGCTGCGTCCGAGGGGGAGAACGTAAGGAGGAGGAAAGGAAGGAACAAGTGCGTTCAGCTGCTGTTTAAAACCCCCACATTACACCGACCGCGGGCAGCGTCACACCCTATACTTCAACAGCCATTTTTAACCCGGCTATTCCCGGCGACCTCGCGCTGCCATCTTTACGCTGCTTGAATCAATTACGCTGCGACGCTGGCACGCTGCGGCCCGCGGGCCTCCGTGAGCGGCCGCGGGCGCCGAACGTGACCGAGGATGGACTCATCCTCAAATGAAGCGTCCACGCGGGCTGAAGTCGGCCTCATTGGACGCTTTCTCTTTCCACGAAGCTTCAGGTCACTGAGTATTAGGATGACGTGGCCGCCCGTCCCCTTTGGTTGCTCTCAGTATCAGCAGCCCTTCTGCTGCTCGCCGTCCTTCCTTTAATGAGGTTCACTGCAGCTTCCAGCCATCATAGTAGCAACATAATTAATACCAGCGTCTGAGCTAATGCTTTCAACCCTGTTGCTTTTATTTGTCTTCATCTGTTGTGTCTCTGTATATTTCTCAGCTGTCTATACTGCTGTTCCCCCTCAGGGCAGACAGATAGCGCTGCTTTTTATTAAGCATCACAGCAACTGCTTCGATATTTGCTCCAGCGTAACTGCTAGCATGCGGTGTCTTTTTTTATTTTTTCCCCCGTCACTGGTCTGACAGTGGGTCTGTCGTTTTTTTTCCAGCTGGACCCAGAGAACACAGGCTTCATCGCAGTGGAGAACTTCACCAGCCTGGTGGAGCACCATGAGCTGCAGCTGGACCCGTCCAAGCTGGACATGCTGTTAGCGCTCGTCCAGAGCAATGAGGAGGGCCAGGTGTGCTACCAGGAGCTCATTGAGCTGGTGAGGAGGTCACACACACACACACACACACACACACACACACACACACACACTGGCCCCCTTTTGTTGGGTTTTCGAGGAAAGGTTACCGAATTGATTCAGACAGAGCCACAAAGCTCCGCGGTGGCCAAAGAATTGACCCGGTCGTTCAGGCCATTGTCCTGAACAGGAGGATCAATCCCTGTAGCTGATGCAGGGCTAAATCCAGAGGCACTCCACGTACCGAATGCAGCGAATATTAGTGGGCACCCACATCGGACCGGTGGAGAAAACACAGGTCAAACACACCTTCCCTGACATGTTTTACTCTGACGTGTGAAGTGTTGTGCCCTTTAGTGCAGATTTTTCCTGTGCTTTAAGTTTGAGGTCAGGCTGTTTTATTCACCTATTCGTGCTTACGGCTCTGTTCCTATTACACATTCATGTGGACCTTTTCATGTGTGTGGAGGCGAGCGCCTGCCTTCGGCTCCGGGTGTCGTGATTAATTCAACGGAGCGAATTTCCCGGCATGTTTTTATTTTCTTAATCTCGTTTTTGTACTTCTCTTTTATTCCCTTATTCGTTTCATTTTGTCGCGTTACCGGTGGTTTGTGATGAGGCCTCTGCGCGTGGAGCTGCCTGATGAATCACCGCATGCATCCACAGCAACTCCACCTTCACCCTTCGCCCCTCGCTGCTCCCTTCCTCTCGGATCCATCAGTTTTGAGCGCGCTCTCATCCTCAACCCCCACGTCCTTGAAGGTACTGATCCGATTACCCTCCTCCGCCCCAAAACCTCCTGCGAGCTTGCGCCGGTTCCGAAACAAAAACCCGGTCGGCATCGCGGCAGCCCGTTAGCCAAATGCTAATTGGCTTCGATTAGCCCAGCACTGCTAGTAGCAGGCAGTAATCGGAGGTAATTTAAGAAGGGCCGGCCTCACACAAATATCGACCCTCAGGTTTGGTTTTAACGATGAGCTGGGAATGCGCGCGGGCCGAACCCACGCTGTTCTGCACAGACCCACTGTTTGCGTCCGTAGCCAGCCTATTAAGCGTTGTATTAATTAATGCAGAGAGCCACGGCCTCTCTGTCGGACACACACACGCACTGACTCATTCATACACACCAGCGCTGCCAGTCCCGCTTTGCTGACTAATTTAGAGGGTATTTGGATGGTGATTTGAATCGGGCCCCCTGCTGTGCTGCGTGTGATGCGTGGAGCGCTGCGGGTTTCTTTACTCTGCACGTTTTCAACCAGGTCCAACCATTTGCTAACACTCGCAGCTTTCACCCTCTCAGCTCTCTTGCTCTCGCATGCTCCCTGACTTTTACCTAAATCTGCCCAGTGGACTTATTCTCTGTCTCACCTCATCCGCGGCTTCTTCTTATGTCCTCTCTGTCTTTTACTACGACGAGCCTTCTCTCTACTTCCTGTCACAACCATGTATCTGTGGCAGATTTATAAGTCGCGCTCCGCGGCGTTTGATAGATGACGGACGTAGTTTGATTTGGAAAGTTCAGCGCCGCCATTATATTATAGCCAGAGCCTAAACTCTGGTGCTTGAGTTGATTTGTAGCCGGGCCTTGATGGGAGATGGAACTTCCCTGCACATTATTGAAATGAGCAGCAAAGTGTGTGTGTGTGTGTGTGTGTGTGTGTGTGTGTGTGTGTGTGTGTGTGTGTGTGTCTTTCTCTGGTTGTGGCGTCTTCGGCATCGTTCCTGTTTCTTGTTATACGTTCCACAACCGTAGCCGCGACCCCTCGCGACCCCGGTGGGCGTGAACGCGTTCGAGACGGCGCTCGTCCTCCGCTCGTCTTCCATGCAGGCCGATCTTAGCCAGCTCCATGGGTTCAGCCAGAGGGGTGAATGAGTAACACTCTGCTAAAACCTCTCCTGGGGAGCCGAGCACACACACTTCTAGAATATAGAATCTGACTACTAATCCACAAAGTGAGATCCTATGGAATATTTATTCATATTGCTGCTTTAAAGTGAGTATTAGTACGTAGTATTATAAACACTTTACAGAGCGCAGACCCAGTTACAGGAAGTGTGCATGTAGTTGGTAAACAGTTTGTTTGAGTCATTTATAGACACAGTAAGTGCCTACAGGGCACCTCTCTCCAGGGACACAGATGCCACCGTTCACCATCACATCCCGCACCGACTCCACTAAAGGCTTTTTGTGTCAGGAAGGCTGCTGGCTTCAAGCGATGCACTCTGCTTAAGTAGAGTGAAGTTTTTTTCTTTTTTTTTATTATTTTTGATTCTTAGCACCCAAATGATTAAACCATGAAGACAGGCTGTGGCTGCAAAACGACCGAAGTGGAAAAATAGGCAGGCTCTTATTTAAAAAAAAAAAAAAAAGATTTTGGGCAGGAAAGAAGTGGAGTATCTGGGTCAGGGTGGAAGGAGCGAGGCTGAGATCTGCAGTGGGAGTGCGTCTGTCTGATGGAGCCGGAGAGGGTGGGGGGGGTGGTGGTGTAAAGACTCTCAGATGAGACAGTAAACATGTGCAGTAGCTGTTGGAAGAGCGGCTAATTGGCACCAGCTACTTATTAACAAATAATACTTTATTGTCTGTGTCATTAAGAAAAGATCAGGCTCTTAATAATGTATCTATTTATTAGCCTCCTATGATGCTGAATAACCACATTTTAAAAATAGTTATTACTAATTACTACCGAGCTTGCAGACACTGACCATGTGCTTTGGCTAATTAATCTGTCAAGGACAATTGACTGGAGCTGAGAGCAGCAGATACATTAAGACAGCACTGCAACACAGGGAGGACGCTCCCTCGCTGTTGAACGCAGCTGTCAGTCCCTGTCCCTGTGGGGGGGCGTCGTTGCCTCGGTGCTCCCACGCTCGGCGTCGCTCCCTCCGCGGCGGACTCCGCTTCATCAGGGCGCTTCCAGCATCACGGCTGCAGGAAGCTGACTAGTATAACTCAGTATAACTGCATTTTCCAGGCCTGGTGTCTGTACTCAGCATGCGTTCCTCCATCTGCAGGTGAGCCAGCCTCATCACTCTGCAGCCCCCTCCCTGTGCATCCTCTGTTTTAATTACCAGTAGATGGGGTCTTTACTGCATCCTGACGTCCAGACATCAACCTTATATTTTTAATTTCCTGAATATTCCTGAATAAAAAGACACCTCTGCTCCCATTGGTGGAACCATCTTTTCATTATGTCTTAATCATTTGCTCATTTGTTTACGCTCCTTGTCCTCCGGTTTGTTTGGCTCATTAGTTTTTACAGACACTGACCCACAGCCTTCGCCGCGCTCCCTGCTGTGCCACATATAACGAGGGTACAGCGACAGAACCTGGCTAATGAATCACCAATGGGCTGCTTTCATGGAGAATTGTTTCCTACAAACCCCCACTGGAGATTTCATAACACTTCACATGAAGCTGCCACATTATTTAAGCTTACTGTTACTTATAATAAACCTCTGCTGTTGATCACATCCCAAGAAACCGAGTGGATTGTTTGATGCAGTAGCTCGTTTAGCCACTTGTTCTCTAAGGACATGCACAGATTTTGTTGAGTGTCAGTCATTTCATCGCCTGTGAGGCCTCCACGCTGGCCGTCGCATACATTCACAGGAAACTATCTGTAGTTGGTGAGCGCGCTTCCAGGGCTGACTCCAGGAAAAGAACCGTATCCTGACAGTTCTCTGCTTGGGCTGTCAAAAAAGCCGCATTAGGATAGTTTCCACCCTAAGCCTCTATATTAAAGAACTTATCAAGAGTTGGTGCAGTCGGCCTACAGGCTGCTGCAGAGCTGCTGCTCAGTAAGCAAACCTGGAGACTGTGATAACACACACACACACACACACACACACACACAACTTCTCTCTTAACAAAGATTTGCTTTTCAAGGGCAAAATCACTCCAGCAGCCCATTTGTGATGGTGTCTGCCAGCAGCCACATGTACATTTTGTCTAAATCAAAAAGCATTTATACATCATTATTCAACTTTGCTCTTAGACATTCATTTTCAGTTCTCTCATCTGCTGTGGGGGGGGGGGGGCATATTTTGTGGCTTTAATATATTAGTCGCTACTAAAATGTCGGAACAAACGTGTTAGTCCTGTTTTATCTGTTGTGATTATGGAAAAACTTTCATCAACAGAAAAACAGAGAAAGGCTGAAATAAGGAGCGTGGCTTCATCCTGTCTCCTGATTGACTGACGGGAGGAGGAGGACTTAGATAAAGCATCATTCCTCTGTGAACTCTATCGAGTACGAGTAGTTGCAGAGCCACAGGAGATCTTCCTGTACTGGTGTTTGAGCCACTTAGCGTGAAGTAAGTAATGGATTTAATTAAGATGAGAAATTCGGCAGCAGGCAATAATGAGATCTGTTCATCGCGGCGAGGTGAGGCCTCCAGCTGCTGACTGTGATGCTCAAAACGACTGGGAACAAGCTTTTTCCGAAAACAAAGATGTCACCGCTCAGAGAAAAACAAAGACGGAGCTTTCCACTGAATCCCAGTCACAATTAACCACTTTGTCAGCCGGCAAAACCTTTCAGATCCAACAAGAAAAGCTCCACCTGTCGACTTTGAGAAGTGCTGGTTATTTCCGTGAGGTCCGAGTGTCTCGTCCGTCCGTCTCCGCAGATGAGCAGCAAACGCTCCAGCAGCTTCCGACGGGCCATCGCCAACGGCCGGCGCACGCTGCAGAGGGAGATCCTGCTGGACGAGACGGGGCTGGGCCTGTACAAGCGCTTCGTCCGCTACGTGGCCTACGAGATCCTGCCCTGCGAGACGGACCGGCGCTGGTACTTCCACCAGAACCGCCTGTGCCCGCCGCCCGTCTTCATCGCCATCATCACCATCGTCCAGGTCAGCGCCGATTGATTAACAGATACTGTTGCCAGTCGTGCAATTATGTGAGTGAACATCGGTAGGTCGTTGTATAATTTCATTTGATTTATTTCATTTGTTACCTGAAGCAGCTTCTCCTGACGGTTCTGTTGGCTCAGTTGCCTCAGAGCCACTGTAGAGGTTCTCTGCCTTTGATCACATGCTTTTACTGTGAGCCCAATATGAGCTGGTAGCATTAGCCTTAGTGGGTACATTTATTGCCATTGCTCCCAGCTAAATCCCTCAGTTCAGCCAACATACATGCTTTTTTTGTACTTCCACACCAATTTTGGAACTTTGAAACCAGGTCAGTAAGCAGCCCGGCCACCGCAGTGGCATTAATTGACCTATTATGTTCGTGTGGGGAAAAAAAAAGAAAAGCACTAACACGGAGGCCCTACGGGACGGCAGCTGAATGGGTCTGGGATTAGCCGGGCAAAAATAACCTATAGGGTCTTAACAGAACTTCATCATTTCCTCAGGAATTAGCATAATTCAGAGGAAGGCGAGCCAAGTGCTCTCAGAATGCCTCCAAACGGCCCTGAATGGCCCGTAACCACCACCAGCATGTGATAATCACAGCTCACACTCGTTTTATTTCACAGAGACAAATACTCATTATTCCGCGAAAAAGAAATTAATGGCACTGAACCAGATGTGCTTTGTTTCTGTAGGCAGTAATTGTCTCCACAAGTCTATTAGGCATCAGCTGAGGAAGAAGAAGAAGAAAATGCTGCGCGTCGCTCATAAAACACAATGGGTTTTGTTTTGGGGAGCGGTTTCCACCTTTTGCACCAGCGTGTGTGTGTGCGTGTACATGTCCATGTGTGTGTGTAATAGATTCGACACGCGTGTGTTGCAGATCATCGTGTTCATGTGCTACGGCATCATGCTGAACAAGTGGGTGCTGCAGACGTACCAGCCGGACTTCATGAAGAGCGCCCTGGTCTACCATCCCGGCCACCGCGCCCAAGTGTGGCGCTTCTTCAGCTACATGTTCATGCACGTGGGGTACGTCTGCACGGGCGCTTGAGTCAAAGTGCACTCGCAGGAGTACAAAGGCATTTGAGCCCTGCTCTCCTTGCGTTCCCCCTCCTCAGCCTGGAGCAGCTGGGCTTCAACGCGCTGCTGCAGCTGATGATCGGCGTCCCGCTGGAGATGGTCCACGGCATCTTACGCATCAGTCTGCTTTACATGGCAGGAGTGCTGGCTGGTGAGTGCCTCGTCTATTACCGTTATCGTGTGAAGTAGCTGTTCCCAAACTGATTTTATTTTAGATCGATGGCCATTTTTTAACCGAGCACTTTGAGCATTTCATTTTTGGGTGCCGCTTGGCGCGTGGGTGTAATGAAGAGAAACCGCAGGGGCTGATGGATGATAGTTCTGATGAACCCGACCCGACCGGTCGCTCTGAGTTTCTCATATATTTTATAATGGCAGGCCACCAAACTGAGTTTACTGTACTGTAAGTAGGATGACTCACGGTTCCCAGAGGCTGCAGCGCTCCGATCTTTGTCCAGAACTCTCATTAAGTTTCATCCAAACTGTTATCGCTAAAGTTTTAAAAATACACTCACTCACTCCTACAGTAAATCTGTTGCTAACTTTCATGTGATCACTCTCAAAGCGATAGCCGTATTCATTTACCTATTCATTTCCAATTCCTTCATTTTCGCTAAGGGTTTTTAGACTTTCAAACACATGCTTCTGTCTGTACATGCGGAGTCAAAGCTCCTCCAAACCGCTCCAGCTCTCAGAACCAGACCCGCTCGCATGCAAATACACTCTTTACTCTCATGAATTATTGTAGCTTTGATTTATTTGAGCCGCGATGATAGAGAAGAGCGAGCGAGCGAGCGGGAAAAGTGGGAGAGTAATGCAGGGTTTCTCTCCGGGGAATCGACCTAAGAGCCATTTGAGAAGCAGTTTTTATTTTCACTTTTTCCACGCTTCGGCCTGACACGATGGAGCGAGATCACCCGCGGTGACATTTGTTCCCTCGGAGCCCGGAGTCAAAGTGCACTCGTTGGAGTTTCTACGAGTTACAAGAGGGATCAAACATCAACTCTCTGGACGTGCTCCACGTTCAAGCATCTGAGATGATGCATGAATGTGGGCCACGTAATGATGTCGCCCTCTGATTCGGGCTGATGCCGTTGAACATCAGTCTGTGTCGGCTCCATTGGGAACACCTACATCTTTTTGACTGCTTTTTGCAAGAAAACCCCCTTTTTGTGCACTGAAATAAAGTATGGCCGCGCACGCTTCGTCCTTGGATGCGTGCTGACAAGAGGAACCCTCCTGTAATTACTTCCCGACCCCGAGTCTCGTCCTTGCTCGTTTCGCATCCGCTCTCCTGCTGCGTGATCAGCAGATGAAGATCTCCCTCGGATTCCGTGACCGGCAGCCGCCCCGGATTTCGGCCGGCATTGACGGGAGGGTCGTTAAATGCTGAGTCACGTTCAGCATTTCATCCCACATTAAGGAAACAGCAGGGAACCTCCGTCTCTCTCTCTCTCCCCGTTCCCGCGGGCGAGCTACTCCTTCGGCTTCTTCGCGAGCTTCTTCGCCGGCGGGTGCCAGAACACTGTGTTCCGCCCTGCGTGAGCCTCGGGCTGTCTGCCTCCTCTCACGCCTTGCAGCTGGAACCAGCCGAGTCCTCCAGCAGCCTCTGCAAGCCTTCGTCTCGTTCCCCTCCGTCATCAGTCCAGGGATCATCTGCTGCCGCAGCTCCCCGCCGGCGTTGCGAATTACTCTCCGGGCGAAGAGTCACGTGGCCTGACGCTTGTTTGTGTCCTGTTGGGGAATTGTAATGGAAATGTGATAAACGTCTCCGTGTCAATTTAACCTCATTGTCGCTCGCTAGTTGATACAGTCATTAGCCAAACGCGTCACGCCGAGTTCCATGCGATGTTTAATCCTTCAGCGGTTGATTAATGGAGCCGTGGCACCAGGCGGGTCGGCGGCGGCGGCGGCGGCCATGACACCCGCTGCATCGTCGCTCCTAATTAAGCCTGATGATCGTTGCAGTCTTCTCTCATGCTAACAAAGCGTTGTTTCTGCATGACTGCAGGTCTTCGGGCGTGGATTTGCCTCCGTTCCTGTTGTATAACTGGATGATGCTCTGAACATACTGTATTTAGGCGATTATATCTACTGCCAGCGAACAGAGGAGCTTGGTACCTGGCCAAGAGTGACTTTGTCTATCATCGATTATACTGATGTTGAGTCGAGGCACGCGAGCTGCCTGTAGAAATGCTTTCTGATGGAACCTACAATACACCCAGATGAACAGAAGCATAGGAGATTATCATTTCAGGAGCCAAGTGGCCACTGGTTGTTTCTTTGTGTGCACATCTGTTCAGAAAAGCTTGGAGATCGAGTTATGTTGTGTTATATTTCTGTCAGCGTGACTTGTGGATTTGTAGTGAAGCTTTGTAATGAGCTCAGTGTTGACGATGAGCTGCAAAGGCATAAATATTACGGATGGCAGTGCCGTCAACATCCTGAATGCCACACGGCTTATATATGAAGAAACAGCGCTGAACCGAATGATTTACAGCCGCGTTACCGTCGAGTCTGAGCAGAGAGTCATGACGTTTTTTGGTCAAATTATAGATGTAAAGTAAAGTTGAGTGATGTGAGGTCATGCTTCATCAGCAGAAAGCACAACTAGGGTAATGAGTGGGGGATGTAACTAAAAGGCCAATCAAGGAGCAAGAAATGACTCTGACTCTGACTGTGACTCACCTCCAGCTCTTGTGGAGACATCATGGTTGCATGCGTATTGTGGCTGGCTGGAGGTCACTGTGGGAAGCTGGAGGCCTCATCAGCAGAGTTGTCCCTGTGCTGCTGTGTCCAGGTGAATCCTAATCGCTCTGTGCTCATTGTGGATTGCAACGCCTGTTGCCGGGGTGTCACCTGTGCCAACTGGGAATGAGCCTCCACATACAAACCCATTCAAGCGCTGTGCGTAGAGCTGGAGTCGGACTCCCCCTGGCGCGGAGCTGAACCGTGCTCCGAGGAGGCGGGGGTGACCTTGGTGCGTCTGCCAGCCTGATTATGGTAATTTCCAACCTCCCCACAGTCGAGTCCTCGTAGCTCCCTTCAACCAACCCCTAGCGCTCGGCTCATAACGCCGAGGTGACCGGCGTCTCTACCGTAATGATCCGATTTGGAAGGAGCGAGTCCATCAGCTTTATGGACGTCTCTTGGCCTTTGCCGCGTGAGGCTCTACATCTCAGGCTTCCCGTTGGACTTGGAGGGGACCCAGTTTCTCTAAGTTTACCTCCCGCCTGCGTCGGTGGTCGCTTTTCAAGGTTCTCCGATAAAGAATCCCGTCACGCTCGCCGCCGCCGTCGCTGCGACGGTACAACCTTGAACGCGGGGAGCGATTTCGCGCTCTTTGTTGTTGCAATGTCGGGAGGATTTGAGTAATTTCCATCCAAGGTTAAACTTGTTAGCGGAAAAAGCAGTCGTGAGCGAGAGGGGCTTCGCTCGAACTCGACTGCAGCTCTTCCTCCACTGCCGCTGCATGATCTGAGCCCAGATCAGCTTCCATCATGCTTCACCCTGTGCTGTGCTGAGTCGTCTCCTCTCAGCAGCTCTGAGGATGTGGCCTGTGGACATTATTGATTTTCCCCGATGCCCCCTGGGCTGCGTGCTAGTATAAATATTATCATATTTTTCCTCATGTGGCAAATTTGAACATGGGTAGAATAACACAATAAGCCTCCGAGGAAACCAAGGGCAGGGTCTGTTTACCGTGGCCACGTTGGCTCACTGTGAGACTGATTAATTGTTTGCCGCTCGCGGGCAGAGCTTGGCATTAACGGCCCGGGAATCATTGCGGTATCGCTTCTCCTTCCTTTATGTTCTGTTTTTTTAGATGGTTCTTTAGAACGAGTCGCGTCGTGTTTCACGTCGCGCTCCGACACTCGGATGCGTGTTCCTTGTCACGGAGCGCTTTTCCTCTAATGATCTGCACCGGCGGCGGCGCGGCAGCGAAAGTGTGTGGCGTTTTGTCGCTTTGAGGATGCTGACAGTTCGGATGCTCCCCCGCAGCTTGACACGGAGGATAAGTCAAACTTTACAGACTCCGTCTCCGCCTTCATGTCGTGTGAGGTGCGTTTAGCCCCCCCCCATAAAAAAAACACCCGCTGCTGCTCAGCTCGGTGCACGAAGAGCTGGAATAAGATGTTAGATTGGATGAGAACCGAGCGCCACGAGTCACGATGAGTCATGGAACATATTTCCAGTAAAGGTGATATTTCCTTTATCTGGTCCTGTCTGGATGAGACAGAGGCGTCAATCTACATCTCGGGGGAAAAATCTCTTCAACGGAACCCACCCAGTCTGACAGGATGATTATGGTTACAAATAGGCCTTCAGTTCCACTCCATTACAAGAATCTGAAGCCATGCCCTTTCAAAATAAAATGTAAAGAAGAAACTGTTCGACTATAATAATAATATTTAAACGCTGTTCATCTGAATGCATGGTTGCACCACTAGTCTTTCGTGTCACTGTGCCTCACGCAGCCACTCACTGACTTGTTTCATCAGCGTCCCTCTAGTCTTATTTGTGCTTAGTAAATAAATCGTATCAGGCACTTTCCCAGTTTATTGGCCCACAGAGGCAGCCCTGTGACTGTGGCACTGCTGACTTCAGCACATCTCCGCGCCGGGCCACGGGATTTAATGCATACAGGATGGATTGGTCCGGGGAGGATGTGTACAAACAGAGCGGGCTGAACGTGAACGGCAGCAGCCCCTCAGCGTTGTCTGTCAGGCGTTGCCCCTCCCTGATCCACCGATCCAGGCCCGTGAGCTCAGGTGCTTTTCTATTCCGAAGCTCTACTATTAAATCAGAACAGATTGCTTCGGAATGATAAACCCCAGTTTCTTCATGTCTCATAATAATTCATGACAAAATAAATTTGGCCCGTGTGGGTGATTTTTCCTCATAGTTCGAAGCGATAGGCTAAATAAACATTCATTGTCCTTTATTGGTCCTCGCCTGCGTAGTTTATTGACTTGCCAAGCAAGAGGTGCAGCTCAATGAATATTAATGTTCCCAGACACCATTTAGGCTTCCAGAAATACCTACTGTCAGGCTTTTTAAAAAATTAAATGTATGTCAAGTATTTACAGGCCCCCATAACCAAAAAATCCATTCATCTAGATTAAACTCTCAAAAAGCTGACTGTGTTTACACGCCGCTCACTTTCCCTCCAAGCTCCACTGAATTGTTATAAATACGAGCGTTTCACTATACGTGAGACGTGTCATGTTTCGGCCGAGACGTGATTCCCAGTATTTCTGGAGGATTAGAGGCTTTTATTGCACCGTTTGCTGCCACAGCCTTGAGTGGAGTGGAGCCTCAGGCACTGTCAAGCTTTGGCCTCCGATCAGCTTAGCACCTCTCGCGTTCCCCTTTCCTCCAGACTGACTGAAACACACAGCGCTGACCCATATCTTAAGGGCAGCGTTAATGGTGCAGCCTGTTTGGATTGTGAGAGAAGTCTGAATTGAGAATAAACCATGTGACGGGGAGCGACCGGGGCCCTGAGCGGAGCCAGACATATCCTCTGCACAGAATATATCGCCGGCACTTGCGAATGTTACACGCTCGCGGAGAGATTTGAGGATGTTGATGACGACTTCGGGACGGCGACAATAAATAATCAGGGCGCGGGATGGAACCTGTCAGCGCCGCACCGAAATAATCGCACACCTCGGGTCTCGGCTCCCGCTGAGCGCGAGAATGCTAAATCTTAAATCCTCCCCGAGCGGGGGAGCCCGCATCACAGGCCTGTTTAATATTCATACCGGTATTTTGGAGCCGCTGCTAAAGCAGAGTGAGCGGGAGGAGCGAGCAGTTTGTTTCCTCCCTGCGGAGCCGGTCTCTTCCTCTGAGCTGGAGGTCTCAGACTGACTCCTCTTCATCGCCCACAGATGGGGAGCCACGTCCCTGACAAGACTGCAACCAGCTGTAAAATTAATCACAGAGCAGCCTAGTTCACTTATGGTCAAATATGGATCAATGATAATTATTACTACTATTATATACGTATATACAGATAAAATAAGAACACTATTTGAGTATTTTTTCACAGGTTTGTGATGTGTTGCATTCACATCCACAAAATAATTAAAATAATATTTATTGTACTGACTCTTTCGAAACAGTTAAAGTTGAAACTCCCAGCTAATATTTCTAATTTATAAAGAGAATATATTCTTCTGTTCAATTTCAATCCACATCTAATGTATTGAAGTAATGACTTAACAGCAAAAAGAAATGAAGCCCTGGGAAAGGACTGAAAAGAAAAATGTAGACGTCGACGCTGCCAAAGTTGCTCCAATTGAATTTTTGCTCCACTTTGAAGAGATCACAGACCACATGCTGCACGCCACGCTGTGTAATTGCGATTTTGTGGAACCGCTAAAAATGGGACACAGTGAATCTCCTCGAATCTTTAGCTGAAGCGCCAACCTTCATGTGCCCCATAAATCCGCATAATAGTCCATAGGCGTCGGAGCGATGAGAGACGAATGGCCCCGGACACTATCGGTCTTCGCGTGATCACCGCCGCCACCGCGCGCTGACGAGGCGTCTTTGAGGCCGTTTACTCGGCAGCCGTGCGCGCGCGCGCGCACAAAATATGAACGTGACAACGTTCGTTAAGGATCTGAGATCACAACTCCAGCAAAAACCCCAAGTGTGATTAAAAAGGGGCTGTTTTGTTTTATCGGGCCTCTTCGCTTCCCTTATCAGCTCATTTGCATAATTAACAGCGGCCGACGCCGTCCGCGCGAGCGAGCGCCTGGCAGCGCGAGTTCTGCTGCTTGGGATCGTGTCCTAATTCACGGCGTCGCTGCGAACGCGGAGGGACAGCAGGTTCGCGCCTTCGCGTTGTTGGCGCATGCGCTTTTAACCCTACTCCGTTGTCTGGCGGGAGGATCTGCTGATTGTCCACACCGTCCACAGAGATGATCCTCACGTGCTGACGCCTCTCCAGCAGATGCAGCTTCAAACGCTCCCATTCACGCAGCTGATAAACCTGGTAGTTGCACAGTTTATGCAAATTGTTCATTTCAACACAAAACACACTGAGATTGCTATTCAGGGATGTTTAATCAAGTGACAGGACTTAATCAAACACTGTTGAGCGTTCGAACATCAAATACACACATGGACTTAATGTGGTCATATATTATCTCCGCAGTCAACAGGTTGCAGCGATGTGTGCCCTGCTGTTGTGTGTCCATTTAACATGACGACTGTCTCCTTAAACGGCACATTTGGCTTTTATCCACATCTCCATATCCCGGATTATTCGGCGCTCGTGAACGCAACACGAGGTGTTTAGGGAGCATGCAGACTGGAAGCGATCCTCTTCAGCGGCGTCCGCCTGCGTTCCGCCGGCCACACTTTGATCAGATAGCGATTTAATTGCGGCGTCCTGAAGGAACGGACGACTTGGAACATTTCATTTCATTTCATTTCGCCTGTCGTACCGCTCTGATGTAATCAGTCTGCCGCGGCTGGAGCGGAGACCGTTCACGTCACAGAGCGTGTTTGTGTTTGTGTGTGTGAAACTAAAGGGCACGTGAAGGTCAGCGGACGGAGCACAGGGGCGTGTTTGACAAAGAGCTTTTTAGAGAAATGCTCAGAGGAAGGTGACTTATGCTGTGATGAGTAATCAGACTCTAAAATGCTGTCCTTTGCTCTTCCTACCAACACACACACACACACACACACACACACACACACACACACACACACACACACACACACACACACACACACTCTGCTCACGTTCCGTCTCTCTCCGCAGGTTCTCTGACCGTGTCCATCACCGACATGCGTGCTCCGGTGGTGGGCGGCTCCGGGGGGGTCTACGCTCTGTGCTCGGCGCATCTGGCCAACGTCGTCATGGTAACTGCATCATCGTTATCAACATCGGCGTCCCTTCTATTGTTACACGCTGTACATCTGGAAAGCGGTTTCCAATGGAGCGAAAATGTCAGCGAGCTCCACTTTTTTTTTTTATTTATTTCGATTTCTTTCCCACTGCAGTGGGTTCACACCGTAATGTAATAATAATTTTCACCACATGACCTATTATCGAGTCATCAGGTACCTTTTGCTTCTTTCGCTGTTCCCATTATCTGTAACAACAAGTCTCCTGTCAGGATCTCACATCTATTATTAAGAAGTGATATTTGTGTCCCCTGACACAGACAGTGAATCCCCCCCAGATGCTGCATGACGGATCCTTTGTGTTTTTTTCTTCCTCCCTGTATTTATTTGTGTGCGTTTCTGTCGCAGGGCTTCTGTGTGGAATGCCTTCCACGTTCTCCTCAACTCTTGAGGCGCTGTTACATCTGACGAATCGCTTTAACTAATGCTGATGTTCACTGTGGGCGGCCGAGACGCCAGCAGCGATAGAAATCAAAGTGCGCTGACGGGCCCTGAGCAACGACTGTGTAGCTGTAGAACTGTGCTCGTGGCACCGAACAGACAGTTTATCAGGGTTGTCGTGGGGAAAGTCCTTAAAGACACGTCTGGTCCAACCTTTGACCATCATGGTTTGTTTCCAGGACATTTTGTATATTGGTGCCTCTTAATCTCACACACACACGCACACACACACACACACCTTCAGCTGTGCTCCATTTCAATGTCAGCGGTGTGATAACCAGATCTGTACCAGACAAAATGGATTGGCTGCCCTTTGTTCAGCGCTCGCCCTCCTCGTCCTCCTGTGAGAGCGGAGGCACGTCAAATGCAAATCGCCTCCGATCAGAGAGCAGCGGCGTCACATCGCACCCTGCTGTGTTGACCGCTCCCCTGCGCGATAGCCATCATTTAGTTGCCGAAACACTGAGTGCCAAATATTTATATTTTTTATAATTTTTATTTTTTATTATTTATATACTTATTCTTTCAGTGTTGCGTGGTGTTAAAGTAATGGAGCAAACTGGTCCTGGCTCTTTTCCCCCACAGTCTGTAGAACTGAGAGGATGTGATTGGTGCAATTATTCAACCTGTGGAGTAAACATATTATTATAGGTCAGGATGTCACTTGAACAAACACTGAAGCAATTTGTTGGTCATTTTCACCCTCTGTTCCGTGATCGTAGCCCTAATTGATACTGTGCCACTTGGTTGGAACCAGTAAGTGGAGAGAGCCAAGTGTATCGTCACGTCTCTGTCTTCTGAACGTGACCCCTGGATTCAGAGCGCAGTGTTTCGTGCCCGTCTCCTAACACACACGTACTGTGAGCTGCACGCTGAGGTTGTGTCGTGATTGTTTGCGCTGACGTGACACTTTCGCTCTCTGCTGCAGAACTGGGCCGGGATGCGCTGTCCGTACAAGCTGCTCCGCATGATCCTGGCGCTGGTTTGCAGTAAGTTCTCCAGATTTCCTCCCAGAGTCCCGCCTCATGTCCTGCTGCTGCTTTTTTATTATGTGGAGTGCACCGAGTTATTGCTTCAAACTATTCTTCATTTGCAGCAACTCTTTATTAAGTATTTATCATCTGAGAGAAAGACTCTGTTTGGACACGTTGCTTTGTTGTCAAAGAATTTGAGTCACTTGTCCTTTTTCTCTACACGCGGGCTGATACGCTGCGACTTTCATTACTGAGCAATATGTTCCCTCCATCTGTCCGGCGCCTGACGCCCCCAAACTGAGAGTCGGCGAGTCTCCGTCGGAACGTTATGTCTCTCCTCCGCATTTTCGAAACATGGGATACAGCATTTCAGAATAAAATGTGACCCAGCTGGTGTGAAGACTAAATTACCGTTTGTTTTATGCTACAAATGCGTTCAGCTGCAGAGGCTTAAAGCATAAAGGACAAATAGCAGATAACATACGAAAGCCATGAGTAGAGATGCAGATGAATGTGACCTTTGACCTTTCCTGACTCGACCTTCTCCTCACTCTGGTCCTGTCTCCACAGTGAGCTCGGAGGTGGGCCGCGCCGTCTGGCTCCGCTTCTCGCCGCCGCTGCCGTCCTCGGGGCCCCAGCCCAGCTTCATGGCACACCTGTCGGGGGCCGTGGTGGGCATCAGCATGGGCCTGCTGATCCTGCGCAGCTACGAGGAGAGTCTGCAGAAGCAGTGCTCCTGGTGGGTCATCGTCTTCTCCTTCATCACCTTCCTCCTCTTCGCCATCTTCTGGAACATCTTCGCGTACGAGCTCCTGGGGGTGCAGATCCCCCCCCCTCCCTGATGACGGCCCCCGCTTCACGCCCTCCTGCACATACAGTCCCCCCCTCTGATCGTAATTAACTTTCCCATTTCCTCTCATGTTAGACCCAAATGAAACGATAAGAAGTCAGTCAAAACTAAAATTGACCAAGAATTCTTTTTTACAGATACTTTGCAAATCAAAGAAATATATCTCTTTTATTAAAGAGGGATTACAGTAGCAACAAATACAGGTGAACGCTCCTCAGATCCACTTTGAGGAGCAATATATCCTTTTATATACTCTGAAGTCATTCTCATTACCAGCGCTAACCTTTCAGTCAGCATTTAGCCATTGTGCATTTTTTAGAGGCTTTTTAAAAAGCACTTGCATCAGTTGTTGTTTTATTGCGTCCTTCATACGCGTAAAGACCTAAAACAGGAGGAATCTGAGTTCATGAGGCATGAAAAGAAAAATGAATCAGAGGGAGGAGAACGCCAGGAGTGAATTTACTGTCTTTTATAAAGATTGGAGATGAGGATCTATTGCAGCAACCGCCCCCAAAACGAATACGGTTTCAGCATTTCGCAGAACAGAAGCCTGAATTGGAAAATGTGGAAAGAGTTTCAGGACGGAGCGTTTAAACCTGGGGCAGCAATAAAAAAAAAAATCTGAAGCGCCAGTGAAATCTGATTTTTTCTTTTTTTTAATTTCACTTTACCGCCCTGCTGTAACTCACAGGGATCACTGGGGCTTTGTGCTAAGTTGCTGACACACTAAGTCTAATGAAATGAAATCATTGGTTTTCCTTGTCAGAATTCCTTGTTAGAGCCGTTGCAGGAAGGAAGGAGAGGCTGTAAAAGCCAGATAGAGGCGCTAGGTCCTGTCACCAAGGATGCGTTTGCTTTTTCTATAATGATTGCATAACATTATACCTACACTGTGGATACAGAAATATAGTTCACACAACACACACGACACGCGACAACCAGGAGTCAAAGCTCCTGCGCGACAGGAGGAGAAAGAAAAAGAAAATTAAGAGAAAATGACAGTTCCTTGGATGTCACCACTTCAGCGAGCGAACTCCTGCTAGCGTGTCTGTCGCCACCCACCGACCTGCTAGACGCACCGTGTAAAATATGCCATGTCATACTCTGTGGCTGTCAGCGAGACAAGGACACACACAAACACACGCACTCCTCGTTGCCTCTGAGAGCCACTGATCCTGTAGGTCACCACGGACAAAGCAGAGAGAGGAGCACGCACACACACACACACACACACACACACACACACACACACGTATACACACACACACGCACACACACACACACACACACACGTATACACACACACACGCACACACACACACACACACACACACACACACACACTGGGTTCTGCCTGCTCTCGTTCTGACAGACTGAACTGGGGAGGGCGTGGATGAGTCATCACCTGACCTCTGACCTTCGCGTCCCACAGGGCATTGGGGTCTCTCTGTCAGGCCCAGTCTATACCTCAGTTTCTCATTCTTAGGGACTGTATACTTTTGTAAAGGAATGTACTTATAAAGAAAAAAATAGTGTTATTAAGTTGTCCCCATTTTTCAGTTGATAGTGGATGTGTATATTGTATGTTCATATCCAAGAGTATATTTATTGTATTTTTTCCTCTTTGGGAGGAAAAAGAACGGTTTCAAATGGTGCAAAATTAATGCTATGATTGTTTTCCTCCTGTATGGCTCCTCTGAAAAATAGCCCACGAGGCAAAATACCCCGATCACAGACGACTCGAGCTCACTTGATTTTATAAATCTCTAGTGCTTTACAAAATAAGCCATAGAAAGAACTAATTAGAGAGAGGAAAGGGTCTTTGTTGATCGTACGCATCAGTCAACCTTTGTTTTTCCTGCGTGATCAAACATCTGTTTGTTGTGAGTATTTAACACATGCGGTAAAAGAAGACAAGCCCGGACCGTCTGAAAAGCCGTTTTCATGTAGCTGAACTCATTTTCAAAACTTGTTTGTGTTTGGTGGAGCTTCAATTTGCAAGTGCCCCCCCCCCTCCCTCCTCGAGTGTCTGCCTCCGCTGCAGTTCTTCTTCTTTGCCAAATAAATTATAGACAGGTCTTCTGTTGTATAATATCTCCAGAGTGGCTGAAGCTCTTGCAAAAGCTGAGGCTGAGGATTTACATTTAACCAAGCTATGTTCCACTTTCACCCAATCAATAATTCATCTGAATGTCCAGTGGCTGCCTGGAACGAAACGAAATGAGCATTTGCCGATTTTGATAGTCGGTCATAAATACAGTCCTCTGAATTTGCTTCCACATGCAGACATCAGTAATAGCGCAAGGACGTGTTAAATGTGGGAATAAGCCATTTTCAAAAACATTAAAAAAGAAAAGATCAGCCAGTTCGCAGACGTTATGGATACTTGTTGGAAAATCTTCAGTATATGGAGAATTATTGTGTTTTTGCTTAGGTTAGCAAGACTCATTGATAAATAATGCATACATACCCTGTTAGCCTGTAATGAAGATGAAGAAGATGCCTGAGTGGAGGTTAATGTGCCTCTTTAACTTAAGATTCATAGGAACCCACAAGGGTTGTACAAGGGCTAGTAAATGGCTATGTTTTAGTAGAACATATGAACTGTGAATCCTACCCCTCCTAGAAGTACGTATAGGACTCAAATACAGCTTTTATGAATTAGTGTTGCCAGTAAACAGTGCAAACCCTTCAGTATTTATTTATTAGAGCCACCAGAACCATGTCCTGAACAAGTTTGTTTCTTAGGAGTAGGTTACGACTTTCCTGAGACAAATCTCCTGGGCCTGAGCCGACCGCACCAGAACACCTTCACAGGGAAGGTGCGATGAAAGCCCCACCGACATTCAGACAGCAGCTCCAGAACGAGAGACGGGCCCGACTGGTGCCGGCGCTGACGGCATGTGACAGCTTGGGTTTGTGAGGGACAGCATAAAGCCCCTTGACAGGCTTCCGCGTCCTGTCACGCTCGCATCACAACGCCCTGTTTCAATATGGTCACAACTGCAGTGTGAACCCTGCTGTAGCTTAAAACGGCTCATTTCTCTGCTTGTCCCCCACAGTTGACGTTCATCTGACTGCGTTTTCTAATTTCCTGTTCGTCATATGAGCTTTTTAGTCCTATTATAATTTGACGGGTGTCACGTCCTATGGTCTCTACGCTGTAATCTTTCTTTGATGCTGTTTTACCCTTTGCCAATCCATTGTGCTGTTGTGCCCAATGCCTTGTTAAAACCTATAAAAGCTCAGGCTGAAGGGCTGCTTTGCTGTTAGATTTATTCTACATGATCCATAAAAGAAAGTTACAAGCATAGATTCAGCAGTCGCTCCGAATCGCTGCCGCCAACAAGCCGACCAGGCTGCGTTTGCCTATTGTTCCTTGCTGCTCGGGCTGCAGGGCTGTGTGGGTAAAGCAGGCAACTGGAGCTCCAGACGGACAAAAAGCTGCTTTGGAGGTTCCTGAACTTTCACACCAGCGTCCCTGATTGTTGGTGTTTGGCTTCAGTCCCAGATGATGGTGAATGTGGGTGTGATGCAATGTGTAAAACAGGGTCAGGTGGTACAGTTTGGTAAAGAAACTGCTGTGCACCCGCTGAACTAAACGTGCAGCTGTGAAACTCCGTGTTTGCAGATTGTGATAGTTTTAATGAAGCTAAAGCCACGTCTGATCATGCAAAGATAATATTTACTAGTCTGTAACAGAGCACAGATGTAGAAATGTACTGACGGCAGACTGGTTACTGTCAAACTAGATTCCTTTTCTGGAGATGAAGGTCAGTGATGAACAATGTAGGATTTAGGTTAACGCCATTTCTACAGTCTCGGTTTCACGGTTTCTCGACTCGGTTGAGATTCTCTTCGCAATCGTGGTTTCTGCCTGAGCCACTCGAGGTCACGCAGGATGTTCCAGGTGATTTCCTTTAATGCCAACTGTGTCCCTCTGACGGTAGCGAGTCCAAAACATCCTGTCTGTGCTGCTGTGGTGGTTTTTCATGAGCTGCTTACTTGTATCGACAAAATGGTGCCAAGCTTACGAGGTCCAGCCTCTTAAACCGGATGAGAGGTCGGACCAACACAGCGTTTACAAAAGGAAAAGCAGAAGCTATTTTTCTCTTGGTCACGAGGAAACAACTAAAGAAAAACTAAATTTACATATGGATAATTTCTATCAAAGTCCTCATTATTTCACAAGCTATTGTACTTTTTAAATGTTCTAAACTGAACCATTTTATATTGTATATATAAATATATTTTGTTTTATTTTGTACTGTTCATTGTATTTTGCTTTCATTTCGAAACAATATGAATAAAGAACAATACTGTGGCAACATCCCACTGCTCCGTGTCATTGATTCATTGATGTGTGTTTCATTATTTACACAAATACTCCATCACATATTCACATAAAGACTTTATTATTTAGTAAAAATTACTTTAAAAAATATTTAAGCAGTACAGTAGAAGCAGTGTTCATGTTGCTTTGAGCTTCTTCCTGGGTCTGCGGTCAGTGTCGGCCTCAGAGCGCTTCAGGTTGACGTCCTGCAGAAGTGGGAGCTGCTGCTGTGAAGCTGTGGTCGACGCCCACAGACACAGCTCCAGCCTGTGGGGCGTCCAGTCCTGCTGCGGATCCACTGGAAGGTAATGGTAAGGTAAGCTCACGTGTACAGCTGTGTGTAACAATGCAGTTTACCCTCAAAACTTTGGATGCTGGAAGCCAATACGCAGAAAATAAAATATAGGGATTGTTACAAAGTTCACCCAGGGCAAACCGTCAGAAAAGATGAAACTCACAGGAAACTCATTTGCTGGATGCAAATGCTGCATTTATGTCCATTTTGTCCACCATTAGCCCCAAGCTGCTCTGTTTTTAGGTTTCAGCAAACAATTTCACCCATCGCTTGTTTCTTTCGAGCTTCTAGAGACCAGTTTGGGACTTGAATTTAAAGGGCCTCATAGCACTTCTCTGGGTGTTTTCTCAAGTAAGTGGTGCAAAACAACTGAACACTGCTTTGTTGCATTTTGTTTTGACCCTGACGACGTACATGAGTCCTTCCCTGCTGCACAATTTATTTTTATTTCATGCAATAATCATGACGAAGAAACAAATGGTTATACTGAAATAGCACAACACTCACCTTTGTTTAAATGTTCAGTCCGCTCAAGCATCTTGTCCAGGTACAAAGCATAGTGCTTGGCTGTGTACTGGATGGGCTTTAGTCCTGGTACGCTCTCCATCGCTTCATCAGACATGAACGCGGCTTGTTCTGGAGCTCCTGCCGCCAACACAGCTGGAACCATGAAGATCACAAAGGCTATTTAAACCGTGCCATTGTTGTCAGTTTATTATCAGGTCGACTTCCTAATATTTTATCAATTTCCTGCAAGTGTTTTCATGAACAGGACAGAAACCCTGGAGAAACCTGAAGCGGTGGCTGGTCCCACGCCTCTCAGGGAGCTGAGCTCTGCGATCGCTGCTTGCACGTCAGGCAGAAGCCCGAACGCCTTTCTGGAGCATTTCTCCACAGTGTCCTCACTGTTGGACACCACCAGCTGCTGCAGCCTCGGCCTGAACTTCCCTCTCTGCAGAGAAGCGTGCAGGGCCCTTTAAGGACACAGTCCCACCTCACAGCTACACTATCAATCAGGTAAAGAATGACCCAATCTGTTGTGTGGGTGTGGGAATATTGTGACTTAGTGACTAGTCTCTACTTACAGTGAGCTTCCACTCCATCAGCTTCACGAGCTCTGACCGAGTGACATGTTTGTCAGGTCGACTTGAGATTATTGTGGGCAACTCTTCTTGGTACCTGGCATTCATAACAAAGGTGTCATATAGAGAAGAAAGGTTTTTTTTTCAACACGTTAGGGATTTTAGATGTTCAGTTTCTCATTATTTAGTTCAAGAACATAAGGTCTGATTAATGTGGGATTACATGATGAGACGAAACAGAAAAACTGAATTCACTAAAGAACTGTGACTATAGAAGAGCTGGTGCTCTTCTATAGTCATAGGAGTCACATTGAATGGATTTAGTTTATTATTCTCTTTACTGCACTTAATGATCAATAAATATTCATGACATTTTTGAAGGCTGCCTCGCTTACTTTTACTGCTTAGACCTCTTTTAATATGCACATTATTATATAGGCAAAAAACCCAGACTGGAGCTTCTTCATCAGTCTCCAGTGAGGACAGTTATGACTCAGACTAAGTACTTGTGTGTGCACCGTAATACTGCGGCTCTACAACTCTCACATACACAGTTTCTGGGAGGGAACATAGTTCATGGAAGTCACATTACCACTTGTCGAGGTTCAGCAGTGCTCCAGCTTTCTTTCCTTTGGCTTTGGCCTTGGCCTCCACTACATCCCAGTAGTGTTCATACACTCTCCTCCACGTATCTGGCTCCTCACAGGCAAAGAGAGCACTCATAGCAGCAGCACAGCTCACGATGTCACCTGCAAACACACAAACACCATCTAAACGCACTTTCACACATTCACGTGTCGTTAAATATAAAAAAATTACACACGTTCTAGACAGTGTCACTAAACTCTTCAATGAACTGCAGGAAAGCTTCTGTTCGGAGATTCGGAAATCTCGCGAGGTTATCGCAAATACTACTTCCGGTACCGCAACCACTGGGCAACAGTTTCACAAGGTCTGTTCCTTGAAATACCTAATTACTAACTTTGCGTGTGCATTGCTAGTCAACGTGAAATATTTATATGTCTTTGCCAACTGTTTAGCATAAATTAGAAAACTTATCGTTTGTCGTGTTCGTTTTGTGTCTGCAAAAGTGCTCGGGGGCTAAGGTTAGCCAGTTAGCATTAGCGTCACATTCCATTCATGTTTACGTGCAGCTGTACTGTACTTCCACATCAGACAAGTGAGAGGTGTGAAGCGAACGAGCTCTAAAATATACAGATACGGTTTAAGATACGAGCAATGACACAGTCGTAAGCTCGACGAAGAAGGTGATTAGTGTAAAACTCTTATCTTACCGGAGTTTTAGTGTGATACACAGGCGAAGGAGAGATCAACAGAATGACCATGTGACCGAGTTGATAACTTACTACTACTAGTAACTGTACGTTTTCTACGAGTAGCAGTCTGTTCTGATGAATATATATTTCTTATGAATGTATAGTCGTATCGTTTGATTTTAGTTCGTAGTAAGGTAAATTAGGCAATGTACATGTGGTGTCAGGTTATCATTAATTTCACAGGTGCTTGTACATAAGTACATGCACGTAGCATCTTTTACAAGTGAGCTTGTAGATCACTGGATAAAACAACACAGCACCCGATGCATGAACATCAATGTATCTGGGATGAAACAAACAATTTTTCACTGGTATGTGTGAAATCTGCACCTTACAGGATCGTTTGTAGTCACTTGCCAGTCTTTTGCTGACAAGTTGGCTCTCATGGGAGCACATGAGGAACACTCTTTTCTACTGCAGACATTGAAGGGACCAGCAGTTCTTCACCGAGTAAGTACCACAATAAATGTGAAATGATAAAATATATATACTAGCTCTTTATTAATTTATTGTTCCTGTCACTGAATCTGCCTCCTGCAAGACGACACCTATAACAAACATTTTATTATCCTGTAGTGCCACCTTCTGGTAGACAGTAACGTTTCGTCTTTAAAGCACATTCCAATCTAAATTGGCCAAATTAGGTGAATGTCTAGTCTGCTTGGAAGGTTACTGTCATATTTATTCTTTTATATATATATATATTTTTTTTCAGGAACATGGAGAAGATGTCACGAGTAACCACAGCCCTCAGCAGCAATTCTATCACTGGCCGAACTATGTTCTGCCACTTAGACGCCCCTGCAAACGCCATCAGTGTGTGTCGTGATGCCACACAGGTGGTGGTTGCTGGCCGCAACATCTTCAAGATCTACACACTGGAGGAAGAGCAGTTTGTGGAGAAGCTGAACCTCCGCGTCGGTCGCAAACCCTCGCTCAACTTCAGCTGTGCAGATGTGATGTGGCACCAGATGGAGGAGAACCTGCTGGCAACAGCTGCCACCAATGGGGCAGTAGTCACCTGGAACCTGGGAAAACCCTCTCGTAACAAGCAGGACCAGCTGTTTACAGAACACAAACGCACCGTCAACAAGGTGTGCTTTCACCCCACAGAGGTTTACATGCTGTTAAGTGGCTCTCAGGACGGCTTCATGAAGTGCTTTGACCTGCGGAAAAAGGAGTCTGTAAGCACTTTCTCAGGTAGTGAATGTGATGATTAACACTCTAAGTGTTCACGCAATTCAGAGCAATGTTTATTTTGGTGAGATGCAAAGAATAAATCTACCTAAAAATCAGAAGTTGTTATCGTATTACAGGAAAAGAGGGATTTAATTTATATATTATTATGACTAGTCTTTAGTTAATTCAGTCAAATCTCTGTGACTTTACAAATCCAAAATGTTGTTCTCCATAATAATATTAGATTAAACTGCTGACCGTTTCTCTCCATCCTCCTCCTCCAGGTCAGTCAGAGAGTGTACGGGACGTACAGTTCAGCATGAAGGATTACTTCACATTTGCTGCATCATTTGAGAACGGCAATGTCCAGCTGTGGGACATCAGACGGCCAGACCGCTACGAGCGAATGTTTACTGCCCACACTGGTCCTGTGTTTTGTTGTGACTGGCACCCAGATGACAGGTATGAAGAACAGTCTTTGTTTTCTTCTGATGTTTTAGAGTCACCTAGTGTAAGCTTCTGTTTTTTTAAGTATTATAATGTAGCGTTCCTACTTAGGGGCTGGCTGGCAACAGGAGGCAGGGACAAGATGGTGAAGGTGTGGGACATGACTACTAACCGACCCAAGGAGATCTACTGTGTGCAGACAATTGCCTCAGTGGCACGAGTCAAGTGGCGTCCAGAGAAGAAATTTCATTTGGCCACTTGTTCCATGATGGTGGACCACAACATCTACGTATGGGACGTTCGCAGACCTTTCATTCCCTTTGCCACCTTTGAGGAGCACAAGGATGTGACCACTGGTATCGTGTGGCGCCACCAACACGACCCCCACTTTCTGCTTTCTGGCTCTAAGGACAGCACGCTCTACCAACATATGTTCAAGGATGCCACTCGTCCTGTGGACAAGGCTAACCCCGAAGGCCTGTGCTTTGGGTTGTTTGGCGATTTGGCCTTTGCAGCCAAAGAGAGTCTAATCAGCAGTGACACTAACAGAAAGCCCTACCCTGGAGGTGATCGTCGCTATCCCATCTTTTTCTTTAAGAAACCCGACCCAACGGAACAGTTTGCCCATGTGTCCAGTGCTCTCAGTGTCTTTGAGACAGACTTGGATAGCAACCGTATGGACTGGTTTGTCAAGACGGCACAACTCTACCTCCTCAGCGGGAAGCCGTTTGCTGAGCTGTGTGATCACAATGCCAAGGTGGCGCAGGAGCTCAAAAGACCTCAGGTCAGACAGCTCAATACATGAACGAATATGTGCTTAATTAACTCTTTTAAGGTTTCCTAGTAGATATGGAAGCATTAGAAATAAAGTGACTTTTGTCTTTAACACAAAGGTTTCTACAACATGGACCATGCTGAGAATCATGTTCTCCGACCCAGCAAACCTCACAGCCCCTGGTCTTAACCACAACCTGAGTAAACTGGGGCCCATGCCTTTAATGAACAGGTAAATTAGCTTTGTGCATACCATTTCGGCAATGGAAGTGAATACAGCCTCATGTGTAATGCTGATGTATGTTTCAGTTTCAGCATAAAGGAAATAGGGCCAGGAGTGGGCACAGAGAGCAGGCTGGAGCGCAGTAAAGGCGAGAGCAGACAGGACAACATCCACCTGGATCCTGGGAACTCGCACATCAGCAACAACGAAGGTAAAGTGGTCACAACCTGTGTTCAAACCAGACATGGGCGCTGTCTCTGCGTCCTTTGGTTGGTTGTTAAAGTTTAATTTTCTGGATAAATAATACATTGATTAAACTCCTCAGAAAACGAGGAGACAGAGGGCAGCGAGGGCCAGGCCGAGTATATGTTTATTGATGCTGAGCTAGATGATGATGACCTCTATTCCATGGAGCATGACAACCAAGCAGGTCAGTCATCCTCGCATCTCTAAGCAAACTAAAGTGTTGCCTACGTCAGCACCTGCTATTTATAACTGCCAACATACTCAGCTGTCTTTTGTCTAAAATCATCTCTGCTTCTTTTGTTATTAAAGAAGAGCAGGAGTACACTCTGCCCCAGGAGGCCTTTCAGCTGCGCCATGAGATCATCGACAACCCATCCGCTCCCGAGCACCTACAACAAGACAAGGCCGACTCCCCGCACGTCAGCGGCAACGAGGCGGAAGTCACTTGTCTCACACCCATCGAGTCCTTTTCTCTCATCTCCATTTCCCAGCCTCTGTACAACCCACATTTACCCGCCAGCTTCTTCTGCCCCATTGTGCGGGAGATGCTGAGTTACTATGCCGAGCAGGGGGATGTGCAGATGGCTGTGTCTGTGCTCATCGTCTTGGGGGAGCGGATTCGTAAAGAGATTGATGACCTGACCCAGGTCAGATGAAGGAACGACGCAGTGGTGTCTTGCGTTGCTCTGCAGTCTTTGCAGTAACATGCATTTGCATTTTAGTGTGTGATAAGTACAGATTTTAAATCATGTGTTGTGTCCATTTCAGGAGCACTGGTACATGTCCTACATAGACTTACTGCAGCGATTCGAGCTGTGGAATGTGTCCAATGAGGTCATCAAGCTGAGTACATGCAGCGCCATCACCTGCCTGAACCAGGCATCCACAACACTACACATTAACTGTAGCAACTGCAAGCGGCCAATGAGCAACAAGGGCTGGATCTGTGACAGGTGTAAACGCTGTTCAGAATATATTTGCTGCGCTAGATGTGCAAATTCTAATTAATTATATTAGCACTAGCAACAGTAGCTTAGCATAATAACTGGGAACAGGAAAAACGAAGGCCAGAATTTGAATCTGTGTAATATATCTTCCTATTTGTGTGCCCTGTGTCTCCACTCTAGGTGCCATCAGTGTGCCAGTATATGTGCCGTGTGCCACCATGTGGTGAAGGGTCTGTTTGTGTGGTGTCAGGGCTGTAGCCATGGTGGACATCTGGAGCACATAATGAACTGGCTGAAGAGCAGCGCTCATTGTCCGGCAGGCTGCGGTCACCAGTGTGAGTACACCTGAGCTTTTCACAAGCAGCATCAACACAGCTGCTCCTCTGAGGGGCCGGGAAGCAGCCCTCTCACACACACACACACACACACACACACACCACAGACAGAGGAGAGGTTCTACTCCACCACGCGGGCCGGTCCGACATCATTCAAAGGTCCCGTGGACTTAGTTTGAAAGAAGAGCCTTCTACTGTATGTGCTGTCCTGGACACACATTCAAGAGCAAGTACAATCATATGCGAGTTCATATTTGCATTTGAATTTGATTTCAAACCATTGTTAAATTTAAACATGCTACACTAGAACATTGAAGAATTTAACAATATTTCTGTGAATGTGACGCATTTTACATGGTTTTTAACCCTAGAGGCAGTTAATGTACATAGAACTGCTCGTCTTAAATGGATTGTTAACGTTTGTACAGAAAGCTTGAACCTCGAAGGTCTGTAGATGATATGTATTTAATTTATATGAAAATTAGCTCTCTATTCAAGCAAGACATTAAAGCAGTACATGCTGAAAAGAGCTTTTGTCTCGAGTCAGTAAAATACCTCCTGGAGGGTTCACGTCACTCACATGTACACACATCTCTTCCTTAATCACAGCTAATATGATCAAATCTGTGCTGAGCAATTATATATTCCCACATATTCAAGTAGCAGCTGTGCTGGTACATTGCCTTAGTGAGAGTAGGGAACTGTATTTGTTGCTTTTCCCCAACCACACTAAGCCTGCCAGCATCTGTAGCATCTGGTCCCGCACCTAGACTCAGTCAACAGCTGAAGTCTGTCCAGATACACATCTACAGACCAGCTTTGTCTTAGTTGAAATGTTTGCTGTTGCATCCATTAGTGTGTCGCCCCGTGGCAACTGCTTGGATGATTTCACAATTTATTTGTCAGTTCAACTGGCACATTTTCATTAGATGAGTAAATCACTGGGAGATGCCAAATATTTTATCAGCACAGAGTCAACGCTCAACACCGATTGTTTATTTGGGCACATTTACAGTCTGGACACTGTTTGTGGGTGTCACATGAGTTTGTTTTCCCACTGCCACGGATCAAGTGTGTAAATAAGCACTAGAGCATTACTACAGATGATGGTCCTCTGCTCCTTGACCTTATTTCTGAAGGCTCAACCTTTTAGTGACATTAAAAAGTCAATGTGGATGTTTATGCTGCAAACAGAAAAATCAGAATGCATAAAAAGTAAAAGATGTAATCCCACAAAGCAACACAAAACATCTTAATGACCTTCATGCAGGAAACACTTTAACTGGTTCAGCTGCTAGAGACGATCTCAGCCAACATCCTTATTGTGCCAAGGTGGTTAATGAGCAGCAAGCTGCATTGATTTACTGCCAAGGCCTTGGGCACACTAGATGGGGGACATTCCAACAATCAGGAGGGAGAGTCGTGGCCCTTGGGCTCGGGCTGCCTGCACACAGCACTGTTAGATTCAAGACTGACCACACGAATAGTGTAGAACTAATTGGAGCCCCTGATTAGATCGGAAAAGACTGTGGCCTTGTATTGAATTGCATTTAAGTCCTGCAGTGAAAGTGATGAACTATTCATTAGTTTGTCATAAATATTGCCTAGTGGGGAAAAAAAGAAAAGATACATTATAATAAATGTTAAGTACCAAGGATGTCAAACGTTTAAGATTTGAGGATATCAAGATGCCACAAATCATTTTAATGAAGCGACACAAAGTATAATAATAATAATAATAATAATTCATTACATAACTAGCCCTTATCACTATATTCAGCTCATTTGAAAAATCTTTGCTCTAATAATGTGCCTCTTCTAGAATCTAATACTGAACTACATAAAATGGTTGACAGCTTTCACAGACTTGTTTGGTCTTCTTTATACATTCAGCAGGACAGTATTTTCAAATATAAAACACAAAGTATCGTTCTGCAGAAATTTGAACTGATGCTACCAATATGTAAATCCTACTCATTTAGCTCCATTTCACATAGAAGAGAGTCATAGTCGTTCTGACTAGCCACTAATGCACGGTCAGGACCCTCTTCTTCTTTACAGCCCAACTACAGGAGTCCAGTCTACACCAGCACCAGCACAAGCGTGAGGGTCAGGTTCCCTTTCTGCCTGCTTGTAGTTTCCCTGCAGCCACTGTGGTTGGCCTTGACCATGTCCACATCTGGCGAGCTCTGGTCCCTCAGCCAGTTCCAGATGGTTGCCGTGGTCCACAAGGGCTGGCCTTGGCTTTGGCCGTCCGTCTCCCATTTCAGTGAGATTGTTCAGGGTGGTTAGATCACCCTCCGTCAGTTATTACTGGAATAAGACCTTTAGGATACAAAAAAGCCAATGCATTACGTTACTACGTCCGCTTTCAAAACAGCTGTACCTGTGGTGTCCATGTAATCAAGCCTTCACCTGTAACGGCTAAGGTCGTTCCCAGCTATCGGTGACTTTTTCGGGAGCACTCAGGCGTCTCAGACTCTGAAGCACAGTCTGCAGAGTTCCTCCTGTTATAATCAAACAACCAGACATCAGTATCTCCATTGGACTCCACTAACACTAAATCGTCTATTGCTATCTTACCCATTTCTTCTTCATAGGATTCCAACTTCTTCATTACAGCTTCGACACTAGAGCGTGTCAGGCACTCCCCAGCTAGAGAAATTACACCATTTCTTTTATAAATCACAAAATTTGAAGGTGTGTGAACAGACAATGAACAAGTATCTCACCTTTGAGACCAGTGTTATCTTTTGTGTTATCCTCCAAACAACTATAAGAACGGTCATTCCCATCAGTGCTGAGACAGGAGAGTAGTTCAGTGTGGCAGGCTCGGGCCTTGGCCAGTGTGGCGTTCATGTCCTGGGCCAGTCGGTGGTTCTCCACCAGCTCAGCCTGGACTCTCCTCCAGGCCATCTTATCCTCCATCAGACATCCCTCCATCACAGCTCGGAGCTCCTTCTCCTGAGACACCTGTCTCTGCAGGCTCTCCACCTCCTCGTAGCGCTACAGCGGGCAGAGTTGTTATTATGGGTTCTCAGAAAAGCCAGAAAGTATGTTCTTGCAGCTGTACAGTTACCTTGTGCAGCTGAATGGCCATCTCTTGCATCTTAGCCTCAAGCTGGTCGGCATAAGCTTGTTCCAAAGCATCTCTGGGCGGACAAGCGCTGCTGTGCCACCTCGCAATTGCTGAAGTCATTTTACGCTTGGGTCCAAACAACCTGATCACAAAAATGCCACTCTGAGGAAAAAATATTGTTTTTCTGTGGCCTAAGTTAAAGGGGACTGAATTTTCTTACGTGATTCCAATTTCTTTTAGGTCATTTTCAGTCAGGGTGAGAAATATCCGCAGGTCAATGTCTTGCTTTTCAAGCAACGGAAGATACTTAGAGAATCCTATTTGCTCCAAGAACTCTGCCAGATCCTAAAGAAGCAAGAATTAAAGACCCGAAAGCACTGACACACAATATTTAGATTACTCATTAGCTCAACCAAATAAGGCTCCAAACGCAGACGTGCCTTTGGACCAGTATAGGAGGGTGGAGGAACAACATGTGAGTGAATCCCAGAGTTTCCTGTGCTGCCTGCATCGTTGCTTCCATGGCGGCTCTTTCCTTTCGAGTGATGGCCTTTATTGAATCTGCGGGAGCTGCTCTTTTTGCCCTGATCAGAGTCCTGGTAGACAAAGGTAAATAAATCTGACTCCACATGCCTACATATGTATGTTTGTCTCTAGAAAGGTGCTGTTTGTGTGCTGGTGTGTTACCTCATTGCTCTCAATAGAGCCTTCCCAGTTGAGGCCCATGACAGGAAGCAGGCCTTCGCTGCTGCTACTGCTGCTCCTCATTGTGAGCATGTCATTGTCAAACAACGGACTGTCATCTGTCGCGGTGGGAAGAAAATATTAATGGGCTGGCAAAAGCTTAACTGAGTGAGCTATGACATGATTTGTTGGCTCTTCACCCCTGCTGCTGTTGCTTTGGCCATCCAACTCATTGATGGGTGAAGTCACGTCACGGTAGCAGATGCTCTCACTCTGTTCAAACCTTTGGTAGCCTGGTGTCACAACGGTAGGCTCTGTATGGAAACAACATCCTGCTATCTCACCTAGGATCACCTCTTTTCAGTTTTCGAATCATATTAAGTACAGACTGATATTTTTGTATAATCTCTTTGTGTCGTTAACACCCAGCTACACGATCAAATGCCAGATATAAGACTGGATATTTCGTGTGACACTACCACACAGTTTGCTGGTGCCTCCTACTCGGAACTTGGCGATGGCCTGAGGTCCATCATGGATGCTGATGCCCTTAGCTTTTCGACCTGGCCTTATCCTTGGGGAAGCACTGTCCGACTCCTCCGAGGAGCTCAGGTCTTCAACGTGTCCTGGCAGAGTGTATTTACACATCAAAATCAGCCAAGAACATAAACTACTGTTCAAAAAGCCTTAAGAAACTCAAACCTGATTTGATCCTTTGAGAACGTGAGTCAATAAAGCTGACGATCTTGGTATAGCCATACGTCATTGCTAGGGCACGGGCAGACTCTCCTTTCGCATTCCGGACATCTACTTTAACCTTCTAGAAGTGATTCACATCAAATAGTTTTTCAGGATCGTAAGACATCTCAGGTTTCCTTCACATCATGTCAACTCCTATTAGTGGTGTAGAAGCACGCCTTCAGACAGCGATCTACTCACGTGATCGAGCAGGTACTGAACTATGATCTCATGTCCAGAAGCAGCAGCTTCCATTAGCGGAGTAAAACCAGATCCTGGTTCTCTATAGATAGAATGAAATGTCACATTCTGAAACAAGTGATGCAATAGTTGGAGATGGATGAAAACACTCACTTGACATTGGCATCAGCGTTGTTATCCAGCAGAAACTTTACCATCTGCTGGTGGCCTGTGCTGGTGCAGTGGAACAGAGCGGTCCAGCCTCGAGAATCCTTCAGCTCCAGCTCTGCTCCTTGCTTTTGTGTTCACAAAAACAGAACACGCTTGATATCGTGAGTAAAAGGTTTAATTAAAACCACTGATCATACAGAAGCTTTTTGTACCTGAAGCAGGAAGTAAGCGATACTTTCATTGCCGCAGCTCGCTGCCAGCATCAGTGGGGTCAGTCCTTTGGCAGTGGTGGCGTTTACACTCACACCAGCCTCCAAGAGGAGATTTGCAATGTTGTCATGACCAATGTAGGACGCGTACATCAGCGGGGTCCATCCTCCGATGTTCTTACCATCCAGGTTCACCGCACGTCTAAAAGCAACAGAAAACATAAATACATGACTTGTGGGTAAAGGACAGGCGTGTGGAGGAACCATCGGCGCTTAAACACCCACTTCTTGATGTACTCTGCCACCACGTCGTACTGTCCGATGGAGCAAGCGGTGTGCAGGTCCAGGGGAACGTCCAGCTCCTCGGGTCGCACCAGGGACTCGCCCAGCCACATGGAGAGGCTGGCGCCCAGCTGCTCAGACTCACTGGCCTCATCGCTCAGTTCGGACATTCTCGGCGTCCACACACCAACAATCAGTGTTCAACGCTACGAAGATCGGGATTCACAAATGTAAGTTTGCTCAGTAGGTTAGTAATTGATGCGAGTTGCGCGTATCAATAAACATACAACCAGTCCGAAGTCTTATGTTCTAACTGGTCGATATTTTACCCTCTTCAGTTTACTGGCTAACTCACTTTGTTTTTAGCTAACGAGTTATCTAGTTCAGCGTCATCCCGTAACCCCGATAGAAACCCACGTTCCTCACAATGAACGAAAACGCACACACCAGACGACAAACTACACAAAGTTATATGTAATACTTCAGGGGATGTCACTTGTTTAAAACTTACAAACAACTCGCTCGTTTAGTCGGCGGCGCAAACTTTTTTGTTTTGTGTGTCACACTCACATGTGCTCGTGTTGAAACACGCCCTGCTCTTTCCTGTTTGATATACAACGGAAACACTGATTTACACACAGTCTGAGATGAAAGAAAGGCAATTCAAAGAAGTATATAAAAAAGATTTATTTTGAAACACTGGGAAAGCAGTCGAGCCTTACATGGTTCATCTCCATGACCTTTATTGTTTCTATTCACACAAAATGTTAGGCACATATCTCACACACATAAAATTCAGAAAAAGTTAAAGTGAAACACCTCCTTCGATGGAGTAAAGACAAAAGTTGACGTCTCCTCCTGAGTACGCTGAGTCTGGTCTGTGACCTCGGCTTCTCTCTGCTGCTGGTTCACATTTCTGGCTGTGGTCTGGGTTTGGACTTCAGCTTTCCGATGGAAAACAGACTTCTTTGGAGAATCTGAGGCATCCTTTACCAAAGCTGATGCCATTTCTGTTGGGCACAGAGGAACACATCGACCATCTATGATTTGATCACTTAATGACAGTAATGCAGTTCAAATTACTATACTGCCATATTTTCTCACCACTTTGAATGAGTTTGAATTGCTTGCTCTTCTCTTCTTCCATTTTTTTCCTATAGTCTCCGGCCATGGCTCTCATCACTTGCCTCTTTTTGGGCAGAGGAGCTTTGGAGCTACGTAGAGTCCTAAGGGCACGGGAAGCATCCTCCTCTGTAAAGAACGCAAATTCAAGATGGCACATGTAGCTGCATTTATTGTCTCATTCAAACCCAAATATAATTTCAGCTTTTATTTTTAAACTGAATCTGGACCTTTAACATATTTCCTTGAGAAACCTTTGAGCCAAGTGTAAAATAAACATCATACTCTGTTTTGGCGTAGCCTTCTGGGACCTCATTCCCATCTCCAGCTGCTCAATGCACCAGTCTAGCTCTCTGTTCAGCTGCTCTTCCGCACTCTTAAATAAACCGTTACACTCAAATGACAAATCAAATAATCAGAAAGCACTAATCATGAGGAGTTTAAAGAAAATATTTCACACTGACCAACTCTGTGTTGCCACTTCCATTGCTTTCCTCAGCTGGATTCTGTTTGGGTTCTGCATTGTCAGAGTCCTTCTTTTTTCCAGATTTCTTTTTTTTCTTCTTTGCTTTAGACATTTCAGGGATAGAGTTAAAATTTTCCTTGACACACTGTTGGCTGCTTAAAGAAGAGGAATCTAGTGTTTCTGTTGTCTCCATGTCTTCTACAGGGGTTACAGAAGGGATCTGGAAGTTGAAGGCAAAACCAGAACCTTGTTTGGTAAATGATATCTGACTTGTTATTAGCTCAGTTTTGTCTAGTCCAGATGTTTCCCCCTGAAGTGCTGGACAGTCGTTTGGGAAAAAATTGAATTTAAATTTGTTGTCGCTGCGATTCCAGAGGGGCTTCTCAGCTCGGCCTTCAGCTGTAGACAAACTGTTGGATTCAATATCTGTGAAATAAACACACATAACACTTTGCTTGGCAAATTTTTGAACATAATGCATTGACATGAACTTTGTAATATAACAATCAACGTATTTAATTTTCGGATGAAGAAATAAAGCAAAAGGGGGGATTTATCTTGATTAAAACGTCCACGACGTACACCCACATGTTGTTACTGACATGTAATAAACCGCATACGCGCAGAAAGGCTATGACGAAATATATCAAGGTGCTAAATCACAATGTACCTATAAACAGCAGCTCCCGATCGGTCATGCTCCTCTTCCTGTGCTGCAAATGCTGAAGCTGAAAGTCGCCTGCTCAATCAGATTATGGCCCAAGGCTAAATTTTCTTGTACTCGACGACTCGAGGAAACTGACATGTTCGGCCGAACAAGTTTTTGTACACTTCTGTTTTCACGTTTCCCAGATAATCATGTTTTCAAAAACTCGCCATTGGTGCTACTTTGGAATAGGTCCGGTCAATGACGTTTCCCCTGTCATTCTAGTTCCGCTTGTTTAGGCGCACAGATTGCGCCAGTCGTGCATTGTTAAGTAAAATGTTGCATGCTGATTCTGTGTTTGTACCAAGCAGAATTAAACAAAGTTTATTCAAGTAATTTGGGGTAAAACAAATATAAAGGCCACCTCGCTTTCTATTGCTAATGTTATTTTTAAGACCTAATTTTCAGTTTTAGCAAACATATATTAATTATACGTTAAAATATACGATTCTTCTTTCGAGCACATGAAGCCACTGATTTACTCAGTGATGTTCAGTAGGTCAGCATTGTTTATGTCTATTGAGTGATAAGCATAACAATATTAGAGTGCGAAAATAGAATAAAGTTGTTCATATTGATCTTAGAAATGGGTGGATAAAAGTTGGTGATACAATAAACACATTTTGAGTCATTTTGTTTCAAATGCAGACGTAATAAGCCTCCTTGTTGCGGAGCCAATCATATTCCGTCAGTACTTTACTCTGGACTAATCCTGTATGCTTAGGGGCGGGACTTACAGGGGCTGCCTCTTTTAGACTATAAATACCACCTCCCAAGCTTAGTATCGAACATACCCGACGTGCACGCGAGGAAAAGACGTGGATTCACAGATAAACAAACAAAGGTACTTTCGACCGGTTTATTAATTTGCTGTCCCGTTGCTTTTTATTTTTAGCGACGATGGTCTTGTCTTAAGGTTCCTGTTCTATTCAGGCCGTTGAGAAACGCTAAAGCACGTTTTTACTTGGTTTTTTCGACAGGTCAATTGACGACAAATCGGTGCGCGCCATAGCAACCTCGCTAGCTGTTAGCTACGTTAAGGTGCTATGTTAAAACTTTATTCGCCAACTAACATAGGTTTAAAACGTCATAATTAAACTTGAGTGTTTGCTGTACTTTTCATGATACACCAATGCTATATTTTTGCTGGCGTCTTAATGTTGGCGTCAACCTCTGGTAGCTGGCGCCATTTTGCAACTGTCCATACTAGCTTTAAATTCACTTGGTAACGACAGCACAGAAACGTGTGTCTCTCCTGGAGGTTAATGGTGGCGCAGCTTGTGCATCATGCCTTATCAACCATTTGTGTATCGTCGGAGTTTCTCCGGCTGTTGTGCCCCGACATGCCGTCAGTGAATTTGTTGCTTACGTTAGTTAAATTCTAGGTTATAAACTAGCTAATGATTGACATAATATAAATGGGTTGTGACTTTTAAATATGTTGTTCGTCGCACAGCGGCTGTTGTGAAAATGCGTTTTTTTTTGCCTTTTGAAGCGGCGATTAACGCCAGAGCCTTATTTTCAGCCTAGACGTGGAACCGTGGGGTTGTTTAACCCGGCCTCTTTGTTTTTAGGACCTGCAGGTGAAGTATGGCTCGTACCAAGCAGACCGCTCGTAAGTCCACCGGAGGAAAGGCGCCCAGGAAGCAGCTGGCCACCAAGGCTGCCAGGAAAAGCGCGCCATCCACCGGCGGCGTGAAGAAGCCGCATAGATACAGGTACACGTGTTTATACATGAGCTGGATTCTCCGTTGTTGGGGGACATTACTCGAGCATGCGGCTGCAGCAAACTTAGTGGCTACTGAATTTACTTAGTTCAGTGTATCATTGTGTGGGAATTGTATGGCTCTAGATGTAGAAAAACTCACTAGATGTTGTTCAACATTTGCTGATGTGCTAACATGTGGATTGTAATGTGAAACTCTCTACAGGCCTGGTACTGTTGCTCTGCGTGAGATCCGTAGGTATCAGAAGTCCACAGAGCTGCTCATCAGGAAGCTGCCCTTCCAGCGCCTTGTCAGGGAAATCGCTCAGGATTTCAAGACAGATCTGCGTTTCCAGAGTGCAGCTATTGGAGCTCTGCAGGTGACTGTAAATTTGTGTTTGGGTTTTTTGCCTTCATTGTTCTTGAACTTGGATTTAACTTGTGTTGTCCTCCATGTAGGAAGCCAGTGAGGCATACTTGGTTGGCCTGTTTGAGGATACCAACCTGTGTGCTATCCATGCAAAGAGGGTCACCATCATGCCCAAGGACATTCAGCTGGCCAGGCGGATTAGGGGGGAGCGTGCATAAATGAGTGGATTTTAAGTTTTTAGTGGGGTGGGGGTGGGGTTATTGAGGGTTTTGCTTTGTAAATCTAAAACTATTACCAGCATGTGTAAAATTGAATTTGTCATTTGTAGGTCCAGGCATGTTTTTGTACTTTTTTTTTTCTCCCCTTGCCTCACATTCTTGTCAGTCTTCACAGTAGAGATTCATACCTGTAAATGCTTAAGCATATTCCACTGACCTTCTCAGGTTTGCAAGTGTATTTTAGAATCTGTACCTCTGCATGTAATAGCGTTTCTTGTGCTGTAAATAAACTCTCCACTACCTCAAGTTATTGGCCTAGAAGTGTTTCTCTGGCTCCTTCAGTACTCTTGGTAAATGTTGAATAAAAACCAAAAGTTCAGCATTTGATGAAACCTTAACTCAACAAAAATCCTCTAATCAGGTTGATAACGTGTTGGTACGGTTTGAAATTAGATATAGATATATTAGATATAAGTATTAAAAAGCTAACACTTCAAGGAGACAAATGTTTAAACTTTTAATTTTTTTTTAAACACTTTCAAAAGGTAATGTCTGGAAAATTTTACTCCAAGTCCAAGCCATGGACGGCTTCACTCACAATTAACATCCTGAAATACATGTACTTAAATTATTCCGATTTCTTTTGGATTTCATCTTCATCCTCTTGTGGACGCAAGGCTGGTAAATGCTCAAACAGGTCAGTATCCAGCTGTTTATCAATGTCTGTATTCTCTCTCAGCGCACACCACAGAATAAAGGCAGCTGCAAACAAGCTGATGGAAAGAACTTTCCAATAGGGCTGCTGGAAGTGGCTTCCCATGGAGTTGTCAACTTTCCAGGTCCTGTGACTGGCTTTACTGGTTGAAAACTTGATGGGCTTGTTCACTTCATCCTCTGTGGGCTTCGACTTGGCTGATCGCAGACAGCTCAAAGCTAGGGACCGCACGCAATGCCATCTACTGACAAAAAGATGAATTGAGATCTAACAGTTTATCACGACACGGTTCATATTCTAAATGTGGACTCAGTATTTTAATTTATCAGTGTTGTGACAGAAGTAGGCGATAATGCCATGGTTGAATCATGACACAAATTAGGTGCTTTAAATCTTATTTAAAAACAAGGTAAAGAGTTGAATTGATGTGTGCATATATTACTGTCCATATCACTAAGTAACACACAATTCCCCGCCAGGAAATTACTTAATTTTTTTGGCTTATATAAAAAAATATTATGTAAACATACATTATACGAATAACAGCATCGTGGTTTAAGCAATTAATAAAGACCCATCACAGATTCGTACTCACCTCACGGCCGAGGTAGCTTTATGGGTTATTATCATTTCACCCAAAGATGCTCGTGTCAAACCGGTTAAAACTCGCCTTACTGATGTAGCCATCTCGAACAACTGATCATCTTATTCCACACCAAGTTTTGTCTGACACTATAAGTTTTCTTTTCAAATGCTCTCCGGTCAGGTCATGTAACCACGCGTGTGTAACCTGGAATACCATCCGCTGCAGCTGTGAAAGATCGCTGCTTGACCGTTCCGCTAACGTGTAGAGGGAGATTTGTTTGATTTATCTTACATCACGATCCACTTGTTTAGCTGCTATAGAAATTTTCTTCCACGAAATTTTAATCACTAATTTTTCAATTCACATTATTTTAAATTATTCGTGTAGAAGTCACAAGATGAACATTGTCGGATCGTCTTTTTACTAAGGGTCTCTGAATCTCTCATACCCGTTAACCAATCACAAAGCAAGAGATATATCCATCCAATCACACTTTGTTCTGGCGATATCACTTCCTGGTAAGGTCGCATGCTTGTGTTCGTTTAGGCTTCCTGCACGTTTTCTCACCGAATAAGTAAGTTTAAATACTAATAGTGGGAAAATCACAATGATTTCAAATAACAACGATATTGTTTTTCTGTGGTATTGTGTATTCATATTGTGTTGTGTCGTATTGTGGTTTCTTACACATAGTCCTCTAACAATTGTGTATACCTATTTACTGCCTGTGTTAATGCCTACTATTAACGCACGTTATTGATTTGTTTGTAGGAATACACTGTGTTATGGCCAAAGACAAATGTGTGAAGTCGCAAACAAATTCTTCCAAAAGGAAGATGAGTTCACTTATCAATGAGGTATGTGCAGAAGAAATAACAGACACTGAAGTAAAGAAGAAGAAGAAAAGGAAAAATCTGGACAAAGAGGTGATTTGCGCAATCCTTAGTACTCAGGTCTGTCTTAGATAAATCTGAGACCACTCCCAGAATAACAAAACTGTTTATTTCATCCAGGAGCTACCAGTACAAATGCCAGATTTGACAGAGACAACAGATGATAAAAAACAAAAAAAGGACAAGAAGCACAAACAGGAACAAGTGAAAGCTAAAGTGCAACAAAATGAGGTAAGAATACATTTTCTTATAATGTTTTATGATGTTTTCAGTAGCCAGTTGGGCTCCGACAGCTGATTTGTGTTGCTGTTGCAAGAATTACATTTGTATGTATGATGGATTTTAATGTACATTATTTTGTGTTAATTATTGGTTAATACATTTAACATCATACAATGTTCTGCCACATTGTCCCACTTTTATTGACTGTCTTCATGGTCATAGCAGCAATATATGTCACATTTCCTGTGTTACGTACTGGATGTATTGGAGTCTGGTAAAACAGTTCGTAGAAGGCTGTTGGAGCTTAATCTTGTGAACTGACTTGGTCCGTCACATATTACATGTGTACATGTGTTTGCTGCTGGTATATAGCTGGACTTTCCTGTGAATGTCCTGTGTTTAGTCCTTTTGCCCTTCTGTTGGAGGAAAACCCTCATTTTAACCTGGAAGGTCTCCCCGAGGAAGCTGTAGATCAGTGGGTTCAGGCAGCTGTTTGAAAAGGCAGCCAGCCTTACAGCGTGTCCTGTCAGGGGGTAGTCCTGCCACAGTGTGTTGCTGCCTGTGTTGGCCCTCAGAAGGTGAATACTGACAAACACATTCTCCGGAAGCCAGCAGAAAAAGAACACCAGAACTGCTGCTGAGATCATGCGCAGGGCTTTCTGCCTGCAAGGCCTCTGCTGGGCGCCGACTTGCACCCTCTGGCTGTGCAGAAGTACCTTGGCTATTCTCCAATAGCACAGGGCCAGGATGCAGAAAGGCAGTAAGAACCCCAGCATCACCTCCAGCCACAGGATCTGTGTCACGTTGGCAAAGCAGAAGTGGCTTTCTCCAGCGTGTTGCACCTGAGCTATCGCGAAAGGCAGCAGGGTGAGCGAAGACGAAGACGCCCAGACGAGGCAGCAGGTGAGGCGTGCCCGCGGCATGCTGCGACCCATGACTCCAGTAAGCGAAACGTACCGGTCAAAGCCCATCCAGGTGAGGAAGAAAACGCTGCTGTACATGTTGACCTGCTGGAAGAGGTTCATAAACGTGCAAAGGCCGGCCGTGTCGTAGTACCCCTGCTTTAGGTTTAACACCTCGATCACTGAATCGGCCACAAGCACAAGATCGGCAACAGCCAGGTTAACGAAGTACAGGTCTGGGGCTGTCAAGTGGCCGCTGTGATCCAGGTTGACTACTAGGATTAGGATGTTCCCAATCAGGCCAACAGGGAACAGGAATATGGTGTAGAGGCTGGACAGGATGAGGCCAACAATGTACTGCTGATGGTTTTCTGTAGCCGCCTGCAGATAACCTGCAGACACCACTACACGAGTGCCATTAATGTGTACCGTGGAGTTATACTCCATCATTACCCCGTAACCTGGGTACATTGTGTTGTCCATATTCCATTGCAGCCCTTGTCTGGAGCTAGTGTTTGTGGTGGCGAAGCATTAGGTCTTCGTAGATGTTCGCTTTCTGAGGATCGTTAGCCCCTGTTGAGTCCGAGGTGCCATCTGTTTCCTCTTGCCGCACTGTGGTCGTCCTGGAGAGACAGAAGAGCCGGTGCCCACTGTTTGTTCTAGGCAGAAAGGGAAAGCTCAGTAAGTCAACACCTTGTTTTCAGGTGCTTTTCTTGCAGACGTAATGCTGAAGACGTCCTGGCCTGGAATTCAGTTCACGTCAATGAACAATACCGTATACTTGGATCTCAGTATTTGGACCCTTTTTATTCTAGAGCGTATTCGTGCTGTAGAGCACATTTTAAAATGACAAAATATGTGCATACTAAAAACGATAACTTCAGTCAGTTGTCTATAGTCTCTGAGGGTCAAAGTATTGCACACCTGCATTTGGGTAGTTTATCCCATTCTTCCAGGCAGATCTTCTCAAGCTCCATCAGATACAGTGACAGTGTGTGAACTGCCATCTATACGCAGTGTCCAGCCACAAAATTAAAAACATATATTAAAAATGGGAAAAAAAGTGCATCTATGATCATACAAACATGACACAGGCATAATTAGATACACGGTGCACTTTTAGTTGACCGGTTCTTTTTCTGTCATATAGTTTATTATGAGAATACATAATTGTGATAGTGGTGGACAGGCATTTAAGCCGTAAACCATGAATTTTTGATTTGTATTTGTTAAGACTTCTCTCTTGCTTCCTGAAATTGATCCACTTCTTTAATCCAAATTTCCTAAAAATCAGCTTTAAACATTCTAATAGTTATGCAGTTTGCTTAAAAATAAAATAATGTAGAATTTGCTAAAGCTACAAGACATTGTAAGTCAGGCAGCAACAAACACTCGCACAGACAATAGCTTAACTTACCGAGGCTTCCTGGCTGTTGTGCGTCTGGTCCCTGTCCTTTGACTGAGAGCTCACAGTGAACCGCCACCCACCACAGCGACAAACACAAGCACATCATGTGGGCGCACACATGCACAAGAGAAATTGTGTCTTTTTAAGCCAGACGTGCAACCCCAGTTTCCTTTTTATCATAGGTTCCATTTAATTCTTTGACTATAGGACAACACTTTTTATTTCATTTGTTTTATTATATGTATTTTGTGTTTTATTGCAAAAACAAGTTCGTCTTTTAACACTGTAACTATACAATTTACACTCACTGGCAACCTGAACAGCTGTACCCACTGATTTAATGGGTGGTGGTCATTTATGCACGCAGCCAAAAAAAAATGCAAGTACATTGAGTAAACATTGAGTATTAACACCTTCCTGATAGCAAACTGAGGAATGATAGGTTTAGTACAGGTGTACCTAATAAAATGGCCTGTGTGGGTGTTTTGTTGTTTGTTTATGTAAAAATATATAAATATGGGAGTCAGGGGACATTTTGCAATAACAGACTACCAACATATTTACACAAAACAAATAGAATATAGGACAGTCTAAGCTCACTGTTTCTTATTTGAGATCAATTCTAATTACAGTAAGAATCTTCTGTAGCAACACCTTTTAATTTTACAGCCTCTTCAAATGACGACTCAATGTAAATATCTATATGCACTAAAATATATATATTTATCTAGATCAATGTTTTTACACATCCCATCTTATAATTATTTTTCTGATACCTTTGCTTATGAGGATTTTTAGGATTTGAGGTTTTTTTCAGGTGCTCTGTGCAAAACATGTTTAGGCAAATAGCTTTTTTAGATAAACAAATTACAAAACAGACAATTATAAAAAAAATACTTTCACTTTCATCAAGTGTGGACATGTATGCGAAACAGCTACACAGTCACTTAAAATGGCAAAAGCATGTTAAGATTTAGAAATGAATACCTTTCTGGTGAATACATCAGATCTCAAACGCCTTTAATATCCATCAGAAGAGTCCTTCTCTATGTCCTGCAGTGTGTCTACGATCTCGATGTGTGGGGCTATGATGTTTCTGTTCTGCTGTGGGCGCCCCGGCCTCTGACAGCAGTCCCTCAGCTGCCGAAACACCTGGACGAGACTGTCCCGACACGGCCTGCGGATGGCCAGCACCAGCAGGAGGCTGACGCTGCTCCCTGAGAACAGGACCAACTCCGCCACGGTGTGAAGCGCACGCTCCATGGGGCTCCGCTCCCCCGTGGTCTGTCCCTGCACTCCTCTCAGCAGCACCACGTTATAGAAGAGCAAGCAGCAAAACATGGCCCCGGTCACCGTCAGGAACATGGGACCCTCCTCGGAGCCTGACAGAAAGCGCCCCTTAGACTTCCACTGCCGGGCACAGCCGACTATCAGCAGGCCCGTTTGGAGGCTGTAGGGAGCCAGAAACACCAGGCACATCTTGGTCGCTGCATATGAAACGCGGACCGGATCCATAATGCATATGTGGTCATGCTGGGCTCCGCGGCCTGTTCCTCTGAGCCCCGCCAGCAGCAAACAGGTCAGAAAAGATGACAGGACCACAAGAGGACCACAAACCCTTGGCTTCCGCAGCAGGGCGTGGGACGGGGGGTCAAAGGTTAGGACATACGCCATAAGAACTAAGACCAGGAGGCCGCACAGGGAAGCCATGTTGATGAAGAAGGAGAGAACAGCACAGCCAAGACCTGTGGTTTCCATGTAGCTGGGCCTGTAGGCCACAATGTGGAGAGAGAGGAGCAGCAGCAGCAGCTGGAAGCTACAGAAGACCCAGAGCAGACATTCCAGCCAGGCCAGGCGCCGCTGAGCCCTGTAGGTCTGAATGAAGCTGTAGAGCAGGAAACAGCCCGCGACGAAGCCCAGACTCGCTAAAAAGCTGTAGAAGTAATTTGCTCTGGATGTTATGTCATTGGCCGCAATCTCAGGCGGAAGGGTGGGGGCGGCTCCCGAAGTGGACGCGTTCACGGTGGCGGCGTCCACGATAAGGATGGTGGAAGTGTTGAGCGCCGGTGCAGCAGTGCTGTGATTAGACTGAAAAACAGCAGAGATAACGGCGTCAGACGAAGTCGCCCACTGCTGGTTTCCTCCCAGGATGAACAGAAATCTAGTGAAGTATCTGCAAAAGTCATTATCTAAATAGAAACATTACATCTCCATGCTCATTTCCTTCCTGCATTAACTGAGAGTTTGAAAATTCCAAATCTCAACCAAATGTCAGTGTATTACACACACAACCCTTGGGCTCCTCTCTCTATTCATTCGCTGTGGCCTCAGTGCGAGGCCACACTTTGAGGAACTGCGCGCTCGGTGAACACACGCTTCCACTCACCATTTCCGCCACCGTTACTCGCTCCTCTCGCTGCTCTGCGTCCGTCTCTGCCGATTAAAGGTCCGAAGCGATGCTTGGTGCATGGAAACGGCCGCTCACTTCGAGCTCCTGTATTTTGGTGGCAGCACCCCACCAGCATACTTTCAGAATGACTTTGTGGCCACGTGATCTGAATCTTTTCCTCCCCTCCCTCGTTTTTTTTTTTTTCTTCAGCGAGGTGCTGAACGATGCTGAGCAACACACTGCGTCCTCTGTTTCGCTTCTCCTCAGTTAATTGCAGCGTGTAAGTTGTGCTGCAGAACAGGCTTTTAATTTTTTTAAAAGTTTAATATAGTGATGAATCACTTATAAGTGCAGGTTATTTTCTGGTGCAGAATATACAGTATGTATGATGGAAACATCTTTAACAGGCTGGTTATTCATGAGCATCTCGGTGTCTATTTTTGCACCACAGTAAACTTTACCACAGTGAATGAAGGCTTGTATGTTGACCTCATGCTTAGATCGCATAGGAAACGTCCCAATGAGCTGCAGTGCAACAGGAAGTGATCTAAACCCAAGCACTGCACTAAGTTATGCTTTAAGAGCCTAGTGCAGCAAAATGACATGTATGTTTTTTATAGTCTCTCAAAATCCAGCTTTTATTTCAGACAGAAGAAACTTGTAATCAAAAGTCAGGAAAGGATCAAAAACTGCTGTTATTGAATGTTTGTGTGATTGGGTACTTTCTGGATGTTTAATAGTTTTCTGTGAATACAGAAGCTCTGTTGGTGCAGATAACTCAAAAGCCTTTTGTTTGTCTGGTGTGGCAGATTGCAGATCCACTCGCTAAAGCAGAGGCGCTGGAGGCGGAGGAGGAGTTGAGTCCTGAGGAGAAACGGGTCCTAGAGAGGAAGATGAAGAAAATCCTGAAAAAGGAAGAGAAGCGGCGGCTGAAAGAAGCAGGAGAGACGCCACAGAAAACGGAAACATCTGGACCAAGTGCATCCGAGCAGGCCTTAGAATACCTCACCTGGTATGAGCCACGCCGGCCTCTCGCATTCTGCACTAGTTGTGTACAAAACCTTGCTGGCTCAAGTGACAAATGTCTGAGTCAGCATCTTGCTGAACTGCTGCTAGTTGTGTCCCACCTGCTGCAGTATCTGCTTTTTTTTTTCAAGTTCACTCATGTTGGGGGGTTTTTGTGTTTTGCAGCTGGGCTGAAAAGCGAAAACAGTGGAAGTTCCAGAAGACGAGGCAGACGTGGTTACTGCAGCACATGTTTGACTCCGACCAGGTCTGATTCTTCCTCTTTCAGAAACACACCCTCTCATCTTCACCAAAAATATTTCACGGCATAGTTTTAGTACCTTTATGAAATGCTAAGGCAAATCCTTAAGTTTTCCAAATATATAAATAAAACTGCAACACAGTCAATTAATAATAGTCGTTTTTCAGGTTCCAGATGAGAAGTTTTCCGTGCTGTTGCAGTATCTTGAGGGGCTCCGTGGAGGCGCCAAAGACACAACAGTGCAGAAGGCCTTGGCTCTGGTTGAAGAGATGGGACAAGCGCCAGATGACGGCCTTGTCCAGCAGAGGGCGCACAGAGCCAGAGAAGTCATCCAGATGCTTTCCTGACCTCTTCCCCACAGTCCTACAAGACCACCTCACCATCAGCAAATCTGAAATCTGTTCAGTTGAATGACTGCCTGGATCTCTGGCTTCAGACCTGTCTTGGTTTTAAGAGACTTAAACTTTTTTTAAATCATCATTCTAGGTTAATGTTTCACCAAAACAACAGGTGCCTCATTTCTCCTTTTAATGTAATTATGTATTTACTAGAATGATGTTTTTCAATTTAGAACAAAGTTTCCAGTTTTACCAGTATGGTCAGATGAAGAGAGATTAAGGTCTTGACAAACAAAACAGAGAGCAGACAGACATAGTGATGGTTTCAGTTAAGCCTCAGTAATGTTTATTTGTCCTAACAAATATATTTGCCCGGATATACTCAAACGCTTGTCATCCACTCTGTGTATTCATGATAAATATTGTGATAAAGTCTGATAAAACTGAATCCAAAACATTGTGATTTTTATTTGAGGGTTTCATAGTATTCATACAACCAACTACCGCAGTAGCAATAACGCTCACTGAATTGGGGAGAAGAGCCAGAGTCTTAATTAAGAGTCTTCTCGCAGGAAGTAAACTCACTCGCTAGCTCGCTGAACCTAATATTATACTGACCTGACTTCACTTCCTGGAATCATAAAATATTCATAACACCTGCTTGTCCCTGTATGAAGACACACATATGAACAGCACCAGATATTAGAGATTCCTGGTTTTTGACACGTGTTATTTTGTAAAGATTACATTTTGACTTGCTCCAGGTTATTTTCACAGCATGTTGATGAGGCCATTGTCTCCTCGTAGGTGTTGATCTTTAACTGTTGCACTTTCTGTGCCATTTGCTTCACCTATGACATTGAGCATGGAACAGTTTAGTTAGTATGTTTCTGCAGCTGAACACTGTACAACTAAAAATGACTAACTTGTTTCTTACTTGAATCAAATGGAATGTTGTGTTGAGTAAGAAGTGCACGTAGTCTTTCAATCTCTTGTCTCTGTTTTTGAAAGTCCTGTACAAAAACAAAAAAATATTTATTAACCGTCTATTATTTACACTAACTATTTAGATTTCTAGATGAATATACATGCCTTTGCACATTTATCTAAAGAGTTGGGTTTTTCTGAATTGGCTGCGGCCTCTGGCATGTTGACTTTCACTCTTTGGCTTTTCAAGAAACCTGCATCTTCAAAGATATCTTTAAGCAGATTATTATAACCCTGAAAAAAACATACACCAGTGATTAATGGAAAGCCCTTTGTAAATAGCTGAATAATATCCATTCTAATGTCTACTAATAACTTACTTGATCAGTAATAATACCCTCATATCGAGCCTGTTCAGCTTCATCCCATTCCTTTTGGAGCGTCTCAGTCAGGGCTGGATACACTTAAACAGAGCAAAAAAACATAATGGGCAACTAAACTTATATTTTGTGTTGACTCTCATTGTAACACTGTTCCCCTGTCTTACCTAAAAGTGAATGAGGATGGCAAACAAGTGGGGTCTCAAAGGTTAAAGAGTACAAACAAGTACTGGGCTCTGAGACTTGTACAAGCCTGCTGCTATTACTGCAGATAAGAATCACCTACCAAACATAAAAAACAAGTGACATCGCTATTTTAAACCACAGTTTACTCAGTGCAATGATTTGGACTTTTTTTTGATAGATACTTGTGATTCATTCACTTTTTACACATTTTATTTGATTGGATATGCATATTAATTGAAACTCAAATGAAAACTTCTGCACACCAACCTTGGTTTCTCTGTTTTTGGTTCCACAGTTATCTCCTTCTCTCATCCACATGCCAGTGAATGTGTTGTTTGCAATTTCCCACTCCTGCCAGATCCTGTAGGCATCACAGGAACCCTCAAACTGTTGGCACATGCCAACAGTTTGAGGGTGAAACACTGTAAATAAGAACGCAATAAGCAACTTACCCCAGTATCCCGCTGTAAGCATTCCACCTGAAAGACTGCTCATGCTGGGTGATGTTGTGAAATGGACAGAATTCATATTTATATCTGCAAAATGAACCAGGACATATTTAATTTATAGACTTTTGCAAAATTAGTATCTACAGCAGGAAGGAATAGAGATGGAAAACTTGCAATATACTCACGTTGACTCTATGAGACTGAAACACTTTCCAGCCAGTCGATGAAGATGTGCAGGGCCTTAAGGAAAATAAGATCGAAAATCAGTGTTCACCTACTGATTTATAATTGTTATAGGACAATTAAACACATAGAATTGAATTCTACCAGACACAGGAGATGCGGATACTTTAGGCTGAAGTCTGCTTCCCTGAGCCAAAAAGGGATTGTTCAACCTAAATTAAAAAATGTCAGCAAAGACCTGGTGTCAAGCCAAAATTACTGATATAATATATGAATGTACATACATTAAATATATTAACAAACCCAAATGTGTTTGGCTCCTCCACAATCTTCATTTTACCGCATAATCCATAGTTTACTGTAGAGAAACAGATTCACCTGAACGAGATGAATTTTATGAAACAAAATACGTACAACTAGATAGATAAATACTTACTGAACATACAAAAGCATAATAATAAACGTATTAAATGTAGTGTGTAATTAAAAAGGCAGTGCATGACTATTTGTTTTAAAGTTGAAGTTGTTACATCCGTGTCTGGCTACTAGCTACTTCTTGTTTTCGTAGCTGTGCGTCACGTGACACGCCACATGACCCAGATCAGATATGAGCATGCGCGATTTACTCCACGACGTGTGACGCGCTTTCCAAGATACAAATTAGTTTCAACTAATTCTTAATGTTTTAGTAGTTGTCTTTAAAACGACGCTAACTAAGGTTTAACTAACTAAGGTGTATCGTTAGAGTGAATAGTGTGAGCGTTGATAAAATGGCAAAACCTTCTGTTTCACGTGCTAGTGTCAGGCCAACGGATTAGCTACTCGGCTAATGTTTGTTAGCTGTAATGCACAAAGCAATCTGACAGCAGATCACTAGTAGTTATCCACCGGTTCCAACATGGGACGAAAGAAACAGGCCAAATTCGTGCGCTCTGACAACAAAGGCAAAGATAAACGGCATAGGATGAAGGGGAAATCTTTAGAGGCCTTTACAGAGGAAATGCACACAGCTTTTGAAGGTAATCACTGGCTGGTTGAGAAGACATGTTTCACTTGTTTTGTGTTATATATTTTGCTTGTTTACTACAAAAAGACACATTTTTATATGTTTTGTGGTTGAAATCGTGCTTGTTCTTGGTTCTTACACAAGTGCTCTGTTCTCTGTCTGCCCCCTCAGCAAGTCTTCACCTTGAGGAAGGGGCAGAGGCCCCACAGGTTAAGTTTCCATGTCCACTTGCGATGTGGGAGTTGGGTCACTGTGATCCAAAACGGTGTACTGGCAGAAAGCTAGCTCGCAAAGGCTTTGTACGCAACCTTCGCCTCAATCAAAGATTTAATGGAGTCATACTGAGCCCAATGGGGACAAAGTATGTGACACCAGCAGACAGGTGTGTTAAGTCATGCAAGGTGATCAGTGTGTGCTTACAAAGATTCTTTCTTAGAAAAAAAAACAAGTTAGGTTTTTCTGATTCCGTGGATCTCTAGTTGGTTGATGTAATTTGTGCTTAACAAAGACCCCTTTTTACACAGGGAGATTATAGCTCAGAATGGGTTAGCAGTGATCGATTGCTCCTGGGCCAAACTGGAGGAAACTCCTTTTAATAAGATGGTCGGCTCGCACCCGAGGTTACTACCATACCTTGTAGCTGCAAACCCTGTCAACTACGGTAAACCTTGCAAGTTATCGTGTGTGGAGGCTTTTGCTGCTACATTCTGCATTGTAGGTAAGTGCTCAGTTGTATTTTAGGAATTGCATTTTGGCTTTCTAACTGCTTTTTAAAAATACTGTTAACTCAACAACTTCTGGTGCTTTTTCAGGTTTTGAGGAACTGGCTGTGCTTCTGTTAAAGAAGTTCAAGTGGGGTACCGTGTTCTTGGAGCTCAATAAGGTTTTATTGGAGCAATATGCTGCATGCCGGTCAGAGGAAGAGCTGCTCTCAGTTGAAAAGGAGTTTCTCTCAACTAAACCGGAGGAGGAGGAGTTTGGTAATAAGGGGGATATATATTGGAGTTGCATCTGTTTTCTTAGAAGAATGCTAATCGCTGCTGTCTTTTTTTTAATAGACCCATTTGATGTTAACTCGGGAGTAGAATGTCGGAATCTAAACAGACGTCAATGGTAAGCATTAAGAATCCAATGTATATGTTATATGACAATAATAAACCATATGTTGGTAGATTAATGATTACTACTGATGAAGTCCTTTTAATTGCAATCAGCTAAAATGCCAAAACCTATAACCTACTGTTGCTGGTGTTGCTTAAATTTCCCCTTGGGGAGTTTAGAAGTTTTATCCTAAAAATACCAGCTGTTCTTCAAAAACACACATTCTTAGTTTTTAATAGGTGTAGTTAATTTAAATAACATTTCTTTTTTCTTATTTAGCACACCGGATGATGATGATGATGATGATTCTATTGAATCAGAGTCAGACAGCTCGAGCGAAGATGAGGATGAAGATGAAGCAGAAGATGAAAAGGGAAGCAGCAGCGAGTCAAAAACAGTGTTGCAACATCCTGATGGAGACTGAATTTAAAAGTACCTATTTTAAATACTGACACACTGCCTACTTGGACTAAAAAGGTTCGGGGCTAACAAACTTTGTATCCATAAAAATTATACTTTAGTAAAAGTGTTTTCCCATCTGTCATCATGGACTAAATAAATGAATATTTGCAATTTCCAGTGGATTCAAGGCGCGTGCTGGGATTCATGTAGTCTAAAGAATGAGGAGATGATGGGACTTGTGGATTCAGAGTAGTTGCACGCAAAAGTGAAGCAAAACAATATGAAGAACCTGTAGATCTACGTTGCTGTGACTGCGTTGTAACGAGTTCAAACACTTGTAAAAAAAAAAAAAAAAGAGTTTGTAGGTCATGTCTACTGTTGCATTTGAATACGCTAACACGGTGCAGTCGGTTCGACGGAGTTCAGTGGGCTGTAAATGTGGCGAGGGGGCGGACACAGCGGGACTCTCCTCTGCTGTCCTGCGGTAACATTGTTGTGGAACGACGTCACAGCTCGAAAATGAAGGCGCAGAGGCAGCCATTACTGGAGCTTCTCTAATTATTTTATTCCAAATAAATACTCGTGGTAAACTCCCATGGCAAAAGCTACAAGTCAGCTGGTGAGTTTTGTTACGTTAGTGTGAATACCAATTCGAGGCCGGTGCTCAGATTGTACAGTCTGGCGGCTATTTGACAACAAATAGTTATGTCGGGCCTTCATTTGAAGAGCGGTGCTAGCCGCAAACATGGTTTAACGTTACGACTCACTAGCTAGGGATGTTAGCTGGCTACCGTATGCTAACACAACATCTAACGCTGGCTTCGTTAATTTGAGCTGACCATCGCCTGGTTTAGTTCACAATTATATGTTCCTAAAGATACCCAGTATTACTGTCGCGTGCTACTAGTTTAATATAACGTATCATCGTTTTCCCGAGGTTGGTAACGCTTGACTAATGTTAGCTAAGAAGGTTCGCGCTTTTAAACGATGCTGCTATTTCTTGCTAACAAGCTAAGTTTAGCTTCAATGCGTTACACCATTGGGTTAGAAGACAGCTTTCTTGGGTTAACGTCGTTAACTTTGATTGCCAACCCATTGATGTCGAAATTCTAACATTGACTTCAGTGTACTGACACTTAACACGACTACGTGGCATCACCTGAAAACTGCACAAGGTTTTGAAGTTACTTATGTGCTACCTAGCCTGCTAACGTTAGCTAATTGGCTGCCTGTTAGCATTAAGTTTATAACTCGCTGTCATCGACGGCCGGCATTATTTGACAAGGCACCAAAGCTAGCTAACTAACGTTAGCGTGCTAGCAGGCGTTAGTTAGCAAAGAAAGTTCGCTCAGGCCTGTTGTCACTTCAGACTCATGCTTAGGTTATCGAAAACGATAGCTAACGTCCTCTGTCAACCATTACACGGTTGACCAAGGAGTAAAGGGCCAGTAGCTCGTTATAAGCCCAGTTGGCCACCATAGAGTCAGCTCCGGATAGAACAGCTAAAGGGCCACACCTTGGTTTTGAATGAGAAGAAGCTAGGCCAAGATTACTAACTAACTAACGTCAACGCTGTTGTAAAATGAAAACCATTAGCACCGACTATACAGCCGGAGTGTTAAAAATAACTGACGTTACGCACAGCAAACGGTGCGTGTAAAAGCACAACACGTTACTGTGACTGTAACGTTGTGATGTGTTCGAGGGCTCAGCAGTCATTTGCTGAGTTTCTCCCTGTGTTTGTGTGCGTTGACTGTAATGTCAATTTTACTATTTACATACAGCTTAGGTGAGCTGGGTGCAGCCGCTGTAGAAATTACAGCTGTCACATGAAAACCTTAACTTTGACAGTTTTTATAACTGTGGCCTTGTCGTTTTCAGACTTTGCTCCTCATGTGGACTGTCTTGACAATGTATATTATGTATGTAAATTATTATTATGTATAACATTTGATCTCAACACATGTTTTGTAATAGATGTGTAGTTGCTCGTTTGTGCTACCTTGTACTCCCACCATACACTGTGTTGCACAACTGAATGTAACACATTACTTGTAAGTGACCTGCCACCCTCGGTCTTTGAAGCAGGCTTCAGTTAGTGTTTCTGTGATTAGATTCTCATTTATCCCCAGCAAAATAAGTTTCACAGTCCCCTTATTGAAGAACTGTATGAATGATTTGTGTTTTTAAAGCAGAACAGTCACAGTTTTGCTCTTACTAAGTATATTCTCTGCGTGTCCTCTCATTACAGTATGATGTTGTGCCCATTAAGCCCAACCTTGTCATCTGTTCCTGCTCGCATCCATCAATGGTAAGAAACCACCCTGACTCCTGCTCGCCACTTGCTATCCCAGGCGCAAGCAGTAGCCACTGTCCTAGCATGGAGGGCTCAGCCCCAGAGGCCTCTGTCAGCAGCCATGTCTCAGACCTCCGCACACAGCCAGCTGCCCAGGCACCGCAGCCGCGCAAGAAAAAGCCAGAGGACTTCAAATTTGGCAAAATACTGGGAGAAGGCTCCTTTTCAACAGTATGTAGCTCACATTCTGTTACATTGTACTGGGGTAGTTGTTGCCACATGTTAGCATTCCTTTGATTAATGTACTTGGATGACTCATCCTCAATTCATTTGCAGGTGGGAGGATTAACTAGTTTTACATAAGTCTAAAAAGAAAGTAACAAGCCATGTTATGTTTTTATCTAAAGGTTGTACTGGCCAGAGAGCAGGTAACAAGCAAAGAATATGCAAGTGAGTAACCAAAACTTTTGTGGGGTGTAGTGATTTATACTTTGAGCATTTATTACTGTTTTCTTACATTGTCTTTTCTCTTCTTCAGTTAAGATTTTAGAGAAGCGACATATTATGAAGGAGAACAAAGCCCAGTACGTCAAAAGAGAAAGGGATTTGATGTCAAATCTAGATCATCCGTTTTTTGTCAAGCTCTACTTCACATTTCAAGATGATGAGAAGTTGTGTATCCTTTTGAGGTCAAAATGCCAGTGTGCTGTACATTAATGAAATGAGTTGGTTTGTAACCTTTTGCCTTTAAACAATTCTGAAATGGTTGTTAAAACATCTGAAAGAATCACAGTGATCCTTAACAAGTTCCTTATAGATTTTGGTCTGAGCTACGCTAAGAATGGAGAGCTCTTGAAATACATTCGCAAAATTGGTTCATTTGATGAGACCTGTACTAGATTCTACTCTGCTGAAATAGTTTGTGCCCTAGAATACTTACACAATAAGGGGATAATACACAGGTGAGACATGTGTTTGTTTTTGTAATGGCATTTATTTCCTTCTGCATCTTTCTGTAAGTCAGTATCTATACGTGCATATATATATATATATATATATATATATATATATATATATATATATATATATATAAAAATATGGATATTTACAACCTATTTTTTTATTTTCAGAGACCTGAAACCAGAGAATATTCTCTTGAGTGAAGAGATGCACATTCAGATAACAGATTTTGGCACAGCAAAACAGTTATCGGCAGACAGTAAACAAGGTAAAACTACAGATCTGACTCTTACTTGAACCTTTCAGCACAGAGCATGTAACAAGCTGTATGGTTATTCATGAAAATCTTACTATTTATTTGCTTTGTTTGGCAGCGAGAGCAAACTCCTTTGTGGGAACAGCGCAGTATGTGTCTCCAGAGTTGCTAACAGAAAAGTCAGCCTGCAAGAGGTAAGAAGGTTTAGCTGTCATGCATCACCTGAATCGACTAATCATTGATCGTTTCATCAGATAGCCTGTGTCACATAAGAAGCAAAAACATTTATTTGTGTTTATTTTGTCTTTAGCTCTGACCTTTGGGCCTTGGGATGTATTATCTATCAGCTGGTGGCTGGTTTACCACCATTCAGAGCTGGGTAAGAACAGAAGAAAGGAGGGCTTATTTTCATGAAGTTGTGCACAAGGCTTGACCCATCACATTGATTTGCTATTTTAGTCTTTTTCTTTAATATAACTGTGGCAAAGTAAGTTTGGTTATCTCAATGTATTATAATCTATTTCACTTGCAATTTAACCGCCTTTTATTGTACTTCTTGTGATGTAGAAACGAGTACCTAATATTCCAGAAGATCATAAAACTGGAGTATGAATTCCCAGAGAAATTCTTCCCCAAAGCCAAGGATCTTGTCAGACAGCTTCTGGTAGGTCATTGTTTAGCAGAATTTATATAGGATTAAATTTTGTTATTTTTAGAAAGTACTGTGGCTCTTGTGGTGATGTGTGCTTGTATTGGATTTTTGCAGGGCTAGTCTTTAGTTATATCAAAACATACCTGTTTTTATTTTTTCCTTGCAGTCACTGGACCCTTCCAAAAGAATTGGGTGTGAAGAAATGGGAGGGTATGACCCTTTGAAGCAACATCCTTTCTTCAACACCATCTCCTGGAGTGACCTACACCTACAGACACCCCCCAAGCTCACACCTTACCTCCCAGCCATGTCTGAGGATGATGAGGACTGTTATGGAAATGTAACAGATTTTCTGACTTTTACAATGATGATTTTATGTCCATTATTTGCTTTTGTGAGTGTGATTTTCACCCTCTTATCTCATTTGTAACAGTACGACGACCTCCTGAGCCAGTTCAGTAACATGCAGGTGGCCCAGTCCAGCTCATCACACTCCTTATCGCCACATGACTCTACTCCCCCACAGAGGTCCAGTAGCAACATTGAACAGTACATCCATGATTTGGATAACAACTCTTTTGAGCTGGACCTGCAGTTCACTGAAGAGGAGAAGCAGCTATTGCTGAACAAACAAACTACTGGAAACCCCTGGTAAGACCACGGAAGACTAGTCTTCGGGTCTTTTTTAAGTGAGACAAGGGAATTGACATTAAGCTTTTATTTCTTATTTACACAGGCACCAGTTTGTGGAGAATAACCTGATCTTAAAAATGGGTCCAGTAGATAAACGAAAGGTGTGTATATTTTAGTGCATTCAATTCAAACAACTTTCTGTTGTATACATGTAAAATGTTGTCTGATATCTGGACTACTAGGTGTATTCTTCCCGATAAAGGTTTGTTCATGGTATAACTTATTGCCAGCAAATGGGAAGTAAAGGATCATTGCCACTAGTGGTGTAGGAAGTGTAGTTTGTGTAACAGCACCCTCTGTCGGTGAGCTTGCATGTAAAGATGTGTGGCATTCCATTGCAGGGTCTGTTTGCTCGGCGGAGACAGCTGCTTCTTACTGAGGGACCACACCTGTACTACGTGGATCCTGTCAACAAGGTTCTGAAAGGGGAGATTCCATGGTCCCTTGAGCTACGCCCTGAGGCCAAGAACTTCAAAACCTTCTTTGTTCACACGGTGCATTTCATATTTGTTTATCTAAAATGTTTATCTTGATCAGCGTGTTGATACTTGCCTAATTTTTGGAATTTCTAATTATATTCTGTTCACTTTACTAAATATGTCTTCTCTTGCTGTGATGTTTGCAGCCTAACCGAACATACTATTTGATGGACCCCAGCGGAAATGCTGACAGGTGGTGCAAGAAGATCCAGGAAGTGTGGAGAAAGATCTATCAAAGGCACCAAAACCCTGGGCTATAGGAGCACATTTTCTCCTGTGGCCACACCTTTTTAGCTCTGAGGCCAATCACTGAGCAGAGTAACACCCTTTTTAGTGCCCTTCACCATCGCAATGTAAACAAACTCTTAGAGACGCTGGCATCTAGACCTTGTTTGTTTTCCTGAGTAGAACCATGGGAAAAATACAACTTTGGATTCAGGGTTGCTTTGCTTGTTCTTTGTGCTCTCTGTGAGGCTTCTATCGCATTTTCCCATGTACGGATGATAAGACTGCCACCATGCACATTTGCTTTTTGTACATTCAGCAGGGGGATAAGAAGGGCAAGCTTGGCCTGTAGATTGACACAAACCTGGGTACCGCTAGGACTATCTCAAGTGCAAGGACTGGTTTCCTGCTACAGTGATACCATAACACAAAATCTAGCTTTTGTGAATGACAGCCTATCCTGATATCTTAGTTAAACCATATCCTAATCCTACATTGTACATGCGAGCTATAGTCAGGTCCCATTTCTAATGCATTTACAACATAGCTGTAACAGATACTGTAAGATGACTTAGTCTTGAGCGTTAACCAAACGCAAATCCTATATATATATTATTTTTTTGTCAGAGCCCATTTCTTCCCACTGTATTTAACTTTTTTAGTCTCTTGATACTTAGTTATTGCAGTCCAAAAGAGGTCTCTATGTAACAAGCAGAGTGCTGCTCTGCAGTGAGAGATGGGTCTGAATCAGTCTCTGTATAAGTGTGAGCCCTCCACAGCTGTTACTGAGGAGGTATCACTGACAGGGGAAGGGTAAACATGCCACTAGCTTGTACTTCCTACTCATAACTTTCCTGCATGGCCAGTTTTGTAGCTCAGCCTTGTCTGCTTCTCTTTCCTAGGGCACTGGAAATGTAGTTTGTTCAAGCTTAAAGGTGGGTATTTTTGACTGCATTGGCAAATATTATTGGATGATTCGGCTGTTCTGTACCATTCACTGGCTATTTCTTTGTGGTGTGAATTCAGTTTCATTTTTGTTGGGATAGTCTGCTCATCTACAGTACTTCCTATTGAAAACAAAATTTCATGTGCTGACCACCCCATGCTGAACAGAAAACTATCAACGGACGTACATACATACATATACTATCATTTCAAAAGCAATCACAGTAAAGCTGTTGTCCCTGAACAAAATGGCAGAACTGCCTCACTGGGCTCCTTGGTGCATTTATTTTGTTTTCCTTCTCACGTTTGGCCCAATAGAAATTAAAGCGAGTCAACTTGTGCTCTTGTTTTAGCAATATGTATTCTCATAATGCTTTAAATTTTTGACATATTACCTTAAGGTCCTTCCCAAAGGTCCTCTTCCTTCAGCTGAGTCTGTGTGCGCAGTGTGACTGGAGTGAATAGCACCCTCGGGCCCTGGGGCCCGGGGCTCCACGTGGTTGGATGTCAGTTAAAGGATGTCTATTTGATCCAAATAACCGAAGATGAAATTGCTGTATCTGTCTATAAAGTTAAGAAAGCACTAAAGAAGTGTTTTCCTTTAGTTAGAAAAAAAATGTCTGAATCAAGTCGATGGCAGTCGGTTACATTGTGTATGGAAAACTCTACCTGGCTTGTAACTGACTAGAACTGTGATGTACAGATGATGTATTATTAAAATCTGAAGCAAGTAATGCAATGATATTAGGATACAGTTTTTGTATTTTTATTCTTGTATAAGGTTATTTGATGGCTATTGTTTAGCCTCTAGTTCATTCTGTGTTATTTAAATTCTAATATATGAATCATATTTGGATTGAAGTCATGTTCAGGGGCCATGTTGTGTATGTATTGAGATGTAAAGCCTTTGAATGTGAATAATTATTGTAAACTATAATATTTTACAGCTTTTTTCTTACTATATCATACATTTTCTATTTGCTCAGTGATTTAATCATATTCTGATAATTTAATGAATCTGCTCATTCTCTCTCTGATTATTGTGCGGCTAGGTCAGTAGATGTTGAATGATGAATTTTCCACTTAATGCTTGGTAGTCCAGTAATTAAAGCATGTAGGGATTTAGGCATACAATAAAGCCATGTGTCCTGTCTTCTGTTGACAACCACAGTCATGACAGTGAGAACGGCAGCATTCGGTGGTCATGGCTTCTCATACTGCAGCATGTAAATAAAGTTCGGGTCTATCATAAGAGTCTGAGTGTCTTTAAATCAAACACCAAACACTGGGGATCAACTTCGTGCTCTGTACTTTAGTGCAGTTGATCATAAAACGGAATGTGTATCATTACAACATCTACTGTAGCGCTTCAACGCAAGTCCCTTCCAATCAATATAAACCTCGTGGATCCCCCTTGAAGCGCGGCTCCTCTTTCCCCCGGAGGGACCCACGCGAGCGTCCGCCGCGGAGTGGGTCAGTAGGAGTGGCCGCGGCGCTGGCAGCCCGCTCTGCGTGAGTCGCGGAGCCCAAGTTGGTGGCTGCAGCTGTAGATATTTCCTGTCCGCCGCGCAGACAGAGCAGAGCAGCGCAGAGCAGCGCAGAGCAGCGGCGAGGGCGGAGGAGACACGGGAGAGGGATGGCGGAAAATATCTCCGAGACGAGCGGCTCCGTTCACCGGAGATGTCTGGCCCATTCTTCGGCGGAGAGGAGCGCCGCGGCCGCGGTCGGAGCGTCCAAGTGGATCCGACTGAACGTCGGCGGCACGTATTTTTTGACAACGAGACAGACGCTGTGTCGAGATCCCAAGTCGTTTCTGTACAGACTGAGCCAAGCTGACCCCGAGCTCGACTCCGATAAGGTAACTGCTTAGCTAGTCGAGCTAGTTAGCCCTGCAGCTGCGACCGTGGCTGCTTGATTAACTCAATTTTAAAACTGCTTGTGAACGCTCGCTACGACGGCAGATGGTTCCGGGTACCGGCCCGTTCACTCTGGCCCCCGCCTATGCCGAGATCCATATTTATCGCATTAGCCACTTGCTTTTTGCGGCTAGCCAGCGTTAGCGCGCCGAGCTAGCTAGATTCCGACAGTCACCACATGACATACGGTCCCGCTGCTAGCTGGCGCGTTTCACTCGTTAATATGGACCCGAACGGCACCGAACGTCGGGTCCGGTGCCGGCTCGGGTGTGCGGCGTGAAGAACCAGCTCGCGCCACGGGCGTTGAGTCGTTTCGTCGAACTTTAGCGACCTTTACAGGAGTTGAAAACTTTCCCCATCCGAGGCCGATGCGTTGCACACGTCGAGGTGTCAAACAAAAGCCACGGTTGATCCTAAATCTTTACGATAATGTATTTAAACTAGTGACGTGTTTCTCGCATTTAAAACCATTTTACACCACGCAGACCTTTTTGCATTGGTCTGGTACTTGGCCCGGTTTGATCTGCAGTAATCGGTCTGTGCTGGCATGAAGCTCCGCTAATGAGCACATAAGTCACTGCCAAGTGGAGTTAGGTGCTGCCGGGGATGAGGTCATGCGTTTCTATCAATGGCTCCACTTCTCTCCGCTCGCCCATCTGTCACTGTAAAGTCCTGCGCGGCCCCCAGTTGTGTCAAGCGCAACGCTCTCGCATCGCCCGCCCGCGTGACACGCTCAGATTTTCATCGCACTGTTCACATTCTGCCCCAATTTCTCCCTTTTGAGTCGTCGACGCGCACGTGAAGCCGAACCTCTGCTCGAAGGTGACACTCTAACCCGCCGCTGCCCATTTCCACGCAAATGTCTTAATCTCTGAATAATCAGCTTGCTTTTTTTGCCAGTTTATCCTCCCATGAGCAAGGATCAGTGCATCGCAATCCTTTGTCTTAAGTGTGTATTAGACTCTCAAGCCTTTAATGTACCTCTCCCCAGCAGGCAGTCGGCATCAAGATCACTCCCAGTAAAAGGCAGGTTTTTATTAGATATAATTTCACTCGCCACTGTGTATGTGCTGACATGATTTCATCTCCTTTTCTTATTTTTTTTTATTTGCAGCTGAGCCAAATAGACCCCCCACCCCCCCTTTTTTGCATAACACCGGCCTTTATGTGAGCGTTGAAGCCCTGCAGAGTGACAGATCGGTTGAAAAGCGCAGTTTTTAGGCATATGCGGTATTGTGTTTCTCCGAGAAGGAAGTGTGTGGCTCCGTCCTCAGTCACGCAGGCTGACGTGCTTCGGCAGGACTCTTGAGGAGAGCTGCATTATTCATGTTGTTGACTGGAGCCTGTTTTGCACATGGGGGTAGAACAGGGACGAAGCGCTGTCATGTGCACAGCCATAATAAAATGCTATTTGATTGGAATTACTTCAGTTTCTCTTTCTAAGTTGTTTTAATCCGATTTATTTTTTTAAATGGCGCAAGCTGAAGTCTTGCTATCATTGCATCATTCTAAGTTTGCTAGTTGAGGCTCAAGTGTCACACTCTCTGTTTTATCTATAAGCTGAGATATGTGCACTAATCATCATCTACCCTCCTGTCATTTTCTGCCTAGATGAGATTTTATTGCTCACAACTCTCCAACTACTCGGCTCTCGGCCACTCAAGCCCGAGACGCAGCTTTCCAGCTCTGAGAGCCGCATCAATTTTTCAAGCGCTCCATCACAAAGGATTCTTGTCCTTTCAACATTTTATTCTTTTCATATTCATATCCATTTGCTGCCTGATGGAGGTCTCTCTCTGCAGCGCGTGTGAGGAAATGTGGCTGGATGCAGCCTGCATATCGTGCCTGCGCACACTGTGGGAGGCAATGTAAATATTTAACAGTGAAATTGTGTCCTGCTGCTCCATATTCCTGGATTAACCGCGGGCTCCTTGAGCCGGTTGAGGTGCGACTCGAGGCTGATCTCATGATCTTCGTCGTTCTGAAGTAACGCTGACATAGTTTCATGCTCCGTAAAACAGAAACGTTTGAATTTGATGGCTCACTCCAGGCCTTGATACAGCAAATCCCAGCTAGATTCTTATTCCGACGCGCTTCCCCATTCTCCTCCTGTCGGGTCGGGATGCAGTGATTTTCCAGCTTTGCTGTGAAGCTTCTTAACGGCCTCTCGGTCTCGACAGCAAATGTTTTAGCGGACGTCTAAAAGCAGAGCTGTTCATTATTTTCACTATTTTAAATATTTTTAAAAGGAAAACGTGCAGTGGTGCTGCTTGGCCAAGCTGATAGTAGTCATTCGAATGACTGCCTGATTCTTTCACTAAGAATCAAACAAACTTTTCTTTCCCCCCCGGTGTTCCAGCTTTCGAAATAAGAGACATCTCATGAAATAAAGCTTTGATGTGGTGTGTGTATTATTTAAAAGATGGAGCCCTCTTTGACTATGCCATTACTGCATGTACTCCGGAGGGACTCCTGACTCCTACTCTACAAGGATCAGGCTTCCACTTGACTAAGTAGCTACAGTCACATGACTCCCAAGATCCACTGCAACGTCTTTAAGCAGTGTTTTGCACAGGGCTGGTGATCGGCTTCATGGCAGTGAAGGCCGAGCAGGGTTTCGTGTAGATTTCTCTCTTAATTGTGATGAGCAAAATAGAATATGCATTACTTTTTGCTGCTCCTGTACTGTTTTCATTGCATTTGGGCCTGACTTTGGTTGAATCCTGCAGAAAGCCCCGCTGGACACCAGGCGCTCGGAGGGTGGGACACCGTGGTATTTCCTGCGGGAGGATGCGTATTGTGTGCAGGGGAGGAATGGAGTTGGAGCGCGCTGTTGCGGGAGCCACAGTTCTCAAAAACCCTAATTTACATCCATTGTCGCGTTCAGTGCGAATGCACCTGATGTCATGCCCGTTTAAGTTTCCCCTGTGGGCGGACGGCTGTAGTTTTGAATAGTTTTGCAAGATCAAACCACCAAAGGCCGCGTCGTGGGCTGAGCCGGCCCATGTCTGCAGGTTGTCACGTGTGGGCGTATCGGTTTCATCTCATCGAATACATGGAACCACTGGAGCTTTACTGTCTGACTGCAGACTATTGCCGCTCACTGATGGACTTTAGCCTTTACTGCATGTTCGTGGATGATAAACTAGCATTGCTGGTGGGGGCAGCTTTCTCTAGCTGCACTTTTAAAGCTGTTAAATTTTGTAGCGTTTCATCCGAGTACTTGAGCCCAGCTCCTTTTAGACGGTACCTCGCAGCAGCCCTGCTCCTTCCCCCGCTCCTCTGTCTGTTGCCTAGTGCTCCCTCGCCCGGGCCCCCAGAGATGCCGTCTTTTGTTTTTAATTAAAAACCTTGTCCCCTCTGTGTACACGGGACCAAGTTAGAGCCTCTATATCCATCCGTCCTCTGAACTGGGTCACCGTCACCTCCAGTGCTCTGCAGACGCATGTGCCCAGCGAAGACGCAACTGAAAGTTTACGTCAGTGTTAATAAGTATAGTAACGTCTCGTATGTGTTTGGTTTTTTTATGCTGTGTGCAGTAGTTTATTTTTATAGTCTGTTACACAGCTCAGGTCTTATTAATACCAGTGATGCTGCGATTCAAGCGTCCACCTGTACTTCTGCTCAAACATCGGCGTCGACACAAAGTAAAGAAGTGACACAGGACACTGGGACCAGAATAGCGCTCCCCTGGGTTACCGTGGGATATTTTTTTTCCTTTTGGAAAGGAGGTCATCCAGCCAGGAGGGTTGGGAGATTCATTACAAAAGAGAGTGCACTGGGACTTCGCCTCTCATTATTGGAAAGACTAATGAGGTCTGAGCGAAGTCTGTGGACATGTGAAGCACGGCCAGCTTTGAATGCACACGCGTTTTAGAGGTTTGCTCACGGCTGTGTGTTTGTGTGTGATGATGCAGCCGTGTCCTGGGTTAAGTCACGTCAGGCGCAGGACGGATCTGCTTTGCTGCAAACGCTCGTCCTGGAACTACAAACTCGCAAAGTCAAACATCCCGCAGCGTTCGAGGCCCGGCGCTGAATTCGCTGAAGGCCTTTCCTTGTGCGATGAGCGTTTTAACGCGTCACGCGAGTTCGACTCGCTAAAGTGTCACGTTGTGTTAACATTTGAGCTCCGTCGTCGTATCGGTGGAGACTCTTAATTGTGGGACGTATGCGAAGGTGCTTTCCCTCGGTGGACGCGGCCCGCTGCTCTGAATCCTCTTCTGTTCTGCTCTAATTGTTTTCGCCGTCGGTTCCCTAAAGATGGTCTAATCGCAGCGCTTCCAGAAATAGGGGAATACCCGTTGCTTGTGAAGGAATCGGGATCAAACCCAGGGCCCGTGGGGATAGTGAAGCGATATCCCAGAGCTATTGTATTTGTGCCGCGCCGTGTGCACACGTCTCCTAAAGCCTTATAGAGGTTCTATCAGAAGTAGATATAATGTTTATAATGTTTTATTTTTCCTTTCCAGGATGAAACAGGTGCCTATCTCATAGACAGAGACCCCACGTACTTTGGGCCAGTGCTGAACTACTTGAGGCATGGCAAACTGGTGCTTAACAGGGACCTGGCAGAGGAAGGTAATGTCTGTGTGGGTTATAATGGATGTCTGCGCACCAAAACCCAGCTGCTTTAGGTAAATCCATTTATGTTTTTAACTTTTTTTTTTAAGGTGTGTTAGAAGAAGCTGAATTCTACAACATCACATCATTAATAAAGCTCATCAAGGACAAGATCAGGGAACGCGACTGCAAAACATCACAGGTGAAATGGTTTCCGTGACTCTTCCATTGCTCTGACTGCCTTGTTCTTGTCCCTCCATCCTCATCCTCATCTTCCTCCTCAGATCCCGGTGAAGCACGTGTACCGGGTGCTCCAGTGCCAGGAGGAGGAGCTGACACAGATGGTGTCCACCATGTCCGACGGCTGGAAGTTCGAGCAGGTAACTAGCCCCGCCCCCAAGCCGCCGCTCCGCCCTTCGTGTGCTTCACCCACCGCGCTGCGCTCACATCGACCCACCCCCCCCCGAAGAGTCGGCTCCTGAACGCTCCACAGCCCAACAGCAAATCGCATCTTTCTCAATGTGCGCATACATGATCCGGGGCATCCCTTCTGTGCTCTGATTGGTCGTTGCAGCTTGTCAGTATAGGTTACGGGCGGGCCCACCAGTCAGAGTTTCTGCTGATTGTGTCAAGGGAGGTGAAGGGAGAAGAGTCTGCTTTGCCAAACAACAGCGGAGAGGTGTGTCCCACAACTTTCTGTCCACGGGCTGGTCACTGCATGGTCCTCATGTCTATACGCACCCCGTTGGCCATTGTTTGTCCCAAGTACACACACAGCTGTTGGTTATTATTTCAGTTGTTTTCAGTGTTCATTTCTACTGCCTGCTCACCACTGAGATGAAGAGAACATGACATCTTTATTTTCCGTGTGTGGTTTTATTTGATTTGAACAGCTTTCACGGTTCGAGTTTGTCGACAGCTTTCTGTTTCCTGCTCGTAGGCGCTCGGCCGTTTGAGGGGCTACGCTGTAAAATAGTGCTGTTTGTTGTTGTTGTTGAAGTCTAAAAAAAAAAAAAAAAAAGTTTTAGCGGCTGAGAGAAATGGATCGGAGTTCTGAGGGAATATCGTGACGTCGACCAGAGGGGTTGTGTTCAGCTAATGCGTGCAGTGTAATTCTTCTAATCCAAAAGCCACATGTTTGACTATCGGGATCGGCCTTTTATGATGATGCATCGCCGGAGTTTCATTAATCTCCTTATACAGGTCAGATGGGAAACTAGAAACACTCCCTATGCAAACTCTGCAATGGAGGAGCCTTTTGGGAAGATGAGCTTGTGCTGCCGTCAGTCAGGCGTTTTTCATTTAATTTCTCTTCTGATTCAGGTGTATTGGACGCTCAAAGGCCCAGGGTTTAGTATCTGTTGCTCCACGGCAGCTAAAGTCCCATTATTTGCTCTTCTGTGTATTTTCTTTTTTTTTTTTTTTGCTGCGTTCATGCTGTAGTGTACGAGCGAGCGCCTGACAACAAGTCTCTGGCAGCGGCTCTGCTTAATGAGGTGGTGCGTGTCTGAACATGCACACCTGAGCACACAGTGTAGAAGTAACCTGCACCTGAGCAGCAGGATCGTTCAGGAAGAAGAGCTGTTCTTCCCAGTTCACGAGATTCACCTGAAAGTGATAGCGCCTTCGTCCGTCCTGGTTTCCTTTTTATTGTAGTTAAACCCTAGAAGTAGTTCAGGAGCTAGAAACAGTAGCATTTAGTTGTGTTGTTCACCTGGGTCCTGGTGGTCAATGTTAGGAAAGCTGCTCCTTATCGGAGTACAGCCGACTGATCTGCAGTTTCTCATTGATTTTCAGCCGGCATGTTTGCTTCCTGTGATTGAGTCCCTCAGTATCTGCTCATCTTTTTTTTTTTTTTTTCTTTCCCCATTCATGTGTTTGTGCCCTGTTTTCTTTTATCAGTTTATTCCTGTAACTCACTGATTATTTTTGTTATTGATCTGATGACCCAGTTTTCGGTTTGCCACTTTATAACTTCTATTTGATGTCAGCAGGAAGTAAAAACACTATTTGAATAGTTTTGTTTTTGTTTTTTAGAAATGCACTGATATAGAATTTAGGTTTTTTAAATATAGCATTTATTTGTGGAACTCGATTAACACTTATTTAAATTGGGCTCCAAGTTGGTCTGGTCTCACATTTTATGCTTTAAATGAATCAAGAGGGAAAATATGCACGTTAATCATCCCATCTTTAATTATTAATTATGATTGATTACCCTTTATGAACTCTTGGGCTGTGCCTAATTAGTCAAACTTGTCTGAAAGGACTGTTTAATTATTGAAAAGCCTTAAGTGTAAGTTGCAGGAGGCTGTAGACTCTCTCTGCTCCGTGTTTGGGTCGGCAGCTTCTTTATTTGAACTTGTTTTCCCACCACGGGTAACCCACTTCTTGCCTCCGCTCATCAGTCTAAGGGTAATCCTTCCCCTGTGCTCTGTTCTCGTGTCTCTTTAGCTTGTCAGCATAGGCTCCTCTTACAACTACGGAAACGAAGACCAAGCCGAGTTCCTGTGTGTAGTCTCCAAGGAGCTGCACAATCAATCATATGGGACCAACAGTGAGCCCAGTGAGAAGGCGAAGGTAAGTGTGTGTGTGTGTGTTTTGCATATTGAGTTTTGCATACAGGTCATAAATGTGGTTGTTAAACATGACCCAGTAGCTGCGTTTCCTTGGTCTCTTCCCCAACGTTTTCTACATCCATTCATTTCTGTCGTGTTTTTTTTTTTCCAACACGCCTGTCTTGTCTTCTGTGCCATTTGCATGCTGCATGTTGCTCAGACTGAGGACGAAGAGACGGATTACGAAATGAATGAGTCTGATTAGGGTTGAGCACTTTTAGCTCGTTGGTGAGCGCTCAACAGCTCTTAGTCCCTCAGTCACCGCTTCCTAGGTCGTCCCTCTGCCCGTACACGACTGAAGCCGCCTCATGCACTGAAGCCAGGCTCATCGGCTCTGATCGCTCCAAGCCAAAGCCCGATGGTTCCTGAGTCACTTGCGGCAGGTGAAGTTCTCAGGAACCAGGAGCTATGAGCTGTATTTATTTCAGCCTTTAAATCCGACCCTCAGAACCTCGGTTAATGGTGAGTAGCTGAATCATCAGCTGAAGCAGCTTGACTCATAACATCCCCTCATTCGGCGATGCTGAATGAGGGGATGTAGTCGCTGCCTGCTTCTTTCTGTTCAGCCTGTTGTTGTGCAGCGATCCGGCTTTGGAGCGCTGCACGAGAACTGGGTGAAGGAAGTTTACAATTCAGTATGACCCGTGCTCAGCTGTGCTGTGGTCGGCTTCAGTCGAGTGTTTGCTTCACCCAGGTTGATCCCACATGACAGTGTCCCATGCTTTTTAAGGGAACCACATACTGCATAGTTTTCTTGCACAACATCTTCTTTTCCTCTCTCTCGCGCCCATATTTTTTTTTTCTCTGCATCCTATTTAGAGTCTGTCTAAGCCAGCGCCTACAGCGGCTGCTTCTGACTGGGAGCGAGGGTGCGCTGCACAAACAGAGCTAACGAGTTTAATAAGGCTTTTCAAACGCTGCCGACTGTAGAGTTGGAGATGTTCACAGTGTGTTGTTGTGTTTTGGTCCTGCAGATTCTTCAGGAACGGGGTTCCCGCATGTGAAGAAGACTCAGTATTATGAGCTCCAGGTGTTATGATGCAAACATATCATCTTTGTAAGAACGTCGGGCACAATGTAGATTTAAAAAGGAGGGCACATTTATTGGTTGTTTCCCTCCGTTTTGTTTTTATTCTTTTTAATGTAAATAAGTATGTTTACTGACAATTTGTGCCTGTACATTTGAACTGGACCTTTTTTTTTTTCTTCTTTTTTGCGGCGGTTTTGTTTTTCTAATTGAACGTGAGGAATTGTATGCTACAAACAAATGTTTTATGCTATAAAATATGGCCGTCAACAAGGCCAATGATTCACTCAGGGTCCGCTGTTGCGTTGATTCTTGTATCCTTCAACTCAAGGGTCTGGTTAAGAGATCAGTGTGGTCTTTTATAAGTCAAAAGTATCAAACTCAATCATTTTTTAGAGATGGTAAAAAGGGAATTGCATATTTATAATTTAGTGAATTTCATCCCTAAAACAAATTAGTAATGTTTTCTCTAATATTTCAGACTGTTCTATTGCTGGTCATGAGCATCCCAGCTACGCAGCAGCTTTTTTTTCCGTTATTAATCGTGGTCAGATAACAAACTGTCACCAGAACTTAAGGATAAAGTATGACAGGCTTTAACTGATGACGAGTAAATGACCTAGACAGATCATAGTGATGCAACAGACGCTGATGCAGGATGCTTGTCATTTAAACATCATTTAGGTATTTAATGCGACCTTTAACGTCTCCATGTTTTGATTTTCTGCATACAGCTTCTTTCTACTAAAATATAAGTGTCACATTCAGTCCGTCATAGATTCTTTACCTACATTTAGTTTGCGATGTCCTTGTGGTTATGAATCTGAAATGAACTGCCAAAAAACTAAGTTTTTCAGTTGTAAATCATCAATCATCCGTGTCCTCTGGTGACATCTCAGCTTCGAGCCTTTCAGTTGTTTGTTTTGATTTCTTCCACCACTGAGTTCTGCTCGGTCACTAGTTGGTTTGTTTAACTTGTTTAAGATCTTTTTTTTTTTTGAGGGCAAATATTAGTTTAACAGCAGTGGTGAGGGACTCTCAGTTTGTAGGGGCTTTTGTTTTGATGTAAATAACAAAGTCAATATTAATATTTAACTCTTAAAGAAAACTGCACATTTTGTACACTGTATAGAACACAACTTGAAATAGAAGTTGTTTATACTGGATTTTTAAAAAGTTAGAGACTCTTGACAACGTTAACTTCTGTTTTGCATTGTTTGTACAGGATTCCTCCAAGATCACAGTTAGGGCGGAAACAGCTGATGCTGAACATGGTGTCTTTCACTGAGAACATGCTTGGAGCATGTTTTGACAAACAAAAAAAAACAAAGTTATTCTTGGCTGGCTATGAAGTTGACTGTTACGTTTTCAAATGAATATTTTAGTTATTTTCCTGCATTGCGATAGATTCTTCTGAGCATTTTTGATGTGTGTCCTTTGCAGGCACAGCATTACAAGCACTACAGTGGAAACCACACTGTGCACATTGCTTACAGCCTGTAATGTTGATGTAAATACCGCATTTTAAAAACACTTTCTTTTTATATAGACAAAGTTGTTTTCAGGTTTGATGTGTGGTTTTGATAAGTTGGATATTCACGAATCATTTAGTGTTGCCTTTTTTCCCCCCGAAGACCAAAATCCAATGTCTTATGTGTATTGTACACATTGATCTTAGCGTCAGGGATGAGTAACCTTTTTTTTTAACGCTGGCACACTTTGTACATACATACTTGTTAATGACACACAAAACCTCCATTTACTCACATATACACTTGACGAAACCGTTTTATAAAGTCAGAAGCAAGTATAGCATGTTTTTTAGTCTAGATAAACACATGAAAATATATATAAAACAAACACGAACACACAAGGGCTTTTAAAGTGCAAAATTTGAGATCTGAAAAGAGTTTCTGAAGAGTTTTAATCGAAGTAGACTGGATTTTCCTGCCAGAGCTAGGCTATGTTTACATTTGCTATAGTATTCTGAAGCCTTCCAATTAAGTACTGTCTTGCACTCCCTCACACACGGTACCATGTCTGACCTGTGTGACTGCACCAGTGGAAACTAGCGCTCCCCACTCAGCTAATACTCACATGGACATTAGATACTCTATCTATTTATATGCTTGAGTGTTGTAGACAATCTGCTTTGCACCCTCAGCACACATTTAGTATGATGAAACGTCACCTGTGTTGGTTCAGAGTTCAAGGTTCCTTTGGGTCATCTTTTAATTATTTTTTTTTCCTGCAATGAGATTGTGATTAGTTGGTTTAGTTCTGACCTTATTTGATATAGTCTATTTCTGAGGTGTTTTACCTTCTGTTGTTTAGCAGCTGGATTACCTTATCTCCCATTCACTTTGTGTCTGGTTAAGCATTTCACATTGACAATAATAATTTTATGTCTAAGATAAACGTATCAAACCTGTAGCCTAATACTTTTAAGTGCCCAGTTTGTTTTACATACAAGTCATAAGCCACAGACCACTGCAATGCATGATTGAATATGATCACACTTGTAATCAGAGGGATTGAATGTGCCATTTTTTCCTCAGTCTAACAAAAACATCAATAAGATTCTCATATCACTACATAGGTCACTCCTATTATGATCTTATGCAATGATAACAATGTACAAACTGAGTATGATGTTATGGAGGCAGTTCAATATGGTCTTGCATAAGGTAAATTCAATAAAATGTTGTCATTCATGTGTGTGTGTGTGCGCATTTATTGAAGAAGATTAGAAAATAAATATCTGTAATCTTCAGTACAGATATGTTGATGTGTCCCTATCCTTCCCTTTTCGTTGGTGAATTTCAAACATCTTACTTTACAAATTTAAACTTGTACTAATTACTACTACTCCAATACGTCCCCATCGGTCCTTAAGCTCTTCCGTTCCTGTCGTTTCACAGCTCGGCGGTGCCGATCTACTCAGCCGCCGTTCACGCCGTGATAAAATCAATCTAATAGTTGATCTGTTGCGACCTCTTGTGTCGTTTCTCTGAACTTGTTATTCCGGCATAGCTGCCTGTAAATATGCCTGTATTAAATGTAGGCGAGAAGCCTTACTTTGTTCGTTTAATAACACGGGGTTGTAAAAGTGCTTTGATAAAATTTGTTTATATACATATTTGTTATGAAACCTTTAGCATAACCTAAGCAATTGCACGTATACGGTGGTTTAATTTGTCAAACGTAGCGGACTGGGTTAACTGTTGGTCGTCTAGGCAAAGATGTCGTAGCATACAAGATAGAAATCCGTATTTGCGCGCATTGATAAGTTGTCTTACGCCGTTCTGGTATAGAACATATTACTAAAATTATGTCATAAACGCTTTACAGCAATTACCCTCATTTGTAATTGTATTGTGTGTTACAGTTTATTGCTTACTTTTCTAAACATGTATATTAGAAATCCAAACGGCGGACGAAGAAATCGACGGCTTCTATGGAGTTAGCTTCTAATATCGTAAATATTTCTATATAACGGACCAAGTTGCTCAAAAGATGACTGAAAATAAGATCGATATAACCAGATAAAACCCTCGTTCGATTTACTGACACGTGCATAACTTTATACTTTAAAAGAAATAAGTTCAATGTGATGTTGTTATTTAGGCAAAAGCGGAAGTAAACGACATATGACTGTTTCGCTTTGCCGTGTCTGTGTCTGGTGGCTTGAGTCGGAGCGGGTGGTTTTTCAGGAGGGAAACTTTACAAGATTTAAGGGGATTTGAGCACGATTAATTAGTTTCGTGTAATTACCACAGAAAGTACAGCCATACCGAAAGGTAGGAGTACACCTTGGTTACAGAACGTGATAATTTAGTCGTGTATTATGACATTTTGCCCGCTTCAGTTTGCGCCATTTTCGCTAGTTTGGTAATGCACAAATGTGCGCCTTTAGCTCTGGCGTTCTTTGTCCCGATTCTTTAATGGGTTGTGATGTTGGTTATTCCTTCACAATAAGTCCTATCATTGTTTCTAGGCTAGAGTAGATATTACTAAGCGTCACCGGAAAGGCAGAGACCACTTTTTTCACGAGCAGAATTGTGTCAAAATCAACTGGAATTGCGCATTTTTGTGCTGCATCAGGCCGTGTCAGCCGCTAACAGCGCCAGTGACTGCACGACTCTGGCGCACATGAGTTAGCTTACGGAGCTAACCGGCTAGCTTGCTGAACAAATAGGTTTGATGCTGAGTTGGTAGGCGTTCGCGGGGACAGCAAGTTTTACGCTAACGCGCTCATAAACAGACGAGTTGTCGGCGCCGCTTCCCGACGCCCGCCCGGGTTTACACCAGGTGCGAATCGGGGGGGAATCTGTTTTGGTAGACAGGGACTGGCTAACTTGGCTAGCTCATTAGCTTCACGACGTGTCGAGGACCGCTACTTGTAAGCTCGTTGCACAGACGAACGCTGGGCACCCATCGCGTCCCACGTTTGTCGCGTATTAACAGAACAGCTCCTCAGCTGTGAAGTTTGATGCATGCAAACATTGATAGTCATCGCTAGCGGTGTTTCGCTGCACTGCTCTCGTTGTCAGTCCATCTAGATCCGCGTTGCCATAGAGATGATCAGACGTGGTGGATTAATTGAGATCCATTACCCAGCATGCTAGAGACACTGATGCTACACCCCTTCGCGTGTTCTTGCTGTCACCTTTTTAGAATTCACGTGGGATCAGTAAACGTCCAGATCAGTCGAACCTAGCTAATTATGTGCGTTCCTTTTAGGAAAAAGCTGAAAACGCCCACCTTGTTGTGGTGTAATTACTGGTAGAGGATGTTTTACTCTAGACGCCACAAGCATCAGCTGCTTAACAGTCACTCTATCATTTTGAGTTGTTTAGTTAATTTAAAGCTGACTGATAAAAGCAGCAGTGTTTACATGACGCACATGTGGAGCCATTAGCCATTTAGAGTCACTAAGTGGCTTTATAAGTCACTAATCCAACTGTGGTTTTGTATTATTGACACCCTTCCCCGCAGGAGTTGACACATCATGTCAGGCATTGCATTGAGCCGGCTTGCCCAGGAGCGCAAGGCATGGCGGAAGGACCATCCTTTTGTAAGTAGCGTGTTTTGAAGGAGCATCCTTCACCGTGTCCACGCCTTCCAGTGCCATTGTTTCAACTGATGAACACTCTGTCCCTCAATGTTTCAGGGATTTGTTGCTGTACCGACAAAAAATCCAGATGGAACCATGAATCTCATGAATTGGGAATGTGCGATTCCTGGCAAGAAGGGGGTAATGTATTTGTCTGGTTGCACGTGAAGCGTCTTTGTCTTGTATAGCAGCAATAACAGGTGTCAAACGAAGTGTGTGTGGATTCAACGGCGCTTCATTACACCATACTTTTATTTTTGTGTGTTTTATATCATAAAAATGGGTTTGAAGCACATGAACAGTTTGATTCAGGGACCTTTTGACTGAGCTTTTCCCATCACTGTCTTTTTAGACTCCGTGGGAAGGCGGCCTCTTCAAGTTGCGCATGTTGTTCAAGGACGATTATCCTTCTTCACCTCCAAAATGTGAGTTACCAGGTTTTATCTGTCTTCAGATTAAAGTATTGCTATCACTGCTCACATTTTTAACAATTATCAGATGTATAAAATAATAGAACTCTACAGCAATGCATGACTGTGCATCACACACAGGATAGGGGTTGTTGCAGCCAATTTAGAACTTAGATTTACTTCACGTCTAGCGTCCAGCAACAGGTTCCTTGAGTTGTATTTCTTAGTGTCTGAAAGGGATGATAATATAATGCTAGGACAGTATTTGAACAACAGAAGCTGCTGCTTTTAGTCCAACTCACCATGTTAATGCTGTAGGTGGGAGGGGGGCTATAATATTGAACTGTTGTTAACTTTGTCTGGCATTAGTAATGGATTTAAGACATGAGTGCTTTTTTATGGGTTTCAGGTAAATTTGAGCCTCCTCTCTTCCATCCAAATGTGTATCCATCAGGCACAGTATGCCTATCTATACTAGAGGAAGATAAGGACTGGAGACCAGCCATCACAATAAAACAGGTGTGCCAAGTGTTATAGTTCAGTGTTAGGATGTGTTCAGATTATGAAATGTGCAAGTGAAAACAGACATCTTAATTAATTTTTCCACTGATTATTTAATGCAATAATTAATGCATAATATTTGCAAATATGTCTTTTTGGTTTCTTTATTGTACAGATCTTATTAGGTATCCAGGAACTCCTAAATGAGCCAAATATCCAGGATCCAGCCCAAGCAGAGGCTTACACAATCTACTGGTGAGTGACAAGACTTTATATATTCATATGTAATGCACCAGAACAGTGCAAAAGTCAGGTTCTACTTTGAATACAAGCCTGCCTTATTTTGAATTGTGACTGGAAATTATTTTAGTTTGTTTGTTTGTTTGTTTGTTTGTTTGTTTGTTTGTTTGTTTGTTTAAAGAAGGTAAATCAAACTCCGTCATTACACAAGCAAATCATCCGGTATTTTTTGACTTGTAATGTTTTCATCAGTCCTATTCGGAATGTGAACACTAGATCAGTATGGATTAATGATCGCAGTCTGGCAATGAAAGAAGTGTATTGTGACAAGGTTCTGTTAGGACTGGGTGTGTATTTACAAAAGGGCTTGATGTGTATTATTTCAAATACTGTTTGAGATTAAATAGGGAATTCTATTTGTTAATTTTTGATGCATTTTAAGCCTAAGAGCCAGCTAGTTGTTTAGCTTGGTTTCATAAAGACCCGTGGTCACAGCTTTTTTTTTCCTGTTTCAGCCAAAACAGAGTAGAATATGAAAAAAGAGTTCGAGCACAAGCCAAAAAGTTCTCCCCCTCGTAAGGCAGAAGACTCGCTCCACTGCGGCAGAAGGGTTTACCAAGAATCACCTCCCCCGCTCAGTCTCTCAATGAATGTGCTCCTCTCACATCGGGACTCGCTTAAAGACTTGTATTTAAACTCCACACATTCTGTGCCACCCCGCTCTCCTATGACCTATCATTTTTTTGTTCTTAAATGCCGGTTGGCACATAATGCCGGGAGGGGACGGGTGCTGTGGCGCCCTGGTAATTTCTTTAAAAACGTTAATTGTCTTATGTGGTGCAAGGGACACAGCTCGGTACCATTTTCATCATCTCCATGCAAGCTGGCTGTCATCACTGTTGAAGAAAGACAATGTCTTTGTTTGTTTTGTTTTTGTTTTTTTTGCTCTATCACAGGGTCTGTTCTTTTATTCCCCCCCCTTAAATGTAAAATTAGCTTATTTCATTGTCAGTATTTCAACTGCTGTATAATGAATGGCACTTTTATACTGTTGTATCTCACTAGTGTCTCTAGATGGCTCTGTCTAATTCTCTTTCCCAGGTTTTCTATTCAGCATGCTGTAATATATGATAGAATCTGCTGCCTTGGCTGTCTTTTTGTTATTCAGAGTGTTTGCTATGGAATAAATAAAAATGGCTACAATGACCGAGGCAGGTAGGCTTACTTCTGTATCAGACTCTAAGGTTATATGGTGCTTTGTTCATGTATGTGTTGGCGTAAATAAAAGTTTCTACAAAACATTTAGGTCGTCTTTATTTAGGGTAAAATACTGTAGAGATACACAAAATATCAAACATTGGTTTGTGTGATGCTATTACATTGATTTCTTATGCAATTCAGTTAAATGTTTTGGAAAAACTTTACATATGTTCACATAAATTCTATGAAAGCATAGCATCTACAGCAGATTGTCGATCGTTGCTTTAATGCATCGTGTCTTCCAACTATTATTCAACTTCAGGCTTTATTCTGCTCCTGCTGTTTACAGCCACATTCACGCTTCCCTCCAGGCGTTCACCGGGATAATCCCTTGGGTGCACGGCCCCCCCTAGGTGCTCTTTAGGGCCTAGCGTCAGCTGCTGGAAGGCGCTCAGGGTGCAGTAATCGTTGCAGTACCACGCCGGCTCCTTCTCCAGAGACGTGTTGCTGCAGAGCCAGCATCCGGAGTCTCCCTCAGCGGGGTTTCCCGACTGAGCGGAGACGCCCGCGTCCTCCGGTGAGCTCTCTGGCTCGGACAGCGGTGCCGTGCTGCTCACGGTGTAGGGGAGGGACGCCTCACACATGTGGCCGGTTATGTTGCTGTATCCGCTGCCCGGCATCAGCTGGTGGGAGCCCTGTGCCTGCCGCTCGTCCTCCTGGGCATCGGGACTCTTGATCAGGGTATCTATTCGAAGTGTTTCCTCTGCTGGTAACATGTCGGCTGTGTTTCCTTGCGTCACCACCCAGCTCTAGAATCAAATTGATGCTTGGAGATATTCACATGTGAGAAATTGTTTAAAATTAGAAACGTACCCTGAAATCCCCCTGGAAGTTGTTGTACAGAGTGTGGAAATAAGGAGCTGGATTTGGAATAAAGACGCTTTCCTTCCACCTGTGAGTGTGAGCAATGACACATTATCCCTTCTATTTGTGAGGATTTGTGATAATGTGCGTGCGGCAGGCTCTTACTTCCCAAGAGGAGCGTGGCACATGAGCAAGACGAGCAGCGCCAGCACACACAGCATCCACAGTGGGATGAATAGCCACTTAGCGAGGCTGACGACCGGCGCGTCCGTCGAAGGACCTGTGGACACGCATAGACTTAACATGAGCTGCTCTCTCTCCAGGATGCGTTCGTGAGCGCGGCGTTGGGAGGAACCAACCGTCCTCTGTCCTCCAGCGGACCTCATCCGACCACTCGCTCCACTGCCCCTCGTAAAACACCTGGTTGGGACTGGAGCGAACTTTGGCAGCGTACCCGCCGTCCAGCGCCAACACCCGGTCGTCCACAGAGTATTCTGTCTGGGCTGTGGTAATGTTATGTGACGCGTCCTGCGAGAGAGGTGTGGAATGAGTCAAACAGACGAGTGAGGTCAAAGGACATCACCACGGGGGGCCGTGAACTCACGCGCGCCGCTCCCCTGTAGAGGTGCAGCTCGTACGTGAAGCTGTTGACCAGGTTGGTGAACCTGCTGTACTGCTCGTACGTGCTCCTCCACGCGAAGCGGTGCCGGCTCGCGTTGCGCGTGACCTCCAAGCAGCAGGGCGCTTTGGGTTTAACTGAGGGGAGGACACACGTCGTTCACACACACACACACACACACGCGCGCGCGCGGGCGAGAACACGCCGCGCCGCTTACTGTTGAACGCAGGCTGGAACCTCTCCTCCAGGACCTCACAGGCCTCGGCGGCACCGCGTCGCCCGTGGCAGAGCGACACCTCAAAGCTGTACATGTCCATGAGCAGCTTGGGCTCGTGCTCGGCCGACCGTCCGGTGGAGCAGGACGAACGCCCGGATGCGTTCGCCAGGGGACACAGGAGGACCGTTCTGAGGAAGCGGAGAGAGGAGAGGACTCGCATCGACCGTGTTCAGGAGCAGAAATCACCGATAACGCGTGGAGCGGCGCCTCACCCGTCCACTGATTTTTCCAGCAGACGGAGCCAGTAGGAGGTGTTTTCTGACGGCGACAGGTTCAGCGAGCAGTTGATGAGCAGGTAGTCGGTCACACACTGGAGACCGTGGTCACCTAACATGTACAGCACGCTTTACAACTGGCTCGAAGTGCCCCATTTATAGATAGTGACTTATTTATTCATATCTTGGATGTCACATTTCTGATAAAGCACTGTACAAATATGACTCAACTTCTCTCATTCAGAGGTTGCTTTAGTAGAGATCCATTAAAACAATAACTGCCTTAAAGTTAAGCACATCGTGTACATGTTAAATGAATAAACTGCACGTATTCTGTCGTAACTACTTCACACTACTTCATGAACTGAACAAACTTACATATTTTGCTGGATCGTCATAAACCATCGTTATAATAGGACTTCAGACTTCAGCTTGTGGTACGGTGTGTGTATTATATAAAGAGGCACAACCTGTGGCAGAGTCTCCACGCAGACACACAACGCTGATGGACACGAGCAGACACAGCGGCGCCGGCCTCCGACCCATCGCAGCCAGGACGCGACCTCAGTCCAGAGCCGTCACATCGGGCCTGAAGTTATGAGGGCTGAGGGAGGGAGGTCTCAGCCTCTTTGACTGATAGCTATCGCTCACATGTCACCGGTGAGGGAGGATGTGCCGTTTTTACGGGCTGTTGTAAATGGAAAGTGTGTGAAGGGGGTGAAGCTGCAGTTGCCGCGGCAACCACGTGGTTTGAAACTGTGCACAGAGTTTGTCTTTTTTGAAGTTTTGGTCTTTGCAGAAATGACACGTTCTCCAGACTTCACATAAGATATGATTCGTGGAAAGCGACTCATAATTTGAGTTGTCATCCGATTATTGTGACCTTTTATTTGTCAATGCATTCTCTGAGTGACGTCTCTCCGGTCTTTTTTAGGGTCCTTTGAGGCTTTGCACGCGTGTTGTGCAACATGTAGAAATGCGGCAGAGATCATGTGAACGCTGGTTGTGCGCTGTAGTGATTCTGTAAAAGATACGAGCTTCCCCCTGAGGTCTCTGATTGTGGCGATTTACAAATTGAAGCGCGCTATCCTCCACCGATCGACCACGGCCCATGGGCGTGGACGTGAGTCACGTTGGACACGGGACGTGAACAGCGTGGCAGCCCTTCGGGCCGAGGCCCGGCGGTGCGTGTGCGTGTTCAGGGGCGTCTGTCGAGCTCCGTTTCATTAAAACAGCCCAATTTGAGGCAGGAAACACGTGAACTCGGCGGGTCCCCGCACAGTCACGTCCACGCGATAACGGGTTTCGGTTGAGTTTGGGTTTTCGCTATCAAAAATATCCGTGCGCGTTATTGGCCACAGCGCATAACACAGGCCTATTTATATGTGCTGAGACCCAAATGACTCCCCCAGCGTGAGGCGGTTCGACGGCTCAGACGAGAACGCGTCGAGATGAGCGCGTGAGATGGGAGCGTTTTCGCGTTCTCATGTTGCGCAAGGGCAGTTATCTCCATGCAGATAGCTGTATCTGCAGCGCACGCGCGATAATGGAGCATGAGAACACGCAATCTGATGAGCGGAGGAGCCCTGCGAGTTTGACGTGGATTAGAAACAGACGCGCAAACAGGACGGCTTTTACCATTTTAATATTTCAACAGGCATTTTCTCACAGTTGTCCCCAAAACTCATCTGGCAAATATAAAAACAAAGACTTCTGTTTACTGAATGACCTCCATCTAGTTCCAGTGCCAAAACGGTTCCAGTATGAAATTACACCGGACCCACTTTAACCCTGGTCTCTCCTGGAACATAAGATGACGCGGGTGGTTTAAATTGAGCTGGACGCTTCTATCTGTCGCAGGGCTGCGGCGGGGGGTCGAGGCACGCCGGCGGCTCACTCACACGCCAGCTTGCCGTCGAAGGACGACAGCGCGATGGCGAAGGCTTGCAGGGCGCACACGGGGTAGCTGTAATCCATGGAGAACACGTCCTCGGCCACGCGGCCGAACTGCATCACGATGTAATCGTCTGTGGGGGGAGACAGGACAGGGACGGGCCCGTGATGATGCGCTGGTCCAGGGATGAGTGACAGCGAGTGGGCGGGTCTTACCGTTGTCAGGGTGGACGATCTGGAAGTTTTTGACCGAGGCCTGAGTGACGCGGCCGTGGAAGTTGAGCACATAGGACTGAGACTGCTCGTTCCAGCTCGGGGATTTGTTGACCAGGGTCACCAGTTTGTCCGTGTTGCCGCTGGCGTGTCGGCCCAGGAGAGTCTCCAGATCCTACGGCAAAGACAGAGGCCACTTCAGCTCACGAATGACTCTAGGTTCAGCCGTCATCCGGGGCCCGCGTTCCGACAGCGTACGTTCTTTGGCCGAAGGGACACCCGCTCGTTGCTCTCCAGCATCCCGGGAATGACCACCGTCATCTTCCTCGGACCCTTGAAGCCCAGCACGTTGGTCTCCTGGGAGAAAACCATCGGCGGGGGTTACGTGACCACGCGCCGACTGGCTGCGCGACGCGGGAAGCGCCTGAACTCACGTAGCAAATGGCCGCCAGCTCCTGCCGAACGGAGTCCGACTCTTTGATGAAGGGCTTCTTCTCCGGGTTTTCTCCTCCATCGTAAACCGTGAACTTTGTGCCCAGAACATTGGACCTGACGCAAGGAGTGAAACGACCTAAAATCAAGGCTGAAGTAGAATAAATATTTAGTGAGTCACCACAGAGGTTAGGTTGACCTTAGTTTTCCTATGTAGCAGTTTGTTTCCCTGGACAGGTTTGTGGGGTCAGTGGAAATGAGATAGTTGGACGTTTTGCACTTCTTCCTCTTTCGCCCGGCCATCAGGAACACCTGGGAGTGAACAGATGTGTTAAAACGAGCCGCCGCGTGACTAAACATGCACCGGAAGGCGTGGCGAGTGAAGGAGAGCAACCCTCTTTCCGTCCTCCCTCTCCATGTGGAGGTAGTAGGTGGGGTAGATGCCCTTCTCCATGCCCCTGCGGTCCCTGGTGACCCTGCACTGGATGGTCACATCTCTGGGTGCCGGACGCAGAGCGAACTTCTCCAGGTCCTCCACGGAAATGGGAGACGTTGGCTGAAATAGAAGAGCCTCGTCGTTTTTGTTGGGTTTTTTTTGCCGTCCGTGGCAGAATGTGACCCGTTTCGGGTCAGCGCAACGTCTCACCCTTTCGTCGGCCTCGCTGGCGGTGGAGGAGCTCCGCCGGTAGTTGGAGTTGAGCGACGCTAGGCTGGACGCCGTCTTTTCCGATCTGCTGCTCTTCTTCTCCTTCCTCTCCGCGACGCGACCTTCCTCGTCCTTGCTCTCGTCGCTTATTTGGCACCTGGCTGTGAAGAACATGCACAGTGCGCTTTACAATGACGTCACACGGATAATTAATCAGGTTTCAGACGAACACAGGAAATTACATGTGTCCAGTTGTTTCTTCTTCTTGGGCTGGAGGTCCGGTTTCTGGGGCTCGTCCTCCTCTTTGTCATCGCTTTCGTCTGATGTGTTCTTCTTCAGAGGTTCTGTCTCCACTGACTCTGGCTCCTGGGCCCCAGCCTCCTCCTGTAGGTGTTTCTCTGCAAAAACAGAAGTAAGTCAACATCTAATCTGTGGTTCCCTCCATCAGCTTTTGTAATAATGATACATCTGCTGCCTTAAATTCACAAACGCTTACTTTTCCGCTCCTGTTTGGTCGTCTTGTTCGTCCTCTGCGCGTCTTCAGATTCCTTCACTTTGCCCTTCTTCTTGGTCTTTTTCTCTTTTCTCTCCATATCTTTGTCTTCGTTCTCTCCGGCCTCTGAAAAAGCAGCAAGTCGCCGATGAACAAGTGATCAGGTGAACACACACGTGGAGCCCAGAGGTTCACGTCTTACGCTTGACATTTCCCCTTTTCACGTCTTTCTTCTTCGTCTTCTTCCCCTCGACGTGAGCGTCGCCGCCTCCGTCGCACGTGACCTCTGCTTCGTTGTCGACCCCCAGGTCCATGGTTTTGGGAGTAACGGGCCTCTCTGGAGCCAGGTCCTCTGACATCACGCCTGCTGTCACGTCGCTCTCATCCAGGGTAATCTCATCCACTGGGTTGTCATGGGCATGTTCAACTTGATCTCCAGAAGAAAAAAAAACACTTGCTTCAATCATAACTGCATGAACTGATCATACTTGGGTACATATGATGTCGTACTTACCGGTCAGGGAAGCGTTGCTCATGGACTGGCTGATTAACAGAGGTGTTTCATCGGAGCAGGCAGCTTTGTGCTTACGGGTTTTTTGGCGAGTGTCTCGGTTAGCGACCACCATCTGAACGTCAGATCTCTTCTTCTGCTGCTTTTTCATCAACAGGGTTCGCTGTGAAGGACAGAATATTACACACGATTTAACATCCTGACATACATTGTGAAAGAAAGACGAAGGGGAGGTCAATGCTGTTGTTATTCAGACTAGCTGATCATTTTTAGTGATCTTAATTATGATGCATTTGTGATTATCTGCTGATTTTTGCAGCTTAGCAAATTTATACAGCACTTTAAAAGACAGAAGCCAGCAGCTCACATCCTGTGGAGAATAAAGCAGACTTAAACGCTGAGCACTAGTCCTAAACAGCAGGTGGTTCTGCCACAGGGAGCCGTGACCTCCTGAGGCTCATCAAAGCTCTATTCCTTTTAAAATGTCCTAAATAAAACACGGAACAAGTTACATTAAGCGTTTGCTCGTCTGTCAGCTAAAATCTACCCTATCAATTCAAAGGTTCATTCTCTAGCTGTGTGTAAATGTCATCAGTCAGCACTGTTTACCTGGTTCTCCAGCTTCTGTTGTCGTATATCTGGCTCCTCCATGTCGGAAGAAGAAAATCCTCGCTAATTAGCGCGATCGCGATAGAAAATTAAAAATAATAGAAACAAGAGGTCAAAGGCAAGAAACAGCATGAGAAAAGGCTCATTTTCCAGAACAAGAGGAGCGACCGAGCAGGGAAGCGGGTGTGTGTTTGTGTGTGCGTGTGTGTGGCTGTGGGACCCAGCTCTATCTGACAGTCTGTCCACCTGCGTGCAGCAGAAGGCAAAGTGGATTACAAGGGGATAATGTTCTTAAACTACACAGCACAGCTCAGTAGACGAGCAGCACCACGGTCAAGGCGGGTTATTTCATTGGCTGTCTTATTGAGACGCTAAGGCCTGAGCTGCTGTGAGGCCAGACAAACAGGAAGGGTTTGCCCTGCTTCTGTCACCTGCATCACTTTTCGGATAGGCCCAGTATCATCTGGTAATAATGAAGAACTCTTCTCTTTTATCATTATCTGTATGAGGGACGTCACTCCAGAGCTTCATGAACATCAGTGAAAATACACTGACTTACAATAATATATTTTTTTAAGGTTGCTAGTTTAAGTCTAAGCATATTGCGCTACCCTTCATTTTTAGAGGTTATCCTGTTATTGCTATATATATATATATATATATATATATATATATATATATATATATATATATATATATATATATATATATATATATATACAGTCAGGACCATAAATATTTGGACAGAGACACAATTCTTCTAATTTTGTTTCTGTACATTACCACAGTGAATTTTAAATGAAACAACTCAGATGCCATTGAAGTGCAGACTCTCAGCTTTAATTCCATGGGTTGACCAAAAAGATTGCATAAAAATGTGAAAAACTAAAGCATTTATTAAACACAATCCCTTCATTTCATGGGCTCGTAAGTAATTGGACAATTGACTTCCATGCTATTGCATGGGCAGGTGTGGACAATTTCCTTGTTATGTCATTATGAGTGAAGCAGATAAAAGGCCTGGAGTTGATTAGAGGACTCGTGTTTGCATTTTGAAGATTTTGCTGTGAACAGACAACATGCGGTCAAAGGAGCTCTCCATGCAGGTGAAACGAGCCATCATTAAGCTGAGAAAACAGAAAAAAACCATGCGAGAAATTGCTACAGTATTAGGAGTGGCAAAATCAACAGTGTGGTACATCTTGAGAAAGAAAGAAAGCACTGGTGAACTTAGCAACGCAAAAAGACCTGGACGTCCACGGAAGACAACAGTGGTGGATGATCGCAGAATCATTTCCATGGTGAAGAGGAACCCATTCACAACAGCCAACCAAGTGAACAACACTCTCCAGGAGGTAGGCGTATCAATATCCAAGTCAACCATAAAGAGAAGACTGCATGAAAGTAGATACAGAGGGTACACTGCAAGGTGCAAGCCACTCATAAGCCTCAAGAATAGAAAGGCCAGATTGGACTTTGCTAGAAAGCATCTAAAAAAGCCAGCACAGTTCTGGAAAAACATTCTTTGGACAGATGAAACCAAAATCAACCTCTACCAGAATGATGGCAAGAGAAAAGTATGGAGAAGGCGTGGAGAAGCTCATGATCCAAAGCACACTACATCATCAGTAAAACACTGTGGAGGCAGTGTGATGGCCTGGGCGTGCATGGCTGCTAGTGGCACTGGGACACTAGTGTTTATTGATGACGTGACACAGGACAGAAGCAGCCGAATGAATTCTGAGGTGTTCAGAGACATACTGTCTGCGCAGATCCAGGTGAATGCAGTCAAACTGATTGGGCGGCGTTTCATAATACAGATGGACAACGACCCAAAACATACAGCCAAAGCAACTCAGGAGTTTATTAAAGCAAAGAAGTGGAATATGCTTGAATGGCCAAGTCAGTCACCTGATCTTAACCCAATTGAGCATGCATTTCACTTGTTGAAGACTAAACTGCAGACAGAAAGGCCCACAAACAAACAGCAACTGAAAGCCGCTGCAGTAAAGGCCTGGCAGAGCATTCAGAAGGAGAAAACCCAGCATCTCGTGATGTCCATGAGTTCAAGACTTCAGGCTGTCATTGCCAACAAAGGGTTTTCAACCAAATATTAGTAATGACCATTTTATTTTCAGTTATTTCATTTGTCCAATTACTTACGAGCCCATGAAATGAAGGGATTGTGTTTAATAAATGCTTTAGTTTTTCACAGTTTTATGCAATCTTTTTGTTCAACCCATGGAATTAAAGCTGAAAGTCTGCACTTCAATGGCATCTGAGTTGTTTCATTTAAAAATCACTGTGGTAATGTACAGAAACAAAATTAGAAGAATTGTGTCTCTGTCCAAATATTTATGGTCCTGACTGTATATATATATATATATATATGCATGTATGCATATCATTTTTATTCTATCATATGAACAAAGTACAGTTTTTTGTTTGTCCCTGTGGTAAAAAGAAATGTTCTTTGCTTATTAATAAAGAAGTGACTGGTTCAAACCCACATTACTGTAAATGTGTGATTGCACCTTTGTGTTTTGAGTGCATTATATAAACATTTTACAGAAGTGGTTTCTATGTCCTGCCTCTGATGTAAAGGAAGTGTTCCCTGCCCCTGTATTATGAAAGGTCATTGGTTCAAACCCGACAACAAGCAAATTACTGCAGGAAGGACCCTCACCCACCCCACCTTTCCCAAGAAAGGAGAAACAAGCATCACATTGTCTGCGCTGAAGACAAGTTCAGTTAGTTTCACTAGTTTTAAAAGGCTGTGGAAGGAGGCAGTGCTGCCTCGAAAGAGCTGGAGTCTCTATGGAAAAACAACTTTAAACTAGGACTAGCTGTGTCCTAGTTGTCAATTGCCTCCAAATACAACTTCAAATACATTCTCCACTGACCAGGGCAGTGGCTAAGAGAGTTAAGAAGCTGCTGACAGAAAGCCAGGTTGTTGGTTCAAGTCCTGAGTACATTTAGATAATTTTAAGTCCTTGTTGACAGTAAATACAACCTCAAAGATGTCAAACCCTGACTAGAGTTGTGGCTCAGAGCTAAGAGGCCCCTCTAGGGATGTGAGGTTGTTGGTTATACATATTTTTAAGGCATTTTTGTCAAGCAAAAAGTAAATACAACCTCAAACATGTGGCAAATTGGCCTCAGCAGTGGTACAGAGAGATAAGAGGCTGCTATTGGGCTGTCAGGTTGTGGGTTCAAATCTTGCATGATTATGTTAACTTTTGGATGCTGCTCTCAAAGTGTAGCTTTAAAAGCGCGCTGAACGCTGCTCCAAGTGTGAAGGGTTCCTCAGTGGTGCACTGGGTAAGACGATGAGCGTAAGTCGCAAGGTGTGCAGACCTCATGATCAAATCCTGGGCACTGCCGGTTCCTGGACCACACAAAAGTCCTGAAGGGACTCCAGGGGGGGCCGTGTCCTCCCTGCGTTTCCAGAGAGGTGGAAAAAAGGCCTTATGAAACTGAGAAGGAAGAGCTGCTTAACCTTTTAATGGAATGAAAATTTAAAACAGTTCTAGAAATGAATAGACCTAATTGTTAATAAAGCTTGATGAATACTTGTTTATTCTAATAAACATATGCAGAACAAAGTCAGCAACCACACCTGACTATTGAGATTCTAGTTTGCAGTGTCACCATTACTCCGGTCATGTTCAAGTCAACATCCACATCGTATGTTTGTTCAAGGAAGAACTGTTAAACCTTTAGTTTTAAAAAAAGGAACAACTAGAGAGAAATGAACCACAGCATCAAATGGAAGATAAAGGTTACCTTGTAACCATTGCTGCAGAATCTGAAAGGTTTTTTTTAAATTTTATTATAACACACAAACAATAAAAATATCTCATTTAGAAAAACAATATTTCAGGTCGACAAAGCAAGGATTCCTTTGGATAACTCATTTATAGCTTCTCTCTACTTCTTTTGTTGGCAGTTGGTTATGTGAAGCACAATGCATTATAACATGACTGGAGAAAAGGTATAAACATGAGTCATCACATTTTACTAATAACATATTATATATACATATACGTCTCTACCAGCTTCTATTTGTCTCTGTCCTTTCTCTAAACTGAGGAAAGGTGTTCCCCTTACTGGTGTCTTTCATCCTGAAAAACAAAAAACACCAAGGGTTTGCTGTGGGCTTGAAGTCCTGCCTATCATGCTAAGCCTAAAATAGTTCCCAAACACTCCCATGTCAAACAGCCCCATACTGATGCAGCTCTGCAGCATAGTACATACTAATCAACCTGATAATTTTGGTTATTTCACAGCTTGACGTCATTTAAAACGTCCACTCGCTCACTGCTACTGTTATTTTCCCGGCTAAAGTGACACATCCGGTTTTGGTCACGCTACTTACGATCATAACGTAGCTAGAGCCAATAGAAGCGAAGGAAATCAGGGGTCACGTGCTGAAGGATGAACCAATAAGAGAGAAGCAATTGTCTTTCGTCGTTACAATGTTTTGTCACTATCTCCTAAATCAATAAAGATTTAAAAAAATAAAAGTGTGTGAAATCTGATCCGTCGCCCCTTTCCGTTTAACAGAGCCAGTTATACTCGCTGAACTGTGGGGCAGACGGAAAACTCTGGGTCTTACGTAATAAAAGTCTGGCACGTTTGTGTGTGTGTGTGTGTGGGGGGGGGGGGGGGCATTGTTGCTAAGATACTGCAAGTTACTCAAACAGGAAATGATCCAGCGTCACTGCAGTCTGTTTTTGATTTGTATATTTCTCATCCAGATATTTTCACATAGCAACAAAGATTATATAACACTGAGCAGAGGCACTTCTTTTTTTCAGGTTTGTTCCTCAGCAGTTTGATCATATTGTGAAATACTTGTTCAAAGATGGATATGAGAATAAAGGTAGGCTTTGCAATTACTTAGTGTGGATACATTAAGCATTGCTTTGTACTGCATTTCATTGAAAGCAGGAACTGTTTTGCTGTCTAGGCACCTGAGATGCACAAAGCCAGAGTGATGCTGTGGTGAGAGCTGTCTCTCCAGTTCACACTTTCTTTATTGCTGACTTTTAACACCTTTGTATATCTAACAGATCTCTGTCTCCATCTGTTTCCTGGGTGTCTGTAGGGCAGATGTCAGCTACTGTGACATGGAAGTGATTGACAACATACAGTCCATCCCTGAACTTAAAAGGTTTCTCCGAGTGCATAATTACACAGTTCCACATGATCTCCCTCTCACTGCAGGGACTTCACTTTTCTGCCCTTCTGTGACAGTACTCTCTGCAGCGTCTTGGACGTTGACCACCCTGAACCCAGAAGGGGAGTTCTGCTGGAGGTCTATGTCCAGATGGTGCTTTTTAGTAGAGTGCACAAGTTTAAAAAGGAGCAGACCTCAGCTCTACTGTCCATCATTAAGTCTATTCATGAGATCAACATAGGTACGTGAATCAGAGTGTCACTGCCATGTTGTTGAATGAGATAAAAATTACTGTGTAGCCTTTATATAATATACGATAATTGAGATACTAAGACAAAAGGCAGTATTTGTATAGTTTCTACTGGTTTTAATATCGTTTTGTAGAATTCAAACAACTTTTTTTTGCAGAGACACCACTGAACAATGCAGAACAGTGTTTGGCCCACTGCAAAGAGGTTCTGCTCTGTCACTCAGTCAGGGTGTGTCACCGCATCATTCAACTCTCTTATTCTTCTCACTTAAACACGTTTGATATTGTGTTTTAATGTCTTTGTACATTGCACTACAGCGGCCTCCCTTTAGCATCAACCTTTTTAGTTTTGAGGAGGCAAACTGTATTTTTAAGCACATCTACGACAGCTACATGCAGCACTTGAAACTTTACAAATACATTTTCACTCCTCAGGTATGTTGGACATTAGTTACTATAAACTATTTATGTCCAGCAGGCTGTTGAAAATGACCCTTTTTTGTTTTTTTTCTACTATTTTCAACAGGTAAAACTTGACCTGTACTTGACTTATTCAGAGATCATGGGGAAGGAGGAATCTTTTGTTTCAGGTAAAGATTACACAATAGTACGCACTGCTTAAAAATGTTAATGTTAATTTTAAACAGGTTGATTTGGGAGCAAAGTATTTAACACTCTTATGACTAACAAACTAGGTGGATTAGTACAAATTAACAAGTACCATTACTGGACTTACAAGTAAATGATTGAATGAAAAGACAAAAGTAAATGACAAGTCCTTACAAAACAAATCCAGAGTCCAGGTGATTTGTGCAGAAAGTGAGAAAAAGGAAGTGGTGAAGATTAGGCAGAGGTGAGTACCTGAAAGAGACATCAAAACAAACAGCGCCTCCGCAGGAAGAAGGGCTGAACTTTCACAAGACCCCTGTAAAGATAATCCTCAAATTCAAGAATGTTTATCACTTTAACAAGGGTTTGAAACAATTAGTGGTAAATAGCTTCAAGTGCCTCAAGCAATCTTCATAATGTCATTCTTGTGCTTGCATGTTGAAACTGCTATGGAAGAAGGCACACAAGAGGTGCCAAAGAACGAGGAATCCGCTGAAACACAGGAAACATTCATCACGGAGCAAGAGGAAACTGCATTTGGTGGGCTCACAAATCATAGGAGGACTCTGTGAAACTGTGCACAACCGTTTATAGTCAAAATCAGCTCAGGCTGTTTTGTAAATGCTTTATTTACTTATTTTCAGATTCCACATCACAACTGAAGACACAGACAGAAAAAGAAGCTGAAGAGCCGATGGTGCTTGTGTCTGAACAACTAGATCTAGAATCTTCACAGACCAAAAAAATAGCGGGCTAAAATGTTAACTGACCTGTTGACTCAAAATAAAAAAAGATAATTCACACTTAAACACAATTTTTAATAAGCTGTAATAACAGTTCATCCTATACAGTACTTTGTTCATCTGCATTAGTAGAATTACTGTACATTTCTCAGAGAGGCACTTTTAGGAAAAGTGCTACTTAACAGACCGACTAGAGAACTACTGTAGATGCTATTTAAGAAGGAAATACAGTCACAAATGGTCTCCACAGTTAGTATCAGCTGGTTTCCTATTACGGAATGTCTGCATACATTGTGAGTAAATGACTTTTAAACAAAAACACTGTATTTGTCTTACTCTTCAGTGTCAAATTTATACAGTCTTCTGGTTTACATCCAGAACAGCAAAATATCTATAATCTTTTTTAATTTAAGTTTAAATATTATAATTATTTATTTAGTAACTAAACCAGTGCTTAAAAATGCATCCTCTCACTCATAAAATTCAAAATATACACTGCTATGTGACAAAATGTATCAAATTATTGTGCAATGTGTGTTAAAATGGTACTGAAAACATGGACAAGGTTTTACACAACTTGGATCAGAAAACAGATAAGTATTAAGCGCTGCATGTTTAGTAGCTTGCGGAAACATGGTGCGTACAAGGCATTCATACACTCGGTCCCTGAAGTCTTAAAATAAAATAACACACAGTTGCTCAACAGGATAGATACAGACGTAACCCATAGATAACTCATGCAAATGGTTACGTTGAGGTGTTTAAAAATGAGGTCGAGCCATTATGTTTCAAATTCCTCCAAGCCCAGCAGCATGAATTTAGCCGTGTTCTGGAAGAGGGCGGCTCGGTTCTGCTGCTCCCCCTTCTTAACCCAGTGGCTGTAGATACGGAAGGCGCAGCCATCGATGAGTTTGCGGACGCCACGGATTGAGTACGGGTCTCTGGCCAGCACCTCCCGAGTCAACGGGCGAACTCTGCGATAACGGCTGTAGATTCTGATACAGGCCAGCACACTGACGATCAACACCTGAGGAGGAAAGAAAGTAAAGCTTACTTTCCAGCTTACCTGTTGTTAATCATGTATAATATATATGTACATATTTCCTACTCTTAGTGTACCCACCCTAAATGTCTTTCTGGGACTGAAAAGCCGCACATCCTCCTTCTGGTACTGTCTGAAGAAGGGATGTGCTAAGGCTTGTTCAGCAGTGAGACGGACAAATGGGTCCACCACCAACAACCTAGATATCTGAGCGGGATAAGTACAATATAAAGATGAGAAGTGCAAATACAGTATGAACTAGTGTGATGGTCTAATTGTTAACCTTTAAAATAATGAAATAGATTAAACTGGTTCCTTGTGTGGAAACTTTACTTCAAAATGAGGTTAAAGCATAATATTGTAAACACATGGATCATGTATTTTTAGTTTAAAGGGTTCAATATGAAATAAAATCAGCTCACCAAATCTTTCACAGTATCAGACCTGTCGTCCCACTCCGGAGAGCTGAACTGGTAGCGACCCTCCATGATCATCCTCAGCATCAGCATTTGTTTGCGATGCCAGAACGGTGGCGAGCCAGCCAGTAAGGTGAAAAGGATCACTCCACATGCCCAGCTTACCATCAGAAACATTAAAACAAGAAACGCAAAAGGAGTGAGTGAGGATAAAAAAGATACAGTGAGGACAGAAGCAAACATCATGCTTTGTAAATATATACTGAGGTAATAGAACACCTACAGATCGACCTCCTGGCCATAGCCTGGGTGAAGTTCATCCATGGAACATTTCAGAATTTCAGGAGCCAAATAACCAGGTGTCCCACAAAGTTCTAATTAGGACCAAAAGCAAAAAAATATTGTTAAGCCGAAAATTTTTTCTACAATTTGCTTTTTAGTATGGATCCTCTGGCTGAAATCTTCATACAACAGTACCTCTAAGTTTCTCTCCAGGCTTCAGCTGCACTGAAAAACCAAAGTCAGACAGTTTAATGTGTCCCTCGTCATCCAGGAGAATATTCTCAGGTTTTAGATCCCGATGGACAATGTTGAGGGAGTGGAGGTACTGCACGGCTTCCAGCAGGGCTCGCATTATACTCCTGTGGAGAAAGGAAAATTTGAGGACAACTTGGAGTCTGACTGAGTCGGAAAAAACATTGTTCTATCTTCAGTGTTTTCACATAAAAAAAGCTACTGAGCTTAATAACATCCATTTTATATGGCAATCATTTACCAGAAGCCTTAAAGGCAATAAAGGCCACTTATTAAATTCATTGTGAAGATGAAAACATACGTACACACAGATACACGTCAACATTTGAATATATATTATGAATTGAATTTTCATTATAGATCACCTAGTTTCCTTTTCACTCAGAGTAACTTTCTCTGTGAGGTAGTCAAACAGCTCTCCTCTCCTCATACTGAAAAGAAAAATGGGAGAAATAATGAATCATATAGTAATGAATTAATTTACTTCAATTGGGGAACTGGAAAATATTAAGTTATACTCACAGGTCAAACACCAAAAATATGAAGGTGGTGGACTCATATGAGTCAATGAGAGTGACTAAACACAGACACACAAAATAATTAACACCATACTGGACATTCAAGTGTAAAAATGGTCGTATGGCCCAAAAGAAGAAAATTCCAACATACTAATTGATGGGTGTCCTTTCACTAAGTTGAGGATGTGGATCTCCTTCAGCGTGGAGGCTTTCACTTCCTCCAGCTGTTGGACAGTCATCTTCTCTGCGGTGATCTCAATGATCTTTACGGCCAACTCCTGACCGGTGTGTCTGTGCATACACCTGCGCACCACACTGCTCACACCCCTGACATTCAAATTGAACAGTATACATTATTATTTTCACCGTCTGAATGGAAAACAGTATGTTCTGTTTTTTGTTCAACTCACCTGCCAATAACCTCTTTGGGGTCATATTTCTGATAAAACTCCTTTGCACCAACCCAATCTGGTAATTCATCTCCAACAACAATATCTTTGGTCATGTTGACGGCATATGATTCTGTATTAAAAAAAAGTCTGTTGGTTATCTCTCAATGTACATGACAACATTTAACAGGAACCAGTAAGCTAGCTCCTGATAAGGGCGTGTTGGACTGTGTTTAGTTTTGCCTAATTAAGCTTTGATTATGTTGTATTTTTGTATTTTGGTATACAGTTATGTTTTTTCTCTGTTGTCATTCTTCAATATGCCCTTGATCCATGTAGCTAGCTATCACTTTGGCCTTGGTGCAGAGGCAGGTTCACTGACCGTACTGGATGCTATCGCTACTCACCTTCCTAATCAAACGGCAAAAAAGGAGTGACAGCCCGCGAAGGACACTATAGAGGTCCGATGTTAAGCCGAGGACTCGGTTGTGAGGTCATAGTTGTGTGCGAAGTGGTCGGGACGATGCAATGAGTTATTTATCAAAAATGTCACAACACTTTGCTAGCACCTAGTTCCCCTGATGTTTACATTCTGGTCACAGGGCCGCTTGTGGTGACTACACAGAGTGGCGGTACCGCCACCTACCGGTCGGAGTGTGTAATGTTTGATATGACTATATACTCGTAATTTATTATTTATAAATATATATATTAAAAGGTGACAAAAATACAGAATGTCTTAAGTTAGATACATGACATTATAATAACATATAATGCTAGTTAATAGTTATTTTAAAAATATATCTTGGTCGGAAGTACACAGTCGTTATTTCCTGTAGCTTCTCTGGATGCTTTGAGTTGCATATTCAATCGATCCTTTTCAAGGTTTGTGATGTTAATATTTATTTCAAAGCTGTATGCAGATCTACGCAGATAGGGCGTCCTCGCTGGTGCCTTACTTCTATAGTGAAGTGTGAACCAAAAATCCCGACCACTAGTCATAAAAATATACCGGAAGAGAGCGGCGTTTAGCTAATCAGGAGTCGGAAAATTGCGTTAGCGTTAGCATAGCTAGCGTTAGCAAGCATGCTAGTGTTCCTAATCTTAGTAGAATTTGGTAAATACGCTTAGATATTGTTGGTACCTTTTTAGGCCACTGCTTTCGCAATATCGGTCATAACAATCTAGTAGTATTTTATCTAAGATCTTCAGAAGAATAGTCTCAGGCTGTTAAAATGAAAGGTCCTGCGCTTGTAATGTAATGCTAATAACTGTCATCAAATGAATGAGCCCTCCGTCTGCACACTTCAGTTACCCTGAATTACTCCCATGCATTCGTGATTTCTTGCAGGAGAAGGAAAGATGTCAGGTGCTGGGGGAGGAAAGCGTCCCTCTGGGGGGGACAGCCCCCCAGGACCACCTGAGAAAAAAAGCAAAAAGGAGGAGAAGACCACCACCACCCTCATTGAGCCAATACGTATAGCTGGTGTGTCTTCTACGGTCAGTGGCTCGGCGATCATGTCTACACGCAACCACTTCTAGTTGATCCACGGCTTCATTCACCAAAATAACAACATTGATTTCCTTTTGCTTCATGGTGTGTGTATTTGTTTGTGCAGGAGGAAATGGACATGAAGGTGCTCCAGTTCAAGAACAAGAAGCTGTGTGAGCGCTTGGAGCAGAGGCAGGCGATGGAGGATGAGTTACGAGAGAAAATTGAAAAGCTGGAGAAGAGACAAGCAACTGATGACACCACCCTACTAATTGTTAATCGCTACTGGTCACAGGTACTTCATGCAATGATTGGTGATTTGTCAACAAATACAAAAAATCGAAAACAAGAGGATTGACCTATCTTTTAACTCTGTGTATTTTTCAGTTGGAAGAGAATGTGTCTGTTCTTCGCAAACGTATTGAACCAGAAAGCCCTGTGGCATGTACCTCGGCTCCACCCTCAGCTCCTCTCCAAGACCCCATGCCAATGGAGGAAGACGGTGTCCGTCTGGCTTCACCAACATCTGCTGTGCCTCAACCTCCACTCCCAGAAGCTCAAAGTGAAGGAGAGCAGACTGACCAGCAGCAGATGGAGGTGCAACAGGAAGAGTGTCAGGACGAACAGCAGCAGCAGCAGCAGCAGCAACAGCAGCCTCCTCCTCCTCCTGCTGGGTCAGACGAGTTGATGACACCAATCGAGCCGACAAAGGACACAACAACAGGTAAAATAGCTTCTTGTTATATATTCAGTACTAGCTGAACTAATTTATTTTACTGAGGTCATGACTAGATTGAGTTTTTCTAGACAACCCCCTTTTCCTAATTTACGCAGATTCATCTCCGCCCCCTCCTCCTCTAAGTGAAAATGCAAAGGGATTCCTTGCTACACTGGAGCACAGTAGTGAAGAAGAGCTCACCCTGCACCTCCAGGACCGTATGCAGTTTAGCAAAGAAGCCATCGCTTGCTTGGTCTGTGTTTTTGACAGACTGCACAGCTGCATTGATGACATGTGCAAGCAGATCCAGGCTGCTGGTAAATATGTTTGTTTGTTTTATAAATTCTGAGCCATACATGCAAATACAATTCTGTTAATTTTCTGGGTTTTACAATTAACTAATAATTTAACTTATAAGTATAATAACAATGTCTATTGGCAGCTTATGAGAATGATAGCCAGTCGGAAATTGTGAATATGAACCACAATCTGCTGGATGAGAACAGTCGACTGCGAGACTTGGCCACGCTCCTGCAGGGCAGACACCACAAAATGTCCATGGAGGTATGATACCTGCAGTGCTGGTTGTGGGTGTTGACTGACTGTGTTTTAATATAACATAGAAAACGTAACAAAGTTGCTGTTTTAACATCTCACCCTCCTGCAGTACAATGAGTTGGTAGACAAAGTTACCAGCTCGGAGACCAAGGTATCTGAGATGGAGACGACGGTAGAGGACCTGCAGTGGGACATTGAGAAACTGCGTAACAGGGAACAAAAGCTCAACAAGCACCTAGCAGAAGCCATGGAACAGGTGTGATACCGCATGCCATCAATGTCTGAGCCTCTGTCTGTGATGTGTGGGATGTTGATACTGTCGTATGTAGCTGCAGTATACGTTCTACTTGTTTTTATAACCTGTTATATGTTCTGCAGCTGAAGTCTGGATACAGCAGCACCGGCAGCTCAGGTGGACTACCAGGAGGGCAGATTACACTGAACATTCAGAAGGTGATCATTTCTTGGACAAATACCTTTGCAATCTCTCTTGCATGAACTTTGTTTCTTCGAATGTCACCATATGTGCCATGCATCTTTGGTGAAGCAAACTTACTTTGTTTTTAGTTTGAGAGCCTCAATGCAGAGTTGGAGCACAACCAGGAGTTGGCAAATAGCCGCATGGCAGAGTTAGAGAAACTGCAGGTGGAGCTTCAGGAGGCTGTGAGGGAGAGTGAAAAGCTTAAGGTAAAGATGGTGCTTGGATTAACTTTAGACAAATCATTTTGTAAATGTAAGAATTATATAGTATGGCTAAAGGTAGTGGATTTAGATTTTCCTAACCTTTTCTGACCTCTGTATTCTTTTCAGATGGACTTGCGTGATATTCCAGAAGAGGTTGTGAAAGAGACTCTAGAGTACAAATGCCTGCAGTCTCAGTTTTCCCTGCTGTACAATGAGTCTCTTGGGGTCAAAACCCAGCTGGATGAAGCACGGGCCCTGTTGCTCACTGCGAAGAACGCCCACCTCCGACAGATTGAGCACATGGAGGTATGAGCATATTGTGTAATTGTGTAACGTTGCTCTGACTTAGAAAAACAAGGTTTATAAAACAGCTTACTAAGAGGTTAATTGCACCCACATTTGGTGTAGTCTCAGATTATAGCTTTACCTTCTTTTCAACTGTTCAGAGCGATGAGCTGTCGCTTCAGAAGAAGCTCCGGACTGAGGTCATCCAGCTGGAGGATACCCTCGCTCAGGTGCGCAAAGAGTATGAGATGCTCCGCATCGAGTTTGAGCAGAACCTGGCAGCCAACGAGCAAGCAGGTACGTTTCTGAAGAAGGAAAATCACATAGTACACAGTGATGCTCAGATATTTGAAAAATGCAGTAGTTTTAATTGAGGAAATTATGAGAAAAGTAATGCATAAATTGTGTTATGATGATGTCATTGTCTGGTTTATCTTTCACTGCCTTAGCTGTTAAGTGGGTCAAACCACACACTGGGAGCAATGTGTGTATGTTGTGTGACTTTTGTCTTTTTTGTATGATGTCTCAGGACCAATCAACAGAGAGATGCGACACTTAATCAGCAGTCTTCAGAACCACAACCTGCAGTTGAAAGGTGATGTGCAGCGCTACAAGCGGAAGTTGCGGGAAACACAGATGGAGATCAATAAGGTAGTTGACGTGGGTTCAGCGACATTTGAACTATTGGTTACAGTTAAAACCACATTCAGATTGGAAAGCACTATGTGTTTCCTCTAAACGGAGGAGTCTCTTATCAGTATCAAGACAATAACAGTAATTCTTCATCAACAGTTGCGTTGTCAGAGTGGCGACACGGGAGTTCTGATTTTAGAGGAGACGAGTGACAGCAATGACGTCAAGAAGGAAGACGATGAAGACCAGGAAGAGGAGGAGGAGAGGAGGAAGGAGCTTGAGAGACAGCGGGCCCGGGAGCGAGAGAGGGAAAGGGAGGCGGAACGAGAGCGGGAGAGGGAGCGCGAGCGGGAGAGGCAGCGCAGCGACGAGCTGAAGAGGAAAGACTCAGACACATTGAAGATGCTCAGAGTAGAACTCAAGTGCGTCCCTTTTGTTTCATTCTCCTCCTGCTTGTAATTCAATCTGCAGTGGAGCAATGTTGGAAAGGAAGAGTGTGATCATTGATGTGATCACACTGATGCTGAGGTTTGTGTAACATTTTTGCCTTCCCTCACAGAAAAGCCCAGGAGTCCCAGAAAGAGATGAAGCTCCTGCTGGACATGTATAAGTCAGCTCCTAAGGAGCAAAGAGACAAAGTGCAGCTGATGGCAGCAGAGCGCAAATCTAAAGCTGAGGTTTGTATTTATGTTGCACATTTCCTTTTGTTCTGCATCACAGAGGTTGTTCTTAGCTACTGTCACGGTTTTAAAAATGTAGGTTACATAAGATTCCTGTCTCCTCTTTGAACCCAGGTGGATGAGTTGCGGACGAGAGTGCGGGAGCTGGAGGAGAGGGAGAGGAAGGAAAGCAAGAAGCTGGCCGATGAAGACGCTCTGAGGAAGATCAGGGTTGCAGAAGAAACCATTGAGCATCTGCAGAAGAAGCTTGCCGCCACTAAGCAGGTGCTGTGGTTTTAAATATGGATAAGAACAGCGGTGAGGTTAAAGTTGTCAAGCTGAGGTCACGTAAAGGTCCTTGAGCTGAGAGTTGGATGATGCAGCACTGAGCTACTCAGGCATGACTCTTCTCCTTTAGTTCTAACGCAAGACCATCATAAACACAAGCTGTTAAAGGCAGCCTATACATACATGCATGCACAGTTTTATTGCATAACACCAACACTTTAACATGCGTCACATTCAAACCTCTTAAAAAGAGTGGTCTAACCAACAGACACATACATCATTGGCCCTGTTTGGGGAATTTAAACCGGTCTAGTCATAATCCAGCTGGTTGTATAAGAATGAAAGTAGTGTAATGAGTGTCATATTTGACTAAGAGAGAGAGCGTTACCCAATCCTGGACCACTAAAGAGGAACTGGAACCAAACACTGGCTTGTTATTTAAATATGAGCGGCTGGCTGACTTTACACTCATGTTGACATTTATGGGGATAAAAGACATTGGTGGGCGTTTTGGGTGTGGGCGAGTCTGTAGAGAACCACGCGGAGTGGGATTGAGTGTGTAAACCACCCTCACTCACGTTGCTGGGCTTCACGTTGTCAGTGTTGAGAGTCTCTATTTAATTGCATGAGTAGATAAGAGACAGAACAAATTCACTTTGAATGCAAAACATAAAGCCATTATCTGTGGATGTCAATATTTGTTGTGAAATAATTTTAAACAAAATATATTTGTCATTATAATTTTAACCTAACCATTATAACTCATGGAGACGTTTTCTGACAGTTATTACTTTGCCCTCAAAATTTTAAGCATCTCCACTTTGATCTGTGATGTCATTAAAAATAACATTTCACATTCATTAGCAGGAAAAAATGCATTTACAGGAATAGAGGAAATTACGCCCAACGTAAAGCTCCACTGGCTGTTAAGTGATGTTTAGTGCGAGTTTGTGATGATAAGGAAGACAGCAGATGTTGTCATTTGATAGTCTAAAGCCCCTCATGCTTGGGAGGTCTTGCAGAACGCGACTAACAGAAGGTAAAGTACAGGCTGGACTCAGGATGATGTGTTCGGCTCCTCGCGTTCGCCTCTCGTCTGCTGCGCAGCCCAAGTTTACCAACTGCGCTGAGCTGGACTCGGCTGCCAGACTTTAACTCGCTGGAATAACACATTGCCAAAACAGGCCCATAAACAGGCTACTTGTGAGTTTGTGTGACTCTTGTTTATGGGCCCTAGCTGGCTTGTAAGTGGGCAGCATGAAGCAACATGAGCGGTAGCACAAAAAGCACCAGGTGTGCTCGGCCCTAAAGGTACAGAATCATAAACATCCACTGACTCACGTATGTAATATAGTGACGTCCTCCTTGAATGCTTTACGTTTGTGATACTACATATTTTATACATGTGTTTCGTTTTAAAACGCAGTGGAACACTGATCAACGTTTCTCTATGTACAGTGATGATTTGCTTATTTACTGTTCATTTAATGACTTAGGAAGAGAAGACGGTGGTAATTATGCTCTTGACTTTAAAACAATGAAACAAATGATTCTAATAGTTCACAGGCATTCAGATTTTAAACACATGCATCACTTAGATAATTTCAGTTGTCACTACCGTGTTTTTGTGGATTTGGTGCTGATGTCTCTGATTGTGATGAAATCCAGTCATTCTTGTCAGTTTTTTTTTTTTTTTTAAGAAGCAGCCACAACCGCATTGACCCCTGATACCTGTGCTTGTCTTTAGGAGGAGGAGGCCCTGCTGAGTGAGATGGACGTGACCGGCCAGGCCTTCGAGGACATGCAGGAGCAGAACAGCCGCCTGCTGCAGCAGTTGAGGGAGAAGGACGACGCCAATTTCAAGCTGATGAGCGAGCGGATCAAATCCAACCAGATCTACAAGCTGCTGAAAGAGGAGAAGGAGGAGCTGGCCGACCAGGTTCTCACATTCAAAACCCAGGCGAGTGGAACCTCTCGCACGGCGCCGGCGGCGTCCGCCGTGTCGGAGAGCTGTAACGTTACCGTCGCTGTGCTCCCACCAGGTCGACGCTCAGCTGCTGGTCGTGCAGAAGCTGGAGGAGAAGGAGGGCGTCCTCCAGGGCACGCTGGCCACGCTGGAGAAAGAGCTGGCCGTCCGCACGCAAGCGCTAGAACTGAACAAGAGGAAGGTGAGAACACGTCACATTAGCTCCCGGTCAAAGATGGAAAACCATCTGCACATTGGAATTTCAAAAATGAACCTATAGCAACTGTATCTCTGGAGCAGAAGTGCAAAAAAACAGGGCTGGGAATGTTTAGTCCACGCTTACTGTACCACCAACACATTGCAGCTCAGGAATTTCATCACTGTGTGTTTTTTTCTGTTTGTTTTATTGAGTGTGTCCGGTTCCTTTCCTGCTGCAGGCGGTGGAGGCTGCCCAGCTGGCAGAGGACCTGAAGGTGCAGCTGGAGCATACGCAAGCCAAGCTTAAGGAGATCCAGGTGTCAGTGGCTGAGAACCGCACGGCCCGCGAGAGGGAGAGCAGCAACCTAAAACGAGCCCAGGTACGTTGTTGAGAGCTATCGCCGACATCTTTTCCAGGGGGGAGGGGGCGGGAAGACAGCCCCGGGGGGTCTGTGCTGACCAGCTCTTCTCTCGGTGCCAATTAGGAGGATCTGTCGCGGCTCAGGCGGAAGCTGGAGAAACAGAAGAAGGTGGAGGTCTACTCCGACGCCGACGAGATCCTGCAGGAGGAGATCAACCAATACAAGGTGAGAGGGCGGCTCCAAAAAAGCCAAGGCAGAAAATATAAGTGCATGTTGTAATTGTGAGCCTGAGCCATAAGGTGAAGTCAGGCCTCTAAGTGTTATAGCCACTCTGTGCTGTGGGAGATGAAGAATCTTACTTGTTACACCCTCAAGCGTGAGCCGTGTGACCATACAATGAGTGGAGGCCCGTGAACAATGATTCATTTATACTTCTGCGTGTCCAGGCGAAGCTGCGCTGCCCCTGCTGCAACATGCGCGACAAGGAGACGGTGCTCACCAAGTGTTTCCACGTGTTCTGCTACGAATGCCTGAAGATGCGTTACGACACCCGGCAGAGGAAGTGCCCCAAGTGCAACTGTGCCTTCGGCGCCAACGACTTCCACCGCATCTACATCACCTAACCCCCGACGCGGAGCAGCGGCGAAAGGAGGCTGGGCGGAACCAAAGGACGTGGGGCGGATCGGATCGGATCAGAACAGATCAGAGAGCGCGCTGAGGAACGGAAGACGTGCTCTGAGGCAGGCGCTTTGGGGGGAAATGAAATGAGTGTGGCCCTGTGCTCATCTTTCTATGGGAAGACTTGTTTTACCGCATCATTGCCAGTTGGTGATTACTTTTGTGACCAAACATAGTGACACATCTAACCAAGACTGTTGTTCTGTAGTTAATAAACTCAGTTGTTTGCGCACACGGCGATGTTCTGACACGTTGCTCTGCACCATTTCCCTGTTTTAGCCCCAGTTTCCATGTTACGCATCTCGTCTTTTAACAAACTTTTACATACTTCGTTAGTGTTTTTAATGTATTGAAGGACTTGGAACTGCAGTGCTACGTGGTTGGAATTTGTGTTGTCCTGCTGGTTGTGCGAATGCAGTCAAGGCAGTGGAGTTTAAATTGAAATTTCTACATTAAAAGAAACCATCCGATTGCATGTGTGAAGCTAAATGTGTTTCTAATACATGAGGTCCGACGGGCCCCGTGGTCGGGCTTTTTGTTAGGCTATAGCATTAACGACGTCTGAGAAACATCAGCCAGAGTTTGGCTCTCAGTCAGCGCATACAGGAGTGTTTGGATCACCTTGGGCAAGGTCCTCTGTGTGTGTTCATCTCGTTGCCATGGTTCCCACTGGAGAGTTTGACACAACATCTGCAGCTTATAGTGCCTCATTACTGATGAAATCACTCCAGTGGAAAGTCAGCTCATATGGGTGTCCTTAGTGGGCTGTGCTGCTCCAGGTCCTCTTAGACTGCTTTCCTAAAGGTTAGCCGTGACGGCCGAGTACAAAAACATCTGTGTAACAACATGATTCAGACCTAATTGAGCCAGTGAGCCCCCCCCCCCCCCCCCCCTTTCCTCTGTTCTGATGATATGAGCTATTTACTGGGAGGCTGGTGAGCGTCTGTTTGACGTTAGTGCTTGTGGGAAAGGCAGTTCACACCATGTAACACACACACGCACAAGTTCCAGGCTGTGGCTGCGTCAAATAGTGAATATTAAAAAAAAAAAAAACTTTATCAGGCACTTGGGAGCAGTTAAGTAACAGTCGCCCCACAGGAATCGAGTTCAACGCTGGCAAAAAGGAGACTAGTGCCTGTCATGGATAAATGAGCACCCTGGTCATTGTGTGTGTGTGTGTGTGTGTGTGTGTGTGTGTGTGACAGAGCCCAGTTGCTCCTCGTTAATGTCTGATGCAGGGGCCAACCTGATAGCGCTCCAGGCATGCGTCCACTGGCGTTGCTGCCGCATATTTGCGCTGCAGCAGCAGCAGACTACACCCAGCCCGAGACGTCAGCACCACCACCCTGCGTGCGGGACAGCCAGGAGCCTGGAAACAAGCGTTCCACGCAAGCGAGCGCAAACCGAACCGTCGCGGCGTCCGAGCGGAGAGACGCACGCCTTGCTCAAAGGCCGCGGCAGCGGGGAGCATGTCATCTGGCTCGAGCTCGGTTGCTGTTTCTCCCTTTCTCTGTGTATGAGACCCGGGCTCATGCCAGAGAGTTGTGTTTTTTGGCAGCGAGGAGGGGATGACGTCGACAGGCGTGGTAATAACAATGAGAACACTATTAAGTCCAGACTACACAGACCCTCTTGGTAAAAAAAATAAAATATGCGGATAAAAAATATAAGACAAAACTCAGGGTGTGGTCGTGACATGTGAAGTGTATGTAGAGGGGCGTTCATACCTGGAGATTGATTCTACTTTGATGTCGGGGTGAAGGCGCACTGGAGTTTCCTGTGAGTCTGGGGGGCGCGCGCACAGAGAACCCGAGCAGTACAGTACATAGGAAATGACTCATAGGAGCTGAACTGCGAGCGTGGGTGTGTGCGCTATTAAAACAAGGCGCAGACTCCTCGGGGTGACTCACTCTGATGCTCGCTTTTCCACGCCGAAAACCCAGCGCCGACTGTTAATCAGATGAACTTTCGGGAATCGCGCAGCCGACAGCGAGCAGCTCGTGACCCGCGGACGCCATGGCTTCGAACGCTCTGTGCGCGATATGTGGACTTATTATAGCGGCCGTGGCCAATTTCCACGTCGTGGGCGCACAAAAAAGTAAGTAAAATCACTTTTTCACGCACTAACATCAACGCAGAAATTGAACACGAACTAGAAAGTGAAAAGCGTATAACTTGTACTTTACAACGTGTTATGTTCATGGGTTCGATGCTTTCTAAGACCATCGGCGTGTTTTCTGTGAACACGGACTCGCGGAGCGTGGGGGTCTCGTCTCCCTATAATGGAGTCAGATAGTGGCTCTGCTTACACGGTCGCTTCCCCTCAGCCGCTGCATTTCTCACCGGTTCCGCATTCCGATCGCCTTATTTCACCCCCGGTCCATCCGCGCCTCGGGGCGAGAACGACGGGCCGCGTGCGACGCGTGAACCGCCCGTGTCCATTTTGCACAAAGATCCTTTTGGAAACTTTACTAAAGACCCCAGAAGTTGACGCCGTTTCCACAGACGCGTGAGGTTTGGACTCGACCCAGCGGCTCTGCACTGGAAACACGGAATGTTGAATAATTCCTAGGGTTGGGATGATTTTTTTTCCCCCCAGGAAATGAAGCTGCCAGATGCAAAGCAAACACGCAGCGTGTTTGATCCACAATCTATCCGTGAGAAGCCATCTTTACATCTGGACTTCAGCTGTTGGTCCACCCACCCGTGTACTTAATGACAAAATGCAGCGCCCCCACACCCAAACATGCCTTTTCAGGCTTAGGTGCTGAGATTTGTCACGTTCTGTTTCTCACGAGCATCTTATGATTGGAATGAAATGCTCCACACGACGGAGGGGACAAAATAGTAAAAGAAAAAAGCCGGTGAAACACGCGAACGGGCTCTTTGTGCTGTCACGCTCGAGCTCGCTGCTCGGGAACAAGGTCGCGCTTATCGGCCTCATCAGCGGTTTCGTGCGTTCCTCCGGTTTCGGCAACACATGCGCCGCTTCACCTCGAGCGCGGTTTGGGTTTAGACGGAGGTCGAGCGGCAGCCAAGGTTCAGTTCCATTCCGTGACCCTTTGAACCCTGGAGGGGGAAAAAAGAGAGTCCAGTTAAAGTCTGTGGAGGATGAGGTCATCGGGAGAAATGCTTGAAAGAAGTGACACATTTCTACAGTGACCACAACTATAATGAAACGAGCGAGCCGGTTCTCCGTGGACCCGAGCACGTGGCTGTGACACGGCTGAGCTCGAGGTCACGACGCCTCAAACACGGCTGATTATGCAGGTGCCTTTTGGCCGCGGCGGGTCAGAAACACCCTCCGCCGCCTGGTTGTCGAGTGAAGCGTGTCCTGTGGAATGTTCCCAGGTGGAAACTCACACAGAGCGGCCCACTGTATATCTGTGATTTAGCACTTGGATTCCGTCCACTTGGAAAATAAAGCACCGCTCCGGGTTTGTGGTTTGCGAGCGAATGTGAATATGTGAAATATTTCCCAGGCACCGTCCGCGGCCTCTAACGCGATGGAGAACGAGCGTCCGCCCACGTGCGTTCACGCGCGTTAAGACCCTCCAGCACCTCTGCGACCCGTAACACAAAAAGCAATTAGCAGGATGGATGCGCGGGGATTAATTTGATCTCGCGGAATGAAGTCGAACCCACGCGGCAGTAATCTGCCCATTCTTCCCTCTAACCCCATAAATCCCCCCCCCCCCGGCCTCGGATTTCTTTTGTGACTCACTGGAGAGTCTGGGAACGGCTGGGAATAAACTGCATAAAAGCACAACGAGCTCCGCCGCCGCCAACAGCGGCGGCACCGGCGTCAGTGGGAAGCGTCGCCGGTCGCTTTCACGCGTTTCGTTCGCGTGTAACTCCCTCGCGTCTGGCGCCCGTTGCCAGTTTCGCCTCGCCCCGGCTCGTGCGCGCGAGGCGCCTCGGCGTGACGTCACTGCGGCGTTCATTAGCCGCCGTTCGTGTCGGTGAAGTGACCACAGGTTGCGGCCGACGCCTTGAAGCGCGCCTGTGTTACATCAAACGTGCCCCCTCAGAGTTTTGCTTTTAGTAATGATGGCGATGATTCAGTAGAGCAGCGGGCAAACAAACAGGACTGGCACAGAGATCTATTATCTATTATAGATATAGATATATATATTATAGATATAGATAAACATTATACATATTTCTTTCAAATTATTTTGTGGTTGTTTTGCTGTTTCGTGTACTTCTTTGATGCACATGCGTCTTAACCAAACCAGGATGTTAAACCTGCAGAGGAAACCACACACTATAAAAACACTACAACCGTCTCCATTCACATTTCTGCTTGGCATTAACTGTTTCACGTGTCCGTGCTTCCTCTTAATAATCCAGATGCCAGGCAGCCGTTAAAAAGGACACGAGGCGTTGACTCTGCGACGGCGGCGGCTGTCGGTTTTCCGTGGTAGAAACGTTCAGGTTTTCTGGAAGTCTCGCACGTAAACAGAAACAACGCGGCTCAGCGGAAGGAAGCCGTGAAAACATCCTGCTCCTCTCGCGCTGCCTCCTCGGGCTCTCACGCCCGGAGTTACTGAGTAATTCTCTCTCAGGCAATAAAGTTGAATCAGAAATCTGCGTGGAATTTCCCGCTTTCATTTTATAAGAAGAACTAAACCACCAAGTTCCTCGGACCTGGTTGAACTGCATGATTTATTTGCACCCCAAGTGATTACTGTTATTTGTTCAGATCTCCTGATCCAATTAATTAATAATGCATAAAAGTTCAGCTTTGACAAGTTCATGAACAATTAGGAGATGACGTCACATTATGCTCGTGCAGGTCAGTGTGACAGCTCGGAGTTCTGGAACGCGGACCTGGACGTTTGCGTGGCGTGCGCGTCGTGCAAGCAGTACCCGAAGACGCCTTCGTGCAACACATGTAAGACGCGGACTCACGCGCCGATGACGTAAACCCCTCCGCGCGCCCCGCAGCGCTGCAGCTCACGTCCCCCCCCCTCTTCCGTCCGCAGGTAAACACGTGGAGGACTCGACCGACGTGTGGAAGCTGGCGGCCATCACCAGCTTCTCGGTGCTGGCCGTCGTGCTGGTCGGCGCCGCTTTGATCATCGGGGTCATGGTGCACCGACGCAAGTCTCACAAACGACCTCTACGTGGTGAGAGTCTGAAACACAGCAACACAACAGCTGTAACCCCGTTCTCCATATACACACTATATACATACACATAAACAATCTAAGTTAACATTTGTTTTGCATTACAGAACCCATTGAAGAGACTGCGGGGCCACTTTATCAAGCTTAAACGTATCAGTAAGTATAAGACATAAAAGTAAAAACAGGAATAAAAGTGTTTTAGAAGAATGAACAGAAACATACAAATAATCAGTTTCAGTTCACATGTGGCTCCAATCATGCTTATTCGAACGTCTCTGCCGTGGCCTCCGCAGCCTCATCTTCCTTTGGAAACAGATGTGACAGCATCGACGGGCGACTGGTTGGGAGCCGGACCGTGAAAACCTCTGGACCAGGATCTGAAGACTGCGACTGCAGGGTCGGGGTCTCCTGAGCAGAAATGGACCATCTTAACTTATGAGACTGTGGAGAGATCCGTTCTCAAAGCTTAGTGCCGGTCCCACCGTGACCACGACTCTCAAGCAGCACCCCTCACACCTCTGTATGAGTAGCAACATGGCGCATAGAGGCTCTATCAGTGCCTTTAGTTTATACTTAGGTCGGATGTAAAAGGCTTGGATTCATCCACGCAGCACATGGAACTAGAACCCGTGCTCCACTGAATGTAACACAGCCCCTGACCCCCCGCTGGGCTGCAGACCGACCCCCCCCCCTCATTCCACGGCACCCGTCCGGCACATCCAGCCGTTTGAATGTAGCTCCCTTCAGGTGAACTGTCTCCCAGCGTTTGCCCCCTGCTGTACCTCCATGTTCCCAGCAGCCTGACGAAAGGGGGCAGCGACCCCCGGGACAGCGTACCGCTTGTTTGGGCGTCATTAACCCCAAGGAGACGCCCAGGTTTGACACTAACCAGCGCGTTAGAATGTACTGTAGCCGGGAAGCGTCACGCCTGCAGTGTTTTCGGCGAACAGTCGGCGAGGGTGTAGTTTTATAGCAGATCAAACCTTTATTAATCTCTAATCATCGCGCAGTAAGTTGTTGCAGAGAAACAGTCGTCGGTCACTGAGGGCAAACTCACAGAAACGTGGACTCAAAATAGATAGCCGTCTATTTTTCTTTCTTAGATGTTTATATTATTTATTTGAAGCATCCTGCAGTGATGTTGTTTCTAACTGCAGGGTACCAGCACATTGTAAAGGGAGGTGAACGATCCCCACCAGGCCAGTGAATGACGTCACTGAGCACCAGCTAACACCCTCTGCTTCCTCCTCCTGCTTCCTACCTGTATATACTGTACATGCACTGGCCTCTTTATCCCAACGCAGCCGTATAAACCGCTCGTGTAGCAAATGTATTTTCACAATAAAACTGACAACTTTGATTAGTAATCTGGGCTGTACTGGTGACTGTTAGTTGCAAGAATGTAGACAAGAAACAAACACGTTACACCGTCTTGTATAAGTCGTTTAATTAATTTAAACTAGTTTTGTCAATAATCTCCTTAGATTCTAAACTAACTCTAACATGAGTAAAAATCTACGCTTCAGTGACAAAATAGTTATAGAAATATGAACTAAATACTGACCAGACATTTCTTAGCACTAAAAATCCAATACATCAGAACATGTGGAATAAGGATTTTATTACACAATAGCTAATCTAGCAGTTTACTCCTGTTGAGGAAAATCTTGCCATGAGTTTACAGAGATCCATCTGATATTGTGAGTCTAATATTTACACATAAAACTACCCGGCGGTGAATGGGATCAATAAATCAAATTGCAGTTTTACCTGAAATGTGCGCGTGTTGCTTTACATAAACGCTACAGAGGCAGAAGAACGTGTCACGATAATCTGACACACCAAAATCAATATGCATCACCGGTAACAGGAGAGGACGTGGTGCGGCGTTGTGGTTTTTCAAGGCTAGTGTGAGTAAATGGAATCGCGCACTCAGGTCATGCAGTGAAACGAAACTTGCAGCATATTGCTTAAATACTACGACCTGCCAACTAGCTGAGGTCAGCTACCGAGGAGCCGACCGACACATTTAATACAATAATGACGAACCCACACAAAACAACTTGTCTGCTGCATTATTAAATCCTGCCTGTCCTCATTAGGCTACAACTACATATGTGCAAATAGAACAAAAAGAAGGAAAGGAACCTCTGCGAACTAAAGACAATGCTTCCTCCATTCTGTGGTTCATCATGGATAACTACTGGAGCCTTTATGCTTACAGTTTCTTTACAATTAAATTGTATGAGGCATTAAGTATCAGTTGCTAGGTAGGCAGGGCTTTCAATGAGGTATTTCATACTTCTGACCAGTGGCACATACTACAATGAGAAACGTAATGAGTAAGGCAAAAAAAAAGATTATTAAAAAAAGTGTTCACTTTTGCTAGATTTCTTATTTGTTGAAAGAAACCACCTAAGGAACAATAGGCACATTAGACAACAGGACCAAAGTAATCCAAAGAATCAATAATTGCACATTTTGCACAGAACAAATGTGACTCATGAACCTGAAGGCTGAGATGAAACTGGGTGCTCCTACACAGCTCTGTTGTGTCTTGGTAATATTTGTGCTTCCTAGAAACGAGGCATTCTGTTCACCCTTTTGTTAAAAACTACATATGCAAAGTGATTTGACAGAAGCTAAAGAAGTGACTTTCACCTTATGGTTTTCAATACTTTTGTTTGTCAGCATACTCAATTTCTAAACGTTAATGGCTGAGTGGACTGAGTCATTAGAGTTAAAAAGGGGGAAATACCGTTGTACAGTATAACAAGTTCACATTAAACTGCTACAATCAACTTACATTTGAGGCACTGGCACGTCAATGTAGATGATGCTTCTGATTACAGCATGCACTGCACGTGGAGCTGCACCTCAACACTGGAGAGACTGACAACCATCATCACCTAGGTCTTATGCTCAGTTCAGAAACTGACGACAGGGCGTCACACGTCAGGTACAGACCTTTTGAAGGTTGACCCTGAGTGCTGCCAGTCACCCAACTTGGCTCATTCGCTCTAACCTGTGCAACCTACAAACTGAGTTACAAATCGAGTGATGGATTTCCTTAAACGCTACATGGGTTTCAGAAGACAGCTTGTACTTTTTTTTTATAATGATATATATACATAAAATAACAGCAATAAATTAATAAATACATCCATTTTAGCATACAATGTAACTCAATGTGAATATTATTAGCAGTGCGACTATTTACTTGACAGTTTCAGTAAACCACTTTGCCACTGACCTTTGCACACCCAGAGGTATTTAACAGGTTTGCCCTATGTGAGATCCCAAAAGAAAGTTGAACAGTTGTTCAGAACTGATAGCAAAGCTAACAAAAGTGATTCTGAGATAAATATAGTTTGTGTATTTATACTTTGTTTCCTAAAGAACTTACAGAGGCACTGAACACAATAATACATACTGTAGCACAGGAGAAGTAGTTGTTAGAACAGTACTGTCTTACAAAAGCTTGTCACTGTTGACGTTCCTACACGGACCAGCGCTGCACCTTTGTGTTCACTTTGGTTGGTTGGTTTGTCACTGAGGGTTAAGCGGCAGCTGATTCGTCTCCTGACCTGTATTCTGGGATCCTGTGTATTCGCGGAAAACATTCAAGCCTTGGTGAAAGCTGCCAGATAAACTCTCTGGAGGCTTTTCAGCGATGTTGCCATCTGCTGTGGAGATAAGACTGGAAGTCAGTAATGAGATGTGCGTCTTCAAAAGGTGCTTCTACAAGGACCACGGAGCAAGTTCTGAAAAAACTAACTGTTTTACAATTATTGATAGATGGATAAATAACAAAGGACCACCTGTCCTCTTCTTAGAGTATGATTTCAAAGAAAGGAGCCCATGTCCATGTCCATAAAGGAGTCGGCATCTATGCTGAAGGAGTCATAGGTCTGGGTGTTTTGGTGCATCTTCTGATGGTGCCGCAGGTTGGACTTGCTGGAAAAGCTCTTGTTGCACAGCAGACAGACGAAGGGCTTCTCTTTGGTGTGAATCCTTCGGTGACATATGAGCTGAGTGGACACACGGAATGCCTTTCCGCACTCCAGGCACTGGTAGCGCTTGGGCTCCGTGTGAATGCGCCTGTGGTTCTTGAGGGCCATCAGGTTGGTGAACTCTTTCTGGCACACAGAGCAGAAGAAGGAGCCCGTCTTGTGGCTGTTCTTATGGTTGAGGAGGGAGCCGGCGTGGCGATAAGTGCGGCCGCAGTGCTCACACACGTGACTTTTCTCTTCCGCGCCCGCAGTGTCGTCACTCTTCTGTGAATGTCTGATGTTTTCTGGAATATGGGACAACGGTGGTGGGACCGGCTTCTCCAGCCCATTCATCCTCATAGTCTGATTTACTGAGTCCCAGTGGAGGTCGTTATCTGCAGCTTCATCCACCCCTGGCTGATATGGGCCCTGAGCCCTGTGGTGCATGTCATGATGCTGCTGGTAGCTGGCTGTGTTGGGAAAGCTCTGCTGGCATATGCTGCAGACCACAGCCCTGTCCTTTGAGTGCACCTCCATGTGGCTCTGCAGGTGTGCAACCAGGCAGAAAGTCTTACCACAGTCGGGGCAGCAGTGGCGCCGCATCTGGGAGTGTAACTGCAGACTGACGGGATCGGGGAACGTTTGGAGACACAGAGTACAGTGCAGCAGGTTTTCAGAGTGGGTCTTTTTATGGTTGAGGAGGGAGCCAGCATGGCGGTAGGAGCGGCCACACAGGTCACACCTGCAACGGGCATGAGTTCATGTTTAAAACTCAACAGTAAGTTATTAAAGAAAACATGCCTCAATAACAGTATTACCATAGTGTTACCTACATATGTTCTTGGTACAGAAACCTTCACACTCACGTGAAGCACTTGTCTGCCCTCTCCGACTGCTGCACTCCAGCTCTTGCAGAGTTCTCCTGACCTCTGCAGCAGCGGTGCCTCTTCATACCAGACCTGCCCTGGAAGCTCTTCCCACAGGCCGAGCATCTAAAGTGGCTCGCCGCTCGGTTGTGGACCCTCTGGTGGTTGTGCAGGATACTGGCGAGGCGGAAGGCCTTCCCGCACGTGAGGCACACGTACTTTTTCTTCTGCGTGTGGATGCGCGTGTGATTGCGCAGGGCCATGGGGTTAGTGAAGGGCTTGGAGCAGAAGTTGCAGCTGAAGTGCCCCGTCTTGTGGGTGTTTTTGTGGTTCAGAAGTGAGCCGGCGTGGCGATAGCTGCGATTGCAGATGTTGCACGTGAAAGGTCGCTCTTCTTTTACTGGAGATGTTTTTGCAGCACTGCTGCCTGAAGGTCCGTCACAGGTGTGGGCGTCCAGTTGGTCGGCAGAGAGAAAGGCCTGTTTACATTCCTTACACTTAAAAACTCTAGATTTGAGGCTCCTCCTGCCTGAGGCTCTGTCCTTTCGGAGGTCGGCACAAATGTGGGCCAAGAGCTGCTTCTTTCCTCTAAAGCCTTTTCCACAGTTTTGGCAAGAGTGCTTCTTATATGCAAAATGGGTGCGCAAGTGGTTCTTCATTGCTAGTTGATTAGAGTAAGTGTTGTTACAAACAGAACAGTAATATTGGCCTGTTTTATGGGAATTTCGATGGTTGACCAGGCTTCCAGCATGGCGATAGGTACGGCCACACTGGTCACAGGCGAAAGGCCGCTGGTCATCGGTATCCTCTGATTTGACTGGGGTCTCAGACTTCAGATTTTCTGTCTCTGTTTCTCTGGATGTAAAAGCCAGACTGGCATTTGGAGACTGCATTCCTGAACCTGATTTAGTCCCGTTCATCTGCATGAGGGCCTGAATCTGGTTGTTGAGTTCCTGGATTTTGGCTTGGTTCTCTTTGTGCCTTCTGAGGTGGCTCAACAGTTGCTTCTGAATTTTAAAGGCTTTCCCACACTCCTGACAAGTGTGCCTGGGGCAGGAGACACAGCATAATTAGTTAAAACGTTTGTTTACAAAACAGCCTAGAAATAGAGTCTTTATAGGAAAATGTATCTAAAACCAACTACACCACAAAATGATTATGCTTTTGTAACCAAACACCTGCAGGCTCCACGGTATAAGTTAGACACGTGAGAACTCTCCATGGATAATAATGTGCATTATTCCTCAAACCAACCTTTTAATATCGAAGTGAGACCTCTGATGATTTTTGAGGGCCAACAGGTTGTAGAAGCGCTTCTGGCACACGAGGCATCGGAACACGCCTGTTTTGTGAGACTTCTTGTGGTTGAGGAGAGAGCCGGCATGTCGGTACGATCGCCCACACTGATCACATTTGTACCGACGAGCCTTAGAATCGCTTTCTTTGATGAGGTTTGTGTCTTTACGCTGGGTGATGTCGTTCACTAAGTTTTCCTCTTCACTATGCTGCAACTCCTCGCTCTTCTCAGATGTGCAACCGTGGTTCTCGAGATGATGGTAGCTCGTGCAGAAGATGCCACAGCTACCACAGATGTTGCTCTGTGCCTCTTCCTTATCACCAGATACATCATTGCTCGTCTGTAAATCATGCCCTGTCTGGTTCTTGTGTAGAAGCTGATGTGTGATGAAGTCCTGCCTATTGGCAAAACTCTCCCCACAGGTACTACAGATCATCATCTCTCCCACCTCATCGTCTTTCACCGTCTCGTGGGAGGACAAGGAAGAAGGCCCTGAGCTCGCAGGAGTACTGTGAGACTGTGTGTGCCCTCGGAGGTGGCTCCTGAGAGCCCTCATGCTGGTGTAGCTGTTGCCACATATAGAGCACTGGTAAAGGTCGCCGTCATCATCGTCATCGTCCTCTTCAGCATCATCACTGTCTGTGCCATCTTTTACCTGGTCACCATTTAGACTGTTATGGAAATTCTGGTCAAAGTAATTTTGGTCGCTGTGAAAGTCTACATTACTTCCCGGATTTCCAAGGGCACAGTGACTGATGCTGTCCTGGAGGTTTACATTAGTGTCATAGTCATTGCTAGTAGTGTCGTGCTGCTGCTGTAGCAGCGGACAATTGTGAGACTTAATCCCTGGAATATCTGCAAATGTCTCACCACAGTCTGCACACATGTGCCTCTGCATCAGGTGGTCATTGTGAGGTAGATGCACACTCATATCCTGGGAGAAGTCCTGATTAAAATGCTCATGGTACAACAGTCCATTGCTGTGATTTACTCCATTCTCCTGATCAATACCAAGCACAGGGTGAGCGCTGTCCTCTTCATCGTGTGAGGAAAAGCAGCTCTGCTGGTTATCCAGAGTAAGCGGCTCAGAGGAGAGCCAGTCTCCCTCAGACTTGGGGCTAAAAGACGGCAGCTGAGTTTTGTGGAGGCGAAGATGACTTTTGAGGGCTGCCAGGTGAGGATAACTTTTTCTACAGATGGAACACTGGTAAATTCCAACCTGATGTGACCTTTTGTGGTTAATGAGGCTCCCAGAGTGGCGATAGCTTTTACCACAGGTTTGACACTTGAAGGGACGATCACCAGAATCTACAGCTGTTTCCTCTGCCATGTCAGATGCATTGTCTGTGTACTGTGTGTGTGTTAGGCAGGAATTGAGATTGCTTGCGTCCATAATCGGGGGTTCTCCCTGAGTGCTATTGGAAGATGGGGGTTGGCTATTGGAGCAAACTGAATATATGTGACTGTTTCCTCTCATTTGCACCTGTGGCTGATCAAAACTTTGATGATTATCTACAGTTGATACTGAAGGAATATTGTTCACAGGTGAATAAAGATTTGACTCCGGTGAAGCAATACTACCATCGTACGATATACTATGGTTCTCTGACAAGGCATCTTGAAGCCCGAAGGACAGAGATGCAGAGTTATGCATTTGGATGTGTTCCTGGAACTCATCATCATTGGGAAATAGTACCTGACACAAATGGCAAAAATTTACTTGAGCATCCTGCTTCTGAGGTGAAAACTGGTCTATTGGAGTCCCTGTGTACAACCCCCCCAGTGAACTGTTGTCTGGCCCATTTCTGGCCTTGTGAGTTCTCTGGTGGCTGTAGAGGGCAGCCATGTTATTAAACAGTTTTAAACATACTGTGCACTCAAACTTCCCCACTTGGTGAGTCTTTTTATGATTGGCCAGGCTCCGATGGTGTATGTATGATTTGTCACACAAGTCACATCTGAAAGGCCGATTTGCTGCATCGTCTGATGCCGTCTCAGCTTTTGCATTGTATATATCCTCCTCCATCTTGATCTCAGCTGGGCTATATTCAGTAGAAGTCCCTGCATTGACTAAATGCCCACTGAAGTTTTGAGAGTGATTGTTTTTAATTTTAGGTCTAGTTTCACGTGTGACATTATCCACATCTACCTTCCTGTAGGACTGCTCCTTTGCTCGTTTGGCGAGATGTACCCTCTCATGCGTAGCCAGCTGTGATGCCAGACGAAATGCTTTTCCACACTCTGCGCAGGAGTACTTCTTCGGCGACGTGTGGCTCCGGAGATGACTCTTCAGGGCCAAAGCATTGGAGTTGTCTTTACCACATATGTTACATTGGAAAGAACCCACTGTGTGAGTCTTTTTGTGGTTAGCTAGGCTTCCAGCATGCCTATAGCCACGTCCACATTCATCACATTTAAATTTGCGTTCTCCGTCTTGTTGAAGGTGTGTATCCATGTGCTCGAGCAGCCTGGGCATATTTGGGCAGGCAATGCCACACTCCTTGCAAAGAAATCCTGTAGTCCTGCCAGGGTCTTGTACTGCCATCGCAAGGTAACAACTGAATAAAGTGCACCAGATGGGGAGATGAGAATGTAGGAGGGTAATGCATTAGATGGTTTTCTTGTCCATAAAAAAAGAAAAATTTTATTTAGAGCGATATCAGAATAACTTGTTAGAAGCAGGCAATGTGAGCTGTTGAGGACAGAAGAAATGAAATGTACACTTTTAGTATAATATATATGAACATGCACATTATGTATAAACTAAAGTAACCTGCAGATAAACTACACTACACATTTACCAATGCGTTTGTTTTGTACAACCTCACACTTATTCCTTTGCTATTTCAGTAAACGTGTTACTATTTTAAGCCTAAGTAAGTCTGTCAAACTCAACAACGCTATATCTTCGGAAAACCCAGAAACTCTATGTTCATTTTGCTTCCCCGACAGCAGTTCACAAGCGCAGAAGACAGACTCACTAACAGTTCACTCGTCGAGCCTGACATACTTTGCTACATCTCTGCACCAGCAGGCTAACAGAGCTAGCTATGTCAATAAACCGGGAGACGCCTCTTGCTCCAGATTAACGGTAACAACAACAAATACTAATACGTTACAAATAACAATATAAAAAGCATATTCTTCCTCTTTGGATTATACAGAAGAACGGACCGTATAACACCCATTAGGGCATTTATGTCACAACAGTGCTCTAACCGCTAGTTTTAGCGGACCCGATAGCATCATCGTGGCTAGCTAAACAAACATTGCACCAAAAAGACAAGAAGTCGTTTCAAATGCTTAATAACGTCAGTAAATGCGTCACAAACATACACCAGCGACAGGTCTTATTCAATAAAGCTCCGAACGACACATTTTCATTCATTACTTTAAAAATGTAGATTTATGTAAAGGGCAATACCTTTTTTTCTAATTCCCTTTCTTCCAGCTCCATTTCCACATTGCTCTTGTTGCTAAGAAACAGGAAATGTGCAGCAGAGAAAAACGTCCCCCTTACACTTTACAGGACGTGCTAAGCTAAATACCGATTTAAGGGATTTTGTAAATAATTTGAAAGAATTAAAAGCTTTAAATGTTAATTTCATAGGTTTTTATCTAAAACTACCCGTAACCCCTAATTAGCTGTTTCAGACACATTTAGGTCCGCTCACAGAGCTAGCTCTTTCGCTAGCTAATGCTAACTTCTAGCACTAGCTCTAGAAGTACTGTACTCCACAATTGGCTCCAATTTGGCAGACCTATATACATCAACAGTAAAACAAATATAATAGCTATCTTATCTCCAACCGGGCTCTGTTGCAATTATCGTGCGTTTTACGTTTACTTTATTAATTGTAAAAGACGTTAGCGCGTTGGACGCTTAGCTTTCTGACAGCTTTCGTCATCATGGTCCTAGAGCCGTCCCCCATCCTGCAGCCAGTCAACAGCAACCACCGTGTCACGGTAAATGCAGCCGTGTAAGGAAACATCTCCCTGGTGCTACCGATCAGCTATTCATGGTCCAGGTAGGAAAGACATTCGTGTCTCTGATGCAACGCGGGATGATAGTGTCAAAAAGCTAGATTTGCTAGATCCTTTCCAGCGGTCATGATGTCGACAGCGTAGAGTGCGTTGGTGCAGCCGGTCCTAAAGCCAGCCATTTTGAGTTAGTTAAAATGTTTAGCGAGCTAGCTAGCACAAAGGGGAAAACTTACACATGTGGTTCGACCGGCAATAACATCGCACTAACTTGTAATCTGTGATCCGCGTGTCCGGTGGGACACATGTCAGTCAGTCATAAACAGTGGTCCGTGCCGCTGCGGCGCTAACTTCCTCTGGCATCAGCCCAGTTAGCTTATTGTCCCTGAGGTCCTAATGCCAGCCATTTTGTGAATTAATGTACGCCCGCATATTTCTGTTAGTATTTTATTTCATGTTACGTTGCTGTTTGAGCGTTGATCCCCCATGAGCCCGTCAATCAGGGTCCTCTGCTAATTTGTATGTGTCATATATGAGCCCGACTTCTATATTTCACCTTATGTTGCAGATCATTTGTTTATCTAAATAATAACATTTTCTAAAAAAAAATATTATTTACAGATTTAAAAATGGCTTCTCCTCAGCCTGGCAGCCCACCTTCTGCAGAGCAGTACACTCCTCTTGTGAAGGATGAACTGAGCGACGATGAGCTGAAGGATGAAATCACGGAGGAAGAGGCGGCGAGGATCGAGCCTGCGAGGAAGCGCGGCAGAGGAAGACCCCCCAAAGCCAAGCCTTCCTACAAATGCTCCACGTGCGCCGAGGCCTTCAGGACTGTGTCGGCCCTGCGAAGCCACAAGCTCTCTGCCCACGTGAAGGACTGTAAGCAGCAACACCCGTGCTCCCAGTGCACCAAGCCATTCTCCAGCAAGGCTCAGCTGGCGAAGCACGAGCGCACTCATTCAGTGCAGCGCCCGTTTCAGTGTCCCGACTGCCACAAGGCCTACAAGACGCCCACAGAGCTGCGCAACCACAGCCGCTCCCACACTGGGGAGAAACCCTTCGTATGCACCGAGTGCGGGAAGGCCTTCATGCAGGCTATATGTCTGAGAATCCACAAGACGCAGCACAGTGGCGAGCGTCCTCACGTTTGCCCGCAGTGCTCTAAAAGCTATCCCACCCTGTCGAAAATGAAGGTGCACCTGCGCTCGCACACGGGGGAGAAGCCGTACTTCTGCGCCGAGTGCGGGAAGAGCTTCGCCGATCCGTCCGTGTTCAGAAAACACAGGCGAAACCACCAGGGCCATCGGCCTTACGCGTGCGAGAAGTGTGGGAAGACGTACACGGAGCTGAAGGACCTGAAGAACCACGAGCGCTCGCACACCGGGGAGAAGCCGTACCTGTGCTCGGACTGCGGCAAGGCCTTCTCCCGCTCCTCCTCGCTCGCCTGCCATCAGCGCATTCACTCGCAGAACAAACCCTATCAGTGCGAGCAGTGCGGCAAGGGCTTCACGCAGCTGTCCTCGTACCAGTCCCATCTCCGCACTCACTCCGGTGAGAAGCCATTCCTCTGTCCGCAGTGTGGAAAGATGTTCTCGGACCCGTCCAGCTTCCGTCGCCACCAGAGAGCCCACCTGGGCTTCAAGCCCTATCCCTGTGATAAGTGCTCCAAGAGGTTCAGGCAGCCGGCCGACCTGGCCGTGCACGAGCGCGTGCACTCTGGGGAGCGGCCGTACAAGTGCCAGAGCTGCGACAAGGCCTTCGTGGCCTCATGGGACCTGCGGCGCCACATGCTCGTCCACACGGGTCTCAGGCCCTTTTCGTGCACCGAGTGCGACAAGTCGTTCGCCGAGCGCTCCAGCCTCAACAAGCACCGGCGCGTGCACTCCGGAGAGAGGCCTTTCAAATGCGAGGAGTGTTTGAAGTCGTTTGTTGTGTCTTCCAGCCTGCGCAAACACGAGAGAACTCATCTAGCTGAGCAGACTGAGCAGCAGCAGCAGCAACAGGAGACAGACGCCGGGTCAGCCTCAGGCTTTGCTGCCCACACAACCCTCCCCCAGTTCTCTTGTACGCATTGTGACGCTACGTTCGGCAGCTGGGATGAAGTTCAGGCCCATGAAAATCTCCACTCCATCGACCCCGCTCCTCCGACTGCTGCCAAAATGGCCTCGCACGCCTGCGAGACCTGCCGGGCGGAGTTCACCCAGCTGGCGGACTTGCAGGAGCACGAGAAGCAGCATCCCAAGCCGAGGCCGCACGTGTGCGGCAGCTGCGGCAAAGGCTTCCTCAACAAATCGGGGCTCCGCAAACACCAGAAGATCCACTCCGCCAGCAAACCCCACAGCTGCCCGTGCTGCGGCAAAGCCTTCCTGTTCGCCGCTTACCTTCGCAAGCACTTACGCACGCACACGGACGCCGCCAAGGCCGCGGCGCAGCTCGACGACCTGAACATCATGCACACGGACCCGCTCCCGTCCCCGCCGCCCCCCACCGAGGCTCCCCACTCCACCGTGGAACCCAGTGCCATATCACTGACGGTCCCAGTGACTGTGCCTGTGGCGTCTTTTCAGACTTTGCCAGAATACTTAGTCAAAGAAGAGGGACTGTAAGTTTTTAAAACAACAGTTAAATGGCTTAAGTCCATTAGAGACTGGGACACTTTTCAACAGCATCGACCTTTAACATGAACTCTCCATGTAAATTGTGAGCACCTTGATGCTGTTTTTTTAAACATTTTTTAAATGTATGATATAAACTGTAAATAGCGTCTCATCAGTTATCTTACCTGTCATAATCGTGGTATAAAAAGTAGTGTTGTAAACATGCAGTATATGCCGATTACTGTAACATCTATTTAAATGTTGTTTTAATACAGTTTTAATTTAATTTTCTTCAGTGAAACAGTTTGAAACCGTGTAATTATTTGTAATAAGCGTCATAGAATAGAACATTTGTTATATTTAAAAATTCAACTTCTGATTCCAAAGAATGACATTTTTATATCAATAAAAATGGGTAAAAAGTTGAATGCTTTCGTTGCATCTTCCAGTTTGCTCTCAACTCAGTGCTGTACCTTTTTACTGTGAGTCTTTCTGAGAGTTTTATTTATGTTTCCTGTTCAGTTTACATATTATAATTAATATTTACTTACATCTGAGGTATATTTGCAATATTTAGTCAAATAATCAACGCTAATACTTGTATAGTCTCGTAGTCTCACACGTCGTAAAAGGAAGATTTTGGTAGTTTTGTAGGTTGATGTGCTTTCCTCCGTGAGAGGGAATTTCTGTTGCTGTGCTTCATGGTATAGAGCATCGCTGCACCAGCATCCGTTAGAGGCTGGATGGAAGAGAAGGACAAAGAGTTAGCACAGTGGAATACTAATACTAAAACATAATGTAGTAAAGTGCTGTAATGTTAATACCTCTTTGTCTGAAATGACACATTTCCTCTGAAGAGCAGAGAAGAATTGAGAAAGTTTTGTCATTTGAGTCGAGGCAGTTCAATGTGAAGCGTGTGCAGGCCACACTGACCCTGGTGTAGTTGTGTATGTTGTTGTATATGGGCTCCATGGTTTCCACCCACTGCTGGTAAGTGTGTTTGTCCTCTGCGCTGTGATTATGTTCTCTGCAAACGAACAGACACGCACATTCCTCGCTTTTATCCGTGATGATATTTACGCTTTCGATTCTGATTATTGCTGAGGTTACTGCACGGCCGTATTCCACCGTCCTCGCTCTGACTCACATGGCTCTGGCGATCAGCTTCCTCTGCTGCTCGTCCTCCCGCCGGGCCTCCAGGAAGCGGCCCCTGACGGCCAGAGTGGCGCTGGCCTGGGCCGAGTTGAGCTGCACGATGTCCACGGACAGCGAGGACAGCGCCGCCGACCTGAAACCCCCCCAAAAAAAACACTCGGCGGTCACTTCGCAGCCACTCGCATGATGAATTACGTGACCTTCGTTGCGCGTGTGGAGCAGACGGAGCGGCTGGAGAGGTTCATTACGGTGTGACGAGACGTGGAATGGATGAGAAATGTGATTTACACGGCGCAATCGTTTCTGCTCCAGTATCTCAGCAACCACCAGTCTCCTTGGAGTTTCTAAACGACTTTGCCTGAAGGTTTCCTGAGACCAGTTTACACTGATCAAGTCCTAATCAGTCGCTGATAATGACTTGTTTATGCTCACGAGGAGGCTCCAGGCACAAGCTAGGGCCCTCTGATCACATCGATGCCACTATGGAAATGACCTCATCACCTGTCATCGGTGACCTCTCGCTCCGATGTTATCACTCTGAGCATCTTCTGTCCGTTCCTCCTCCTGTACCTGATCTGCAGCTGGATGGGCACACGGGCGCCAGACGACGGTGCCGGCACTGAAACAAAGCACACAAACAACAGTCTGGATGAAGGAGACTCAGTCTGGTGCTGGATGAAGGAAATGACCACCAGGGTTCATCCTCTGGTCACCATGAACATGATTTTCTTTATCAGTCCAGGTTCTAACAAATAAAGCTTCAACAGCTTCATCAGACGTGTAATATTTGCAGTTGGTATCACAGATGGGCGTCCAGTGGCAGTAAACAATCCTCCTCGCTCCAGTTGTTAGTCGTTGTCTCCAGCTGCTGCTCGCCACTGTAGGAACTCTGGCTCTCGCTTTGTTCACGACAGGTTTTCTCTCTGGCAGCGGCCTCAGATGGAAAAGCCTTCCTTTCTCAGCAATAATCACCGCGCTGCGATACTTGGCTCCGCACGCGATGCCGCCTCACCTCCCGCGTCCGGATCGCCGGCTCCGAACTGGAAGGTGAGCTCTTTGGCCGAGTCCACGTTCCCGACCTCCCTGGTCGCTCTGCTTCCCGCCTCCCTCTCCCCTCTCACGCGCCTGCGTTGAAGCAGAGCGTCAGTCAATGCCGCGATAAGGCCGATCTAGAGCCAACGAGTGTTTAGCGCATCGCTACGGAGCTCTTACAGCGATTTGGGCAGCCGTAGCGTGACGGCACAGTGCGTGGCTATGGTCCTGTCCTCAGTCATCTGCTCAAACTCTGCCTGCAGCATGTTGGGACTCGCTATCACCACCTGAAGGAGAAGACGCGGGTAAACGGGTCTGATGGAATGGATGGAAATGGACTCAGCACACCGTCACTCACGTTTCCTCCGGTGTGATCGACGAGTCTTCCCAGCTCATCCAGCCGGCAGTCGGTTCCCTCTATAGACAGCACAGACACCGTCACACTGAGGGAAATAGAGGGATTTTTTACTAGTTAATCGTGTGTAAACGCATTGACGGCGTGACGTGCACCAACCCCTGATCGGCGGCGTATTCCCCCAGCGTCTGGTAAAAGATGGTGGACGACAGGAGGGTGCGAGCATCGTTATCCTCCACCTCCAGGTTTCCCAAGTCGGTGTTGGCCTTCCCGTCTGTACATATAATTACCTTCCAGATCATGGAGGACAGAGGATCAGCGTGGAGCTTGGGCAAACAGAAATCATTCATTTTCACGTGACTGGACTTAAGCAGACGCACCTTGGAGCCGGGCTGCCTGGCGGCCATTGCAATAGACAGTAGAGCAGCCGGACCCAGAGCTGTGGGCCCACTTTGACGTAGCCTTTGATTAACCAACAGAATCAAGAGGACGGATATCTGAACCCATGCTTGGGTTGATCACACAATAAAATGAGTTAAATGGTTGAGTTTCTTCTCACCCCCGGACTTGTTTCTGTAACAGGCCTTTGGTCTGCCAGAGGGGAGGTGGACTGGGGTAGTCGTGAGCAGCGTTTTTAAGCAAGTCCACGTCGGTCAACTCGTTACCGCTCAGGAAACGCCACGATAAACTGTTATGTCCATGGATCGTCACCTGGAAACAAGACATCTTACTCACTCAAAACCTGTGCAACAAACCACAATACAGTCAGACAGATTGTGTCCACACCTCGTCGTTGAAGGTGACGAGACCCACTCTCACGCCAGGGTTCTGTTCATTTAGTCTCTCAAGACACGTCAGCACAGCCTCACGGACGAACTGGTTTAAATCGATCATGATATCAGCGATTGCCATGATGAATGTGTTGAATCAGTCTCATGAATTGTCAGCAATTCAAAAAATTAGAAGGAACTGACCTGGAGTCTTGATTTCTGGAGAACAGACCTCCCCACGGTGACCTAGAAAGACAGTGATGGGTTCATAACGAGCCACAGACAGGGATCAGCATCGGCCGCGGGGGCGTTCGCGTTCACCTTAGAGGTCAAACTCATTGAGCCTGAAATATCGATGCAGAAGATCAGGAGCGCGTCGGAGGTGCACAGCGGCGCTTCATCCGGGTTGAGCAAAAACAGGCCGTCCTCGTAAGCGCTCGGAGGATGGGTCAACCCCGAGGACGCGCAGAAGCAACACACACTAACCTGCAGCTCAAACGATCAATAGATCAATAATGATCCGTGTTTCCCAGCAGCGGTTAAAAGATTTACCACACAGCTGTTCATATTTGAAATCAATCACTCTTAATTATGTCACCGCTTGACGCTTCCAGAGTAAAGGTATAATTACCACATTAACATAGAGGGAGTTCAGCACTGAGCCACACTGGGTGCAGATGGTGGGTTGTCCTCTGATGGGCTGCACTGAAAACATGCAATTAACAGGAAGCAAAATAAACATCATACGACGGATGACTGAGATTTTCGGGCGATGATACACGGAGACTGACCTGCGTCCTCTGAGAGCAGTCTTCCTAAAGGAACCAGGACCACGTTAGGATTCCCTGGAAGAGGCCCCACGTCTGTGGGTCCCGATTTGGGAATAACGTCAGTGTTCAACAGAAGCTCTATGTCTGACAGTGGTGTTCTCACTGTTTTGTATTGAGCTTTACCTGTAGTAGACTGGGACGTCGATGATGGTGAGGACACCACCATTACGTACTCTGGGGTGAGGTCCATGAACAAGGGCCTCTGGGGCACGGCCGGGGCTGAGGGGTCGAGCAGAACATTGTCAGACAACCACAGCAACACAAAAGCTGAAAACACACAATATGTGTTGTGTCTATTTACACGGTGGCGGCTTCGCCTCGCTCCAACAACGTTCCGGTGCACAGTATGAGTAGTAAAGGTCTTGGCCGTTTAACTGGGACTCAGGCGTCGGCGGGTCGGGGGTCTCGCTCTTGTTTTGCCTCATACACGGCGGAAGAAGGGCTGCAAAATGGACAAATCACCACGACTGCCACAAACAGCAGACGCAAAGCACCATCTAGTATGAGGTCGCGTTCAGGCTTTAATTACCCGCCCGTCGAGGAGCTGGCGTTGGCTGAGGTGCCAAGTTCTTTATTTTATTCTGAAAATCCACGTTCTCGTACGGGGGCCTCCCAGCCTCCCTCGCCTCTCGGCTCTTCTCTGTGCTGTTTGGCGAAGAGGGGGGAGACGGGGGAGACGGGGGAGGGCTGCGAGGACGGAGCCGGTGAGCGGGAGGCAAAAGGGCTGCAAAAAAAGGAGAAGTTCAGTGAGTGCAAAGACAAGACAACGGGTGCAGCGATCACGGAATCACGGAATTCGCAGACTGCTTCCCCGAACACTGTTGTGTCACTGGTTGCATAACACATTATGGTATTCGCCCAAGCAGCTTCCCAGTAAAAACAATAAACTGCAGTTACGTCATAGGAGGAAGCCACTGAGTGCACCTGACAGCAGGTAAAGTGGTGGCCGCAGACATAACAGTCAGTAAACACTCATGTTGCCTTCGCTGACCTTGCAGATATGTGGGAAACCAAACACGCGTGCATGTAAAGCAGAATGGGCTTTTAAATGGGTTCAGTGTTTGTCCCACCTGAGCGCTTGATGCCGTTGGCGGTGGTTTGTTGGCAGCTCCTCTGATTTAGCAACGGGGGCACGTAAACAAAACCGCAGGCAAATTCCATCGTGGTGTCAGTTTACTGTAAAAAATGAACCCAACATCCTTTTAATTGGAGACTTCCTTAACACATAATTGAACAATTATTACTCAAGCCCAATGCAATCATGTTACAGTATAATCGTTGTCACGCCTTGAAGTGAAGAATAAAGAAACCACGTCTTGAATTTTTCAGTTATTTTCCAAGCAAAGATAGATAAAACACTTACACATGTAGAGTCCTCCGAGCGTTAAAGTAAAAGTTCTTCCTCCAGCGTGAAACCTCTTCTGGTCTCAAATGGCTCAGCTGCTTTGAGACATGTTGTCATTTATTCTCTGCTGCGGACGTCTCGTCAAACAGGTTCTCGCTCCCCGTGACGGCAGCGTGACGCTCATCGTGGTTAAGCATTCGTGACCGTAAACGAAGCATGAAGCTGAGATAAGACTGTAGGTTGAAGGTAAATGCCACTGCGGTCGTCTTTCAAAATAAAAGAACATCTTTTGCACAGAGTTGTGTTTATTTTCTGTTGACAGAGCTTAATTTATGTAAATAGTAGCTCTATAACAAATTAAATATTTATTTGCGGTAGGAGTTAATGTAAATAGATAAATAATAACATCAGCATATTCATTAGCTCAGTTTCTTATATTAGCAACACAAAAAAGTACAGGTGCAATCCAATGAAAAATGTCCTTGAGAAAGATAAACAAGATAGGATTTATTTTGAAATTCAATCTCCTGTGTGTAAACACGTGACTGTCAACCTGAGCCCGGGTGAAGCTCATCATTATCAGCTCCCACTCAGACATGACAGCAAATAAATATCCTCTGTCTCTCTTGGCAGTTCAGCAGATACACTGGGACCTCACTCGCCTGGTGCAGTGTTAATACGGCAGAAATCAACATCTCTGCAGTGCAGTTTGAAAACAGCACAGGCTACAGCAGGTACCGTTACTGCGGTGCAATCCTGCGTCAGTGTTAACCTTCCGTCTGCGTGTACAGCTCACACACATGTTCATATCACACATTCATTTGTAGAAGTACTCAAAGCAATAGCGTCTCAAGGCCTTAAGCGTGTATATATATATATGTATATTTCAAAACAGATCCTGACGCAGACTCAGCAGTTCAGACATCCGTGTGTGAGGAGTTAAAGGCTGATTCAGTCAACCACTTGGACGTAATTGGCCGGGTAGAAGCCCTCCTTGCCCCCGCTCAGCACGCCCCGACACCAGCCCTGGTCGTCCTCCTCCTCCACCTTCAGGAACACCTCACCTGCCATCGCAACACATCGAACGGGTCAGGGTGGGCTGTTTTAATTACCGGATGACTTATGAACGGCATGTGTGGCTGAAGGGATTCCGCCTCGACTGACAGCACTAGATGCTATTTGCCCAGCTGATTTCTGCATCACCCAACTGTGCAAATATGAGCTGTGTTGCTCCAAACTTAACAACTCGGCGCCTCTTCTTCTGAAGTCTGCCTGGATTTCATGTGCGAATGCGATTATAGATCGGAATCCTTTCAGCCCGCGAACCGTGTCACGAGCGTATCGCACAACTGGAGCCCGTGTGTAGTGGATGTGAGACGGCGTCACCTGCTCTGAAGGAGAGCTCGTCCTCCTCCTCGCCTTTGTACTCGTACAGCGCTCGCACCTTCACGCCCCCGATCATCACGCTGACAAGGAGGAGACCAGCGTCTTTAAACAGTCCCACATCCGCTAACGCTAATGCTAACGCTAACGCTGCGTTGCTACTCACGGTCGGCTCTCTTTCCCTTTCTGATTCCTCTTCTTTCTCTTTAACTTTTTGACAGGTGGCACCCATTCCTGCAGGGCAACACAAATCCCTGCTTTGTTAACATTACAGCATTAGTATTTATACAGGTCTCGCTCACCTCGATCTTGGGCCAGTCGGTGGGCATGCTGGGCCCGTGGTTGTTCTTCCACCATTTCAGATCGTCCTGCTCATCGATGGACATCAGCGTGCTGTGGAGATCGCTGTACACCGCCTTCACACTGACAGAAAGGAAGAGCCGCACGCGTCACCCGCCGCTTCGACCCGTTCCACCCGCTCCACGAATGAGCCGCCCCGTTCACCTCTCGTTGTTGGTGACGTCCAGATGCCTGTGGATGGACAGGAACACCTGCTTGAGGAAGCTGATCCGCTTCCTCTCCTCCTCCTGCGCCTGCTCAAAGACGGCCTCCATCTCCTCCATGTAGCGCGGCGTGTACGTGGACACGTCCTCCAGCGTCTTCTCGTAGCGCTCCCTCGTCTGCGGGAACAGGTTTGTGATGAGGCGTGTCTGAGCGCTTAGCGCTAGCTCGCGTTAGCATCCGGCGGCTCCTCACCCGCTCCCTCTCCTCCGCGGCCTTCTCTCTGGCCGCCGTGAACTTCTGCTTCTTCTCCGGACTCATCTCCGTGCTGTCGCTCACCTGCTTCTCTTTGTCCACAGCCGCCTGCTCTCTCTGACAGGCCTTGTGATACTCAGCTCGGGTCTTCTCCAGCTGCACGCGTACAAACAAAGCGAGAAGCTAGCAGCATGTTCTTATTCTAATATTGGGACCAATAACACTGTAAACAAACCCTCTAAGCGGTTCAACTTTACGCTAAGCTAATCCACACAACACACAAAAGTGAAATACGACGTGTGTTCTAGACCTTCAGGAGCTTTTTGGACCAGGGTTTCTGTGCTCGCGAGAAGCTCGCGTTGTTGTCGTGGCTCTCCTTGAACCCGCAGAAGATCTTCTTGGGGAAGGTCTCCTTCTGCCAGGTCTTCACCCGCCCCCCCTCCTCCGCCGCCAGGGCCTGGGACACGGAGCAGTGGAGGGCGGCCAGGCGCTCGGCCGAGCTGAAGAAGCACTGCCACGCCCTCATCAGGGAGCCATAGAGCGGCCCTGGGGATGGAGCGGAGCCGGTGAGCAGTTAATCAGACCCCCCACCCCCCTCCCCCCCGTGGCCCGGCATCACGCAGCCTCCTCTACTCACGGGAATCCACTATGGACTTCCACTTGCTGCTCCACTGGCTCAGCTGCTGCGCGTACTGCTTCTCCACCTTCGCCCTCTCGGCGAAGCAGGCCACGATGTCGTTGCAGGCCTGGAAGGACTGCTCGGTCCTGTGCACCGTGGCCACGTAGTTCCCAGGCTGGAAGGCGAGAAAGGAAGACCTGTGGTGACACGCGGGCAGAGCGGGCCTGCGGCGGAAACGAGCCCTCCGGGCGCAGTGCTCACCATCCAGAAGCTCTGCTTCTTGCCGTCCTGGGGCGGCTCCTTGGGGAGGCCCGCCATTATTAGCGCCGCGTCTGTCTCGGAAAGCAGAAGAAGAAGTCGGCGCGATACAGGAACAGTCGTCAGACTGGTTTGCGATGCATTTCGAAGCGGGGAAGGAGTTTTATTGGCAGGCGCAGATGCAACAGGTTGGACTTCCTCGTTAATAGAGCAGGAATGTCTGATAGCGAATGATTGGCGCCGTCGCCGTAGCAACTCTCATGTTGCGTTTGCCGTACGCTGCTCGGATACGAGGCGCGTGAGTAAGAGGGGGAGCGTCGCGGATGTGTCACGCTGGAATTCAAACGGGTGGGATCTGCCAGCAGGAATGGAACAGCTGCTCCGGCATTCTTCCTGTGGCTTTCCCAAAATAAACAGCAGGGAAAGGTCATCTTTCCCCTTTGCTCTGACTAATATGAAGCCGGTTGGAACCAACTGTGACTCCTCCGTTCGCACTAAAGCCAAGCTGGTAGCATGTGACGGAACCCGGGAGATTCAAGGTTCACACACAATCAACGGACGCAGTCACTTTGGGCCTCGCGACCGTCGGAGCGACACCAGAGCGACACCACAGTGACACCAGAGCGACACCACAGTGACCAACCACGCCTCATCACAAGACCGCATGACGGAGACTCCTCCACGGCCCCGTCCCTCGGCTCCGTCCTCCGACTTGCGCTTTCTCACCCGCTGCTCTCCCTGTTCCTGCCCATACAAGGGAACGCTCTGGACCAGGACGGAGCCGCTCTGAGACCCGGGTCCATTTCAAGCTAAGAACAGTCCATCCACAAAGCAGAGGACGCGTAAAGCAGAGCAGCAGCAGAGCAGTCATGCCTTTGAGCAAACCAGCACTTACGTTTCTCCCTGAATCACCAGTGATTACTCAAGTGACCACTCGTTGCACTAGTGCCAGGGCCGCTGAGGGCTTCTCTCCATTTCTCTGTGCGTCTCCCTCTCTCCCAGCGAGTCTCCCCCTCCAACACACTTCTCTACCTCACTCCTCTCCCCCTCTCTCTCTCTCTCCTGACCCAATTTTCCCTTGGCACTTAAAGTTACACACACACACACACCTACACACACACACACACACACACACACACACACTGAAAATGGGTGTGAGACACTGAGACAACGCAATCGAGAGAGAAATAAGTTCAACAAATGAGCGCATTTGCCTGTAATCGCCGGCGCTTATTGGCTTCGGGGCGAAGGGCAACAGCTTTGCTTACCTTTCTCGCTCTCCTCCCCTCTCGGCTGTGACATCATTTAGGATGAACGCTTCTCCCCTCTTCACTCTGTCAGGCCCATTCTTTGCTTGTTTAACTCCCCGGCTTCCTCTCTCGGGCCGTTCGGATCTCCAGCCCCTCTGTGACTATTAGCCCCTCACTTTCTCTCCCCTGTTATTAGCTAGAAAACAGCTGGAGCCCCCCCCCCCCCCTTCTCTGGTCTCCCAGCGCGTCCCTCCCTCTGTCGCTCTCAATATGGTGCTAATGAGATGCTGAACTTTCCTTCTGACCGGGCGCTGGTCACAGAATCGTGTCAGGGCGGCACGGCGACATGTGAGCTTATTAGCGGCTGTGCGTTACAGCAGGGATGGGCGGCGAGTCCTAAGGACCTGGACATCAGCTCTCCCGACCCTCCGTTCCTTTTGTGGTTGAGCCCAGAGAAAGGCCATCAAAGCCCTTGCCATATGCAGCACATCCACCCACGTACTGTTTATTTATTCTGATCCGTCCTGGACGTCACCCAGTGTCGTCCCGGGTTCCAGTTCATCCACTGCAGCCTGCGTCTGCTTTAGATTTCGCAGTCTTCCCATAATAAATGCTGTAATTACACATTTCAAACGTTTCCTGATTTCTAACAGCTTCTCCGGAGCCTGAGTGTCTGAAGGACTATTTTCACAACCCACCGAAGGAGAGAGGATGTTTTGCACTTGTTATTGCAGCGGGTTTAGTTTAACGTCATCTTGGGTACACACTCCAGATATTATAAATAGAAATCTTTCAAATGCTCAATAATTGCATTGTTGTGCATTACAAACTGCTGCACATTTCTGTTTTTAAATCATAAAGACCTGAAAATAAAAATCTATGATTGGCCAGTTTGTAGTCAAGCGCAGTCATTATGTGATTTTACTCACATTTAACCACAGGGTGACATGTTTTGATGCATACAACAGATCCTGGTGGAGACTCTACGTCCCAGCTGATATTAAAGTGTCATTTCACCCACTTGACAAACACACATTTCCTCATTTACTAATGGTGCAGAGTGTTGCTGCCTTTTGTGTTATTGTATTTTCACATTTTCAAGAGGAGCAGCTTCCACCAGAAACACAGATAAGCAACCTAATCTGTGAACTAATCCGTCAAATGCTTAAGATGCTTCATGATAACACTCTGTACCAGCGCCAGGTCGCTACTTGGGTAACTCCGGCTGGACAGCAGCGTTATGATTACAGCTTTCCACCATCAGACACATCAGGCTTGTGTATTTGCTATATTATATATTTGCTGCAGGGCCGTACAGGCAAACAATGCCTTGAATCAAGCCATCGCTCACCTTCATCCCACCCCATGAGTGACGCGCTCTGGTCCTATCAGCTCACGAGGCCTGATGGGGAAAGTAAAGCTGGACCTGAAAACAATGCTGTGTTCTCCCACAGCGGCGCTGAGACGGGCTGCGGCCAAATGACTCAATTCAAACACGGCGCTTCAAATTGGATGGTTATGTGAAGCTGTCAGAAGAAGGAATCCAGGGAGAAAATTAGTATCACAACAATGCCACAGTTTATTTTAGCCTTTATTTCAACACCTTAGTTGTACAGTTGTACCTCTATCATATCATTTATCAGTATATATTTTATTTAATTTTAAACAAAACTTTATATTCATAAATATAAATATATACATATATCTATGCATGTATATGTATATATATATATATATAATCTCTGCATACTATTCTCATACTGTATGTTGTCATATTCATTATGCATTTGACTAGACCTAAAATATTCCTTTAAATTATAGTATGTGATGCTTTCTACACTACTGCTCAGTCCTTTGAGTTCTCACGAGAGCATCCATCATGTCATAGCACTGAGGCAGCTGAGCATGAGACTACAGTGTCATCGTTTTTACTCACACGGAGAGAATATGCGTTAGCTAATGTGTGTCGGCCTCACCGGGGCCACAGCAGTATAGAAAGCACTTACAGAAAACCCGAAATGAAAACGAAGCGTCAAAGATTGTGTCCACACTACTGGAAGACAGAGATCTTAAAAATGTTTACATAACTAATATTATCTTTATTATACTATATGTTATAATTGTCATTGTTGTTACATACAGATCTATAAATGATGTGTTGTTGCCTTACAGTTAGAGTCACTGCAGGAAATTGCTGAACTGGTGTTCGTGTGTCCATCTCTGTGCATTATACAGAATTTACTGTCACCGACAAACAATTAGGTTTTAGCCTTTGTCTTTGAGGGTTTGTGTGGAAAATGGAGCCGCTTGGATTGTCAACGAGAGAGAAAACATCAGTGTTTTCTGTCTATTATAAATATGTCTCTGAAAAGGCATTAGAAAGAGAAAAGTGTACGTCGGGGGGGCATTGGCACCAATGCAGGTTGACAAACACACACGCACAAAATCAGCAACACAGACTCACGGAGGCTGAAGACTGAGGTGAGGCAGACGTGGAAGTGGTGAAAAGCCCTTTTTTGATCACTGCACCTGCTGCGTGAGCGCGCACGGTTAACACGGCGCCGCCAAAGTGGACCGAGCCCACCCTCCACCCGTGCTGTGCCCACGAAACGCCAATGTCATGGGACAAAAGAAAATGTGCAGGTTGAAATGACACCAGACTCTTTCCATCTCTGATCTACTTCACAACAACATCTTCTCAGCATTTGTATGTCCTCATATTCACATAATATAAATACCCTGACCGGTTTGAAATGAATGATTGCGACCACTTGGTACAAAACAAATGGCTCTATACTGAATCTCCTTTAACATGTAAGATATAGTCAGTGCTCGCAAAGTACATACATACAAAGCTTATTGGGGGGTCCTTTGGAGGAGTATAGCAAATATAAAAAGAATACTATAGCTGTATATAACTGGTTTCTGTCAGCATTTACAAACAAAACCCATGTCTCGTCTGCGTGAAGCTACAAAACGGATGTTGGGAGCAGAAACATTTTGGGGTTTTCAGCAGCAACTTTGCGACTTTTCCTTGAACCCAGGCGGAGGTTTTCCTCGGCGCAGCTATGCAGCAGATGGTGCCGGAATCCGTCTGTCGGCGCGCGAAAGGAACTGTGTGTGCGTGTGTGTGTGTGTGTATAGGTGTTTGTGTTTTACAGCACAGAACTGGGGTTTAATTAAATGCATGTCCATCAAAAGTTCTAACATATAGTTTCAGTTGAAGATTGTCATTTTTGAAATAATAGTATTAAATCCTTCGTACACTTTCTCGACCAGTAAACGTCATGTAGAGGTTTTCACTACACGTGTAGCAGATTTAAGACAACACTCTCCTCATATCCAGCATTTAGTTGATGTCCGCTGTTCTTCTCTTGTACATCTTCTATTATTGTTCATCTTTCAATTAGTTTTCCCTCTTTCTTTCATCTCTATATCACCCCGTCACCGTGTCAGTCTGTGTCTCGGGGAGAAGTAGTGACATGCAAAGGAGAGAGCCGCCTAGGAAGAGAAGGAGGGCAAATCAAAGAATAGGAATGGATGGAAATGAAATGAAGATGGATAAAATAGATTATTACCGGGAAAGGGAAAGATGGGAAAACTTATCAAATAATAAGACTCTAATAAAGAAGAGGGATGATCCAGCTAACTTGCAGAAACTCTGGCGCTTCCTTTGAGCTTTAGACGCTGCCTCGGTTTGTCCCAGAGTCTCTACGTCTTCCCTCACCTGTCAGTGAGTTTCTTCAGCGCCCTCTCGATGTTCATGCGGTGTCCGACGCGTGTCACCCCCAGGTCCAAGAAGTCGTCCTTGGTGAGCGAAGGGAGGTGCGATCCGTCGATCTCATTGTCTATAAAACGCTCCCGGTGTTCACCCAGGTTTAGGTAAGCCAGCCAGTCTGCCACGTCGTACTTGGTCCAGTAGGGCAGCGGCTTAACGGCGAAGGGTTTGGCTGGTGGAGGAGGAGTGAGATGGGGATAATTCAGGCAAGATGGACTAGGGGGCAAGTGCAAAGGGGAGGAGGCCCCAGAGAGAAAATGAGTGGGGGACATAGAGCGGGACACAAGTAAAGGGTTTGGACTTTGTATGCCAGATGGGGAGAACAGGGGAGGTGTTGAAGCCTTGTAGGTGTCACCAAGGGATATGCCTGGAGATGGAGGAGTAAGGGGCCCAGGGAAGTCGAAAGGATTGCTGTAGACAGGTGTGCTGGGAAGAATGGGAAGAGAGGAAGGTCTGGGAGGTGTGGGGTTTGGTTGCTCGGTGTTATAAATAAGAGGACTCGGAGCTCGGCGCCGGGAGACTGCAGACCGCTCCTTTGTGGGACTGCACTGGAAATCAAAAGTCTGCCTTCGCATCTTGGATCGATGCTTCGGTGATGTTGGATACGGGCAGTAGGTCGGGGAATGGGGAGGGTGCGAATGCACCGGGGATGAAGGCATCTGTGGAGACGGGGAGCGGGTCCAGTTGCGCTGAACTGGTACTTGAGGGGAGGGGGAGACGGACGGGGTGGCCGACAGGTTCGGCGTCAGGATCTGACGATGCTGCGGGGAGGAAGTGGGTAACGGCGAGGTGGAGCGCCCGGAAGGGGGGCTGTGAAATGCATCGGTGAAATCCGCTGAGTACCTGCAAGACACAGAGCGGACATGTCAACTTTGGTTAGAGGGAGCCAGACGTTCTATCTTAATACAAGCGACGGAAGACACACCTGTGCATGGTGGGTGATTTGGGAGCGTGACCCCAGTCGTCCATGCTCTTCATGCTACTCATCTGTTGCAGTTTGGAGCTTAGTTCATTAATGATACTGGCCTTTACGCCTGAAAGAGGCGAATGCAGCCTGCGGCCCTCCAAAACCATGCTAGGCCTCTGGACTCCTCCCCCGTGCTCATGTTCCTCAACCTCCCCCCAGGTCAGCGACCGAGCGTCCATAGGCCTCTCTAAGCAGGCAGCGAGGGCCGAGCTAAAGCCGTCCTCCATTTTGTCTCGACTTTGCTTACACTTCCTTTCATCTAGGAGAGCTCCATCTAACCTGGCATCTTCCGGGTTGGTTTGTCTGTGCAACTGCAGAGGAGCAGGGTTGGTGCTGTTCTGCCTACGTAACGCTACAGATGAGACCCTCCCTCCCCCCTCCTTGTAATGAGTCATCTTTGGAAACACGGGGTTTGCCAGTTTGGCACTGTGCACCTCATATATTTGCCCACCTGAGTAGGTTGTGCAAGAATCCTGATGTTCACCGCCTTTCTCTCCCTCTCCTAGGACCCCTCCCCTCTCTCCCCTCAGCCCCAGCATTTCTAAATGGTGGTCGCTACTGCTATGACTGTCCAGCTCCTCAATACCAGAGTCTACCACAGTATCTTGCCAGTCTCCACTCTTAGGCGTACCTGTAGTGTGATGTGAGTGGTCAGCAGCTTTGCCCCCCGTGCTGAGGCCAGCTTTGGGCCCAGCCATGGTAATGCTGTATTCAAATGAAGCTGGTGAGATCGTGGTGGTGGTGGCGGCAGCAGTAGCGGTCATGGTAGTGGTAGCATAGGTCATGGTGGTGGTGAGGGCAGCTGTGCCTCTGTCCTGCGCTGGGGGGTGACCACCTACCGAGTGGTCGTTGGGACCGCTGTAATAGGGATGAGGCTGGGACACGGGCTGAGGTCTGTGTAGTGATGTCGGAGGCAGAGCAGAAGCGGAGGTGGTGTTGGTGGAGGAAGGGGGAAATATCTGTGGGGATGGATAAGACGGGGAAAAAGCTGACTGCGTAAGGTTGGCGACTTCGCTGTCGTAAGACGTGAGGCTGGAGGCGGCAGAGTCACCACCCTGTGGAGAGGCTTGGGCAGTCGAGGACTTGGGAGACGGAAGAGGGGGCGGAGGGGGTGGAGCAGCAGCAGAGTGCTGACTTGGGTGCTGATGTTGCTGATGAGACGCCTGGATTCTCTCTCTCTTGCCATTAGCAAACTGTAGAGGAGGAGGCAGGGGATCTGCAAAGACAAACTCATCATCTGCATCTACTGACGGAGCTGGTGGAGGGAGAACCATCAGTCCCAGACCTCCACCTGCTCCTGCCCTTTGCTCTCCCATAGCGTCTTGTGTCTGAGCCGGGGCTGTGGGGACGGTGTACTGTGGGATGTAGCTGGTGTTTGGAGCACTTTCCATCTGCAGAAAAGAAGGTCTGCGGGGTGCGGGCTGAGCTGGAGGTGGAGGAGGCTGTATGGGTGGAGCAGACCGAGCGTCGTACACCTCCTTGTCTCTTTCTCGCTCCCTGGGGCTCTGTGGGTAATACTGGGTTGAATACTGACTGTTTCTGTCCTCGGAAAAGCGAACTCTAAGACCCTCCCTAGGTCCTCCCTCCTTTTCTCTGTCCATTCTCTCCCCACCTCCTCCCAAACGTAAAATCCTTGGTGACTGTGGCCGACTCAGGGATGCAGGCGAGGTGGTGGTGGTGGGAGAGCTCAGGTGGAGGGACACTGGAGAATTGTAGGTTGATTGTGTAGGGGTTGCGAAGAGAGAAGGGGTTGGGGTCTGAACCGGGGTGGGGAACGACCCAACTGTGGACAACTGCCGACCAAAGTGCCTGTCCTCTCTGCGAGTCTTGTGGTCATCCTTAAGGGCTCTTTCTCTTGCAGCCAGGGCTAAGCCGAGTGGGGAGGAGGGGTCCAGAACCTTCCCCGTCAGCGGGTGAATAAAGGTAGTAGCCGGCTGAGCGCCGTACATGGAGGGGGCCGACTTTGGCTGTCCATCCTGACTGAGGACAGGGGAGGAATACTCTGGCAGGCCAAAGGCTGGGGGCATGCTGCTGGAGTAGTTGATGTAGTTGTCTCCAGAAAACATGCCCTCATCTATAGACTTGGAGGGTCGAAGTCGTGGGGCGGGCACCTCCATTTGGGAGCCCTGTAGAGGTTGGATTCGGGGTCCTGTTGGTCCTGCTCCCTCGCCCACGCCTCCCCCGGCTTCTCCCTGGATGTCCTCCTCGGACGAGAGGAAGAACGACGCGCTCTTCCTTCGCATCTCCCTAAAACGCTCCCGTTCTCGCCGCGCGCCCCCTCCCCCGGTCGCCGTGCCGAACGTCGACGTGTATTCCAAGTTGTCCGAGATCTGCTGCGAGGAAACCGGCGGCGCAGCGGTCGACGACGCCATGGGGCTGGCTGTGGGGGGCTGGGGCGGCGAGGGGGTGAGAGGCGAGGGCAGGTTGGCGTTGAGGCTGTCCGGGCCGGCGTCGGCCGATGTCTGGTCCCCGGCGTCTTGGGAGGGCTCCGCCTCCATGCTGCTGCCCTGGCTGCTCCGCCCGCTGCTGCTGGTGGAGGGGGCTTTAACAATGATGGTGGGGATGGGGATGGAGCTCTTCTCCTTGGCCGTGCCCCCCTTCCCCCGGTGCTGCCGCAGGCCGTCTTCCACCTTGGACTGCTTCATCAGCGCCCCTCGGCCGCCCCTCCTGGCCGCCCCCCTGCCAACCCCTCCCCCCTGCTGGTTGGCCATGTGCGTGTGTTGCGGCTGCGCTTGCTGGGCCTTCGGCTTCGCACTTGTAGGCGGCGTAGCACTGCTGTAGCCTCTCCTTAACCCCCCCATCTTGCCCCCACCTCTCCTGGGCGCCTCCTGCTCTCTGCCACATAGTCCTTCCGACTGTCTTCGGAGGGTGGGCACCATAACCTGCTGGCTCATCCCACCGGGGACTCCCCTCTCCCAGCCTGCTTGAGTAGGATGCACTTGTTGGGAGTGGAACTGGAAATGGGTTTGAGAGACAGAGGGTATGGGCATAGCCGGGCCTCTGCCAGGATGAGGTCCTGCAGATAGAGGGGGCTCTGGTGCAGAGGTGTTGGGGGGTGGGGGGATTTCCTCTGGCCCTGGCACCGACAGGCTGCGAGCCAGCTTCATAGCAGGTGGGTGGAGGTATTGCCTTTCCTCCTCTGTTACGCCTAAACACAACAACATTAGCATTTAACAACACACACTCCCCCTGATCTGCTAAAGTCTGTCAAACAATGAATATTGTTACCGATAGATTTTTGCCGCATCATGACCGCATGCTGAGGACCGTGGCCCGGTTGGAAATGAGCTTGGTTGTAGCCAAAGCCGGGCCCAGGCTGCACCAAGCTCACAGAAGCCTGCTGCTCATAGGGTTGCTTCAGGTGTTGGGGCACCATTTAAAAAAAAAAGAAAAAGAACAAAGAAGGACTTGAAAGCGAGTGAAGTCAGGAGATGAAGGATTTACACACCGGTACACAAAGCGATACAGGAGAAGCAGTCGGTCTGCGTTTTACCAGGCAACAGAGCATAAATGAACGGGCACAACCTGACTCATGGTTAAACAAATGTTTTGGTGTGGGTGGTACATTGTCAATCATTTTCTTTAAAGTGCAGGGCGAGGGCAGCAGACCACACAGATATGAAATATACAGACCAAGTTGATTTATTTTTTTCTAGCATTAGTCACTTCCTTGACTGGATATGTCCTGCAGTCTAATCTGTTAAAGTGATATCACCGCTCTAGGAAAAGGCTATGCAGAGTCTGTCATCTTTTACACCTTGCCCAACTCCTACTAAACGTACTAAAAGTACCTCATTTGCAACAATGCTTTTGCTCCGGTCCCTCTTTCCCCCGTGACCTCTCTGGCCCTGGTTGTCTGATGTAATGGTGTGCTGGGCAGCAGCCAGGATTTCGTCCAGTTTATCTAGAGCGAAGACACGAGGAGCACAGGCAACGGGTTTCAACCGAGCCCAAACAACCCTCAAGGATTTTTAAAGAACAAAGTTGCAGCACGAGACGAGTGATTTCTCACTTAGTGCCATCTGATAGACTGTCCTCTTCTTATCGGGGCCCTGAGACGACTCGTATTCTGAAAAGGAGGAGAAAAAAGGTGCATCAAACAGGCGGGACTTTTAATTAAAGCTCCGAGGCTGATGGGGGTAACGATAAAGCCTGATATTCACCTGCTTTCTTTTTCCACGGAGAGGCTGCTGCAGCATACGTAATGGGTGAAGCAGACATTAGTTGTGTTTATAGCTGCTGTGTAGTCATGTGTGCAAAGCAAATAAAAGGATGAGGTACATACTAAAACATGTGATGGCGTGAATGCTGATGTGATGGGACGGATGGTGATGGGGACACAAAAGATAATGACAGTACACATGAGGCTCCCACCTTTGTCCACTGTGCAGCACATGGGATTCAGAAGGAAAGAAAAGAGCTGTGACTTTAAAACATCAAAAAATCAAAGGACTAGTTTCTCATCAAATTCGGTTGAATTTCTAACTCATTTGTAAAAGAAAAACTACATCATCTTTAGATTTTCTCTCTCCATCATCTTACCCATGTCCTCCAGCTCTGATGTCATTGACTTGGAGCGCAGGGCGATGGCGGGAGGAGTCAGCCTCTTGGTCTGCTGTGGAGCTGCCAAGAGAATCCGGCCAAACACCGGCCTAATGTTTAGCGTTCACACATAAACACGCGGTCCCCAACGATAACCATATGGCAACGGGCTTTTAGGCTGAAGTAAACATGCAATCAGCCTCGCGTCGCGTCATAAACACAGGATGGAAGCATCACACGCTTGCCTCTCTTCCGAGCCGTGTCCTCCAGTTCGGGGTTCCGGGCGACCATCACCACCTTCACCATCAGGCTGTTGCCGCCCTGTCGGATCATGTTGACCACCTGCCGGTGGCCAACTTTCACTACGTTCTGGCCGTTAACCTGCAACACGCGGAGACAGGGGCATCGATCTCATATCAGGAAAATAGTTTTTCTTTCAAGACATATTACAGTCGCCTGGATGGTTGCACCACCAACTCAGGCAGCGGCTGCAGTAAATCACAGCTACAAAGGCTTGGGCAGCTATAAAGTGACTCATATTAGGTTGAATACTAATTAGCTGTATGTGTCAGCCTTAATAAAGGTTTGACAATCACCATTTATGGAACAGAGTTCTCTGCGCAACCTACTGGAACTTTTAAAAGGAACAAAATGACCAGAAAGTGCCTGAGCTGCTCGTGTGTCACAGACAAGTTGTTCCACCTACAGTCGCTCCTCACGTCTCAGACTCAGAAAAGCTTCCTAGAGAATAGCAGCTGAATTAGCATAACGCTATGCTCGCGTCGTCTCCTTTATTCCTCTGAATAACGCTTGGCAGCGGCGTCGGTAAGTAAAAGTGGCAAAGTGATTATGTAAAGCCAAACGATGACGCAGGTCGTACGCGTCGTACGCGCGCTCGGCCAAAAATAACGGCGACGACGAGCGAAAAGCGCCGGGTTGCGCGCCGACGTGAGTGCGACGTTCGCGGGAGCGTACCTCGATGAGGAAGTCGCCCATCCTCAGGCCGGCCCTCCATGCCACTCCTCCCTCATCCACAGACTCCAGGTACTGCAGAGCAGGAAAAGCTGGCGTCGGGGTGAACTCCTCTATGGGAGTCTGAGCTGGAGGGGGGTTAAAAGGGTGAGCGTGAGTAGATCAGGGGGGACTAGAGCACGAAACCCAAACCTACAGAGGCTGAGGAGAGTTTTGAAGGTGAGGCTCACCTTTGGCTCCCCTAAGCACAAAGCCAAAGCCCTCATTGTCTTTCTTCTGTAGGAGCACTGTCTTCTCCTTAATGATGTAGTCACTAAGAAGGGGCAGAGGACGTAAAGAGAGACACGAGCTTGAAGATGGCTTGTGACTTATATATATGCAGTATATATATTTATAACCCGCTACTGTCATGCAAATAATGTATTTTGTAAAACACATGAAATGGCGCTGCAGCAAAAGATGGTTTGGTGAATGTCACACAGGCGGTTCTGGTGGGAAGAGGCGTCTATGACATGGATTTCTATACTAATTCTTCGCGGCTGATGCACACTTGGCAACTCAACCCCCCCAAAAAATAAAAACTTCCAAAGACGCCCAGATCACAGTGCCTCTGGCAGGATCCTGCTTCACGTCCTCCAGCACGCCGCTACTAGTCACGCGTGACACTTCCAATCGTACACGCCAAGACGTCGGACGGGACTCTAATCTCCTCCGAACGGGCCTCGTGCAGCCTGGGACGCCGGCAACAGCAATGGCAGGCATTAGTGATGCAATCGCATTAGGAGACAGAGAGCAGCGCATCAAGCGTCCCAGGAAGCACCTTCATTATTCCATTATCATGTCTGGGACTGGTGGCCAAGCTGCTTCATAACTCTTCTAATATAGAGCCGCTTAAACAGACTCCACACAGCCACATCTCATGACTCATTTCTGGACTTGACTTTCTAACAATGTCAGTTCACCCCGGTGCTGTCGGGGAGCCCGGGGCTGGAGCAGAGCTGTATGATATCATAGAAATTCCAGATATTTCTTTCCCGGGCCTGCTGGTTTTTGTGTTGGTTTTGCGCCTCTCAGCTTAACTCGAACCGACAGCCCAGCTGTAATCAAATCAAAAGAATTGGATTTCCTCGACAGGTTCAAGTGTGAGCGAATGGGACTTGTAGCCTAGTTGAAGAGCAGGTGTTTTTATAGTGATGGCTGGACACGGAATCAGAAAATCATGCAGGATAATGCCGTCTAGGTAAACTCCAATGTAATTTCCACTGGGAATAAGGATTTTATTACTTTCCTCTGTAAACGGGAAGCCTGGGTGTTTAAAACGTGGCCTTCTCAAACCCAATGAAAATGACACCAAACCAAGTATTTGTCGTCTCAACCTAAACCTGGTCTCGCGCATCCAGGTGTTGTTTCGTCAGTTTCATAAAATCTGCCTCCGCCCCTCGCGAAACCAAACCTCCACCCACACGTACAGTATATACAGCAACGACATTAACACAGTGCTTTTATATTTCACGCCGCCTCCTGCTGTACAGAATGGAGTTCGGCGCGCGTGCGGCGGCCGACAGGCCCGAAGAATCCGACTTCGACACCAAGCCGTAACTTTAGCGCCGAACAGACGACTGCTAGTTTCCCCTACTGAGGTCCGTCCCTTGTGTGTTCTCCATCAATGTTACTGTTTCGCCAACGCACAGCCGCCTTCCAGCCATCTGCTCCTCACACCTCATTCCTTTTTCTCTCTCTCTCTCACCCTGTCAACCATCATGCTTTCCCTCTCCGAGGATCAAAGGAACATGGAGTGGGTGGACGGTTCCGCCGCGCTCCCTCGTCCGTCCTCTGCAACAAGGGGGGGGAACGTGTCCGGCGGTGGTCCCTCGGGCACCAGGACTTACTGTCGCCGGCTTGATGCTTTACAACCTATTGGGCCGGTCTGTTGCCCCGACTGACTGCTATGGCCCGACCATGAAAAGCACAAACGCCCCGGCTTAATAGCTACTAGCTAGTAGGACACCGTCCCTGTGAACTGGCTGCCATGGAGCTGGAAGCCTACGAGAGACCAGAGTTATTATGTACCCTCCTGAGTCATCCTCTCTTCTATCCACAATTACTGGGAACGAAAGGCTTTGTTTTAACCATTCACCTGCTGAACGTATGCAGATAGACAGGCGATTGTTGGGGGGGGGGGGGTTGATGGGGGTCGATGCCCATCCACCAGACAGATGTTAGTGACACACGCTGTGGATGCAGATGGATGAAAAAGACAGATGTTCCCACTGCAATCATGCACTATGATGTATATACACTTAATATATATCACTCAGTGTATAGTCACACACACACACACACACACACACACACACACACACACACACACACACACACACACACACACACACAGAGAGAAATGACCGGTGTCTCCAATGAGGACACTGACAAACCTCAGCCACCACTTTTCTCACTCATTCACATTTATCCATCATAACGCAACGTATCAGTTAATGACACAACGAGACACACGGAAATATGGGACGTGACATCGCTTTGAGGGAACAGGGATCCTGATGAATGGAGGATATCTGCTTAAAGGAATCATGACTCAAAGAGAATGAAATACACCCACACTGTCTGACTGAAATGCATCAATATGTGCTACCTTTCACGCGCTAACACACGCACACAGCGCTCAGAGACACGGGAGGAAGACACAGAAATAAACATGCGGCGGAGTCTCCATTCAATAGCTGCGTCCCACTGATTCACATGCAGAGGAAGGAGGGAAAAAAAATCAAATTTAAGACGCACGCATGCACGCACACTCAGAGACACACGCACGGAATACATAGCTTATTAGTCTGTCTTGGAAAAGGCACGGCCTCTCAGTAGCATCATCTACCTCTCCCCTCTCTCCATTGTCCTCTCCTCACATCCATAGCCAGCCAATGAATGAGGAAACAGCCGCTACCTGTAAATGAACCACACGCTCCTGTTTCTGGGGCCCAGTGACGGCCACGAAGAAGAGAGGGAGAGAGAGAAATCTCTCTCTCCGCATCCCCCCATTGCCATGTCCCCCCCGCCTCTCTCTCGCTCGCTCGCTCCCCCTCTCTCTCTTTTGCGCGCGCGCGCGCTACATCGCCTCCTCCCCGCCTCCCGGTCCTCCAGCGAGAGCTCAGTCGAAGAAAGCCGCGAGAGTGGAAGAGAGAGAGAGAGAGAGAGAGAGAGAGAGAGAGAGAGAGAGAGCGAGAGTGGAAGAGAGAGAGAGAGAGAGAGAGAGAGAGAGAGAGAGAGCGAGAGTGGAAGAGAGAGAGAGAGAGAGAGAGCGAGAGTGGAAGAGAGAGAGAGAGAGAGCGAGAGTGGAAGAGAGAGAGAGAGAGAGAGGAAGAGAGAGAGAGAGAGAGCGCGCGTTGATCTGCACCCCGCACACTTCAGACTAGAGAAAGAAAGACAGAGACGCAGCGACAGGAAGACAATAGTAGATTATCACAACAGGCTGAGTGTGTGCTGGTGGACGACAGTCATAAAATAGAGGGAGAGGAGAGATGCATTTCAGGACGAGATGGGGGATGGGAATAAAGCAGCAGAACAGACAGAGAGAGGGAGAAAGCTCATATTTGCTTATCCACAGACTGGTGTATCACAGATATACTAACAGCTGATTCCCACCCTGGATTTACTTACACACACACTCGCCAACTTGCCAACTCCTCGCTCGCCGCCAAAGCGGAGCTGTCATCGCCGCCACGCCAACAAACACGCCCCCCTCTCCCATCTCGCGCTCTCTCTCAAACAGTAATTGACATTCTCCCAAATGCCTAGCTGCAGTGAGGGAACATGATCTGGATCACCTCACTCTTAATTGAGCACCACTTCACCACAGCGCCGCAATTACACTTAACCAACTTAACGCGGATAATGCAACCCCAGCGGCTGCTGCTTCCATTTAAAACACAAGCGAAGCCTTCGCGGGTGATGCAATCTGCGGCCGTAAAGTGACGACTAGCGAAGACGCTAGCAATCAGCCTCCTCGTGACTCATCAGCGCGAGCGCATAACGCGAGGGTATTTGCGCGTAACGCTCGGGTTTTTTTTTTTATTTCCGGCGCGGGAGCAAAGGCTGGTGTGGCGCGTGCACGCGCGCGGAGGTGTCAAGGGAGCAAACTCCCGCCGCTGCGGCCAAGAAGGGGCCTCGCGGGAAGCGACACGCGGCAAACACACAGACAGGATGTGGGAGGACGCGGCGGGTGTCACGCGGTGAGGAACCCGCCGAGGCCCGTCCATGAAACACAGCTTCACCTTTAAACACATTCAGCATTTCAGACCGACGCTGGTCCGTCTCGTCTTTACATTACCTGGGGCCCTCGGTGCCGTCATAGGCTCCGACGGTGACATTGCGGAAGAGCTTCCTCTTGGCTTTGTCGCTCCGCGTCTCTGCAAAGCACATGGACGCAAAACACATGCTGAGCTTCCATCACGACACCGCCTTGCTAGCTTTTTTCTAGAAGTGTGGCAGCACGAGGCACAAGTTCATCAGACACGTTTGACACTTGCTTGGGTCTTCATTGGTTTTCTGACTGGATGAAACGGTGCGGCTGTGAAATTAGAACCGACTGTAAACAAGCTTGTGACATGTGACATGGGAGTTACAGTGACTTAAAGGATATCGGCGTCCTGAGGGAGTAAGTAAACCATTTACCAGAATGCCCTTCCCTCCAGCATGTCTAATACGGCTAATGAAATATCACCTAAATGATTTCAATCTATGCAGCAACAGTTCAAAAAGATTAAAAAAGGAAAGCTGAAATCTTCAGTGTTTCTACATATTACAGCAAAATTTTAAAAAGAGAGAGTGTATTTTTAAAACACCAACATAAAGGTGAAGCGTCGACTTTTTTCATACCTGATCGATTGTCTTTGCCGAGAGCCGCCACCTCTTCCACGCAGTCTGAAGGGAACCAGCCGGTGCGACCTTTAACTGTGCCCTCCCAGTACCCCCCCTCTCCCACACTCAGCACTGAGAGAGGCCAACACACAGGCACAGTTAGAGTGGCAGACACCCGCCTCCTCTCCCACACCTCCCTCACCCGCCATCACGCATAGGTACATTCTGATCAATGTACAATCCTCCTTGTGCAATTAGGCATCATGCTTTCTTTTACTTCTGACTTCCTGTCACCTTTAACTTTGTCCCCTTTGCTGAGGGACAGCTCCCTGTCTCCGGCGGCCGAGTGGGCCCGAGTGGCCACGTACACCCGCCCCGGCACTGCGCTGTACATGCGCTTCACCTGACCTCCCCCGCTGCCCGCCGAGGTTGCCCTGCAGACAGAGGGGGGAGGGAGGGGGGAGGCAGAGTCACTCGCAAAGCCGTGAGGTAGGACTGTGGAAAACGCAACGAGACAAAACGAGACGCCAGGCAACTCGCCCCGGCTAGTTCAGAGACAGTCAGTGGCTGAGTCATGCTAAGCCGTCATAGCGGCGCATGCTAAAGTCGTGTTCTCTGTCAGTCAGTACACGCAGTATATCACAAAGAATTACATAATCATGCAGCATAATAGATGCCATTTACTGCAGTAAACAATTTATTATGTGCTAATAGGGGACTCTAGAGGGAATGTGAGGAAGGAGGACCCTTTAAATGTGTTGATGGCTGCAGTAAGGTTCACAGGACTCTTGCGTTCGCGTGTCCAGTTAGCTGCTGCCTTTCTACCGCTTTGCTCCTAAGCCCAGCGGAGCTCGTCTATTCATGTTGGGCCGACGGACAACAATGCCCACCGGCTCCACGCCTCGAATTCACGACACGCCTGCAGACAGAAATAGCAGCTGGTATGCAGCGGAGACGCGAAGGGTTGCTTCCCCGTAACTGGAGGTTAGCGACCCCTGGCTGATAGTGGACCTCGCCAGGCTCCCTCTCCTTCATGTAAGCTGTGACCACCGCTCTTACCCGTGTCGGCCTCGTGGCTGCCGATGCCTCTCCTCGGTGTCGCTTTGGCCTCCTCCCCTTCCTCTGGATGGGGACCGGGTGCGGGTTCTGGGGCTGCTGGAGCTTCTCATGCCTATGGAGGCCCTGCGCTGGGCCTGTAGGAACACACCAGGCGCCATTTTAAAGCAGATGTGCAGCAGACAAGTTCATTATGAGACTGGTAGATCCAACAAGTACCTGTCCGGGGTTGGGATTGGTTCCAGCCTTGATGGGCAACCCCAGGGGGTCCGACTGGGTCATGGTGTTATCGCTGTTGGCTCGCAGCAGAGGGTGGGAGTGAAGCGAGGGAAGAGGCAGCGTGTGGGAACTCTCTCTTCTCTTAGGAACATACTTTGGAGATTCCAAAAAGGGCACTGAAGACGGAGATGCGAGGCGTTAGGGTGAGGCGTTAGGGTGAGGGAGCAGCAGACAGCGTGAGAGGAAGTAAACATTATGACGCTATTCAGAAAAATAGAAGCAAATAGGAGTGCTATGGGTAAAAATAAATGTGGCTGAACAGTCTGACATGAAAACATACCTACGTCCGAATCTTTGTGGTTCTTCAGAAGTTCCCCGAGTTCAAAGTGACCAGACATTACAGCAAGCTGCAAACACACCGTCTCAGAATTGTCTAGTTCCATTTCAGGCTTGTGAGCAGGCGGATCAGATGAAACGTTGAAGCGTTTACCTGAAAAGGGGTTTGACCGTGCTTGTTCTTGGCCTCTTTATTGGCTCCCCTGTACAGGAGAACGCGGACACAGCTCTCCTGCTCATTCAGAGGGGCAAAGGCTCAATTAACACCTTCAGAAAACGTCCTCTCAAGCTGTTCCTCTGACCCATCTGGTCCCATACTCGCCTTGTTGTACAGGGCCGAAATGTGAAGTGCGGTGTTTCCTGAGGCGTTTTGAGACGTGGTGTCTGCTCCGTAAAACAGCAGATGCTCCAAGTGCTGGGCAAAGCCGTTCTGACAAGCCTTGTGATTGCAACACACGCCGATAGAGCGTCAGTTTGAAAATATAAAGACAGAGAAATGTTAACGTGAAGGGGGGTAATTTCATAGACAGGGCCGTTTGAGAAGAGAGCTAAGAAAAGGGGCAGAATACAGTAAGAGACACAAGAATTACAAAGAGAAAAGGAAGGGAATGTTTTCTATCCACATTTAGATCCATAATTACTGCTACAGAAAAACAGGTCAGAGCCAATTACATTGCACCATGGTGGAAAAGAAAAGAGACAAAAAACATAAAAACAACAAAAAAGGAGCCTTCAGCAGCCTGAGAGGTTTCCTCATATTTTTCTGCAGCGACTAAAATATCACAAGATACGAACAAAGTAAAGAAAGAAACCAAAATAAAATACCATGACAACCAGCTCACAGCGCAAACGCAAATGCCCCAGAATGCCAGCGAGACGCGAATGCAGGCAACGCACCCATATCTACAGTAAGATACTGTGATATCAGGTGGATTCAGCTCTAGGAGGGTGAGAACTGAGGAGCTTTATGAGCGGCCTGGTCGCTATCAGCTGGGATGAAGGATACCTTATGTATTTCTTCCATTCCAAACTCCTCTTCATCCCTGCGCTATGGAAAGAGAGAGGGAGGAGAGAGAGTGGAGATGAGTGAGGAAGGCCGGGAGGAGATGGCAGGGAGAGACTGAGGGCGACGGGGGGGTATTTGTACAGCGCTGACGTGCGTGCATGGAGACAAAGACCAGCGAGGCTCCGCCAGAAAATATGAAAGGAAACCGTTGGACCGACGGATACTGGGACGGGCCGACTACCTGGTGACTCTCGTCCCAGCCGTTCTCGTCCCTCGTCCCCAACTTTGCCCGGTAGTAGAGCAGGGTCTCGCAGCAGGAGGTGTCGCCCCCTGCCAGTACAGTGTGGTACAGCGGGGTCAGGCCACAGCGGTCTTTATAGTCCGGAGACGCCCCCAGGGACAGGAGGGCCTGGCGGGAGGAGAGCATTGTGAATGGCCGTGGCGGCTGCGAGCCGCTCCCCATCGGTTCCACCATCCTCACCATCAGCCCGCCGGGGTTGTGGGCCCGCACGGCTTTGTGCAGCGGCGTCAGGCCGTCCCGGGTCCTGAAGTCCAAGTGAGCCCCTCCCTGGACCAGCACCCTGATGCCGTCCAGCGACAGGCCGGACTGCATGGCCACGGAGAGCGGGGTCTCTGTTGGGGTTGGGGGAGGGGGGGGGGGGGGGGGACACGTGTTTGAGTGAACCCTAGAACAGCGAGCGCTGCCGTGTGACAAACCCACCTCCGTTGTCAGGGTCGTGGAAATTTGGATCCAGACCTTTATCCAGGATTTTTGCCATTTTCTCTATTGCTCCAGTCTGAACGTAATCCAGGAACTTCTTCAGACTGGCCTAAAAGAGGCCAAGGTGTGAGTGAGGAGGAACGACTGGGGAGCACGGGGCATGTTTTGAAAGAGCAGAAATACCTTTGAGCTGAGCTTGGCGAGAGCCTTCTCATCCAGATTAGTCTGCTTATAAACTCTGGTTTTGTATCTAAACTGAGGAGCAGAAAAAGATATGTGTGAAAACCGTGAATCATCTCACTGCATCACAGTTCAGCTGATCAGCACAGGGCATATAGAGACAATAACAACAACGTCGCTAATTGTGCTGTGATTCACATGGCGCTGTTCATTATGAGCATTTGAAACTCAGAAGCAGAGCTGGGAATAAAAATGAGATTAAAGCCTGATTTGCATTCAAACACATGAAGAAAGGGGTTGAATTGGTGTAAACAATCACCAACAATATGGATTCACTGATTCAAAATTCATTACCCGTGCCATAAACACTGCATATGCAGACGATGTGTCTGCAGGGCACAAGCATGTTCTGAGTCAGTGATGTGAACCGTGTGGTGTGATACTGTAAGCCGCACCCAGCACTTCAACAGTAACAGCGCCTTGGCCACTAGAGGGCGCTGTGGGACCATTATATTACAGCAGGCAAACTTCATATTGATGCCATTTATCAACCCAGATCCCAAAAAGTGGAAAACATAATTTGACAGTCACATAATATTGATAATTTAATTAAAATAATTGTTTTTGAGGGATATGGAGATAAAAATATTATTGTAGAGGGAGCATTAGTGATGTCTCCATACCTCCAGATAAGGCACTCCCTTCTCAAAGGACTGTGCGTACTCCCTCAGGGCCCGCTCCTCCTCCAGGAACTTGGCGTCCTGTCCGTCTCCCGCCGGAAGGAAGAGGCCGTAGTTGTAGACGTCCCACAGCGACTCGGTGAGGGAGCAGATGATCTGCTGCTTGGCGTGCCACACGGTGCAGTCCTGGTCAAACTGGAGACATCTCTGACAGACACAGCGGCCAAAACAGCGTCGGTCAGGTCATTATTTTACGTGGTAGAAATACTAGAGAGCACTCAAAGTCACTGACACGGGCTTGTAAATATAAAACATGTCCTCCCTGTGATGGTCATTCCAGCCGAACCACTTAGTCTGATGTTATTATTCAATGATGTGGTACGACTGTTTCAACATAAGTTGGAGGATGATAAATGCATGAGAATGTGACGCAGGCAGAATATGAATGCGCCTCGTCTGAATAATTAATCACATGCCACATTCATGGAACCAAGTTGACTTATTCAACGCTACCAGGAGCTCTGGGCTTTATTTCCACGCCACTGTTTTCTCCTTACTTGTAAAAAAAAAAAAAGGAGTGAAGATTTTATAGTGGAATAAATATTTCCCTTTGGTTCTGTTCGTCTTTGATCTCTTTATGCATTATGTCAGATCTGCACCACGATCCGGACTGAAAAAACAAGTCTAGTTTGGAGAGAAAATTGTCTCTGGCATCTCACTGGGTGTGTGTGTGTGTGTGTGTGTGTGTGTGTGTGTGTGTGTGTGTGTGTGTGTGTGTGTGTGTGTGTGTGTGTGTGTGTGTGTGTGTGTGTGTGTGATTCACCAGAGGCTCCCCAAACACACATCTCAGATGTGTTCTGTGTACGCACTGTGCCCAGCTTGATTTCACGCTGATTCCTGCACTGCCTATTTCCTCGTATTATCCCATTTTCTCAGCATTTCCAGATCACCTTCCTCGTCCCTTTTCTTATTAGAGTCTGGAGCCGGAGGACGGAGCTGGAGTGGGAACAGGGTGTTAACAGCGGGGCTCAGGGCTAAACGAGATGTTTGTGTCCGCGCTCTCGTTCCGTTCCACAGAACTCAGAGTACAAACTGCACAGCTCAGCACACTCCCCGTGCCCCCCCTCGCCCCCCACCCTCCACCCAGCGAGCCCCCTCCCTCCACAGCTCCCCCACTAAGATGCAGTAGTTGATAGTGTAGCTAACTCCATTGGCATGGCAACCAGTTCATTAGTGTAGGCAGGCGCCCGTTGCCGTAGCAATGTCTTGGTGGTCCCCGGGAGGTAAACCACATGATGAGGATGTGTGTGTGTGTGTGTGTGTGTGTGTGTGTGTGTGTGTGTGTGTGTGTGTGTGTGTGTGTGTGTGTGTGTGTGCAGGCTTATAAGCGAGTTATGGAGCAGTCGAGAGTGTGTGTGTGTGTGTTCCTATGGGATTGCAGTTGTGTACTAGTGTGTGTATTTGTGATTGGCTCTCCCTGGGAGAGGGCTCTAATGTAATGTATAGTGTATATTATAGTTTGAGGTCTTTCTGCCAGCACCAGTCTCCGTGCGGGAGCACGATTGACTCCCTGACTGTTCTTGGTAAATGCATACATCCTCCTTGTTACTTATTCCCTCCACAGCCCTATTTTCATAACTTCCTCGCTCTCTCTCTTTAAGTAGCTCCTGCCATTCACTCCCCGTTGTGAAACCCTCAGCATTAACTTCGATAAGCTTTCACGTAGAAGAAAGCCCACAGACACGGCGCTCGCGTATTATTTCCTTTTCCGAGTCGCTCGCCTCCCCAGCTCTCCCCAAACTCATTAAAAACCCATTAGATAATTAGCAATTACTGTTTTATTGAGGGCATATCAGCTGACACCGGGAACAGTCGGCGTGTTCTGGGAGACAGGAGTGGGGAGCGGGAGTCACAGCGGGCCGGGCCGTTCTCACCTGGAAATGGTGTTTGTGGCTGGACAATTCTCACCTGCCGCCACCGGACGCACGGGACCTGCCACAAGTGTGAAGTGATACAAACGTCAGGTTGGGAAACTAATCACGGCCGGACCCGACCTGAGGCAGACGCCTGCACGGTTCTGCTGCTCGACGCGGGTCAAACCCCACGTTCCTCTCGGGGCCTGTGAGACGTCTACAGTGTGAGATCTACTTGTACAGCTCGTCTGTAGTGTTTTAATAGCAAAGTAAAACAGCTACAGATGCAAAGAGGCTGGACTTTGGCTTTTAGGAGGTCATTCCCTCAGTTACTGGTGTAAAGCAGCCTGACATTCCTGTTTGTCAAATGGAAGTCTTCTCTCTCTGAGGAGCGAATACCTGCGAGACTCGGCTTGAACCAATTCCTCATTTGGAAAGACCTCATGCCCCGTTTGGGAAGTTTTATTCTAGTAACTGGAATTTCTAAAAGTTTGATACAACTTTTCTCCTCAAGGTCTGATTCAGGCTCATGGTCGTGGCTTCGTGGTGTGGCTGGTGCGGACGGACACCTACCGTTTGTTTGATGTCAGGGATCCCGACCCGAAACACCATCATGGTGAGGAAGGCGTCCTCCAGCGGCGCCGCCGTGGTCATGCTGCGCTCCATTGGGGCCCGTCTTTTCTGGAGGGCGTTCAGTCCCGGGTGGTGAGGCTGCTGATTGGCTGCGATCAAATTCTGCTGTTTACTGGCTGCGTGGTGATAAAGCGGGACGTGACCGGCCGTGTAGGGGATTCCCCGGCTGCCCAGAAGGCCGGGCCTGAACGGCCGCTCTGCCCTCTGTCTGCCCACCACAATGGCTGCCGGTTTCATGGCGTCGCCGCCCTTGCCTTCCCAGGACTGTCGTCCCCCCGTCATCTCCCTCTCCTCCAGACCCTCTAACACTCCATTCTCCGTGTCTCGTCCCCGGTCCCCTTCCCCGTTCTCTCCTGCCTGCTCCTCTTCCTCCTCCTCATCCTCTCCGTCTTTGTCATCCTGACCGGGATAAAAGTGCTCGTTATTTCCCAGCATCCTTTTCTGTGCAGGGGTCACTGCAGAGAGGGCTGAGTGACATAGCTGTCATGAGGACAAAACATGGCTATCCCATGAGACCGGCGCCATCCTTAGAAACATGCTGTGGGGAAACAGGTAGAGAAGGAAGTAAACGTTGGTCATTTGACACTTGGCATCACACTGATGGAGTGAGCTTAAAATTAGAATGTGTGTTATCCTAGTATGTGCAATAATAGAGGATCTAGCCACCGGCGATGCTAATAAGTCCACATGTGTGAATGAGCACAGAGCTGGTCCACATTTTCCATTTAGCCACTGGGAATGCAACGGGGAATAGCAGGCTGATGAAAGGCGGGCTATATATAAACGCTGTGAATTGGCATCACAGGTTCTTTGCAGAGGAGTGCGAGTTGGATATGCAATTTAGCTTCACACGAGGTCAAGATCATTGCGACTTCCGATGATGGAGCCCGAGCTCCGTCTGAGGCGCAACCCAGGGCTAACAGCCAAATGGGAGCCTCTTAAAGGAAAACTCCACCCCCCTGATTACTCCTGCTCGCCGTGATGCTTGTGTTGCTTTTAAATCAGGTGCTGTGACTGACCCTGTACTCACTGTCAAAATTGCCCACATGCTATGAATGATTTACTAAAATTGGCAGCGTGCTGCTTGTAGGCAGAGAATTGTGAGTATACCAGTTACACTGATTTTCCCTTTATGAATGAAGTCCTGATATCAATGAATGGAGCTAAAACAATACTCTGTTTTTCAGGTGGATTTTTGCTTTAAGATCGTCTCGTTGCTAGCTGACGCCACCGTATGTTCTGTCCCGGTTCTGTGGCGAGTCGCGGCTCCGGGCGTTTGCCGCCATGCGGATCCGGGGGCCGTTGCCAGCAGCTGCGGTGATGGTGGCGAATGATGCGGGGGAATCTCCCAGCGCCTCATTGGCTGATCGGCGCTCTGAATAGCGAATGAGCTGGGAGTCTGAAACAGATGAGTTTCGCCGGAGCTCGGACGGACAGATGGAACCAATGGAGACGAGCTCAAATGAGGACACACGTCTAGAGGCGTTCGATCACAGACTAACAACATGCAAGTACATAAACAGTCGATCGGCTGTTAATAGAATATGTAAAAATATGGCACAGATGCAGGTTAAGGGGCATAAAGTGATCTATAATTTTTGACTTATCAACCTCTATCGGTGATCAAGGAACATCGACAGGTGTCTGGCTCAGCTTACAGTGGCCTGGAATTGACATAAATAATATTGTAGAGATAAGGAAGCAAGCCAATACGCAAAGATACAACATTTGATGAGTTTAGTGAGTATCACCAAGAGAACGGTTAATGCTAGAACACAATTAGGTCCCCGATGCCGGTTGAAGCTACTTTTTCGGGCCTTCTTTGTGTAAATTGCCCCAAATGCCTTCGCTTTAAAGTGAGCAGCGTTTGAGAGGCCGAGGATTCGAGCGAGCGCGCTCTGTCCACGCTTTGACGGAAGTCTGCTGGTCGAGCAGTTCTGGGTGGAAGGATTCCCCCCAGGACGCTGTGGCAGTGACAGGGCGGGACGTACGCGTCTGTCAGCGCCAGGAATTCAGACGGGCAGAAAACCACAACACACGAGACAGAATGGGTTCGACCTATGGAAAATATATTCTAGTAAGACATCGTTCCGCAAGCATGGGGAGATTAACACTATCATTCAAGTGTGTCAGCGGGGAATAGAGAGGCTTGATTTATGAACAAAGTCTCATCAAATATTGAACAACAGCGAGTCTGCACCAGGCCAGATAAGGAAGTACGCGCGAGAAGGGAAAGACGGAGGGGGCGGCGTTTGCATAGAGCGGAGTAACCAGGTCGTGGGGGTGGAGGAGGGCGAGCGGCCGAGAAGGGGGGGGGGGGCACGAAGAAGCCCGGATCGACAGGAGCAACAGTGGCTCCTGGAATCACACCTCCTCGCTCGTCCATCATGGATGTCACGGCTCATCTCGTCCTTGCACCCCCCCCCCCCCCCCCACCACCACCACCACCACCACCACCGTGACCCTCAACTACACGGTGCCACAGCGGATCAATCAGCTCCTTGGACCCGGCGCTCGCCACCATCTCTCCACATAATCTGGACCTTTTGATGGGATCAGATTAATGCTTCTAATCAGATGTTGCGCTGTTCAATGCCGCCGCCTTAAACGACTTGCTTTTAGCAGCTGCAGAACATTGCGCGGCTCTAATCATAAAGGGGCTTCTCCTCGCCTTTCGTCTGCTAATTCATAAACACACAGCACGACCTGCTGCAAAGACCTAATGGATGCTCGTATTCTTTGTTTCCTCTCCCGCGCTCACTCAGTCGCTCTCACCCTATGTAGGACAGAGCGTGTGTATAGATATATTTTCAGTGTATCGGTCCCCAGAAAGTAGAGTTGGAGATCATCCAAGGAACAGATTGTCCCACTTTAACATCCCGTGAAAGTGGAGCGGCCAAGTTGTGTCCTCTATATTCCTCTCTGCGGCTGGGCCTCTACCCTTCAGCCGCCTTCCCACCGCCAGCGACGAGGGCCGGGCGCGAGGAACGCTCCGGCACAGCGTGAATGCGATGAGTCACAACAAAGGGGGGAGAGGACGCTTGGTTTTGGGTGAACGGCGCATCGCTAGCCATCAGGTTTGGGGGTGGTGCTCTGACGCAGGAGTCTGAAGGGGAAGGCCTTTGCCTGGAGATGATAAGTGGGTCCTCCACTGCATAATGCATCAGCAAGCCATAAAAATAAACCTTAAATATATGCTTCGTTTGTCCAGCCTGCGTTTTTGTTGCTCTGATGATGGTCGTGTAGACTCTTTAGGTGCTCATCTAATCTGTGCTTGATGAAATCCAACTGCCTAATTGACCATCACGCTGTTCTTTGATTAATTTTGAAAAGGACAGATCAAAATACGAGCATTCAAGTGATACCAAGAGTTTCTGGCATCTCCCTCACAGGAAGCAGAAACTCTCTGATGTGGCCTCTCAATCACCCGCACATCTAATCAAATAACTGCTGCTAATCAGATAGTTGATGATTGGAATAATTACCTCCACCTCATTTAACAGGAAACATCCTGCTCTCCCTTCAGGTTGCACTTAAAACACATCTGTTCTGGAAAAGTGTTACGCACACAAAGAGAACCAGACCAGTCAGCCTAAGCTTGGCCGGCGGCTTCCAGCAGATCAAAGTGGGCTATCTTTCCCCTTAGACAGGATATAATTGGGTCAGAACGTGTGCCGAGGGCCTGGCGGGGTTTAAACTTGGTCGGACGGGCCTGCGGATCTTGACGCGACGCAGCTGCAGAAGCGAGCGATCCGATGCCACGGCCGAAGCTGAGCATAAGTAGTCAGACACACGGGGCGATGAGTCAAGCCGTTGGCGTGGATTTTATGGCGGGCCGTTAGCCACAGACACACGGGGCAGCGCTGACAGTTTCACTTACCTCGCACGTCCGCCGACATTAAGGCGACGCTGAGAGACAAAAGTCAACAGTGGTCTAATAAATGCGGTTAGACATGGCTGACACAGTGAGGGCCGCCCCGGTACAGCTCACACACCCACCCGCCAAACCAGAAGAGCTCTGAGCCGTTCAGCATTCACATGCACCTATGACTGGTTCACTGCTTTTATCGCTGCACACTCCAACATCTATAACCTTGAACGAATGGGGTGAGAGACCGGCGCTTGACAACACCTGTACAAAAAAAGGCGGAGGTTGAATGTTGGGCAGGAAAGGCAATTAAAGTATCAAATGGAGCTGGAAACACGCGTTTTTACCGAGACCCTTCAGATCTAAAGGGCTTCGGCACAGCCTTGAAGCGACAGCTCCGGGTCAGTTCAGGGCTCCTCGTCGCCCCCCAGTGACGTCAGCGAGGTGAGACCTGAGGTGACGCTGCTGCTTCCTCCTCTGGTGATGTTTACGTGCTTGGACACGTCCCACAACTTGTGTCGTTGTCGTGTTTAAAAGCAGCGTCTGTCCCTTTAAGCAGGCGAAAATCCGGCTCCCATACGCGTCCGTTCAGTGCAGGCTGCGACTGTATTTTGCAGTCAATCGTTTTGATGTTGTGCACTTCTCCACGAGCCTGAATGTGTGTGGAGTCTGTTTTCGTTGCTTACAGCGATTCTCCAGCACTTTCCCCCCCGGGAGAACCCCCCCCCCCCTCACGTAATGAAAAGCCTGCAGAGCCGGGGGAGCCGGTGCTGCGTTCACTGTCTTAATGAGCACAGTACGACGCGGGTAGCGCCACAATTATCCCATAGAGGTTTATTAACAGTCATATCGGAGAATCGGCTCCATAAACACGTCATTATATGTGCTTGTGTCACTTTAAACGACACACGGAGGATATGTTGCATTTCTTTGCACACGTTTGTCCTTGAATTACAAACTCGTGAATGTGTGTGCGCGCATCTTGTTTAGGTGTTCGCTTCGAACAGCGCCACACAACTGTAGCCTAGTTTAACCCTCCCGGGAGGCGGATTTAAAGCACGTGTTGCTGTGGTGTTTTACGGCTCGGAACCGACTGAGTGAAGCCGTTTCCCTTTATCGCTGCGAGCTGTCACTGGAAGTGCCGTCTCTGCGTGTCTGTCCGTCGTTGGGCTCCAGACCCTGGAGGCCCGCAGCGCTGTCACTGACCGGAAGCTTATTGGCACGCGCCCTCCGGGGCCAGATGGGAGCGGGAAACTGCGGCGTCACGTGACAGGACGGTGGCAATAAGTCGGCAGCGGCGGCAGCGGCGAGACTCGCTCCTCCAACTTAGTGGATTGTACGTCTTTCATCTTCCACTCACTCGCCTCATAATCACATTCTCCTCTGGCATTACCCACACATTACGCATCATAACTCAGCTCCTCTCTGGCTCCGAGGACGTCACCCGGCCTCCTTTTCTTCCATTATGACCAATTGTTGTGTATGCGCGGGAGCCATTAATCTTCGCGTGCCCACTCGCCTCTAAATTGCCCAGTTTGTTTATTCCCCCCTCTTTGCCAAATGAATTCCCCTCGGCGCCGCTGGAAAAAAATAATGCTTTTAAAGCCAATGTTGCCGGTTGTGCATTGCAGTGTGGAGGGCAGGTCTTAGGAGGCTGGGCAGAGTCAATTATGTTATATGCGTAGGATGAAGGGACACGAGCTGGGACGCGGCCGCGAACGCCGTCAGGCCCCGCCCCTCTCAGGAGTGTTGGCGGGGTCTCCACCTCCCCACGAGCCGAGGCCACGAGCGCTGAGAGCAGGGCAACAATTCTGACAAGTCGCAGCTGAAGAAGCCTGTGAAGTGTGGGTGTTGATGAGCTCCCATTTGATACTGCTCACCTTTCCATTTCAACACTTTTTTTTCCACCCTCTTTGAACCCGTGCATTACACTTCTGTAAGCGTTTGGGAGGTTTTAATATAGCGATTACATAAATGCAGGTTTTACATAAGCACGCGCGCTAATAGTTTCTTTTCAAGCTCCCAGACTGATCCAATGCTCATTATCGCCATCAATCATTCCTCTAGTTCTTCAGTGCAGGTATTACTGTGATTCAGAAGGTCGTCATAAACTTACAACATGAGATAAAACAAGCATTAAGTAGTTTTCATTCATTCTTTTTAAGATTAATTTGCTAATAAAATAATCAGATACGACCAAACGACTGCTGTGACTGAAGCCTGGGTGCATCACAGCAGCGCTAATCAGACTTAATGCCAGCGTGGAGTGAAACAAGCAATTACTGCAGAGCCCCCCCCCCCGCCCCCACTCCCCCCCACACCTACATAAAACGTGCGAGGCGAGCCTCGGAGGACGCTCGCGCCGCTCCGCCGGCCGCCTCCGTGACTGTCGCCCTCGCGCGTCCCCGCAGCTAAAGATCAGCGTCTGCCTTTGTGCTCCGGACGCCTTCACGTGCAGCTTTAAGGTTCAGAAGCCAGGAGCCAGAACCCCCCCCCCCCCCCTCCTCATTCGCGCGACCAACACTTTCTATCACTTTACGAGCGGCACATTTTAAGTGAATACCTTCTAGTCGGCGGTCCGGGCTCCGAAGCTCCTCTTCGCCGTGACCTCCTTCATGAAGCAGAGAGAGTGAAAAAAGGCTCGGGGTTTGCAAAAAATCACCCAAAAAGTGAGACGTGCCCGTTGTCTTTTACAATCTACAATCTCAGTGGTGCCTCCCACTCTCTTGACATGTACAACGGTGTGAACCAGCCCGATTCACTGTGAACACACACTTTCACCTACTCTGTGCCCCGCTCTCTCTCTGTCCCTCTCCCTCTCCTCTCTCTCTCTCTCTCTCTCTCTCTCCCTCCCCCTCTCTCTCTCTCTCCCTCCCTCTCTTTCTCTCTCTCTCTCTCTCTCCCTCCCTCTCTCTCTCTCTCTCCCTCTCTCTCTCTCTCCCTCCCTCTCTCTCTCTCTCTCTCTTCAGCTGCTACACTGATCCTCCTCTTTGTTCTCTCTCTCTTCCTCTCTCTCCCTCTCTCTCTTTCGCTCTGTCCCTCTCTCTCTTCCTCTCTCTCTCTCTCTCTCTCTCTTTCTCTCTCTGCCTGCTCTCTCTTGCCCCTCTCTCTGCCCCTCTCCCCTCTCCTCTTTCCCGTCTCTCTCCTCTCTCTCATCCTTTATTGTCCTCTTTTGCTCTCTTCTTTCGTCACTCATCTCGTTGTCGTCGCTGTTGCTCTTCACGCTCTTTCATCCCCTCTCTCGCCCTCTGCTTTTCTCTTCCCACGCTCTCTCGTTTCCTCTGTTCCTTTCTCGTCCGTCGTTCAGGTGACTTGGTTTCGTTCGGGTCTCCTCTCTATGTATGCGTCTACTTCTCCTTTTCCTTGCTCGAGCTCAGGGGTCTGCTTGACGTTCTTCCCTTCTCTTTTCATATCATCCATCCGTGCCTTCGGTAATGTCTTATTTCTTGCACTGGGTGTGACCCTCCTTCGACTTCGCACATATGTCCCCGAGTGGCTGCTCTCCGGATTAGCCCTGGGAGGGTTGCTTCGACCTCATTCATATAGTAATCGTATTCAATTCGGTATCCCCGGCGGCTATCTTCTTCCCTCTTCCTTGGGCTCTTCCTCCCTATTCCTCCTTCCCCCTCTTTCCCCCCTCCCCTCCCTCTCCCCGTCTCTGTCTCTCCTGCTCCATCTTCTCTCGTCTTCTCACACTCGCTCTTCATTCTCTCCCCCTTTCTTCCTGCTCTCTTCACTTTCTCGCTCATCCTCCTCTACCTTTGTTCTCCCGCTTCTCTCTGTTCCCCTACCCCCCCCCCCCACCCAAGTGCGTGTAGACCTTGCTGCGGTTTGCCTTCCCCTACCTCGGACCCGGGCTCTTGCTACTCCGTCTCTCTTATCCTCACTATTGCCCATCCAGAGCTATTCCTCTCCTCATTCCTATCCTCCTCTCCGTACTCGGGTGAACACTCCATCCTCCTCACTGTCAAGTAATCGTGAGAAAGCTCAGGTCTGGAACTTCCTATTCTCTCTCTCACACTCCTCCTCTCACTCTCTTTTCCTCCTCCTGGCGTCCTTTTTAACTCTCTTTTCTCTACCTCTCTCCATGTAATTTTTCCCTTCCTCTCCTTGCCTCTCTTCCTCTCTCTGGGATTCCCTCCTCTCTTCGGCTCTTCCTCGTCCTCTCTCCCTTTAGCCGTCTCTAGATCTCTGTCGCATTCTAGCGGTCAGCTCGTCTTCATGCGGCAAGGGTCTTCTCCTCTCAGGGCTCTTCCGTCTTCTTGCCTACGTTCTCTCGGGGTCCTCTCTCTGCTTCCCTTCTCCTTGGTGCTTTTCTCTCGTCGTTCTCGGTTTACTCCCCGTCCTCTCTCCCTCTCTCCGTCACTGTCTCTTCCTCGTCCGTCGTTCACATGCTCGTCAGGGAGTCTCTATCTGGATCCTCTTCTCTGCTCTCTCTGGGCTCGCTCTCGTCTTGACGATCATCTCTGCATCCGTCTTCCTCTACCTCGGCTCGCTCTGCGCTCGTCCTCGGTCTCCATAGACTGTGGCCCTCTCATCTGTGCTATACACTCTGCTCATCCCTCGTCATCTGGGCAGCGTCCGCTCTCTCATTCTTCCCTTATCTTACTTCTTCCTGATCTCTTTCCTTCGTCTAAGGCAAGGGGGTCTCTCATGGTTGCTCCCCCTCTGCTTCTTATCTCTTCTACGGTTCCTCACGGTCTCGAACCCGTCTCTCTTTCCTAGCGTCTCTCGATTTAACGTCTCCTAAGTCCTACTCTATTAAGTGTCTTCTTTCAGAATGCTCTCGTCCTTCCTCAATCCCATCTCTCTTCTTGAGTCCTTTCCCTCTTCCTCTCGTCTTAACCTTCTCTCTCCTCTCTCTTTCCTCTCCTCTTTCCTCTCCCTCTCTTGTCCCTCTCTTCTCTCTTAGCTTATTTTACCTCTTCTATGCCCTTCTCTCCCTATCTCTCTTTACTATCGTTCTCTCTTCTCTCTCTCTCTCTCTCCCTCTCTCTCTCTCTCTCTCTCCTTCCACGGTGCTCCTACTCTTCATCTATCTGTCAGCTGTTTTTTTCGTAGCCCGAGTGCTCTTCTATTCAATTACCCCCAATTTTCTTTATTACCCTCCCTCTCCTGGTCTTTCTATCGTGCACTGCCCCCCCACCCCCCCCTCTGCCACCACCTCACTATTTCTGTGACTCCATCAATCAGGCATCCTCAAAGCCGTCCCACAATGCGCCTCGGCCCGGGTGAATGTGGGCCAACGCCGCCGCAGCAGAACTCACACATGACCTGGGCTTTGTCGAGGGGAGACCTCACCGATGTTCGACCGCGTGAATTTAAAAGTTAAAACCATCCGTTCGGCCCCTGTGAGTGCAGCAGCCTCGTGTCCTCTGCTGTTCCGTTCCCACTGGTCGGGTCCATTTCCTACAGGTCCACTCCTGCATCGTCCATTCACACTCCGTGATTCTGTCTGCTCCCGTTGAGCTGCGCTCTGCTCCTGTTCCGACTTGTTTGGTTGCTCTCAGATTTACAGTTATTTACTGTACTCACGTTTTTGTATAACCTTATTGTGTCTGTGCACAATTTTCTTTATCCAATCGCAAACCTGGCCTTGGGCCACAATGGAGAAAAATGCACTGTAGCTGCACCATACACCCACAGTCTACTTGTCTATTGTTGAGAATTATCCTTTGCATATTCCCACAAATACAGCTACGCCCTGTCTGCAACATGGGGAAGAACACGGCAGCAGGCGAAAGACAGAGCGACAGCATCAGCAGGAGAGGAGGCCTGTGCATCTGATCAAGTGCTGGACTTGGGTGAGTTCACATTATCATTTAATACCATTATTACCCGAATTATTGTGATGATGTTCAGTCTGCTCGTGCTTATCGCACATCTACGGTGCAATGCATTCACCGGCCGCTTTAAACTGTGAGGCTGAAAGGGGTAGAGAGTCAGACCGGAGGGAGTCAAATTAGGAGCCGGTTATAGTGGTTTCACTGATCACCTGAATCAGGTGTGTCTGATTGACTGAACACACCTGGTGAAGGTGATCAGTGGTCGCTGGGGCCCTGAGTAAAGAAAAGTCAACTAACACATATTTGAATAAGAGCAAGTAACAGTGAGCCCTAAACTGACTGTACACAAACTATTTGCTGTACAGTGTTGGATCTGTGTGATGATACGTAGCAAGTTTATAGAATCTCTAATTGATGCGTCTCTGCTGCTGGAGTGTCTGAGTGAAACGCCGTCCTCACGCCTGCTCCGTTGCTTTTAGAGCCCATCAAAGAGACGGAGGGAGGACGCAGCGAGGCGAACTCGCCCCAAATGCATTAACGCACGCAGCAGCTCGCTCTTTTAAGTGGAGCCGTGGACGAATCCTGCCATTTGCAGCCTCTTAAGGGCAACGCGGCGCCTGCATTGTAACCCCCGACGGGCGCTCTAGAGGGTGCTCTCCTGCAATAATGCGCCTCTCCACGCGCGCTCTCGGTGCTGCCTTCACGGCCCGGCGCCCGTCCCCTGACGAGGCGGCTTCCCCGCGGCTGTGTGCGGCGGCCACGCGGGTGCCGAAGGCAAAGAGGGGGGAAGTGGGTCAGGGTCAACGTAAGAGAGCGCTCGCTAGGATTTGTTCTGGTGTTTTCCAGGTTGGTTACTTTTGCTTTGGGCCGATTAGAGTCAGGACACAAACACAAACAAACAGGGGAAAGAGATTATTGATTTATTAACACCGACGTATGATCAAATGAGACTCAAACAATAAATCGCATTTTAACAACTTCTGCACTCAAACTAACGAATAAAACAATTTACTCGTTTATATCTCAGAACGTCTCCATCATTAAACGGAACCGTATTTAGATCGAACGTTTACTCAGTGTTTCACAGGCAGTGAAAAGCAGTGTGGTGCTGCCCTCTGGTGGCCATTGTATGTAACCGAAGGATTCCAACACAGTTGCTTTTCTGACTCACATTTTGTTCTATTCGCTGTTTCCTCTTTTGATGTAATTTGTGTAAGATTCATGCAACATAATCTTATCTTGACCAAAGGCAAATTTAAAAAAGCTCATGAACCGCAGCACTGATGACGCTTCAGGACGTTACTGAACACGCCCACTAAACAACCAATGAGACGTTGGGAAAAAAAGGGGCCAATAACTGGATGAACCGCGTTGGTGGCTTCAAACAAGCGCTGCCTGTAGCTGTGGGTGAGATGCAGACCTTCTCACTGGACTCTGTCCCCTCAGCCCACCTGCTGGCTTGAGCTCCGACCTCTGACCTCTGACCTCTGGGAGCAGCAGACGAGCCTGACTCCTCATGCTCCCCCATCCCACCTCACTGCTGAAGTATTTGTACATTTGTATGTTCAGGCATGGTTCTTTTTACACCATATAGTATGTAGCATACTGTACTGTAGCTCAGTGTTGCAATAGTTTCATCCACGGCTCAGACTGAAACTGTCCGCTGCCCAAATTCTCGGAAGCAAAACACAACACGAAACAACCCGTTCTGTCTCGTCACGTATGGTCTCATTTTCACCAGATCAGCTCGAGCCATTATAATTTCACCAAGCAGTTCTTCTTTTAGGCACCACTGCAAAAACAAAAAAAAAAAAACAGAAATAAAAAAAAAGCAGAAGCTGCAAACGGCGTTTAGAAATTAACGCGATTCAAAGCATAACAACCACAGCGTCCTGAAATGACCCGCACACTTGTATATTATATATTATAAGGTGCTAGAACCATATTTGTGTTTGTGTGCTGGTGTTGCTGGCGATGGAGGAGATGGAGTTGGAGAAGGTTCCATCGTCACTGATTAACCCCACAGTGGGAATATGACCGTGAACGCCCATCATTTATGCTTATTGAGGTTATTGTTAATTACTGTACTATCGCATTATTATTTTCAAGCATTTTTCGACCTAGATTTTCTGGTGCGGTTTGGTTTTAGTCGTTCAGTCAGCTGCCCATGGAAACTTTCAGTCAGTTTCACATTCGGCCTGGTTAACCACCACCCGACTAACTGCTGCAGCTGATGCTCCTTCGCTGCCTCTGCGGCCTTTTCCCTAATCACACCTTTAAAAACTCTAAAAAATAACAACACTCGACAGGTCTGTGTCAATGACACGAATATCGAAGAGCGACCAGCGGTTTTTCTAATAAACTCTTATTGTGCAACATCAAAGTCTTGCATCAGCCATTTCCGTTTAAATCAATCACTTTGGAGATTCCACCACGGGAGAGCCACACGCACCCCCCCCCCCACCCCACCACCAAGCAGCTTCCTTCACCAACTTCCTCAACGTGACTGAATACTTGAAGAAGTCATTTAGTCACTGGTCACTTCTCGGCTGCAGAGTCGCCTCTCGCACGGCGTCTGCGTGTTCCCTGCAGAACGATGAGCGGAGGGAAACAGCTGCTGCTCCTGGCAGGTAGGACGCGCACGCAGGAAGTTCCCACAGGGGCTGCTTTCATTCTTAGTGTTGTACTTTAATGAGTTAGTTATGCTTTAAAAATAGCTGTAATGCTGTTCCGTAATAAAATGCTGCCTCCCTGCTCCCCTTTGTAATATATAAAAATATATATAAATACACCAGCAAATATTCATCGTAATTTCTAAACTTGAAAAAAAATTACAATTTGCATGTGAGGTAATACAAATGTTTATCTTAACTATGTTATAACTGCTGTACAGTAAATGACCAATTTGGCATTTTAGATAAATATAAATATAATACAATAAAATTCTACCTTGTCATCCAGATGGGCAGAATATGTGGATTGAGAGCAGCCTTGTTAAATCATATGTTTGTACAACACAGCGATACAGAAAATAACCAAGATCATCATATTATAAAAAATATAAAAAGGTTTAAGTAAAATTAAAACAGAGTAAATGTGCCTAAATGAATTAATGTTGGGTGGATTAGTATCATGTCTGTGCCTTCTGGAGACGGAGCAGAAACGTTTCTGATTTTGTTTATATTGTAGAATAAACTTGACTCTTCCATCAGATGCGCTCACATGTACTTATTCATATATTTTATACATTTTAATTTAAGGCTGTTTGTTTTTAATGTGCCCGCAAGCACAGCTGAAAATACATAGGAAAATGAAAATGCTAAGAAAAGAAAAAGAATTAAGTGCTAGGAAAATACGCAGCTCCCAGATTCATTGCACACAAACAAAATATAATTATAATACACTATCATAGTAACAAGTTCAGTGCTATTTCTAAGCCGTGTGACTAAACCTTCTGTTTCCCGTTAGTTGAGGATAGTGTAGAGGTTGGATTAAAGTCATTTTGTAATTAATAAAATGAAAATGAATTAATAAAATAACTGTGAGGTCGTTTTGTGACAGTGCTCCTGCTCCTGGAAAGATGTCAGCAAAAGCCACAAGGTAAAGTCCACATATTGTCAGCCTCACTGTGACCCACTGTGTGCATGCTAAACCCTGGCAACGCCCTGTCCCTCTGCCTCCTCAGTGATGATGTCTCCCAACGTGGAGCAGGTCTTTTCGGGGGACTTGTTCTATTTGAAATGCAATGACAGTAAGAGCGTGACACCAGCGACCTGGTACCAGAACGACGCTCGGATCCTGATGACCACACACTACAAGATAGCGGTCGCTCAGCAGAGTCACTCAGGCCAATACGAGTGTGAAATCAATGGGGAGAAGAGTGACAAGTATCAGGTTACGGTCCTAGGTGAATAAAAAACAACAAAGCTTTGAGCCGAAAAGCAGATGCCTCATCCTTACATCCAACAACACTACTGACTTCTTTTCTATCTAGATTTCGAGCCCAGTGCCTCACTCACCATCAAGACAGGTCAGCCGGTGATGCAGACTGGAGCGTCTGTTACACTCAGCCTTCAGCATCAGGACGGCATCCAAGGATGGCAGTGCTATGTCCAAAGGGGAGACGAGGTTAAGAGAATCAAGCTGAGAAATACAAGTGAAACGAGTCTGGACTTCCAACCCAGAAGACTGGAGGTGCCAGAGACGACGTTCTGGTGTCATCACTCAGGGAAAAAACTGCGAAGTAACCAGATCACAGTGAGGACCTCAGGTGGGGTTATGGTTAAGTTTAAAACAAAAACCTAAACATTTCTATTTATTGAATTGATCATCTTTGGTCCTTCAGATAAGCAAGTATCTCTGGAGATGTACCCCCTGCTGCCTGTAGCTGGGCAGAGCCTGACCCTGCGGTGCCTCACGTGGGGCACGGATCTAATCAGCCACGCCAGGTTCTACAAAGACAACACAACCTTTCTGGGCGAGTCCAAAGGCATCTACAACATCCCCAAAGTGGCAGCAACGGACGTAGGAAGTTACAGGTGTCACGCCAGCTTCACTTACATAAAAAATCCTACCGGACCCCCGTATGAACTGGACTCAGACCCTCAGGACCTTCGGGTCCAAGGTGAGTAAACGATGCCCTGAGGCTCCGTCATTCACGACGTGCAGCACTGACGCCCTGTTTGTTCCCAGAGCAACCCATGCAGGCCGTGCTCTCTGAAGACATCCACTGCTCCTGTGAACGCTGTCAGGATGACGCCCACAGCCACTGGTACAAGAAGAGCGGGGAGTCGTGGGTGGAGGTGGAGTCCTCCACCTCCAGCGACATGACGCCAGACAGCAGCGGGACGTACGCCTGCAGGAGGGCGTGGGGCACTGGGAGATCTGCTCTGAGCAACGCGGTGCACTGTGGGTTCATATTCATTTAAGCAGCTGAAAATAATCCAGTCACTGTTAGTGATGGGAAATGACTGCTAATGCTAATCAGATGCGCTGCTTCTGTTTCAGATCAATCTCCACCGCCCAGCATCCCAGTTACCGTTCCTTTGCTGATTCTTCTACTTTTAATAGCATTGGTAGCAGCGGTGGGGATTTTCATATGGCGTAAAAGGAGAAGTGCGACAGGTCAGTTCTGGAGCTGCTTCGGGTGATTCTGTAATAATAATAAAGGCCACTGCTTCACTTTCTGTATCAACTCTTCTCATTCAAGGAGCCATTTACGAAGATGTGGCTCTGAGGTCACATGACAAGTCGGGCGAAAAAGGAGACAACGAGTACGACACCCTTGACCCAGAAGCACCAAACAGAAAGAGGGGTGAGAAGGAGGGTCAATATGAACCACTGAAGAAAGAAGAAACAAAGGAGGGGGAGTATCAGACTCTGGGGATGGAGCGTGCAGCAGGAGGAGAGGGAGGCTACCAGGCACTGAAAAAGGGGGGGGAGAAAGAGGGGGTGTACCACACCTTAGGAGCAGAGGGTGCAACAGGAGGAGAGGGAGGATATCAGGCACTGAAAAAGGGGGGGGAGAAAGAGGGGGTGTACCACACCTTAGGAGCAGAGGGTGCAACAGGAGGAGAGGGAGGATACCAGGCACTGAAAAAGGGGGGGGAGAAAGAGGGGGTGTACCACACCTTAGGAGCAGAGGGTGCAACAGGAGGAGAGGGAGGATACCAGGCACTGAAAAAGGGGGGAGAGAAAGAGGGGGTGTACCACACTTTAGGAGGAGAGGGTGCAGCAGGAGGACAAGGAGCAGCAGGGAAGGATAACAAAGACAAAGAATATGAAATAGTGGATGAAAAGAAGGCAGAGTAGAAAAATCATGAGAGGATACTGGTTTACAGAGCAGTACGGATTCACACCAGCATTGATATTTACCGCATCATAACTGCAGCATAAAAAGACACAATAGCTTTGAGCAGGTTGAAAAATATGTTAGCTGAGCTTCATTTGGATGGATGGATGGATGGATGGATGCAAGGATGGATGGATGGATGGATGGATGGGTGGATGCATGGATGGATGGATGGATGCAAGGATGGATGGATGGATGGATGGATGGATGGATGGATGCATGGATGGATGGATGGATGCAAGGATGGATGGATGGATGGATGGATGCAAGGATGGATGCATGGATGGATGGATGGATGCAAGGATGCAAGGATGGATGGATGGATGCAAGGATGGATGCAAGGATGGATGGATGGATGGATGGATGGATGGATGGATGGATGGATGGATGGATGCATGGATGGATGGATGGATGCAAGGATGGATGCATGGATGGATGGATGGATGCAAGGATGGATGCATGGATGGATGGATGGATGCAAGGATGGATGGATGGATGGATGCATGCATGCATGCATGCATGCATGCATGCATGGATGGATGGATGGATGGATGCAAGGATGGATGCATGGATGGATGGATGGATGCAAGGATGGATGCATGGATGGATGGATGGATGCATGGATGGATGGATGGACAGTGTTTTCAATGGCACATACTCGATATCTGCTTTCACGTTATAGTTTGCTGTGCAGCTTGCAGGTCGTTGTAGTGAGCTCTATTTACATTTTACCTAAGACTGATTAAAACTTTTTGCACCTCATTTGTTTTCGGCTCATTTATTTCTTCCTTATATTCCACTATACGTCACCCAGGGATCATGATTAGTTTTTCATAAGTCATCACAACAGAAAATCGGATTTGCGTAGGACAAAACATAAAAAGGTCTGAATGTTTAAATGACTTTCTAACTGCACAGGACTGATCACCTCTAGATTTTATTATACAACATGTCATGTGTACAGACACAGTAATACAGTAGTGTACAGTCCAGAACAAAACGTGAGAATAAATAATAAAAGTGACAAAAACTGTAAAAAGCTAACGTCTGCTATTCAATCTACAAGTTAACACCACTTAGTGAAACACCATTTATTTGATGCCCCTCGTTAATCTTTGGTACGAGCTACATACGTGACAACATCCACTACTAAGAATAAAGCAAACCTTCAAGTGTTCACACCTTCAACAAACGCTTACCATTTAAATATTAGGAGAAACTGTCTTTAGGAGACCTGAGCTAAGAAAGGAATTTCTTGTCATTACCCGCTACAACAAGGCATTTTTTTTATTCTCCAGATTGTGGGCCGACAAACTGGGTCGGAGCTAATGTATAAAACGTCACACGGGAAAATAAAAACGCTGCATCTTAAGATGTTACTCAGGACCGTTCACATTCAAACGCCCAGGCTTTCAGTCAACCAATACTACAGAGCAAAACGTTTTGTTGCATTGGCACAAAGAACTTTTCTCTCCACATCAGACAAAACATTGTTTAAAAGGGGAAGTCATTCAGTGAAAAGTCGACTCGTTTATTTCCCCATTTATCCTAATAGACGTGTTTCATAATGAATAAACAGCAAAGGAATCCTTTCTTGATGGGAGGCTGACGGGGTCCTAGCACACTCGCACAAACACATGTTTTACTTCAGTCCGCTTACGGTTAAAACGGTCCTTCGCTGCATTTGGTTGAGTTCTTCATGCACCGCGGGACTAAAGGCTACGGCTTTTATGTCCCCTCCCGCTCTCCTCCATAGAGGTAACTGTTGGTCCCCGCCGGCTGGACGTACTCCTCGGTCCTGTCCCAGTCGGACACCCAGCCCCCCCCCCCCCCCCACGTCCCCGCCCCCGTTGGGGTCCGCCCCCTGGCTCGTGGCCCCGTAGCCGCCGCCGCCGCCCGTGCGGTACAGCTCCTCGGTCTCGTTCGCCAGCTCGTCCTCGTCCAGGATGCCGCACTTCTCGTCGCTCCGCTGCTCGGGCTCGGCCCAGGCCTGCTTCTCACCGGACGCGAACATGCCTGGAGGGGAAAAAGAGACGGACCCACTTTGTCCAGCGGCGGCAGAAGCCTCGACCGGAGGTTCGGGTTTCACGCACCGTAAAAGATGACGCCTCCGTAATGAACCAGCGACGCGATGAGGAACACGCCCTGCCACTCCTCCCGCGTCTGTCCAAGGAAGGCCGGAGGTAACCACGAGCTGATCACTACTGTTTAAAGTACGGGATGGGCTGAAGCATCACAGTACTCACTTTGTGCTTTGTCATGGTACCGACAATGAGTGGACACACCATGCCAGACAAGGTGCCCACCCCGTTGGAGATGCCCATGAGGATGCTGGCATACCGCGGTGCGATGTCCAGGTGGTTGACGTTGAAGCCTGATGACAAAGCACAAGTATTCCTACGATTAGCAATGACAAATAACCATTATGAGCATCACATTGTTAGAATTCTGACCTGAAATGGCGAAGCCAGAAAATCCCACCGCCAGGACCAGGAAGGTGATGGCGACGCCCTTCGTGTGGGAGAAGCCCACCACCAGCAGCAGCGTGGCCTCCATGCCGAACCCTGGGGGAGACGGGGTCAAAGGTCACAAGATCACATGAAAGATCTCACCATCACAACGGTGAAATGTACATTCAACCCGACGCAACCCGGTTTGTATTTCTGCTTTTATTTCACCCTTTATTTAGCTGAGCTGCAACATAAAATCACTTCCGCGCTGACACAGCTTCCTCCAAACCTACTTCTGTATTTGGATTCACCGTTTGGGGCCGTCTCCGTCTGCCTCTTTTCTGCACGGACCCGTCATTAGCCACTGATTCACAGCACCTCGGCCTGTTCTCACCTCCGCAGTTCATGAGCTTCCTGACGTTGGTGGTGGTCATGATGTGGTTGGAGCGCAGGTAGTCGGCCAGCTGCCCTCCGATGGGGACGATGATGGTCATGACCAGATGGGGGAGGGCGGAGAGGATGCCCACCTGGAGGGCAGAGGGGGGAGGAGGGAGGGCCGTTACCGCTGCAGCGGACGCTGTCCTCCGACCGTCCAGCTAGTTTCTGTTACCTTGCTTATTTCGAACCCAAACACTTCCTCAAAATACGCCGGCTGGCTGATGAGAAGCAAGTAGAAAGTCCAGCTCCGGCAGAAGTTGGCCACGATGATGGCATAGACCGGCATGGACGTGAAGAAGGACCTCCACGGAGTGTTGAATTTCTGGAACATGTTTATGATTTGAACTAATGATATGAATCACTTTACTTGAATGCATGAATGCAGACACAAACGGGCGTTCCCCCCCCCCCCGATAAGCAGTTTCTAAATGCATAGGCACTCCTTTATTTTCATGCGCCCGATGCATCAGATGCTGCAAAGACACCAACCGAGACCGAATGCTGGGCCGTCACGCCGATGCTTTCCTCGATGTATTTTCTCTCCTCCTCCGTGATGGTGGGATGCGCCGCTGGGCTCTCGTAGGACACCAGGATCCAGAAGCAGTACCACATGACCCCGAAGCTTCCTGCCAGCAGGAAGTGAGACGAAAAGCAGGTCATTTTGGTACCGATTACAGTAAATGTTACTATTATTCATGGGGACTTGTCGCATTGACTGGATGGAGTTGGCCTCTCAGTTTCACCACTGCTGCTGTGCATGCTGTAACTTGAGAACTCTGATGTATTTATAGACGTGTTGACGCATAACGCTCTGTTGTTATGTCTGATCAGCAACTTTTCTGCCCTGAACTTGCCTCGGCGCTTGGGTATTTGCAGTTTTTAGGGTCCGATCGGCCTCTGGCTGGAGATTTCCGGTCCCTTACCGTAGACGTAGAAGACGGACGACCATCCCGAGTACTGCACCAGGATCCCGGCCAGCGGCATGGCGATCACCGCCCCCGCGTAGGAGCCTTCGACACAAACGGATTCAGGAAGCAGCTCTCCGATGTGCACCCACCGCGTGAGTCATTCCACCTGCACTCACCACAGAAGGCCGTCGTGGCCAGGCGACTCCTCTCCAGAGGCGGCGCCCATTTCGCCCAAATGCCGTGACAGGCTGGATACGACACCCCCTTTGGGACAAAGAGATCAGAGTTAGCCGGACGCTCTCCCCCCGCGGGTCGTGGCTCGCGGGTTGGAGCGGCGAGCACCTCCACGAGGCCTTGGAACACCCGGACGACGATCACGCAGCCGAAGTGGATGCGTGCCGCCGTGGGGATCAGCATGTTGAGGCAGGACGTGGCCACGACGGCGAAGCCGAACACCCTGAGGGGGAGACAGGCAAAAGGTGAGACAGTGCCGACGACCCCGTCTGGCGTCTGTGCTGCACGGGGGGGTCGCCACCTGTTTGCTGCGAACTTCTGGCAGATGAACCCTCCTGGGATTTGGGTGACGATGTACCCCCAGAAGAACGAGCCGTGGATCATTCCCACGGTTTCCGGGTCCCAGTCAAACTGGGCTTTCTGTCGGAACAGGGAGGCGGTCGATCACCAGTTGAGGGTGTTTGACCTCCAAAAGCACAGCGGGCCTCGCTCCCACCGCCACTCACCACTATGACCTCCTTGTTGTCCCTGTGGACGGTGTGGCTGTTGACCATGCTGACGACGGCCACGCCCAGGTTGCAGCGGATGCCGAAGGAGATGCAGAATCCGATGCCGGAGAGGATGGCGATGATGTAGCGGCGGGGCAGGCCGAAGCATGTGCAGTCCACCACGGGCATCTCCTTCTCCTCCACCAGCTCCGGCCGGCCCTCCGCCGACAGCTCGATGGTCTCGCCATTTTCCTGCTTCTTCTCGAGAGCTCTGCAAAGAAAAGGGGGGTGAACGGATACAAAGAGTAGGAGTTGGAAATGCAATCCAGGACGTCCGGACGGGCTCCTGCCTCTATCCTAGAACCAAGCCTGAGAACGCTCTGCCTATGACTCCACCCAACACCCATCAAATACAGTATACCTCAACACAGGTCATCTATTAAACACAGAGGGTCTTCTGTCTCATGAGACCCCCACAACTGTGCAGAGGCATCAGGTGGAAAGCTTCAGATTATTAATGTGAGTGGTTAACTGCCAGCTAATAGCTTTAGTGAGCGAGGTCCATCAACTGACTCAGCACCCAACACTGAATCTCCATGTCATCACATTCATTCTAAGCATAAAAACCCACAGGAACCACTTCTTGCTTTCACAGCGGGCTGGTGTGAAACCCCGCCGCCGTATCATGGCGTGAAATCCGCATTTGCGCCATTTGTGGTTCCGCGATCTAGAGCTGACTACACTCCTGACGTACCAGGAAAAGACTGCAGCAAGCGTCCTCACGCGGCAGCTCCCCGACGCGCTTCCTGTGGAGGCATTGGATGACAACATATCCAGTGACATGAGGATCCTACGGGCTGACGGGGACTTCCTGCCCCCGAACCGATGGGCTAAACGGCCGTAGGACCGGCAGCGATGGGGCCCGTCTGCTCTATTAGTTACTGTAAGCACAGGTCCTAACAGCTAACACTGTTCAAGTATTAATGCCTCTTCATCTTGAATTATTAATACCGCTGCTCTCTTGGACTATTTCTGTCCGAGCAGCCTTCTTCATTCTTCCGGCCTCCTCTTCGTCCTGTCAACTCCCCTGACTCACTGCTAGAGTCTCCATTTGTTTGGCCGCCGCATCTACTGCACTGACTTTTCTCGACTGCCCTGGAGTTAGAGGAAATCTGTTGTAATCCCGACAAGCCAGGCTGATCTTATTTCTTGTTCCCTTGTCACACCATGAAAAGCCCCGTTGCTCCTGTGAACCAGTTTAGCTCAGAAAGGAAGATGCTCAGCCTTACATTTCACACCATAGACTGGATTTTGTGGGAACACTGACTTCACCTTACTCAATGGACTCAGTGACCTCCAGTTGAGCTCCTCATTCATGCGTCAAGGACAAATCTGAGCAGCAGCAGCCTGGTGTCATTGTATACAACAAATAACGGATGCTGACTGATGGATAGTGTTTCAGCAGGAACATCAATGCAGGAATTTGAGAACTAGAGCAAAGACGCATTACGCAGTAGCACGTGCCAATAATTAATCGACAACCACGCGCAAAATCCATGATCTTATTCCATTGAACGAGATATAACGATAACAGGAAACAATAAGTCGCCGGGGAGGAAGGCTGTTGCGTGCGGAGACCGGGACCGGGGAAGGTTCCGGTGCGCCTCACGCACGGTGCCAAGGGAGCACCTGTGAGCACGCGCGCTCCACGGAAGTGAAAGCTTATGGGCTAGACTGAGTGGCCTAAGCCTGCATGTGAGACGTCCCGAATGGGGGAGGAACACGGTGGCGAGCTACCGGGCTACTTATGGGAGGAAGAGAGTGAGGGGGAGAGGTGAGAGATAGGGAGAGGTGCGCGAGCTGTGGGGATTTACGTGGGCCGACAGCTTGGACGAGGAGAGGCTATTTATGGAGAGGATTTAAGTGTTTAGACGCTACATCAAATCCCAAGAGAAAGGAATGGGAATCCATCAATACTTTATTACTTTAAGATATCCATTACGCGTCAGACCCCTGAGCAACTCGCACGCGTCTTCTTTCAGCTGAGGAAGGCGCGTGCGGCGGTCGTTTGCAGCTCGTCCACGACGCGACTCCAGTGGAAGTTCTCTTTAAATGTAAAAAAAATGTCAGGTTTCCAGGATGCTCCGACCTTGGTCAGTGGTGTTTGCGCCCACGCACGTTTCTTTGGTGGGTCCTTGACGGTTCCCAGGGGCCCCGTGACAGCAGCCCGAACACACAGTAGCGGTTTGGACTAAACAAACGCCTCCGGACGTTCGGTAAAACGGAAACAAACGTCCACATTTAAACAGGTAATTTGACTTTGCGACAGCGCTGCAGAAAAGCCGGAACGAAACGAAGCTCTCCGTCGATCTGTGGCATCAATTTACAAAGGCAGAACAGTTTCTGCCGAAAATGAAACCTAATTCTGCTTATTTCCAGAAGACACTCATTTACCTACCAGCGCAAGTTTCACAGTGAAAATCCCCGAAAACCCTTTCATCGGCTATTAATAAAGTGCAATAAAAGTGCCAAATTACGCGTGGGTTTTTTGATGACACGTTCAATGCTCCAAAGAGAACAGATGTTGTGCCAGGTCATTTAACTCCACGCACTAATCCCGAGCATCTCAGTATTTAAATGAGCGGTTTCCTTCTACATACGGGAACTAAATGCTATAGAATGAGTTACTGAAAAAGAGTTTCTCCTTCATTCGGGAAGACTTATTATTTCAACGCGTTTCTAACCGTAACTGCCTCAGATCCGGTTTACTTACCCGTATATTTTCCCCAGAGTCTTGGCTGCCACGGCCTTAAACCTGTCCGGCCGGATCTCCATCGTCACGGCTCCAGGGTCCGGACCGACGTGCAGTCCTTGCGCGCTCCGGCACGAGCGCACAGTCCGTCTTCTCCTCGGCTTCTCCCGTTTCTCGGTCACACGCAAACGCCTTGATTTCACCTGCTCATCAGACTCCGCCGCGGCCAAATCTGCACTCAGCGACCCTGTCTGTCCAGAGACTCAGTTCATCTCAACTTCATCCGAACGTGAGCAGAAAGACACTTTTAAAGTCCTTAACGTCCAAATGAACCCCTTTAGAGCGCGTGGAGACCGTGAAGGTGCGCCGCGCGCCGGGAGCAACTTCCGGCGGGACTCATGGTCAAGCGGTGTCTCTGACCATGGTCCTGAAACCAGCTTATCAATGCCTGCGCGCTAATCTCTCCAAGTGAGTGTAGTGAGTGGAAGGTAGCATGCCACGTCCTGCCCGGCGTTTTAAGCCCTGGCCGTTCAGGCAGCGGCTATTCTCGGAGCGCACAAGCCCAGGAGGCAGAGAGTTAGAGCAAACACTGTCCGATCGAAGCATATTAGCAGAATTCCCAGGTATTTGTATATAGGGAGGGGCCGGCTGGGCCGGATCGCACTACGTGGTGTCAGGCGAGAAGGGGTTAGTTTAAAAAGCAGTGAATCTTAATTATTAATTAATATTAATATGAATAAAAATTTGAAATCAGCTTCTTGGTTTTGTGGAGCCCTGCACCCCAGCCTCAGCCCACGGCAGCAGATCTGCAATAACGCATCACAACTCCATCAGTATGCTAATAGCAACAGCCTTCCCTGAATTCACCACAGCAATTTACTGGAACATCTCTACCTTATGGCAATAGACTCACGTAGCAAACAAGAGCTGGTTCATCTGGAAAGTTCATTTAAAGTAATTATCTTAAAGTACAGTAAATATATTGATGTTCTTGTGGTTTGTCCTCAGATAACACCGTTTTAGTGGAGATCCAAGGGGCAAAGTAAATATATAAACTATGAAGGGGTTCCTGCTGTGGTGAAGGCTACTTGGAATAAGGATTCTATTAATGGAGCTTCTGGCTTTACAAGGCAGAAATGTCCCGTGTACTCGTGGGACGTGTCAGGAAACATATTGTATGCGTGGCTACACTTTGCCTGCGTGGCAAGAGGTGCACGGGTCTTTATTCGGATAGATGGGATTTTATCACGTGGCCTCCGGGCGGATGAATGATTCAGGGATTTGCTGTGTGAATGTCACGCTTCCACTCACTACGGCATCACTCTTTGATTATTGGGCAGATTAGAAATGAGCAAGGCGACGTATGTGCGATCAGCTGAGCCTTTATTACCTGAAGACCACTAAAAAAAGCACCGATGGTGTTATGATGATTAGGAGAACGGTGGACTAACAGTCTAGTTTGCTGTAGATGTAGACACAAACGACCACGCACAGACACATTTTACACAGGTTGTGGCGGTTATGAGCAGTCGGGGTCATAAGAGGCTTCTACAATTACATCACTTCCCTTCTGCATCATAAATAGACTAATCTACACATCTGGTACTGTCTTTACACTAAAAACATTGTGAAACCGTTGTCTTGAGTGTTTACATTAAATAAGAAATTAATTAAATAACTACTTCCTTTCTTCTATTTCTGCGAGGTGTCAAACTGCTGGCACAGCGTCAGATGCAGCCCTTCTCCAGGTCCTGGGCCGATATAGTTCTCAGAGAGTGGGAGGAGAGGAAGCGGGGAGGGAAGGGCATGGCGCAGGGCGGGGGCGACAGGCTGGGGGGGAGGGAGATGATGGACGGGGTGTCTGAGAGCGAGCCGTAGCCGCCTTTCTGCACGTTCACCGCGCTGGAGTCGCCCGAGGCGCTGAAGAAGACGGGGGGAGGCTCCGAGGCGCCTGTGGTTAAATCTGCAGACACCGTGCATAAGAAACGGAGCTCACACAATGAAGCAGACGCTTGTATGTGCAAAAGTTATCAACATCACATTTCATATCTATTTATAGGAGTGACCAGTTATAAACATTACACAGTTTCCGCTTCGAGCTTCTTCGTGTCGTTTCAGTGCTGCCTGGCGTTAGAGAAGCTCGTTTCTCTACCTGAGTCGTCGTTCAGCTGCGTGTGCAGGTACTGCTGCTTGGTGTAGAACTTGTTGTAGATGCAGTAGACGGCGGCCATCAGCGCGAAGGTTCCCAGGGCTGCGGCGATGAACAGGCCCACTTTGGCATTATCTTTGTCCATGTAGGCGTCTGTGGGGATCCAGACGCAAAGTCTTAAAGCTCATAAATGCATTCACGCATTCACAGCATCTTGGCTGTTTCTCTCTCCTTACGTCCCAGCTGTGCGTTTAAGTGAGTTGCTTCCTCTTTACCGAGCAGGTCCCGCACACGAGGGGGCGGAGGAGGTGGTGGTGCTGCTGCCGGGACCTGATGGACATTGATCTCCTGCCCAGACTGCAGGGTGCTCTGGGAGCTGCTCAGTGGAAACACCAGCAGCAGACACAGAGCTGCCAAAGTCGCCATGTAGATCCTGCACCGATACGCGTGCTGCAGTTCATAGGGAAGGTACATGAAAGCTCAGGTACAGAGCTTGAAAAAAAGTAGTCAAGTTATTTTAAAAACACTGCCGCTGTTTAGTTGTCATTTCCTGGTCTTAGGCAATAATAAACCATCACAAATAAACCCATGACCTCACCGCCATCACCAAACTTATAATTAACTAAACTTATAAACATAATTCTCTATTGTTGCGTGCGTTTACCTGAGGTCCTTTCTCTTCGCTGGGTGTTGGCTCCTCTGCCTCACTGAAGTGCGCCTGCATCCAAGACAACTGAACTCCCCAAACCCCTCGCGCTCCCAAGGGGACACCTGTGAGCAGCTGTGAGCGCAAGCGTACACATGCAGAGCGACGCGTTTAGGCCGACTGAGGCGGCTTTGAGGGGAAGACAATGCAACGGACACGAGCTTTTCAAATAAAAATAACCCTGACCCTAAACGTGCAGGTTGAACAATCATAAAACAATGAGAGCATAGTGGTTGATTGTTGTTGGTCTTAGTAGTAAATTTGCTTGCTTAAGAGAAAAACAATCTAATATATTCACAGAACATTGTGTGTTGTACAGCGTGTGAGAGGACTATCAGAAAAAACCTTCAGGACAAATGCAAGAGGGCTCCCTGCTGACACAGACGTGTACTGCCTGCATGTGAAACGAACAGCTGGTGTGTTTTAAGCTGAAGCATGAATACAGGAGCTCTAGAGGGACATTTACGTATAAAGAATGAGTCACAATTTGTTTAATCCTCAAGAAAACTGAATAAACAAGTTAAAGCCAGATGCATCATTCAGTCTGCACCAGTGTCACTATTTGATAGTCAGCTTTCGTCGAGCCACGTGCAGGAGACAAAAATATGAAGACAAGCTAAAATCCACCTTCATGTACAGGGAAGAAACAAACGTTCTACTGCTGCTTTGTCTGTCTCCTCTTGATGTGAAGACGTGAGCACTTCTGAAAACAAACCTTCACCGCATTAATTACATTTTAGACTCTGGAAGGACAATGCAGAAAGGTTTTATTAAAAGAATGACACTGATATTATATTACACTTTTTCCAAATACCAGCTTTTTACACTATGTACACCACTGACAGGTGAACTGACAAAAACAAATGCTCTATACATAATATGCAGGAATGCTTCTCATATTTTGTTCAGCTGACCTAAACACGCTTAAAGGCACTTGCTGATACACTGTTTGGTACAAATTATGGTGAAATCGTTTCGTTACCAATACCTTCTCATAATATGTAGTTGTGGTTACAGCCCATATAAATTAGCTTTTTCTAGTTGCGGCTGCCTCCAATATTTGGACCATAAGACGCCTCCTAAACTAAACAAAGGCTAAAGCATCCTGGAGGTTTAATTTACAAGAAAGAAACTTACAAAACATTGTTGCCTTCTAAACATTATACACATATTTACATGACACATTTGGGTCCACGCTGACCAAGAGGAAAATCATTAGAACAACTTAGTAGATGGCTTTGTTGCTTTGACAGGATGATGTAGTGAATGGGAACAGTGTTGGGGTTTTTGAGCTGTAAACGTGGCTTCTGTGTAGTGATCAGCATTTCTACAGTACCTCAATGCTTAAGTTCAGTTTGGTAAAGTTACTGATGTAACAGACTTAAGACTACAACAGATTTATTCCCCAGATGTGGTTTGGCTTGATGAAATGAAGAGCAGCATCTCAAGTGCACCTTTTTCAATAAAAAGAACCAAACAAAAAGAGTTTGTTTATGCTGAAACCAAGAAACGCAGCTTTGCTCGTTTAGGAAAGATCTCTTCAAAAGGAAGAGCAGCAGGTGTTTGTAATTCAACCCTTTTAGGGCAATAAATACTTTTTTCCAATGTCCATATAAAATACCTGTGTATTAAAAGTTGTACTTTATCCTCCAGATAATCTTGTCTTGGTTTAAAGTATAAATTAGGTCTTTATACTTTTTGTTGCTGGATCTCTCAGTGAAATGTTTTCTGTTTGCATTACAGAGAAACAATCAAATTCTGTTTCAAAAGAGCCCATTAAAGTTTTGCATGCTACCGTAGGTTACTTGGTACAGTGTAACACTTAGAAGGTCCCGTTCCTTTGGTCCCGTTCTGAAATGTCAGTCATTGGAGTTTCACACTTGTCATCCGTGCTAACGATCCTGTACTGACCAGCCTCTGTGTTCCTGGATGTCTGCTTGGTTCTGCTCTGCAGAACAGCGTGGATCAGGCCCAGGGGGACGGGCATCATGGCAAATATGATCAGTAAGCCAAGAACCGCCAGAGCCCAGGCAGGGTACGGCAGCTTCACCTCAGAGGCCTAGAACAAACAATGCAATAATTACTTCAACAACCTGGAGACTTGGATTATTATATAAGTTTCTATTGCAGGAAAAAAAAAAAACAAAAAAAACAACAGGACTTGGCCTCAAGATAAAACTTCTCTTGAGGTCGACTTAAAATCCTTCAGGTTGGATTCACTGCAACAAAGAAGAAATGTTTGTACATTCGTAATATTTGCCCGTACCTGCTCTTGGTTCCATGCATTGTATGTTGGGGTTGAGATGAACATGCGGATGGTGGTTGCTCCCAGCAGCCCCAGCATCGCGAGCAGGCAAATATATTTCCACAGGTACTTGTAGACCACGCTGGGACGCCAGCCCAGCATCGCCTCGATGTCATCAAGGAACCTGCAGACACAGAATGGAGGACGTTCAGCTTGATGAAAACAAGACAAAGATGAGAGACAAGTCAGAGAATGGACCTCACCTGTCGGCTCCATAGAGCCACGACACGCTGAAGGTCTCAAAGACCACCACAATGATGAGGGGCAGCGTGGCGGAGTAGTCGTCGAACATCGTCACAAAGTAGTTCCCGCAGCGCTGGGTGAAGAGCAGGCCGATCAGGAACCCAACGAAGCAGCTGAAAACTGAGCAGAACAAACAACAACTCCTGTTTATATAAACTCAACCACTGGGGTACAGAGGTTGGTGGTTTTGACAGAAACTCCTCAAAGGTTCGCCCACATTCTGCTTTTCAGTGTCCATGATAGCAGCTGATCTGTTGTTGGGACGTAAATCCTATTTAGTGTCAGCACGATGACATGTGACAGGACGCTGCTCTATTGACTAATGTTGTTGGTGACAGCAGCAGTGAGGTAAAAAAAACAAGCAGGTGTTTACTTGTGAACTTGGTCTTGTTCCTGGCCAGGGGCTTAAAGCAGTCGGTGAGGGGGGCGAGGATGCCCTCCATGGTGCCAAACATGGTGCTGAGGCCCAAGTTCAGCAGCATGAGGAAGAAGAGCGCTGACCAGAAAGGGCTGCCAGGCAGGAGAGAGATGGCCTCTGTGAAGGCGATGAAGGCGAGGCCTGTGCCCTCCACACCCTGAACACAAACAAGGCCACAGGCTTTAGTTTCCACCTACAACACAGGTTTCCTAATTAAACTGACATCACTCTAAAATGTCGACCTTCTTCATCTCTTCTTCCAAGTCACAGTCTGTCAAATTGCCCAGGATGTTAGTCCCATTTCCCAGTTGTTTAAGCCAGCCTCTGTAATCCTCCACAGCCACAGAACTGGGATCAGAGTAGTCGAATTTTGGAATCAGGTTTTGGTCCATAGAACTAATGTGCGTTGAGAGCAAATTCAGATTACTGGAAACAGGACAAGAACAAGAAACGTTAGTCAGAAACATTCATTAACATCACCACCTCTTACATTTGGTCAATCTAAGCATGTTTATTTCTAGTTAGATCAACATGTGTTCTATATTTACAGATACTCATGGATATGGACCTACCTGGCTACACATTCCTTGACTCTGTCTTTGGCGCGGAAGCCGAGCACAGCAAACACCACCAGAGTGGCCAGAACAGACGTCATGAAGTTGATGGAGGAGACAGTGAATGCATCGCGGTGGCAGTTGTTGTTCTTGGGATTATAGGAGGAATACGCGATAATGGACCCGAAGCCGAGTCCCAGGGCAAAGAAGACCTGCGTGGCTGCCTGTCGCCACACCTGAATGTCAGCCCAGATCTCCAGCTGGAAACACAGTCCGAGTAAAGTCAGATAAAAGCTCACATCTGTCTTCATTCCCTGAAAACAACTTCAAATTTTATCTGCTTATACCTTTGGATAGAACATGTGAGCGATTCCTTCTAATGCCCCATCCAGCATGAGCCCTCGTATTAGGAAGCTGATGAGCACCACGTATGGAAAAATGGAGGAGAAGTACATCACCTACAGAAAGAAACAAACAAAAAAGTCAGTTATGTGATGTACACTTAGGTTTCAAGTTGTTCCAGGAAATAAAATGAAGACCCACTTTAACCAAGAGGGTTTAGAGACATTTCAGTTTATCTACTTGTTACATTTTGCACATACATGCATGTAAGAAGCCTTTCATTTAATTGCTAAATCTGTCCAACCCATGTCCTCCACAGAGACGGTCAACGTGTACAACCGGCTGTTTGTGACACACTGAACATATGGCTCTTGTAATTGAAAGGGCAGGTTCTTAAGTCTGTAATCGAGCATAACACCTGACGTCAGCGTGAGTGGGATTAAACCTCCCTTGGTGCTTTTACACCAAATAAAGGCCAACACATCATCTGTGACAGGAGACGTCTGACTAAAACTAAAACTAACATCAGCCATAATGAGATGCTGTGGTGTTGATTTTAGTGTGTGAGTCTGTTATACTTCATCACATAACAGGGATTTAGAGATTTCAAGTGGGTCAGTACCTAAGCCAAGCATTCCACAGACTCCACCGCCCACAGTAACCCTGAATTTTAATTCCAGCATATGACTAGCATCTGATTCCCCCACATTGCTCTCACTTGTTTCCAGGCCTCCTTAGCTGTAAAAGTCACGAAATGTAACATTCTGAAAGACAAAGCTATAAAATCACAAACAATTACCTTAACAGAGGACTTGATGCCCTTGAACATTCCCATGCAGACAAGTATCCAGGCCAACAGCAGACATCCGACAATGTTAGGGTTGAAGGAGCCCGTCTCGTCAATAGAGTCAGTGACATCCAACGCTTTGCGGTACCAGAAATATGACGTGGGGGAGCTCATTTCACATTCTTTTACTGGTGTAAACACAAAACAAGGGATGATCAGTTACAGCTTTTACCTGTGAAATACAGCATTGTCTGCAAAGCCATTACCTGTTACATTTCTCTGTTCTGGACACTTTTCCCAGGGTAAAGGATGCTGGAATGAATTCCCAAGGTAGAAAAGACTCCATGCAAGGATCACGTTGTAGTAGAGAGCCACAAAGAAGCAGACCTGAAGACATAAGACAAAAAGATTCACCGGGTTCGTAGGAAAATACCTTTGGCCAGATAACTAAATACTCTATATTACAAGTTAACTACAAGTATATTTGTGTGTGGTTTCAGTCACACAATCCTGCAAACAAATTTCAAGAGATGCATCAGACATTCGTACCAACAGTGATTTTTTTTTTTTTGCTGCTGCACAACAAGAATAAAGTTGAATCTACGTCTAATTTAATTAAGTCAACTTGTTGATTTGAACAACTTGAACACTCCATCGCACGTCAGCCCTGTGTCCAAACATGTCATTAATGCCATAATCTCCTGCTGCTCACAAAATGAGTCTTGGCAAAGACGTGCGCCACAGAAAAACTGTCATTTTCGGTTGCATCAGCTCGATTACATACGGACGGTTAGAAAACCTATTACGATGCCGTTAATTTAATTATCGCTAAATTACCACGCAGCTGGAGTAGCCAATCCCAGCAAGCTTGGGGGAGATGTACTTCCACACGCCGATGCTTCCCTGTCGGATGGCCTGACCGGCCGCCAGCTCCAGGAAGAACAAGGGGATGCCCACAACGAGCATCAGCAGCACATACAAGAGGAGAAACGCTCCTGAGGAGAAAGGTGACGAAAGTTAGTGAACAAGCAATCACTTAATATTACACATAAAAGCTTTTACACACTGTCAGATAGTTTAAGACAGTTGTCATTTTGCCTCAACAGCCCCGTAATTGTTGCTGCATGTGCTTCAAATAAAACAGAACACTAGTGTTGACTCCAAGCAATCAGACAAAAAAAAAGTTAGGGACTGAGTGTACTTTTCCTGAAAGTAATTCTCTCTGGCAAGCGATGGAAACCAGATGTAGTAGCATCCAACCTCAGAGCAGCACTGTTTATTATTCTGCACACATCATACACAATTTACCAAACAGCATTATCATCCGATTTGGAGACATGCACACTCCTTAGAGCACGCACATGCTAGTTTAAGCAAAGCTATAATGATGACTCTTCACTCATGACTGTCCAGTGACTTAGAAACTAAATATTCTCCCTCCAGTCCTGCTAAAAGGTCAGTTCTGCGCACACCCCATTTATTTTACGGCCTTCAGCTGTGGGTGTGCTCCTTTTAACCTCTGAGGTCAAACTCATTGATCCCCTGAATCAGACATCACTAAATGCCAATCATCGCCGCTCACCTCCTCCATTTTGATGGCACAAATAGGGGAACCTCCAGACGTTGCCGAGCCCGACGCTGAATCCCACCTGAGCCAGGAAATACTCGACTTTGCTGTTCCATCCTGCTCGAGCGGCGGGTTCACACGGGGCCTCCTGTCGCTCCTCGCCAGCGAGGCAAAGCACCTCGGACTCCGTGGTTTCCGTCTTGTCATCGTCGGTTGGCAGAGGCTGTTTCTCCATCTAAGACGAGAAAAAGAGAAGAAGCCAAAGGAAGTCAAACTAACATCAACCCAAGCAACCAAACTACCCAGCATCTGTACTGGTTTATGATTCAGATGGTTAGTCTTATTATCTTTCCCTGATTAAACTTTTAAATATTTTTAAAATATTTCACTAGTCTGTGTTTTTCTTTACCATGAATCTTTACCATCTTTTATAAAGTTCTTTTAGTGTCTGTAACATATTCAAAAGGTGCTTCATAAATAAAATGTCATTGCCTCAGGTTCATGTTGATATGGAGGCTGTAGTTATGTTGCTGTATTAGAATGCATTATAATATTTTTTCTAATGTTATGCACGCCTACATATAAATGCAGGTGAGACTTGTTGAACGACATTTGCGTAAATTACGGAAATAAATCCCCGCACCTTTCTGCACTGGAACCACCGCTAGCTTAAAGCTAACCACGACAGACACAAAGCGCCCAGTCTACAGCACTCAAAGTTCTGATAAACCCAACAGACCTGGGATCCAGCGACGGTCCTCGACAAATAGACAGAAGATGAGGGAAAATGAAGGAAAGGCAAGACTTAAGCGAAGTTCTGACGATGTTCCGCGTCCGAACAGAGCGCTAGCACGTGCGTCTGCTCTGTGAACAGTTAACGTTACCACGTAGTCAACCAAGCTGAAATGTCTTCAGAATGGCTTCCTCGGATTCAATTCGACACTGCCGGTACATATATTCTGGTAATAAAAGGTCCAACAGGAGCAAAAACGAACTAAAGACATCGGCAGGTCGCGCTTAATCCACAACCGCTCATTGGGCAAACCAAGGGCCGGTCTCTTCCGTCTGACGCAACACGAGTGATGCGTTCCATGTCATCGGCTTTTTGTAAACTCAGCACATAGACGGCTGTTTCAGAAAGCAGCACATTTACAGGTCAACTGCTCATTAACGTGAGCAATTGACTAACTGTTCCACCGGTTTCATAGAACCATAATATTATGATCGCACTGTTTTAACGCCACTATTCTTGAATACGGTAAAGTATTTCGACAACTCTGCAATAAACGAAAATCGTCAAATTAAAGACTTTACGACCGATGCCGCTTCGGCGTTGTACAATTAGCATTGAACGCAACAGAGTTTGGCTCGCTCCATGCATTTAAAAGGAACCCAGTAGTTACCGCGTGCGCGGTTCCGGTGGGGGTCGTGAGGGTCTTAACACACTGACCTTATCCTGGCATAAGGTTCATCTGACTTCATTCACGTTTACATAAACCAGTAACGCGTGGTAAATAACCACTTGGTTTGAACACGTGGCATATTTTTTATTTACAATAGCCACGTTTTACAAAAAAAGAGTTAAAAAAAAGTAAATGTGATGTAATAGTCTGACTCTGACATCGAACGTGTTTGTAGCTGAAGTGGAATAATGAATAACTTTAACAAGCTTATTAATCAAAAAATGACCCGAATAACATTCGTGAAGCTAGTTTAACGTTCACATATTTACACATGCACGCTGTGCCACGTATACCTGCGCTGCAGGCAAGTCAGTGCGAAAGACGTCCGCTGCCGCTAAATAAATAAAACAAAGACCGCAAATAGCGGCTCGAATATATGAAGAAGCAAGAAATACCTTGTCTTATTGAAATTGTAGTCGCTCTCGACAAAATAATCCGGGGACCCTGAAAGCGCAGTTTAGACGTCCGCTATTTTATTCACCCGACTCCTCCTCCCTCCGCTGCAACGCGAAAAAGACTCCAATTAAACTGTTATGAAACGTGACACCAACTAGTCCATTTATGATGCCTTGAATTTAAATGGACCATGTGTGTTTATGCAAAGATGGTTAGTTTATGTTGAAGATGCAATTAATGAAGTGGCCTGTAATATGTCTGCAGCCGCACACTACTGTGAAGATATAAACTCTATATTTATGATTTCACACTTTAAATATTCTCTCTATATTTGCATATATTTACTGTCAAATATATTAACTTATTTGAACTGATTTCTATTTTAAGTGGCCGCTGTTTGAGAGTCAGTGTGCGGGGAAGTGGGCGGGGCCGCAGCAGGTGACACACCTCTGCTGCGTAAAAGCTTTTAATTCCAACGACAGGCGCGTGAGAGACCTGCAGTTTCACCGAGACGCGGGCGCAGTTCACGCTCGGGGTAAATGCGCACACGCATCAGTCGGCAGCAGAATTAAAGCCCAGGAAGCCTAGCGACCGTGGTAAGTCTGACCTGGATCGGTTTCAGCTGCCCGTGGAGGTACATGTCACAGGTAGATGTTTGTAAGTTGTCAAGCTAGTGAGGAAATTACGTGTAGCCAATTTTAATGTTTAAATTAGCATTTATATGGTTTATAGACAGGTATGAATTCAATTAGTACCATTACCTATCTTTACCTTACATTTTATAGAAACTGTGTTTACACTGCTGTGGTCCTTTTTACATACAGATACATTATTTCCTAGAACTCAGTCATTCATTTTAAATGTTCTGTCGGTTTAAACAACTGGCCGTGTTAGTGTCCACCTCCTCTGTGACTCAGACTTATATTGGTCCATAGTGAAGCTCAGTCCCAGTTCCACCAGTTTGGTTTTAGTGTTTTTGGTGAAACCCGCCTTAGAGAGGTGCTGGTGAGGGGGGGGGGGGCACTGTTGTGGTCAGTACAGATCAGAGTGGCTCGGACCTGAGGCTCTGCTGGCGTCGGGCGGCACCGATGATCCCACTGCCAGGGAGAACGTACTGTAGGCCGCTACACAAGTAGCTGATGATCCGTGAGCGGGGTCAAAGGTCACCTGGCCGCACCCTACTGTACATATACAGTCTATCCCCTCTGTGCGGCTGAACAGATGACCGTTTCCTTTTCGCAGGAGGTGACAGCGAGGCCACAGGATGACTAACACCTCCCGGTATCTGGTTAATGTGAGTATTATCTGTGTCACGCACTCCAAACGTGGCGCGACCTGTTCCCCCGCTGATCTCCGCTAACCGCCCCCCCCCCCGCGTCCGCAGCACCTGCTGACGTTCTCCCTGCGGGACGGCGAGGCGGTGAACGTGGAGGAGGCCAAGGCGCGACTCTCCTTCCTGGCTCAGAGCAAGAAGCTGTGGATCCAGCAGATGCACCTGGACGTGGGCGCCGAGGCCGTGCTCCTGCGCGACGTCCAGAGCCAGGTGAGACCCGGCCCGCCGGCGCCGCCGGCCGGGACGTCCCGCGCCCGTCCGGTTCTAAGTGGCTGTGGCGTCCTCCCGCAGGACGAGCTGGAGCGCTACGCGCTCAAGTCCATCTACCGCTGCGAAGCCGCCAACATGGAGGCGCTCTTCCCGTCGCTCCTCGTGTTGGTCTGTCAGAGCGCGGAGGAGAAGACGCCCGAGATCCTCTTCTTCAGCTGCGAGGCCGTGAAGGTGAGAGAAGCAGCCGGTCCCGGTCCGGTCCGGCTCCGCTTATACGAGTGATGCCACATCTGGATTCCTCCTCCCGCAGGCGGAGGACGTCTGTGCCGACGTCCGGCGCGCGGTGTCGAACAGGAGCCAGCGGCTGTCGGACGCTCTCAGGTACCGCCTCATTCTAAACGACCAATAACAGACCAGACCTTCAAGCCTTTTCCCATTAAACTGTTTGCCTTTTTCCTCTGTTACTTTCATTATGACTGAGTGGCCGCTGAGGCCCAGCAGCCGGGTGTCACCATCTCCCCGGCTCATAGAAACACAGTGTAAACAGAGGAGAGAGGGCGAGCGGGCGGGCGAGCGAGCGAGAGAGAGAGACTCGTTTTACCGGTTCGTACATAGCTTAAGAAGGTGTGACAGACACAACAAGCCCCATTGTGACAGAAAGTGGAGGCAGAGCAGGGGAAGGTATCGCCGGCCCGAGCGGAAGACCTGCCTTTAAATTCTTGTGTTTTTGAGGGAAGTGATGGACAGACACGTGTGGTAAGAGACACTCCGCTGCTTTCCTTCTGCACTGACACGCTGTCTAACACAGCCTGAAGGACACTTACATAATGGGTGACTTGTGTGGGAAAGTCGTGTCAGGAGTCGACCCCACGGCTGTGTTCTGGTCCATTTCAAACCGTTTGGGCTGTCGATCGGTTTCTTTTGAAAGCAGAATCGGGGGGTGGTTGAATTGGCGAACGGCGTTGAGTGGATCACAGGACGCGGCGATGAGCGAGCGAGGCGTGTTTACTGCAGTGTGATGGTAAAAATAAGGGCTCCAGGCTTGAATTACAGAGCCATGGCTCGACGTCTGTTGACGGAGGTCCGTGCCTTGTCGTCCCGCTCACCCACACGGGGACCGATGCTCTTCTCTCCCCCATCAGGCTCCCGTCCACGGGCGGAGGCATGGAGCCCTACGACGTCCCGCGGCCCCCGATCGCGCATGCTCCCAATCACCCGGCGACAAATCCTCCCCCGTATCCTGGACCGAGAGGTAAGAGAGGCCTCGCGTGCACCGTATGGGGGGGGGGGGGCCCACGCGATGCATCACTGACTCCCCTCCTCTGTTCCCGCGCAGCCAACGCCACCAACGCGCTGAACGCGGCCGACGGCAGCCCCGGCGACGCCCTCCTGCGAGCGCAGAGGGAGATCGTACGTCCGTTCCGTCAGGCGCCTCGGGCGCTTCACATCTGCAACGGCATTCGCGATAATAATAATTAAAAAAACGGTGCTCGCGTCCGCAGGACATCCTCAACCACTGCTTCGAGGACGTGGAGAGCTTCATGGCGCGGCTGCAGCAGACGGCGGAGGCCGCCACGGTGCTGAGTCAGCGGAAGAAGAGCAAGAAGAAGAGTAAGAAGCAGAAGGCCGAAGGTGAAGCGATGCGTTCGGGGGCTTTTAAACTGAAAGACCACAGCTATGCATCATGATAGCGCTAATCTTTTGCCCTTGTGTCCCTCCTTCTGAATAACAGAGGATTTACTCGGCGCTAAAGCTCAGCCTCCACCAGAGCAGGAATTCGTTGATATCTTCCAGAAATTCAAATATTGCTTCAGCCTCCTGGTGCGTGCTCACTTCGGCCACCTTCCTCTCTGATTGTCACACGTTGGCTTAAATCCGCCCGCTGGTTCCGTTACAGGCTCGTCTCAGGCCCCACATTTCAAATCCGTCGTCGGAGGAGCTGGTTCACCACATATTTAAGCCCCTGGACATGGTGAGTGACGGCGTCGACCTCGGTGTCTCCGCCCGTCCGGGTCCCGTGGGGTGTTTGCTGAGGGCAGCTCTGCTGCGTGAAGGCCTGCTCTGGGCAGCGTTTGTTTGACTTGGTTCGCAGGTTTTTTTTTTCTATGCAGCATTCCTTTTGTGCTTGTCAAACATTTGGTTTGGATCGGAGGCATCCGACCGCTGCCCCGCGGTTCTCCAGCTGATAAAACAAGCTCTAATTCAGAGGATGAGAGCGTTCGTCCTTTTTAATCGGATGAGTCACTACTTCTTAATCCAGCGTCGGCAGCGTGGCTCCATCCATGGAATGCTTCAATGCAAAATTAGGAGCCGGGCGCGTCTGTTTGATAAAGCATTAAAGGCCTGAACGCTTCCAACTATGAATGAGCACAAAGGGAATCAAAGGGTGGACTGGGTGTGTTTGATTTGCGTTAGCTGGCACACCTGAATGGAGAGTCGGATCTCGGGGACTGTGGACGTCGCTCTTTGTATCTGTAGCTACATCCAAAAAAGAACATTCATCTTAATTGACACGATGTGTAATTGATATGCGGTAAATGTGTGGCGTATGGAAGGACTGACGTGCGTGTGTGCAGATGGTGAAAACCACCGGAGGACCCGCCCTCGGGGCCTCGGTGTCCGGCCCCGCCCTGACCTCCTCGGCCGTGTCCCTGCTGAAGGAGACCCTGAGCGAGCCGGAGCGGCAGCTGTGGGCGTCTCTGGGGCCCAACTGGACGCTGCCTCGGTCAGTAGCTCGGGTCTTCATCGCCGTGCGCGGTGCAAAGGGGCGCTTTGTTTACGTGCCTTGCGCTCCCACAGCTCTCAGCTTACGGGGCCCGTAGCTCCCTACAGCCCCGTGTTCCTGAGCGGCTGGAAGCCGGAAGCGCTGAGGGCCGACCGACAGGTTTGGGAGGATCCGGTTGAATCACAGCACAAACACGAGGCTCTGCAAGTGAAGGAGGAGGTGTGTGTGTGTATGTGTGTGTTTGTGTGCGTGCGTGCGTGCGCGTGTCCTGCTGCACCTCTTGATCGTCACCGTTCATCTGCTTTGCTCAGCAGAAGCCTCAGCCGCTCGGACCTCGAGACGCCGGCGTCAGCGCCGAAACGTAGGTCAAGTGTTCGGTTCGAAGGGTTCGGCTGGTGCCTCCTGACGCCCCGATTTAACGGAGTCTGCTCGTTTCCCCCCCCGTTAGTGACGTCGGCACGCACGCGGCCCAGCCGGAGAGACTCTACAGCTGTAGCTACAGCTTCATAGCGAGGAACAGCAGCGAGCTTTCGGTGCAGCAGGGGGAAACACTGGAGGTGGTGACTAAATGCATTCCAACGGTATCGCTCCAGAAATGTTTTTGTGACTAAAAAGAATATTTTCATGGCAGGTCATCGAATCGTCCAAGCGCTGGTGGAAGTGTCGCAACCGCTTCGACGAGGTCGGGTTCGTCCCCTTCAACATCCTGGAGCCCGCGGCTCACATCGACAGCCCCGTCAGCAACAAAGCTCCCCTTGTAAGACGCACGCGCCTGCGCGCGTGGCAGCTCGCAGGTACGCTCACACCTCCACGTTCCAGAGTAAATTCCTGGCTCTGCGTTCCCGCAGGCGCCCGCCCCGCCCCCCGTGGGCAGGGCCGCGGCCACGCCCAGCCCCCCCGTCCTGCCCAAAGGCCCCGCCCACGCAGGGAAGCGTCCAATCAACCTGCCGGCGTTCAGCCAGCACGTGCCGGCTGCGGAGGACACGGACAAAGGTGTGTTGGTGTACAAAACAAGGATGAGGGCAGACATAGGCGCCGCTTTACTGTATGTTGAGTGTTATTTGGAACCTTTCAGTCATGATGGTGAACGATGAGCTGCTCAAGAGGCTGACGAACGGGAAGACCAACCTGAACAAACCCCTGGTGATCCACCGCTCCGCAGAGACCACGGTCCCTCTGGACTATCACTCTCCTCCGGAGGAAGTGGCCCAGTGGCTCCAAGCGAAAGGCTTCAGCGATCAGTGAGTTGGTCTGGACGAGCCACAGTGACCCACGGGCTCAAGGATGTGAGTCATCAGCTTGCGCTGTGTCCCTCAGGACGGTGTCGTGTCTGGGAGTGCTGACGGGCGCGCAGCTCTTCTCGCTCAACAAGAAGGAGCTGCAGACCGTGATTCCGGACGAGGGAGCCAGAGTGTACAGCCAGCTCACGGTGCAGAAGTCACTGCTGGAGGTAAACGCTCAGACGAACGTCAGGGTCGTCATCGGTGCTGGAGCCCTGACCCTTTTGGAAATCTCTTCCTACAGGATGCCAAGAACGCCACAGAGTTGGAGACAGTCATGGAGAAACAGAAGATGAAGGTGGACCTGAAACTGGAGAGCGGCACGTTGTGAGAAGAGACACGGCGCAACTCATTCAGATGTACAAACATAAGTTATATTCACCAGAGAAGTGACTCGACTTTCAAAGACTCTCCTGCTTATGTCCACACTGCTTCATCTTTTATCGATGAAGACGAAAATGTAAACTGATACAGGTGCTAGTCAAATTCACTAAAGTGTACGTTCATGTGAATAGTTTTCTTCCAATAACTTAAACTGTATTTATCTTTGTATGCTATAATTTAACCGTAGTTTAGTTCAGACACTGATAAGAAAAGGCACACAAGTTAAAATGTTGGGATGTTTATTAATTGAGACACTAACATAACATTACCAGCAGAAAATAAACATGAATTCACACGCCCGGGAAAAGCAATGCACCCATTCGAATCAGCTTGCACGGAAATTTAATCACGGGGGGTTCGGCCAAATCGGGGCAGGACTCCACTTTTTCAAATGACTAATAAAGTTGTGAATGTCAGCAACGTGGAATTTCCAATGTTTCATTCCTTTCACAGTTAAACCTCTGAAGTTACCATTTATTTTAACTAGTTTAAATAAGAGAAACGCAGGAAATTTAAAAAAAGATAACTGCAAACGATACAAATCTGAACACGCATTTACTGACAGAAGGATTTCCATCAGTGCTGGTAGAATAAAAAATTTGATCAATTAAAGTAGAACACAAAGTTGATTCTATATCTAGCAACTTGCAACTTTTTTTTTTTAAACTGAACTCCTAAAACTGACTGACAGCAAATAAAGTACTAGAGACAAATGTGGACAGACATTCAAGAACTGCAATCAAGCAGAGGGAGATAAAAAAAAAAAATACAAGTTCTTCGTTTCCAGATTTTAACAATCACTGGGTCCAGTCCATCCTTATTTACAGACAGATTCTGTATGAAAACACCATCATAGATAAAAGAACATAGCCCAGCTCTATTTTATGCCTCAGTCTAGACCACTGGTTCGTTTGCGCTGCATGTTGTAATCAGCATAGGGACGTTTAGAACGAGACATGGGACATGTAGAATACAGACAGTCACCATAGTACAGATGTGGGTATTACAATAAACACCACTACTGATCAATAACTAATCTCCATCCAAATACAAATCTGATATATTTGGATGCTGGTAAATTGACTTTATACAATATATCATGTTATCTCTGGGTTGGCGGCATTAACTGTTAAAGCAAAGAAAGGAAGCAGGCAGGAAAAGGCTAGAACAGTGTTAACATTGGGGACAGATGAGTAAGAGACAGACAGACAGGAGGGTGTGTGTCAGTGGTAGATGAGTTTGGTCTTCAGAGGTCGCCCATGTCCCTGTCGTCCGCCCGGCGGGAGTCTGACCGGCCGTTCATCCCGTCCCTCCTGTCCCGCTCTCGTGACCGGTCTCTGGACTGGCGCTCCCGGTCCCTGGACGACCTGCGTTACAGGATTATATGCAACATTCAGTGAAATGACACAAACCAAAGAGCATCCAGAACCTTCAGTCAAGACAAGTGTACTGCATCTGAGCTGTGGCTGACAACTGTTCCCATCGTTAACATGCCTCACACCTAAACCTCAACATCATGCCAGCGCTGTCGTTTCTTTACTTGTGTCTGGAGCCCTGCTCGTGGCTGTGACGGTGGCCTCGGTTGCGGGAAGTGGAGCGGCTGCGGTGTCGTCGTCTCCTCTCCCTGGAGCGTGTGCGTGAGCGGCGCCGCTCCCGTGACGCCGAGCGCGACCGCCGCCTCCTGCGGTCACGAGAACGGGATCTGATTCAGAGGAAAGAAAAGACAACGTTTAAGTCTGCCATCAATACAAGAAGAACTGATTTAAAATAGTATGACACTCTTACCTTCTATGCTCTCTGCTGCGTGATCTGGTCCTACAAAACAAACCAAGGCCAACCGGTGAGTTTGCTTTGGAAACGAATAGACAATTCAGTTCCATCAAAGTCGTGATCTAAAGTCTTCCTCACCTTTTCTTCATCCGTTCTTCTTTCTCCCTCTCTTCCCTTCTCTTTAAACGCTCCTGGTTCCTTTTCTCCTGTTTGTCGACCACCGTTTTCTGATTATAAAAAACAAAAACCACACCCCGTTAGCAATGAATGCAATTAATATTTTCCCATTTCAAAGAATATTTGTGTAGCAACGTGTCTGCTGTGGACATGGTACGAGAGACTGCACACACACCTTTAGTTGGTCCAGTTTCTCTCTGATCTGGATGAAACCCAGGTGAAGCTTCCCACCGAAGTGGTCGGCCAGACGACGATCATTGTCGTGCAGACCCAGGTAAGCAGAACACACCTCGCATACCCGAAGTTTCTGCTGCTGGAAGCTGGAGGCAGGCATCGAGTTTCTGTATTCTTCCTACATGGGTAACACAAAGAGAAAAGGGAGCATTAAAAGGATGGAAGATGAGGAAGGCGGCGGCAACAGCAGCAGCATCAAATTTCCTCACCTCTGCATCCTTCTTTCTAGTGCGGACCTTCTCCACTTCCTGTAGAACTTTCTGGGCTTCATCAACGTTCCCTTCAGCTCCAAGCTGCTCTGCCTTGGCCAGGAGCTTTCCTATTTCCTCATTCAGCTCATGAACTTTCTCTGCCTACAATGCAACAGAAGCACAATTCATAGGTCAAGTTCATAACATCCTAGGACATTAGACGGTGCACAGATTTTGAAGGTGAGGTGTGGTTTTCACCCTGTGCGTACCTTTGCAGCCACCTCTGCACTGATCTCTTCTTGGGTCTCAGCCAGGCGCTTCTTGGCTAGTTCTGTCCTCCGGTCACAGTCAGCAATGAATGACTCCAGGTGGTCCACAGCCTTTAAAGTTCAACAATTAAAAAAAATTGTAACTGGGTTGGTTTGGAGTGGATTGGTTTTCAAATGACACCGATAAGACAATAATAAGGCCAAAATATTTCTTATACCAGTCATTGAAAAAAAATCACTTACATCAAGTTCAAAGAATAGATCTCGCTCCTTAGAGGCAATTTCATAATCCGCTCGAAGTGCCAAGTCGTGGATCTTCGTGCACTCTCCCAGGTCCATACGCTGTTACCAAAACATAAGCACACATGAAGCAGACTGCACATACATAGTAATTAAGTATTTTCTTTATGACATTGTTTGCTGTTAAAGGCGTTGGACGTAAATGCTGGCTTACTTACAGTTCCAGACAGGATGTCATGTGGACAGCAGTTGAGGAGATGACTTTTGCACACTCGCTCATCAGTGAACTTGACCCTCTGCCGCGTCTCATCACCTGAAACAGTCCAAAAGAACAACCAGTCAGAAGGACTTCACACACATGACAGCAGGGGTGACGTATCCAGTGCTTTTATAAATAATACTATATTAATGCTACATTAACGAGACAATTTGTTGTCACATTAACTGTATTTAAAATGTGCCCATTTATCTTTTTAAAAATAAATAAATGTTACTTCGATTGAAAAAAAAAAATTTCTGTATAACATGTTTTAGTTCTGTCAGTAGCTGTGCTTCTACTATATCAGGGGTGTCAAACTGATGCCCTCGAGGGCTGCTGTCCTGCTGCTTTTCCAACTCTCTCTGCTCAAGCTACTGTACTACTGATTACCTTGACCAGGTGTGTTCAGTCAATGAACAGCAGGAAACCCAACTGACACACCTGGTCATGGTAATCAGCAGAGAGAGATGGAAAGCAGGGGCCCTCAAGGAATGGAGCTTGACACCTGTGTACTACATTGTTAATTATCTCATTTCAGGGCCAATAATGTTTTCTAATCTATTTGTGTTTGCATGCACTTGGCTTCCTGTTTTTTTGTAGTGCATACCTTTTCCAAATAATATGGCAATATTTGAGCCTCAAGTCTGTTAAACTTATGGGTCCCAAAATCCACAGTAGAGTATCAAAGGATTAGTTGAGTGAGGGCACAATACTGGTAAATGATTATTTTAAAACTAACTAGAATGGATTGCACAACCTTGATTACACAGCTTGTTGCTTAGATATCAACACACTGGGCATTGCACTATGCAGGAAAGCCTGCTTTAAGACTGAGGCAAGAAAGGTAAACATTTCAAACAAAAGGTTCCAGCCAAACCTTTTACAAATATGAAACACAAAATACAAAAGAAATCCAAGGTAGAAATTGTTTATACACACTGCGATCTGCACCACATACTGTACCCTTCTGAATCTTCAAGACCTCAGCTGCAGAATTTTAAACCCGCTGTAGAAAAGTATAAATGGAAACAGTTTTCTTGCCCATACCTGCAGTAAGAAGTTGGGAGTCATACACAAGTCAGATTGTAAATGATGTGTGAAAGGTGTTGCGATGATAGCTACAATTGCCTTTTGAAAATAGACGTCTAGTGGAAAATTGAGAACTGCTCGTTTGGATTCACCGCGATCAGACGTCTTAGCTCAAGCTGCAAAATGCTACTGCAAGTTGTAATTCTACTGCCTATTTGTGTGGTTGTAAAAAAAAAAATCCATCTTAACTTCCGGAAGGCAAACAATCTTTTGGATATTCATCATAACAGCTTTAAAAATTATGTGTGACTCACGGCTCGATGAACATGAGGCTTTTCTGCAACTCCTTTGCAGATTGATGTAGGCTGGCAAAGATACACTGAACCTTAATGAATAAAATAAAGGGGCCACAATTGTTCAGTTTGTATGCAAATGTATGGGAAGAATTTTTATATTAATCTCATCACACAAACAGCCACAAACTCACAACACAAATTCACTCGTACTATACAGATTCAATTATTAATTTAAGATAATCCACAGTGCTGCAATTTAACTCTGCTAAAGGCAGTTTGATCCTTACGTATGATGTATGAAATGACAGGGCAATAATACGCTGTCACTTTCTGCCAATTACAATAAGATGTGACACCTGATTTATCTATTAATGTTTGTATCCACACAGCTGGAAGCTATTATCATGAAAACAAACATAAAGGCAACAGTAGTTGGTCTATTTAAGAATTGTCTGTATGAGAGGTGTACATGTACATCTTGGGTTCACTTAGCTAGGAAGGAAATAGCTAAGGAACAGTTGCCCGGTTTACCTATAACTGCTAAAAATCCTGTTTATGTAATTTGATTTTGCCTTAACCAAGTGGAGCGTTCTTATTCGATGCCAATGTGTATACTACAACATCTGAGTCAAATACTACAGGTTTTACTCCTTAATGTATCTGAAGGTAGCTGAATAAATATGGTGAATATAAGAAAGAGTACAACAGTATTCCAAGTAGGGCTCAGTACCACTTACAGGATTATGTAGTACTAATAACAATGTATTTACTTGATATTAAGCCTTAAGCCTGATATTAACCTTATCAATACATCTTAAAAACACCAAACATTATACTTACTTTAGATAGAACAGTAATTATTTAACCAAGAAACAGAATTGAATATTACCAGCGGTAATCATGTTGTGAAGGACACATTTTATAACAACTGTGGTGATGAAAATTATTAAGCAGATTTTCCCGGGAAGGCACCATATGTTATAGCAGAACTGACATTATCGCAATACGGATCCGTTTCATGTGTGGCGTAAAATATTGTTAATTCCCCGCTACCAAAATGTTACATAGATTTATGACAGGCATGTAGAAATTACTAAATAACCACAGCGCTCAACCATGCGTGGTACGACGCTAGGTAGTGTAACAGTTTCGCGACGCACAATAAACGTAATCGGCAGGGTTAGCTTCTTAGCTAATGCTACTAGCTGGACATGTATTTGAATGTCCTTCGTGTTAAAAACTCAAGTTTCTCATTCACGACAACACGCAGTGGATACAAACATTAAATTCTAACGTTAATCCGTGGTGGCTTCCTAAGGCCAACATTACAGTACTTTTACGCAGCCCTCTGTTGTACATCCATTCATGCAGGTCTGTCCATCACACGCCAACACAAGCCAACCTCAGCAGTGGCTCCATCTTGGCTAGCTAGTTTAGCTAGCAGGCTACGGCAACTCACCATCCCTCGCTGTCCCCATTAACTGGTCGAGCAAAGCTCTCATTTGAGCTTGTGCAGACATTGTTGTGCGTCCTCCGTCGATGCCGTTATAAAAAAAACAAATGAAAACAGTTCCGTAGTGTCGTTGTTAGGTTATTTTACTATTTATTCTACCAAGCATCACCGCTCGCAGCTCTTCTCTGTTTCGTGGACTTCCAGTTTCCGTTCTGTGTTAGGGAAATTACGTCAGGGCCTGTTGTTTAAAAGTTCCGCCTAGCTAAAGCTAAAGGAATAGACTTTGACGTAAAATTGACCAATCATTGCAGTTAAGAGCAAGTACATTAACCAATCAGAACGACCTAAACCAAAATATTGAGGCAGTTTTTAGCCCCGAGTAATGCCTGTCAGGTATTAGCCTCACACGATCATTTAGTTTGTAGTAGGTATTTTATAGCTTTATCTGATTAAAAACTAGAGATTGTTAATGTTAGCGTCGTTGTACTATTCGATGTTTATGTCCTAAGTCTAGAAACAGGGAGGCAGCAGAAGATCCCTGACAGACAAACTCGGGGCGGGACCGTGGCCAAAAAGTGGGCTTGCCTTTGGGTTATTTGCGCAGCAGAGCCTGACAGGCAGCTTTGTAGATGTGTGTCAGGCCTGCTACATGTAGTTAGCCACACGGATTACCACAGGAGACGACAGAGGAGTGTAAAGTAAGAGAAACACGTCTTCTTGAGTCAGTGTTAAGTCTTCCTTTTAAATTGCACCGATGGGCCTTTGGCGTTAAGCAGACCCGCACTTCCTGCTGATGCCGGGCTGGCCTTCGTTCAACAAGTTAGCTGAAAAGTACCAAGGGGTAAACTTTCCGAACTAAAACATGCTAACCTGGAAAGAAGACAGTATTCTTCACCACTTATCTAACATAGTATCTCTGAGTACATTTGACAACAGATCTGCCTTCTATCATTCGTCTACTTGAAGCGTTCTCCCACCGGTTTCAGTCAAGTACAGTGTCGTGACTGTGGCTACAGAACAGGGTGTGTTAAACTGGAATATAATGGTGCTTCATTACGGGTTCGTTGTCTTTGTGTTCAGAAATCTCTGGAGTCAGTGTTGGCAGGTCTGAATAGGCTCCGCTCTACAAAGGGTGATACGGCAGAAATAGCTGGACTCACAGACACTGCTGCTCTTTGTGTTTCTTCATGTACTACATCCGTGATTGGCAGCCAGATAAATGCGTTATTGCTGCAGGTTACTTTGACTGGGACGCCTACAGAAGCAGACGCGTTGCTATTATGGGGGTGTTTACTATGTAGTAAATAACCGGGTTGTTTTTTGTTTTTTTTAAATAGTTCTCTCATTTCCTTCTCTTTTAAGGAGATCTGTGCGTTGGGAATGCGTTGAGGTGACAATGGAGATCACCGACCACGCCACCGAGGGCGACCCTCTGAAGAGGGAGGAGGACCCGGCGGAGACCGGAACGGCACCGCCGGCCACTGAGCTCAAGAAGAAGAGGTGTAAAGAGGTCTTGGGTTTTTCCAAACTGACCCACTGGAGAACGGCAGTCTTCTTCCTCTCCTTGTTTGTCTGCCTCACCATAGTGTTTGCCTTCTCTTTCATCATCCCCTGCCCAGTCAGACCACAGTATCTGGCTTCGTGGAACAGGACTTTTTATCCAGCAGGTGTGTAAAAGGCTGGACCTTTTACAGCTTGGTACAGTCCCAACGCTGTGACTAATAATAGACCTCTCTGCTTTGCCACAGCGACGTACGATTTCTTAGCTATCGAAGATGCAAGCGATGATAAGGTGATGGATGTCCTGTTTACCCGCAGAGCACCAGAAGGCAGTCAGAACAACACGTGCGCCGGCGCAGGTATAAAGATGGACTTTATTGTCACGGAATCAGCATCATCACCAACTGGTTTCTCTTATTCAGCCGCGTGTGTGTTCCAGGTCTGCCTTCTCCATGTCTGTTCGTGTCAGCGGTGGATGGGACGGATGGCGATACCCTGTGGGAGCGTCCACTGCCCCCCGACTTCCACTGGGCCCAGTGTGGTCTGGAGAACACGGGCAGAAACTGGGACTGTCTGGTGTCCCATTTTACTCTGCTCACTGCCATCGACAAACACACTGGTTTGTGACTCATTACTCTACCTGTATTGTGGATACTGTAAGCTCTTAGTTAGAACCTTGTCGTGTTTACCTGCAGGTGATGTTAGGTGGCAGCAGCCCCAGCCTTCTGGTGTGGACAGCACTGCGCCTGTTCTTAATATCCCTGATCTGGATGGGGACAAGATCAGAGATGTGGCTCTGGTTGCATCCGACCATACACAGGTGCATTTTATTGAAGCTGTTTATCACCTTAGCTTTGTATACATATGATGAAGATGCCGAATAGATGTCTTCAAATTAAATGTCTTCCATCATATTTGCAGACTCAGCTAATATTCCTCTCAGGGAAGACGGGGGTGCAGATGGGTACTACAGTTATTCTTGACTCCTCTAAGACAACCAACCACCTTCTCCATTGCACTGCAGAAAATTCTTACTATGTACTGCTCCAAAAAGGTTAGTTTCTCTATTTTGGTATGAATGTGCACAGATGCATTAGGTTCAGCTAAGTCTGAGAAAAACCTTTAGAAAAAGTCAGTGTTGTCATCTTAATCAGATGGAGGAAGGCAATAACAAAGACAGGGTTGATTAATTAGTTTTTTACAATTATGTAACAGGCCAAACTGGAAGGACCACATTCTAAGTAGTTACATATTTTAACTATCACACAAAGGGCACTATTGTTTTTAAAATGACTATGAAAATGTGACTTGAAATGTGATTTCACTTTATTTTTTGTGAGCTAGGACTGTCAGAAATTGTAAAAAATATGTAATTGAATAAATTACAATACACCAAGACATTTTTCATTCATAGACACTGGCCTGTATGGAATGGCTCTGTGGAGGATTGCAGCAAAAGCTAAAGCAGGGCTGGAGGTCGGCCTTAAGAAGGACGCGTACTGGGAGAAGAACACCACTGCCACATCTGAACTCATAACCGTATACCAGTAAGTCACAGCCTATATTAACTTCATGGTTTATTTTAGCAGCTTGTCGTGGCTTTAGCAAGTTGACACTTATTTGTCCGTAAAGGTCTCACTCGCTGAGACAAGTGGTCAGAACGGACGAAACAGATGATCGATCAAACGTGCTGCTTATAACTGGGAAGGAGGTGGCATTAATTGATGGAAAGACTCTGAAGCCACTGTGGAGATTTAACACCACATCGACATCAGTTCTCAGGTAATACTGTACTTCTGTTTGGTTCATGTACAGTTTAAATAATTAGTTGTAAGCCACAAATCGAACAGTTTAATTTAAAAGTCAGAAAATATACACTGACTCCATAAACAAGTCCAGAATTGAAACATTGTAAATGCATAGACGTGATCATATTTGATTAAAGGAAGTAAAATATATCTTATGTGTGTTCTTGTTTGTTTAGTCAACCCTCTTTTGGTCACTACAACAAAGATGGGTCCATTGATGTAGTAGTTGAAGAAGATATCGGCAACAACACTAAACGGGTGAGGAATAAACATTCAAACATCACTGCCCATCTTCTGTAGTACAGTAATTAATATGAATTATACACTTACGGTGCCGCTGTCTATCTCCTATGCAGGAAGTTATTCTGGATGGAAAGTCTGGTGGCGTGCTGTGGGAGGTGGAGGTTTTAGCCAGCCCTAATTCACCAAGACCTGCGTCCATACACACCACCAACTCCTTCTCCATCTTTGTGTTTTGGGGGATGATGCCTTCTGAGACTAATGTTTCTGTACGTAGGCTGTGGAACTCTCTCACTCTCTGATAACGATAACGACAACTGATTTGACTCCAACATTTGTTTCCAGATCCCGTTGGGAAGTGAGCGGCGTTCCTACATGCTGCATCCTCTCTATCCTAAATTCCTCCTTGAATGCACCAATGACCTGGACCACATTGTAACATTTAAAGGTGATTTGTTAAGAAGTCTGACTCTGTGCTTGGTAGAGATCAGTAAACATAGGGGTCAGTTCACTGTGTGATTGTGTCTGTGTTGTGACTTCAGCCACACTGATGGAGCGTGGACGCCACGCCGCTTGGATCCTGCTCACGGGGCCTGAGGCACAGGAAGCTGAAGGCACTGTTGTTCTCAGGAAGCTCAAGCTGAAGCAGGAAGTGCCTTCCAGCAAAGTATTCCGCATCGGTACTGGAGGAGGCTCAGAAACCAACGAGGACATCAAAGAGGCCTTCAATCGACTTCGGTTCAGTGACTGGTGAAAGCACTGCCTGTGATGCGTTTAGTGTCTGCCTGCGTTAAAATCATTTTTCATCTTACTGGGCTGTGGTTTAACTTGAATTAAGCCAAAGTGTGCACATTTGTTATGACTTTCCAACTGCTGGAAACAACAAAAAAAAAATTCAGTCATTTAGAGGCTGGAGTTGCCTTAATTTGACAGGGTTCTGGGCCTAAGGTGGGCATTTTGTGACTTCTGACTTGACTTTGCTATAAATTCTCTGGTTAGAAAGAGCTCCTGTACCCTGACAATCAGTCCCACGTTGCTGTCGTCCTGCTGAATATCCATGATGATGATGATGATGATGATGACCAGTCTCGCTGAATTATTTTCTAGCACTTTCACGCATGAATACAATGCAGTTTTTTAGTGAAGAGGGTGAATTATGACTCAGATCTATGCAACTGCATGTCACATTGTGTTTTAAGGAAGACTACATGGGTGGAACACTAGGGCGTACATGGGTACATTTTATGTCTCGTATCTTATTCATAGGGGATCACGGTCTTTTAGTCATTGATGCTGTGTTTTCAACTGTGTCTCTTACATATTTTATCCAAGATGCTGTGACTTGTGATGCTGTCGTGTGCACTAAGACCGAATCTTTGCAACATTCAAAGGTTCATAGCAACACTGTGTTTCTGCTGTGGTTTTACAGCTCCTATTGAAGCTGTTCATTTCCTTCATAATTTTAGGATTTAAATAAATTAATGTTTTTTTTCTGTTTTTGATATATTGAAATGTGGACGTAGCGGGATATGTGTGAAAATAAGCATTATTAAACTCTTTTAAAACACGCTTTGGTGTTCTTCTAAAAGGCGATACGGATAAATGAATCACCGTTTACTTACAGTTTAATGAAATATAATTAAATTAATTAGATAAAAACACATTAACATGAAACGAACCGTGTGCTGCCCTCTGGCGTCGCAGGCAACGTGTGAATGCGTGACAGCTCCACAGCGTGGCACCAGCCGCTGGCGTGCGTGATAACGCGCGGGACGGACACGTTTGACGAGAAAAAGGCGGATCGTGAAACGCGTAGTGCATCGTCGTTATCTGTCAGTTTCCGGAAAACCGAGAGGGAGCAGGAGGTGTTTAAGGGGCGTGGAGCGTCGGAGCGCAAAGGGAGGCGCAAGGGCGCACCGGCAGCGCTGATCCAGTCTGCGCACGTTTAATAAGAGGATTGATTTTTAACGATGACTTCCAACCGCGATTTCTAATAAATTGAATTTACACTCAGCGGTGATGGGGTTTGCGCAGCGTGACACAACACAACCAAACGCTTTCATACACCTGTAATGCGCATGATATGACTCAGCATCATTACAGCTGTCATTCCTAGAGAGCCTCTCAAAGCCGCCCCCAGTTTCCTCAGCATGAAGTCCAGCGTGAGAGGAGACTGACGCACTATTATATCTCGCTGCGTGAACCGACGGACTGAGATACACCTGATAATGATTAACAAACCAGACGGGAACAACACTTCCGCATTGGGAGGCAAACTCGCCAGATGTGAGCGAAACGTGAAATAAACGCCGCATTAAACAAAACGAGCGGCCCCGGTGTGATCCCAGGTGCCGCGTCGCCCCCCCGCACACCGTCGTGCGGGGTCCGCGGGCTGCGGGACCGCGTGAGTGTGTCGTTTCAATGTGACCCGCGTCCGCCATACCGTTAGGACGCGGCTGCACGGCTGCAATAGCTTCAGAGCGGCGCGCGCGTGGCGTGGGGCGCACGCGGCAGAGGAACGACACACTTCGACCGTCCGGCTCCAAGTCACTGCGAGCTCCCAACAGCGACTGATACTGAAGGTACCGTTTACCTGCGCGACCTCATTCGTCTTTTAATTCGATTTTTTAATCGCGGGACTCGGTCTCGAGGCGTTGTCGTGTAAGTGTGTTTGTTTTTATGAGTGATGAAGAAACGCTCGAGTGCCGCGTCAGGAAAACGTAACGCTATTAGCAATTTGAGTCGAGCTTTTATTTTTTATTTTTTATTTTTTTTCTTGCTTAAATCAAGGCTCAGATACTTTAGGTTAGAATAAAAAAATATAGTATCCCAGTTTAAATGAAGTGAGCGTTTGTTCGTTTGTGTGTTAAAGAAAGAGAAACTGGGTTGTGCCACAGGAGGAAATGAAGAATAAGGCCGGTGTATCGACGCGAATAAATAGAGTCGGTCAATGTCGTCTCTATGAATTAGTCCTGTTTATTTTAGCCGTTCATATGTCTTACAACATCACTAAGCAGCTGTTTCATAATCGAACGCTGAGTCTGATTCAAAGGAGCCTGGATCGCCGTATACATTCGTAGTAACAACCTTGAGGTGCCGCATGCAGCAGCACCGCAGCTCTGCGGAGATCCGTCACCTTCTTCACTAAAGCGGCCTCAAAAAAGCCGCAAAGTCACTTTGCGAGAGCGTCCGGCTGCGGATTTGCTCCGGCTTCCTCCGACATACCGCCAGTCGTACGGTGCGCGTAAACAGGCCCAGGTGACCGGAAGAAGAGCCTCTCGCCTGTCATCCCACATTGTTTGTTATTACCATTGTCTCCACAGAGGCGACGATGGCTGAAGATGAACTGAAGGCCAAGCTCGAGAAGTACCGCACTGCTCCCTTCGACGCCAGGTTCCCTAACCAGAACCAGACCAGGAACTGCTGGTCCAACTATGTGGGTAGGTGCACGTCAAGGTCAAACACAAAGTCAACAGCGGTTCCTGTTTGATTCTCACCAATCGACAGTGTAAAAGGCAGCCTGCAGCGTTCTAGCTTTTCAACCGTCTACTTAATCTTTAAGTCAGTTAAAACATACCTGCGTGTAATGCAGATACAGCTGAGGAGTTCACCTCTGACCCCAATAATCCAGCCTGAGAGTCGGTCGGGGCACCTGACGCGATCCCTTTGTATGAAAAAATAACCCCAAGCACGGATCTATTTTTATAATCATTGTTGTTTCACTATTAATAGACTACCACCGCTGCCAGAAAGCGCTGGAGGCCAAAGGAGCAGACATCGCCCCCTGTGATTGGTACCGGAGGGTCTACACGTCCATCTGCCCCATAGCCTGGGTAAATGCCCCCCTCAGCTCCTCTGTGTTAATGCAGACACGCTGGTAGCGCTCTCTGAGTGGGATGAGTTAGCGAAGCAGAGGTCAAACAACTTTATCACTCCTCGCATTCCTGCGAGTCCCCGACAGCGCTGCAACGATCAGCTCAGCGGGACACAGGGGATTCAGCTGAAATGCATCATAATGCACAGTATTTTATGTTTATAAAAACAACAAAAAATCCAAAACATGTTGTGGTAATAAACAGACACTACCACACATCTAATAAAGTCACAGGGTGTATTTATACCATATTTAGTCATACTGTAATTACAAGTAGTAAACAGCATTCTTGTGATTTTTTTTTCTTTCCATGGTTGTTCCACTTCTGTTTGTGGTTCCCTTTTAGGTCGAGAAATGGGATGAGCAGAGAGCAGACGGAACCTTCGCGGGAAGAATCTAAGCCTGCCGTCCCACAAGCTGTTGGACTGCAACAATGTAATCGGTTCAGCTTAAAGTTTGTATACGTGGTGGAAAACCACTTGGCCTCATCACCAACCTTACACCACTAATGGTCTCTCCTGGGAGATCTCTGAATCTGAATGGTCATTCCTTACAAATACAGTGAAATGTACAGCAGAATCTGCATTAAAATATCTCAGGATATATTTATGGATCTCAGTTCTCTCCATTGTTTTTCCTTTATATGGTAAAATGTTCATGGCACGAAGAGTATTAATGGATGCTGGACCAGCCAATCAGTAGCACATAGTTGATGTAATGCCTTCACGCAAATGAGGTTTTACCCAGTGAGCAGCTCTGCTCCAGTTCCTCATCACTGATCAGTTCAGCCCAAGAACAACAACAGGCGTAAACTAGCAAACAATGACTGCAAGTTTTCCTGAAACATAATGTAAGATATATAGATATATCTTTATTCATTGAAATAGATCTACATTAAATATACAGATTTAAAGAATAGAAAAATAATCCAATTTCAAAACACTAAACGCCAAACATACAGTAAATAGCCAGCACTCAGCAGAGCAGCAATGATGCAGAGTAAAGGCTCCTGCTGCTGTTGGATGTCAACTCAAATACATAAAACTGCATTTTATATACAATAACTACCATCAGGTGTAAGCAGTGTCAAACAAAGACTCACATTTGAAGATGACAACAGCTAATGGTGAAGGATCCTTCCATGCAACAAGTTAGTACAATAAATACTGAATGAAAAGTACAACACCAACTACTGAGTATCATAGTGAAGGTAGAACTGTATTTTCCCTTTGTAAAGATAAGTCTTCTCAATTTGAGGTAAGGTTATAATACTTGCATAAAGGAAGTTGCCTGTTAATGTACATACTTGATTATCCGTGTTCTTTTTTTTAAAGAAATTACTAAACCGGCTTTTCCAGCTCAGGAAACGCCTCCCCAAAAATCTAGTGTATAGCAACTTCAATCAAGGTCACTTTGATTCAAGCGTTTTCTACCTGATCTTAAGCAGAAAAAATACACTCAACTAATTTCATAGAGCCAAATAAGTTTTCATTTTCAGTTGAAATGTACAAAAATCTGACTACTGTACTGTTTCAACTACCATTTAACCCTTTAGTATAAATTTTCCAAAGGGCAAAACCTCTCTGGAAGCTTTTCTCCCCAAGCTAAACTATTAGGCATTGTGCAATAGATATAAATAATTAACAGATATAAATTAGTGTCTGCATAGCATTACGATTGGTTGGTGCACTGGTGAGAGTGTTATCCAGGTCAACCCCATTAGGCAAAGAGCTAAACATCTAGGCTCATCAGAGGACTGGATCCAGTAAGAAATGCAACATCAGCCACATCCTGATGCATTTTTGTGGTCCTGGAGTTTTTCTTTTTACGTAAGTATTTACACACCACAAGCAGCATTTAAATATGCAGCACAAAAAGTCACAAGTAGCAGCCACAGATAATAGTGTTTAGTACTAGGCACGATAAAAGGGCTGATAAAATGCAGCCTCACAAGTTAATCCTGGCACCGTGGGAGGGGCAGCCAGGGCGACAGTACAGTACGTGTTCAGGTGTGTGGGAGTGTCTTCACAGCAAAGGGAGCAATCCAACCATAAAGTGGAAACCTGTGTGTGTGTGTGTGTGTGTGTATCCAAAGCCACAAACGGGTGAAAACAGCTGTGAAGTCAGTCTGCCATTACACACTATGGCCAGGTGGTGGCGACAGGCTGGAGCTGTGATCTACACCAGCCATGTGACAGTGGGCTCCAGCAGCGGCTCCACTGCAGGTCTGCTCACTCTGTATGGACATCAGCTTTCTCATCGGTCAGTCAGTACCGCCTCTTTCCATGTTTGCCGTCGGTCATACAGGTTTTAGGCCGGAGCGCTGCATTGGAGGAAGGGCAACGTTTTAACAGCAAAGCCCACATTATAACCGCTACGCACCCGACCTGACCGTTTCTCTGACACACCTGGATCTGCAACCTGCTTCTTCTTGTTGTGATGGACTATTTGGTTTTCGTTGGTCAACTTCACATCCTGATCTTCGACGTAATTACTGCAACGGAGGGAGAAAACGAGAAGGCAGGCGCGTGTGAGAAAAGCTGCTGTAAACTGGAGCAACACATAAAATGGAGGGTTGACTGATAACAGAACTTAAAGCCACCGGGTCCAGGCCTTGAAAGACGATGCTATATAGGTTACAGGGAGGAGAGAGAGCGGGAGAGAGGAGGGACTAAGGGCATCACATCACGCGTGTATTAAGGGAAGTGTGACATGGCTGGGAGACACTGGAGGAGTCTTCAACACAGGGAGCGACCACAGGGAAGTGCTGACACGGGGCTTTCACAGACTGTTACTCACTGTTTGTGGTGTCTGCTGCCACGAGGGCTGAAGTAAAGAAAAGTACAACTCAACTTCTGTCAATCTATCTGTTCCTCTGTATCAGACTAAATGATCACAGAATAGCCTTGAAACGGATCACAGTAAATTATTGGTGACAACACTATGCTACGTGGGTACCTAATGACGGTGTTCCTCTCACGGTGTGCGATGTAGGCGTTGTCTGTGAACAGGATGGTGTGGTAGGGCACCACTGGATCGCAGGTCGGCAGAATGCCCCTGGACACGTGGCTCACGCTGTCCAGGATGCCGTTGTACACGAGCAGGTCGTCCACCAGCAGCTGCACACACAAAGCCCACAGGTTCCAGGCCCAGGGTTGAAAATGTGAAAGCCTGACTCATAGCCGACAGGGTCGCTTACCCCGAACTCCTTCACGCCTCTCTGTGGAGTCTTTGAGTAGTTCCACAGCTTAATCATGGACACAGTCACCGGCTGATCAAAGATGACATAGACGCGGTTCACCTGCAAGGAAACATGCAACACGCATAATTTAGTTACATACTTTGATATCTCTCTCTCTCTCTCTCTCTCTCTCTCACACACCCACACACACGCTTCCTCACCAGACCAGGAAGCACTGGGGTGAGCCACATGTGTCTTCCATCATGGGTATTGTTGACTCCATCTATTAATTTATCTGGAGTCCTCACATCCCCACAAACATTGTCCAGCACATTAACACTGTCTGGAAAAGCTGCAATGTCTGGTGGAGATGATGTTAAGGAACGTTTGTTCCTTAATATGCTCCTTAATAATCATTCTTAAGTTTAAAAAACATCTGGATTATCATATGGATGAATATTTAGCTGCTAAGGGACATTTTGACATTAATAATGAAACAGTAGGAAAGGATACTGTTGTCACCGAGACTGATCTTCTCGTGGTTCTGGTCGTAAAACTCAATGCCGTTGAGGCCGATGTAGTATGGGTCTCCCCAGGTTGTTAGCAGCTGCAGCTGAAAGATGACTGGAAACTGACAGTCACGGAATATACAACATGGTAAATATATTCAGATTGAGGTCTCTTAAATATAAAAGAATACATCCGTTAAAAACACTGTTGAAAAGGTTCATGGGTCTTTGTCACATTAAATGGTATATATCAATATCTGAACATGCAGCTCTCCAGGACAAAGCCCTGTAGTTGCTCAGGGTGTGAAAGGATACACCCACAAGGCATGATGGGAGCTTCATAGTCCATGCTGGCCTGCTCTTGTTTCTTGGCACTTTCTCTAATGTAGAAACAACAAAACTACAATTTAGTAAACCCATGTCCTAGACTGTTCATTTCTATTCAACCAGTCTCCTACCTGTGGAAGTCCTCAGCGCTCTTGTTGTGGCTGGGCGTCTGAAGGAAGTCTACAAAGAGGATTTCCTGAGCAAAGTCAAAGTGACAGTTGCCAGGGCCTTTCCTGATGAGGAACCCATCCCTCGGAGAGATGGCAACATGGTCTATGAACACATGGATCACCTTCACCTGCATCAGACATATGAGTTACATTACTGTGGTTTGACATAGCACATATACCTAACAGACACCACACACACGGACCCTCACCCCTCTGTAAGAGTCCTCGGGGGACTTGTTGTAGTTCCAGATACGGAGGCCAGCGATGGTCTGAGCCTTGTTAAAGGTAATGTTCAAAGTGTGGGACTCTCCATAGGAGAATGGGATCAGCCACATGTGCTGGTCATCAGTTGTAATGTTGTGACCATCTATAAGCCTGGGTAATCAAACACACATACACTTATCTGATCTACATCTAACTTCTTTCTCACACTGAATGCTTTGGCCTGAGCTCCACGCGTACTTATCGAGCGTGCGCTGGTCGTGCTCGTACTCAGGCAGGTCGTTGAGGTCTCTGGGCGAGGACGTCAGGACACTGAGATCTAAAGGTAGACTCTGCCCGTCCTTCCCGACCACCTCCAGCCCAGTCAGGCCCATGTAGTGTGAGTCGCCCCAAGTCAATGCCAGCTCCAGTCTAAGAGCTGGGAGCAACAGACGCATATTTGGAATTACTCGAAGCTAAACACTGAGCACAAACAGAGCTCTGCATGTGACAACAGAACACGCTTCGTACTCACACTTTCCAGTGTACATCCCAGGAATGTGTTCCATGTTCTCTTCAGGCTGGTTTGCAGTTTGGTTGAGTTTAAGTTTGAACTAAGAAAACACGTGGTCATAGATAAGCATTATTGCATCACACTGTCCTGTTATGTATCTCAATCCACTACAGGTGAGGAATGCACTCACTGTCAGGTCTTCTTCTCGAAAGCCGGCCTGTGTGAACGGTCTTTCTTCCCCCTCTCCATCGGCGGTGCGTGGCCTCTGCAGCTCCTCCTCACACACCCGGCTTTCAGGACCCTCGTATTCACTGAGGAAGGTGTCATCGTAACGAGACATGGCCTCCAGGATCACGTCATCCGTGGTGAACAGAATAGTGTCCCCAAACTGATCCAGGCCTGCAGTGGCAGCGGGGGGAAAGGAAAGTCACAGGCTGACACGAATAACAACAAAGCACCTGAAACACATGCAGGTTTGTTCTTGCTCACCTCCAGAGAGCGTCCCTGAAGCCTTGGCGATCTCTCCCCTGAAGATGCACCTGCCGTCCAGCAGCATTTCCACCTCTTTCACTCCACGGAACGAGTGGATGCGTGATTTGTTGTAGTTCCACACACGGATCATGGCCACTTGGTAAAGCGCTCCGAAGTCTAAGTAGATGGTGTGACTACAGCCGGGGGTGAACGGCGCCAGCCAGAGATGCATGTCGTCCTGGGTGCGATTGACGCCGTCGATCAAGTTGGTGACCACGCGTGGATCTTTGCCGTACGCAGGAAGGATGTTGATGTCCGGGGGATCGGCGTGGATCTGAGCGGGGCGCAGAGGCTCTCCACTGGAGCTGAAGACTTCCAGGCCGTTGAGGCCCACATAGTGGCGGTCGCCCCACGTGGACAGGATGTGGATGACCAGCCTTTGGCCCTGAGGCAGCACCGGGATCTCAAACTCATCCTCCCGCTCCATGGACGGGTCGTCGTCGGGGCCCTCACAGAGCGCCCCCTGGGCAGACAGCGATGACAGAGGGCTCCTGGAGGAGCCCAGCGGGACCGCGGGGGGGCCGCGGCCCTGGCGCTGCAGGAACTCGTCCAAGATGTCGCCTTCGTAGCTCATGTTGGAGATGCGGCCGCGTTGGCACTGGTTGAACTTGGTGAGAGAGTCCCAGGACTCCATGAGCGGGTCGTCCTGCTGGCCGTGCAGCTGAGCGCGAGGCGACGACTGCCTCCTGCCGTTGTTCACCGATGACACCGGCTCCTCTGGATGATACACAGGCGTTACATATTATTAGTAATGCGGGAAATGAGAGATCAAGCAGAGGCAGCTGACCAGCATTCTACTGGTTTGACGATATCACTACGTCTGGCAGACGTACCTGCGTTCGAGAGCGTAGTGGCTCTGAGGTGCTGCTCCTCTAGGTGCCGGGCAGGAAGTGGTGTGCTTCGAAATGAGCTTCTGCGCCCACTGAAGGGCCTGTCTGCCCTTTGCTCCTTGAGCTCGTCCATGAGATCGCAGCTGAGGTCCAAGGAGTCGCCCTTCCACTGACCCCCATTGACTGTCCTCTCCATCCCCCTGCACACCCGGCCGGGGTTGCACGGCAACTCCGGGAGCATCGACGAGGATGTGACCGAGGGCGACCTGGGCTCAGCCGCCTGCTGGGGCACCAGCCACAGGGGCCGTTCCCTGCTGGACTCACAGCCCTCTGGAGCTCCCCTGGCGAGCGGCTGCAGCCACTGTGGGGTGACTCGCGAGGACGACGGTTGGGTGGTTACTGTCTGCTCCATGGGCGCTGGCGGTTCCACCTGCTGCCTGAGGGACAGCGGCTCCTCTGAGGCAGACAGGTCGAAAGAGTTTGTGTGCGTGGAGGAATGACGGGCCGAGGATGAAACCCCTACGGCTGCTGCAGCGATGGGCGGCAGGGGTGCGTGCGTTTTCTCCTGCATTTCCATCACTGACAGAGCGGCTGTGTCTGACGAGTGGGAATTCAAACTGTGGTGTCTCTCGCCACCCTTCCTGTCTTCATTGCGTTGGGGGCTGACACCTCGCAGATTGTGTCCTGACGACACAGGGCTGGAAAACAGAGAGTCTGAGACCTCTAAATCTTGCAGGTCAATCGTGGTGCTGTAGTCAAAGACCTGGTTGCCGCAACCCTTTTCCAGTTCACCTTCAAACACCAATGTGCTGTTGAGGTACAGTTTTATATGCCGTGCACCGATGTCAAGCTCCTGAAAGATAAAAAAAAATAACAGTGCTTTGTAATTAGGTAAAACATCCCTAGCTGTAATCCCAAAAAGCAGAGCATGCTGTGGGAAACATACACAAATTATTTATGCATTACTTATTATATTTACGTATGGAGACACCTACGCTACCGTAGCAATAATTACCTCCCTCATGTGCACCAGCCACGACTGCCATGAAGAAAGCCAAATCTGCTCGATCCTCTGGACAAACCACTATGAACCCATCCAGGCTGCAACCGACCTGCCACCAACCGCTCCTTAACTCAGTCACCAAGATGTTCTAGATCGCTGTAGCAGCACGGACACACGGGGGTCTTTGTACCCCTTTATGAAGAGCAGCGTGGCTGAATAGCCGAAGCCCACAATTCTCCTAACACTAATCCGCTGGTGCTAATCTCTTACTGTTCCAGATTTGGACAGAGCGACTGGCAGCTCAGCCAGCGCCTGCTTAAAGAGAACCACTCCCCTAAAGTAACAACACTTACACAGCCCCCCTGTAATACAGTGGATTAATGAGCTCGCTACAAATACGCACATTTATAATCTTTGAGCTGGAGTGGCCAATGCATGCAAACATGTGTGGAACAGACTGCATTGTGTAGAAACATAATAACAGAATATAAATACTAGCACATACATTAAGGCTTCTGTTGTAATTCCAGATTTTGATGCGAGATATTCCAAAGTCTGGGGAGCGCTCCATGTTCCTGATGATGAAGTAAAGCTGAATGGGAGGGTGGAACGCACACGTCCACATATGATGCTCTTTGGTGGTCTGCCAACAAAGATGGAAATAAAAGTCTGTTTGAAAACTCCAAATCTGAGACGTTTGGTTCAACCTGGACCAGAGAGTGTGTGAAGGAAAAGCAGCAACAAGCGAGCAAGCTCTATTTCGTAGAGAAGAAATGTTCAGAAAACCTTTCCATCCATGTTTACATATAAATATTTGCATGTCATGGAAAACAGTTTGCTGGTCGTAGTCTGGTGTACGTTTCCACAAGTTGAAAACCCACGAGGACGAAGCAGCGGAAACTCACCTTCACCTTTCCGTTCACAAGAGCTCCAAGGTTTCCAGGGTAGTCAGCGTTCCTGATATCCAGATCGTGTGGTGACACGTACAGCTTCTTGTTTTTGAGGCAAAAGAACTGCAACTCCGTCAGCCCGACCTGCAAAGCGTTATCCCAGTTTGACAGGATCTCCATGGTAACGTACAGCGCAGGCGTGACCTCTGAAGAGGACTGTCTCCTCTGCAACGACAACACGACAGCACGAGTGCAGCTGTTATTCACACGCCCAGATTTATCCATTCAGACCTGCGGGACTGCGTTGTGGACTCACCGGCTGCTTGTCTGCTTTCGCACTCTGACCAACATTATAGCCGGGTCCAGATTCAAGTTTCTCCAGTGCTTTAAGGAGCTTCTGTTGTTGCCTGCACAGGAGGAAGACGCAAGCAGCTCTGATACTTCTGTTGATTTGAACCTTCATATTATGTGATCCAAGGCTGAGAACTATAGTCATCATACTAATAATATACCTGGGGGCCATAAGATTAATCCTCTGCATGGCCAACGTGACGCTTTTCTCATCCTTCTCATGGGTGTTGTGATGCCCTAGGCCATTCATCCTATGGTGTCCCCAGGCCTGGATGAGGAGTAGACACAATACAGAGGCCATGAGTAACTTTATGGGAATAGTTTATATCCAAGTCAAATCCAGCACAGTATCATAGTTATAAAACTAAGAGTGCACACAGTGGCTATAAGTGGGCACAGTGGAAATACTAATCAAGTCCTGACTTGCAGTAGTAGTTATAGCTCTAACGTGCAGGTGAGGCATGCACACACCGTGCTGCGGTTGAAGAGCTCAGGACTCTGCACGGGCTCATTTTCCTTCTGGATGGCCTGCTGCACCCTGCATGCCGCGTCCTCCGGGTCTCGCTCCTCCACAGAAACCTTTCTGGCCGCCGACAGGGGCCTCTCCGCTCGGCTCCTCTGCCCTTGAGATCGGCACATGTGCAAAAGGCCACGTTTTAAACCCCCAAATGAGCGACTGCAAACCATATGTGTGCGAAAGCTGTTCTGTTGACTTACTCTGAACATCCCAGATCTCCTTTGAAGGTGGCCTGTCTAAAGTCTTGCTCTTCACCAGCGTAGGTTTTGTGGGTATAAAGGCCTCAAAGTTGTCTTTCCTTTTTGCAGACAGAGAGCGCTCAATCTTACGACCTGAAACAATAGAGAACATAAAAATCCAGTAAACATTACAATATTAGACTTCAAGGCGTTAAACGATCACTTCTGTTGTGCAAGTACTGTAGATGCTGAAATCTACCTTTAGGCGAGGGTCCAAAATCCAGGACAATGAGGTTTGATGAGTCAAAATGGCTATGGGAACTGCTGGGCCGCGGGCTGGAGGAGGCCTTGGAGGACGTGAGCGGAAGCCCCAGCTCATCCAGACTCTCCGTGCTCTCCTCCCTCTCGATCTGCTCCTCCACCCACTCCTCGTCTGAGTCTTCTCCTGCCGATCCACGGCTGCTCCGCCTCATGCTGACCTCCAGGCTCTGACGCAGAACCTAGTTTTTGTGTATGCATCCATGCACACAGCCGTCAGTGCAAAGACTTGCATGCCGGTAATCTAAGCATCGCCTTAATTAGTTAGAGTTACTGCCACTGAAACATCACTGAACAAGGCTTCTGTTCACCTTTACTTCCTCCAGATTGAGCAGCACCTTCTCACTGAGCTCCTGATTCCCTTGTGCCCCTTGGATTTCAGGCCTAGAGCTGAAGGAGCGCGACACCTTGCAGTTGTCCCTTGGGGAGCGGGGACTACGAGGTGAGCGTGGACCGGAGCGCTACATAAAACACAGTGATTGGATAATAATACAACAGTAGACAGAGATGCTTCATTGTACACACAGATGCATGTGACACATAGCCCCTCCCTGAATAAAAAAACAACACCCACACACAGGCTTAGTAGGCATTATTATGTATTCATTCTACCTCCATGGCTACGCTCTCATAGGGATCAAAATCCTCAGAGTAGCGGGTTTCTGGGGATATCTGCAAACTCAGTCCTTCTTCTGTTCGAATCTTGACCGAATCCTGCAAAAAAGATTTAACATGTTAACTTCGCGAACAAATGCACCGAATGCAATAAAGTGACTGGGAAACAAGGACTCTGAACCTGCACCCATTCTTTCCTCTGGACCTTTCCCGGGGCAGTGTGGCTCCTCTTCCTGTGGGCCTGCACCAAATTACAGCTATCTTCAGCTAGCTGGTGGGCGCTTCTACAGACATCTGCCGATGAGTCACGGCACAGAAAGGAACATGAGCAGCGCGCAGCAGACTATTGCCTCAGAGGAGAAGGAACACAGTCGAATACACAGATGGTTCAAAGCACACAGAGTAAGAACAAAAACCGGCTGCCAGCTACAACTGTCACTATCATTTATTCACTGAGACTGGGCACGGGTTCATGCCATGCAAACTACAAGCTGGGGAGTGGTGACTATTAGCGGGTGTCCATATGGTCTGGAGATCACAGAAGCAACAATAATAGACCACTTCTGAATTCAGTGTAAAAATAACTGAATACACAGGAAGATTTTTTTAAAGGCTGAGGTCTTACATAAAAGCTTTTAGCTGTGAGTGTCTGTGGTTTTATTTTGATCCGCCAACAATTTACCAGCTGTGTGTGCAGGCCTCCAGGAAGGTGGGGAGGAGACAGACTTATGACTGGAGCTCTTGAGCGGTTTCTTACTGGCCTCAGCGTTGGCTCCGTTAAGATAAATTGAAAAACCTTGCTCAAGCCGCTCCAACTCAATCTCCCTGGGGTCCTTGACTTGAAGGCGTTTTAGGATCCTAAAAAACAAACACAGAACCAAGTGGTGAGTCGCTCTACAATTAATGAAACTGTGGATTCTGGGTTTGTGTTTAACATGCTTCCTCTTAAATGTCATACAAGTTTCTCGGAACCCTGGAAGGAAACAATAAGTGCTCCAGTTATCATTGTGTGTATCATCTGTCAAATCCAATCTAGGTCTCCTCACCAGCCTGTGCTCACACTTCACCTGTTTTTATGCTGGAGGGCAATTAAATATTCATCCAGAGTGTCATCCGCGGCGGACGCAAGCTTCTCCTCTTGGCTCGCTTTGCTGTCCTTCAACACCACATAAACAGCACACGCGTAAAAGAGAATCAGAAAAGCCTACTATCAGTTGTTTGAGGAAAACAAACAGTCGCAACACACGTCACTGTTTCACAGATGTATACATTCACATACTACTATACAGTACATGGATACTCACTTTATTCTGAACATGAATAAATGCAATTTGCAACAACATCTCGCTCCTCCAGTTTCAATAAATCTAACGTCAATACAGAACATGCAGTGCATCCAAATGCCTCAGTTCTACTCATTTCCGGTGTTCAAAAAAGCTTCCTATACTATACAAAGCAAGCAAGAAACAGGATCTGATCATTTATACAAGTGAGTCAGCTTTACAAAATTAAGGGGCAGGACATTGTTGAGAAATATATAGATTAAGAGATACATGGTCATGGTCATAGCCAGCAAGGGCCAAGCTCTGTATGATGCAGACATTGACAATATAGTCAATTGTTTAAAAGTCAAGCAAGGTTTTCTTTTGAAACACATCAGTCACAGTAGTTAAAATCCTAAAGTGAGGGTGTTCTGCAACACCGCTTGCTTAAATAAAATGAATGCATTGGTTTAATTTCACATGGGTACCTGCTTAAATAAAACGCCTAGCCTTGACCCTGAGTGAGTAAATTAGACTGATAAGTGTCTTTTGGATGGAGCATCAGTTGGTTGCACATCATGGTCACCAATGGCTCATGCCACTCCACGTTTCTACGTGATCATGCAAAAAAAACAAGACATCCCAGAGCTCTTACTTAGTTTCTACAAGTCAACTAGCATCTGTCAATGTCAGGAGCAGAGGAGAAGCAGAGAAATGTGAAGGAAAAAGACAGAATATCTGTTAGTAGCAGAATAGAAAAGGACTTGGAGACAGCTGACACACTACTGTGGAAGAGAGAGAGCATGCACTGTTGCTATAAGCTGTCAAATGAACGACAGCTTCTTCATAATGTCTGATGTCAAGTAAAATGGCAGATGATGCACTTGACACTGTTGACAGAGCTGATGATCCCTGTGCGTGGACGCATCTCTCCTTACCTCACTGAAGTTATCCATCGTAGGGCTGCAGATGCTGCCGTTCACGTAACCCTATCTCAGATTTTGGAGAGGACCTGTCATCGTCCAAAATATCATTGGAATCTATGCAGAGGGAGACACAGATACAAACCCCAAGGTTACCTGAACACCAAAGCTCATTTCCCTTGAATGCACTCAGTTAATAACATCGCCCCACCCGCAGGACGACTTAGCGATGCGAACATGGAAGACAACACCCGCTGTTGCCAAGCTGAAGTTAACGCATTCAACTCTTTAAAAGCACGCAGCGTTCGTGTAAAGACGTGTGACAGATGTGCGGCGCCGCATCCTGCCTTGATTCGTTTAGCATTAGGAGCTAACCCGCTAGCCACTGCCGCTTATGTGGGCATTGCAGAGCGGGCTCGTGCGCCTCGCCGGGCTCTGTTAACATTACGCGTTAGCCCGTTCACTGCACAAACGAACTGTTGGGTTCAGCGGGACATGCAACGTCTGCACGGACGACAACAGCTAAATCAAGCAAGCAATGACGCTAACAACAAACTGAAATGCTAACGACATCGCGTCCAACATGACATGACATGACATGAAACTGCCTAAAAACTAGCTTCAGCTTTTATATAGGACTCACCCCTGTTATAGTAAATATCTCTCAAATACTCACTGCCCCTGTAAAGCGGCACCCTGTTAAATAACCAGTTCTAAAATTAAGTTTTGTGTGTTTTCTCATGTGCCCAGTGTGTTGTGTTGGTTGGTAACCAGGATAGCGGACCACCAATAGGAATCCGCCCCCAGCGTTGGCCACGCCCCCTCACCGCCGCTCCAACAAACCTGCACTAAACCTTGCAACTGGAAGACCACACGGCTGCAACACCGCAGACAAGCATCTGCACAAAGAGATCGGCGATAAGGGGAGTAAAAGAACGACATCACATTTTCTCGTTCAAAAAGTCAACACTGTTTTTATTATTATAAATCAATACATTTTATATAAAAAAAGGTCAATGGGGATCTGAAATTAAACCATTGTGGATGTAAACCAAACAAATAGATTATGGCCAACCTTATCACACTCATTCCACAACACCCTAAGTTAAAATGAAGCTCAATCTACAGTTTGGAAAAAGGTTTGAATTGGAAATAATATGTGGTTGACATCAATCTCTCTCTGCAAAGCGTTGCAGTACAGCGACTTAGCATGCCATTGGTTTTTGTGCAATTCATTACGACCATGATCAGCAGCAGTCAACAACATTTGTGAAGTGTGCACGTTTTTGTATAGCAGTTCTCTGTGAAGATACTCAAACTCTTACAGGTAAACAAAATAATCTGTGTGGGATTTTCCTGAATACAACGTGTTTAGACATCTTCTGTTCAGAAAAGTAGCTTTTGACAATTTGTTGTATTTCAGCATTACTAAAATTAAATCAAACTGGTGTTTTTGGGAAAGCCAGCACTGTTGTGTACCATTAGCGTCTTGATAATATGTGGACAATAAAACGTTTAGATGCTAGAGGTCAAAAAGGAGAATGGCCAGCTGTTTAAACAAACTAAGCTGCTCACTGCATTAGTAACACTCAGATACAGATAGTGGGGGCGGGTCTGTTACCATGGAAATCAACTTGGATATTAATTTGATATTGAAGCATCAATAAATTATGGATAGAAAATGTCAATCTTATTTGTATTATTTCCAATAATAATAATAATGCCCTTGTGATAGAATCGTGATACATCACTGTTTGCCACATAATTGCAGGCCAACAGCTGTAAAGGCAATACAAGTGCAACTTATTCCTTCTCACCACACTGCAAGGGAAAACGCATACACTATCTAGTCCAATCAAGACAATTGCAGACCTTCAGGTAACATCTTATGTTTTGATGGTTGGAAATCATTTATCGACATGTTGTCCAAACTTCCCTTCTCGTTTACTATTAACTATTTTCTTTTACAAAACATACCAGCAGTTTTACAAGACCATAAACAACGCTTGTGACAAAAGGATATGGCTTTCCGAGGCCTTCTTTTTAACCAAGTCTTTGCTCACTCTGCTGGGTCATGATTGGTTTCTAGATTAAAACGGACTACAGTCCAATTACTAAAATCACACATGGGAGGAGAAAAAAAATAAAACAATAACTTAAGTAGAAGTGCTTAAAACATAGCAGTTCTTAGAGCCCTTTCAAAAACCAAAAAGGTTGCAAAGCAGGATTCCCACTGGCAGAAAAGGGGAGCAAAATGAACAGCTGTAATGGTAATACTATATTTATCCAATGATTCACAGATGTACAATTCACTCATAGGTCATATCCTGCCTCCTGTAAAACAAATATTTTTTTGTTTCCTGATCAGTGGCCCCCCCACGTCTGTGAGCCGCGGCTGCCCTCTGTTTCAAGTCTATCTGTAGTGGGAGAACACTCTGTCTCCGTACACCTCCCTTCCTCCTCTTTTGCCATCGGTGCCTTTTCCTGCTCTTTTTTCCTGCGCTCCAACTCCCACTCCACAAAGGTGTCAAAGAGGCTGGGCCACGCTTCATCCTCACTGTAGTTGCTCAGGTCAGGCCCAATCGCCTGCGTGAAGTTGAGGAACATGTTCCACGTGTCCCTTGAGATGCCGCGGATACCGGAAGGGTTCTCTGATAGGAAGTCTAGCCAGCGCTCTAGAATCGCAGGTGTGTCCTGGGTAAAAACCAGACGCCACAGAGCGATGGCAATGTCCCGCTGCAGGGAGCGCTGGCCCTCCTCAGCATCCAGGCCGAACTGGAAGGTGAAGCGGTACAGGTCCTTGAAGTTCTCCTCCCCCTGGGCCTCCAGCAACATGCAGGAGAAGCGTGAGCAGATGCCTTCCAGGCTGTCTGCCTTGATGGCTTTGCAACCGTCAACAAACTCTTTCCTACAGACATAAAGAAAGAAACAGACATCAGAATGACCCCAGACCATTTATTTAAAGGCTATGAGGCTGAAAAACAAAACTATAGGAGCAGAGCTACTTAACAGTTAATCTGACAGGAGAACCAAAAAAACACTACAATGACATAATTCACACAATAAGCCTGTGTAAAAATATAACTGACAGGAGAGGAAATGAATTTAAAATATGGTGATTAAATAAAAGCATTTATAAACATGATTGACACATCAGTACTTTTGAGCTCAACTACAGAAATACTACGTTATTTAAGCTCTCCAACAATATAGGCTTTCAAAGTCAAATGTAATATAAAGGGCCTCCGTAAGCACCACTTCACAATGAATCATGTTGGCAACCAGAGTGCAGTATTGTCCAGAGCCTCTGGACACAAAAGTGCTGAGTTAAAAATCAGAGAGGGGGAGCAGTGACAAGTGACCCAGCCAGCAGGCAGCTCTATTCATCACGGAGGCGGTAACTGCCGAGTGGGTGCACGAAGCAGGATCCATTTCCTGTGTCCCCCCTACCTGGCAGGGGAAACGGTGTTTCTGTGATGGGATGGATGAACCACAGCAAAAAAGGAGCGCATAATACAGCAATATTGTTTGTTATATTTGATAACTGCCTAAAAGCCAGTGATTACTATTATCGTCAGGAACACTAATAATGTGAAAATTATTATGCACCTAAAATTACAGCTTCACGATTTGAAACATTTAATACAGTCAAAGTACACTTCCTCCTAAACTATTTCCTGCCAGCTTTATAGATTCTTCCTATATTGTACACGTTACTAAAAGCATCCATCATTTAACTAGACCTTTCCGGACATATTTAAATGGCAGGCTTTTTATGGGTTATTGTCAGCACTCCAACAGAAGTGTTTAGTCAGAAAATGAGAAGTATTCTTACTAAATTGCACTTGAGCAGTGACGTTGGTGCACAGCAGTGGTCATGCACTGGACTGCGTCACACTTTATTACAAGGACACTGCCTGGCATGACTCAAAATTAGTCAAGCCTGCATTAGAAATAATTAGAAATAATGGCTTTCTATTCGTGCAGTGTTCAACAGTGCCATTGTGGAAGATTTTGGACGTGGATCAGGCTTTAGGGAATCAATAACAATCAGAGGTTATGAAATTATAACAGGGATGTTTGGCATATGTTTTACTTCAGTATGTGCTCATCTCTCATACCACAACTATGCTCATCGCTCCAAGCATCAGCTTACCTCGTAAACTTGCACATGGTGGCTGCTTGAAACTTCCACGCCAGAACAAGCACACGAAACTCTGCCGGGTCCACACAGAGGTCATTGCAAAACTTCTCCATGCCTTCCTCCAAGATGGCATCTTCCTGCTCATCTTTGTAGCAGCTGAACAGCTCCTCAATGCGCAGCATTGACAACCCATCGCCATCCAAGAACTCATCCTTGTGCAATTCCCCAGTCAGCGCAGGGATGACTGATGTTTCCACTGTAACCTCCAACGCCTTTGTGCCATTCAACAGATCACTAGCGACTTTGCTATTTGGAGGACTGTGCTCTTCCTTGTGACCCCCACCAGCACCGCCACTTTTCTTGTGGTGGGACTTGGAGCCGCTCTCCTTGTCTCCACTCTTGCTTCCGAGTGAGGATGTTGGATTCTTACACTTGGTGACACACTGGCCCATGCTTCCTCCCTGGTCCCTTGTCTGTCTGTCCTCCACACCTTCAGTCCCCGTCAGAACCTCCTAGCCGCCTCTGCTTTGGCCTTGCAAGACGTCTCAACATACCCTCAAGCCTAATGTAAGATGAAAGAGAAAAAATATATGTATCATAATTCATAGCTTTAAAATGAGACCATCATGCACAAAAACAATAGATCCAAACTTCTGTCGGTCCTACCTGTGTCAAATACACCACAGTTCAGGTTGTGTACTGTCTGACTCAGAAACCTTGGAAAGGGAAAACAACAGTTGATATACAAACAGAAAAATGTCATCGAAAGACAGGGAAACGTTTAGATGGCTTTGTGCTAAACAGAGACAATACATTTTTGCTATTTTACATTTTCATTAATGTCAGTAAAGGCGCAACTACTAAAATGACTCACCTACTAAAAAGCTGCTTTAACATTATTGCTTGTGCACAAACACTCTTGGATAATATATAGACTTATTCTTTCTAATGCTACAAAACAAAGCATTTGCAGTTAAGATTAGCAAGTAAATAAATGCAGAGGAATATTACTGAATGTAAACTAAGGTTTTACAGTAATTGGACCTAATCTATTTAATAAGTTATTTAAAATAAGCTGTTTCCATGTTTACATACTGGTGCAATAACCATCTCTGTCGTGTCAGGATGCTACTCACTGTCTCTCAGACACTGGTGAGGTGTCGGTGTGTCTTTCTACTTTGCTCCATCACTGTGACCTTGACATCCGCAATGCTGAAAAGACATAATATCTTGCCATCATAAGCAGAAAGTGATAGCGCATCATGCCCCAACCCCTAGAACTATTTTTGTCAGTTTGCTTCATTCTAGGATTATTGAATTACTCAGAGATATTAACAAAGGTTCATAATATGGCCACTGAAAATGTGCTGTGGACTTAAGCAGGGCTTATACACGTCTGTGTGGGGGGCTTTAAATCTCTAAAGTTGCATGTCCAAAGAGGAACCCCTCAGCTTCGGTGCTCTGTTGCAAAATCAATTACTGCTGAAACCTCTTCCTCTTCAGGGAAAGAAAACAACATTTGTCTGACATTAATGAAGAAATCTTATGTTAGGTATTTGAGCCAATGGACTGTAGGGCTGATTGTGGGACATGTTGAGGCAAATCCCTCTCAAGTCCACTCCTGACTTCACCTAAACCTAAAGAAGCACTTATTCGTTAGTAATAACTGTCCACAACACGGTAGCAAGCTAGCCTGACTGTATTAACAAAAGGTTTCGATGTCCAACCCTTAGTCCAACCAGATCACCTTGTCAGTCCTAATCTGATCTGACCAAACTGAGCTGCAACACCAAGGGGCGATGTGTTGCGATACTGTAGTCAATGCACAGACTGACGCAAGTACAACATCGTTATGAAGCTGGCCGCTAACTAAGCTCTGCTAACAGCACCGTTATAATTATACTTTCAAGTTGTATTCTTTGACAAGTGATCAGAATAAACAGACAGTCTGACACAAACAGCTCTTGTACAACACTCCAAAATGTCAGCAGTGCTTTCGTAACCCCTTGGCTACGTGGTACAGTTATAGATATTCAATAATTTACGTGATACTTGTCGTTTCACTCCAAATCATTAGCATTTAAATCAAACCTGCCTGGCCCTGGCGACGACGTCGTCATTGCTAGCTAGCATCAGCACGGTTTACTAAAAGTTAGCCAGCTACCAGCTAAGCTAGGTCTTTCGGTCAGACACCGAGAAACACTTTAGTTGTTCCCGTCGGGAAACTCACCTATGTGGAATGTTGTACTGTGCGGAATCGGACGCACATGCCTCCAGGGGTACCGGTCCAAACGAAGTTGGTAATACGCTGGCAACGCGGGGCTTACGACTATAAGCCAACTGAGACAAACTCGTCGCGTTAACTCAGATTGCTAGCTAACTAGCTGGCAGATGACAAAAACTTCCTCATCAATATTTACATTTACACGGCGTCCAGGAAACACAAGTAAAAGGGTAGCGATGAGGGTGTGCTCCTCCTAATCCGCGTTCAATTGTAGTCGCTGTTTGGAATGAGTTAAAAGACCATCTCGGACTAAATCAGCCAGTTTCTTTGTGCTTCCCCTTTTAGTCATTGAGTGTAGCTACATTATTGGGCATTTTCCTGCATCACTTCCTCCCTGACTACAAGCAGCCAACAGCTGATCTCCCTTTTGGCGACACTAATATAATATACGCTTTTTTTAATTAAATTCACGGATGTGAATTAAAGCTATACAACAACCTTAGCTAAGTTGTTATAACCTGTTACCTAGTTTACGGATCCCCGAGAAAATTATATTAAATACTAGGAAATTCGTAAAAACTGAGATGGATTAAACTTGTTATGTAGTTAAATGTAAAATTTCATCTAAAACCCGTAGAACCTATTTTCTCCAACTTTCTGTACAATTAGAAGAAGTGACAATAATAGTGCTTTTTAGTTTCCTCTTTTTAAATCTTCCCATGTCATAAACCCAGTCGATGCAACGTCATCATCCGGCGACACGTGTGTCTGCTGTCCTCGCAGCTAGCTTGCCTCCTCTTCACTCCCAGTCGGTAGGTGAGCGTTTCTTACGGTCAGTTGCAAAACCCAGTGTCGATAACACTAACGTGAGTCTCTGGTGAACATGCATGAGTCCCATCCCGTTCATCGTTTAACGTCAGACACAGACTGGGACTCACAAGGCTCAAGGATATCTCTGTTAGCATCATGTCAAGTAGAAGTAGAGCCAAACTATATTTGGAAACCGTTTGCGTTAATTGTACAATTCATACAAAACTCTTTCAACATCAGCACATTAAAATGCATTTTATTCTATAACCTACTGTTAATCAGGCAGTTATTTTAGGACAACAGCCTTGTGTTGGTTTGGTGACATCTAGTGTTGAATAACAGCATCCTGGGTCCAACCCATTTAATTTACATATCATATGAATGAAGTTTAGCTAATCAGTCGTGTTAGATCTATCTTACTTAAAATATGTCCAAAAGAGGGATCCTTTATGTCCTGCTCCTCCTGAGGTCTTTAATGTCCAGAAGTCTCCAATCAGATTAGTAGCAGATTGCATGTTCAATGTTTAGAAAAAATCACTTGACAAAGAAACTGAGCATCTCGGGTTTGTTGCATTCATCTTTTAAGATTTCGTACACCATGAGTATCTCTTAGCAGGAGCTGAGCAGAATAAATAAAAATACACTAGTACCGCTGAGGCTTGATCTGTAATTAAGCCTGATTCCTTCTGCAGGCCCCTACGACTCACTTTAGTCCCAGGTGATGGCCTCCACGCGCAGGACAGTGCTGTCACTGTACACGCGGGTGTTCCGCGTCGCTCGAACCTGGCAGGCACAGAGTGGAGTAACAAGTGACACAGAGACTGAGAGAAAGTACATACGTCAGGAGGCCCGGAATCTCTTTAGACAAAATCAGAAGGTGTGGAGCACAACGCAATATACTAATCACAAATGTGTTAGTGTTTAATTGGCTGATTATGCTCTTGTTTGCGCTTCTTCCCAGATTACTGATCAAGAATCAATAAAGAAGTGTATAGAGGAATGTGAAGCAAGGATAGAAATAGGTAAGTGTAGATTTCTTTACTTTACTTTTTTTTGTTCTTTGCAAAATTAATACCATGACAACAATTTAAAGTATTATTTTATTTTATGATTTGTTTTCTTTCATTTTATCAAATTATAAAATGTTTGGTCTTGTGTTGTTTAACATTTCAAGTTATCAAACTCTGCATTTGGTAACTTAAAAATCTATCAGATGCTGAATTAATAACTTGTGTGAGAAAATATCATGTAACACATGCAACTGAGGAAGTTTATCTGGAAGTCTTTGATGTCTCACCATGAGTTAACAGATGAACAAAACACGATTTGAACATTACATACAGTTTTTAAATTTAAAGATTCAAAAAACTTAATTAATCTCAGAGGGAAATTATTTAATGTTTTGAGTTCAGAGATATCCTTCATTTTAAGAAGAATTAGTTTGACAATAAAAAAAGAAATCCAGCAATATACCAATTCAATTAGATTATATTATTCAAGCCACTTTAAGAAGTTTAAGATTTTTAATGAGTTTGTGGTGATGATCTCTGCCGCCTTTTTATTATCTTCCCAGGTCTACATTACAGAAACCCATTTCCAAGAGCAGTAAGTTCCCACTTACTAAATAGTATGTGTAAAAAAAGCTAAGTCTTTGAGAAATGCATTTAGTTCCTTTGTTGTCTGAATATCCCCATAGACCTACCTACCACCAATGGGACTGGCGACTCAGAAGGGCAGGAAACTGCGAGCGCAGCAGCGCCTGAGGAAGCAGGCCAAGCCAATTTACTTACAGTCACATGATGAGACCTGATGCTCGGTTTCTCCAATCCTCCCCAGGGGTTTAGGTTGCCAAGGGCAGGAAACCACCAGAGTGCAGTTACTATACTGGCTGATCCCACAGGATGAAATGTTAAAAGCTCTGATGCTAGAACATCTGTCGTTTAAGGAAAATCTATTTTTTCTTGGGAACAGCATGAGTTCGGCTTTCTCCTTTTGAGGATCTTATTGTAATCTGTAATATATACTTCAAGTTATTTTTTTTATTTGTATATAAAATAAATATTGTAATATCTACAATGACTTTGCATCCTTTGTATTTATTTTTTAAGTTTTAGGACACGCTGTAATGGCGTGTGTCTTTTTCCAATTTGTGTGAAGAACCACTAACCACTATGTAAGTTAGGTCCCATTAGCTACTGTTTCAATAAATGAAGCCACTTCTCTAAAATAGGAACAGCTGTCTCATCTAATGCAAAAATTGCAAATGTATTTTGTGTTTTTGTGTAATGTTGCTACATAGGAAATGGCTGCAATGCAAATGTACCTGAAATTCCACTGTAGCTGCTGTATTCTTTTGTAATCCACTTAACAATAGCTATTAAAAAATAAAAACTGCAACTCAGCATCACTACTGACAATCTCAGTTGTTAGTTGTTCAAATTGTTTTAACATCATATTTGATTCTGTCACCTTGATAAAACACACTCATCTCTGTTCCGGCATCTTTTCAGGTACTTTGCTCCACTTTAGCCACATGATGGAGTCCAGTGAACACTGAGTGGAAGAAAGTCTGCATGTTTTATGAGGCAATGTCAGTCGAGTGCCTGAAGCGCCAGACTCGTGCCACAGGCGTCAGAGTTTAGTGTCTTCAGAAGTGTCCTGATGGATCACTGCCACTTGACCTAATGAGAAACAGTGAAGAAAATGAGGTTGGTAAAGGGATCCTCAAGGGCGAGAGTCTCTAAGTAATCTCCTGAATGACAAGTGGTCAGACAAGGAGACGGTGGAAAGAGTGTGTGGCTGCAACAACATGACAAGAAGTAAATCTAGGTTATTTAGACAGGTAGATGTACTGTATCCACTGTACTGTAGCCCACGGGCTCAGAGGTCAATGGACAAAGCTGAACCAAACCAGAAGGGGCCATCTTGTTTGTGGGGTCTATTATGTCCTATACAGTACATTACTCACTCGTCAGGACAGAGTGTTGTATTTAACTCTCGTCAGTGTGTGATGTGAGAGCCATTAGAGTGGGTTTAACATGGGAATATAAACAGGTCTACACTGTTTAGCCAGCAGGGGTCACCCCAAACTTAGTACACATCCCTTACACATATTAGTTCAGTGAGTTCACTCAACAGAACCATGACCCAACTTCACCAGCGTCAGCAGAACACAGGCACCACAGGAATCTTTCAGGTGACATTGCCCATAAAACAACCTCAACGCTCTGGGTCTGTATCAGGAGCCAGTGACCTACACATGCGACTTTCTGATCCAAACCTCACAGCGGAGATCACAAATGTCCACCTCCTCGCAACAAATGCATTCTCTGCTGTGTGTTGTGAGAACTGTATAACATTCATTGCCATTTCAATAATTGTTTGATGCACAGTAAATACGCTTGGCTGTTGCTGCCCTCTCTGAGTTATCTCCCTGGAGACAACATTGCCTCAGTGATAAACGACTGTCCTCGCTATAATTGACCACTGATGGGAAGAGGGGGGGGCAGCAGAGGAGTGTTTTACCATCATTGTTGGCTACTGACTTACTCTATGCATTTGTGTTTAACAATGACTGCCCCAGTCTTCAAAGTCAATCTTTATGGATTATACAGTGTTTCATGCATTCATTTAAACAATTCCACTATACTACAGTATACCACTGATTACTATGAAGTAGACATTAGACAGAGATCCTCCTGTGACAGACGTGAGCAGATGTATGTTACTTTCCACACGTTGTGATCTACTTCTGAGGTAAGAGGTGAAAGTCTGTTTACAGCCCAGATGGAGGACTGGTTGTTAAATATTGTGAAAAAATCTGCTGTTTATTTGAATATTAAATATAACAGGTTGTGAACTGTAACCCAGCTGCTTATGTTGTTGACTGTAAAGAAGAAAAAAAAACATTTCACCAGAATTCACCAGAAAGAGTATGGATTTACCAGGCTAAATTTCACTGTCCGTGAACAAGCTTTCAAAATAAAAGTCTTAAAGCAGGCGTGTGTCCCACTTTTGCTGTGATGTCATGAGCTAAAAACTGGATCATGGAAAAAAGTGGCTCTTCTGTAAGGGTTGTCTGGCATAAATATAGATGTTCGGAGATTCACCTGAGAGCAGTGTCATTATGGAAATGATAAATAACCTTCAGCACACGAGGAGTACAACAGCTCCAGAAAAAGAAGAGTTATCCATCATGCAGCCCCTTTAAGCCCTTCACATGCTGTGCATTATTTAGGGGTTTCAGAGAGACCCTGGGGGAAACATGCCGAAAGAAACAGTGGCGAAAGGAAATAACGGATTGGCTAAAAAAGAATGCAGGAGTTAGACATTAATGGACTTAAGGAACTACAATATGATAATTAGACTCGTAAATGGGAAACCCAGCTCCTTGTCTTACTTAGTCAACTTGCTCTAATGCGTTGGTGCAGATCGTATTGTCCACCATTCGTCTCACAACACTTGAACCATCATTAAATAAATATCAAGCTTGTTTTCACTTTGCAGTGCAGTCAAAACACACATAAAGGACAAATAGTGGTGGGATAACAACTGCATTTGTTGTGGAGGATGTGGGCTGACTCGAGTAGTGTAGCGGCTACGGCGAGCACGCGCAAGTTTTGATGCGTCCTGGGTTAAGTCCTGTCCACTGGGAAGGCACAGGAAGTGTGATGAGGGTCAAACAGAGGACAGGGGTGAAGTCTCTCTCACAACGAGCACAAAAGAGGCTTATTTGGCATTTCTGAGACATTAGTCAAAGGCTTTCAGACATTCATCCTCTGGGATCGTGAAGTTTATTCACCTCACACACTGTAGCTCAACTAGGAGAGTTTACACTTGGTGCACTAAGGGCCACTAGTTGCTGAGAGTCATTGTTGCATCCCATACACGCAGAGAGCACAAAGCCTGAGAGTGCTTTATGTTATTTGCCAACCAGAGCGTGCCCACAAATGTGAGCCAGCTCTGTAGAGGTGTTTAACAATGACTCAGTGCTGAGGTCCAACTCTAGTGTTGGGTCACAGGGTGACTGTTCCCTGGGTAATTTGAAGAAGGCATCAAATATTTAGCCGCCCTCCTTTTCATGATCATGGTATGTAAACAAACATATTATCTGTGTGGCTGTCACATGATATGTTGTCCTGGCATGATGGTGAAAGCTTAGCCTGCTCTCTGTGGAAGCAAACTATGGGGAGACTAATTATCAAATATTTACTACTCAAATACCAATCATAATTTGGTCCCTCAATCTAATACTTATTTTGGTTTATGAATTAAGCAACTGAATAAACCTAATTCTGATATTTGAGTCCATCATTTACTCGTTTACTCTGCTCGTTCTTTCTCCCTTACAGAGGGAAGCATGTAATGTATGAGAGTGTGAGATAATGAAATTAAGGTGATTAAGCACAATAATAGTTCCTCTAATTCTAACACGTGCATAAAGATGGATGGAAAACTCGTTAAAGGGGGCAGATGAATAATGGAGGAGGGTGTGATGGTGGTGGCGCTAGCTTAGTTTACATGTTTGCTGGATGGAGCACAGTTGTGGCTCCTTGGGGGGGTGGGTGTGGGGCAGAGTGTCTGAGCACCACGCAGTGAAAGTGAGGAGACGGCCTTACTGAAAGGCTCAGCCAGCACCAGCCTCATCAGGCAAAAATGGAAAAAGAGAGGGCCTGCCAGACCGCTGGATGCTGGGATGACCACTGGCAGTCACGACAGGACACACAAGCCTCCTCTTTGCAATTGGTGGAAAAGTACAGTAGGTGGGAACAGCTCCCGGCAACGTGAGAGGCCGTCTTATTATGCATGTAGTAGCGTGTGCACAGCCATGTGGTGAAAGTGACAAAAGAGGCCGGCTGGTTGTAGGCGAGTGAAGGTGCTGGGTTTCAGGGGATCGGCGCTCCCTCGCTGAACGACGAGGCCAGGCGGCGGCTTCCACGGCATGAAATGAAAAGCAAGAGGCGCGCGAATGCAGACGCGAGGACGGGCGTGAGCATCCGGAGCCGCTCGTTAGACGCGCTCGTACGGCAGAGCCTGCCGCGCTTCTTCCTCCCAGGTGTCAAGGAGCGACCGAAAGCGAAAATTAACAGTCGCGGGTCTTGAAGTGTGATGTTGTGCGATGCTGCACATCCTTTAAATGCGCCTTGTTACGAGAGATAAGGCTAAGTCATTGCTAATATTGCATTTAAATATAAATGGCGCCTAGGTTTATAATTACACATTATCTATATTTTAATTAATCCATCAATGAAACTTTGAATTTGGTCATTAGACATTCATTAGTCACAGTGCAGAAACACATTCACCTCCACGGCTTGTTAGCTTTGTCTTTTTGGGTGTTACATAAACAGACGCTTTTCATGCTCATCCCTGTGTGCCGCATCTTTTCAGTCAGGAATGGGAAATGCAATTTCTGTTCTTCGGCGGTGGACGAGTCCATTGTAAATGGCACAGAGTGGAGGTCAGTGTAGGACTGGAGGCCGTGCAGCAGGTAACCTGGTCAGAAACAATGCACCGAGTGGCAGGTGATTCATCATGAGTGAGTGCACGGACGCTGTGAGAGCAGACAAAGAGAGCGTGGTTGAGAAAACACTCACCGTGAGTAGGAAGAGTAACATTCAGTGGTCCAAATCTGATTTAGAACCAGAAGCATCTTCATTACAGTTGTGTTGAATTGTGTAGATTAACTTTCTTACATTTATTCCGTATGTGTGATGTGTCATTTTTAGTCACAATGCGCCGGTACTGTAGATTTTCTCTGGGGGGAAAATTTGGGATTTGTTGTTAGTGTGGGCAGGTCAGTGGACATCCTTTCTGTCACTTCACTCTTAAAACTGCCTCTTAGCTGTCGGCTCATGTCCGCCTGAAGGTCGCTGTGCAGTTTAAAAGGATGCTGTATTATGCAAAGTCCTAAAAAACGGTTGAAGTTTCAAACGAAAGGACTTGTGGTGCTGAATCTTAAAGTTACAATGTCATAAATAAGTACTGAGGATGGAGTATAGCATTACGACTCCAGGGAGTCCACACAGGTCACTGACCCAATCACTGCCTGATTGGAAAGAGCATCAGCAGCAAGGTAACAATCATATAATATTAGAGTGAATTTAAAATTATTATTATGACACGGCTACAAATCACCCAGACAGGAATGCTTCATCAGGGTTATTAGACATGCATGTCAATAAGACGTCTGGCTGAAACTGCATTTAGCTGCTAACTGAGACAAACAGCCTCCGTAAAAGGCAGCAGGCGTCAAGGAGCAGATGGCAAATGTGGGCAATCTGCAGTCGAATAAAGAATGTTTATATATGAGTGTTTACCTGAGCTGTGCACTGTACTCATCCACTACTCACGCTAAAACGAAGTGGAACTGTTTTTCAGGGGTGAAGAAGCGACCCCCGCTAACCCTGCAAAGCAGTCAAGTCCCGTTGGACTTTGGGACTCTCACTTCTCTGACAGTACTGTATTTTCTCTGCTGGACAGACGCTCGCTCAGCAGTGCTGAGGTTTGTAGGAGCACAGAGCACTTTATCAATCCTCAGGGGCGACGCGAGAACAAACACAAAGTGACTCCTCATGTTGGAGTTTAAAAAAAAGGAAGCGAACACGCGTCTTAGGCAGCTGAGAGAACTTGCCCAGCAGAAGCCAGGCTTGTTAACAGCTGCTAAATGAAGCCAAAAGCTCATGAAAGACCTTATTCAACAAGTGGCAGAAGCCTGTAACAAGCTGCTGAGCCCATTGTCACTGGTTTCATGTTTCAAATCTCAAGGTGGAGAAGAAAGAAGCTGGAACTTGCTCCAGAGAGTGAGGGGCATGAAGAGATTGAGCTTGTTTTATATAATTCAACAGTGTTGATAGAGACCATAAAGCCCAATAAGAACGACGCCCTATGGATGCTGTAGTCTACTAGAACCATAGGTACCAGTGTTGGAGTAATATTTGCCAGAGCGCTGGAGCTCACATCGTGCGTGCATGTGTGTGATTAGAGCTGACACCCGCCTCCCGTGGATCGTCTTAACACAGCTCCAATTACACAGGAGTTGATTAGACGTTCCCCGTAGAAAAGGCCACGAGGAAAACAGAGGAAAACAGTATCTCTGATTATTATGACTGAAAATAGCTTTACACAGTAAACTGATCTCTGCTACACTGAAAAACCCCGAACAAACTGAACGGTGAAGCTGTACATCACTCACAATCCTGATGTGCTGATGTTTACATGTTTGTACCATGAGTATCTGTACAGAGCATCCATCCAACAAATCATTGTTGAGATATTACAATGATTCAAAGCTGTGAACAGAAAAAGCAAATGTCTATGGATTATTGATATATTGTTTTACCAGCCAAACAAAAACAGCAAGACGTCATGTTCATGAGCCGGTCTCACACACATACACACATTGACTATAAAGGTCAGCTCCTCAAAGTGAACTGAATGAACTATCTGCAGGCAGAGGTTCCACGGGACCATGATGCAATGCAAACAAACACATTGTGTGTTTAGAAGAGGGGCTGCTACTCTCTCTCCACTGAGGAATCTCTCACTCCACTATGTTTAATTACTCCCCGCCTCCGGTAGACATGGAAGATTGGCAGATTGCAGTCAGTTTCAGAGGGTTTCTAGTAAATATACAAATGAAAGATGAAGTAGACTCAGATGAGAAATGGGAACGTTGAATTATTAACCATATAAATAATTATTGGAGAAGCTACCTGAATAGCCAGTGACCACATACAGCGTCGTTCCTAAGTTTCATAAAGAAGGAGCACTAAATTATTAGTCCTGATATGTCCAGTGGAGACAGCAGTCCAGGATGACAGCTGGGAAAGGTTGCATACCCTGGGAGTGTCAGCGCTCTGCTGGAGCCATGCCTCAGAGAGCCACTGTGACACCAGCTCAGCACAGCCTGTACATTAAGCCAGGCTGACAGCCACGTACACTATGGCTCCTTCCTCCCAAGCTGTGCTGACTTGCTAAGAACGGTGACTGTGGCTCAAATTTTACCTTAGACTCACAGTTCCGTGTCTTAGTGGAAAAGCTCATAGAAGGAGTCCAAATAAAGCAACAGGTGAGAGTGAGCAACTATAAAGTTATAGGCAATAAAGAAAGATAATAAAAAGAAATGCCTCTGTATTTGTTCTAGTGCATCTATAAGGGCTCTTTTGTGTTGGTCTCCATACATTACAACTGTCACTGCTCCCTCATTGATTTAGTGATTGATTCTGTTTGGACTGATTAACGCCTTGCTTAATGGATAGCTTGTTTTCCTTTTAAATCCCAGTGTGCATGGACATAATCAATCACCAATGAGAAGTTAGCTGCTCTTAAATTACAAAATGTTGAGGAGCAGCACCTAAAGCTACAATGTTTATGATACTTAAATGGCTCGAGCATTTAATTAAATTAAGTCTCTCCTAAACTACTATGCCTAATATGATATTAGTACACATTACTATTATACCAAGTCTTATACAGAAATACAGAAACCCTCAGTGTGGGGTTGTGAGGTCATGAAGAGCGGCTGGTGAAACACAATCCAAGCGGATAGAGTGGTTAGAGGTGGTAAAACAGGCGAGGTGATGATGCTCAGAGGACAATCAGAGGCCAGTGATGAGGCATGGTGGCTCCTCCATGCCACCTCACTGCACAATTATAATTATTACAGGATCATTTCCAGTTGCTGAAAGAAGGAGCTTGGCACGCCATGATACATTTACAAGCTCAAAACGCGCTTGTAAGTACTTCTACTATATACACAGTCTATTCTCACCCTCCGCGGGTGGTCTCATCCACTTTCCAAGCTCGGGTCCTCTACCAGAGGCCAGGGAGCTTGAGGGTTCTGCGCAGTATCCTTGCTGTTCCTAGGACTGCACTTTTCTGGACTGAGATTTCGGATGTTTTTCCAGGGATCTGTCGTAGCCCCTCCTCCAGTTTGGGGGTCACAGCCCCTAGTGCTCCGATCACCACAGGCACCACTGTGGCCTTCACCTTCCAAGCCTTCTCCAGTTCTTCTCTGAGCCCTTGGTATTTCTCTAGTTTCTCATGTTCCTTTTTCCTGATGTTGCCATCGCTTGGTATTGCCACATCCACCACTACGGCTTTCCTCTGCTCTTTATCCACCACCACAATGTCTGGTTGGTTCGCCATTACCATTCTGTCAGTCTGGATCTGGAAGTCCCACAGGATCTTGGCTCGCATGTTCTCTACCACCTTGGGAGGTGTTTCCCACTTTGACCTTGGGGTTTCCAGTCCATACTCCGCGCTGATGTTCCTGTATACTATGCCAGCCACTTGGTTATGGCGTTCCATGTATGCTTTGCCTGCCAGCATCTTACACCCTGCAGTTATGTACTGGACCGTCTCTGGGGCCTCTTTGCACAGTCTACACCTTGGGTCTTGTCTGGTGTGGTAGATCTGGGCCTTTATGGCTCTGGTGCTCAGGGCCTGCTCCTGTGCAGCCAGGATGAGTGCCTCTGTGCTGTCCTTCAGCCCAGCCCTTTCAAGCCATTGGTAGGATTTGTTGAGATCAGCCACTTCAGTTATGTTCCGGTGGTACATCCCATGCAAGGGCTTGTCCTCCCATGATGGTCCCTCTTCCAGCATCTCATCCTCTGTTCTCCACTGCCTGAGACATTCACTCAGCATGTCATCTGTCGGGGCCTTCTCCTTGATGTACTTATGGATCTTGGATGTTTCATCCTGGATAGTGGCTCTCACGCTCACTAGTCCTCGGCCTCCTTCCTTGCGGCTAGCGTACAGTCTCAGGGTGCTGGATTTGGGGTGGAACCCTCCATGCATGGTGAGGAGCTTTCGTGTCTTAACATCTGTGGTCTGTATCTCTTCCTTTGGCCACCTTATTATTCCTGCAGGGTATCTGATCACTGGCAGAGCGTAGCTGTTTATTGCCCGGGATTTGTTCTTGCCATTGAGCTGGCTTCTTAGGACTTGCCTTACTCGTTGGAGGTATTTGGCTGTTGCCGCATTCCTTGTTGCCTGTTCAAGGTTGCCGTTTGCCTGTGGTATTCCAAGGTACTTGTAATTGTCCTCAATGTCTGCTATTGTTCCTTCTGGGAGTGAGACCCCTTCTGTGTGGATTACCTTGCCTCTCTTTGTCACCATCCTCCCACATTTCTCGAGTCCGAATGACATCCCGATGTCCGAGCTGTAGATCCTGGTGGTGTGGATCAGCGAGTCGATGTCTCGCTCACTCTTGGCGTACAGCTTGATGTCATCCATGTAGAGGAGGTGACTTATGGTGGCCCCGTTCCGGAGTCGGTATCCATAGCCAGTCTTGTTTATTATTTGGCTGAGGGGGTTCAGACCTATGCAGAACAGCAGTGGGGACAGTGCATCTACTTGGTATATGCCACATTTGATGGATACTTGGGCAAGTGGCTTCCCATTGGCTTCAAGGGTGGTTCTCCACAACCTCATCAAGTTTGCAATGAAGGCCCTTAGAGTTCTGTTGATGTTGTACAGCTCCAAGCATTCAGTGATCCATGTGTGTGGCATTGAGTCATAGGCTTTCTTGTAGTCGATCCAGGCTGTGCACAGGTTGGTGTGTCGCATTCTGCAGTCTTGGGCGACTGTTCTGTCTACCAGGAGTTGGTGTTTGGCTCCTCTGGTATCCTTACCAATGCCCTTCTGTGCTTCGCTCATGTATTGACTCATGTGCCCACTTATCTTAGCTGCGATGATGCCTGACATGAGCTTCCATGTTGTGGAGAGGCAGGTTATTGGCCGGTAGTTGGATGGGACTGTACCCTTTGAGGGATCCTTCATTATCAGAATCGTTCGCCCTTCGGTTAGCCATTCAGGGTGAGTCCCATCCCTTAGCAGCTGGTTCATTTGTGCTGCCAGGCGCTCATGGATTGCAGTGAGCTTCTTTAGCCAGTAGGCGTGGATCATGTCAGGGCCAGGTGCTGTCCAGTTTTTCATACCTGAGACTCTTTGTTGGATGTCTGCCACTGTGATAGTCACTGGGTTCTGTTCAGGGAGGTTGCTGTGGTCTTCCCTCAGATCCACCAGCCACTGTGCATCACTGTTGTGTGATGCCTCCCTTTCCCATATCCCTTTCCAGTACTGTTAAGTTTCCAGCCTTGGTGGGTTTGCTCTGCTGTTATTACCCTGCCATTGAGAGTACACTTTCGCAGGTTGTGTTGCGAACAGCTGGTTTATTCGTCTGGCTTCGTTATCTCTGGTGTATCTCTTTAGGCGGCTGGCCAAGGCTTGTAGCCTTTGCTTGGCAGTTTCGAGTGCTTCAGGTATGGGCATCTGGCTGTACCTCTTGGGCATCTGTCTTTTCATTGCACCTCTCTGGGCCTCTGTCATTTGGCTCACTTCCCTCCGAGCTGCCTTGATTTTTGCCTCCAACCTTCGTTTCCATGGTGGGTATTGTTTCTCATGGCTCCCATGGTTGCTCTTATAGCCAAGCACCTCTAGGATCACTGATGCTGAAGCGTATATCAGCTCATTGGTTTCTGTGATTGTTGTGGTAGGGATCGCTCTCAATGCTGCATTCACATCTTCCATGACACTTTCTGATGGAACTTCACTTAGCCGTTGTAGTGGGGTTCGGGGTTGCCTGTTCAATCTCGCCATGATCTTATCTTTCAGGTCAGTCGCTGCCTCGCTCAGCGTATCTGTGCTTATTGGGGCTTCGTACCCAATTTCCGGTTGGGGAGATGGTGAAACCTCCCCTCTGACCTGGCGTCCTGGCTCCCCCTTGCCGTAGCATTTGTGTTGTATCTCGTCAATCTCAAGTTGTGATAGCAGTTGCCGTTTGTGGATGTTGGAACACTAAGCTACTAGTTGCTTCGCCGTCAGCCTTGAATGTGGGTTTCTCCGTTCCCATTCACCGCACATTCTTTGCATGTAGCCTCTCTGACTAGGGTTACTTGAGTAGTAGCATTCCAACAGAGCCTTGTTCTCGCATCTCAGCCATTTCTTTCTTGTTCCAGTAGCCCACTTCTCGCCAAGGTGCTCTGGTTCCCCAACACCTGACGCAGACCTTGTTAGACCGGGCGACGTCTGAGCCGGTATCTCATGTGGTTTATTGTCTCTCATGATATGAGGTAGGCGGTAGCTTGAAGGGTCTTGCCCAAGGAGAGAGAGAGAGAGAGATTTCTAGTTATAGATAGGCTTTATGACTGAGTTCAAGAATTTCTGTAAATGTAAAATACTGATTCCTTACATCATGTACCAAGACAGCATCACTGGTAGGGATCTATTTCACACAATGTACAATAACTCCAAAACCATTAATCATTAGCACTTGGGATCTTCCTGGCCTCCAAATAACAACAAAGATGAGTTTAGATGAAGTGAGATGGGGTTACGGCTGAGATAAAAACCTCGACCTTGCTGACGTGCGTATTGTTGGGCAAATAAAAGCCTTGTTTCCATCAGTGTAATAGAGAAGAGTGGTGACGGTGGCTTTGCACCTCGCCTTTCATGTTGCTCAGGCTCTGGACCTGATGGTGACATGAGGGCTCACCCAGGAGGCACATTGCTGTAATGAAAGCACCCCGTCCCACTGTCTAGCTAGCTCTAGGCGTTAATGCCAAAGGATTAGATCCACTAAATTTTCTATAAGTTAGGAGGGTCCATTTCTGAAACCACCAATATAATGAAAGTAGCTTATCAGACTTTATATTGCAACACAAAACATCAATTGGCCACTTTAATGTTAAGACTGAGAGAATGTTGCTGGGTCTGTTTATCCTTTCATATCATAAATGACAGCTGTAAAAAAGGTTTTACTGCTAATAATGCAGACTTTTAATCACCAGCGGGACCAGATATTCTATAATTAGAAGGCACTACTGTAGTTCTAATTAAATCAGCATCAGCAGCGTAGCTGTTCAGGATGATTGACGGATATTACTGTACATACTGCACTCCTCTCCTGTCTCCCAACATGATGTGATTCCCAGAACTAAAACGAGGGCTGACTTTTAATAATTTCACACAGTCTATTTCTCACTTCTCATCCACACGCCCACAGTGAGTGCTGTTAAAGAGGGACAGTAACTCAACAGGCTGAATCGCGCACAGAGCTAAAGTGGATCCCACTGGGTTACGTAGGTTCAGTGACACCCAAACACACACACACAGACGTGTGCTTCACACATTTCACTATTAGAATTTCACCAACAACTGACAATAGTTCTCGCCATGTTCATCCATGAAAACAGTAGTGGTCCAAAAAAATATGCTGAACATCCTTCTCTTTCCCGGCCACCCCTGTAAATCCGGCCCCTCTCGAGGGAACAATGGCACAAATGTTTGGCCTTTGGAGCCGGTGAGCGGGGCCATTGAGCGCCTTGCTGCAGGATCGGATGCACTGAATTAGTGTAAAGCCTCAGTGGAGAATAAAGCTGACGCAACAGCACTGCTATGACCTTGCTATCAGCTCCTGCCTCGCAGCACTGGGCCCAACCTGGAAAGGTCCAGTACTGCCAACAAATAACACCGTTATGCCTACACAGGGGTATATTTAATGGAGACGTGCAGAGCCTGAGTTTGGTTTCAGGCAGTTCAAAAGACATATATACTGTTAGGTATAGTAATGTAAAAAAATCATCAATGATGATTTGTACACCCCTTCGTGGTTCTCTTTTATTTAATATTAATAAGCCAGGCAGGCCCAGTTCCAGTTAAAGGTCTTGAACCCCTTGTATGAGCCTGTAAATGGTTTAAATCCGTAGTGTTGGCATGTCCTATTTACTCAAACTTATCTTAGCTCAGTCTTAATAATATAATATTTGGCATCTTTCTGCTCTCTCCAAAAAGGCCCCAAGACAAAGGGGCAAGTGGCATCTCACCATATGCCTGCACAAAACCACCATATGCCCCACTGGTTAATTATTCTTCCAAGGCCACGGGCCAGTCGTACCATAACACACTTGTGGACCATTGTCCAACCTCCAGTATTACATGACATTTAAACCATGTGATTCATCTTTGACTTCCAAAAGATCATTGCTTTTTGGTCTAAACCTGCTGTTTCTGTGTTGTTCATCCTAGTGACATGATAGATGAGTGTGTGTAGGCGTGCGGTGATTCTGTCTTATCCAAAAGAATAGATGAAGTAAAGGTAGGTCTTTATGGGAATGACAGTGAGAAAGAGGTAGTCAGTCAGCGAGAGAGCAGGTATTAGAAAGTGGTGCTTGGAAATAATGGGGAGGAAAAGGGTCAGCTTCTAGTACGTTTAGGATAAAATTAGGACTTGCTGTTTGGAATGGACAGATGGAGGACGGGTTCCTAGAGAGACAGACCTGCTACAAATAGCTCTATGTGCACACTCTCCTGTCTGCACAAACATACAACCAGGAGACAAGTACAAAGCAACACAACAGGTTCTAACACAGATGTACACACACCCACATAGAAAAAGATAAAAACAAGTACATGGAATAATCCAATGTAATGCTTTCAGACAAAGCACACAGTCTTTAATTAACCTGTGGTTTAAGTAAAGTGCTCACAGATTATAAGAAGCCATGTCCGTTCTCACTTCTCTACTGGACTGGTTTTGTCTGGTTCATAGCCTGGTTTCACTTGGTTTTGTCTATTGCTCGCTGCTCGTTGATGAAATCAGTCCATGTGCAATCATGTGCAACAGCTCTCTTTGGCCCCGTTCTGCCATTGTATGGTGAAGCTAGGGTAACAAGTTGAGATTAAAACTTTGAAGAATATAAAACACTTTACCAAGGACTTGCCGTCACTGTATGGGCTCTCACCTACTTTTGGTCATACAATGATCTATTTTTAATGACAAAACACTCCATTAGTCCCTCACCAGGTGAGTGACAAAGCAGTCCTCTGTGCATGTGCCTGCAGAAAATAAATGAGTGTGTTTTTGTGTAAAAGTAGCTCTAAAAATATAAACTACAGAAATGTAGAGAGTCCATGAGTGCCTGAAGACATAATCAGTTCAGCAGAGGTTTAATTTGCACTATGAGTGACAACATCTGCTACAGTGAAACTGGTACTACACAGTACCCAAATAGAGGAAAGACAAGGCCCAAACTTGGCAACAGGTGTGTGGTCACAGCTTCCAAACTCCTTTACTACTCGAGGTTATGGCTTGAGAAGCAACTACAACAGGATGAGAGTGTTTGATCCATACAGCAGCGGTGTGTCAGCACGAGCAGGGGTCAAGGGCAGCAGAGGGATAGAGGCGGCGGTGAGGGGACGGAACCCTGAGCCGATTAGTTTACTCACCCCCAGCGCGCCAGTGGAAAGACCCACGGGAGCTTTTCTCTGTGTCTCGTCAAAGCGACGACGTGGCGAACAGTAGACACCCACCAGCCGCCGCTCCCCTGGCCGGCAGAGCACATCACAGCACATTAGATAATGAAGCCCCTGGAAGAAGCTCGAAGGATGCAAACAGTGAGCAGCTGAATTATTTTGCCCTCAGAAAGTAAGTAAATGTTATAGTCTGTGTCTAACAACAGACACATCTGTGGCTCGTCAAGAAATCACTTCCCTCAAATAAGAGACATTACTGTGTAATTAGCCTCATTAAACAATACAGAATATTCAATATTCAAGTAGGTTTGAGAAAAACGATTGTGTGATTAGAGCTGATAATTACATCTAAACATGCATACCTAACTCATGCATATTTATTATTTGACTTATCACAACAAACACCCACATGGATTTTGAACATAATTTGAGCATACAGATGCACAACGCAGGATTTTGTAAATATGTTTTGTGCTGGTCTACAGCTAATATTAAAGTATTCTTTATTTGCATTGCACATAAAGGGAGTTTTGAAGCATAAAGGATGAGCATAAAAACTCCTGGTTGCTGTGCTGTATGTCCTTACTTATTTCTAAAGAGAAGACTGAGGTTATTAAAGGCAGTGGGAATCTCACTGTCTGTGGCACCAGCTGCCCAGTGTGAAGCAGAGAAGAGACATGTTAAGTGCAGCTGTAGGAGTCATTTTGTAAAAAAAAAATGAGTAGATGAGCCAGTCTGTTTCTAATGTTAACCGAGGCCTCAGCCTACAGCAAACGCGATGGGAACACTGGTTTCTGGTGTCATAGTCAATGCGATGATATACTGCACATGCTCCTCCAGCCAAACAACAAGCAGCTGGGCCCAAGAACAAGACGGCCTTTTCACAACTATTTCCGTCAGTCCGAGTGCAATCATATCACATTCTTAATCCCTGCTGACACGAAATGAAGTTGCAAAAATGAAATGAATAGGAAAGCCTGAAATAGCTGCATCAGACAGGAGTCTCGGAGAATAATGTAATTGTGGTGCTTAGTGACATGCTGAGCAGGGAGGCAGGGAGGGAGGGTGAACTTCATACAGTACAGCAGCTCCTGTGGGCTTCCACACAATACAAAGACAAAACCATTTGTTAAGATGGCGGGTAAAGAGCCTTCGACTGTGTGGCAACATCAAGAATAGAAATTCACTAAATCTTTCATTATGGATGAATTTACCCATCTTCAATAACGTGTAGCTAATGAAAAGTCAGAACCAATCTCTAATAGTCTACACTTTCAAATGTTTTGATTTATTCTTTACCTGCTTATTTCATTTAGTTCAATCTGTAATTTCAAATCAGTCGGATTGAATAAACTTCAGTGTCAGACATTAATAACACAGCACCTATTTCACATGTTCTCCAATTTGTGTCAAAACCCTTCAAATGCTTTTTCCTGATTATGATGGAGGGAGATTGAGCTGTCGGGAGCAATAAGTCAGCGGAGCTCCTGTGCAGCACCTGCCTTGGGCACGCGTCGCCGTAACAAATGAAACGCCACGATCACTATGACTAGAAAGATCGCAAAAAGTTTATTTTTAGGCTCATTATGATTAATGCAAATTATGCCTCGCTGCTTACAACTGACACCAGCAGCGAGAGCTCACTATTTCACCACTTTCTCAGCTCTACCTCAGCGTGTTGTTACTACGCCTTTGCATATTTCCATTTACATATTTACTTTTTGTCTGTGTACAATCTGCATATAGATTTTTTTGATTGCGCTCTTTTCCTCTGAATCATTTTTACAAGTCCTTAGCAGAGTCCAGCCTCTAGCTGACCAACAGCCTCCCTCTCTTTTTCTGCCTCTCGATGCATCTATCTTTGTTTCACTTCCAGCACTTTATATTGGTCTGGTAAAAGTGAAAATGTGTTATACCTGTAGCCATGGAAGCAGCAGTAGATTGAACTCACCCATCTCCCTGGGATGCTAAACCTTCCCATTTAGACACATGCAAAGGATATGTGAGCTGCCACCTGTGATTATGGTGCCGTTACATAACAAAGTTTACAGTCTGAATGTGTGAACCTTGTGATCTACTGTTCCCAAGGCTTGCAGCGCCACAGCACAGAAGCCTGACATTATGCGGACCCGGGTAAGGTACCTGTTGCCGACACAGACCGAGAGGCGCTTTAAAGGGACGCTTTGTGCTCCATTAGTCTACGTCCCCTGCCAAACACAATGGTCCGGTGATGATCACACACAGGCTATTGCAAATCGTTCTCAGAAGTCTGAAATCAGAGGCTGCGAGGGAGAGAGAATAGAGGCACAGAGAGAGAAAAAGAGGGTTCCTGCACTGATGAATCATTGGTGATAAAGCTGGGGCTGAGCCAGTATGGCTGTATTTAGAAACTTCTCACTCTTCCAGACTCCTCCCTCTCTAATTGTCATCTCTTTTAGCGTTTGACTGATGACTGGCTCTCTGAGAAAGATGTGAGAAAAGGGGACTAGGCGCTCAGCTCTGAGGATAATGTCACACTGTGTAGCTGTCAAGGTTAACAGTAATGTACTCAACAGTGGCGGCGACAGAGACAAAGCTGCTTCTAAAAACGACAGGCAAAAGCCAGCAATACTGAATGTTTTTTATAGATACAGAAACAATACTCCTGTGTGAACACCAGGGTTGGTAGTAATCACTAAAACGAAACACAACATGAAAACAAATGTCTCTAAAGGATAAAACTAAAATAAAATACATAAATCTAATAGGAAACAAAGGGATGACACAAAATAGGATAAAGCATAAAAGGAGCATAAAAGGATAACGACAGCATCATCATCAATGCGTCCTATGGAGCCAATAAAAGTACTTGTAAAAGTAAGAAAATCTTTCTATGACCAAACGAGGACTAATGCAGCAATTGACATACTTCAATTAAAATGTTTCTGACACAGGAGACCTGGTGTGGTGAGGGTGTCATATTGATAAACACACACGCGCACAGCCTCGGACCAATTGCTGTTAATTAGCTGTTGGTGACAGGCGTGAAAGGCATCACTCCAGACTGAGACACTGCACCCAGCAGCATGAGATATTGATACATGCTCACACATAGTCTATCATTACGAGACTGAGCTATCGCAGGTCAGGGAGACACATTAACCCTTGTCATGTTAGGGGGGCAACAGTCAACATGACACCTGATGCTGCCCAGACCTGGTGAATTTGAACTACTTGAGGAAGCACTTCCAGTATGAGCCCCCCCCCTAAATGGGGTTAAATGCTGGATTAACAACTTATCCCAGAGTGAAGGAGCGCAGATAGGCTCAGAAAAGTGTGAGCTGTTAATTTTATGTGGGAAGTTATTTTTGCAGGCTCTTTATCTTCATTATGCACCCTGTATTTACTTTTAATCACATGCGATCAGATACAACAGCGGACTGTGTGCTCTTGTTTTCTGAATGATGTCTGTACATCAAGTTTCTGTCAACTGGTAGTGCCATGATGTAGGAGGGAGGGAGATAGCGAGAAAGAAAGGACGGGAGGAGAAGGGAGAGAGGGAGGGATGGAGTGAGGCTGCAAATGGCAGCTTCTGTGACACCATCGGAGGGAGGGAGGGAGGGGGAGAGAGAGGGAGAGCGAGAGAGCGAGAGAGAGTAAGCAAGAAATAGTCAGAGGGAGAGTGCGAGTGAGAAAGAGAGAGAGAGAGAACACAGATCAGATTGCAAAAGATTGATAGAGAGAGCTGTTCTGTTAATAAGCAGTGAGGGAGTATTGTACAGTTTTATAGGAAAAGTGAAGGACAGACTTCATGGCACAAAAGGTGAGGAACGAGCAACAGGCCACATGAAGAAATTGCCTAAGAAGATGGAGATACAACAACCTGAATTTTTAAAAGGATAGTCCTCGTTAAACGCCTCACACCTGTTTTGCACTGGCGGAGCGGCAGCAGCACTTGGTTCTGGTGTGGTTTAGTCCGGTCTGAATTGCATTTCATCTGCACTTGCAACAGTTGCTGAAAAAAGAAAGAGAAAAAACATCAGGCAAGGATGAAGAAATCCAAAGGAGGACGATGCCCTGTGCCCAAGATGATGGAGCGGTTTTCTACAGGTTTGCAGTAACACAGAGAGGAAACAGCCGTGGCGGTAGATGCAGAGAATGCCTCAGTTTGGCTAACGGCGATACTGTGAGAACAGATTCCACCCTTTACTTCTGCTACTTGGGGGAGGACAGGTGGAAATCAAAGGTAAGAGAAGGACAGAAAACTTTGCTTCAAACTTGCAGCCTTACATCAGTATTGTCATTTTGGCATGGATGGATGCTCATATGTCTATGTGGAGCAGATGTTTATGGCTATAAAATCATATAGAATACGTACATTGACTTTAAAGAATATGCAATCGGTCTTTCATTTTTACTTATATTTAACGTTCTGTCTATCAGATGCAAAGGTATGCATCATCAGTAAAAAACTATCATGTCAACCAATTAGTTTTTTTTCCCCAAAACAAATATGTAGAAGCAAGAAGCTAAAAGCACAGTGACGTCAGTGATCAGATGTGTATATGCTAATGTACACAGTAAGATCTACAGCTGTCCTGAAGCGGCCTTCCTGCACAATGAGGCTGTAGTAATTAAAATGTGATCCTGCTTTGTCTAATAAAAGCCTTCTGTGTTCAGCCTACATTTTGGTTTAATCAGGAAGACCTTGCTTATCAATATCACAGCCTGTCAATATCAGGCTGGATATCGACAAAACAGAAATGTAGCCAGAGGACAGAAAACACAAAATCTAACATTATAGCCCTAAACTTAACAGCTAAGAAAAAATATACAGTATATAAATCAAAATAAGTACTATCACAGATTGTTAGTCTGGATTGACAGAATATAAATTCATGGTTTTGCAGTAATAACATCATTTATTACTGCAAAAGTCTTTAGGCTTTTTAAACCTGTTTAAGGTTTACATACAGTAGTTCAGGCATTAATAGATTGACAGTGTTACACCTGTTGTTTGTTACAACTGACAAACTAATAAGACCCATATATAAATACAATTATTTTATAAACTATTATAGTGAAAATAATGCAAACAATGTAGAAACACAATACATCGGTAATATATAAATACAAGAGCATTTTCTATTAACTTAACGTGCTGGGAGTGTTACATCAGATAAGTGACAGGAGGCATAATAACACTGAAGAACAGACACGGGCAGACATTATCTAATAAATGGGATTCTTCAGCTACTGCATATTTCTATTGGTGTATACAAATCACTGATGTGAGGGGACAAAAGACATAGAGAATGAAGAGAAGGAAGATTATGCAATATTGCCTGACGGGTCAATGACCTCATCTCGGTTTTAATCTAGCTTAGTTCTCTTTGATTCACTTTTATTATCCAGAAGGGATAGACAAGTGTGAAAACACAAAATACCACACCTTTACACAAAAGAAACAATATCATAGCAAACATATAAATAGACCACAACGTGTAGATATATTTGGACAACATCATTCATATTAATATTGAGCCATATGTAATATATTTAATCATATATGTCTAACCAACAGATGTCAGTGAAAGTTGTAAATTGCAGAGCTCGGATTTATTATGGGTGATTCACCCTTTATGAAAGGGTACAAGTAATTTAAAAATCTGCACCAATAAAGATCAAAAACCCAGAGTGAGAAGCTCACATGTGGAAATGATCGCTCAATGGAAACCAGGTGTCTGAACAGTGGAAGAGCTACAGGTGCAGACCTGAAAAAGCCTACAGATTCTGTTCTACTTGCAGCTGTTCTACCTCTGTGAGAGGGTGACTCAGTTCTTGTCCCTAGCGTTGCTCCCAATAAGCACCTGAGATCATCTCAGCACAGGGGCTGGCCTACATACCGTGTCAAACAGCATCCACGGCTGGTGGTTGTAAAACAAGCCTTGTCCTGTAGTTGCAGCGTTTCAGCGCAGGGCATTTGAAAACGATAGGGACATTTATACGGCACAGGAGGACAACACCTGGAGGTCACCTGAGACGAGGCGAGTTCCGCGTGGTGGGCTATAGCCAAATAAATGACACCTGAGTCTCAGCTCCTCTTTCACAATGGCCTCGGGAGATGGGCGGGATCGTAGTGGTTGAGCTCATGTGTATGGTATGCGTGCTCGTCTTAAGAAGTGCCCTCTCTTCCCCTGAAAGGCATTGTTCTTCCCAATCCCTCCCATTATTTTGCACATCCAATTATTTATTCTATTCATCCTAATCAGCTGCAGGCTTATCAGCTCCCCTTGTTGCTCCGGACACAGCAGACTAGGTCAAAGAAGCTTATGTAATACATCACTAGCTGAAGTTCAGACCACTTTTTGTTTCCTGCTTATTATTCAAACATGCATGTTAGTTAGAGATGTGATCCCAACTCAAATATTTGAACTTCAAGAACAAATTGACAAAATAAATAAATTCACTATTGAATCACATCCCTCTGAGCTGCCTAGCATCTACAAGCAGGAGGGGGCTTTGCCTTATCTGACATCTGTGCCCGTATGACTACTACACTGTGAGCTAGATTGGTTTACATATTTACACACTAGGTGGAAGAGGTTGGGTCACTATTTATAGCATCAACAGCTGTTATCTTTAGGGATTGTGGAATATTGTCAAAAGGCAAACAAAACCATTTCAAGTATAAAAATAGCACATTTAGCTACAGTATGTTTTTCTTGTTCTGCTGATGTGTTTGACCCATGAGAGACAAATTTGCGATTGTGCATGAGGTAATGTGGAGTGTGGAGGGCGTTAATGTGTGGCAGGCGGGGGGGCACGTGGGATTTGGGAACGCACATGAGCGAGCCGCCTTGTCTTCGGAGCCTAAATCATGCAGGCGACACTGAACGGACGTGGTCAGGCGACTGAAGATGTGTGCACCCACAGGGGCTTCGGCCCAGCTCCCCAGGGTGAAATTCCTGGACGCCGAGATGTCTGGCGCGGCGACCGGGTTTACAGACATACTGCGATAATGCACATTTACCTATTTATTCAATGGGTTCGGCCAAATCAACTTAAATAGTCTGAATCAACTTGCCTCTGAGCTTCCGGACTGAATCGCATCAGATTGTGCAGATGTAACTAATTCTGTGAACCAAAGCTCCTGTATGTAATTACCATCATACTGGACAGGGAAAAATCTACAATCTACTTGTAGAAAGCACCATGAAGCGGTGCTATACATTTATTGCATCATTGTTACATTATTAGCCACTAATAATACTGCAAACTGTACAGATTGGGGTCAAGTAAGCAGTTGTTCTCTCTCTGTTGCTGTCTGCAGCATCTGGAATGTGCATGTAATCAGGGGCACACGTGCAAGTTCCCCAGGGAGTTTAAACGCACACACACATGACCCTCTCTACTCCCCGAACAAAGGTATTGTACTGAAAGAACAATGACAAACTTAAGTCATGAAAAACAGCCAGAAAGCCACAGCTATCTGCTTTATAGGCGTCTGCTGCTGATAGATTCTAATGATCGCAAAGCCGTGGTCAAAACTAACATCAGAATCTTCCCTCACAGGTCCAATGTCAGAGCAAATCACTTAACAAAAGATAATAAACATCTGCTAGGTAGCAGCTTCCACTGGCAGCCGTCTTTAGAATCTGCTGCGAGGCCATGAGGACCCTTCAGTGAGAGCCAACTGCGTTTTGAGCCATCGTGTTTAAGAAAAGCAAGATGGTGATGATATTACCTGTAAAGCGTGTAATGGGGAATAAAAGAAAAAATAGGTGTTCGTACTGTATAAACCATGACAATGTTAATACTATTTTATAATCTTCATTTGTTTTCATAATTTATAACAAACTAATGGTAAAGGGGGCCTATCCCAGCTGACATTATGAAATTCATTCCAAAACTGTGAGTTGCTTATAGAACATTGTTTTGCTTTTCAGTTTGAGAGTTTCATGGTTAAATGTTTGGTGATGTTTCATACTCAAGTGTGATGTGATTTGATCATTATGTCATAGCTAGAAACTCACATTGTTCTCTCCTGGCACTCTCTTTAGGGATTGGATTAAAGTGCACGGCTTCCACCCAGATCCCTGTCTATGACTCACTAAAATGCAGCTTAGCCCGTGATCAAGCTGTGAAGCTCCACAATCACACACTGGGGCTCCAGGTCCACCCTTCTGCTCTGACCCTGCAGCTGGAGGTGCCAGGAGCATGAGCGTGGGAAGGATCAACCGCTACAGCATTGTGTCGTCTGAGGAAGAGGGCCTGAGGCTCACTACCATGCATGGCATGAACGGCTTTGGCAACGGTAAAATTCACACACGTCGCAAGTGCCGCAACCGCTTCGTCAAAAAGAATGGGCAGTGCAACGTGCAGTTCGCCAACATGGACGACAAGTCACAGCGCTACATGGCCGACATCTTCACCACATGCGTCGATATCCGTTGGCGATGGATGTTGGTAGTCTTCACTCTTGTGTTCGTTGTGTCCTGGCTGGCATTCGGCCTGGCCTTCTGGGTTATTGCTTTGCTTCATGGAGATCTAGAGAACCCAGCCGGAGACGACAACTTCACTCCATGTGTCCTCCAGGTTAACGGATTTGTGGCCGCCTTCCTCTTCTCCATTGAAACACAGTCTACCATAGGCTACGGCTTCCGCTGTGTGACTGAAGAGTGCCCGGTGGCTGTTTTCATGGTGGTATTTCAGTCCATAGTGGGCTGCATTATTGACTGCTTCATGATCGGTGCAATCATGGCCAAGATGGCGAGGCCTAAGAAACGGGCACAAACGCTGCTGTTCAGCCACAACGCTGTCATCGCTATGCGGGACGGAAAACTGTGCCTCATGTGGAGGGTGGGGAATCTTCGCAAGAGCCACATTGTAGAAGCACATGTCAGAGCACAGCTAATCAAACCACGGATCACTGATGAGGGGGAATATATTCCTCTAGACCAGATAGACATAAACGTGGGTTTTGATAAAGGCTTGGATAGGATCTTCTTGGTTTCACCCATTACTATTCTCCATGAGATAGATGAAGAGAGCCCACTGTTTGGCATCAGCAAACAGGACTTGGAGACAGCAGACTTTGAGATTGTTGTCATCTTGGAGGGGATGGTTGAAGCGACTGCAATGACCACGCAGGCCCGCAGCTCTTACTTGGCCTCCGAGATCCTCTGGGGTCACCGGTTCGAGCCGGTGCTGTTCGAGGAGAAGAACTTGTACAAGGTAGATTACTCTCACTTTCACAAAACCTATGAGGTGCCGTCCACCCCTCGCTGCAGTGCCAAGGACATGGTGGAAAACAAGTTCCTAGTCCCCAGTTCTAACTCCTTCTGCTATGAAAATGAACTGGCCTTCTTAAATCGTGACGATGAGGAGGAGGAAGTAAGCGGGGGGAGCAGGGCACTGGCCAACCTCAGTCCAGACCGGAACAGTCGACATGAGTTTGAACGATTACAGGCCACCAGGCCACTGGATCAAAGGTCATATCGTAGAGAGTCAGAAATATGACCTCTACTGATTGAACTAGTGTCAATTTTCTTTAGGGACAAAAATGCAGAACTCAAAGTGCCATAGGAAAAGCTGACAAAAAGCAAAGACTGGACTGGAAAACAGGACAAGAGTAAAAAGGACTAAACAAGTGGGAATATGGAAAAGCACGAGTACACAGCTTTGACAACTGTGCTAAGGAATGTCTACAATCAAGGAAAAGGCTAATGAGAGACCTTCTTCCTTCATGGAAACTTGAATCGTTTTTCTCATGGTCATTTTGAGTTTAGAGTGTTCAACAATAGTGCATCGAAAAGTTAGACCATAAAATCTAATTTTAGGTGTAAATACATTGCTTAGATTAGTTACGTTTTGTGTGCAGTATAAGTTTCCAAAACAGTCACTATTTCGATTCACTCCCGGGCACAAACACCAGTGTTACAAGGCTTCTCCCAAATTTAAGCTTTTCCGAACTCGTCGCGGTCGTTTGCTGGACCTGCGTTCAGTGACACATTAAAAAATCGTGCAGTGCAGCATTCAAACGCAATGAGCCATGATAAAAAATCTGATCATGGGCAACAGAGAACAACACAATTCAAGACTGTCTTTTTATTAATTGCACTATGAAGAATATAATAAATTGTGCTGAACATAAATTAAACTGTATAGGGAACCACTCTGTTTATAATCACCTACTCAATTAAACCAAACAGGTAACGTAGCTAAGGAATTAATAAGAGCAGCACAAAGAAGTGCACCATGAAGTGTTCCTTTACTTTACCAACGACAAAACATCTAAATTAAAACATTTGTCGGCAATCATTAACAGGTTTTGTTCAGTTTTATAAGGAAATTAACAAATATGTTTAATATGTTTTAGTTCTCTTACTAAACTAATCTATGCACAATGTTAACTATATCAGGGGACAGAAATCCAACTATGTTCTTGGGGAAACAGCATTAAAAACATAAAGAATAACGTTTGAGTTGAATCAAAGTAATTTTAAATATTAAGCTGGATGACGATACAATAAGGAAATATTTCTTGATTTATGTCTTTTTAGGTCTGGACTTAAAATGTGAATTTTGGCTGTAAACCGTTAAATCATGAGAGCGTGTGTTAGGATAAAAAGGTTAGAAACGTCCAAATGTATGACCCAACCCTACATCTATTACAGTGTATGGCATCAAGCGGTGGGTAAATTAAATGGCCCTCTTGTTACTAACTGAGTTCATGTCTGTTTCATAGACTTGTGATTCAGCAAAACATTTAACAAGTAAAATCAATGAGTGCAAATCTGATTTTGCCACTAAACCAAAAAGACAGAGATGGAGCATAAATGAGCAACAGTAACACATACCACATACTGTAGAGAACTAAATGAACTTCAGCAATATAATAATACAAAGAGAGACGACACTAGACCACGGTGATGGAATGGTAGCAATAATCACTAAAGCACACCTTCGGACAAACTTTATGTTGTAATGCACAGAACCTACATAGGTTCAGTGTATTACAACACTGAACCTACATAGGTTCAGTGTATTACAACACTGAACCTACATAGGTTCAGTGTATTAGGAGTGTAGGAGGCAGGAAAGGCATGATGTGCAAAGAATGATCCTGTGTTGTAGTTGTATGCATGTGGTTTCTTTGTTAAACTCTGATTTGATACCAAAGCAATAGGGTGCTCTCAGTACTTGTTCCTAAGGTAATATTTGACAAAGGTGTTTGAATCTCCAATTATCAAAAGGGTCTCTTTAAAAGGATTGGAAGTCCTCAAAATGTCTCTCCTAATTTTGATTCCTAGCTGTATAAAGTAATTATTTAAACCTCAACATGTTTACATTGTCTTACAAAATACTATAACTCACAATTTATCTATTACCTCACTGAAGCGTGGATGTCATGTCCCTGTGAAACAACATTAATTAGCTTTCACACATAAACTATTAAATGTGTTAAGAAGGCAACGTATAGAAGATGAGTGAACAGCTGACATGAAAACAAAGCAGAGAACCATAAAATGGTCATTACGTTGGTCACAATGACTAATATTCATTTATCTTTAGCAGTATGTTTGAATCTATGATGTGTCTTAGTTATATGTTGCTTTTTTTAGAAACTGTAGGATATTGTAACCTATAGAGAGCCCTTTTGGCTAATAATTAAGGAAATCTTTACCCCATCCAACATTTATTATGCTCATTGCCTTCTGGGAAGGCTGTATACGCTGATGTGTGAAGCGTCTGCACCTACACACGAAATGTCAGTGGTAAAAAAAGATGAAGCAGCAACAGCTTCTATGTTGCATCACTGAAATACTGAATATATTTTCTGAGATTGTTTTAGCTTTGATGTTGCCCACCTAAGTCCTTAAAAAAGAAACGGAAAGGTTTATGTAAAAAGCAGTTACATTATAAAAATTATAATAGGCTGCAGTCAGGCTAAACAAACCTGCTTATTTTTATACAAAGTTCTTTTTGATAGAATACAGCAACCCATATTTATCTGTACTACAATGAAATCACTACTACGAGGCAACAAAGTAATGTATGTCTCAGTTTTCAAGTATTTAGGTTGTGTTTTGTTTTAGCAAATATGCTCAACAATACTAAGGTATTTCTCTTCAAAGGATGATGGAAAACCTTTGACCTCTGTAGATGTCTTCCTTGGTCCAGCAAAATGTCTACTGGGCCACTGATTTGAATTCAAGGTTATTTAAAATATTTAATTAAAAATTAACTGTGAAAAACAAACTGTTTTATCTCTTTTGTTAAAAGTACTGTGGACTCAGCTGAGTTAACACATCACCATAAGTAAAAGACTAAGCTGCTTTAGTTTCATGATTGGTCACCGTCACAATGGTGTGTATGAAGTCACTGTAAATGTGTTTTTTAACAAATCAAATTATTTGCTGTGAAAAGACCTATTGTACTGTACCTGCATCACTTCACCAAAAATCACAAATCTAAATAAGCCCAATACTAGGCTGGTAACACCAACATCCACACAAACAGTCACTCCAGCCCACTTACTGTCAGCGCTTATGAGTAAGCTGGTTCCTCAACAGTCATATGAACAACCAACCTTAATCACAAGAGAAACAAATGGTCTGTAAAGCTTTTTAGCAAGTTCACCAGACTGTGGCCTGAGAACCTCTGCATCAAAGAGGAGGAACATTACATTGCAGAAACACTGAAGGACAGTGACGCCAGACGACTTCTGGAATAAGGCTTTTTGGGACTGATGGAATGAAGATAAACAAAACCAGAATAATTGGAGAAAAAATATAGAGACAAAAAAGGAACAGCTCATATTTAAAGCACAGCATGTGTTAAACGTGGTGGAGGCGGTGTTGTGGCATAGACATAGGTATGGCTGCCAGTGCACCAGGCTGAACAGCACTGGTGTGACTCGTTGATGATGTGACCAGTAAAGAGGTAGCAGAATTAATTATGGGGTGTACAGGGCTTTCTCCACACACACACACACGCACGCACGCACGCACGCACGCACGCACGCACGCACGCACGCACGCACGCACGCACGCACACACACACACACACACACACACACACACACACACACACACACACACACACACACTTTTTGTCTCACAACCTGTAAGACAGAAATGTCATAAAAATATGACATTTTTACATAAGTCACGTGAGCATTTGCTACCATTTAGTAAGGCTGGAAAGTGGTACAAGTGTTATCTGACATCTTTCTCCCAAAGCTATGAGTGTCTCTGGTGCCCTGCTTCTCCCTCAACCCTCGCGTCTCCTGCAAATTAAACCTATTAATTACCATATGGAGGCTGTTGCCACGAGACCCGCTGGTCGAGGAAAAAAAAGAGCCTGCAGCTGGAGAACAAACCAGACACAACCTCATCAGAGAGTGAAGCATCAATGCTAATAATAGAGACTGTACTTAGTCTTTATATAAAAACAGACAGATTAAAAGGAAGATTCAGAATATTTTACTACATCATGATGATATTTTGTCTAAATTGCACAACTGCAAAGTTGACAACTATGATCTCCTGGGAATGTCCCTTCTGTGACTCCCAGAGAACAGTTGATTGAGCCAGCTGGGGCCTGGGTTCACATATTTGCTCACATGACATAAAACAAAATGCATTGCACCTACTAAAGACTTCTGGAGCCAGCTGAAACATCTGCAAGAACGCAAAGAAGTGGCCTCGCCAGGCTCTGTGCCAGGCGGCCCATATAGACTAGTTATAATTAATGCTGGAGCAAACTCTCTGTAGCCTGGTCTCTTGATGACACTAAAATGAGGTGTTGAAGAAGCTATATAAAGCTCCTGTGTGTCAAGCTGCATGTGGCTCTGTGGCCAACACTGCTAAAGGTTCTCTATGTTGCCACGTCCCCTGTGATACTCTCAGTCAATCATAGATTTATATTCAATGATATTTTACTCTATTAATAAATAGTATCTTAAACACTGCAAGTTGAGTGTTATAAAATCTATATTTGTAATAAATCAATATGACATGAAAGATCATAAAGTCACACACAGGGGCACATAATATTGTGTTACGAAATAGTACTGGATGCCCACTGAGGTATAAATTGAATAAGTACTGCCGGTAAACAGATATGAGTTAGATAACGAAGGAAACAAACAAAAGTGTTGCTGAGTTAACAGAAAGTACAAACTGATCCTTCTGTGGTCTTCAAGTGTGATGGGATTTTTTTTCAATTACTGAGATGTTTTGTATTCTGTTGCGCAAATGGAGGAGACACCACAGTCCTGTCCTGCTACCCACGCTCCACGTCTTGTCTAATAAGCCAAGAGCCCACTGGTGTTGTCTATTAGCTGTCAGTGATGGCCAAGCAGACATCAAAATACTGCAAACAACACTGGGTTCTTAAGGACATGGTGGATGATGCTGATGTCATCAACTTTCCTTAATCAATTAAATAGTTTTTTCTTTATCCAGTTCAAAGGACGGACAGTTTAATGTGCTGTACCGGAATAACTTACAAAAGCTGGCATGTGACTTAACAGGCAACAATAATAATATACAGTAAATAGAAGAAAATAGGGAAATCAATGGTGACGCCAAATGATGAGTAATGACAATGTCATTACTATTTTTTGAACCACATATTACGATGGCTGCTGTGAACAAGACTACAGCTCTTTATCTTAACTGTAAGTGCACCTGCTAACAAGATTCAGTACATCACACTGTAATAGCTAAAACTAAGCACTAGCTCCATAGTACTGAGGCAAACATCAACTCCATAGAGCTTATGGCTATCTAGATATATAACGCATTCCTGTTAAGAACCCAGAACTAATCAGACCGGGGCACACAATCTACTCAATACCACAGGTAAGTGTGAGACAGATGTCAATCAGCCATGTCTGTTCACACCCACACAGTCACGGGAAGAAGTCTAATCAGGTAACTCACTTAAAGCACCCACGTGGGTGTTTTAGACAACATTGATTTCATACAGTGTTCATGCAAACACAAGTAACAACATGAAATAGACTTAAGGCACCAGTTTTCATTTTGACCAAGTCCCCACCAAGTCCTACAGGCTTTATTTGTTTGTAAAAACGATTTAGTCACTGTGGATTGGATTTGCCATGTCCTGTAGTTTTGGTTATTCCGTATAATTTTAGCACTCATCGGTTAACCAATAACCTTGTTCTCCCCTGACAAAAATACCATAATCTATCTTGATTCATGAAGTAACATGAATGAACAACCTAAGGGGACATGAAGGGGCCACTCTCATTTCCTGGCTCACAACTTGTGGTAATTACCTTTGTAAGCCTAAAGGCCTTTAGTGTGTTTTATAGGAATAGCTAAGAAAAAAAGGCAAACTGTGAAGTCATCCAGTACAAAACAGAATCGTAATCTAACAGATCTAACAACATCTTGAATGAGCAAGACATAAAATATTACTTCTATTTACTTCTTTAATTTGACAGAGGTAAAGATATTCCTTTTTGGCTTCTATGTGCACAATGTGCATCCAAAATGCAATAACTACAACCTGCAATGTTACAATTTTATTTGTTTAGGTACAATAGTGCCCAGACGTATTTTATGGTGCCTGGTCAGCAAAACAGAGCTATCCTAGAAGTTGCGTAATCAGAAAAGAAACTGAGATGTGATTACAGTCTCTCCATTATCTCCAGGCTACATATCTGTCAGCACCTTCCTCTAATGCATGTAATTGCCAGTGGAAGGCAACAAGAACAATACGTCTCATCCCATAGACCCCTCAAAGCCTCTCCAGGCTTCCATCCATACCTGTGCCAGCGTGTGGATGGATCATCTCCCACTGGCTGGAATAACTCTGTCCCAGGATGTAGACATCGATCTGGCCAGGACAACGTCTTCAGTGTCAAGATGAATGTGGGTCTTTGTTGCTGCTCCTCACCCACGGAAGAGTTGAGTGATTTTGATACTGAGAAGTGTGTCACTTTCAATATGATGGAGCAGACTGCAAAAGTAAACAAAGAAATGAACACTGTTAATTTTATCAATATTAAAGTGGTTTGTGATCACTGTTAACCACTAAATAAAAGGTCAAGCCTTTTATCGGCCATTAGATCTACCGTTTGATTGTGATTGTTTTTGCTGTTGCTTCCACTTCTTCATTGTGACATGAACAAAAAACCTTGTTGGCACACACATAATACGAGAAGTAAAGCAATGAATCATAAAACGGAATAGAGTGGGTGAACAAAGCAGCTCACTGCTACTCAGCTATTACTATCTAACTTTAGCAGTTAGCAGGCTGCACCTAGCTTAACTGGCATCATTTTAACTCGACCAATGTCTGACTCGACAGATTCTACACTTGAACTTGAAAAACCTGAATGTCTCTTACAACTACATTGATAATTTAAACAACAGTGTTTAAAGTAGGAAATGTTTAGTCTTACAATTATCTCTGGCCTTTACTGTTGTATTCAGTTTGATAACTCAGCAAAGAGCGACATCTTGTGATATTGTGAAGTCAATACGTCGTTTAAATGTTCGATCATGGGGCCAAGGCCACAGCCAATCTACAGAGAGAGTACTGTGACGTCACATTCTCAACCAATCAACACGGATCTCTTTGAAATAAAAAAATGGCGTACATGCAGTGTGAATCTAGGGAGCTCTAAACCAATATTTCTTGTTTTAAAACATTAAAAAAATAAGGTAAGCATCAAGTATTAGATAAAACATGTCTGAACACATTTTGTCTTATTTAACGTGCATTCATGTATTTTTGTATCTAATTAAACAAGTCTTCTCTTCATTATTGAACTAAAGCAGCTAACGGCTAATGTCGAGACAAAACACTATTAGGATATATTATTTCAAACGAAATAGGTTTAATTATTAATGACTGTATGTGTGAATTGTACTAGTCCAGTGTGTGCGGTCATCAGTACCAGCATGAAGGTGGTCAATTTGAAGCAAGCCATTCTCCAGGCATGGAAGGAGCGCTGGAGCGACTACCAATGGGCCATCAACATTAAGAAAAACTTTCCAAAGGGAGCGACATGGGACTATCTGAACCTGGCAGGTTAGATTTAACGCATCCAAGTTCTGTCTCCAACGTGCTCATTGTCAGAGATCACGTCGATTGTGCTATCGTATTTATGTTGTGGTTGCACACATTGCTTGTATATTCCAGAAGCCCTGATGGAGCAGGCGTTGATTGGTCCCTCACCTAACCCACTCATTTTGTCTTACCTCAAATATGCTATAAGTTCCCAAGTAAGACCAACATAAACTATATTTAAATGAGAAAGAGTACAGGAGGTGTATGTGCAACCTCAACTCTCTTGCTCTCTCTTGTCAGATGGTGTCTTATTCCAGTGTCCTTGCAGCTGTCAGCAAGGTAATATTCTGTTTGTTTACATTTTTTAAGCATCATGACCTATTTGCAAAAGTGAAAAGACCAGAGCCTTAAAAAGACCAGCACGTTTACTATTAATTGAAGACATATTTCTTGAATGGGTCTTCTGTTTGTATACATGATTTAATGAATGAATGTTTTTTTTTTTTAAGTTTGAAGATTTTTCTCGTGAGCTGTGTGTCAAATCCCTCCTGGAGATAATGGACATGTTCTGCCATCGTCTCAGGTGAGTTCATTTATTTTCTCCAGCCTTATCATGTTATCAGGTCTAAGACTGCAACCAATTGTGAACTCCAAAATATAGGTTTTTATAGTTGTAAAGCATTTAGCTGTTTTTCATTGTTATTTCTTGTTTTTATATTACACCCATCTGACAAGTATGACCATTTCTTATTTGCTGACCTTAAAGCTGTCATGGAAAACCAGAGGAATGCATTGGGCTCTGTCGGGCTCTGCTTGGTGTGGTAGTGTGGCTGCTACAGGCATGTGCCTGGTACTGTGAGAGAATTGGGGAAGGCGGCCTGTCAGAGGCCAGTTTGAAAGCCTGTCAGGAGAAACTGCATATTCTGATGGACAGTACCAAGAACAGAGCCCTGGTCTACATCGCTCGACTGGAAGATCAAGGTACAGTATTGGCACTGTGTTTCTTTGTGTAGACCTGTTCAATCCATATTTCTTTTGGTACTGCAGCAGTTGTTCTGCCTTGCACAAGGTACACAAATACTTAACCAGAGGTTTGGTTTCTGCTGCTTTGTCTTCACAGGTTCTTGGAGCAGTGTAGATCAAGCAGTGCTGAAATTGACAGAGGGTTTAAACTGCATATCTAACCAAACACTGAGATCCAAATTGGAAGAGATTTTGTCATTAGTAAAAAGGTAAAGATTCCCACCTCATTCTTAATGATGCCACTCTAAGTAAAGATCACTATGTGATCAATATCTTTTGGTTTACTTTTAATTCTCTCCCCAGCATTCCTCTGATGCTGTCTGTACAGTGTGATCCTCCAGTCCATGCCTCCTTCCCATCAATTCACGCTCTTATCATGCTGGAAGGGACCATGAATCTAACAGGAGAGACACAGCCACTGGTGGAGCAACTGATGTTGATCAAAAGAATGCAGGTGCATTGCAGAAAAAAAGGGAAAACTTAAAATAGAAGTAAAAAAATAATAGTGGAACGTTAAGGAAATATACAACAAAATCATTCTTGACCTAGTCTAATTTTAATACAATAGATCCCAGGTTTTTTAACATTATAGCAGCCAATGTCTTCTTGCTGGACTGGCCTGAGGGATCCAAGCTTTAGTCTGTATTTATTTGTAATATTTTATTAGCAGCAGACTTCTCAAATAGCTTTTTCTTCACAGCGAATCCCTGCTCCTCTTTTTGTTATGGAAATTTGGAAAGCCTGTTTTACTGGACTCATTGAGTCACCAGAGGGCACAGAGGAGCTCAAATGGACTGCCTTCACATTCCTCAAAGTAGGATCGTATTCATACAATTCTGACTTTATTCACTTTTAAATTTATTACTGAAAAACCTTTCTAAACTGTGGAGCATTTTGAGTACATTACGGCATGTTTGCAATTGCATGTTTTTTATTTTAGATCCCACAGGTTCTATTGCAACTAAAGAAGTATCCTCAAGGTGAAAAAGGACAGGTAAAACAGTTGAATCACTGATGTGTTTTTTTACCACTGGGCACTTATTCAGTCTTGGACATTTAGTCTTGCTAAACAGCTGTAGTCTAATATAGTTATATAACTTGTATTGGGCTGTGGTTTAACGGTAATAGATAACCTTCACTGACACTTAAATATGTGAAATGTAATTTTCAGGACTTCATGGAGGATGTAAATATTGCATTTCAATACTTACTCAAGCTCACACCACTTCTCGACAAAGCCGATCAGAGATGCAAGTAAGTGCTTTATAATCTCGTTGCAATCATATAGCAATATCAGATAAAACAGCAAATGGCATAAAAATGTGTGTCATCGTGGTTTTTTAAAAAAAGTGTTTTCTGTGGTTTTGCACATAGTTGTGACTGCCTCGGCATGTTACTGCAGGAATGTAACAAGCTTGGGCTGCTGTCTGATCCGAATACAGCTAGCCTCACGTCAAGACGGTACGGGCTCACATCTAGCTCTTTTGGTTAACATAAAATTTTGATCACTATATTAACACATTTTCCCCACCTCTCCAACACCTCTACCCTGTATTTTTCTCCTATCCCTTCTTCCCTTTCCCTTTCCCCTTGCACATTTGATTCAGGACTGAGGACAGGGAGTTCGCCCCAAGGCTTAAAACAGCAGAAAATGCAAACATCCAGCCTAACCCAGGTCTTATCCTGAGAGCTGAGCCCACTGTCACAAACATTCTGAAGGTAGAAAAAAATAACCAGAAATATATTTTGTGTAAAACGGTGTTGATGAAATCATTGTAAAAAAAATTTGCACCACTACTACAGTAGGTACACTTACAATAAGGTTTGTAATTCTGGTGGGGTGCTGGTGAATAGAGGTAGTCCTCTAAAATAAACTTCCTTTGTGTCTTTAGACAGTGGACGCAGACCACTCCAAATCCCCAGAGGGTCTTCTAGGGGTTCTGGGACACATGTTGTCTGGAAAGAGCCTGGATCTTCTTCTAGCTGCGGCGGCAGCCACTGGGAAACTCAAGTCTTTTGCTCGAAAGTTTATTAAGTGTGTAAATGTCAGATAAGTGTGATACTATCATGACTCATCAGGAAGCAGGTTCCTAAGATGGTTCATCTTTTTTTTGTTTCAGGCTAAATGAATTTCCTAAACACATCAGTGGAGAAGGATGTAAGTTCAAACAACTGAAAAAGACTGACATGTCCCGATGTGGAAATGTCTCCCTTCACTGAACTTGAAAAACCTGAATTTTATTAATGACTTATTGATACTGAGGATTTTTTTCATTTCTTTCTATCAGCCAAGTCTGCATCAGTGCGGGCCCTGCTCTTTGACATCTCTTTCTTAATGCTCTGTCATGTTGTGCAAACCTATGGTTCTGAGGTTAGTTTGTGGTAAACTAAACCTGTCCAAAATACAACAACAAAGATGTTCCCTCTTTTTTGTTCAGGCCTTAACTGGGTGCATGTCTGTCCCCCATCTGTAGGTAATCCTGTCGGACCCTAGCACTGGGGAGACACCTTTCTTTGAAACATGGCTGCAGACGTGCATGCCAGAGGAGGGCAAGACTCTGAACCCAGACCACCCCTGCTTCAGACCTGAGCCTGGCAAAGTGGAGAGTCTGGTCACCTTGCTGAACAACTCCTCAGAGATGAAACTAGTGTGAGTTGTATTTTACTGATCATATTTAAACTATTTTCTGGCTTAACAGACAAAAATAGAATTGAAAGGATTTTGTGTAAAGGAAACTTCTAAAATTGGAATTTCCTGCGACGCTTGTCTGTTGTGACAGTCAGGTGAAATGGCATGAAATCTGCCTCAGCATTCCTGCGGCTATTTTGGAGATTCTTAATGCGTGGGAGCACGGAGTTCTATCTGTGGAGGCGGTCCAGGTTTGTTCAATTTATCTGTCATTAACAAGAAAATATTTTTGCGAGCTTTCTGGTGTATCAGCAGCCCATATGCTCGAGCCTTGCCAGTAACTGGCCTACACTCATTGCATATTTTAGCCTGAGTCATACCGCAGATGAAAGTGAGGTGTTCTGTAGAACAGATGAGTAAAAATGTAAGTGTACTTGTAACTGCAATGACGTTTTACTCTTCTATTGATGCATACACACGCAGTACTTCCCTTTTTGCAGTGTTAGGAAGGATAGAGTTTTAGTCAGAATCCTGCATCCTTCTAACCGCATCCTTCCTTCCTTTTTTTTATTGCTGCTGTCATCTTTTGATGAATGTAGAAAATCACAGACAACATCAAGGGCAAGGTGTGCAGTATGGCCATATGTGCGGTGGCCTGGCTGGTGGCTCATGTCAAAATGCTGGGGAGAGATGAGAGGGAGAAGCCTCAGACTATGATAAAACAGCTTGTGACACCACTGTATGGGGAGAACACTCTGCAGTTCTACAATGAACGGTACAGATGAATGAAATAGCTTAGAAGTATTTAAGTGTCTTGAGTTTTTTATCAGTGAATGAATAAGTGCATTCCTTTTCACTGCTTGATTCCCAGTGTAATCATCATGAGTTCCATCATGGAGCACATGTGTGCAGATGTCTTTCAACAGACTGGCACAGCTCTACGGGAAAAAAGTGAGGTCCAGGAACCAATACCGTATCGTAATCTGCTGCCAGCCAAGGAACCCATTCAAACAGCCCTCAGTAAGCAGTTCCAGGTGGTGCTGCGCAAAGGCTGGGTGGACAGCCGGGCCTTGCATCTCTTTGAGAGTCTTCTCAATATGGGAGGGGTCTTCTGGTTCACTAAGAATTTAGTCAAGGTTGGTCTGAGCTACATAATCGACTACTCTCATAGCACATATGTGTGGACGTTGGGAGAGCAGCTACAGCTTCCAGCACTGGGGAATATTATTATTATTTGGCTTTTCTCAGGAGCTGCTGAAGGAGACTCGTCAGGAGTGGGCCAATCGGGTGGTGGAGCTACTCTACAGCATTTTCTGTCTGGACACTCAGCAGATCACCCTCACCCTGCTGGGCACCATCTTACCAAACCTGCTGACAGACTCAGCCCACTGGCACAGCTTGGCAGACCCGCCTGGAAAAGCACTGGCGAAGTAAGAAAAGCTCTGTATACTGACGTATTGTATCTCAGAGTCAGGGGTTAAGTCGCGTCTTCTGTCTCCACAGGTTGTCTGTGTGGTGTGCACTCAGCTGTTACTCTGCTCATCCAAAAGGATCGTTCTCAGCTCGGCAACGCAAACGGCAGCGAGAAGATATAGAGGTAAATGCACAACTTCATTTTATATTGTGTTACATATATTGTGTGTGAACTTGAAGCCTCTGATTCAATTTATTTCCTATGGGCCACAGGACTACAACAACCTTTTTCCCTTGGATGACACTCAGCCATCTAAACTCATGCGCCTGCTAAGCTCCAATGAGGATGAACCTGTAGCTCTTTCCAGTCCAGGTTGGTCTTTGAGTGGTTTCAGTTGTTTGTCCGTTAGTGTGAGCTGTAAAGTAAATTATTACCAGACTGACTGAACTTGGCAAGCTGACTTTTGCCTTAAAGTTATATCTCTTAAGCATTCGATCTAAAATGAAAAAGCTTCAAAAAATTTAGTTTCATGTCTTAATACTGAGCAGTTTCCCACTTTTACGTGTACTTTTGACAATTCAATATAAAAGTTTTTATGTGTTAAAGGTATTGTTGTGATTTAAAGAGACTCTTCTGATCAATTACGTCAAAATGCCCATTTACGTCATTCAAGTGTTGTGGAAGTGTGACCTTTCGTTAGACTTTCCAGAGGGTGGCGTGGGAGCAAATGGAGAGTCTACTGTTTGTTGCAATTTTAATGAAAATGTGTGACTTCTTATCCAAAATCAGTGAGCCCTCTGACTAATAAGATCAGTGCCTTTCTGCTGAAAACTCAAACCCACACATCCTTAAAACTAAGAATAAACAAATGAAGAGCTGTTGACGTTGCAGGGTGTTTGTATGTTTTAATTTGCAGCTCTTTAGAAGCTGTCTGCTGTTTTTTATCTTTTAAAGAATGTTTCTAACAAGGTTATTTTAAGAACAGTTCAGGATTATGTAAGGTGGCAGCGGAGGAAACCCTGTTAGTTTCAATACAGTTTTAGTGACAGTTGGTCATTCAGTACTTTTTGTGTGGATTTTGTCACCCCAAATGACAATTTACTGTACATAAGAGGAAAAAGCTCATTCTTCCGCTGTGCCTTGTGTCTCGTGTTCTCTCTTAGGAGACCGATCTATGAGCACCTCCCTCTCTGCCTCCCAGCTCCACACTGTCAACATGAGAGACCCACTCAACAGAGTCCTAGGTAAGAACCACGTGGTCCCGTTGGTTTTGATGTTACATGCTGGAAGCTAAACTAATCTGAGCGTAGCTTGCTCTCCCCTTTTAATCATAAATCACCTAGTAAACTTGTGCTGGCCTGTACGATCTATGTAACAGCATATGTCCTGGTGCCTTGACTTAGCTCCGCACCATACCTTACTGACAATGCAAACTACATGTTGTCTGTTCCCCAGCCAACCTGTTCCTCCTCATTTCTTCCATCCTGGGCTCCAAAATGGCTGGACCTCACACACAATTTGTACAGAGTTTTATGGAGGAGTGCGTTGAGTGTCTGGAACAGGGAAGCCGCAGGAGCATTCTGCAGTTCATACCCTTTACAATGGTGAGTTATGAATGGAGCGGTTGGACAGCTGGCGATAAGGCCTTATGCAACTTTCAAAAATCCCCCTTTGGGGTTGTCTGTTGGGTTTTCAAAACCCAAAATGTATGTTGTTTATTTAATTGTCTTGAGCCCAGTTAGCGTTTACAGTAACTAGAGCTTATAAATAATGGTTGTGTTTTTATTTATTATTAGGTCTCTGAGCTGGTGAAGCTGCCTGCACTGGCCAAACCTAAAGTCATCCTGGCCATCACTGACCTGTCTCTTCCTCTGGGGAGGAGAGTAGCAGCCAAAGCCATCTCTGCATTATAAACTGGGTTAAATTAACTTCACAGCCTGTTGGCCAACCTCACATTTAGTAGTGTGATGCTGGCTGCATTTAAAAGGAATCGTCTTTGTTAGAAAATGTGTCTCTCTAAACACTCTTTTGCTATTGTTTTCTATGTTTTTTTTCCACACTTTAAGAATTGTGTAACTGATTTTTTTAAATAAAAACAGAGGTAGGTGATTCTCTGCTTCTCCTTGCCGGTAAGAGGATTAGCATTTTCTCACATAATGTGGTTACTCACCAGATGACTGTATCACATTTTTCTGAGCAAAAGCATGAGCTGTCACCATCTTAAACCCTGCACCTCAATGATCACATGCTGGAGGGCCACCACATGACTCCAACCTCTGCGTGAAGCTTGTGATCATGCAGTACTCACCCAGCACTTGCAACACTTCCTAAGGAAGTCTGTCTGGCAGGGTAGCAGAAGGAAAGGCGCAAATGCCTCTTATTTCACTTTTAGTTCCACTTCTCTGTTACAGTATTGGCCTTACTGGTATTTTAAATCTCATTTGATGAGCTGCCTCAGTGCCTGATGCATGGACATTTACCAAAAGGACTATTACTTTTTTTAGTAAATGTATTTTATTAGAATGTTAGAAAATATAAACATGAATAGGAATTTTTTTTACAAAAATATTTAGTTTAAATATAGAATTTAATATACCAAAAAAAATTAACTTAATATTCTGGAGAATTACAGTGGATACTGTAATAGTGTAATACTGACCACGACAAACAAAATGGCTGTAAACCAAAGCATGTTTAAAAAAATAAATATTCTAAATCACAAATAAATATATAAATAGATATTTATATAAATAGAACAAAAAATTGTAATAATTTATGCTATATATAAAAAACATGACATTAGGAAAAGTCATAAGCGAGGAACGACATGCATTCGTCAGCTGTCGAGCTCCTCATCATCGGCTGCCTCCAGACTCCTGAAGCAGCGCATCATGTCCTGCCCAAAGTCCTGGAGGTTCACCAGAATCAGGTGTGCTGCCACCTGAACCTCGTACTCCCCTTTCAGGTGTAACGCTACAGGGGTGGGGCTGGGCGGCACCAACTCTGTCCGAAATATCTTCAGCATCTGCGAGACGCAAGAAAAGGTGAAGGTTGTATAAATGTAGACAAGGGTCAGACAGGAGGGGAAATGAGTCACATGTTTCATATGGTCTTACCTTAGTGATTTGGACTGTGAGATCTCGGATGTCATCCGTTAGAGGAGCCACTTTGTCTTTGTTTTGTAGCCAAGGGGACACGGCGTTCATCAGGGCCCGGTGCAGCTGAAGACCCTCAGACATCTGTGGCAAACAGTCCTCCTGGAGAGGAAAATCACGCAAATCACTCCGGTTTCTCATTCGCAGCATGAGCAAACGAGGAGGAATGGCAGATGACACTTACGAAAAAGTTTTCTGACCCAGCTTTGAGTACGGGAGCACGGGGGAGGCCAATACTGGAGGCTATTAGATCAAGCTCCGAGTTGTCTGAGGAGTTGAGTAGCAAACTCTGCAGAAGAGAGATGCCAGAAATGATGCTGTTTAGATAAATTAGATGAATAATGTATTACAAGAAAGGACAGAAGTGGTGATGCATAATATCCTCCCACGACTGCTATTAATAGTGACGAATACAACGACTCGCTATTAATAATAATAATAAAAATAGTAGTAATAATAACAATTTATTGGTTTGGCGTTCTTTCTAACATATCGGGTAACTGTATTTCGGACAGTGCTATAAATAATAATAAATATGAAGCGCACATTTCACGCAGCGTCCTTCTATGGCGCCAGCTACAGCCCCGCACCTTAATAACGCAGCAACTTATTTCTGCCTTGAGCACATTTAATCTCACCTTGGTGTAAATGCAGGACTGGTGCGTGTCTTTAATCGAGAGCAGGACCTTCTGCGTCAAGCTGCGGCTCCTCTGCAAGATCTCCTGGAACTGCGGATCCTCCACAAGTGCGCTCCCGTCCGGCAGAGGTGCGCTGCGCGCCACCGTGGCCATGTAGCAGGGAATGGCGAAGACTGCGAGAGGAGGCGAGATCACAGCGTCAGCGACGGGCCATCAAAGCAATCTGCGCGCTCGTGCACCCCGAACAATGTCAGCGGGACAGAGGGGCACAGCGGGCGACGGAACAAAGCCTGCGTCTCTCCTCAGCAGCCTCTCCGCTCCGCCGCGCACTGCGCATGCGCTCCCAAATACCGGACGGTAATCACTGAAACATAAAACCTGAGTGCCTGGGGCTTTTAAACAACAAATTAAAACAGTTATATAGATATATCTATTTTTAAATAATATCTCAGTGTTAAAATAGGTTTACATTCTAAACTGTAGCTATGACCCCCAAAAAGAATAGATGACTTCACAGCAGTGACTGCTAATAGGAATTCAGATCAAATATATAAACGTAAACCTAGACACTGTACTAACTTCTCCATCTGCGCCTCTGCTGCCTCTGGTAAGCAGCAAAGGGAAGAAAAGGATTACCTCACCACTCACCAATCACGATGTTCATGGCCTCTGCTCAATCTCTAGGTATTGACCTCAAGTGAACGCCGTCCATAATTTATAGCACACATGTCATAGATATAGGGGCGAGTGCTGAGGAAATTCCCCTAGCTTTGTCGTCATTTTCCAAAATCGTGATGCAACATTTTCGCAGCAATGCCGGGGTTTTGATTATTAACAGTTAAGATGGATAAATGAAAGAATAAATGAATGAATTAATAGTAACAATGTGACAATAATTAAAATGTGTATAAGACACTAGTATAGCTCTAAGTTAAAGAGAACAGGTTTAAAAAAATAACACACACAGAATGATAAGTGACAACCCCATCCAGCTTTGTGTGAGTCCCCATGATAACACAATTCAAGATTTTCATTTTGACGACTGCAATTCCCTAGGTTTTATTTGGACGTAACACTGGAGTCAGTTTAGATATGAGTCAAAGTTTTTTTTATGAAATGATGAGGAACCGCCGCGAGAGGGAAATCAAAATTCAAAGCAACACTTCAAACGTCTACTGTATATTCTGAAAAGAGAGGAAGCTTTTTTCTTTTCTTTTACTATTACTACGTTTTCTGTGAAAGTTGTGACCTTTGGCTATTTCCTTTTTCATATGTAGGTACACAAAGCATTTCTAATATTATTTAGAATACGTATTTACACACAACTACTATCAAAGGCGCGTACTTGAACACATCAGCCCATTAAAATCCCAAAGGCGACAATGTGAATACCTTGTGTACAGGGTCCCTGATCCACTGAGGTATTGATGGAATGAGCAAACGTCACTAACACTCAGCTGAGCTGACGGATTCAACTTGACAATGGTGCCATCTGGTGGAAACAGCCGTTGCCCTTTAAGCTCCTTAAGAAATAAATAACCACATTTTATTGAAATCTCTCTAAAGCAGGAGTCGCTGGCTGGATTTTGTTGCCATTGAACACAACCAGAACAGTGGTTTTGGTTGTTCCATCCTTTCAAACGATCCAATAAGTCATAATTCAAAATAGTACATTCTGAGCATGTGCGGTGACAGTGTAATGGTGTCACAGGTGACTTCCGTGGCCTCCTTTATTGCTTCATGCTGCCACATACGACTGGCTGATCAGGCAGCGAGGCTGCGTGGAGCCTGGGGCACGCCTGATGGGCTGCGAGGTGCAACAATCAAACCCCAGCCTTGAAATCCACACGCATCTGAGCTTCAATCAATCCCCCGCATCCAAAGGGAGCGTTGTTCAGTGGCGGCGCTCGTTGCTCAAAGGGGGAACGCGTTCTGTGGGACGGACGTGATCTGTACAGAAATGAAAATGACAGAATGAACATGCGGAGGAGTTGGATGCAGTGGGTGCTCCCTCTTCCTGTGTGGCGTCCTGCTCCCTGAACTGCATGAACCGACGGGAAGTTGCTCAAGACCTCTGACTGACTTTTACATTCCACTCACATACTGTGAGTCAGTCTAGACACACTGTAATCAGCTGAATGAACGAGTGATAAGTAATATTTTCCAGAAAGGTGAGAGGACCGCCGTGACTAACAGTACATGCTAAACAGAGACAGCTGCAACACTGACTGTTTTCTCCTGGGACAGAGGTAATTATTTATCTTTCAACCCCTGGAGGACCCAAACCACAGCTTCCTGTTACATATCTGTCCGAGAGGAAATTAAAGCGGGCCCTTGTGGGATCCCGAGTGATCTCGGAGGCTGGAAACATTCTCACCTGCAACCCAATCCCAAAGAAGGACGCGCTCCGTGACATTGGATGCGTCACCTGATCCCCCACTTTGTGTCCCATTACCCGGCCCCTGTAATGCTCACGCCAGTGTAACGTGTCCCAGGCAGCAGGCGGGGCAAGCTGAGCCGGCCTGAAATTTGAATGAACCTCAGCTACATCGATGTACCGGGGAGCGGAGGTGTTACATTACTGGCCGCGCAGGCACACCTGTCGAACACACGGACGAACAAAAGGTTTCGCTTTAGCTCACGGGCCGGCGCTGGTTCTGTGTGTAGCCTCTGTGGTGAGGTCGAGACGGCGGCTGGTTTCTAAGACACCGTGAGAGTCTGTTATCAGTGTGTGTGTGCGTGTGTGTGTGTGTGTGTGTGTGTGTGCGTGCGAGCATGCGTGTGTGTGTGTGTGTGCGTGTGTGTGGAGCAGGAAATGTCAGCGGGGGAAGCTTACCATCTATTTTTCAGGATTCCTGCTCGTCACAGGAGGCTGCCGCCTACTGTACCTGGGCCTCCTTCAGATTAGAATCAGTGTCACTGTGCTCTGTAAAACAACGTCAGCGCGTTAATAGAAATGACGCAAACAGAAAGAGGCCGACCGTAACGAACATAGTTCAACATCGTAAGAATCCTTTTATTTGTGGGAAAAACTACAACAACTAGACTGGGCATTTTCCTAAATGAATGAAGTGGAACTGGCTTTAGCTTGTCCTCCTCACAGAGCAGGTCGGGAGCGTTTGGAGGCTGCTGTACCCCGGCCATGGAAGCAGAGCGTGGGCATCTGATCCCCCGTGGCATTCCTCCTTAACAGAAGTGGGTCACGCTAGATGATGGGTATGCTCTCAGACTCTTTTTGGCCGTCTTGAATCTTTTATCGGACTCGCTTCGCTCCTGAGGCGCGTGTGAGTCCGACATGGGGAAACCCTTGTTGACAAACCACTTCCCACAGAGTAAACCTTCAACGATGCACTTGGTTATTCTTAGCTCTCGGCTGTTTTATGTGGACTAAGTGTCGCCTCTGTTGTCTCGGTTTGCGTCGGCCATTTCGCTGCATCAGGTCTTTTACATGGGCCTGCGGGTCACAGCCATTCAAAAAGCCCCCGGGAGTGATCGGATCAGACAAGATGGCTCCCAGACAGACTGGGCCCCAACGGCACAGATTAGGCTCTAACAGGTACGACCATGAAGGACTTCTCTGTATTCCCCTAACTACTCTGAGTAATAAGTCGAGTGTAATGTGAGTGTGGGTTTCCTGAGGCCTTTCAAAATGCAAACTCTATTAGTCTCCCTTCATTTCATGAAATCAACAATCTCGTTCTCTGCTTTTTCACTCAAGCTTTGCTGACAATTAGACAATCACTCCCTTCAGATTTTGAGTAAAGACTGACGTGTCGTTAAGCGTAGTCTCTCGCGTTATTATCATTGGAACATTTGGTCTCTCCTCACAAAGGAAAAATCTCATGAACATTTGGAATAATATGTATATTCATTCTGACATAGCTGAGTGGAAGAAGACCAAGAAGCAACGATTTAAATGGAAAACATTTTTACTGTTATACACTAATGAATACTGTAGAGGAAAAGTTGTACACAACTGTGTTGCCTTCAGCCACAGTTCTGATCCGGAAAAGTCTAAGAGAAGAGAAGAGTCTGAAGGTGAATGCCCCGCTGAATGAATCCCATTTGTATTCCATATTTGGCGTTGGCCAAAAACCCACCGCTTCTTTTATTTCCCCAGTGCAAAGACGACGCCATCAAGCCGGCCAACAAACCTTCTAATGGGCTGCTGGAATATGAATTATTTATTTGGGCTCGGTTGCATTGGCCTGGTTTTCTTGTGCAGGCACATGTCTTGTTGCCAACCTTTCCGCGGTGACAACAGGTGACCAGAACCATCTGAGGGCGACTCTCTCTGTGCTCCCTCGGCCCTAAACCACAGTACTAATGGTTGAAGACTCCTCCGACTTGCCCTGTCTGCTGGGCAGCGACTTGAGATACTCCAGATGCCTGCGGGCGTCCTCCTGATTGGCTCTGACGTAGTAGACCAGGTAGGAGATGACCATGGTGAACCAGCCAAACATGACGACCAGCATGGCCACGTCTGTAGTCCTCTTCATCACCACGCAGAGGTCGATGTCTGGGGACAGCAGGAAGGCCAGCCCCTGAACTCCTATTTCCTCCGGGTCGGACGTCTGGCACACGATGCCTGCCAGCGATGCGGGCTCCAGGTCCACGCGGGGCATGGCCATCTGCAGGTTGCAGTCACAGTGCCAGGGGTTGTTGGTCAGGTTGGCGCGGGCTCGCAGGCCCTCAAAGGCCTCGGGGTTGAAGTTCGCCAGCTTGTTAAAAGAAAGGTCCAGAAGCTGCAGCGAGGAGCCCAGGCCCCGAAAAGCGCCGGGTTCTAACAGACTCAGGTCATTGTGGGACAGGTCCAGTTCGATGAGGTGGGGCAGGCCCGCAAAGGCGTTGGCCGGCACCGCGGCGAGGAGGTTGAAGTCCAGGTAGACGCGCCGCGTGTCGTTGGGGATGTCCCGGGGGACCTCGGTCAGCTGCAGGTTGCTGCAGCGCACCGTCTTACCGCCCGCCTCGCTCTCGGAGCAGTAGCAGCCCTCGGAGCACGCGGTGGCGGCGTGGTGGACGCAGCAGGTCATCAGCACCAGGCTGTGCAGCAGCAGGCACGTGACCAGCGAGCGGCGCAGGAGCCAGTCCGCGGGCAGGCGCATGGTGGCCTGGGGGCATGCTCCGGAGAACCGACGGGGGCGTGGCCACGGGGGGGGGGGGGTCCGCATCAAGCTCCCCAGCAGCAGTCCAGCCTGTAACATAAAGGGAGTGAGATGGTGGGAGGACTGGGAAGAACACACCCGTCTGCAAGTCAGCAAGCTCCTTAAAGCACATATTAGTTGTGTCTAATTGCTGCGTCAGCGTGTGGGGGCCAGAACCAGAACCAGCCGCTTCTCGGCTGCACTTCCAGGGATGTCAAAGAATCAAAGGATCCCTTCACGCCGCCACTATAAACGAGCTGCAGCATCTCGACAGAGCGAGAAATCCTTTGTTGTCTCTGTGTTTCTTTCATAATTGACATCCCTGCAGTGTGGCTATTTCCCTTATGTGACACAGAACAGAGGCCCTGAACATAACACAGCATTTAGATCTGTTGGTTTCTGTTTCTGAATATTTAGTGTCAGCTGCTCCACCGCGACGCGCTTCACTTACAGCTGATACATCCTGAGGTAAACGCAGCAGACCCGACGCGACGGAACCACAGAGTTCAACCACACTTCCCACTTTCCTCGAAATTGGCTTCAGACTGGGCAAGATCCACTTAGCAAGATTAAAAGATGAAACGGATCTCCAAGTATCGGGTGTCACCGGGGGGTAGAGGACAGAGCGGAGGAGCCATAGTAATGTGTACGTACAGTGAGCGCGAGTGAGGACGACTGAAGAATAAAGCAACAACAGATGCAGCTTAACGCAAAACTGAAGGGGGGTTAATGTTACGCTCCTGCAAAGCCTGCACTTTTCCCATCACGCATCACGTCGGCCTGGCAATTTGCAGAGGGATAATGGGGCTGCTGATGGAGGAGGCGAGAGCGTGTGGGCAATGTGTGTGCAAGAAGAAGGGGACGAAACAGCTGATGAAGAAGTGGTGGAGAAGCTGAAGGATGAGACGCAGGGTGTAAAACTAATGAGCGGCCGGTGGAACACCATCAAATTTCAAACGTTCTCAAACTCACCACTGTCAATAAAGCTTCATTATCCTAATAGTCCGTGTCCTCATAATTAATTCTGCCCGTCCTACATCCATTTACTGTAAACGTGGCCTGAGGTGGAGTCTTTGTGGACGGATCAATGGATCAATAATCCCTGCGTTTTTTAATTTCCATAACAGATACAGCGTTCATGCAGCCAAAGGTCAGCTCTCACTTTAGAGGCTCCGACGGCGAGTGCTGATCTCCAGAAAACGGGTGGGATCGCGTGGCCTCCTCCTCTCACTACGGCTGCTTCCCCGGCCCCGAAGGCGAACGGCGGCTCCGTGACCCCTCCGGGTTCAGATGCAGGCTGTCAACGCAGCCGTGATCTCGGTTGGATGCTTTTAGATCCGTCCGCAGTGTCGACCTCAATTACTACGGCCTCTTAAAGCAGAATTGGCAGCTTTCCATCGCACTTTAAGACCCAGTATTGGCTGAAATAGCCTCATGCAAGAGCATCTTGGTCAATGGTAGAGATTAGTAGCTAGTAATCATCAGTGCAGTAACTAATAACTAACCCATGCAGTCAATAAATCATGTCACCTTGAAACTTTAGATAAGACTAATTAAAGTGTGAGCTGATAAAAATGCTAAATTACAGCATGACGGGGTGAAGTATCACTTCCTTGCCATAAGTAACGCGCGTGGAGGATGAAACACGTCGTGGAATCCGGTTAAGTTTCTCTCTTATTGTCGTCGGCACCATCACTCATCGAGCCTTTACTAAAGCGGCCAAAGGCACAAAGACAACACTCACGTCTTGGCCGCGTCCACTCTCGTTCTCATGGCGCCTCGGAGCTCGTGCGCGGCTCCACCGTCGTCCGGCAGGTCCGGGGCGCAGCTCGCGCAGTGCCGCGGTCCGCTTCCATCGGGTCCTCCTTCCTGCGCCTCGGTGTAGTTGCGCTGCGCCGAGAGCCGCGACGCGCCACTGGAGGAGCGCTCCGCTCGTGCGCTCCGCGTCTCTCCGAGAGGCGCGCGCCGCCGTTTAGTTTCCACGCAACCGGAGGAGCGGGCGACGCCGCCGGAGCCGGTGGGGACTGGCGCCGATGTGGCGCACGCGCCTGAGTCAGGCTATGAATAATGATAACGCGGAGTTTGAAACAGAACACGCGCCATTACGCACGAAGGGAACTCCCTGGTGGCTGTTTATGGGTCACGCGGGTTCGGGGAGGACGGTGATGAAACAGGTTAATCTATTGTCATCCGCTAATTGTTGTGAGCGTGAGTCCGCTTCTTCATCGCACCCACTCTGACATAAACACAGGAGTGACCTCGCTCTCCGTCCAGCGCTCACACGTGCGCGCGCGCGCTAATCGTGTTTGACCTGAAGCCTGTTGTTCCGGTGGATCTCCGGTTAGGCGCAGGCCCCGTCCGTTCCTGCCTGCTGTCAGACGATAAGGAAGTCCAATCCGATCCGCTATGAAAACAGACGTGGACGAGTCTGCCAAGAAGCCCGTCACTACGTGCTAATGGAAATAAAATCAACTCCACCCGAATTCCCTCCTCGGTGCTAATGACAGGGAGTGAATGATTCACTGCAGATATGGCTTTTCTATAACAAATCATTCTGTTCTCGTCTATCACACACATCCAGATGTGTTCATTTATATATTTCATAAACATGCATTTTATGATAAAAGGATCCTTTTTATGATTTCATTCCGCTTCCATTAATTGATTACACAACATGGCAAAAAGGCTGCCGCTCCATATTCGCCCCTCTTCTAGCCTTGAGCCTGTGAAGCTGCCCTTCTCAGTTATCAGAGGAGCCTATAAATCGAAAAAGCACGCGTCAGTGAAACAGCATAAAATGGGATTACTGTCCTCATCAACGGAGGGAAGTGCACTGGCGCACGGTCTTCCCCGAGCTTTATCAGATTACTTCAAATGCTCCTCTGCGGTCGGCGTCTCGATGGGAGCCGCATGCATTACCGACCCGGCATTAGTTCTGACAGGCCGCGCTTCCAGAGGCTTCTGACGCGCCCGCGTTTTCTCCAGTGTGTGTGTGTGTGTGTCCGAGTGATGCCCTTTTGCGATGAACCTGCCACCCGACGTTAATGCTCGGGGCCGAGCGCCGAGTGGGACTTGGGCCGTTCCTCCAGACGTGGCTCTGCTGCTGCACCGGGGGCTTCAGCAGGCTCATATTAATAGGATCCGTCCTTTCATCCGCATTTCTTCCCCTCGTTCGCGTCGCCGGCCCACACAAACGCGCGTACGGATGTCTGCCGTACGCACACACAGCCCCTCTCTGGCTCCCAGCTCGCTCCTCATCCCCGAGCGAGATCAAAGTCCTGCCTCGTCTTTGTGAATGCAACATTTCACCGCTTTTCTTTCTTTATTTCTTTCTCTCCCCGTCTGGAAGCTTTTAATCAAAAAGCTGCGAGAAAGGTGCATTAAACGGATTTTGGGGCCGGTAACAGTAGGGGTCACCTCGCCTCATCTTCCTATGAGGAGTCTCGTCTTTGAAGTCTGATATCGCTGGCATTGAAGAAACAGTGGACTGGAAATATGAAAGTGCTTTGTGTTGTGAGCGCAGCCCAGCAGATGTACATATCCACTGGTGTGTTGCAAGTTATGCTACTATTGCTGTTTGTCTCACGGCTGCTTCAAAGCATCTTAAAGCTTCCAGTGAACTGAGTTCAGTCAGAGCTGAGGAGTTGAGGGGAATTAAATATTGCTTTTACTTGAGTGATACGTGCACAGAAAGCACTCCAGCCTAACTTCTCCCTCACTCAAGGTCGTGCTACAGTATTTCCTTCAATTCAGTCCGTTGACTTGGTTGAATCCTTAAGAAAACGCAAGTAGTTGCCTCCCAACACAGGATATAGGTCACTACTGTTTTCCCACTGCCCTTTCAGAGTAATTAATAATTGCCTGTCCTTCATTGTGCCTCTTGGACATATTTACAATGACAGCCAGGAAGGGGTGTTCACCTTAAAGGTCATGTTATGAGCCTCTGAGGACGCTGCTGGAAACGTGCGAATGAAAACATGACCTAAAAGCGGACGGTGCTTCAGTGCTGTAAATGTTAAAGGTTCACTGCGCTACGTTAAAAAGGTTTAAAAGGTCACATTTTTACCATTTGTATTTGTACTCTTTTTAACATGGTAAATTCAAACCACACAGTCAGGAGTTTCTCTCACATCATCTAAAATTTTATTATTGATAAAAGGCCAGAAATTTACAGTATCATCAACACGCCTTGTTCACCTGTCGCTCTCACATCTGTAGCAGCCTGTTCTCGTACGACGATGTCAAACGGATCTATGACACGTCTCCCCCGACTCTCCCTGCAGTCGAGCTGCACACGGCCTCGGGAAACACAGCGGCATTAATAAATAAACAGGAAAGCAGGTGGCACCGAGAGTGTCCATCTCCTCTAACATCCATCAGCTACTTCAGCTGAGGGACTATTTCTGGATGCCGAGTACTCAGTATTCCCCTTTAAAACTGCCCACAAGTACTGGATAAGAGGAAGTCTGTGAGTAGAGTAGTAGAACAGAATCACACAATTAACAAAAAGGGATCAGAATGATCAAACTTTAGAGAGAAATGTTGATTGTAGCCTAAATGTTTCTTTTTCTATGTATTAAACCTCTAGCGCTGACTGAAAGGGATAAATCATTCTCTCTCCTCCTCAAATCCAACCTGTGCCGTGCGTGTGCGCCTCCATTCATGTGTGCAGGTGTGGGTGTCTTTGTGTACGTTTTGCATCCACCGGACTGCAGCTCATCTTCGCAGGCCCTATTATTATCACGCCGGGGTCGGATGAGTGGGCGCCGCAGCGGCGGAAGTCAGATGAGAAGCGTAGAACGCGCAGATGAAGCGGGTTGCTGCGTCTTCATTCACCGTCAACCACAGGAGCAGATGGAAAGAATCCACACCTTCACAAACACACGACACAGGACCTGATGAGAAAAGGCAGCAAAACGGTCGTTAAGCACTAAATAGCTTTAAAAAGCAACCAATTAGCAAATTAGTGCTTATGCAAATGTGACAAAGAGATTAGATGAAATGAGGAAGAGAAAAATGAGGGGGGGGTTATTGGTTAATTGTGCTGTATTAAAAATCAGCACTTTTTTGAGTTAACCCATGTAGGAAGCAGTCTGCTGCATTTGTACATTAAAGTGGTTTAAGTACCAATGTGGAATTGCAAAGATTTTTTATTATTATTATTATTATTATTATTATTATTATTATTATTACATAACAACTGACGCTTCTTGTAAACAGTAGCATGAGTTTAAAACGTCACTACACTGCTGATCTTTTTTTTTATCCTGTCAATCATTTCTATTTCTTTTCAGCCGAAGCTGATTCGCGGTGAAGGAAAAGTTAGGCGGGCTCGTGCCGCTACCGTCGTCGGTAATTGGCTATTGCGCTGAAACTGAGGCGGGTTTTCAGTTCCTCATTGGAGCTAAACACCGCCACGCGCTTCACTCGATTGGTTAATACCGCTGGCGCGAACGGTTCCCTCTTAATTTTGAAATTTAAACTCGAGCTTGATTCTTTCCAGGGCATATTTTAACGCAGACAGGGCAGTAGTTGATATTAGGAGTCGAAGTAACGTACTAGTAGAATATTGTGTTTTTGTTATATCAGGCGCAGGAGTTACCCTCAAATATAAAAATGGCTGAACCACTGAAGGTAACTTTATTGCCAGTGCGATATTTTTCCCTTATTTAACTTACGTAGTGTTAGCCAAAAGTTGTTTGCACGCTAAGCTAATGTTAGTGAAGCTAATGTTAGTGAGGTCAGTCAAATACCAAATTAGTACCATACCGGACACTGGTTGCATGCGAAGTACTGCATTCATTAGTTGCATTTACCCTGTTAGTATGAATTAATTCAGAGGATTTAATAAAACGTGTCATTTGTATTATATACAAAGTATATTGTTCAACATATCAACCATAGTCTTAGACGATAACAAAATGCTTTTGGTCAATAAGGTTTTAAAATTAAGGCAAGATCTTTCAAAAGTGTGTTGCAGATTTGTTGATGTTGACGTTTTTGCAGTATATTTACGTTTTGTGTACACTGAAATACATCATATTTTGTTCCTTGCATTTTATGAAATGATTCTGTTACGGTCAACAAGCCTGAGTGAAAGTTAACCCCGTGTCATTCCCTACAGGCCTTCTTTCCAAACAAGGCAGTGGGAAATACAGCAAAAGATCCAAAACGGCTGTCGGTTGAGAGAATCTATCAGAAGAAGACTCAGTTGGAGCACATTTTGCTCCGACCGGACTCCTACATAGGCTCTGTGGAGCCTGTCACCCAGGTACAGAGTCACACCACAGCATCATATGACTTGTCTAGCTGACCTTTAGTGGTTTGCGTTCATGGTTAAATCCCACAGCAGCTGATATGAGGCTGGATTATGATTTAAAATGATTTTTCTCACCTTGAAGTTACATGATGCTTTTTTGGGCCATTAACGCATTAATGGTTCATGTTCTACAAATTATTTGCATCATCATTAATTATGCTAATTTCTTGTTTTAGCAAATGTGGGTGTATGATGAGGAGACCGGACTGAACTGCCGTGATGTAACGTTTGTACCTGGGCTTTACAAGATTTTTGATGAAATCCTTGGTGAGAAAACTTTTTATAATTCAAGTGGTGCAAAATATAAACAGACCTAATTGTTGTCACTGTGATGAGCCATGTTTTACTTGTTTTTACAGTAAATGCAGCCGACAATAAACAGAGGGACAAAAGCATGTCTTGCATCAAGGTCAACATTGATGTGTGAGTAATCCACAATACAAATTTTGTAGCAGAGCATCACAGAAGCATGTGATAAAGGGAATGTGTGTCCTTTTTTTTCTTGTAGTGAAAACAACACCATCAGTGTGTGGAATAATGGGAAAGGCATCCCTGTGGTTCAGCACAAGGTGGAGAAGGTCTATGTGCCTGCTCTCATCTTTGGCCAGCTCCTCACCTCCAGTAACTATGACGACGATGAGAAGAAAGTCACTGGTGAGACAAGGATGGATAGATAGAAAAAATCGAATTATTATAATTCTTTTGGGGGGGATTTCGTTTGACTACAGTGTCCATCTAAAAAATGAATAAATAAATAACCCCACTCTGTCCTAATACTATTGTTTAGGTGGACGTAATGGATATGGAGCTAAGCTTTGTAACATCTTCAGTACAAAGTTCACTGTAGAGACATCCTGTAAAGAATCAAAGAAGTGCTTTAAGCAGGTACGAAAACATTGCACGTTTACTTTCATCAGCATCATAAAGATGTCATTTAACAGCATTTCAATGTTTTCCACAGACTTGGTATGACAACATGGGCAGAACAGGGGATGCTACCATCAAACCCTTTGAAGGAGAGGAATACACTTGCATCACCTTCAGGCCAGATCTGCCCAAGTTCAAAATGAGCATCTTGGACAAGGACACGGTGGCACTTATGACCAGGAGGGCCTATGACATTGCTGGCTCCACCAAGGGTCTCCGTGTGTTCTTTAATGGCAAGAAGCTGCCAGTAAGTTGAAACACTATTTCTTTTATTTGTCACATTAAGCATAACCACTTTTCTTTTCTTCATAATAATAATCTGAATAATTTAAGTAGACTAAAGCAATTGATCTTGTTCTTAGGTTACAGGCTTCCGTAGCTATGTGGACATGTTTGTGAAGGATAAGGTGGATGAGATTGGTCAGCCGCTCACTGTTGTTCATGAAGCTGTTAATGAGCGTTGGGAGGTCTGCCTCACCATGAGTGAGAAAGGGTTCCAGCAAGTCAGCTTTGTCAACAGTATTGCCACGACCAAGGTAATGTCTCATATATCGATAAGATAAGATCTACGTGTATTTCTTGTTTGTGTGCCAGAGTGCTGCCATGTCTATGGCCAACCAGTAATAATTTCTAAGTGGTCTGTTAGAATACTGAATGCTGAGTAATTATAATTATTAATTATTTGTCAGCTTTGTGTAAATCTTCATTCTGAGAGCAGCTATGCAGACACTGGAGTGCTGGCCTTTGGCGGCAAAGTACAACTGTGGCTGCTTTCCAAGCCACTTTGTGTCGCTGTGATGAAGAGTTATGATGCATTTCAGTAAATGGAACCTTGTGATTTTGCTCTGGCCCCCAGGGAGGCAGACACATTGACTATGTAGCTGACCAGGTGGTTGGAAAAATCATTGAAGTCGTAAAGAAGAAGAACAAAGCTGGGGTGGCTGTCAAGCCTTTCCAGGTATGCAGATCTCAGTTTTAGCTATTCAATAATCTTTGAATTTTGTGATTACAATGATGTGACTTTTATAAACTGTATTATAACGTTCCAGTTATTTTGTTATTAAATTCTAACTGTTTGTGTCTGTGTATTCAGGTCAAGAACCATATGTGGCTGTTTGTCAACTGCTTGATTGAGAACCCGACCTTTGACTCGCAGACAAAAGAGAACATGACACTTCAGCAAAAAAGCTTTGGGTCCACATGTCCTCTTGGTGACAAGTTCATCAAACAGGTGCTAGTGGGGAAAATGTCATGGATTTTAACCTCAGCAGTGTTATAATCAGGAGTTCAAGTCATTTCTGACCCTTCTTTTTGTTTTGTCTTAAAGGCCACAAATTGTGGGATTGTGGAAAGTATCATGAACTGGGTGAAGTTTAAGGCTCAGTCTCAGCTCAACAAGAAATGTTCAGCTGTTAAACATTCAAAAATCAAAGGGGTGCCAAAACTGGACGATGCCAATGATGCAGGTAGTCATCAGCGCATTTATGATCTCACAAGATAAAAGAATGACCAGCGTCTCATCGTACCGTTTGTTCTCTTACAGGAGGAAAGAACTCCATCGGCTGCACGCTGATCCTTACGGAGGGAGACTCAGCCAAAACGCTGGCTGTGTCTGGGCTGGGAGTGATCGGCAGGGATCGTTATGGCGTCTTCCCTCTTAGAGGAAAAATGCTTAATGTCCGGGAAGCCTCGCACAAACAGGTTAAACCGAATAGAGAAGCAGTTTTCTCTAGTACCAAAATATCAGATGCTTATTGTCGCATGTGCATGTAGATTTTGTCCTCTTTAAAGTGCCGTGGCAAATTTCATTTATTCATTGCTTTCAGATTATGGAGAATGCTGAAATAAACAACATCATTAAGATCCTCGGTCTTCAGTACAAGAAGAACTACAGTGACCCGGATTCCCTGAAGAGTCTGCGTTATGGGAAGATCATGATCATGACAGATCAGGTGTGTTTTCAGCATGTTGACAGGTTTCAACAGGCATCTAGCAGCATTAGTAACACTGACTGTATGTACTGCTGTAACACATTTCAACATAATTGTTCCAGGATCAAGACGGCTCCCACATTAAGGGCTTGTTGATCAACTTCATCCATCATAACTGGCCATCACTTTTGCGCCATAACTTCCTTGAGGAGTTCATCACGCCTATTATAAAGGTCTGTGTGAAAAGCTTGGATGTGATTGTCCTCTTGTCAAGGCCACACATAAGGATACACATCTGGTGTTATTTACTTCGTTTGAAGGACATAAACAACTTTAATGTTTGCTTGACAACTGTAAATAGTAGCTGATGACTTGATTTTACAGCAAGACTGTCATCTAGTGGTGACAATCTGAATGACTGGACTAAGTGAAATGGCTCCAAACCTGTTTTGTGTTACCTTCTTTAGGCATCTTTTAAGAAATCCCAGATGTCTTTCTACAGCATCCCTGAATTTGAGGCATGGAAGGAGAGCCAGCCCAATCACAAATCTTGGAAAATAAAATACTACAAAGGTTTGTTACAAACCCCTGTGTGGTAGTAAAACTGACAAGTAAGCAGTTATTCATACAAGTCATGTCAAACGTCATGGTTTTAGGGATGTTTGATTTCAAATGTTGTATCTAACAGACTATTTCTGTTCATGCCTTCAGGTTTGGGCACTAGCACATCGCAGGAAGCCAAGGAGTACTTCTCTGATATGCAGAGACACCGTATTCCATTCAAATACTGTGGACCTGAAGACGATGAAGCTATTACCCTTGTAAGCTGATTTTATTATATTATGCGTTAATGTGATTTATGTTCTAGGAAATGTCTGTAAGCACATCCCAGGATTTACCACGGGTGAAACAACTGTTAAGAGTGTAAATATTTGGTTTGTTTTCTTTCTTTGGCAAGGCCTTTAGCAAGAAAAAAGTGGAGGAGCGTAAAGAATGGCTCACCAACTTTATGATGAACAGGCGCCAGCGCCGGGAGCATAACCTGCCTGAGGTACTGTCTGCTCCCTTTGCTTTTATTGTTATAATTGTTTTAGTTAGTTAGTTATTAGTTCTTTCATCTAATTTGCAGTTTTTCTGTTGCATGTTTTTATTTTTTATTTTATTTTCTGTCTGTACAGGAGTACCTGTATGGTCAGTCCACAACGTCTCTGTCCTACAATGACTTTGTCAACAAGGAGCTGGTGCTTTTTTCCAACTCTGACAATGAGAGGTCAATTCCCTGCCTGGTGGATGGTGTGTGAAATTGTTCTTACTAAAGTCAAATTAGCATGTTGTTTACGTGGTCTAAGTATGCATTGATTTGTTTGGGTAGGTCTGAAGCCCGGCCAGCGGAAAGTGTTGTTCTGCTGCTTCAAGAGGAATGACAAACGTGAAGTGAAGGTGGCCCAGTTGGCCGGTTCAGTGGCTGAGATGTCGGCCTATCACCACGGAGAGGTGCAGACTTATTGTACACCAAGTTTAGAATCTTGGCCTTTCAACTAAGAGCTTTTAATGTATTGACTGAATCTCCCCTCTGCTTAACCTTTTAGGTCTCTCTGATGATGACCATTATTGGTTTGGCCCAGAACTTTGTGGGTAGCAACAACCTGAACCTGTTGCAGCCTCTGGGTCAGTTTGGAACCAGGTTGCATGGTGGCAAGGACTCAGCCAGCCCTCGATATATCTTCACCATGCTCAGGTCAGCAGCTTATTGCAAACTACAAATGGTTGATGGGTGTTTACATGGTCAACGTTCAACTCAAAACCCCCTCCCACCTTATTCTTGCAGCTCTCTGGCCCGTCTTGTTTTCCCAGCTGTGGATGACAACCTGCTCAAGTACAACTATGACGATAACCAGCGAGTAGAGCCCGAGTGGTACATTCCCATCATCCCTACTGTTCTGATTAACGGCAGTGAGGGTATCGGTACAGGGTGGGCCAGCAGGATCCCCAACTACGACATCCGGGAAATAATCAGCAACATCCACCGGATGCTCAACGGCGACGAGCCTCTGCCCATGGTGAGAACCAGACATGACCTCTTCCTGTCTGTTCTATTAATAGACACAAAACAATGACAAGTGTTTTTGCTCTTACAGCTTCCAAATTACAAAGGCTTCAGGGGCACAATTGAACAGGTGATGGACAACCAGTACATGAACAGTGGAGAGGTGGCCATCATTGATTCCACCACTATTGAGATCTCTGAGCTGCCTGTTAAAACCTGGACACAGGTTTGTCACTAAACCTCCTAACTTATGGATACAGGACGTTCTATCATGTATATGGATGTTACTTAGTATTGGTAACTGTTTTTAATACTTTTTTAGACCTACAAGGAGAACATACTGGAGCCAATGTTGAATGGAACAGAGAAGGTTCCTCCACTGATTACAGATTACAAGGAATACCACACTGACACCACTGTTCGCTTTGTTGTGAAGATGACTACAGAGAAGCTCGCAGAGGCCGAAGCTGCTGGCCTCCATAAAGTCTTCAAACTGCAGAGCCCCCTCACCTGCAATTCTATGGTAAGAACGGCCTTACATTGAAAACAAGTGATCCTCCTCATCTATACTTAACTAACTGTTATTTACAACCCTGTCAAGGTTCTTTTTGACCATGTGGGCAGCCTGAAGAAGTACGAGTCCGTGCAGGATGTTCTCAAGGACTTTTTCGAGTTGAGAATGAACTACTATGTGCTGAGAAAGGTTTGGCTGACTGGCATGTTGGAGGCAGAGAGCGCCAAGCTCACCAACCAAGCCCGATTCATCCTGGAGAAAATCCAGGGCACCCTGGTCATCGGTGAGCAGCTGCTTTCAATTCATCACTTATATATGCATGTTTTTTCTAAATTAACAGTTTTGAAAACCAACCAGACTCGTGCTGATTAGAATGCGTATTAACACTCATGTACTTGTAGAGAACAAGCCAAAGAAGGAATTGATTCTCATGCTGCAGAGGATGGGCTACGACTCAGACCCAGTCAAAGCTTGGAAACAGGCGCAGGAGAAGGTAGGTCATCTTTTATTAGGTGCATGTTGTTCAAAAACAGCAAATGAGCAGCAACTAAACCGATTAACTTGGTTTGTGGTGATGTTTTTAGAATGAGGAGGAGATGGAGGATGAAAACGAGGATGAGGAGAAGGAGGACACCAGTGGGCCAGACTACAACTACCTGCTCAGCATGCCCATGTGGTTCCTGACCAAGGAGAAAAAGGAGGAGCTGTGCAAACAGAGGGATGCAAAGGTTTGACCTGTCTGCTATGCTGCACTTGTTAAAGCTGAAATTAAAAATCTGTTTGTTTAAATCAGGCTCTCTGGTCTAATCTGTCCTGCAGTTGGCAGAACTGAACACTCTGAAGAAAAAGACTCCATCGGACTTGTGGAAAGAAGACCTGGCTGCCTTTACAGAGGAGCTGGATGTAATGACTCTTAATGAACAAGTGTTCGGATATATTCAGTTTACAGCATGACATGAGATTTTCAAAATAACTAACAAATTGCCCAACAAGCTTTCATGCATATGTGAAGGATTAAAATTCCTCAATTGATCCAGTCTGATTGTGTTTCTCCCATTCGCAGCGCGTTGAGGCCAAAGAAAAGGAGAATGCCACTGCGCCTTGTGTGAAGGGCACTAAGAAGACCAAAGCGCTGAAGGTGAAGCAGGAGACTCTGCCCACGCCACAGGGCCGCCGCGTTGTCCCACGCATCACCAGCACCATGAAAGCTGAAGCCAACAGGAAGGCTGATATTAAGAAAGAAGGCAAGAGGGGCAAGAAAGCAAAGGCACGTTCACACCTCTCTCTGTTGATTCATCAAAGCAATATGCGACTGTTCACGCAGTCTAAACCTTCCTTGAACCTAATACTTGAACTCTATTTTAATTGTAGAGTGAAAATCTAGTGATGAAGATGGAGTTTGGCGAAGACTCTGAGAACAGAGAGCCAAGTGAGGATGTTGGTTTGGCAGCACGTCTCACCAAGAAAAGTAGAATCCAGACTAAGGAAAAAGGTGAGTTTACTTCTCTAAAGTTACTTTTATTGGCTGAAGATGCATGTGTTTTGACTGGTGCCGCTTGGCTTGTAATGAAGCTTTTAACAACCTTGTCACTGGAACAGCGTCCAAAACAGGCAAGCAAACCACTCTCCAGTTCAAACCCGTTTCCAAGAAGGCTCAGACGAACCCATGGTCCGACGATGAGCCTGAAAACCTGTCGGAGGGTGAGATGGAAACGGACGAGGTGGTTGCCCCTAGGGAGCGCGTCGAACGCAAAACCAAAAGTGAGCGCAGCCACTATCCTCAGATGCTATCAGCTTTCACCTCCTCAAGGGTTCTTGAGCCTTAATGAACCTGATACCTGGCAGATCCCTGTTCTGAGCTCTTCTGTCCCGACCATGAGAAATGTTCTGTTTATTTTAGTAGAACTCATTTCCTGAGGCTAATTAGTGCTTATCTGCGTTCACCCTTAACGCAGAGCGAGGTTTACTAAATCAACCCCTCCACTGCACATCTCTTTAGCTGCTGTAAAGTACAACTTGTCTGACAGCGAGGATGAATGTGATGACTGGGTGAAGAGCAATGCACCAAAACGGAAAGCCGTCGTCAGCGACGATGATGTCAGCTTCGCCCTGGAGGCCAGTAGCGTGGCTGACAGTGAGGTGGACTCTCCAGCTCCACCTCCCAAAGCTCCACAACCTGCGTATGTATAGGAAAAGTACTTTTATTTATCTTTACCACCACACGTTTGTTTTTCTGATGTATTGTCATTTATCTGTAGCAAGAAAGTGGCAAAGAGCAACGCAGCCAAAAAACCTGGCACAAGCTCCAGCTGTAAGTTTTTCCACCCCCGTCTTGTGATGGGCTTAAAATGTTTACCCAAACTGCCTGAGGCTCATTTATTTCCTTTTGTGGAACTCTGCAGCTCAGTCAGAGGATCAGGCGCCAGCATCCAAGCCTCCAGCCCAAACTAAGGCCAAAGAGCGTGCTCCCAAGAAAGCTGCTGCTCCCAAGAAGCCAGCTGCACCCAAGAAGAAGGTGGCAGGTATTCAGCCTCGGGCGCCGCTCACGCATGCGCCGACCCGTCCATCACCTCCTCAACAACGGTTTGGTTTCTGTTTGTCTTAGATGTGAAGCAGCCGTCTATCGTGGATGCTCTGTCCAAGCCCAAACCTTCCAGCAAGCCGGCCAAGAAGCTCCCGTCCTTCAATTCCAGCGACTCTGAGTGTGACGCTGCGCCCGTGGCCAAAAAGGCCAAATCGGTGGCTAAACGCAAACCGGTGACCAGCGACGACTCCGACAGCAGCTCCGACAACCTGATGTCCCGCCTGAAGGCCAAGACGGCCGCCGGCAGCAAGGTCGGCTGCTGAACTGATCTGAGAGGCTTTATTTCCTTTTTGTAATACGGAGTTGAAACTTAAATCTTTTCTCTTGTAGAAAATGAAGAAGTGGGAAGAAGATGACAGCTTCGAGGTTCCACAGCAGCAAACAGGAAGCGCTGTAGCGGTGGCAGCGCGGGCCAAACCGTCACGTGCCCGTAACCCGGTCACCTACAAACTGGACTCTGACTCCGAAGAAGACTTTTAGACTTTTTCCTTTTTAAACCTGTTTCTCATAGTTTTAGATTAGATTAGATAGTCACTACACTGCTTGTGTGGTGTTTTTGTTCTTGTTCAAATTGAAAATTTAAAAAAGCCCTGATATTTATGTATTCATGCCCTGTTCTAGCTTTGATGCCTTCATAGCTTGTCTTTTGTCATGTTTCTTGTAAATATTTTCATGGTGTTTCATTTTAAATATAAGTAAATAAAACTAACATGTTTAAACACTGCGCACAGGTTGTGATTTGAATAAGAAGTGTTGCATTCTGGCGCGTTTGTTGAGTCGCGTCTAACGGCTTGCGAAACTGCTGGGAAATGACTGGGAGGAGCGACGGGTTTCAAACTTGTTTTCATGGGAAATAAGTGCCCTTTGTTTTCACTGTTCATTTGCGCAGAGGTCAGTTTTAATTTTCATTTCGTGAAATCTGAGCTTGAAGGCTCAGTGAATGAAGCTGCGTGCGCTTGTTTGGACCCCCTGTACAAACTAGCTCCGATCCTTCCTGTCATTTAGGAAGTGCTTTGAGATGCTCATCAAGAGTCGCTCCTTCTTGGGTAAACATCACTTGTTCTCCCACTCTTGATGGCTGCAGATTAGGCCCCAGTGCGGCTGGTATTTCCTTCTCGGCTCCCGCCCCGACGGTTGCAGGCGACCACAGCCATTAGAGCAGCTCGGACTGGTTCCCAGTTCTGCCTGACTCATCCAGGTACGCGTCAGAGTCGTTCTGGGTCTCATAAAATAAAGGGCTGCCGATGTTTAACGGTGCTGTTGTGTTTCAGGGCACTGGATCGCGGATCGTATCACTACACGAGATGAACTGGGGCTAATTGGACATCTCCCTGAGGCAGCGCTGCAGTCATGGGCGAGTGGAGCTTCCTCGGCGACCTCTTCGACAAGCTCCAGTCCCACTCGTCCATGCTGGGCCGCTTCTGGCTCCTGCTCATGCTCGTGTTCCGCATCCTGATCCTGGGGACGGTCGCCAGCGACCTGTTCGAGGACGAGCAGGAGGAGTTCGCCTGCAACACCCTGCAGCCGGGCTGCAAGCAGGTGTGCTACGACATGGCCTTCCCCATCTCCCAGTACCGCTTCTGGGTCTTTCACATAGTCCTGATCGCGTCGCCCTCCCTGGTTTTCCTCGTCTACGCCATGCACCACAGCAAGAGGCAGGAGCTCGCGCGGGACCTGCGCTTGAAGAAGCTCTACCTCATCAACGTGGCCTTCCGCATGGTGGCGGAGGTGGGCTTCCTGCTGAGCCAGTGGTGGATGTACGGTTTCAAGGTGGAGGCCCAGTTCCCCTGCAGCCGCTTCCCCTGTCCCTACACCGTGGACTGCTTCACCTCCCGCCCGGCGGAGAAAACCATCTTCCTCTGCTTCTACTTCACCGTGGGGGTCGTCTCGGCGGCGTCCAGCTGCGCCGAGTTCGTCTACAGCTCCACCAAGCTGTTCGGCGCCCGCTCAGAGGCCGCCTGCGCCTGCCGGAGCGCGGGCCTCCGCGGCTCCAGGCGAGAGGAGGAGGAGGAGGAGGAGGGGGGGGGGAGGAGGCTGAAAGGAGCCGCGACCAGGAGCGGCTCCGGCAGAAAGGTCCTGAGCTCCGGCCACAAGCGCAGAAGCGGCAGATACGTGAGCAGCAAGCTACTCCTGGTGTGATTCAAGTCATCAGGTGGAAGTTCAACATTTGCACACTGACTCTTAAGTTAATTTAATAAGGACACCTACGATTTTCTAATTAAGTTATGAAATGCAACTAATGGATTTATTATGTTTAACAAGGAATATATTCTTATTTTATTATTACTAGTGTTTGTTCGATGCATCCATTAGTGCTTTATTACTAAATAAAGGATTAACACCAGCTCCAGTTTTGTAACAGCTCACTTCATGGAATATCCTGATACAATGAGAACATGGGGCTGAACATGTGTCTTTGGTTTGTTCACGCTGCTAATAGAGCGTCACGAGTTGTTTTCCAGCCTCCATCACGCTGTTAATGTGTCATTAGCGCGAGGGTCGGCCGCATCCAAACGTCCTGGATGAGCTTCAAACCTATTTGTCATCATATAACACTGAAGGGTTCATGGGTCAATTTGTTTGCTGTGGGGGAATAAAGATATTCCCAACATTAGGTGGCAGCAGCGGAACAGAAATTCCTGCCCGGATCTGCAGGAGGTGTTAGAAACAACCTACAAAAGCTAATTCCACCTTTTGAAATGTGTAAAAGCTCAGGAAGCCACTTGCATCTGTATTTGAAGGTGCTGAAGCCGATTCTGTCCCATTGCTTTGATCTGGTGCATCGGCGACGTCGGGTCCATTCGGTGACCTGGAGTCCAACAGTGCTGATTTTCAGCTTCACAGTGAGGTTTCCATGTTTTGTGTTAGAGTGGGAATAAACAGCATCTTCAGATTTCAGCTGTGTCAGTGTTAATTAGAGTCAGCTGAGGTCTAGGTTAAATGTCTTTTGTATGTTTTTTGTATGTAAGATGCCAATGTATGATTTCAAACCGTGTCAGAGCTTTTGAAACAGCAGCAAGGCCTCACTCACGAGAAGCCTGTTGACAGCGCTTCAAGAGCCTCAGCCGATATTTACTGCAGTTAAATGAAACTGTTTGTACGTCAGGTTCACTTTCCGCTCGACGTGTTAAGTTTCTAATTTCAAATCTCTTCGATCCGCGCCTGAAAGTCTGTTCCAGCGATACGCAAAGGCCTCATTGTGCGTTTTGAGGACAGGTTGGTTGATGAATCTCCAGGTTTCCAGTAAGTTTCCCCGAGGCAGCGCTGCAGTCATGGAAAAACTGAACTTCCCCAGTGAACGCCTTGACGAAGCCCAGTCCCGCTCGTCAGCCTTGATCGCTCCTGGCGCTCGCCCGCGCTGTTGTTTAGGACGCTGGTGTTGGGAACCGTTGCCAGTGACGTGTTTGAGGATAAGCAAGAGGAGTTTGTCTGCAACACCCTTCAGCCAGGCAGTAAACAGATGTGTTCGGACGTGGCCTTCACAGTCTCTCACTACAAATTCTGGCTGTTTTGACACAATCCACTTTTTTTTCACCTGTAGAGATTAAATAAATACAAACCAGTAATCTGAACTGATGTAAATCTACAGTGACAGTCTGGCTGAGATGAAATGAACCCAATGGCGCAACATATATACACAATGGGCACAGAGGAAGCTATAAATCCAGATGTTTTTGCCTGAACTGAGGCTGACAGCTGTCAAAACCGTCCCACAGCACTGTGCAGCTTCAAGTCGATGGAAACAGACACGCTTTAAATAAACGGGTACCGTTTCATTGTTACATTCTGTCGACATCAGCCTTAAAGAGCTTCCCCGTATCGCCGCTAGGTGGCAGCAGCGGGCGCAGTGACGCCTCGCCGTCGGGGGAGACGGCTTCATTTGCAGCCACGTAATCCCACTGACAGCATCCACACGTCCCAATCACGCCGTTACACCCGACGCCGGGAGCGTGAACTCACGGGACGAGACGACGGCACCTTCAACCTGCGCGTGGGGCGACTCCTCAGCGTTTAACGACGACTGGATTCGGGAAATGCTTTCGTCATTTGATGACTTAAGCAGCTCATCCAAACACCAAGACGTCTAAATTCTCTGCGAAGACGCTTATTTTTGCCTCAACCATTCCTCCCAGACCCCCCCCCCCCCCTCCCCCCTCCTCCTGCGGTCCCCAGGACGCATCACGTATGCAGATTGCAGCGCGGCGCGGGCTCTTTGATGTGCGCAGAATAGAATTCTAGATGCGTCTTATATGAGAGGAGAGGGAGGACTACCCTCAAAACTTTCCCACTTTCCTTTTGTCTGCCTGCGTCGCGGCCCTTTCATCCAACTGGAAGCCTGCCTGCCCCCCCCCCCTCTTTCCATACCTTCTCCTCAGACTCCCCCCCGTTTCTTCCCCACGCTTCACTCCGTCTCCCCCGAATCCGCAGTCTGTCTCCGGGAAAATGTAGGTCATCCGTTCTCAGCGACTCCCTTCACACCAGCACCAGCGGTGGAGGAGGAGGAGAGGTAACGTCTCTCACCCCCTCTCACCCGTCTGCCTTCCGTGAGACACTTCAGGGGCTCCCCGTGCTCCGCCTGAGCCTCCGTCAGCGCACACCTATGACTGACTGACAGCTCCCTCGCACGTCGGCGTCCCGGCACCTTGTCTTTCGGGGACGACGCGCTGGGATGAAGAAACGAAACCCACGCCTGCACGGTTTTCCTGCTTGGCTCCAAACAAACAGCATTAGCAGCTCGCTCTGCAGCGTTAGCGTAAGCTGCTTTCTGGATAAAAGAAGCACAGCTTTTATGTGGTTTGAACCCGTCCACTACTTTGAATGCTCCACCTTGTTGCCTTTCAACAACCTCTCCGCTCCCGGTTTGGTCCTGACCGTGATCCGTGTTTTCACGTGATTGCTCCAAAATTGTGTCAAACATTCCCCTGCGCGGCACATTCAAGCGCAGGCGCCTCGTCGGGTTCTAAAGAGGCGTCGGAGGCAGAGAGTCTGCAGACGAGGCTTTATTAAATGTCAAACGGCGCTTTGAGCCCGCGTCAACAACTGCTCCGTGGCAGGCGGGTGCACGGAGGCATTCTGGAGTAGCGGCCCCGTTATGTAAGCGTGACCCCTGCGACCTTTGGAGGGTATGTGTGTGAGTGTGAGTGTGTGTGTGAGTGTGAGTGTGTGTGTGTGTGTGTGTGTGTGTGTGTGTGTGTGTGTGTGTGTACTGACCTCAGGTCTGCAGCGGGCGGCGCACGGCTCGCGTCGCTCTTCTCACTCCGGCTTCTCTCAAGTTCGCGGCATCCGAGCGCTCGGGTCGGCGCACATCACACCTCGCTGCTCCGTCCCCCCCCCACAAACACACACACCCCACCCACCCCCCGGCTCCTCGCTCCCTCCTCGCTGGTGTGAATGCTGCATTTACAGATGAGCGTTCTCTCGTCTCTTCTTCCCTCCCCCCTGCCCGTTTTTTGAGGGGGGGGGGGGGGGGGGGGGGTGAGTCGCGCGGCGTCTCCCCCACCACCATCTTTCTGATGTTTTCTCCGGGATAATATTGTGTCACAGCGTTCGGCCTCCCAGCCACAAAGGCCTGTTGCACGGCGTGAGGGGGAGCGGAGGATGAGTGTGACGACTGCTCTCTTCAGCGAATGTGGCAACGTGTTTGCCGGCGGTTAAGTAGATTGTTATGGTCCATTCGCAGCCGCGTGCGGTCGGCACATCTGGACCGGACGAGCTCCTTTCCAGAAGGAGACGTCGCCCGCGTTGCTGAAACAAGCTCGTTTTTTGGGACGCGGCACAGCTAATTTGGCTGCGACTCGCAGTCATTTTACCCCATTTCGTTTTCACATATTCTGAGGAACAGGAGCGTCGGCCGTGGGCGATGACTGCGCCCACAAATGGCCGCCGCTGCTGTAACGGTGGAAAAGGGAGCGGGTGGACGGACGGATGCGAGCGCTTCCCCGCGGTGTCTGTCAAAGCTCCACCGGTGCTCACTTGTTTTGGACGTCCTTGTGGACCTCGTGTGTGTGTGTGTGTGTGTGTGTGTGTGTGTGTGTGTGTGTGTGTGTGTGTGTGTGTGTGTGTGCGTGTGTGTGTGTGTGTCCCCCCCCCCCCCCCCCCCCCCCCCCCCCCCCCTCGCCCCGTGCGTGCGAAGCTGTCCAGAGTGGTGCGCTCAGCAGTCGCGCTCGGCTGCACGCTAACGCGATGTGACAGGGCAGAAATACCAGCGCCGACCGAGCCCTCGCCCACCCGCCGCCACGCACACCGGCACCCCACCCCCCACCACCCCACCCGCCACAGCCACCGCCACCCTCCACCACCCCACCCCCGACCCCCTCCCCCCGCTCCGCCGCCGCACGCCCTCACCCCATTGGCTGTCAGCCTCCGTCACTCCAAGTCTTCTGCTCAGAGACAGAATCCTGTCACCCCCCCCCCCCCCCCCCCTCCTCCTCCCCCTCCCTCCTCTCACCTCTCTGTGAAGAATCCTCCTCTCGCTCCCGGCGTTCCGGCAGCGCGGTGCTCCTCATCGGCATCAGCGAGCGACGCGGGATTATGATGCGATGTTCCGTTACGCAACACCGCATTCTCGCGCGTTCTCCCTCCCGAGCTCTCAAAAGCATCCCCCCTCCGCCTCCCCCCCTCTCCCCCGTAACTTTCTCGCGGCCGGGTTCGTCCTGAGCGACGGCCACGGGAGCGGAGCCGCCGTTTGGCATTCGAGGCTGTCGCAGCTTGAACCCTGACCCCCCCCCCCCCGCTGCAGCTGGGGCGTTCGCGCCCACAGGCCGCGGAGGAATTTGAATCCCTCGCTATCATTTCATCTCAGGAGGCGTCGGCGCGGGAGGAGGAGGCGACACCTTTCCTTTGACCTTGAGCGACGGCGTCTGGGGAGGCTCGGCCTGTCACGCGGCGCCTTGCTTCATATTTATGCCGCCATTCGCCTTCACGCCTGGCTGCTGCGGAGTGAGAGCCCAATCTGGAGCGGGCGAGCGCTCCCGGTGCCTTGCTCAAGGACATGTGCGCTTTAGTGGTTAACTGAGAAGATGGATGCTGTGCTTTTTCGTTTTTTTACACCAAGCAACAGACACTTTTCTATCCCGTCATTGATCCTGTTAATGCGGCTAATGCAGTGTTTCTACACAGATGATCCTGGGGTGAGGATCTCAGCACGTCCCTCTGCTGCTACTCATTGTAAAGATGGGAGGCTGAGACAGAAGGAAGGAGCTGTTTAAAGCCCCGGACGCACACAAATGCCCCCTCCTCTCACCGCTTTGACCTTTTATACAGAAGAATCTATATTAAGACCGAGCACCCTGTCTATATTCACTCTCCCTCTCACCGCTGGTGCTCTCTATGGGCCTGCATGCACTTCCCTCCTCCTCCTCCTCCTCCTCCTCCCTCTCCATCCGTTTCTCGCAGCAAGCGGCCGCATCGTGGATCAGTGAGCTTCAAGACACCGTCGCTGGAAAAGACACCAGACTTAATGCGAGGCCCAACTTCCTGTCATCAACGTAACGTTAGTGCCTCTGATTGAGAGTTTAGCTTCGCGTCGTGATCTTGGTGGAACCTAAGTGATCGCTGTTGGCGCTCCCTGCTGTGCGTTAGTGTGGGTGTCACAGCCGTGCAGCCCCGCGGGCATCCATCTTGGATCTTCTCCGGTCCAGTGCAGGGGGAGGTGGAGACTGCGTTCTGGCTGCGTTCCAGTCCAGTGGGCATGAAGCAGGCCTCAGAGGCTCCTGGGATTCCCCTTTACGCCGAACCCCTCTGCCCTCCATTAACCAATTAGAGGGGAGAGTTGCCTAACTGGACATATAAAGGACTGCGTGCAGGCTGTGGGGGATCAGGGATAAATCAGGAGGAACGGAGTCACGGAAAAAGCTCCATGGGAAAGTAAAAACCCGAACGAGGCAACAGAGAGAAAGTGAGCTGAACTAAAACAGATAATGTCATAATGTAGTCTCCTCCTGCTCCTTTTGATCTGATTCATCTGCGGCACATTCCAAACGCAACCTCGTATCGCCGAGTACACAGGCCTGTGATAGATGTTTATGAGCGCATGTCAATTTTCTTCTGTGAATTTACTGTCAGAGGGTGATGAATGCGCTCAATATCGCTGGTTATTCATCTCATACATTCTCCTCAGCAGCTCCCGCGGAGGAGCCGCGCCTCCCGCTGCCCAACAGGGGGCGTCGTTGCCCAGCTCTGTCCCTGGGAGGGTGCTTCTGCCGGGGGCGCGGCGTGGCGGAACCCCGCGCCGTCGCCGTAGCTCTGCCAGAGGAAGTGTGACAAAGGCCGGCGCGTCTTGAATTAGCAGAGAGTGCACGGCCACAGACGGGTGAAGGGCAGCGTGTGTGTGTGTGTGTGTGTGTGTGTGTCCTTGTCCTGGCCATGCTACTGTAAGACGCCCAGATCAATTCATGAGGCCTCTGCCCTTTTCCTGGGGCTCCCTGGGAAATGTGATGTGACATGTGGGATGAGCAAGATGGAGTGAGGGGAGAGGAGGCGGAGGCGGGGGTGAGATAGGTGATGTTGTTGAAAGTAGCTCCAGAGGACGCTTGACGAGAGAAGCACGAAGTCGGGCTGTCAAACGGAGCCACAGAAAACAGCAACAAAGCTACTCGGACACATATTTACAGTCCGGCGTTCGTGGATTGGTGTCTTCAACAGCGCTGCACAGACGCAGACTGGTCCTCCCCCCTCTCCTCCCCCCTCTCCTCCTGGATGAGCGCGCTCCATATGTACAGTATGTCGGCGCCGATCAATCAGCCAACGAGGTGGCGGAGGACGAGTAAGCGGAGGCGGCCTCACTGTGACCGAGCGCCGCACCGAGGTGATGCTCTGCTTTTGGGAGGAGGTGGAGGCGGGGGAGGGGGGGGGGTGAAAGTCTGCTGTTTGTGCTTCTTATTCACCTCCCTCTCTCCCTGTATTGTCGACTCGCTGCCCACCCCCCCCCCCCCCCCGTGCGCGCCCCGGCCCTCGCTGTCCCGGGCCTCGGTCATGTGACGCCTCGCCGCCATGTTTTACAAGGCGGCGCCGACGGCAGACGGGGGCCCCCGAGAAAAAAGGGCCGCGTTCACCGGCGGCAGGAAACAAAGTGCAGCTCGGAGGGGAGAGGGATGGTGAGTGTGTGTGTCAGTGGGGGGGGGGGCTCAGGAAGCCGTATTTCACGGGATGGAACTCCACTATAAAAAGCTGACATCGAGAAGCCCAGAGCTTTCTCTCGAGGCCCCATTCATACTCATTGTCTGCCTGCGATGGAGAGTCTTTGATGAAAGCGCGCTGGAGTCCTTCCCACCTGGCCGACATTAGACTCCTTCAGCTCTTATTGACAGGCTTCTGGCCCTAATCTCTCCTCTCCCTCTCAGTCTTCGTCTCCCGTCATATCTCGCCCTCTCTCTCTCTCGCCCTCTCTCTCTCTCTCTCCTCTCCATCTCCAGATGATTCCCAAACGAGGCGACCTCCTCCTCCTCCTCCTCCTCCGCTCACTCGCTCTAATCTACGGCCGGAGACGTGTCCCGGCCTCCTACATGCGTGTAGCTCAGCCCTGTCCAGCCTCAGACCCCCCCACCCCCCCCCCCTCGTGTCAGGAACAGCTGTGCTCCGCCACAGTTGTAAGTCACCCACTCAGTGGAAATTTAAAAGCAGAGCACCTCCCAGCTGAACGTGAAGGGGAGCGAGTGGATGCCAGAAGTCAAATCCACGGCGCTTTTCTGCTGTTTTCCTAGCGTCTCCTCCCTCTCCTCCCCTCCCGGCTCTATCTCGTGTGGAGATCTCTCATTTCCTGCAGGCCCAATGTTGATTTCACAGCGGAGCCGGGGGGCTTAGGGCGGGAGTCCGTCCGATGGGCGAGCGGGAGCGCGGGGGGGTGGGGGGGGTTCTTGGGGGTCCGGGCCAAGAACAACGTTCTCCGCGTTCCTCCGCTCGCTGCTCGGGCCCGAATTAAAGAACCTGGTCTTCATCTGGCTGCAATCGCACACACCTCGACAGCGGGGGCGGCATCAGTCACGCAGTTTGTCGTGTGAACGTCACACGACACCGCGAGTTGTGCGTCCGTGGATCCGTCCCAACTAGCGGGTCCGGTTGGACTCACGTGCTCCTCACTTCCTTTCTCTCATTGTTAGCATAGCCGAGGCCTTTCTAGACATGAACAGCTGCGCCCCCCCCCCCCCCCCCCCCCGGCTTTCACTTCCCCTTCTGTGAAACCACACGTGTATCTGTTACCGCAGAAGAAGTTTCCCCCGGCGTGGCCTCCAATGCCCCCTGCAGCCGCGCGGTGCCAGCGCAGGCTCACGTGCCGGGGGGGTGGGGGGGGGTTCCGAGGAGCCGGGTCCGGCTTCGGCCCGCGGCGTGGACGGGCGACGCCTCCAGAGGAGCGGCCCGGCGGCGGTTGTGGAGGTGCACGTTTGTTTTTCGAGCGCGACAGGGCGGTGACAGGAACTCCAGCTTCCTGCATGCGCGTCCCTCCACGCTGTCACCTTTGTGTGCAGAGATGAGCCTACGAGCTGGTTACCACAACACAACAACACACACACACAGAGTCAAACAGAGAGGCATTGCGTGACTGAGGCTTCACACCTCTCTCTCTCTCTCTCTCTCTCTCTCTCTCTCTCTTTCACTCAACGAAAGCATGAAAAAAGAAAAAGTGCCGGCTCGCCCACGGTAACGTGAGCTCCTGTGCCGCCTCGCTCGCCCGCCCTCGCTCTCTGCAGCTCACACACTCGTGTCTGCGTCGCCGTCCGCGGCCTCGTGGCCTCTCGCGCTCGTTTCGTGAATGAACCCGTTGACGCGGCGGCTCCCGGGACGATGATGCCGGCGCGAGGGCGACGGTGATGTCATTCATGGATGGGGCGTGGGTGGCGAGGAGGAAACCAGTCAGCCCGTCAGTCGTCCGAGCTGCAGGACGGGGGCAGTCCAGTCCAGCGCACTGCGCGTGTTGACGTTTGTGCAGCTACCGTAGCAATGCTAGCAGGCTAGCAATGCTAGCAATGCTAGCAATGCTAGCAGCTCGTCTGGTGACTGTGCTTCCTCCATCACACGACCACTCGACCCGCGACAGAGGGGAGTCGCTGCTTGTGAGGGGTCCTCGGACGCAGGAGTGAGACCCCCCCCCCCCTTTCCTCCCATCCCCCTTTCCTCTTCATGTTTCCTGTTGAGCTGGCTAGACTTTTCTGACAGATTTACAACTCTGGGGTCAAAGTTTTCCGACGGCAGCAGATAAATCTTAACCCCCCCCCCTCAATACACACACACACACGCACACACACACACACACACACACACACACACTCCCCCTCCCCACTTCTCCTTCACCTGATAACACACATAGCTGCCCCCCAACCTTTCATGTGTGTGTGTGTGTGTGTGTGTGTGTGTGTGTGTGTGTGTGTGTGTGTGTGTGTGTAAGAGCGTGCACACAGGAGTGTAACACTCTTAGCGGTTCAGAGGAAGAATGCAGGACATTGTTGTTACTCCATAAAGGCAGGCTCTTCATGTTCCAACCTTTTCTTGTTGTCGGAGAAGGTCTGCTGATGTTTTTCCACCCCCTGCTCCTTCTTGTCTTCCCTCCATGTTTTGGTCCCAGCGTGAAACTCGCCCCGCCTTTGTCTCCCCCAGACAGATAGCAGGAGTATGCTTCATTCCACCAGCATGCCATCATTTTGATTTTCTCTCCCCCCGCTCTCTCTCTCTCTCTCTCCTCTCTCTCTCTCTTGCTCGCTCGCCCTCTCTCTCCTCCTCCCACCGTCTCCCTGTGGCTCTCTCTCATCCCACCCACTGTAGAACTCACTCGCTTTATTTGCCCCTCTTTTATCACCGTGTCTGTGTCAAACCTCTTGGGCTCAGGCTGCGGACACACACACACACACACACACACACACACACACACACACACACACACACACACACACACACACACACACACACTGTGACATTAAGATATTTGTATTACTACATTAATAAGGGTGGACTGCTCCCAAACCCTGGCTCAGATTTCTTCAGCTTGTCTCATGCTGTTTTATTGAGTAAGGGGAGACCCCCCTCTCTTTCGGGGGCACCGCTCCTTCCTCCTGACTCCTCGCTTCCTTGTAAATCAGCGTTCGCACAGTACAATCATACTCGGCGCATCCCGGGCGCCCCTCTCTCACGCACGCCCTCCCCGTGGCGTTGGATCGATGGCCGTGATTGATTTGGTGGGTGCGCCGGCAGCTGGTGCTAATGAGCGTTAGCTTGGCTGATGGCTGCCGGCCGCACGTCACTGTCGATCACAGCGCGCCGTCAAATGCGTCTGAGTCCATCACGTTCCCCCACCTGCGATGGATGAGGCCGCGTGGCCTGATATTAGACATGGCCCCTGTTTTCTTCAATGAGCGCTGGAAGTCGAGCTCCCCTCGTGTTCTCACGCCAGCTGAGGACGCCTATCGCCCCCGAGCTTGAGAAACACCCTCTAATCTTGGTGATTATGAAATGAGATGATGCTGCCGTTGAACTTCCTGCGCTCATCACTTTGGAAATTTGCTCTGCGCATCAGATGGACGCGATAGCGGTTATTGAACTGCGGCTGAACCCAGATGAGCGCGAGCGCGTCTTAGGAAAGAGCGGTGACGCTGGTTTCTGGGGGCACACCCAGTGCACAGGTCATCCTGTTTCACAAACACACACACACACACACACACACACGAGCAGGCGAGAAAAAAAAACAACCCACTTTCAGATCGAACGTTACAAAACATCACGGGCCTTGTGAAAGGCGTCACATGTGGAGCTCTGTGGAGCTCTGACCTTGAGCGAGGCCCCCGTCGGTGGAGGCTTCTAGCTCGGCGCTCTTCACACATCAGTGCGGCTGGAATGAGTGATATGATGGCATGCGAGGAGGAGAGGAGATGGACTCGGCGACTCAGGGGGGGAGGAGAGCGTGGGGGGGGGGGGGGGCTTGTCGCAGCGGGACTATGTGATGCTCCCGGGAAGCTTCTTTACTGGAGCTGAACAGATAAACAGGTAAATGATCAAACCTGTTGTTCTCTCTTCTTCTCTCCTTTTTTTTTTGCTCTCTTGTCCCGAGCGTCTCTCTTTGTTCTTGTCCTGCGGGATTAGGTGAGGACGGACAGACTGAGAGGATGAAAGTTAATGTGGCCATCTGTTCTGGTTTAGTCAGATTCCTTTTTTTTTTTTTTTTTTTTTGGCTCCACACACCTCGTGTCACTCCGCTGGTCCTGCGCCGGCCGTAATAGCGGGCGACAGGATGACTTTCTGCTTCGACGAGCCCTGTCCTCAGGATGCTGGCGGAGGCGGAGCCACGCGGCGGGACGGGGGGGGGGGGGTGAGGGGGGGTCAAAAAATAATGAGAGAGTAGATGGAGGGGTGGTGGGTCACGGGACGAGGGAAGCCGGGATTAAAGGCGTGAGCCGCTCACCTCCTCCCTCCCTCCGGCGCCGCGGAGGTCAGCTGTTCCATGAGAGCGCCGCCGACCTTTCGGATCAAACTTTGATGTTAACTTCGCCCGATTCGTTTGGCTGCTCCTCTGCGGCGGAGATGGGGAGATAGTCGCAGAGAGGACGGACTGTGTTCCTGAAACTGGGCTAGTCACTGTCTAGAAACGCGCACTCACGCTACCGTAACCCCCCCTCCCCCCGCTTGGCCGCGATGCCTTCACTGTCCTCCTCTCATTCCGCTCTACGCTGTCTGAGGCATTTTAACGTGTCGTGAAAATCAAACGGAGCGCTTTCCACTTGATCGTGAAGGTTGAGGCAACAATCGCAGGTTCAAGTGCCTGCAGAGATCCTCCAGCCTAATAGGAGCCTTTCCATATTCGTTAGTGTGAATCACACACACTAGCATCGCTCCTTCTGTCCCGCCGTGCTGTTTCCACTGAGCCACACAACCCGTTGTATTCAGCAGCAGCTCCTGCTCTCAGGCTACAGACACGATAACACGAAACACCTGTACAGTATAATAGGAGGTAATTCAATACAACCCCGCAGCCGGCCGTGTTCTCCCAGGCTGAATCAATGCCTCTCTGATGCACCTTTAACAATAACGCGCCGCACGGAGAGAGCTCGCGCTCTTCTCGCAGCCAAAGCGAGCGGAGAGGACGCCACAGGCCTCTGTATCCGCGACCACCTCCAAAGGTCGTGACCTTTGTGCCGCGGCCTCGGGCCCACATCGAAGGCACTGATCCGGGCAGCGTCATCTAAGTCTCGCTGAGAGTTGTAGCACATCTGGCCACATCTGGATGACCAGTTCTTCTTCTCTGCCGGGTGCCCACCTGAATGCTTTGCTCACGGACGCGGCCTCGTTAAAGAGTGAAGAATGAGCCGTTCCCACCGTTTGAACCATGACACAGTTTCACGACGTCCTCGTCCCAGTGGTTTTGTAACGATCTATCAAGAACTCGCGACGCTGAAAAAGCGCGAGAAGCCGTGAACGAGAAACTAAACTTCCTCTTCAGTTCAGACAGAGAGACAAACCACACGGCCAGTGGCAGAGTCAACAGGAAAAGCAGTTGGTTCTTTAGTGAATTAACTCAAGGGCACAGCAATGAAAACAACCGGCACCAAAAGCCACATTTTTACATGTGCTGAACAAATAAACATGATTTTTCTTAATTATATATTTTTTATTCAGCTAAAAACACTAAAGTGCAATATTTGCCCATGATCTCTGCTGTGTTTAAGTGCCTGTCCTTGCACTCAAGGGCACGGCTCTGCTAAATGACTATCACAGTGCTGGGATTCTCTACTTGCTCCTTCTTTTTCCCCACAGACGGATCAAAGGACGTTTCCCTGCGTCGTCGGGATCCGGTCAGCCGCCGGTTCCTCGTGGATCACGAGGGGGACATTCGGGGAACGCGGCCGCTCTTCGTCGCTGCCCCGACTCCGTGCGCCTCCTCTCGTCGTCGGAGCCCTGGGAAACTCAGCACGAGTCACAGATGAGCAACATCTGATCCCGGCTGATTACTCCGTGCGGGTGTCATTTCCCATTTGCGTGCGTGCGTGCAATGAGTCACAGCGGCAGTGAGTCACCGTGCCAATACACAAACGAAACCAGTGAGTGAAATATCTCCACTGTTTATTAATTGAATTGCTTCAGAATAATCCTCATCACTGATGATCAGTGATTTAAGCAAGGATTGTCTTCATTTAAAAAGGGGCCATTTGTTGATGGAGGGCGCTGAAAGTAAGCGACGAGATACGATCGCTGTAATTCCTTTGATCTCAGCAACTCCAGCCTGCAACGCGCTCATTATAGAAGCAGAGTTATTAGATTATGCTCGTTGGAGCTCGTCGTGAGTCATCGGGGGCACATTAGTGTAAGGGTGACTTACACAGGAAACCCAAAAAAAGACAGAGCACAAGATTTGGGTGGCGATAAAAAGCTTTAACCTCAAATTTCCGTCACCAGGCTCGTGTTGTTTTCAAGAAAAAAAAAAAAAAGCACTTGTGCCCCGAGTGGCAGCAGAAAGCGAGCTTCCTCTTCTATTCCTTCTCATCGCTGCGAACTGTGTTAAAAGTGGAAAAAAAAGTTTGCTGCCTTCAAACTGGTTCCTCGCTCCAGACCACAGCACTGTGTAAAAAACTGTTTATTTACTCTCCAGCAGAGTTTACTTTATGCCCCCCCCTCCCCCTCCCCCCTCCTCCTCTGAGACCGTCTCCTGCTCAGTCGAGCGTTACGTCCCCCAGTTCCCATCACTTCCAGGTTTTCCTCAGTCGCTTCCTCTGTTTTTGTCACAGCGTGACACGGTAATCAATAAGCAATTAAAGAGGCGGCGCGGGGCCTCGCGCGGCTCGTCTGATCCCAGGTGACGCGCGAGAGGAGCCCGTCCGCGAGCGTCAGGTGGAAGCGTCGCGTCTACGCACAACGGGGGCGTCTGAATGCGGTTTAACGTGTTAACTGTGGTTACGCGTGGGACACGGGGTGACTTTAATGACCTTTAATGGCCGGCGCTTTCGCCTGATGCTTGAAAAAACAGCCGAGCGCGCGCGCGCGGCTTCCTCGCGTGACGCTTCGAGCTCCAGTTTACGATGGGCCTTAAAAGGAGGAGGAAGACGAGCCGGCTCAAGGTCAGACGATACTCAGCAGTAATCTCAGCCAGGAAGAGGTGTCGAAACCACCCATCCTGTGCAAAGGAAAAGCTGCCGCTGCTGCTTTACGGGGAATTCACGCGCGGCGCCTGCACCGGCGTCTCCCAGCCTCCGTGCGGCTGCCGCAGCTGGAGTCGCGCGCGCGCGACCCCCGTCCCCTCGTTCTGTCGCCGCGTGACGGTGACGGGCGGTCGGTGCAGATGTGTCGCATCACCTCACATCTGGAGGGAAACGCTGCGGAGGGTGTTAATTGTGTTGTTGTAAGCTTCCCGCGCTCTTGTAATTGAGTTATTGTACATAAAACATGTTATATGTGTGCGTAGGCTCGTGGGTTTGAGCACGTGCGTAGTACACGCCAGGAAAAAATAAGTTTGGCATGTTTTGCATCAGTGCAAGGAATAAAAAAAAAGTCCATAAACTTTCCCTTTCTGCCCGTCGCTGCCTCTCTCTCTCCTCTGCTTTCTCGGGCGCTCTTCGCCTTTTACAGGCTGCCATTTCCACTAAATTAGTGCCCAGGGTTTTAATTGCAGTTTATGAAGCTCATTTATTGGCAGCGGAGCGTGTGTTTGTGTGATCTGGCATCCAGCGAGGCGGCCCGTCCTCTCCAAGCCTCCCTGCGGTTTTGCATTTCTCTTTTCTCCCCCCTCGCTGTTGTTTTTTTTCTTCCTCCCCCTTTCTCTCTCTCTCTCTCTCTCTCTCTCTCTTTTTAACACCATAACGTTGCTGAGCTCAACCGTACGTGCTGCTGTTTTTATAGAGAATTAGCACTTCTTTACCCAGCGCCGGCGGTGCGGCTCCACGCTGGAAGTGTTGCCTTTAAATCAGCCCTTGCCTTTAAAACCGTACGGGCGCGTGCCAAAAGCCGCACTTTTGCATACGGAAGCTCCCATTTCTGACGTCTCCAGTCAAAGTGGTGGAAGCGCGAGGCGGTGGATCGAGGTTGCTCCCCTGATCCATGACGATCTCACTCACCCCCCCCCCCCCCCCCCCCCTCCACATCATCCCCTCCGTGGCATTACAGTGACAGCCTGGAGGCTAATTAAGCCTTAATTACATTTGTTGGAATTGATTTGTGATTTAGTCTTTTCTCTGTTGTTCCAGCTCATTGGCCCCCGTAGAAATGTCATTAATGCGCCATTATTTTCACGGGCGGTCTAATTAAAGGGACATACTCTCTGGGCCTCCTCTGATGAGATGCTGGGAAGGAGAACATGTCGGCGAACGGCCCCCCGACGTTAAAACATGGAGGACACGGCGGAGACAGAGGGTGCAGCTCAACCTCTCGTTCATTATTCTCATTCTTGACTGAACCAGGACCAGAATGGGGCTTTAAAGCGATGGAAGATGAGCGAGGGAGGGTTTTTCTGGGTTCATGCAACATAAACATGCTTTGTCGCTCCGCAACTTTGGAGGCGACTGTGCACCGTGGATTTTTCCTCCTTTGAGGATAATCCGACTGTTTCTCTCCTTCCAGTCTCTTTGCTAAATGGAGCATGATTCTACACGCGGACCTATTTTCGTACTTTATGCACCAACACGATATGGATCTCCTCGCGGTCTGAGCATGAAAAGCCAAAGCAGGTTCTTCCCACCGTCTCAAAGTTCCTCAATCTCACTCCTCCTAAATGTAGAGTTCATTTACAGTAAACACCACTTGGTGCTGAACCTTTTCCCATCTATTTCCTCATAAGGGAGAGTTTTAATGGGAGAAAGGTAAACACGGCAATGTGGTCCTATTTTGCCTAATTGTATCTGGATTTGGTCCCGGGCCATTAAAAGCCCCCGGCCTTAATGGTTAACCTGAGCAACAAAGCATCCGGCTGTTTGCAACATGGCTGAAAAAAAATCCCTCTCTGGAACGAAAAAAAAGCTGAATTTAGAGCTGGCAGTTGTTTGTGCTTCTTTTAAAACATTGCTCTTTCCTCAGGGAGGCCAAAAAAATGGAGGGGGGGGGGCTGCGGTGCATTCACACGTGGATGCTCAAAGCAGTAAGAATCGTTCCCAGCCTCCTCTGGCCTCACATGGCCCACGCTGAGGACCGCTCTCTCTGTCTTCCTTCCTCGGCCCCAATTTCCAACCGCGTCGGCGCGTCCTCCGCGTGCGCCCTCGCCGGTTGTTGTGGTTGTGTGTGTGTGCGTAACGGGACCCGGTCCGGTCGGACGGCTGCTTCGCGTGAAGGGAAGGCAGAGAGGCCGGAGGAAACGGCAGCGCTGGAGAGCGAGGGGGGGGGGGGTTCAGGGTCACTCGAGTTTGTTGCTCATGGGCTGTGGGGCGGCGTGCTCCCTCCACCCGCTCCGCTCCGCAGTCGGGCCCTTCTGCCGCTTCCCTCCGCTCGCGCCGGCTGTCTCGAAAAGGCCGCGGAGGACGTTGAGCAACACGTAGAGGGGCTCAGCGTTGTGGCAGAGCGAATTATCCGGCATAAAGGTGTTTTCCACGACGTGGTCGGCTGCCTGCGATTGCTGAGTCGTCCGGAAAAAAGCAATGCCCTCGCATTCTTTATTCTTGGGTAACACGGCATAAAAGGGCTTCCATTTTTAGCTTTACGGCAAATTACATTAAGCCACAGCTCAGTGGGTCCGAATGCTTTGAAAGTAACAAAAATGGACAGCGAGGGGATAAAGGTTTTTTTTTTTTTGATTTTGTTCAGACTTTCTGCCGGCAGCGCCTCCTTTCTACCTCCTCTCTGCTGCAGAGTGGGGGGAAACAATGGGTTAAACCTGTCTGCAGCCCACATCTGGGAATCATTTGAAACATTCCACAAGGCTTACCACATGTTTTCAGATGGACTAAATCCTGCGAAAGGCTCGGCTGTCAGAGGTTTGAAAAATCATCGTTTTTTTTTCTTCTTCTTCTTTTTTTATTTTTTGCCAGGAGGGGAAAAAATGAGAAAGAGAAAATTAAAGCGTATAATAGATTTGCTCTCTTGCAGGTGAGATTAAGTAGAGATGTGGGTGGGAGTGCAGGGCTGCAGGCGGCCGCGTGTGTTTGTGTGTGTGTGTGTGTGTGTGTCCCTGTGTCCTCCTGCATGTTTGGTGGCGGCTTTTCGCCTGCGTTCTGAATGAAAGAAAGCCATTTCTTAACATCTATTTGCAGTTCAAAGACGGCCTTGGGCCTTGGCTAACTGTTTCCATGCGACTGATACAATCTCGCGTGCTCTCTCTCTCTCCCCCTTCCGCTCGCCCATTTCTTTATTCTTCGCAACCTAGCGCCGTGGAGTGAACCAATATGAAACCTCTGTGGCTTCAGCCCCTGTCACTGGCTCCCTGTGCTCCTCGTGCTCGTCCCGTTGCCGCACACGCAGCGAGCAGCTTTTGTCGTGAAACCTTTAGCCTCGGCCCGAAACGCCCCGTACGGCGGCCGCTCGGCGGTTTCAATATTGCACTATGCAGTGGTTGACAAGCTAATAAAGGCCAGCGGCGGAGTGCGTGATGAATGGCTGGCTGCCGGGAGCTCCAGAGAAATGCGGTTAAGACGGCAGCAGCCGGCTGGATGAATTAAAAGCGGAGGGCCTCGGAGGACCGACCGACCACCGGGCCTCGGCCCAGAAAGGCAGGAACGTCAGAACCCCTACGCGTCACGTGGCTCCGGGGTGCGTTACACGCAATTGTCCGCTGACATTTGCAGACGCGGACATGTTTTTCTTGGACGCGGGCGACGGACGAGGGGCCCCGCGTGCGTCTCTGCCACCCCGTCTTTTACCCTGTGAATCAGACCGCAACATGTGGTGTGCGGCTCCACGCTGGGGGTCAGCGCACTAATAGGGCCGGCTAATGTTAGCGCACGGCGACCGGGCACCTGCCGAGGGACCGACCAGGTGAGATGAAGAAGGAAACAGGGAGCATTTAAGGAACCTCTGGATTATTTGCTGGGATCTTTGCAGGGCCAGTGTGCATCAGGCCAGATTCCAGATGTTGTGTGTCTTGGTGAACAAACTGTTTTACATCTCAAATTCAAATGAATACAAAGTATCCTCTTCGGCCTTCATCTCATCGCTGCTGGTCTGTCTACAGTGTTTACAGTGCGCATACCTAAGCCTTTAACTCAGTGGAAATAAAGTGTGTCTAAACTCTTAGTAGCCAGACTCAGAGCTAATCCATGTGACACACACACACACACACACACACACACGCAGCATACGTCGTAAAGGTTCGCACATGCAACCCATTAATGTAACATGCATCAGATGGCTTTGCACTGCGCCTGACATGCCCTCATGTATGTGTGCGTGGCACACGCCCAAACGCGGCCTGTTCGCGCACGCCGGAGTGCAGGGAGCTACTCTCGACCGCCAGGCCATTAAGATTCAACTCCAGCGGCTCCCGGCGTAAAAGCTGGCTACGCGGGGAGGATGCAGCTGGGCTCGGGCGACCCCGGAGGCCGCGCCCCCACAACCCCCCCCCCCCCACGCGGAAACACATGCTACGCACACGTATGCGCGGCTCCGCTTCCACCTGTCAGACCTGAAGACAGCTCCATCGCTTCACCCGCCCTCCACCAGCACATGCTGTTAGTGTCCCACTACTCCCTCGGTGCTCGCCCCCACCCTCCCCCATCCACCCCCAGCACTGCATTCCTCACTTCCCAGTGATGTGTGACAAGTGACACAGTTCAGTGAGACCCGCTGCTTTTATGGAGGGAAGGACCCAAAGGCTGCGTGGAGAACAACAAGGACGCCTCGCCGTAGCTGCGTGAGGGACGGGAGGCGCCCGAGGAGGTGACACGGGGCCAAAGCACGTCACCGGCCCTCATGTGGGGCAAGAGGCTTCACATCCACCACCTGTCACCAACCTTTGCTTTCTGGGGCAGGAAGCTATTGAGAGCAATGTCGCAGTCACATGTGTGTGTGTGAGAGAGAGAGAACCGGCAGTAAACAATCCCTGTTCTGTCCTGTTCACACTTGAATGCACTGAACTAGTGTCACGCTAATTATGAATTCAGCAAAACTGTTTATATTAACAATTTACCAGGCATTTGCATATATAACAGCTCATCCGTGCATCGTCTGTCTTGTAAGCGTCAAAACAATCCAGTAAAAGAGAGATTTTTCATTCTATGTGTCGCTGATTTGTGGTATAGAATTCCTCTGACAGTGTCTCTAGAAAAAGTAGGAGCAGAGGAGCCGACTGCTGTAATGCAGAGTGACAAAGGCACCGTGCACTCTGATGGAGAGGTTGTAGAGGCTCTAATGGCGCTGAGAGCAGGCTGGGGAGACACAGTCACGCTACGAAGGAGCAGCCAAATTCTTTAAATATTTATGCTAAAGATACAAATTTAATAATAGCTTGTTTAGAAAACAGCGGGGACAAAAAACAGTATTCAAGGCTGACTGGAGATCTGGCTGCGAAAAGACGTGGGCTTCAACTGTTCAAAGGCGTATTCAGTTTCATTCATATTTCCAGTATGTGATTCAATGTGTAATAAATGCATAGTTAGATTTTAAACGTTGCTCCTCTGTCCTTGCAAAACATCTGTGTTTTGCAAAAGCATTCCACGCGTTTTGATTTATAACATTTTGCTTGCTTCACTCGCTTTTGCAAACTTGTATTGGGTTGCGTTGCTTTTAAAATATCACAAGTTACATAAACGCCGGCTCGCTGGAGACGCCATGAAACTCAAGCTCACAGCGAAGCGTTGTGCAACAGAGAACGCGCCCGTGGTCGACAGCGCGAGGCCAGATACGACGGCGAAGTTGGAAGAACCAAATAAACTTGTTGCCACCTCGCATCGTTTGCACATCTGGCGAGAGGACGTCCGCCGCGCGGAGGACTGGCCCCGCCAGAAGAAAGGGGCGTGGCCAGAGCGGGTGTCGGGTTTCACAGCCACACAAGGTGACTGCAATGGTTGCCTTCGCGAACGCCGTGCCAAACTTGGCTGCTCTGTGAACGCGGCTCGCCGCCTCTAGTTCGCGCCTCGCCAGGGAGGCGACTTCAGCGCAGCGCTCCGGAGAAGCGACCGCGTGGACGCTGGGGAGTCGGCAGAAAACTTTGAGAAGGAGACCCGCCGTGGAGGAACGCATCAGCCCGGCTCAAGTTCCAGCGGCGGCGGCGGCGGCGGCGGCGGCTCGAGGGGAGCGGGAGGAGGAGTCAATAGGTCCCAGGTACTAGCATCCACTCGTCTTTGACAGCTCGTCAGCGCGTGACGGCGCGCGACCCGGCTAGCAGCCTCAGCGCGAGGCGGACCTGGACAATGCGAGTGCGTCACGATGCGCGGGAGCGTGGCGCCGTTTGACGCCGCTCGCAGCAACAGGAGCGGGGCCCCTGACTGGTGTTGCTGTCAGCTCGGCAGCCGGACGCCATTGAAGCGTCCCGGAGGCGGCGTGCAGCGCGCGCAGGGACGTGTCACCAGCTAGCCGCGTAGCCTCGGAACGCAGCCGATGTCTGCGGCCGGAGCGCACGCGGGCGCGCGCGCGGTTTGTTTTTGCAGCGTAATCCGCGGAATGTGGAGAATTGTTCCATCACCCCCCCCCCCTCTTCCCTCCCTCCTCCCTCCTCCTGCTCCCGCACGTCGCTTGCGTTCGCTCACGTTCGCTCGAGGTGAACTTTGCTCGAGTGCGTGAGAGACTCGGCCGCCGATAGCGCCGCTTTTTTTAATGGATGAAGAGGCGCAGCTCTCACGGAGGCGACCGCCGCCTGCATTCCTTTCGCGGAGAGCCGCGAAGTCAGGGAGTCCAGGCGCACGTGTTCCACGGGCCCCGGAATGAAGCGTCTCTGAACGGACAGCTATCAGCCCCAATTTGTTCACGCCCCCGATTAACCCCTGTCAACGTAATGTGCCAATTTGAGGCGTCTGGAGCTCAGCAAATTAAATGTCAGTACGGTTGTGCTATAACATTTCAGTACCATGCCCTGCAGCGTCATAAAGCCGGGTGTGATCTTGTAAAGGTTGTCTTGTAAAAACCACAGAACATGGTGCTTATTACCCTCAATTTGAAGATTTAACAAGCACTTTCTGGATGTTGACTTTAATCGAACCAAGTGAAACGTTTTGCATTTTGCACCTCGGTTGTTGTTGTTGTTGTTGTTGTTTTTGTGCCATACTGCAGATTCAGCCTCACTCGACTTGGATTTTGTCTGCAGATTTTAATGCAGGATGGCTCTGTGTGTGTGAAAGATGCCCTTTTCGGTGACATTCAGAGCAAGATGCATTAGAGGCCAAGTAACTCCGTGGGAAATTTCGCTTGTGTGAGGGTTTCGCCACCTTGTCACCTACTTTCTTGCTGTGGTTGAATCTCGGGGCAGGCAGACCTAAAACCTACACCACCTGGGCTAAATGCATATGATGAACGCCTTAATCTACCAACTTGTGTAACGCGAACTCACGTCTGTTGAGAAATTGTAAAAGTGTAGTTCCCGTCTCAGTGGTTTGAAATGTGTTATCTAAGGAGCACGATGTTGACACTGATAAGCGTGTCGGTGTCATATATATATATATATTTTTGAACTCTGACACTGTGAGAGACAGTGATGTTGGCTGCACATGCACCGGTGGCACTTCAGAGCCTCAGATTAAATAATTAATAAATCACTGACAGATTGTATTAAAAGCTACAGAACTAAGGTGCAGCTGTAAAGGTTAAACCGCTCATGAAACAGACAGTGATTATAGCTCCGGGGCCGAGCTCTGCGTGATACTTTCAGACCAGTGCGACAGGCGTCGACGGGAAGTTGACTCTCTCCTGGTGTGAAAAGTGCCAGTTAAAGGCCCCACACGCCTCGGTTTCACATCGTACTAAATGTGTCACCGTGGAGGCCGTGGCACACTCGCGTCCCCTCCCCCTCCTCTGCAGATTGTAAGTGAAATGTGTGAGATACTGGAAAGGTTTTTTTTTCCCATTTTAACCAGAACAGTGAGTCAGTAACTCCTACATAGGTAAACATTGATTTTCTCATCACCAAATGAAAGTTGTTTGAACTAATTATTAAATAATAGCTCTGTTTGTATTTAGAACCACTTTTGGACATTGCAGCTTCATTTTAAAATTTGTGACTAATTTTCATATGCAGGATGTTTCTCCTTCCTCTTGTGATTGGCGTCATCTGTGCCGCTCAGCCGACACCACGTTGCTGAGTCATGCGAGCGGGTCAGTCACAACATAGTGTCCTTCACAGATTTAACAGGCTTTGCTTATTAACAGTCAGGACCGCACGTTTCAAGACAGGACTTTCCCTCCTCGTTTTCTCCCATAAGTTTTCGGCGTGTCAGGTGGTTTCGCTTGACTTGTGCACGGCCCTGTTATTCTCTGACTGGCGAGGGCTGTGCAGCCAAAGCTCCCCGTCGCTGACAGATGAGTAGCAGGGCACCCTGGAGATGTCACCTAGTGAGCTCCTACCGGTAAACACCTCGACCCAAACCCACCCACGCGCCCTCACACTCTCTATTTAAAGTCAAAACGACGCCGCGGAATTGTTTCGGCCACTGTAAATGGGAAATAAAACAATGTAGAAGGTTTCCTGAATGGCTCTTGATGTGTTGGTGTTTTAGTTCTAGAGGATAATTCCGCTTGTCACCATGTGTAGCCTAACGGCGAAACACTCACGTCTCCAAACTGATTACAGTGGAACCGAGCGGCGTAGCTTTCCGCTCATAAAACCGGTCCCGGCCTAAACGAAACGGGCCTCGGCTCTCTCGGAATAAGTAGGAATAAATTGGGATATTACAGCGGTTTGGCTGTGGTGCCCAATGACGTAGACGGTGCCTTGGGGAACTGGGGCGAGTGTGGGAAAAACAGGAGAAAAGAAGGGTGGGAGTCGATAACCAGGAGTGAATAGTCGAAGCCGAGTGGGATTTTTATTTTTTTGGACCGAGCGGAGCTGCTGTGATGTCGGGATGCGGCCGCCTTCTGCATGCTGATTCCCCCGTTCGCCTTCGTTCCGTACGAATCTCTACCCCGAAGGGCTGACGCTCCTTCCTTTTCTCGCCGGCTCCCTTTATTCCTATTTTCGTGCCTTTGATGGTCTTAAATAATCTTTACGTGTCAGAGTGCGCGGCTCCCAGTGTTCGTGTTGGGAGAGCGGTAGAGCAATTAGGTCAGAGTGGTAGAAAAACTTGGTTTCATGGCAGCCTTAAAGCGGCAGCCGTCGCACTCTGTATTCACATCCGACCGTCAGAGGGGGGTTTCAAAGCGGCCCGAGGCCAGTGGGGTTATCAGAACCTCACTCAGACAACCTTGTATCACTCCGTTGTGTAGTCTTATAATAAAACGTCCCAGGGTGGATCGTGGGTTGTGATATTTTAGGTTCTCTCCATGTTAATTTGCCTGAAGAATCAGGCCACGTTTGTCTGCTTTTTCCCTAATGAGGCTGAGCTAAAGACCCATATAACCTATTATCCTGGTTATTGATCTGGAGCGCGTTTCAAGCTAAATATTCCTCTTGGCAGACTTTGAATTCACCGACACGTTTGCCTCGTTGCCGTATCACGTCGTTTGCGTTGTAGAATGTGCCGCTGTCGCGCGTTCGAGGTTGCACCTCCGCCATTTGGCCCGCGCCGGTTCTGGCCCGTTCCCCAGCGTCTCGCTGCCGCCGTCGACCGAGTTTCGCGCGATTTTTCCACATTCATTTTGTACCTTGGCTTTTCACGAAAGTCTCCGCTCCCGGTCGGACAGTCCCCCGGCGCGGCGGCTGACATTTTCTAGTGAAAGAGGCCCATTGTAGGCCCTTAATCTCCCTCCACCCTCCTCCCCATAAAACAATGGTATCAATTGCTTCCACTGAGTACATCCGCAGCTCGAGGTTGGGGACAGGCTGCTCGGACCCGTTGGACGGCCGGGCCGACCGCTTCATTCGCTGCGATAGCTCTGTTTCCTCCCCGGGCGCGCGTCGGTGCCAGCATCATCGCTGCGGCATTGGATCCAGCCCTTGATCACGGCTTTCTCCGCCACCTCGTAAATGTGCAAATAATGGCATGTGTGTATATTTATTTTCCCGGGGAGACAGCGGAGCAAGCGGTGGCTGCGACGCAACGCTCTCCCCCCACCTCCCTAATGAATGGTCTCTATTCTATTTTCCTTCATTTTCTCCAAGACACCGCCATTAGGTTTGACAGATGATATGTTCGTTCGCTGAAACAGTGATCCTGAGCACACTGTCACTGGAAATTGGATTCGCCCACCCTCCCCTCCGCTCCTCGCCTTCCCTCCATCTCTCCTTTCCCTTCTGCTCTCCTTCTTCCCGGTGCCGTCGCTCCGTCCGTACGAAAGGACCTTCGTCCTTTTAAGTAACGTGCGCTGCACAGCTGTGCTGCCAAGTAAACCTCATGCCGCCATGAGTCAGACAGATAGCCAGAGCTGGTGTCACTTTCATAGATGTCTCACTAGCCAGTCTGGCCCCAGGAGCTGAGATAAGGCCACTGCTGCCCGCTGCCAAGTGTGTGTCTGCAGTCAGCTATGACAATGCAATGATTCAGTCTTTTGACATTCACCTAACTTTAAAAGTTATTATTGGGACCGATCCTCATTATTGTGTCTCTGTGGGCGTGTGTTGCGCTGCCGTAGCCGCAGCTGCTTGCGCATTAGCTAAGTCGCTCGGGCGCATTCATCAGAGTGAAGCGAACACCACGGCGGAGCGATAATGGCCGCTGAACAAAGATGAACAGCTAGCTGCCTGTCAGGAGCTGGGCCCATAGCATCGTTATCATACTGTACTACCTCGCCATGTGTCTGCCAAATCCGTGTAGCCTGCGAGCGGCTGCTGCTCCTTAGTCTGTTTTTTTTTTTTTTCTTTTCCGCCGACTGCCATCCGTTTTCAGCCAGACTCAGCCGGCGAAGAGCCATCACGCCGAATCACTGTCACGCTGAAATGGGGCAGCACAAAGCCTGATAGATGACGGGCTTCCTGTGCTTAGAGCTGGAGATGTGGACGTGGAGCCAAGATTCCCCACCGGCCAGTGCTTTGAGGGGTGATGAGCGTAATCACACCTACATTTTGTGCACAGTTAATGATTTCATTAATGTGTTGCGTGCATAGAAGCTGCAGCAATTGTGTTGATAGTGTTGCACTGCGTGTACAGTTAGTCACTGGGAGGAAAGCATCTCAGAAATGCAGGGAGTTGGACCTCAGCCTGCAGTTGTTTGCCAGCAAAGGGAGCATAAGTCGCGGATATAAATGGCGCTCATTCATTCAGTGAGATTATGAGACACTATCAATAACTGCAGATCCTCTGATTGGTTTTGTACTCCATTTCGCATCAGCGTCGCTTTCATTTTTCCTGGCTTTTTGTGTCGCAGTAATAATTCTGTAATGTGGCGCGCCAGGCAGCATATGGCTGCCATTGATGATCAACAACCTCTGGAAGGAGGTGACTGGAGTATGCAAATGTCTGCATGTTAATGGAAGCGTAATGTAATGAAGTGCGTTGTATATGGCCGATAATGAGCCGCGGTTATTGACTGTTGATGGCTCCTTCGCAGTCCGCCCGCGTCGTTTCACCGGCTTCCTCGCCGGCTCGCCGCCGCACGCGCGCGCTCGGCGGAACGCGCCCGGACGCACAAAGGCCGCGGCGCCGTTGATTCATGGCGCTGAGCGGAAAGAATACCTGGACTACTCGCCCATTGAAATTGTGAAACCAAATTGGCCAGAACTGAGACAGATGCAGCGCAGTAAATTAAACAAGCAATCTTCTCTGTTGGGTGACAGCACAATGGTGATTAGGGTTTCATGTGAGCTGCCCTACATTATTTATGGCAGTGCTGTGGGCTGCCTGCAGTTGAATAGACCCACAGTCCATTGACTGGGCACATTACAGGAGCGAGTCGTAGCATGAGGGGGAGTTAAAAATGGCTTTATTTCCTCTCGAGGAGGTCCATTTTCATCTAAATGAAGGTGGGAGCCCCAAGCGTGTTGTTTCTAGGCCCTGCATGTGTGAAATGTGTTGACTGTGTTCCAGGAGGTTTCCGCGTTCCAGGTCGATCATTTGTAAACATCGGCCACAGCTGGTTTTCTTACTCACCCCCCACCCCCCAACTCCCGCTCAGCTCGGTGCCACCTTCCCCATCGACAGTGTCGAGGTGCTTCCTCGAGGTTGTTTTGCCCCAGATGTCATGATGTTCCACGTTCACTCTTCTGCATAAATGGAAGCTCGAGAGCTGCAAACACAGTGCGTATCGCAGCTTTGCTTGTATTCTAAAGCGGGGTAACAGTTTGGATGCTTTCACCCACAGCGTGAAAATGAGTTTTGAATTTAACTTCTTTTACTTACATGTTTTTCACACGGCGGCGCTGCTCAGTCCCTGTCTCTTTGAAGGGCCTTCGTTGAAAAGCCGGACTTCTCTTTGTTGGAGCCGCGCTGCTGTTCCGCTGTTCGCATTAAGGACTAGACATTAAGTGGAACACAATGGATTACGATAAACAAAGGATTGGTAAGAGATTGAGCTGCATACAGTCCATTAACAAATGCTTTGATGACCTCAATCCCCATGCTGCAAATCACCCTGGGACATACCTGGCTTAAGCTTTCTGCAGCCACACACTATGACCTTCAAGGCAAAAGAGTCAAGGCTGTGAATCCAGTACTGCCTTTCTGATTTCTTAGCAGTTTGTGCTATATTGTAAATGGATACTCTGTAAATCTAGGTAGAGTTCACAACAGGATGTTGTTGGTAAAGGAATACAGGATCAACACCGAAGTAACACAAGTTCTACTGTAAACACTGGCCTGCTGTGTCAACAGAGGGATTTTTGCAACCCTTAAGGACTAAAGCGAGAAGTGGACTTAAAGAGAACGCTGTTAAACCCCTGATAAAGATAATGAAGTGGACTGTACGTGGCAAACATTCCTGTATGACATAAGCTGGAATGTTGTTGTTGCTAATCCACCCTTTTCGGGAACAGACTCAATGCAATCAGTGGAATATGAGGTCAATGAGCAGCCTACAGAAAATTAGATAGAAATACCAGTGGTGCAGGAAGCGTTTGGACTCTAGACGCTGATGCTCCTCGTCTGGCCCTTCACACGAAACACACGGCCCGGAGGCCACTGGTGGCGGCTCAGTAGTGAAGTGGAGGAAGTGGGAATGCGAAAAGTGGTAGAAACCATTTGGATCTCGGCCCGTTGTCACACCTTTGCACATGTGGCCCTAAAAAAAAGGGCCTTTTTTTCCATTAATATCTGAAAATAGCCTCGCTACACCGGATCAACACGTGCTCGCAGCGAGCTAAAAGCTGTTAATCTTCCCTGTGTGCTGGCGGTGTGGGATGTGATAATGAAACGCTGTGTCTAATTTGTGTTTTGTTTGTGCGCTCCACGACTAGCGGCGCCATTGTCGCTCTCCAGCCCTCGCACATGTTATGAAATGACTAACAAGAAGGCCAGGTTTGTTTTAGTTGTGAAATTAACTGTCATCTCGGCTTTGATGGATGCCCGTTGCGTGATTGTGTCCTAATTGTCCCTCACAACGGCGTGTTTCTATTCCCCGCTGGCCCCGGGCCCAGGATTCCCACTCAGACTCCGGTCCACTTGTCCGGAGCACCAGACAATGCCGGGCTGCCGTGCTTCTTCACAGGGCCTCTGTTGGACGGCCTTGTGGGGGGGGGGTCTTCTTATAGGCCAGCGCCAAATCTGCTCCCCTCCACTCAATCGCTTCTTTGTGGCGTCGTCCATGCGAATGTCGTGGCTCTTCAGATACCTCTCATCGCTTTCATCTGCGCCGCTCGCCTCGTCTTCGCACTTCAACCGCAGCCCCCTCCGCCTTCCAGCCATTGTGTTTTTCTACCAAGCCGAGCTGTCATCGTAGCCGCTCTCATGAAGCATGAAATGCAAGTTTTCATATTGGCGGGTTTTAAAACATCTGATCTAATCCAGGCTTTGCTCATTAAATCATCAGCGTGATGTAACGCTTCACAGCGTCTGTGTACCAGCATGGCATGTTTTTCCAGTTAGGCACTCCAGCATTTGACTCAGCCATAAACACAGGGCATCTGGTCGTCAGCAGTGAACCCAGCCTTCATCTGGACTTTGACATTGCAGCGCGGCCGAGCTCTTCGGGGAGAAGCTGCCCAGCTTGCGTGGGTATGATAAATGTTACTAATCACCTATTGACCCGGAGAGGTCAAGCCTCTGCCCCGTCACCCATCACCTCCTCCTTCCTGCTGTCTCCTCTCGGCCTCTGCACCCTGTGGCTCACCTTTATCTTGCTCAGACAGAGGCTTCCTCGCTCCAGCAGGGCTAACCGATACCACGCAACACCGCGGTTCACTTTCTTTGCAGTCAAGTGTGACACAGATGTATCTTGCCGAGAAGATCTTCCACTTGGCCGCGTGGCCTCTGAAATACATCCATAGTTTGGATATACTTGATACAGAAAAACACATCAGCTGCTCTTCCTCTGTTCCTCCTAGCTTCAATTTTGCCCTGCACTGCTTTTAGGACCATAACCAAAAGATAAGGAAATAGAGAGTGTGTGAGATTATCTTGGAAATAATCTTCTGGAAGAAACAAATTTATTTGAAATAAGAAGCACATAGGATTTACAATGTACACACACACAAATACACTCACACACAACCAAGTTGGTGCTGGACAGGGTTTTTTCTCCTCAGTGTTTTTCTCCGTTGGCAGTGTAAAGAATCGCAGAGGGGCTTTTGTTCTTTCGAAAATCCACCTGATAATGTCGGTGGCTGGCTCCTCGCCTGAGCTGGTTGGATTTAAAGGATGAAAAAAAAAACCCTTTGAGTTTCCAGTGTTTAGACTTTACACACACCAGCACAGTGGCCCAGATTTCCGAGCGTCCTCCAATGAAACGGCGAACGTCCTCGTGGCGAGCGGGGGCCCAGAGAGTTGAGCGGTGGCTACAGGTAGGAATAACAATAGCCGTACCAGCGCCGAGCCAAGTTCTCTGGGTTCACAGATAGGCCTGTTCCCCATCCTCATCTCCATTTCCACTTTCAGCCTCCCACATGGGACTGATTGAGCCATTTCGCATTGCTAAGCCGCGTGAAGAGTGCTACTTTTCTAATGGAAGAATACTGCTAAATCAGGCCTTGACAAATCTACTGTCTCCATGTCCCCACATTGAGGGTTGGCGGATTAGGCTCTAATTTTAGTTCCACTTATCTTTTCAGCTGCTTTTTAGAATTAGTTTCAAATAACAAAAAAAAAAGTGTGTAAAAATGTGAGTTTTGGGGGTCGGACGGAGGGTTGAGGGAGTTGGGTATTGTCAGCGAAGCGAGGCTGCGGGAGAACAGATTGTGTAGCGGAGGCGCGGCGGAGGGAGTTCAGATTTATGTACGAATCCCCCGGAAAATAACAGTGTTTGTGGCGGCTGGGCAGAAGGTAGCACTTTAACAGATATCTTCCTCCGTCGCTGTCACTCCCACCGCGCCGCGTCTCAAGTGGCTTCAAGCGATCGCAAAGCCTGATGGAGTTTTGGAACAAGCCAGACCATAAAAAATGCAAAACAAGGTTTTTTTCCCCTACTTCCTCAGAAAGTTAGATCCTGGGAGTTTGTGACTGAGGCAGAATGTGTAATGAAGAGCCCGCTTCAACACTCGACTTTCTAATCGATTTACTGCAAGTCAGCACTAAGTTAATGTAATCTAAACAAAATCACTTTTCTAGACTTTCTCTAATGTCACTGGGAGCCTGATAGTTAAGGCCTTTCCATCTCGCATCTGTTTGGCTACTGTGACACGTCATCAATAGTAAACAAGCATCAATACCCACCGAGGGCAGTTGCATTTTAAACAATGGGGATGCAGAGTTGGAGCATTCAGCAGTTTTTGAATAGCCGCCGGGTTATTGATTCTCCTCTTTAAGGCTGGCATCAATTCCTCTCTGTCCTGTCTTTTCTATCTGTGACACTGAGGAACACATGCATGTGCTCTTCAGTTGACCTGGGGTGAGGGGATGGAGCGGCGCCCCCCCCCCCCCATGGTTGCAGGTAGTGTTTGGGTGTGATTATGTAATCCATCAGGGCATTCCCATAAAGGGGAGGCGCCTCGGACGGCGCGGCTGATGACCATCGTCTAGCAACTGCCCGAGGGCTGGAATGTTTTGTGCTCCGATGTGTCGGACAGGTGGCTGGGAGACGCTAATTGATTAATGATCAGGGTGATATACGAGCCCCCGCGGCCAGCCTCAACATAAAGGCTCCGAGCACCGGTGTCGCCCTAAATCATTTCCAACCAGGCCAGTAAAACCAAAACAGTTTCCTCATTAGCATATGAAAACCCTATCAGGAGGGGAACTGTGCCTCCAAAGCCTTTGTGGACCACCTATTGTCAACATCCTGGGCCTGAATTAACAGGCTAGCATTTTATGCCAGATGAATAATGACAACAAAGATGTTTTTATAATAAGGGTCACTCAGCACTAATGAATGATTAACAGCACAGCATTCTCTGCCTTTCATCTAATTTGGATTTTAACTCCTTTATCTGCCCGTGCACGGCTTTGACCAAGCAAGCGTTGCCTAATGACCGTACTCATATAATGAACTATTGTCTCCTGCACGCCGCGCCTGTTATTTTACACAGAACGTAAATCCTTGTTGGGAATGGATTTCTTCTCACCGCGTGTTATTGTAACAATAATTCCTCACACATGAATAATTTACATTTCTTTGCATGGCTGTTTTTGCTCTGTACATCACGGAGCTGACACGTTTTCCATTCAAGCGGAGTCCGACTTTTTTTTTTTTTTTTGTGAATGATTGAGCGTTAGTGAAATTCACCTGCCCCCAGATGATCGTATTTTGCACTTGATGTTCCCTGTGACTGTGCTGCCGCGGATTAGCCTCTCTCCATCGCCGTCTCGCTTCCTCTCCCTCTCTCTGTTTCTGTCTCTCCCTGGTAATTTACCGTTCCACAGGGGGCCTTGCGTGACCCTCTTCATTGTTTTGTTTGGATGACTCTAAAGGACAATAGCAGTCTGGAGCCTTGGCCGGCACTCGGCGTGTGTGAATCTGCATCTTTCCACTGGGACTTGTGCGCTCCGATGTCAGGAGAGGTTATGTGATCTATGTGTGACTGAAGGGGGTTTCCAGCGCTGAAAGTCAGAGCTTCAAGAAGAGGGGGTTATATTGTGTGAATGCATGCGTGTGTGTACAGTACGTGTGTGTGTGTGTGTGTGTGTGTGTGTGTGTGTGTGTGTGTGTGCAGTCGGTGGAATTTGATAGAACCAAGCAAGTTAAAACAACACATTGTGTCTGTTTTACTGTGAGCTCATGACTAGCGCCGCGGGGCTGCCATTCCCAAGAAAGCACGCACTTAGAGACTGCTGCTTGTGCCCACAGTCGCTCCTACGTGTTCGAATGGTCAAGTTAACGCCTCACGGCCGATCACTTGAGAGCTGGATCCCATCAGACCTTCCTAAGCATCACTACAGGACTTGTTTGTAGTGTCTATAGTGGTTACTCCAGGCTACTCTTGTCCACTGTCATCACTGTAGGGGACACACACACACACACACACACACACACACACACACACACACACACACACACACACACACACACACACACACACACACATAAATCCAACCGTCGTTTCATTGTTCTGTACCTGCTCTCGCTCTACGTGAAGCTGTTTTTGAATGAGGCGGTACATAACGTTCAGAGCCCCGATCAGGAAGCGAGACTACGTGAATGGAAGGAAGTGAGATGAGGAATTACTCAGGCGCTGGGCAGTGGCCAGCTGATTGTCAGTTTAGAATAGATAAGGTATTTACCCACATTCAAAGTCATGCACCAAAGTCAGAGGTGTGTTGTGTTGTGATATCACACAAACGTTGGACCATGGTTTGCTTTGCACACATGTAATGTCTTTGCAGTGTATAACTGAATGCACTATTTTTGTCAAACTCTATTTATATCGCTGCCATTGAGGTTTTCTCAGAAGCTTTCAATAACAATTTATTGGGAAATTTATTTGCTGCCTATAAAATGGCGCCAAGACCTCTTTGGCCTGGAGGGAGGGATTTTTCTGGAGTTGTATCATGACCCTTCTAAAGCGCAACCTTTCCCATGGCTGTCAGAATTCTCTGTCCTGAAAATAAATTTAAAAAAAACAACGCGATGTACAGACACTTTTATTCTTCGTGCGACCAGCGCTTGTTAGCATGAAATAATCTTAAACAGACCGCGGCTCAAAGTGTCATTGGAAGTCCCTGGTCCTCGGTCCAGCATCGGGGTTGGACCTCCAGTATTGATCTGGGCTGCATCAGCACAGCCGGGCCTCTCGGAAACGATGACACGCCACTTTAGATCAGTCTGGATCCTGGCGATGAAGGCGCCTCTGTGTCCCTGTTTGTGCATCAGGCTGTTTGTGCGTGGGGATTTTTCGGCTGCCACCTGATTCACATTGCCGTAATTGAGTTGTGGTCGCGACCGCTGCTGGGCCCAAGGTGATTTACACGCCGCCATCCACATGATGCACGCATGTACCGAGCGAGAAAGTCCGAACTGTTGCTGGAGGGCGTGGAGACGAGCGAGTGAGGGTTTTCATACGTAGCGGAGCTGGAGAGCCTGAGTCTGCAGCACGTGGACGACAACCACAGAGCTCTTGGTTTCAAATACCCCCCCCTGTCTTTGTTTCTCCCCTCGGAGCTTAGGAGCTGCAATCGATTCAAGGGGAGATTTCCTCGGCCAAGGACAGGGGAGACTGACGTTTTTGGGGTAAGCCCGAATTTGTCGCTCCCGTCAGCTGAGGGTAATGGGACGCATCCAGACTTCACACTGTGAAGTCTCTGTCTCTGTACGGTGGCGTTGTTCCTCGTCATGTGACCGCCCCCGTTGGTTTTGTGGTCATGCGAATCCCGTGATTGAATGTTTAACCCCCCCCCCCCGCTTGTCGTCATGCGTCTTCTGCTTTTTACTGCCCTGGTAAAAGGTCACAGCTTGTGCCCGGCTCAGTGTCTGTCACACGTAACAGACGTACATCTGCCTTTTTTTTGTATAATCTGGGCTCCGTTGCGTCAGAGCTGGAGTTGGCTGCATCGCGTTAAAGCGGCATCGTCCACACATTAGAAACTGGCCTGAGTCGGATTTCTCTCATTGTCATTTACCTGTGTTTCAAACAGGAAGGAGCTACAGTCACTGCTCAGTTCCCCTGAACCGATTTCAGGCACAGGCCGTCCCGTCCTGACTGTCTTTCCTCCTGTTTTGTCCCGTCCAGTCCCTTTCTGGCGTCGAGGAAAGGTGATCCACCCCCCCACCCCCCCTCAGACAAACGCCCCCCTCCATCCCAGTCGCCAAGCGAAAGTAAACAGGGTGTATCAGGATGCCAACCAGTACCCAGAAGAATGCAGCCCCCCTCCCCCCTCCGTCCCCTCCATTGGATGCCCCCACCACAGTGGGTGTGTGTTGTTGTGCGCAAACACACACTCACACCCAGAGGAGACGTCCATGTTGTAACATGGGATGACAAGTGGTCTGGCAGACTCTCCCCCTCTTAGTAACAGCCTGGTTCGATGGACTCCGAGTTCCTCTCTCTCTTTCGCTGATTCGTCTTCTCCGCTCACTTCGTCTGTTCGCGGCGAAAATGTCACGCTGGAGATTGGACATCGCCGCCGCCGCTGCTGCCGCGTTTCGTATTCTGCCGTCTGGCGCGTGCAGCCCTCGCACGCAGCCGTTTTCCACCCCCCCCCCCTCCTGGACTTAGCAGGTTTGGAGTTGTGGTCTCCACGTAAAGCGGTATTTAACCCCCCTCTCCCTGTCATAATTCAGATCCAGCCTCATAAGTGGGCTGGGAAGCGGCCCCAGCAGTTGATGTGGAACACATGCCTTTAATGATTCACACTCTGTGTGCGGTAGGTCGGTGGTGGCTGCCGAGCCCGCCGCCTCTCCCTCTGTCTAGAATACGACTCCTGTGCTTTTTTTTGGGTGTTGGGCTTTTTTTTCTTTAACCGAACTCCATACATGGAAACTTCAGGGAAGTTAAAAAGTGTTGTTTATGCAGAGTAGTTCCTGTTTAATGGTGCTTGGTATTCTAGTCAGAGCTGAATAATAAGCATTCTGTACCTTTGTTGGTCAGCCAGCGCTTTCTGTCCCGTCACATCACTTTCCATCTCCACTCTAATGCCTCTGGACTCTTTCGTGTGATGTGTTCCACTGTAGCGTTGGGAGCAGTCGCACACGTTCAGATTTGACTGTTTGTGCGATTTGCGCAAACCTTAATGGTTGAGTAAGTCTGTGCTCATTTACTGTGAAAACATTCGAATGTGAGTGTATTGCGCAGCATCCTACTTCCTAACCGGCAGCAGATGAGAAGACGTGATTGACTTTTGGGTCCTTAGTGTTCACTCCACCCACACAGAGGAAATTGAGACGTCTGACAGGGCGTCATAAATCTCACAAGGACAAATGCACCCACTGCACCCCCTCCATCGCGTATTCATCCACTCAGAAATTGCTCTACCTTTTCATTGTGGGTGTAAATGGGGAGTTTCTTCCTGTGCAGTCAAAGACCAGTGAGATGTGCCAGCACGTGACAGGGAGTGGGCGCTGGCCCTCCGACCGTAAATGGCTTCCTGTTTTTGGCTTTCACCCCCAGCCGACATCTTTCCATCCACGCTTCCATCTTTTGTTGCTGCTCGTTTCTCTGTCTCACCATCCTGGGTCTCACGCCCCTTTGGGTGGCCTCGTCTGACCCTTCCTTCCTCCGTTCACTCACGCATACACACTTCACGCGTCACGCGAGCGCATTATATTCACGTTTTGTGCAGAATGTCTTGCGTTAGAGGGGGTCGTTGGGATTTAACTGGTTTGTCACAAGTATAGATGAGTTTTCCTACTCTGTTTACTGTGTTTTATGTGGCGCTCTGAGTTTTACAATACCCGTAATCCACGGCATAACAAAGCACCGCTCGTAAATGAAACTATGCCTTCGTGCTGTGTTGTGAGTAAATTGGTGTTAATCTGTGTCGGGGCCATAAATTAAGCTTTTCGTCTGAACTTGATTTATAAAGTTTGGTGCTGGTTTTGGAACGGCGGAGTGAGTGCTTATGAAATATGGAGTGCGTGTGTGCGCGCGAGTGCTGACACTGATGACGGGACCTCCCTGGATTTGAGTGTTGCTACAGAACACCACCTGATACTCAGGCAGAAAAGCCCCGCCACTGGAGGTGAGAGGGCGTAGCTGCTCTGCAGTTCCTCTTTGTGGCGCCTCCTGACAGTAAGTTGGCAGCACGGCAACATAAACAAATACCCTATAGTGGGCTGGCAGACACGGTCCCCCTGTTAGCAGTTACCATGCACAGCCCAGCTCATACCAGCAGCCACAAGCCTGGAGGAATAAATCCTGAAGGCGAAGGTGCAGCCCTCGCTTCTTAAAGGGGCACCGGCCCGCATTTGTCTGCAGCCCCGATTTCCTCGCCGTCGTCACGGTTGCACGGGCCGAAGCGCTCGCTCTGCGCCGCATTGTTTCCAGTCGCTCATTGATGTCTGTAACCGTGGGTGCGCGCGCCTCGTGGAGGTTTCCAACAACATCATTCCAGCGCCGCCCATGAAGAGGGAAACTGCTGCCAGGGGTCCCAAAATAGTTGTTTGTGCTGAGGTAGCGAAAAGCATTCATGATGTAACGGAGGGTGGGGGGGCGCGTGCGCACACACACACACACACACACACACACACACACACACACACTGCTGCTTCATATGTGTGCATACAGACTCACATGCCTGCAGTTTTCTCTTCCTCTGCTTTCTCTCTCTCTCTGTCTCTCTCTCTTTCTCTCTCTCTCTCTCGCTCTCTCTCTGTCCAAACACAGTGGTGTATTGTACACCCGGACCTGGTCTGAGTCCAAAACCGAAAACAACCCAGATTGCTGAAACAGAGGGCCCTCTACTAAAAGCCAGCCGGACCGGGGATATTAAAGCTTGCTATGTCCTTCCAAAGCAGTGTGTGTGTGTGTGCGTGTGTGTGTGTGTGTGTGTGTGTGTTTGTGTGTGTGTGTGTTTGTGTGTGTGTGTGCAGCAGCTGACATGAGACGTCAGTGCAATTTCATAAGCACCTGAAAGGTTCTTCACAGCATTCAGATGCTCTAGTTTCACCAGTGGTGCAGGTAATAATGACAGATTACACCCACATCAACTAAACCTCCGCCCACAGTTGTGTCGTGCACAGGCTTTGGATCATGGGAAAACCTTTATGCAAAATCACTCTTCAGAACATGTAAATCAGGCAGCGGCTGGGGATTATGTCACTGCCAGGCATTCTGTGGAAGCAACAGCCCCGACTGTGTGTGTTTGTGCGCGTCTGTGTGTTCGCGTGGGGCAGAACAGAACCGTCGCTGCCGCGTCTGTGAGCGGCAGAAAGGTGCAGGAGGACGAGGAGGATGAGAGCGGGGCTGACAGAAAGCCTCAGGATCAAGCTGTTCCAGTGACAGAGCACGGCGCAGGCAGCTCTGGTGACACTGCAGCGCACGGGAGGAAGGCGGGGGGGGGGCATGGAGGACGGGGGAAACGGGGGAGGCCTGAGCGGTGGAGACGAGGTCTCAGCTGCTACAGTAGACGCCTGTCTGTTTACCTCAGGACGGGAGGACACGTGTGTGCATGCGGCTCTCACCGCGCTCGCAGTGAAACTTTCCACCAAAGAGGCGGCGCAGACGGCGTCCAGGCCCCAGATGCACCTCCACCCCCACTACATCTCTCCCTGCAGGTCCCAGTGGGCACATCTCTGTAATGGCCCCCTATCGATCCGGAGACCTCCTTGTCCACACTCAATGCCCATCGATCGGCGCCATACAAAGAGTCTCAGAGGACGGCTTCATATCTGTGTGGCTGTGAGAGCGTACGCGTCTAAAACCCTACGCTTATATTTATAAAGCGTGTGTGTGTGTGTGTGTGTGTGTGTGTGTGTGTGTGTGCAGGAATCCTCGCCGTCCCGCTTTTATGTAGCCCGAGGCCTTCGGTGAAATTGTCCCGTTGCACCAGACATCAAGCGAAGGCTGTTCCCTCATTAAAGCGTGAGTGATGCCGGCCTCCACGTTTTAAAGACACATGAACACCCGACATGAGAGGACTCGGCGCATCCCCAAAGAGAGAGACGAGATAGAAGCAGAAGAGAAGGTTCCTTTGCTTCCCATGTCACAGAAAGCCTGATTAATCAGTCAAGGCACATGAAAACTCTGCTTGTTATTGTTGCTGCTTGATTTATTGAAGCCTGGATCTGGGTCAAACATCCACTTTTTCTTCTTCTCTCTCTCTCTCCGTCCTCTCTTCCTCCTCTTTTACCGCCTTTTTCTTCTTTTTTTTTCCTACCTAAACAAGAACCCACCCCCCACGTCTCTTCCCTTTGTCTCTCATCTGGTTTTCTGTTTTTGTTAAAGGCCAGTTGATTAATGGTGCAACAGACAAAGCTTGCAGTCTGTTTCTCAGCGCAGGGCTCAGATAGCGCTCCGCTCTAGGTAAACCAAAACACATGTGCTCTGGACAGCCAGTAGGAACCCCCGGGGAGCGGGCGAGCGAGAGAGAGAGAGAGAGAGAGGCCAGATCACCAGCCGTGATACATAGGCTCCTCCATTCGCTGGGGTGCAGCAGCGCACATTGGCGCACGCGCACATTCTCATATTTACTGATTTAAACGTAACAAAGAGACAATTCAAACACCTGAGTGTTGTTGCTCGCCCGCGGGCTGCTCGGGAATGAGCCCTGCGCCGCTGAGAGTCTCCGCCTCGCCGAGTGACAAAGGAGCGCATTATTCCTCCGACTGCACTGAGAGCTTTATTGTTGAGCATCTTCATAATGGCAGGGCTTGACACTCGTGTCACACTTTATTGCTGCATGCGCTGACACTGTCTAATTGGCTGTGCGGCTGTGTAAATATGTCTTCTCAGGAATGATGGCGCTGAATAAGGATGATGTGTTATAATGTCTTTAAGGCTGTTTCACCACAGGATTGTAGCTCTACAAGGTGAAAAGTGTCGATGGCGACAGAAATTCCTGATGTTTTCCTCTAATTAGAGGCGAGGCCTGATATGGCACCGTGTCAGTTGAGTGGGAAGGCATTGAGTATTGCTGACTCAGCATTGCAGTCATTGCAGTTGAGTCTTTTAAGCATCACTTACTCACATTCAACTTTAAATTTAGCCTTTCTTAAATTCACAATGGGGTTTGGATGAATCTCCCCTGACGAGCCTGTTGCCTGTCGCCGTCTTTCGCCCGGACAATATGTGCGCCTCCAGCTTCCTGTCTGTGCCAGCTCACACATGGGATGATCCTGATTCCTTCCCCTCGGCCTCTGATGGATTAGCGCTGGCATGTGGACAGGCAGAGGGGAAGGCAGGCAGAGAGCAGCCGAGGCTGATGGGGACCAAGACCAGGCCTGGTCTCCAGCGGTGGTCAGGGTTTGTGCTCACGCACGGCGCTTTTAGACAATAAATCACAAAGTGCTTCCTGTGGCCTGAACCTGGGGTGTTGATGAAGACAAACAATGAGGGAAACGTCTTTTTTAGTTTGAATCCCATGACATGTGACACAGATCGGCTGGATGAAAATGATGAGAACGTGCTCTGGGGACCCCATAGGCAGAGTAAGTGGGTCTCACTGAGGCTCTGCTGGAAGCAAATATGCAGCGTTTTAGTCGTCTAATGTGATGAGGGCTGTTCTTAAGTCTGTTACATGGCTGTCAGTGAGCCCGGTGTGGACCGTTGGCAGTGAATTCACTTTATTAGACTTTATTAGGGCTCTTACCTCGCCCCCTCCCTGCAGTGTGCACCGGTGCTGGATGAGCGGATGGCGTTGTGTGGTTGTGACACACTGAGTGGCATATGTGTATTTTTAACCTTCCACTCTTTGTTAGTTTGTTTTTCTGTGTCATTAAGCCACTGCACTATTACTCAGAGGTGATGTGTACCCAGCTCACCCTCGCTCCCCTGGGAGCCCGCGTTCTCTCTATATTTCGCGTTTCACGTAGCCGCGTTTGCGTTCGGTGCTGCGTACGTTGCATAAGCACCTGCTGGGAGGCCTGTGGGGGAGACCTCGGCCCCTCCCCCCTCAAACCTCCCACCGTCCTCCCCTGGCTGCAGTCCAGGCCATCGCTCCATTTTCCACATTCCTTCTTTTCTCCACTTCCAAACCTTGAAACTTGTAGAAGTTGCCTGTTTAGTGGTTTTCCCCACTCCCCTCTCGCTCCCCCTCACTCCCACCTTATTTCCCATTCTTTCTCTCCCCTCTCTCTGCCTCCCCTCTCTCCACTCTCCCAGTGGTCTCATTAGGCGTGAAGAAGGCTGCCTGTGGGGTGTGTGTGTGCACGTATATGTGTAAGTGTGTTCTCTCAGGCAAAGTCTCACTTGACTGAGCATGCCACTTGCACTAGTGGGGGCCCGGGCTCCATTATTACCACAAAGCTGTCACAAACAGTATATAAAGTAGCCTCCTGTTGCCGAGCTGTGGGTGAACGCGGTTCACTCTCTTAACAACAGCAGCTACCACTGTTCTCCCTTACATGCACTGCAGTGAAGCTGCTGTTGCCATGGTTGTAGGAACCACTATTTACCTACACACACACACACACACACACACACACACACACGCACACACTCATTTTACCGGCACACACGGCTCCTGACAGTCAAACTCACATACCAGACACATCTGTCTCTTCTCTGGAACAACACCCCACCTATGCGGTCCAACCTGTGGGACATCTCATGCCCCTCTGTCTTCCTCTCCACTGACTGAGTGAGTGATTAAGTGTGTGTGTGTCCGCTGTTTTGCTAGTGTCTAGTTACAGGGATGGGGCCGTGTGCAGGAATGAGCCCCTCTGCTGCTGTGCTTGCAGGACTGACCCCGACAGGTCAACGCCCATTACGGCGTGAAGCCTAAATGTCAAGCGTGGCCCCCCTGCTAAAGCCATTTGTCTCTCTCTGTGGGTCAGTGGGCCTGGACGCCCGTACTCACACAAACACACTCACCTGCTCTCCTTCAACACCCGACGCACACAAACATCAGAATGTCTCTGTTCTTTATCTGAACACGTACTGCAGAGCTGCACTAGATTCCTCATTCTTCAGCAGTTTGGTCCTTATCTGAGCTATGAACTGACTGAGCTCTTGACTGGACACAGCTGTTGGCCAATGGTTGTTTAGCTTTGGCTTATCTGTGAGTGAACTGATTAAGCTTTGTCCTGGTGACACAATGTTGAAACCTGTCCAAATGTGAATGAGGTCGTAGCTTGGATCTCATTCCTTCCTCCGAGTCTTTGTCTATTAACCATTTTATTGGCTCACATAATGGACATGGTGCATTTACTTATTTACTCATGGTGAATGCTGAATGTCATCTCATGCATCAAGTCCTTCACCTTTCACACATTTTCCTACTTGTTTAACAAACTTCAGTCTCTGTAAACAGCTGAAGCGTCATCCTCCTCAGAGAGCTCATCGGCTGCGTCATCGCCTCTTCCCCTTCTTACGGAGCCACGGCCATCGATTCTAATAGACGCAGGACAGAGCGCCGTCGCCGCCGGCGTGCACGTCCGCACACGCACGTGTGCACATGTAAACACGCGGCCTGTTTACAGGAAGCTGTCCGCCATGTGTCCGTGTGATGAATAAACAGGGTGCGTCCCCTCTTAAGGATGACGGCCTTCCCGGCCTGACGTACGCCTCCTGCTCTCGGCCCTGGCCTATTTTTTGGGGTTTTTTAACTCGCCGGGGGTCCGTGACGTCGCCTCCGTGCCGGCGGCTCATTGTTTGCCAGCAGCGGTAGCTCATGATACCACAGCAACAATACCACCTGCATTACCAGTCCGGCCATGCAGCGCGGGAGTTGTTGTACCTCCTCACACTGATAAATGTTTCATTGCTTCTCGCTCTCTCTCTCTCTCTCTCTCTCTCTCTCTCTCGCTCTCTCTCCACCAGCCTACGTGCACGCTGCTGGGAGCGCTCGCGCACTGGCGCGCTTCTCTTCGCCCGGCGTTGTTGCAGAGCCAGTCGAGCGTTTGATGTGCGTCTCAGCGGTTGTTCGTCGGCTTCCCCGGGCCCAGATCACAGGCAGCGTTTGTTAATCTGCAGGTTTAGTCTGCCACCTGAGGGACCGCTACCAATAGGTCCTCCATGCCTTTTTATTTTGCAGAGTTTCTATTTAAAACAATACGCTGCCCCCCTTTTCGGGCTATTAACAATTGACCTACTTTGTGAAGCTAAGCATAGCTGCACTGAGCGGCAGACGACCTGAGGCCAGAAAGAGTGAGTTGATTGTTTAACTTTAGAAGGTGGGGTCAGTGTGTTATCTCTCTTCCACAACGACACGGGGTTAATTGATTGACGCTGGTATCACTTTGCTGATGGCTTTTCTCTTCTATCTTGCACTAGCTGCCGTTAGTTGATTAGTTGTGTACGTGGAGGGTTTGGTAGCGTTTTTGAGCGAGCGTGAGTCCTTGTTGCCTCAAATGATGAAGAGCTCTCTCTTTTCCTAAGGGGGATGGGGTTTGACAGTACTGTAGCGCCCCCACCCATCCTTGGTGCTTTTATCAAGGACCCCCCTCCCCACTACCACACACACACACAAACACAAACACAGTCACGCACTCAGACACCGTCCTCCGTTGCTGATAAATGTGTTTTTTCTAAAGGAAGGAGGTGGTTGGTTGACAGGAGTCTCTTTTAATGCACCTTTTTTCTGTGTATGTGTGTGTGTGTGTGTGTGCGCGTGTGTGTGCGTGCGGGCCTTGCTAATGCAGTGCAGAGTTGTGCTGCGGGGCTACGGGCAGGCAGACTCGGAGGCAGGCCCGCAACCTCGACCCCAGCATCATTTGTTTGGACGAGGGCCGTCAGCGCCTGTCGCGCGGCCCATGATGAAGTGTCACTTGGTAATTGTCCCCGTGAAGCATCCACATCTCAGGGGGGCGATGGGGGAGGGAGGGGAGGACGGGGGGAGGCAAAGAGCTGACAGGGAGAGAAATGACACCCGAGGCCCCTCCCGTTCCTCTCTCTCTCTCCTTTTCTCTCTCATATGAAGCGCTGCTGTGGGCCTGATTCAGACCAGAAGCAGAATGCTGTTTGTGTGTGTGTGTGTGTATACACTGGTTCAGATGAGTGCAGCATCAGTGTTTGTGCACATTATTCAAAGAATGCACGATCAAACCTTGAGTATTTCCTTTCATTACTCTATACAACCTCTTCATCTCTTGAAGCAGGAATTTCATTTTATGTAAGCGTTTTCTTCAGATCTCATAGTGAAACATTGCCTTCTTTTTCTGACATTCTTGAAAGTACAAATACATTTTCTCATCCCTGCTTGTTTTGGTAATTAGATTTAGCACGGTCCTTATATTGATCGGACAATGTCTCCATGTAATGAAAAGCTTTTATAGGGCACACGGCGGCTATTTATAGCGCGATCCATAATGTGTTTCTGTATGGTGGGGCCCTAATGCATTGCCAAGGTCCTGTGTATAAATCGCCGGTGGAGCAATGAAGTCAGAGCCCGGTATAAGTAGCTTCGTGATAGAAGAATGGAATATTAGAGGAGAAAAAGCAGAGATGGAGTTGAAAGAGAGATTAGAGAAGTGACAAAAGATCAGGTGTGGGGGTGAGGGGGGTGTATGGAAAAGCAGGAAGGAGTGAAAGGAGATGAATCTGAAAGGTGAGCAGGGCTGTAGTGGAAGCAATCAAGAGAGGTGAGAGGATGAGAGTACCAAGGTCTTCTTAGTCTCCTCATCCCTTCATGAGACCTTCAGCCGCCCCACCGCCATTACCGCCTCCAGCACGACGGCGTGGAAGCTCCAGTGCAACCAGCAACAGGCTGAGGGAGGAGGAATGGATTAAAGAACAAAGAGCAGAACGCGTGCGTGAGGAATGTAAAAATGAAGCGCAAGGACGGTGCGCAAGCGAAGCAAGAGGACTGAGCCGCCAGGAGATAGAAGATATTGGGAGGAGACAGATGTGAGGCCTCATCTGTTTGCCTGTGTTGGCTGCACATGGAACACTGTCTAATTGAGGAGCTTCTCTCTCTTTCTCCCCCGCTCTCTCACATGCTCTCTCTGTCTCTGGCTGCCTCTTTCTGGCCTGGGGCGTTGAACCAGTCCCATCGGAGCAACACACACACACACACACACACACACACACTGAGCATACATTACAGACACCACTGGATGCCCTTGCACTCGGTGTGATACGCTCACTCATGCACAAACACACACGTTTGAAAGGCAGGAGCGGGGGGGGAGACCGCAGCCTCCTAAATTACGGCTCGGTCTGTGAGATGATGAATCTGGTGGGTGATTAGTTAGTCGAGGAGGGAGGCGCACTGATCAGGACATTTAATGGGCCATAATTTGGAAGATAACTGTATTGTCCTATCTCTCTTGACATTTAAATCTAATCAGACCCTGCTGGTTAGCACTGTGGTCCAAGAGGAGGGAGCCTGGGAGGGATGAAAGGCTGCTAGAGGAGAGAAATGGGCCCGTAGTGGGACATTCATCCTCGTGGGCGGAGGATAAGCAATTACAGGACGAGGACCAGACGCACACGCGCATTTCCTCCATTTCGATTTTGTTTAGTTTTTGTTTACTGTGCGTCAGTTTACGAGCCCTAAATTCAGTAACGGAGTAGCGCCACAGATGCAAATGATGTGACTTCCCCTGCAACACACACACACACACACACACACACACACACACACACACACACACACACACACACACACACACACACACACACACACACACACACACCCGCAGACTCTGTGGCATCACTTGGGAGCAAGTCTGCGGCCTCTTCTCTGCTCCATTACCACAGAGGAGATGCTCCGTTTGATTAACGCTTCTCCTCCATCCTCTTCATTAGCAAAGGAAAGCCACCGCAGCATCCACGGCCTATGAACGGAGGACATTAGAATCCACTTAATCCATAGGCTGCCGCTAATTCCGCACAACGCTTGCTTAATGGTGGGGAGTAATAGGAAAAGTGTGTTTCTAATTGTCCCTCTGAACGTTGCACTGCAGCAGCTGTTTCTGCGCCGAGGGCCCGGACGCTCAAAGAGCCCTGAACAAAGGCCAGCGCCGGCGTTGGAGGGCCCGCCGCTCGGTTCCGACGGCGCTCGGGAGCAATAAATGCGCGTAGACGAGCCAATTTCCTCTGGCAAAGCGTCCCGCGGAGCCGAGGAGCTGGGCCCCAGTCAATGGGAACCACCTGGTGCTGAGGGAAGTGATTAGGATTGGCACCACACTCAACCAAGAGCTATTTTGTTAAGGGGGATTGAGACGTGTAGAGCGGAGGTCGCCTGAGTTTGGTTTGTTAGAAAAATATTGTTGTTGGGGCTTTTTTTTTTTTTTTGTAGAGTGAGATCTGAGACTCTGTGTTGTTTGTGCCTAATTATTGTAAATGATTCTGGTCCCGGCATGTGTTTTGGGTTGTGACATACTGTAGCATAGCGGGCACAACTAAGTTCTATTAAACCTAACAGAATGAAATAATCTCTAATTATGAGCAGAGCTGCTACTTGGTGCATCTGCAGGCTCCCGCATTGACTTATTACTTATTTATTCCAGCTTTTCATGCAACCAACCCCATCCAGACCCTTTCTCTGCTGCAGCGCTGCTGTCCTGTCCTGCGTGTGTGTGTGTTTGCATGGGTGCGTCCGCATTCCCACCGGGGCTCTGTGGCTCGGTGAGCGTTGGCCTGTGGACAGTAGCACGGATCGCGGTCGATGATGGAAACGCATACCACAGAGGATTGTGGGCGTCTCTGCGTGTGTTTGTAGCGCGTGCGTGTGCATGTGTGACTGTGTATGTGCAAAGTGGGAACAATGGCAGGAGTTCACGATGGCCTCTGGCTGCTGTGACTCTCTCTGTGCCCGTGTGACTCCTCTCTGCAGACTCACCATTCATATCATTTGTGTTTTTGTTCTCTTTGTCTCCACGTCTTATTGCCTATTTCCTCTATTCACTTTCCTGTGAATGCTCGTTTCCTCTAGACCTCCGTACAGTCCATCATTCCCCATTTGTTCATTACGGCCTCTCCCTCTCTGGCTCTGCCTCGTCTCCCTGTTGTCCCTCTCTCCGTCTTTGTCTCTTTTAATCTGGCTTCATCTCCCTGTTCATCTCTTAATCTCTCGGTCCCAGCGTTGGCATTTAGGCCTCTAATTGTGCTGGCGTCACTTGAATACCTCATAAAGCAGGAAGAGAGAATCCCGTCATTGTGTTTTTACATTCAGAGGAAATGGGCAGGGCTGCTGTGTGTGTGTGTGTGTGTGTGTGTGTGTGTGTGTGTGTGTGTGTGTGTGTGTGTGTGTGTGTGTGTGTGTGTGTGTGTGTGTGTGTGTGTGTGTGTGTGTGTGTGTGTGTGTGTGTGTGTGTGTGTGTGTGTGTGTGTGTGTGTGAGAGAGAGAGCTTTGGGCATCGTCAATAGGAAATATGAACAATTTAGAACAGCATTCAGTCAAGTCAAAAACTCGACCTGACTTCTGATGGTGACTGATAATGCAGTAAACAGTACATCTGTAGACCTCTAGTTGACTGTTACATACTAGGATCAGTTAGTGGGAGTGGACCTGGCACATCCCGCTTCGCTCAGCTGCTGCAGTCCCATTCCCAAATAGTGAAATAAAGAAATAACCTTCTCCTTTTTCTAAAATGTTTGACAGCTACTTTAGCTCTCCACTAACAAATCCCAATGTACACACACACACACACACACACACACACACACACACACACACACACACACACACACACACACACACACACAGTACTGTACTGATCAGTCTCAGGGAGATTGTGTGGTCTCTCCCCCTGTTCTGGAGGCAGCACATAGTTGTAATCTTCACCTTTCCCTTTCCTGCACGGCATTGAGCCTGTGTGTGTGTGTGTGTGTGTGTGTGTGTGTGTGTGTGTGTGTGTGTGTGTGTGTGTGTGTGTGTGTGTGTGTGTGTGTGTGTGTGTGAGAGAGTGAGGGCAGAGGAGGCCGCTGTGCTTGGGACTCTCAATCTTTCAATGAGTTTGCTGTTTCGGGAGAAAGGTAGAGGAGGAAACAAAGAGTGTGTGAGTGAAGGAGAAACATGGAGAGAGAGAGAGAGAGTCAGAGAGTTCTCGAGTTGCAGGGAGAAAACGGACCCACTGCAGGATACCCTACAGGCAACACACACACACACACGCACACCCACAAACACAGAGGGAAAGCTGAAATATGAAACAATGGCAAGAGATCCACCATGCACACACTGACATGCACAGCCAACACTGGGAGTGTGTGTGCGTGTGTGTGTGTGTGTGTGTGTGTGTGTGTGTGTGTGTGTGTGTGTGTGTGTGTGTGTGTGTGTGTGTGTGTGTGTGTGTGCGTGCGTGCGTGTCTTTGTTCTGTCTGGCACCTAAATCATAATGGATCTCATTATCCAGCTGGGTCGGCTTGGTGGGGCCTGTCTGGCGGGAGATGATAGCTGGATGGCTGAGGGGCTGCCACAACACACACACACACACACACACACACACACACACACACACACACACACACACACACACACACACACACACGCGTGCAGCCTTATCCGCTTCTGCATGTTATTGACTTGAATATGTACCGTGTGTACCGTCACACATGTGCACACACCGCCCCTGCTAACACAATGGACATTAGCGGCTCAGCTTGCCGTCAGACAGAAGGCGAAGTGATGCAGAGCAGAGGGAGGGACGCATGAAAAATGGAACTCATCGCCTCGCCTCCCCCACCAACATCACCTCCTCCCGTCGTTTCTTCCCCTCTTTCTATCCGTCACTTGTTTGGAGGACGCCGGCAGATGTCAATTTGTCCCTGGAGGTGAGAGGGGTCCGTGCTGCCATCTCTTCCCACCTTATCAAAAGGCGGCCGTCCGCCGGGCCATGAATCACGCGTGCGGAGCAGAGCGGGCCGCGAGCTTCAAAAGAAAATGTTGTCGTCCCACTAAATCACATTTTCTCCCTTTTTCTTTCCTCCGTCTTGCACACACACACACACGCGCACGCAGGCTCTGCAGCAGCTCGGTATCCAGGCAGCGCCGGCGCTTGTGCTGTGAATACAGGCGGAGCAGTTGGTTGCTCGTAACACAGTTAGGGCCCACACCATTTGTCTGGACATGACCATTACCCGAGCCAATTACTGGCTGGTATACAGGCGACTCGCCAACAACCTAATGTTTTCCCGTCATGCCTGCTCCCAAACCCAAACCCCTCCCTCTGCAAACACACACACACACACGCACGAGCAGAAGAAGACGGCGAAGCAGGGAACAGATAGCGAGGAAGGGTAGATCGCCTGGAGCAGATCCCCCACCTCGTCTTACTGACTGATACAGCTAATAAACTTTCATTTAAGCTAATGTTCTTCCTTTGTCTCCCCGCTGCACTTCCTCCCTCTCTCTCTCCTTACCTTCCCCCGTTCCCACTCTCCCGCTCCCCTGTCCGGGCGCCAGCAGAGGGGCTGGGCCCGTGGAGCCCACGCCAGCGGCCCACCCTCACGTGCTGTGAGTTTTATATAGGCAAACTAACCAGGTTCAGTCCATTCTTCAGGCATTCAGACGTGTCCTTTCTACTCCCACCCGCGATCTCGTCTCTCCAGCAGCCGAGAAGGCTTCGTCTGAGGCCACTCTGACTGTACACCATCACTTCCCCCTGCGCTTGCTGCTCGTCAGCGCGTGTTGACAGTGGACATGCTCCGTACAACCTCACGGCTTGCTAGCGATGTACTTTGATAGATATGCGATGCAGATGCAGGATGTGCTTCTCCGCTCTGATTGAAGGCACATTTACTTCACATGTGTTGGTTATAATCGCTGTAGCTGCTGTAGCTGGGCCAGGATTTTGACTAAGCCGGTGCCTAGCTTAGCATTATATTTATGATTATACTTGAAGCTTTAATCTAGTGTATCTATATATATATATATAGACGCTGAACTTGGTTTGTTGTGTACAGCAGCTCACTTATCAGATCAAAGCAAATCATCTCCTCATCAGTCAGATCTAAGATTGAAGGAACGATTAGTCTTAGTGAAGTGTGCGACAAATCGGGGCCAGTCGGAGAAGATGCCCCCTCAACGGGAGAGCAGCACAGGGAACAAGGGGTCCTTTGTATGTACTCCAGTGTGGAGGCATCCATGTGTTTCTATATGATCACCTAGACCCCACACGCTCCCCTCCCCCCAAACCTATAGAGGCCCAACTCTGCTGCGCCCATGCAGCCCAAACTGTGCTGAGTGTTACAGTAGGTGCGGCCAACACACTTAGTATTTTTTAATAAGACAGGTAATAACAATAAATCCCACAGGCTAATCACCCTTTCACCAATTCCCCCTGCAAAGCCGGAGTGATGCAGCGTCACCCGGCCTCCGCCTTCAATTACGCCATTCATCATACGTCTTATCTGGCCACCGCTTTGATTGAGTGTGCAGTGGGAGGTGTCGCAAACTCCATATTTGCTCTGTGTGTGTGTGTGTGTGTGTGTGTGTGTGTGTGTGTGTGTGTGTGTGTGTGTGTGTGTGTGTGTGTGTGTGTGTGGACTCAGGGTACAGACAGGGACAGAGAACTGTGGGGAATATGGGCATGTGGCCTCGGGTGTATATGGGATGTATTGGGATATATGAATGTGTGAAGAGACTGAAGTGTGTGTGTGTGTGTGTGTGTGTGTGTGTGTGTGTGTGTGTGTGTGTGTGCTAGATCTACAGGAGTGCATAAATCAAACCAGATGATAGTCCCCCGCTCTGATCTGCTCAGTTTCAAGCAAGCACATTTCTCTTTCTTCCCCTCCAACTGTCCCTGCACTGGCTTCCCTCCCTCTCCCCCCTCCTCCCCCGCTCCTCTGGAACAGATTTGTCTGGGGGCCTCTGTCTAATCTCCAGCAGTGCTGGGTGTTGGGAGACGGGCGACAAATTTTAATAAGCAACTGGGCGCTGTAATTTAGCAGCCTGGGAGGGAGATTAGTCTGATTGATGCCGGGCTCGCCTAATGGTCCAGCCTACGGCACCCGGCCTAAATTGGTGGTAATGAAAGTTTTGTGCAAATTGAGATGGAGGAAAAGGAGAAATTGTCTCATCTTCTGTCACTCTGTCTTTATTCGCTCCCCGTGTCCCTCTGTCTTCTTTTCCTCTACACCTTCTTGTCTCAGTCATTTTTATGAGGTGTATCTCTCCCTCTGCCTCCATCTATCTATTCTTTATGTATATGCGCTCTATCGGACTGTCGCTCGTTCTCTCCACCATTGTTCACGCTGTCCGACCTCCTCACTCTCTCTCCCCTTCTCCTCTCTCGACCTGCCTCTTTGTTTCTCTTTCAGCTTTACATTATTGGGAGTTTCAGGATTTGGGGCCAAGCAGATTGAGTTTGAATTTAAGTTTCCTCTAAGTACGTGTCACCAAGAAAAACGCAGGCTTTATAAACTTGAAATGGAAGATGAAGACTCTGTTGTGAAGCTGTGGGCGTGTGTGTGACTTAATACAAGATGTCATAAGTCACTGATGACCAAATTTCTGTCTGAATTTCTAACTTCCTCCGACCACCACTCCTTGAAAGGAGACAGACACAACAGAGAAAAAGGCTCGTCAAAGCTGAGTGGAGGGAAGTGGAAAATGTCCTTGGAGAAAAAATAAAAGGCAGCTAGTGGGTTGGCTTTAAGGGGGGGGGGTGTGCTAATCCACTGTTAATAGTCGACTCCAGTGTAGCTTTTGATTTTGCGAGTGCCTGAAATCCCCCAGGAAAGAACGTAATGGCCTGGACTCGCATGCGATTTGTATTCCTGCAGGAGATCAGTCGTTGATGTTCGTGCTCAGTGTGCGGATACATGTATGAGTGTACGCATGCACACTCACTCGCTTTCCTTTGCGTTCACGTGTGGGTTTCGTTAGCCATGCGGCTTCTCGGTCCCCGTTTCTCATTAATTGATTCATTAGCGCCTTTTCGGTACAAGTCATTCTGTTACTACATCATGAGTCCTTTCAATGAGGACAGAGGAGGTGGGAGGACCAACACCGAGTCATTCGGAGAGTTACCAACAATTTCTGCTCCTCTTCCCCCTTTAAGGGCCTCAGTTAAGTGTGTTTCCTAATTCATATTGCACAATATGAGTTAATGTGCTTTTGCAATATCCTGGACAAATATGAGTGAAAAGAGCATTTTCTTTCTCCCGAATCTAATCTGCGCTCCCACTGAAGTTGAAACGAGAACTATCCACAGCCCCGATGCAGCGGATCCGAGCAGCTGAGCCTGTAAATGAGTGGCGACCGCCTGTGAAGTTTATCTTGGCGAGGGCCGACCCTTGTTGATTGCTTTTGAAAGCTTGCGGTTGCAACCCCAGACAACACAATATAATCTTGCCTGCAGAGTCCCAACAACTGCCTAAGTGCAGTGCGGTCGAGGAGCTGGTGTGGGTAATTTCAGATTGGACGAGGCCTCTCTCCACGGGAGCTGTTAAAGCGCTGGAAGGTTAACACTCCGCTGGCCAAAGCGGTTTGTTAGAGTTGATTGTTTATTTTGCTTAGGGAAAAGAAAGAGGGAGGTTTGTGTGCGCGCGAGGGATGACGGAAACATGGGATGTGGCTTGGACGGAAAACTTGTGGGAATCCTTAGGTCCTGGTTTCCCTCTTTATAGCCGCCGCTCGTCTCAAAATGCGCCGTGGTCGGGCGTGCAGTAATTTGGCTCCGTTCAGCCCATTGCACAAGTTTGTGCGCGGGCTAATGTGCTCGGCTGCGTCCTGGAGAGGCGCTCTTATAAATAGGGCCGCACAACACACCAAGAACAATGGATAATGCTTGGCTGCTCCTCTACTGCCTTTGCCTCGGTGGATTTTGATTTCAGCACAGTTTGTTTGAAGGTCTTTCAAAGATATGGAGTGATCATAGATTATCAACCTCCCATGATGCACACTACTGGAGGGGCAATAATGTAGGAAGCCGTGAGCACATGAATAGCTTCTGCTTGCTGAATGCCGTCCTCCCACCTCATAGTTTCATGGTGGATGATGCTGGGAGATATTAAATGGGCTGACAGAGAGCTTTGATGTTCAACTTACCCTTCATGTGATGGTGCCCTATAGGAGGGGGATTTGTCTGTTCCCCCGACTGGCTGGCGAGATGCGGATCCGAGTCGGGGGGGGGGGGTGGAGGCGGAAGGGAGCGAGGCGAAGGCGCTGATGGGAAAGAGACGAATGGCGCGGCGGTGTCAGAAGTGGCCGTGCGCCGGGGAAGGAGCGGGGGAGAGTGAGACGGAGGATGGAAGGAGGGCTTGACTGATTAACCTGTTTACCTCCCTGGAAACGCTGGCGGCGCCGCTCTGATTAAAGTTCAGTCTTCCATCTGTCACTGCCGCGGCCGCCTTGAACCTTCGGAGCTGCCGATACCGAGCACTGTCAAAACAATCGGGCCACACCCTCCTCCAGCGCCTTCATTTGCATCCTGTCACCTCCGGACCTATCAGGGCCCCAGCTTTGGATGCTCCACACCCCTCACATCCTCCGTTTGTATACTCCACACGCCGCATCTTCCCTCATCAGCTCCTCCCACTCTGCTTCTAAGCTTCTCCCGTCCTCCCGTGACGTCCTTCCCCAACTCAAGGCTTTTAGCACATCCCACATAATACGATTACGCCCGTTTGGGGATGTGATATTGTCAACAGCTCGCTAAAAATATCCTTCGGAGAAGCGCGGTAGCACCGCGAGTGCGCCGAAAGTAGCAGGAGCGATGCTGCACAGAATGTTCCGGCCACTCAAGCGCAAATGTTGGGCCTTTTTAAAAGCTTTTTGCACCGTCATGAGCTGCGGCGTGTGCGCGGACAGCTGGCTGGGAGCGGAGGAGACAGGAGTTATCAATTAGCTCTGGACGGAGGGCGCACGGGCCGCAAAAGGCGCGGAGGTGCAGCGGGGAAACTCCAAGAACAACAGTAAATGACTTTAGTTAGTACAAGGTTCAATTCACGTCACTGCATTTATTTCTTTGAACCCCGGACGCGCCGCGAGCGTCTGCAGCCACAACATTGTGAACTGGTGAGAGACTGAGCAAACAGGAATGTGTCTGTCACACCTTCCTGCCCGACTCCCATCGAAAGTGCTAATGTTTAAAAGGTTAAAACTACAATATGCTAATTTTGGTAATCAAGCTCACAGCAGCATGAAATCAATGCACTCCACCCATTTCTTCAACAGGCTCCTCTTCTCTCTACATGTGGAGCAATAGTCAAAGCGCCCTTCCTCACGATGGCTTTCATGTATGCTGATTGCTTCATTTAACACCTGGAGCGACACACACTAGAACAGTGTGACCCATCATGGTGGTCTTGGAGGGTCGTGTCATTTAAGGGGCGCCTGTTCTGCGATGTTGTGTTGCCTCCATCGCCTTTGTTCCGCTGTTGGAACCTTTGCACACTCATACATCATCAGCGCACTCGTTCTTTGATTGTCTTTGATTGCGCTTGTGATCCGTCCAAACAGCTGTTTTTTTAAAAAAAAAAAACATCAGTGTTCAGATTCTCCTCTCACCAGCTGAAACTCACCAAGTCCTGTCTCGGCACACGAGCTTTGGCTCAATGTTCCTCTTTTCGTTCCGTTTGGCCCTGATGGACAAATATGTACACACGTGCGCGTCTGTGTATAGAGAATTAGCAGAGGGGGGGCTGTTATTGGTCCACGCGGACCCTAACCCTGGGGGCCAGCAGCGAAGCTTTAGGTGATTTCACTCCAGCCCAGACAAGCTATTTGGTGTTACAGCAGCATGTGATGGACTGATTTAATCCCACTGATGGTGGTCATAAGACCCAGGACGGGGGGTCGATGTGCACGCACGCACACACAAACGGACTGGAGTCATACGTGTGCACATAGTGGTGATTGTGTGTTTGTGAAAGGAGAGGTCAGCAGGGCTAACACAGTCCCCTGGCTGTTCTGAAGGTTAATGTGACACTGACATTGGCCGCTGTTAGTGGCCTTCAGATGGCTCCCACCCCCCTATATGCGAAGTCGATTCATTCTGGTTCCAGCAGTGCATTAAGATGTAACAGCTTCACTCCCAGGTGTCACTCACCCCTTCAGACAGGGCCTACATCATAATTCCACATTTCCTATTAACTTCTATTGTCTATGCTCAGCCATGATGGTCCATTAAAGGGATAGGTGCTGCCGGAACGGCCTCGTTCTCACGTGTCACTCAGCTCTTCACTCATACATTTCCTCCTATTGTCCGTTAATTGAAACACCACAGACATTGTCTATATGCTCCATTAGAGGAAAAGGATCCTTGTTCCTGAGTGTCATCGCTGCTTTAGTTGCTAGCTCATTAATTTTCATAGCCTAAGTTTGACTTACACTTGCACGTGAGGGGGGGGGGGGCTGGAATAAGGAAGAAGCACCATCGGGAAGAAATGCACGCTGGCAGGTTGAAGTCTCACGCAGGCCATCGGAAGCTCATTTACATTTTAATTCAAAGACATTAAGCAGATGCTATCGAATGCAGGCTGATATTTAGTGTCTTGCTCAAGGACGCTCAGGTGAAAAGCACTGCAGTTAAAGCGAAAGCTGCGGAATGGAGCCGTTTTCCCGTTTCGCGGTTAATAGTGGCATTCTGCTTTTGAGTGGCTCTCTGAGAGCCCCGGCGTTGTTGTTCCAGGTGGATGCGAGGCGTGCTCTGGAAAACGGCAGCAGAGAAAACACCTCGCACTGGGCCTCGAAGCGCTTAGAAATGTTGTGAACGTGCCGGGGGTCCGCGCTCCGCCGCGCGTATGAAGAGCGATGGTGTTGTTGACTCCCTGTCGCCGGATGCCAATCAATCAATTAACCAATCAATAGTCATCTGGCGAGCGAGCGCCTGAGGACACTGGAGAAAATCTCCCACCAACACTCGAATCAATTACTTTTGGCCTGTGCCACGGGCTCACGCGCAGGTGCCCGTGAACACGCTCGCACGTTAATATTCACGCAGGCTTGCGTGAATACTGCCGACATGCCCAAAACCGTCAGGCATCGGATTGCAGTGCCATGGGAAAAAGAAAAACGAGTAGATTCCGTTCTTCCCCTCATTCCTCACCCCTTATCCTCCCTCTCCTCCTCCCCCTCCTCCTGTTCCCTCCGTCTCCCCTAATGGAAAGCAACATTCCCCGGCTGTCGTCAGCAGCTACAGCCTGCTGCACTATAACACAGTTAATAGAGGCCTGGCAGCTTATGGAGCCCATGCAATCTTAAATGTGAATTTTATGAGTCCTGGGGAGTAGCCGAGGCAGGAGAGGCAGGAGTACTCCTAACATTTGCTCCTTGAGTGTGTCCATATGAGAAAGTATGAAAATACGCAGGTATTAGGGAAGATGAATATCATAGTTTTGCTTTGCTTTCGCTTTGTTTTTTTCTCTGTATATATTATATATATATATGTGTGTATGTGTGTGTCCTAGATCACTGTGTCTGCCCTGGCCCACAATCCTTTGCTGTGGCATGAGAGGAGTTCACTGCTCTCACTCGGTGGACAGTGAGCATTCAGATGTGATGACACACCACAGTGGATCATTCACATAATCAAATTGAACCTCTGTAAACAAAGCTAACAAGCCCTCTGGAAATACACCGACGTGAGTCAAACCAGCGTCTTCCTGCATACAGTCACACAAACACACACCCCCATCTTCAACACACTGTATGGATGCGCATGCCGGGTTTGGTTTTACAGCGAATCGTCGTTTTTGAACGTGTTTTTCGTTTCTATATATATTCGTACGCTCCGGTTTCAGAGGAACTGCAGACCGTCCTCTCTCGGAGAGCACGCCCGCTCTGAGAAGCAGATGTTGTTTGATCCTCCGCTGGGCAAGTGGCGACATAAACAGGAAGGGGCCCTGCGCTTTAGTGCGTCATACGGCCCTGTGTCACTGGATCTTCTGTGTTGAAATGGGCCAAAGCGTTTCGCATAACATTGTGCACCTATGCAGGATATAAAACTAACAAAGACGCATGCCGACCTGCTGATTGCCGGGGGGGGGTGAAGCATGGGGGGCGGCTGCGTTCTGGTCCCTTGTGAGAATAGAGTGATGTCTCGGTGAAGGTACAGGCACCTATATGTGCTTACGTGTATCAGTCATGACAGCTTAAGTGTTCTGACTCCACATACTGTGTGTGTGTGTGTGTGTGTGTGTGTGTGGGAGGGGGGATTGTTGAGTCTGTTGGAGTCCTGCTCAGAAATATGGACTTGATTTGCGCCGGGCCTCTCCCTAACTGGAACAAGGTTGGAGACGGAACCTCCTTCCTCCCACATAGACGTGTGTACACTCTCTCTCCCTGTACAGCACAACGCATTATTGTTATCAAGCAGAGAGTAAGAGAGTGTTTAATCAGCCCTGTATTTACACACGAGCTGTAGTTTAGTTAGTTTACTCATCCTGGGATCAGTTTCTCAACAACTGCCAGACTAGTTCATACATGAGTTACACATGGGAGTGTAGACTGAGGGCCTGTTGGGGGGGCGCTGAGCTGAGGAGACGGGGGGTCGTCGGGACGGTTCCAGCGGTCGGGCGAGTCGGGACCTCGCGGATGGAAGCGGCGCGCGACTGTTGGGAAAGAATAACAGAGCGCAGACCGCAGGAGGCGCGGCTCCCTCACCAGCAGCAAAGCCCAGGGCTCGTTGCCCCACGTCGTGCTGGTGCTGTCTTTGCTCCTCATTCGGCTTCCGTGCGTTTCCCTACGCTCTCTTCTTCTCCTCCCTCGTTTGGCGCGTCCCCGCCTCACCCACCCTCACCCCTCGCGCCCCTCCTTCCCTCTCCTCCCAGCTTCCCACCGCTCCGCTCTCCTCACAGTTCGCATCAAGCAGTCCTTTCCAGCTGTGTCAACAACAGGCGTGTCCTCCGGGAGCGAGGGAGACCTGCTCGCCGCTCCCCGCGAGGCCGCCGCCGTCCACGCCGCTGATCTACGGCCCTTTGTCGCCGCCGCCGCCGCCGCCGCCGCCGCCTTCGAGCGCGAGCGGGGACTTTGTGAGCGGGGTGCTGCTTTTTGTGCGTGCGTGCGAGTCTGCGTGTGCGAGCCGCTCCGTTGCCATAGACCCCTGCAAATATTGACTGAGGCGAATGGCTGCAGTGGAGGAGCTGGAAAGCAAACAGCTCTGCCAGATACGCCCGCACCTCTGTCACCGGCTGCATTCTTACTGGAAATAATTTGGCCGGTCTGCACTCGAACTCCCCCCACGCATCTTTAATGTTGATGCTGACAAATAGGAAGTAATCACGTCGCTGACCTACATTCAGTGTTTGACTCTTCTGTCCACAGCCTGTTTCCTCACACACGTGTTTGTGGGATTTAACACTTCTGATCTGAGACTGTGGGTGAATGTATGTGGGCTTTTTCCACTCTTCTCTGTTTCTCTGCGTATTTGCGTCCACTGCTCTGTGGGCACACGGGCACATGGTCCGGTTCTGCTCGGAACCCGGTTACCGTCCTCCGCTGACACGCGCGCAACTCATCCCTGGGTTTATTTCTATTACAGGTGCAGTGCTTGCTGGCATTTGAGATAATTAAAGGCTGACCTTTCTGAGGTGAGGCAGAAATGTCACACAGCCTGCTCGGCTGACGAGTGGATTCGCCCCGCGGGGGCCTCGGCGCCGCCGCTGAGCGTCCTCGCCGCCTGGGATGTGCACTTGGCACCCTTTAGCCTTCTCGGGCCACACTTTGCGCTCTCTCACCTCCAGTGCCAGGTTCTGAGCGTCGACGTGGGTGGAGGGAGCAGGGATAATTACAATGTAATAATCCAACATGTAAATATGGGTCTAGTGTGAAGCTACTGGCTCCGTGTTGCGTGCCCCTTTCTGCCCTCAATAATTCACATCTCCTATGTCCCCCTCTGCCCCCCACCCCCACCCCGTGGCCCCCACATGCAGTCTACTATTTATGCAAAACCTCCTGTGACTGTGACGGTAATGTACAGTAAGTGCACTGTACTGTAAGGAACTTCCTCAGGGCACGGAGACGTCACGCAAAGGTGATTCGGGACGCTCAAGACGCTCGCGCCCAGGACGCACACATGAGCGCACACGCCGCCCACTCAGACACCTGCCGAGACCCAGGTACTTGTTGACTTCGCGTATTCACGCTTGCTTTTCTCCCACGGGCAAATCGCTGCACACACACAAACAAACAGTCGTGAGCACGTGGCTGGAATGTGTCTCCCATCAGATGTATATGTATATATATATATATATATGTGTATATGTATATATATATGTATATATATGTATGTGTATATATATATATATATATATATATATATATATATATATATATATATATATATATATATATACACACATATATACATATGGGGATGCTCGAGCTGCTCACGCTGCTCTCCTCATAAACTTTTAATGCATCATGCTTGAGCAACCTCCATTATGTGTGCGACTGGAAAAATGCACGAGCTGGCGTCAGAGGCCGCTCTGTGCGGGTACAGTCTGTCCTCAGCGTCAGAAAGGCTTGTGCAGCATCGTTCTATTCACATGACAACGATGAGATGGAGGGAGTTCACCAAGGAGCAGGCGTCATACGTCAACTGCCCTGATGCTGTGGTGTAGGTTGCTAACAAAGACAGAAGGAGTGCCTTCTCGTCCTGGATGTGGGCTTTCGTGCTGTTTCCCCCTCGGCCTCTGACCTGCTTGACCTCCGTCCGTGAGCACGTGTGCACGTGTGCGGCTGCACCTCTGATTGTTTCTGAACACACCCGAGCGTCTCCGCGTCCGCCTGCCCCTCGTGTTCCCCCCGCGCTCCGTCCTCCCTCACCTCGATCCCACCACGTGCTGCCATTTGCGGTCCTCTCCAATCATTAATTCAGCGTTTTCTGTCTAAATCAATTACTGTCTCCTGTGCCCCACGACCTTTGACCCGTCCTTATCTTTGTCTCTTACATCATAAAGCACCTTGCCTCTGAGTGCAGGAGACAGTTAAAGCTAAACTAATAGCACTGGTACAGACATAGACACTTTTTAAAGACATGAACTACAGTGTCTGTGGTTTAGGCCGCATCAACGTTTAATCTTGTCCACAGCTGCTTTTAAACTCCACCAGCTTCATGAGAAAGAGTTCTGTTTCTACAATATTTGCAGCACATCTGCGTTACAATGAGCGGCCCTTGCTCGTCAGCCGCGTCATTGGGAGCACATACATCGTGCGGCGCCCAGAGTTCCCTGAGGGGCGAACGAAAGGGGGGATTATTGTGCGAAGCGATGCGCGCGTGATGCGATAAGGAGGAGACGAGCAGATACGCTGCAGATACGCTGCCCTGTGTCCCAGGTTGGAAATGGAGCTGCGTTTACAGCTGCGTTCAAGGGTTTGAGCCTTCTTTATCCAGCGTGGGATCAGAGTTCACGTTGGGGGGGTGGGGGTCTGTATCGGTATCTTTACACAGCTTGTAATTTTTACAGCTGATTATATGAGCCTTCAGTCCTAAATGAACTGTGACTTATCTTTTTGGCCTCTGATTGTGTGTTTTGTCCAACTTGCTCTTTGCTTATGCAGTATTAATATGGATGTCTAAAACTGCATTAGGACAATATTTAATGGGGCCACAGATTCAGTTTTCTAAGTTCTAATATTCTGCTTTGCAGCTGAAGACTGTGTCTAAGTTTCTCATTTTAAGTCAGCATTATGTGAGTGGAAGTGTCTGACTGGCTGACTCACAATAGTTTGTTAGAAGAGACGGTTCTGCTACACACACTCCACACTGGACGCTGTAATGATAATAGTGAAGGAAGTGGCCCATTTCCAGCCCCTGGTTTCTCCCAGTGTCTAAGTCACACCTCCTCACCCTGTTCACTGCTCGTGGCCTCTGGGAGTCGCACTAATATATACATACGCCTGTATACAGTGTGTATCAGGGCTGTAGCTGGAAATGGCAATGTTTTTGTATTACTGCAATAAAGAACCAGTAACAATATTGTTAAACATCTCTTTAACTTTTGAGTCTCCTAATGTTTAATAAGTGGCAGGAGCGGAGTTTTAAAAGCAAATAAAACCATATTCAGTTCCCATGAGCTGTTAAAAATGCTGCAGCTTTTCTAACACGTACTATAGTTCACAGCCCCTGGCCAAGACACACACACACACACACACACACACACACACACACACACACACACGCGCACACACACACACACGACTAAAGAGCTCTTTACAACCATCAATAACATCCCTGTTACCGTAGTTTGCATATACTCATTTTAAGCAGTTAAATTCAACTCTTCAACCCTTTGTAACTGTAGAGGACAGTGACTGGAGAGAAGTGACACAATCAATGATTCAAAGTGACTGTGACTTTGACTCCTCTTGCACAAGCTGCATGTTTCCTCAGTATTTCCTTAAATATTCATCCAGCAGCAACCGCCCCAGTGAAGATTTGACAGCATCCCACTGAAACAAACAGATGCCGAGGAAGAATCCTTTTGAAAGGAAAGTTGCAGAAAACTCCGCACCTCCTTTAATCTGTCACCCATTTGTACACGACTGTCAACGCCCTCATCCACTCACCTGTCACATCCCTTCTGCACGTCACGCGAGTGGGAACAGGCTCCAAACATGCCTGACTTGACCCCTCTCTGTTTATGGGAGTTCATCCGTGATGTCCACGTGTGATTCATGTGAGCGCGTCACATTCCTCAGCAAAGACGCATTCCTCCCGCTGCATTCGCTGACTGAACGCCTGAAGAGGTCGTCACAATAACAAAAAAATAGAAAGCGCTCGTGCTCGTGTTGTGACAAGCTGTTTAGAGGGAAATTGCTTCCCTCATCCGCCCGTGTACAGTCTAGTGTGGCGCTTGTGTACCAGTTTATGGTAATTGTGTTCCCTGGGTGGACCACCGCCGGTGCCCTTGTGTGCATTGGCGCTTTCCACCGTGATTACGGGTCTGTTTGTACATGCCTTGTTTTAATCCGGAAGCAAACTCCGCAGCAGAAATCTCCAGTGGTCCCAGAACGGCGCCTTGGGTCTCACCTCTGGCTTCTTCAACTTGTGCAATTAGCAAAGTTTTCTTTTGTTTCATTTATGTTTTGGCCCGTCTCCCACAGTATCCGTAGTCTGTCACCGCTAATGAGCGCGTGTGCGAGCGCACAAGGCTGCGAGGAGACATCACACACCCACTGCTCTTTGCCGTTTTAACACTCCATTAGTTAATTAAGGCGGATGGGGTGTTTTTGTAACATTTCAGATGAGACATTACCATTAATTACCGTCAAAAGGAACTGTTTTGCTCCCACACTTAAGGGAAGTAATGTCCTTACCCTATCACTAAATGATCTCCCCTCTCTCTCTCCCTCGCTCTGTTTCCTCTTTCACAGGCAAAGAGGAGAAGAGATTTGTCCTGGCATCATGTGAGCGGAGCATTTCCGAGGAGCTGACTGCAGTGGGATCTACGTGCATGAATCACAGCTCCCCTATCACCAGCAGCACCACTCCTGACTGCAGCCATCAAAGTCACCTGCTCCTGACTCAACTTGCCCTCTGCCTCGCTCTCCCCCTTCATCTCCGAGATAAGGAATGGCCGTGCTCCTTCCCGGCCTCCCCAGCACTCCTGGCAAATAAGGCCTTTCAGCGTGTTTCACAATACCAGAGAAAGGCAGGATAAAACACTCCACAGTCCCCTTTATGCTTTTGCCCCGTGTCTCTTTTTTATCTTTGTTTCCTTAGTAACTCAACCCTCAACACGCACATCCAGTAACCCAACAGGATTTCTGTTTGGTGACATCTGCAGGAGCCATTTTAAGGAGACGTTTCCAAACCCAAAGGAGCTTTTTTACTAACTTCACTTGGCTTTCTGTTGGAATATGTACTTATCCGGCGTCCCTATGGGGGATTAAATCATCACAGGAGTCTACGCTGACTGCTGTTTTTCCCCGTTACGTCTTGTGAAGGAGGTTTTCCTGTGGGGTGGACTGAGCCGTCATGGCTGGAAAGGGCAACCAGGTGCCGGGCACCCACCTCAACGGCTTCCCCATGCACACGTACTCCTACTTCTTCCCCCACATGCTGGGGAGCCTGTCGCCTCCTGCCCTGCCAGGACTGCCCATCAGCGGGTACAGCACCCCCTCGCCAGCCAGTGAGTACATCGGCTCCTTTCGCTGCTTTGTATTCAGCTCTTACGTGTTGTGGAGCCGCGCCACGCTCTGCTTGTGGTACTGCTTGGCTTCCTGAGTGGCAGAAAGTTGGAAGAAGAATATTTACTTTCCACTCGGTGTGTGTGTGTGTGTCCTGATTTACCTGTGTGACTGCGCCTCCTCGTTTCCTGTATCGCTCCTCCACTGTGTGTGAGAGCATATTCTTGTGCCTGGGAGTCTGCTAGTAGAAGGACACTTTCATCTCATCCTGTTCAGATCATTACTGTTTGAGAGGTGAGTGTGTGTGTGTGTGTGTGCGTGCGTGCGTGCATGTGTGTGTGTTGGTAAACAGAGAGCAACAGCCACATACACACTCCACCACGCGCCCACATCGCCTCCAGCGCTATCCTTAATTTACAAGCCCACACACATCAGCACACACACATGGAAATGTCAGTGTGGATCACAAGGAAATGAGGCAGGACAGCCAGAAAGGAGCGTTGTTTGTTTGGGGGAACGCACATTTGGCAAGTCTTCCTAAAATAAATCTCACAAATGCTATCATTGTTGTCGTGCCGCAGCTCCTTTAGACAATCCATCAAACCCTTCAGAAGTAACTCGCACAGTTGGATGTTTAAATCAAAGCAGCAGAAAAGTACTTTTTCCCGAGGAAATAAAAACTGTTCTTTCGTGTTTGTTTGATTTATATATATAAGGAAATGTGAAGAGTGATGAAGAGATTATTCAGAGTCTTTAGTCAAAAGCAGCCGAACCACAAAATACTTTACTGAAAAAATGTTACTTGTGAATCAAAAACATTTCTGTTCAATATAATTATGCATCAATTCACGTTTATAGTTTAGATGTTAGCACTTCTGGCTCTATGTCTTGTTTGGAGGAGAAGGATTAGATTATTACACTGTGCACCGGGAATAAACTCGTAATCATAGACTCAAAATGTATTTGAGCAGAAATATAAAGTCCACCTCTGACTACAAATCATAAAATAACAAAAGTGCCTCCATGTGCTGCAACTTTTTCGATCCCTGTGCTTCGCAGCAAACTGAGAACCAGCGGGGTAATCAATTAAACGGTGGTTGCAGCTGCAGAACCCTGCAGCAAAGGGAGCAGCGCCGGTGTTTCTGTATGGTGTGGACGGGTCCGGCCGAGCCAGGCCTCAGAAGGGTCCCAATATTGACTTTCTATGTGCTGGAGTCACCGTTGGCAGCCAGCGTGTGGGGAAGTGAGGAACAGCTAGTGCCCGGCCCAGTCACTCCCACTTCCCCAATAGCAGCTCCCCTCCTCGCTCGCGGAGGCCGGAGCCCTCGGCAGATTCCTCTTTTCACATCGCTGCGGGCCGACGTGTGTTTCAGCGCATCTCCTTGCATCTGTGCGTGCGTGTGTGCGTATCTGAGAGTCGGGGACACGATGAGCGCACGCTCAGCATATTTTTGCTCTTGATGCTGGCTCACTTTTACTCCTCCTGCATCCACATCAAATGAGTCTTTTTCTACCTGTAGCACAAGCAGGCCACCATCACACCTTCCTCCTCCTCCTCCTCCTCCTCCTCCTCCCTCTCTCCCCACCTTGCTCCAGCAAGCACTCATGCACAGAAAGACTGAACTTGAACAACAGGGATTTGCATCAGGTCACGAGCTGCTGGAGCTCCCACTTCTGACTAAACGCTCATGATTTACGTGCTCATACTTTTGCAGTTTGTCAAAGTGAGTTTCTTTCTTTCAATGGTCTTCCAGGAAATCAAGTTTGTTATTCCCTGCAACATAATCGCTGTAATTGAGATGCTTGTGATGCTCAGAGCTGGGAGTGAAGGACACATGATATTGCCAGTTTTTATGCCAACTTTCACATTTTGAAATGAAGGCACATTGTATCAGGTGGTAACACCAGGTCATGTGAATTATGTGGGGTGTAGATTTACCTCCGCTTTTGTCTTTTTGTGCACAAACACCCGTATCACTTTCTGAGTGCTCGGATGATATAAATCACGCATAAAGCTTGTTGTGAGTTCTTGTTTTATGTCATTGTTGTAATGAAAGCCCAGATTGGAAGCCTCCCCGTTCCGTTCCGTTCGGCCTCGGCCTCAGCAGACCAATTATTTGGACCAAGCAGAGCAGAAGGGTTAATCCAGACCCACTGCTCCAGCCTCCTGGGCTGCGTCTTCACATCACATTATCTGAAAGTCATCAGGCTGTTTCATGCGGCGGCGCGGATCCGTTGCACATATTGATATTACATTTATGGCCTGCAGGTTTATTAGTTAACCGAGCATCAGCGTGGATTGATCGCACTCACGCACCCCGTGTGTGCACGCTGTTGATTTGAATGTGTGTACGTTACACACACACGCGTGCACAACTTTCATTAGTTTTTTCGATTATATCCTTGGCACCACTTGCTCGTATGAATATGGAAGTATCTGGCATTAACGCCCCAACTATTGATCCCGTTATTATCATTAAAGTGCGCCGCGCTCTGTCGCCGGCGCTGACGCCTCGCTTCCACATTAGCGCCGCGTTTTGAGAGATGGTAATGAATGGAGGCGGCTTGCTACCTGCTGCCACGGCGGACTAATTGGCTTCTCCCCACAGAGTGCTCTTGTTTCAGCCGCCACAGTAATTGCTCGGTACAGCGGCATTTCCTCGCGCGCGTGTTAGCCGTCTCCTTTGACTTATTAGAGGGTAAAATGGCATTTATGAATGCGCTTTAGTGCCGGGGGGAGAGCCGCGAACGGATATTTTCAGATCCCGGCGATGTTTGCGTCTGCGTGTGTGTTTGTGTGTGATCTGATCCCACTAAGCGGCCCACGGTGGAGCCCTCTGACCGTGGGTAAACATGAATATGGTAATGCTTGGCAGAGTGTGTGTTTGCTGGTTTTGGACAGACAGGTGGTTCCTCTCAGCCCCGGAGGTCTGCAGGAATCAAGGGGACATGTCAGTAGCCTCCATGGGTGGCAAATACACACACGGTGACATGCAAGGCTTCTGCGGTGGGGATGGGGATAATGACGGTGGGAAACTCTCAATATGCGGCGTGTGATAGCGAGCTGCATGCAGATAGCACACACACTCCATCATCCCACCAAGTAGCAAACACTCGGCAGCTCCAGGGAGGCGGCTGTCCTTATTACAGCCTCTATTCTGATGACGAGTGCAGACATTTCATTATGGAGGACGCAGGCTTATTAAGCATGATGTGTAAAGCGCATTTACTATTCACCCCAGTTTAACAACTGTGTTAATTAACTGCAGTGCACTGGGAGGCTGGGAAATTAGAGCAAGGGCCATCCTGCTCCTCACATTTTCAAAGTGGTGACACGCTTTCATCCTGTTTTAAGAACGTGGGCGATTCAGGTTGGGGAGACTTATGCTCAGTGTGGAAACTCATTACTAAGTAGGTAAGTGGTGATGCAATGTTGGACTGAGGGAACTAGCATCCAGAACTAGTCTAGTAGAACACAAATATACTGTAAACCCAGAACTACCAGTTAATCTGATAGCTGACATGTAGGTACTGAATGATATCACCAGACAAAAACACACAGTATGGAGTCCAAACCCCTAGAATCTGTTCACCGGCTTGTTTGTGCATAGCGGCCACATTAAGTTTGCGCAAGCTTGTGGTTGTGGGAGCCATAAAGCTGATCCTTGTTTATGGTCCGTGTCACCAGTGGAACCAAAGCAGCTCAAACGAACAGAGTAGAGAAAGTGGACAGCAACAGGAAGTGCAGCGGAGGCCGAGGTGCAGGTGTGACAGAAGCTGGAGCCTGAGGGCCCACACAGCGAGACACACACACACACACACACACACACACACACACACACACACACACACACACACACACACACACACTGGCTTTGGCAGCACCTGTGTCCTGTAACAGCATCATGAGCCAAAGCGCTGGCAAACTTAGCCAAAAGGGACAAGAAAAGGCATCGCCCTCTCTCTCTGTCTCTGTCTCTCTCTCTCTCTGTCCTGCCCAATCCATCCTCCTCTCCACGCTCATTTGCTCTCCACACTCATCGTCCTCTCGTCATCACGCTCATCTTTCTTTCGCCCCCCCCCCCCACATACCTCCATCCGCTGCGTTTCAGTCGCGTCCTCCGTTTCTCCGCAGCAGGACTTGACAGAGCTATCATTACCCCGCTACCTATTTACTCTCAGCCTGTTATTTTCCATTTGCTTCGAGGGGACCTGGGGCCAAATCCCTGCCCAGAATACTTGATCCTACCCACAGGATTTATCCCCGAGTGGCTTGGCAAGTGTGGTCCACTCCCCCAGCGCTCCTTTCTCTCTCCTCCTTCCTCCTTTTCTTGCTCCCTAACTCTTTCTCTCGGCATTTCTTTCTCTGTCCACGGCCGCTTATGCAAATACGGGCCCTCGTTTTCAAAGAGCTGTCTCCCCATAATCCGACGGATGGCTCCATTTTCTGTGCTACACACACACACACACACACACACACACACACACACACACACACACACACACACACACACACACAGATTTGCGGACGCAGGCAGAATGCCTCGCACACAAGGACACATGCTATCTCTCATAAACATTTGCACCGACTGGCACACACACACACACACACGCACTGAGGAAGCGTCCTCAGCACGGGTGTTATATTCTGAGCGGGGAGTGCTTTAACACTAGAACTACTAAGGGACGTACACCTTTACATATACCCCTAACTACTGCTGGGTGATCACTTGTCCGCCACGCTCCAGCTGGCACCCTGCCAAGAGCCGCTTTTGTTACGTAAAGAGGGCCATCACCGACGCACTGTGTGGGGTGGGACGCATGGGCTCGCTGACCCTGCTGCTGCCTGCAAGGCAGAGCAGGGTTCCTACTCAGGTTCCTATGAGTCTATGAGTGACATCCACTGTTACAATGTTCAACCGCTATGTGCTTGGATTTACAACGTGAAAGGACGAGTGTCATTGTTGCGGTCTCACCGAAGGAAGCAATAAAAACATTTTTTCATGTAGACACGGAACTCTTCACAGTTTTGTCAAACGTAATTTCGTTATTCATATACAACAACATGCAAATGCTAAAAATTACTGAAAAGATGACAGTACACCCATCTAGTTTGGGTGAACAGAAAACGCTTGAAAGCGTTTTCGTTTTATATTCCGTTTATTTGGTTATTACTCCTTTCACCTGTACCACATAAAGTCATTGCAGAGCTACAGCCGTGTTCCTACAAAGTTAACCAGATGTTTATTTCGTTATTCCCTCTTTCATGTCCGTCTGGTGAATGAAAGTGGGCGTGGCCATCCACGTCCCAGAGCGGTGACACTGGGGGAAGGGGAACGCGCATCAACACGCAGGACAAAGATCTGCGTTTCTCTGCTGCTGCAGCCTCGGCTGCGTTGGGTTGTTAGTGTCCCTTTCACCTCTACCATATGAAATGTGTTCCTACGAAGTTGACCAGCTGCTTTCAGAATCAGAATCGTTTTATTCACCGGGTTTATTTTTATTTACAAAATATAAACAGAAAACGCTTGAAACGTTTCCGTTTTATATTCCATTTATTTAATTATTTTTATTTACAAAAAAATCCCATACGCTTTGCACTGTAACGTCACTAAGAATTAGGAAAAAAGACAGTACACCCATCTAGTTTTAACAAATGTGCAATAAAAAATTTAAACAGAAAACGCTTGAAAGCGTTTCTGTTTTATATTTCCGTTTATTTCGTTATTTTCCCTTTCACCTGTACCACATAAAGTCATTGCAGAGCTACAGCCATGTTCCCAAGAGGTTCACCAGCCGCTTTCAGCGTGACACACGCATGGACGTTTTTCTGCCCGCTTTCATGTAGACACAAAACTCATCAAAGTAAAAGAGCTCAGAGCAGCATTTGCAATTACATGTATATTAATAACGAAATAAACGGAATGTAAAGTAAAATGCTTTATAGAGTTTGGTGTCTACATGAAACCGGCTGGTCAACTTTGTCAACATGTGGCTCCAGTAAGTGGGGGAATAACGGCCCAAAGCAACAGGCTGAAAGAGGAGGCTGTGGCAGAGGAACACAGGTCTTTGTCCTGTATGTTGATGCGCCCAGCCCCCACAGTCAGCGCTTACCTTTGCTACGGGACTGACAGCCCCGCCCACTTTTATTTATCAGACAGATATGAAAGTGGGGATAACGAAATAAACGGGATGTAATGTAAAACGCTTTCAAGAATTTTGTCTACATCAAAGCGGGCAAATCACATGTGAACGTTTTAATTTTTTTGTAAATAAAAATAATGTTTGCCCTGTTCAAACATGGGGAATAAAAACTATTCTGATAGCAGCTCAAGATCAACTTAGCAGGAACACATTTCATGTGGTAGAGGTGAAAGGGAGACTAACAACCCAACGCAGCGAGGCTGCAGCAGCAGAGAAACGCAGATCTTTGTCCTGCGTGTTGATGAGCGTTTCCCCATCCCCCAGTGTCCCTGCTCTGTTACGTGGTGGCCACGCCCACTTTCATTCAACAGACGGACATGAAAGAGGGAATAACGAAATAAACATCTGGTTAACTTTGTAGGAACATGGTTGTAGCTCTGCAATGACTTTATGTGTTACAGGTGAAAGCAGTAATAACGAAATAAATGGAATATAAAAAACGCTTTCAAGCGTTTTCTGTTTATATTTTTATTTTATATTTATATTTTATATTGCACATTTGTTAAAACTTGATGGGTGTACTGTCATCTTTTCTGTAATTTTTGATGACGTTACAGTGCAAACAATATTTGAACTATTTTTTTTTTTGTAAATAAACAAAGCTTCGCCACATTTGAGAAGGATCTAAAACTGTCTTATTGTATTATTGATGATGATATCTTATTGCTTCCTTCGGTGAGACCGCAACAATGACACTCGTCCTTTCACGTTGTAAATCCAAGCACATAGCGGTGGAACATTGTAACAGTGGATGTCACTCATAGACTCATAGGAACTGTGCAGCCTTGCAGACAGGAGCAGGGTCAGCGAGCCCACGCAACCCACCACCTAGAGTGCGTCAGTGATGGCCCTCTTTACCTAACAAAGGCAGCTGTTCACAGATGATTCAGGGTCTCAGCTAGCCGAGCAGATCATTTGACCACCTTCTAGTAGGAATGGGTATATTTAGAAAACCCAGTAGTTCTAGTGTTAAGCGGCAGTTGGGCCATAACAACTTCAAAACCCGCCGTTTGTCGCCAGCAGCCATGCAGCTCTCAGTTGGGTAAACACTGGCATAATCTAAATCTCCCTGTGATGTAGCAGCGCAAGTATCTTTATTTCTGCTGTGTTCAAAGACACTGCAAGGGAGTCAAGACAAGGGTAAAGCGATAGCCCCCCCCCCCCCCCCTATCCTTTCCTTCAACTCACTCTCACGCTGACCCCCTTCTCCTTTCTTTATCTCTCCTTTTACTCACACACACACACACACACACACACACACACACACACACACACACACACACACACACACACACACACACACACACACACGCGCGCGCGCGCGTCTTCCTATGCCCTTTTGTTGGAACCATTGCGCGCGTCCATAATTCACATGGCTGCATACATTCAAATGTCAATGACTCTCACACGGGCATCATTCCTCTTTGTCTCGCTGATAAGCGCCGGCGATGACGGCATCCGTGAGATATAGGGCAGTTACCTAATGGAGGAGACGAGGGAAGGGAGGAAGGGAGCCGGCCGAGGGAAGGATCCGAGGGGGTCGCGCGGGTCGGGGAGTGATTGAATTATCAAGCAGAGCTTTGCCCGTTGTCCGAGGGGGTTTCTGAGGGAAAGCCCTTTTCTCGGCAGCTAATGTGCTTTTTCAGCTTAGCACAATGGCTAGCTGTGTTGCGCAAAGGGGCTAAGAGAGCTCTGTTGGGCCGGAGCTTATGGGGCCACCAGCTCTCTCTTGGCACCTCTCTAAGGGGCCCCTGGCCACACTTAACCTCAAGCCTGTCAGCTAGCATTAGCGCACAGACTCCTCAGAGTGGAGCGCTAATGCCCTTATGACAGCATTAGCGCAGCATAAGCTGATGTGTACTCTGGGCCGCTGCTAAAAGGTGCTGGGCGCTATTTAGATGCTTCTTCTAATTCGCGGACACCCATATTCAGTTTTGGACCAAGTCCTAGTCTTGTTTTTCCAGTGAAACAGGTGTCTTTGTTTGTACTGTGGTTTGACGAATACTTGACGTCTTCTCATATTTATTTGCTGTATTTAGAAGTTCTTCTCACAGCAAATGTCCTTGTTAAAACATAATGTTTTTTAAACCTCAGCTCTACCTGAAGTTACATGTACCTGGAGTCCATCTGGGATTTTGTAAATTGAAAATACTTCATAGATGTCTTCCATTGTTGGCTAGTTTTCAAGAGCCGAAACGATCCATTCGTGAACTATTTCATAGTTTGGCCCTTTTATTAAACAAAGGTTAATCGAGTACTGACTTCAACGCACAATAGCCCGCAAGGTTGTCTGTTCAGACGAAACTTAAACACGGATCAACACGCCAAGAGACACAGAGATCTGGGGCTGTAATCGTTTCAGAAACAGACATGTGGACTCCAGACAGGGTGAAATCACTAATCAGTGCACACAATATTAAAATCAATGAACCTTCCCCTGCATAAATAAATTCCTCCTGAATCCTGTATCCTGTCTAAATGCGCTGCATGAGACACAGATGTATTCTCACATCATATGATATCCACAGTTTATACTGGGTCGGTGGAACGAGCCTGTGTTTGTGCTCGGTTCCTCCTGTGGGTGCGTGTGAGAGTTATTAAGCTGCTTATAAACAGTCTGAAGGCTGGTGGATACAGAAATGAGCAAACGAGGCAGGTTCAGTGAGAACATGGTTGGATGTAGGGGTCCTCTGTCCTGGGCTGGGCATCTCCATTACATGGGCTTTTATCACCGTGCCCCGGGTCGTCTTCATTTCGCAGAGACATCCTGTAAGTTTGCCCTAAACAGACAGACAGGTTCTGATTAGTGACACAGCTTCGCCCTCCTTTTCAAGTGGCCTTCTCGACAACCGGTGTGCATTACGCCTTGATTAGCTCCCTAATTAGCTTTGTCCCGTGCAACAAACAGATGTTCACAAGCTCCCAGGTGCCAGGAACGTGCCCTTGCACCCTCTTATCGCACAACCTGAACCGTGCAGCGACTGATGGATTGGACCGTGCGGGCGTTTTATTGCCAGTCTCGCGCGCTGACACTAACTGGTGCGGAGGAATTCCTCGGTCCCTGACGCTGACTGATCAGCGAGTGCCGAGATAAAAATCCTTGGCCCGAGGCCAAGGGGGGAAACGGACGCATGCTAACGCTCACATGCTAAAGCTCGCATGCTAAAGCTTGCATGCTAACGCTCGCATGCTAACGCTCGCATGCTAACGCTCGGGAAACACGGCCGCGCAGTTACACAACAACGCCGAAGCGTTGTTGTTGAGCCGCTGAGTCTGTGCACAAAAAACGAAAGCAGACAGGATCTCCCGTGGTTGAGCACGCTGGCACGCTAGGCTGTTTTCTGTTCTCAAGGTCACTGGAGGTCACACGGCTTTTCAGAGGGCCACGCGTCTGAAACCGACAGTCACTTCACACGGGTGAGACGCGCGGAACCGAGAGAGCAGACAGGATATGAGCTCTCCCTCTCTGACTATTTGTCACTTTTGATATGCACAGGCAGGAATTACTTTCAGGAAAGACCACAACGGGGACGAATGTGAGCATTTGGAGATGACAGCGTCTGTAAATCATCACCCAAAGTGTCTGTTGACTATTCTTTACAACCTTTGATTATCAGATGCTTGATAGCTGATACGAGCAGAGGCCTCGGCTGAGCACGTACGCGCTCTGACTCATACCTAACTGTACTGTCCACAGCTCAGGGTGGCAGCAGGCAGAGGCGGCCGCATACCTGCCGTCGAAGCCGCGACCTCGCTCTGTGACCCGCAGGCCCGTCCAATCAATCACTCACCCTCTGACAGAGGGAGACAGGGATGAGGAGGAGGTGGAGAACGAGGGGGCGAAAGATCAGGAGATGGAGCGAGAAGAGAGGAGAAGTGGCCCTGGAGGCCTTTTAAATCACAGCGGGCCCAGACAGACTCCTGGAGCAAACAATCCGATTTAAACGTCGCACAAACGGCCGCTGACTCACTTTAATACCTGCAGGGTTCGGGGGCTGTCGACTTCTGACTCAGGCCGGACCTCCTCTGCCCGCGTGATGATGCGGGTCCCATTCGGGTCGGGGACCCCGTTCCCTAAAGTCCTGCGTACGTCGCAGAATCTAGGTTAAATGTCTCTGTTTACTGTTAACACCCAGACGGAGAGAGAGACGCGGGGAGGGAGAGGTCAGGTGCTGCCATGATGGGGTTTCGCTGTTCAATATTTACTCATCAAACAGAGCAGTTTCCTGTAAGCACTTGGCCAAACTCTCGCTCTCACCACCTCGCTCCTCCGCCTCCTGTTTTATCTGCCCGTCTCCCCCTCGGGCCGCCTCTGGTCTCTTTCCTTTCATCGTCCAGGATTTGATTTCCCTCCCCGGCCTGTTGTCGTTTGTCTTTATTTCCCCGATCTTCCTTCTCAAGGATCAACTTTCTGCCTCTCACCGCTACGAGCCCTTCATCTATTAATGTCCTTTCATTGTTTCCCTGCTTCCAAACCCCCACAACCAGCGAGCACTTACACTCCAGGGTGTGTGCTGGATAGCTTAGTGTGCTTTAGCATTTGGTTAAATCCAGGAAATGTCCACACCTTCTTTTTTTTTTTTTTTAATGTGTTCTGTTTCTTTGTCCGCGTTGGCCTGACTGACAGTCGAACACACAGCGGACGCATATAGCACGAGCCTGAACGGTGTGAAGACAGCGCAGGGATGTTTCTGGAGCCCATTAGTTGGTTCTCTGCTGGGAAGACAACTGTACGGCCGCTGCGCTCGCCACCCCCCCCCACACACACACACACACACACACTAAAAAAAGCCGGCGCTCGGTCCTGGCAGATGTGCTGTCAAAGCCGGCGTCGCTCAGGCCTTTTGAAAAATAGACTTTATGTCAAAACCAGATCGCTTGGACTGGAGGCTCACATGGAAAGTAGTGGGAGCGCTCCAGGGGAAAGCGTTTTGATGGGAATATTTTAGGTCTATATCATGAAGGTAGTCGTCTGTCTGTCGACACGTTTGGTGGGGCTGCTTGTTCTCTGTGCCCAGAAGCTGACGTCGTTTTCCCTTGCGGTGTGTGTGTGTGTGTGTGTTTTTGCACGTGCATGCACACATTCATTTCTGTGTGTGTGTGTGTGTGTGTGTCCCACCTCAAAGCACGTGACGTACATTTTAGACCCTTTGAAACTTTGTAAACCAGGAGGAGCGTCCTGGTGAAACCACTGAGTCCTTGCTCTTGGTTTTGTTCTGCTCTCCTCCCAGGTCAACAGCTCTTACTGCTCCCATTACTTTCCTTTTTATAGTAATGGTTGGTCTTCGGAGAGGATTGTGCAATTACTCATACATTTTCATCCAGATGCAGTCCGTTCGCATTAAACCCAATTAATCCACGTCCGTCTTTCCTCTTCTGTTTGGACATTTTTGCTCCAGCCACTTGTGGCCATAACACGCGAAGGATAAGTTGTATGGCAGAGACTGAATAATGGCACAAATAGGTTGAGTGGACGTTTCAAATGGCAAGAACACTTTAGTGACGCAACCAGCTGCTTAATGGTTTTCATCCAAAGGATGCGATGTTCACATCAGCCCGACTCTGCAGACGTCCACTCACCAGTGAGGATGCGCCTGACGTCTCCAAGGCCTGGTTCCGGGGCGTGTGAGCCTGTGTGGTGCACATTTGCATGCGTGACCACCACCGATGCCGGTTTGCACGGCTGCAAAATCAGCTTTGTTCGTGTCATTTTACTGCATTCACTGGTAACTGTTTTGGCTGCCAAAGCGACCACATGCAAAGGGCTCCACAAGGCTTCAGGTGTTGCGTTTCAGGACTTAGAGAAGGTAATGGACTGAAACGCATGCACACACACACACACACACACACACACACACACACACACACACTGGGCGACTTTCGCTCCTCCCCTCGCAGACTTCAAAGCCAGCCGTCCCCAGAGGAACTTCAAACGCTGGGGAGGCCATTAAAAGACAAAAATTATTTTCTGTAAGGTCGTGATTTATTTGATTGAAAAGTGAAACCACTAACCCAACAGACATTATTTTTCCTTCTCGAGGGCTGCTTTACTAGGCGAAACCCAAATTGCTACCAGGTGGGAATCCTCATAAGAGCAGGGACACTTAGCCCGAGGAGCCAGAGTTTTCTTTCTTGCTCTTGTCATCCAGCATCTCTTTGGACTCCGTACACGTTTCATCTGATTCGCTGAATAAACCCAGGCTCGTCAGCTGCTTTGGTTTGTCCTTGTGTTTGATGCAGTGGCAGAAGTTAAGTGCCTGCGAGTGCTGCTGCTCACAGCCACCAGTCAATAAAGCCACGATAAAGAGGTGGCGGAGGACTGAAATACAAGCATGTGAGAGCGCGATGGATGGAGGGGTGTGTAGCGATGCAGGTGGGAGGCGTGTGTCCTCTCTTTTGCTTCCATTTACTGTATTTGCCTGACAAACAGAGAGCGTGTCATTCACAGCATCGTCACCGTTGGAGCGTTTTGGCCACTCAGCACATGAGTCACTGATTGGGAGGTTGCTTGTGAGAGCATTTCATTCTTGCGTGTGCATTTTGTTTGATGTTAAATAAGTGTGTGCGTGTATTCACCACTGACAGTGCATGTCCTCTTCCTCCCCCTCCTCCTCCTCCTCCTCCTCCTCGCTTCTTCTGGGCCTCTGACAAACCCGCAAAACAGGGAGCAATCCGATCCAATTTTTGGATTCACGGCAGAGAGCGTTTATCGCTCAAAAGCAGCGTGAGGAAGACGAGAAACGAGGAGAAGAAGAAGTGACGCCATCGCGGATTTGCATATGGAGCATCTCAAACAGACTCAAACGACTTGTGGAGCGCTTGTTTCTCCACATCTTGAAGACATTTGCAGAACAAACTGGTGCCACTGGAGATGTTTGTTGAATCCATTATGTCAACTGATGAAAACGAAACTTGTTGAAAACTAATTGCACATTTTTGCGTGTTTGCCACAGGCGATACATGGAAACATGATTAGATCCGTTAGATCCGACTGATCTAAAACCGATGGTGAAACGTGTGCTCGCATGGAGTGAAGTCATGCACCTTTCTGCATGATCCGATCGCTTGTATTATTGTATTTGGACGTGTAGAAAGCGTTTATTCCTTGAATCTTGCCTTATTGTTTACATCTTCATTTTTGGTCCCAACAAACATCTTGGGAAGTGATTCAGCGCTGGCACTGGGATGTTCCTTTGTTGGAGCTGAATTGCTGAAGGGGGTTCCGTGATTATTGTGTTTATGCAAACCTTGATCCAAACCTGACAGAAACAAACACACTTTCTTCTCAGCAGGACACACGAGATAAAGTATTAGTCGCCGTAACAGGGTCAAACGGGTGAATCATACTTGTAAACAGCAGCGCGTGTGCGTCTGTTTGCGTGAATGTTTTGGGTGCATACAGGTATATCATCTTCGGACCGGTTCCGTGTTTACATCAGGACCAGAATTCATCCTCTTAATTATCCGCTCTCATTACGAGCCCAGCGGCAGCACAGGAAACGCATAAAGCTCCAGGCGTCCGACAGCTAACGGCAGCACAAAGCGTAGCGGCGGGCGCTAGCTAGCGCGGACGTGCCCGTCGCCCCTAACGACCGCGTGTCAACCGGAGTATGAGAGGGACACTTCCAGGCCGTGACGGCCCATCACGGCCGCGCACGTGCTGATGGGCCGTAATGACTTAAGGGCCGGGATTTGTTGATGAACAGAGATCTTATTGGCAGAAACTATGTATGAAAGAGTCTCAGGAGAGGCTTCCCAGTCCTTCATCTTCCCCCCTGTCCTGCTCTCCTCTATCTCTGTCTGTGGAGAAGATGAATTAGGGATGACAGAGCCTCTGTACAGGCTTTTAGTGAAGGAGAAAGGAGGAGGGAGGGCGACAAACCAGTTAAGGGATTCATTAACACATGATGATTTAACTGGTTTGATTTAGTGTGCTGATACGCTTTTCTGGCATCTTGGACTATCCCCCTGTGGATTGGAGGGAAAAGATTTTTTCTCTCCACTCCTTCCTGCCCCCGAGGAGCTCAGCCCGGCGCACCCCCCCTTGACTCTCACTTCCTCCCTCTCTCCCACCTCCCGCCGCCTCCCCCGGCGTTCCTGTATGTTAAGATTTAAAGCCCCCAAACAAGCTTTCTGTGTCGGCCCGCTGCGCGCGCCAGCGGGGGGCGCCGCGTTCCCCTGTCCGAGGTTCCCCCAAAGCCCCTCAGGCGCACGCCGGCGCTGGCGCCGTCACGCAGGTCCTGGCCCGGCGCCGCCTCCCGCCCCGGCCCGCAGGGGGCGCCCCGCTAGCGCCGCCCGGGCCTCGCGTGCGTGCGTGCCCGCTAATCGCATCTCGCTAGCTCGCGGTTGGCCTCTCCGTGGGGGGCGGGGCTTCCCGTCTGACCGTCAGGAATTAGATCGGGCAGCGTCGTGATTGGATTCCAGCTTTAATGCACACACGTGTGCACGCACGGAGGCGCACGTTGGCGCGCCTCCCGTTTCCCTGTGAATTTCCAATCACGCGCCGCACAGACATAAAAAAGGCAGAAGAACTAGGACGGGAGCGCTTCCTTCCGCATGTCCTCATTCTTCCTCTTCTCTTATTCTCCTTCATTCCCTTTATTTTGAAGTCCCCGAGGCCCTTAATCAGAGGGACCCCCGCACACCCCTCGTTTGACCCAATTCACCCCCCTGCTCAATAATTAACCTGATTAACAGAACGGGTGGAGGAGAACGCGGCTCCGCTTGTGATGTGGCTGAAGGGCTGTTCGTGGTTTACACTTCCTCTCCCGTGAACAGGACCGTTGACATAAACACACAGGTTCTACATGCACTCACAAAAGATTTTTTTTTAAATATCAAATGTGTTGTATTGTGAGTGTATTCAGTCCAGTTCACACAGAGTCTAGCGTTGAATGGGGAAAACGTTTCCCTGTTTATGTAAGCTGCCCACCAGAACACATGAAGGCACATAAGTCTGTCACCGCCTCCCTCGCTGCCTTATGTGTGCTTCCTCTGTTGTAGCGCTTTAAATTAAAGCAGATGTCATTCACGGGTGACACATGACGCGCGTTCATGTTCTCTAATTATGTCCTTGCCGGCATGTTGTCTGCTTTGATTCCCCGGCTTCAGCTGTACATGAACTGGTGTCAACTCTCTCCCGCTCTTCACCTGCCGCTTTCGCTCCAGACGCTGTGTTAAAGCAGTCTAATTGTTTGTTTTTGTGTTTGTACCACTGGGATAAGTGTGTGTGTGTGTGTGTGTGTGTGTGTGTGTGTGTGTGTGTGTGTGTGTGTGTGTGTGTGTGTGTGTGTGTGTGTGTGTGTGTGTGTGTGTGGGTGATGAAGTGGGGCTTGTTTGCAAGTCTTTGCTGCTGTGACCAAATGCTCCTAATGAGCCTCAACTGAGCCCTCAACCACACACACACACACACACAAACACACACACACACACACACACACACACACCCTGAAACATCAGCACAGCCACTGGGGGTCATCGTTTCCCGTAGCTCCAGCTCCGGCCCTCGACTCACTTCTGACGTTGTTCTGTGTGTGTGTGTGTGTGTGTGTGTGTGTGTGTGTGTGTGTGTGTGTGTGTGTGAGACCTGTGCCAGCTTTAGTCGCCATGACGTCCAGCTCACCACACCAGGCACCCAAACAGATTAGCACCTCACTTGTTAATACATTACAACAAGTGAAACTGAGAAAAGCCTGAATAAAGCAGGGAGATTAGGTCACTGCTCTGTTCCAATGGTTTATTCATTTGTGACCCTGTTTTTGCTAAAAGCCCATTTTGGATTCTTTCAAGTGAACGTCTTTACTTTTTTATTCATAGTGACACGACTTTACTTCGTCTCCTGGCTTCAGACTGGTCTTCTTCATCTCTGTTTTCTCTCATTTGAGATGCAGCTTCTCACTGATCTCTTCCACTCATTACAGATTTTGCCTCACGCTTTCATGTTCTTCTCTTTTGTTCCCCTACTTCTCTCTTCTTCTATGTTTAGCATTTTCAGCCAGAATGTAATTTTTGCTGGTGTTGACTCCCTTTGATGTTTTTTCTCTCAACCTAGTTTTAAGCTTCTCTTGAAACTGTTCCTTGTCCTTAATATATCCTGTAGGCACTAAATCACTAGTGCGTAAGTGGAAATTCTTGCAGGTCCTCAGGTGAGTTAGGCGCAAGTTCCACCTGTTAATAGGATTAGCGTTTGACCTTTGACCCCAAAGCCAGCTAGCTAAGTAGAGAGCGAGCACATGATGGCCAGCGAATTAATACCTGATCTTTTAAGCTTGTTTGGTCAAGAATCCAATGCTGCAACTGCCGTACTTGGCGCACAGACACAGGAACACAAATACCTAAATGTAGACACACACACGCACGCACACACACAAACATCCAGTCAGGAAGCTAACCGACACCAAGTGACCATGTGCTGTTTTTACAATCAGCTTTCTCTGGATTGCAGCTCAGACTGCCTCTCTTTCTCTCCCTCTCATCACAAAGAGAGGCTGCTTTACGAGGGTCTGGCTGCAGTAAAAGCCAAGGGTTGCAGGGGGCACAGAAGGCTGTCAGGGAGGATGTAAATTACACAAATAAAACCGCACACTGGCACTGAGTGAGACGGCGGGAGGGGGTGGGCAGCGGATATTTACTGCGACTACAGCAGGGAACAGAGCGGGACAGACAGAGGCGGAGGAGGAGAAAGAATAGGAAGATGAGGGCGAGCGACAAGGCGATGGAACCGAGTGAAAGCAGACAGAGAGTGGGTCGATGGGAGTAGGCGAGAAAGAGAAGGATCCAGGTGGAAAACGTTAGTGGAGGATCATCATTCAGCACTCGACTCTTACTGTCAGAGCGCGGTGCATGTGCCGCCCTGGCACCGCCCCATAACCGTGGCATCCGTCTTCCTCCGCCTGCTTTTTATCACCTCCTCCCCTCCTTCCTCCACCATCACTCCCTTCTTTCTTAAGGGCTTTTTTATCTGCCCGCTGCTGCACCTTTGCACGTTTCAGACGCCTCTCTCAGCTCTTTCGGGTGAAGGTGAATATGAATGTGACCTCAACGAGCCCCCTTTGTTTTCTCGCTGAAGGTGAGGATGTGAGTGACAGCGTTGAGGAGGAAACTGGACTTTGTAATACAGGATTCGGCCATTATTTTGTAGCCTGGCAACATTAACAGTGAGCCAGGAAACAGGACTATACCCAGGGTTTCCTCCGGCCCAAGCAGGAGAGCGAAGAATTGTACTGAGACACACACACACACACACACACACACACACACACACACACACACACACACACACACAGCTCTATAACTGGAAGGACCCATAACTCCTTACCCTGACCTTGTGCAATGGCTCACTCTTACTTTTGACATCATGACCTCATTCGATTGTTAAAATAAGATTTTCAATAATATCCATGTTGCTGTGAAATGTTATAAAGAAACTCGCTGATGAGTAAGATCATGTGTCACCAAAGTCTTGTAGAACAAGACAGTTGTGGTTTGGCTTCTGTTTAACAGCAGGTCAGTGAAGTGGCACACGGCAAAAAGCAGTTCAGCCATTTGTATAGAGTTGTGCAGTTCCTTAAGAAGCCAAGGAGGAACTGAGATGGTGAGGAGGAGGAAGTGATCAATGAAAGGGTGAAATATTGGATGAAGTCCCAAAGGTGCCGCTCAGTTGTTTTTATCCATCGTCTATATCTAAGCCGAAATAACAAAGTAAATCTGAAGCAGTGAAAATGTGCTCATTAGAATTGTGTGGAATGAAATCTTCATCGGAGGCAAGGTATTTTTCCAGTTCCTCCACCTCAGAGCTGCAGCCATCATCTCATTAGAGCAGACAGTGAGACATATGAACACACAAGGTCTGGAGTCAACTCATATTTTGACAAACAACACTTATATACACATATTAAATGTCATTTGTTTTTTTTAATACATTGCACATAATCCTAGATTCTGGGTAAATATTTTATTAAGATCTGTCTAATGGATGTTTATAGATACGCTCTATTATTAAACAGAATTATGCTCCAAATTTCTGTTCAGCTCTTGGAAGTAAGTGCTTACTTCCTTGAAAATGGATGTTGTTGCCAAATTGTATGTTTTCATAGTCAGGACGTTCTTTAATTGCATTTGTTACTATGCCAACAATGGCCCTTTACAGGAAAGAAAAGATTTTTTTGTTTTCTTTTGGAACTAAGTATATTTGAAAGCTGCCCAATCCCACTGATTACACAGAGCAACGTGACTGAATTAGCCTCATCTTGTTCTTAGTCCCACTGACCTTTGACCTTGCAGTTGGATGAAAAGGTACCCAGTTTATGCTCCCCCATTACACTGATGTGTGTGTGTGTGTGTGTGTGTGTGTGTGTGTGTGTGTGTGTGTGTGTGTGTGTGTGTGTGTGTGTGTGTGTGTGTGTGTGTGTGTGTGGGTGTGTGTGGCTGCGAGAGTTTGCATGCGCGGCATTGTGCCTCTCTGCTTTGGGACAACACAAATAACCTGGGGTGATGTGTCGCACTCAGCTGTTTTGCCAGACGACCGGGTTTTTGGCACAGAGAGATGGAGGGAGGACGGTGTCCGTTGTTATCTTGCTGGAATTATCATGCACCTGCTTGCTGTTGGTGGTGGCATTATCTCAGTGTGTGTGTGTGTGTGTGTGTGTCAGTGGTGAACCAGCAGAGTAGCTGAGGCCTTGCACTGTAGATCTGCGGCAGCCAGCATTTCATTAGCGTGCATCCAGACACATAAACTCACGTGTGCCTTCCAGCCCAGACAGGCGACGCCCACGGCTCATTCAGCCCCGCTTAGGTAGCATCTGCAGGAGCTGAACTGTGGGTGCGGAGTCAAAGGTGTCATTGCATTACCTTCCATTGTTATCCAGCAGATGCATCTCTGTCACATATTATGATTATACCTCCAAGTTCAGCCTGAAGCACTCCGGCTAACTGCCTGGATTTGACCGTTGAACCCTGAGATGCACTCTAACAACTCTCTCAGCCCCAGGCCTCCAGGGCATTGTGTGTGTGTGTGTGTGTGTGTGTGTGTGTGTGTGTGTGTGTGTGTGTGTGTGTGTGTGTGTGTGTGTGTGTGTGTGTGTGTGTGTGTGCTTGTGCTTGACTTTATAGCTGAAAACAGTTGACACATGCACAAATCCATGTGAATCCACTGGTTTGGTTTTTATCCGCAGACCGTGTATGTGTGTGTCCACTGTGTCTCCAAGCAGCTGCCACCATTGAGTAGCTGCATGGTGCACTATATAAACAGGCTTGTTAACTGTCACTATCTCCCCCTCATGAATTATTCACACACAGAGTCTTTACTTGTGTCAGAGTTGCTTTCACCGCATTGCATATCGAAGCTGATTGTGATAAGAGTGTTTACTAGATCATTTTGAGGAAATAGAATTGAAAAAAAGATTGAATCGAATTTATTAGAACTGACTTGGCATTTTGTGACTTGTTATTCCCATGAGAGGATTTGCCCCAGAGTGTTTGCGTTGTGTGAGCCGAGTCCACTTTGCGGTGGAGTCGAGCCATAGCTGGTTCTGGAGCTCTTTGATGTGGCCCGTCCTGCTTCTCCTGGCCTCTGGGGACGTCGGGGTGAAGTCTGGACCGTGGCTGCGAACCCAATGCACCGTTAATGACGCACCGCCAGAAGCCGACGGGCGGCTCACGCGCCGCAGCGTTGCGTGCGAACCCGCGACGTACCAACGTGAACTGTTTTGAAACATGGAGAAGTTGCACTGAAATGAGGGAAGTGTAGAAAATATTAGTCATTATCTTCAATGCCTGTGTTGCTTACTGTATATAGTTATCAGAACATGTTGCAAAATCAGTTTCAACCTTTTTTCACGAACACAGATCAGATGTGCTGGTTCCCCTTTTCTGAAAAGTGGAGCAGCGGTGCGAGGAACCAGTACGTGTTGCAGACAGAGGAGAAGAGTGCAGATGTTTGGACACAGGCCACATGTTTAGACCCACAATGCACATTCTTTAATCTCCAGACCATTAAACCCCTCAACCCCGTCTACACAGGCAACTACTAAAGTACCTGTAATGACTGTAGTGTTGGAACCGCAACTTCCTGCCTCGCCGGTATCAGATCTGCTCTCCCCGTAGCCAGATGGCGCGCGCGTTAGTAGATCTCGGAAAAATAGATTTGATGATGTCGGATGAGAAAAGAAGCATTAAAACCTGTAGGAGTCAGTTTTATAGAATAGAAATACTTTGCTAACATGTTAGTGTTTCATTTATTTTACTAACTGAAGCATAAAGAAAGTTTTGAATGAAGCCTGTTCTGAGCGTGAGCCTTATCTGTAATAACAGCTGTTTTTATCGGCTAATGCTGTGAACCAGGATGCTGGGGGGTGGAGGGGGGGGGGGTCTGATGAAAGAGATGGGCCGCCGGCCAGTTAAGTCAGAGGTTTGTTAGGTTGCACATGGACTTGCGTTGATGTGTCAAGTGAGTCTACGCATTTCACCGAAGAAAACAGGAAAAGACTCGTTAGCGGCGGCTTGGACGCCACCGCGCCTCGAAGCGAAACGGGACGCTCGCACAACTCTCCGGCCTCGTTTCGCCCGCGGGCGGCGAAACGGGGCGAGAGGCGAGCGTGCACGTGCCAAATGCATTCGCACTCGCAGGGTAAAGAAGAACTTTATTAATAGACCGAGCTCTGGAAATGGGCCTCATAATAAACTCCAACTGTTGCTGGAGATTTGACATTTTCACCGGCGGATGTAAAAACCCGCTGTAACCAAATAAAGAGGCAAAGGCTGAACCGCATGTGCTGTCACGTGTGCACAACCTGGACAACAACAGCGAGACACGCGGCAGGATGGACATTGACGGGTTTTGGAGGGCGACTTCGTTAACCGCTGATGAGCGTTGATGCGCCTCCTCTCACCTCCGCGCATGAGCGGGCGCGTCTGTGAACTCCCAGCGCACCTTTTTACACATTTCACCGCGACACCTTCTTCTTCCCCCGATTAAACATGCAAACGCTGATGGGGGGGGGCTGCTGGCAGAGAGGACGGAGTGACGGCAGGGAGGGGGGGGGGGGGGGTGGATGGAGCGGACAGAATGGGGCCCTCCATCATGCTGTCAGTGGGCCGCGGCTTTAGCGTTAGCGCGGAATAAAGAGCGTTTTTAAAGGGTTCGCGAGGATGAGCCGGATAAATGACTCTTGTGTTGCGTTCAAGGAGCCCGCGGGGTCGCGGCGCGAGCGTGCGGCCACGGCGAGGCTGGCGAGGGGGGGGGGGCGAGGGCCCGGGCGTTGGCCACGGCCGGCTGACGTTTTTGTTACCACTGACACCATAACATATTATGCTTCTCTGGCTGCTGCCTCTCGCCTTTCACCGCCGAGTGGGAAAAGTAATGTAGTTCAGAGGGGGCATGTACGGCGGAACAATGGCGCCGAAATATTGAATAAGGAGTGAAAGGGAGTGCGAGTGTGAATGATAATAAGCCGGGGCTGGGGGTGAGGACTGATGATGTGGGTGGGAGGGGGGGGGCACAGATTGATGATAGATCTCCGCTGGTTAAATATTATCAGGGCTCTTTTTTCATGTCGCAGCCCCCCACTCCTGGTCTGGTATCACACAGAGAACGCTAAGATGCGGCCGGCTAATGATCTGCCATTCACTTTTTGTATCGGGCCACTTACTGACTGTTGGGACCCTCCCCTCTCCGCGGGGTCACAACACAGATGGTTGGGCTGCGCTTCAGCTGAGGGCGAACCGGACCTCCTCTGCGCTCCCTCGGCGGCGGCGGCGCTCAAGTGTTGTGGACCACAGCGTGATTGTGGCCCTTCGCCGCGGCTTCGGCGTCCGCGACTAAACCTCCGCTCTCATGACGCCGCTTTCTCTCACCTCCCGCCTCCTACGGGCCTAACTGGAAAGTCGCCGCTCCATCCGTCCCCCACCCCCCCCACCTCGCCCCATTCTTTGGAGATTTTTTTAATCTTTTGAAATGCTGATGGCTCCTCTTCGTCACCCTCATCACTCTGCTGCCTGCTCCTTTAATGTCCCACAGTCACCCATTCCATTAACCCTCCTCCCGCTGAAGCCGGCCTTCCCTCCACCTCCCCCGTAGGCCGCCGGGGGGGTGGGGGGGTGTAGAGGGGCCGCGGTGACGGTGGCGGGGGTATTTGTCACGCTCCGAGCTGCAGCAGTCTGTTGCTTTGTTGGCCCCCCCCCCTCCATCTTCCAAAGTTGCTGGCTAAGCAGCGGATTTCGCGTGTTTCATTACCATCACAACCAGCTCTGCACTTTTGGACATTTCAACATAGCTTGGCAGGAATCTGCTCCAACACAGACGCAACAAGCGCATGTGAGATGTGCACACGCCCACACACACACACACACACACACACACACACACACACACACACACACACACCCTCTAAGCACAGCTAACAGCGTGCCCTGCCAGCCGCGGGTGTCGGGGGCACCGCTCAAGTGGAGGTCACTCGCCGAGGCGTTATAATGCTTTGGGCCGGGCACAAGTAGGCTGAGGGCAATCCACTTAAAGCGAACCCAACCCCCCCCCCCCCCCCACCACCACCACCCCCCACGCGCCACCTCCTCTCGTACCACCCCGAGCATCGCGCTTCTGAATGGAACACGGGAAATCGAGCCTCTGCGGCTCTTCGAAAACCGAAAAGGGAGAGGGAAGCGGCGAGGGGGTGAATTGGTGTGAATTATACAGAGCTGCTGTGTGTCGACGGCCCCCAGACAGCAAAGCCTAAGATCTGTGTTAGAGGGAGATGAAATGGACGGAATCAGGCTCTCTCTGTCGCTTGTGTGAGTTAAAGACAGATACGGTGTAAGAAGTTGCTGTAGCTAGATAGATGTGAACCTATGAGTATGTGGACACGTGTCACCACTCGTTAGGATCGTGATGTTTTCCCACGTCTTCGACCACAACGCATTGATTTGTTTATTTCAGCTGAATATCCTTTTACGCTGCCTCGTGCTTCATCAGCTCCGCTCTCACTCTCTCCATCTGCCGTCCTCGGCCCCTGTTGTCTCCCTTAACAGAATTAGCAGTGTACCGGACATCTCCGTGTTCCTGTCAGCTAATAGAAGCCATTCCACGTCCGGCACGGCCGGTATTGAAGGATCCTTCCTCCAGAGTAACATCTATTGCAATTTTCCCTTGATTTGCTGAGCGATGTACTTGGTGCTAAGGAACACAGGCCTAATGGTCGTAGCAGAGATGGGCTCCTTAACTCAAGGCCGTAGAGTGTGTCCGATTAGGAGCTGTACGATAAGTCATGTGTGTGTGTGTGTGTGTGTGTGTGTGTGTGTGTGCGTGTGTGTGTGTGTGTGTGTGTGTGTGTGTCCTCTCTTTCTCCCTCTTCCACTGCCGAGGTATTTCCAGAATGCCTCCGGCCAGGATGGATTTATGAGCAGGCCATACTTTGGTAAACACTGATGGTGGGCAGCTTTGTCCTCCCCCCTGTGATATAGTGAAGGTCCCCATAAAAAATGGGAAAACCAGGTTATAGCCACCATAGAGTTGGGCTAAACAATAAAAGGCTTTATGGGCAGATATAGGCCGGTACCATAAATGCTGGAATCTTCTGTCAGAGGGACATTAAAGGGGTAATGACGGGGAGGGAGGCTTTCACTAAGATCCCTGCAGCCACTCAGGGCTTTTTGAGTAAGGACGCGAACATGAAGGTCAAGAAGCACAGACCTCCACGTCTTTGGAGGGAACTACCTTTGGGTTCCGACGAGCATCAATCACCGCGGCTTGTTCTCCCGTCGACGGTTCGGGCCGGCGCCGCCTGAAACGGGCCGCACGAAACCAGCTGTGCAAACAAACGCGCAGAAGCAGAAACACACACACACACACACACACACACACACTTGATGTGATGGCGTGTGCCAGCAGTGTTGAATCACGCCCCTCAGCGTGACAGACACAACCACTATCTCATCATCTTCTGCCTCTTGGATTCGGACCCATTCCAACTCCTCAAACGGCGTCGCGTCTGAATCCGTCTCCTTCGAATTTCCCCCCGCCGCGCTGCTTTATTAGGTCGCTGGGAAGATCCGCGGAACGATAGAAAGCTTTGCCGAGGCTTGTCCCAACTTCTTTATCGCCGGGGCATTAGCCATCTGCCGGCACATGTGCCGGGGGGGGGAGGTGCGGCCTGAGCTGTGTTTGTGTAGTAGCCGCTGAGGCAGACAGGAACTCTACAATTAGTCCCGGCCGTCGTGACGCGAACGGGCCGGGCCTCATCTCGTCAGGCGTTTCGGCCCGTTGAGCGTCTCCGGACCTTCGGGTTCCGTTCGCCTTCGCGGCCGCCGCAAGGAGCCGAGGCGCAGCTGGGCCCAGATGTCGACGGACCGCCTGCCCGATGACACCCGACAAACATCCCCACTGTAATATGGAGTTGGACCGGCGTTTATCGCGCGCTGCAACCCAAATGACATAACGATCCATTGTTTGCTCTAACCTGTCGACTCATCTCCTCGGGGGGGGGGCCCTTTTTACTGCTTCCTAACGGCCCTGATTGGGTTCAGAAAGGAGAGTAGGGGCAGTAAAAATAGCTCGGCACCCTCAAGGTCCAGCCGGCAATCTCCTCTCTGCCTTTGCCCATAAAACTCTTTGAATTCCCTCCTAAAATTCTCCTCGCCTCCTCCCTCCCCCCTCCCCCGTCCGCGTCTGCTGGACTCTTAAGTTCCAGGGCTCTGTGTTTACCACTTGCGGTATCCCTCTATTATTCGCCCTTACGTAACCGTCCGCTGCTGAATGCCGCTTCAATCGGGCCCCTCTGCCGCCTCGCCTGCGTTTTTCGCACAGCGACGCGAAACCGAAAACGTCGGCTTCAGACACCGTCTGGTTCTTTGCGGCTTCGCTCCGGGCCAGAATGTGCCCCGTTCCCTGGAACTGGCGTGTTGACGCGGGCCTTTTGTCACTTTCTGTCTCTTTTTACTGAACATGTGCAATAGAAACTACCGATCGCTCTCACTTCCCCCTCCTTTGCTTGTGTCTGCAGCTCCGAGCCGCCGCTCCTCTTTAATTGATGTAACGTAATGCACGTCCTTTTAATCTCGAGCGCCTGGGTATATTCTGTTTTTTAATCAAGATGAAGCATCCGCTTCTCTTTGGAGAGGGGGCATTTTTCAGGTCTAATCTGTTGCTCCTCGCTCCACCTCAGTAATAAGCAACGATCAGCGATCTGTTATCTCCCTGCCTGTTTTATACAGTCTCAGAGTATGACCCCAGGATGAATGCTCTCCCCTTGGAAAAGAACAGAACTGGGGAGAATTAGCATTTTCTGACAGCCATTACTCACACTGCAAGTCCTGTCAAGGAATGTGTGGCTGCGCTATCAGCGCAGGCGAGGGGTCGCCCCGGCCCAGGCCTCCACGCTGGGCCCTTATCAGCCCGGGTAAACACACTGGAGCCTGCATTGAATAAGTGTCACGGTTCGTGGGGGTGGAGCGGGCCAAGCCCCCTGCCGGGCTCCACGCAGATAATCCCATTCACAAAGCGCTGGTCAGCTGGGGCCTCAGGTGTAGGGAAAGTGGGGGAGGACAGGCATTGTTCATGCAGAGATGCAGACGGCTCAGTCACGATGCACTGATGCAGATGTGAAACATCTGCACGGAGGCGCCAGAAGTGCAGAACACTCACTCGTTCACGCACATGCGCGAAATGACCGGGTGAATCCTGCATGGTGCCGCACTTGACCTTGTCTGGGACGTCCCAATCACGCTCACACACATTTGCCTGGAAACGCTCCACGGGTGAACGACGAACTGCGCGCGGCCGGCTTTGATCTCCGCTCGGGATCACGTTACAATCACAGGTCGGTGTTTGCGAAGCGCTACCTGTCATCACCGTAGCACGGAACTGGGAATGTGTTTGTAAAAGCCTGCGTGCACACCTGGCACCGGGGCCATATTTTCCTCTTTGATGGTGGAGAGAAAATGTTTACAGATGGGCTGCGATAGCGTTGCATGGACTGTTGCAGACGTTCGGCGGAGCAGTGTTTAATCTGACGGATGATGCAGCGGGACACCTTTTGTGCGCTCTTTATTCCGGTTGTGAGAGGGTTTGAAGTGTCCGGCGCCGTGACTGGGTGAGTTTCCCCGAGCCGAGCTGCGGGGCCTTCCCGGGCGGGCGCTCGGGGAAGCGTAATGGCGTTACACGCGGCGTGCAAGGTGGGAAAGCCTTGAATAATGTGGGATGAGAGCGAGCCAAGGAGGCGAATCCGAGTCAGCCAGCGGGTCACCAGGAGGTGAGGCTGCCTGCTTCCCTGGGTTCAGGAAAAGTTCAGGCGCATAGCATTAGGCAAATGAGGGAGAGAGGGGCAGGGAGGAGAGGAATCGGAGGGTAGGGACTGATGAGAGAATGAGGGAAAGGGTCAAATCGGTCGGAAGGAGGAGTGCAAATGCAGAGCGAGGACTTCCAGGAAACGAGTGAGAGCATTGCAGTGTGCTGCAGCCCTCATTATGCCCACGAACCCGGTGCAAAGATATGAGAGACTCATTACTGAGCTTATATAACCGAATCATGCCCTCAGATGCGTTGCTATTTAAAGCCCCCGCACCTAAATTTGCAGCAGGGCACCCCCCCCCCCCCTCGCAGTCCCATGCAGGGCCCTTGTTTAGAAAGAGGGAGATCCACGGTGACGTCCCTGAAGGGGTTAAGCGTGGGAGGAGCCACGCATGAAAAGACACTGAAGGGAGGCGGAAAAAAAAGGAAAAGAGCCGAGTGGAGGTGGAGCCAAATCCCTCAGCTGCTGTGCCTTGTCACATTTCTGCAGAACATGATAGCAAAGCGACTCGGAGTGGGAATGATTTGGGCTCCTCTCCTGTGATCCGAACGAGGCGGCGCTGCGTGATTCGAGGCGAGCGTGGGCCCCTGGGAAGCCGCCGGCGGCCGCAGCGCACCGTGGGAGAGCGGCGCGTCCGCAGACGGGAGTTCCACCCACGGCGGGCGCGAACGGGACGAGCGAAGGAGCGAGCGAAGGGCGAGCTGCACCCGGACGGAGTTCGACCCCCCCCCCCCCCCACCCCGTCGACGCCGCTTGTGCGCCTTCGACGCGGACCGCGGAGCACCGCGACCCCGCGCTCCGGGACTCTCGCCGGCGCGCGTCACCGCGGCGGATCCAGCCTCGTTCAGCCGCGGCGCGTCCGAGCGGGACCGTCGCGTCGTGCAGAAGTTCTGTTCGGCGTGTTGTTATTTTCGGTGCCGTGCGTCGGACAACATGCAGACGGTTGTTTCACATTATGTTTTCCAATTGAGCGCGGCCGATTAGATTATTCGGACACTGATTCGATACAGCGCCGCAGGAAGATGCCAAGTGTCCAAACGTCCCCGCTGCGCCGGGATTCATTACTTTTCCTTCGATTTTAATGCAGTGTCCCCCCCGTCCTCCCCATCCTCCCCTCTCGCCGTCGACCTCCTCTGTTGGCGAGCCGAAAAGCACACGGCGGCTGTGATTCCGACGCTCCTCGGCTTTTCTGAGAATAATCCCCCGCTGCCGTCCTGCTTCGTATGATGTATGAGAGTGTGGACGTTGTGGGACTGAATCCCAGCCCGAACCCGTTTTTAATGATGGATTACTACAACCAGAACAGAGGATGCTTGATCCCGGAGAAAGGACTTCTACCCGGAGCGCCCCATCCTTACAGCACGTCCATCAGGAACCAGCACTGGACCGGCTCCAATCACTGTAGGTGCCTTTCCTGCCTCAACTTCATTTCGCTAATTGGGGAAGTTAAAGCCCGTGTGTGCGTGTGTATTTATAGCCTGTGTGAATAACCATGAATGTCGTCTTTCTCCCTTCCTTATTTTTATCGCCTAAATAGGCGCACATGTTTTATTTTAACCGCGTGAGCGCACGTGCGATGTGCGCAAATGAAAAAAAAAACGCCCCTACGTCGCCGAGAATTCATAACTGCATAATATAGACCTGACCCACTTTCCTCTGCCTCCCCGGTTTCTGGCGCTCTCTTCTCGGAAATCCCGGCGAGGGCCGCGGCGCTCCGATCCGATCCGATCCGATCCAGGTCACGTTGCCCAACGCCGGCGCGTTCCTGAAATCCAAGCGGGGCTCCGCGAGCCGCGCCAGCGTTAATCAGATCAAACTTTCCTGCCGGTGTTATCCGCCCGGTTCCTCCGTTAAGCCGCAGAGCTGCACCGGCACGGCCCCGGGTCCTGAGCCGACAGCGCTGTCTGGGGCGTCATCAAATATATGTGGACGCTATTTGCATTCGCTATTACGGGGAGTGACGTATGTTTACATTTTTGTGCAATAACAATTAAACAGTTCCACCCATATTTGCAGGCGCATGTGGCAAGAAGTAAGGATGACAGGCTTTGTGTCATGTCTAAAAATAGCTCGTCAGCGTCTGATGGGGGCTTTAGGATCTCAGTCAGGCTTAGTTTAAGCCCTTGTCGTGGGCGTTCGCTGGGTCGCTCCCTGGGCTCGACCAGGCCCGGCTTTATTGACGCCGTATCCGCCGCAATAACCCAGTTTTATTGCGACAACAGAGTGCGCGGACGGCCCGTCCCATTCTTCAGCTCAAAGGAGCTGCGCCCGGCGGAGCTCCGGCCTTTGGAGACGGGGCCGATCTGTCGTCTTTCACAGCTGAAGGAGCGTAAAAGGCAGGAATCTCCACAGGCTCTTAAGGGCCAATTTCCTCCTCGTCTCAAGACTATAGAAAGACGCGACAAAGGGAAATTTAAACAGGAATTTCTGATGTTTGGCAGCTGTAATAAAAGCACTTGGTTGCTCCCCCCCCCCTCCTCCTCCTCCGTGCTGTTTGTTCTTTCACTGCTTGTTTTTTTTCCAAGTGGGATGAGATTAGATATCCCCAGACCTAAAGAGACAAGTCACATGCGTTTCTCAGCGCGGCGTCCACTGGGCTCGATAGCCAGCGTCGGACCGGCCCAGTGAACAGCAGAATTGATTCGAACCATGTGAGCTCGTCTGAGGGAGACCGTGGGGGTTTGGCCCAGGAAGAGACCTCTGATCCCTTACTCAACTCCACATTGTTTTGCTCCGTGGAGGAGTTGCAAGGAAAGGGAGGGGGGGGCTTACTGCATGAATGTAATAAAAAATTTAGTGCACGGCCAGGGAGCGGGGGGGGTTATAGAGAGGCACAGCATCCGTTAGTGTCATCACGTGGCTCGGAGGTTTATTGGATCATAAGGGAAAATAACAGCCGACAGAGGAGAGCAAGATTTCTGTCTCTTCATTTAAACAAAAAAAAAAAAGAACTCGGGCAGGATCCCAAAGCAGCCAGGCATAAAAAAGCACAAGACAATCCCAAAAACATCTGCTGGCTTTATCAGTTCCCGTATTTATTTATTTTGAGGATCCAGCCTGCGCAGACAGCGGCCTCATGGTATGTTATCCTCTGCACGTGGCTTTAAAAACAGATTGCTGCTGGAGCTAAACGTTTTTTTTACCCCCTCGGTGCTTTTTCCTTTTCGGTATTCCGCTCTTTTTTTTTTTTTCTCCAACGTCATCAAATTGGATCTAACGGTTCATTATAGGCTTTGCAGAGCTCTCTGGCTCTGAGCGTGCACTCAGTGACATCCACTCCTGAGCGAATCCTCCTCCAGACGGCCTCCTGGACATGAAGTGTCTGGGTGCAGACCTAGATCACACACATTAGTCCCACTGTGTGTGTGTGTGTGTGTGTGTGTGTGTGTGTGTGTGTGTGTCCGTCATGGTGGCGTCATTTCGGGCTTCCTGGGTGGAAAATCACTGAACATGTAAATTGAGTGCACTTGATTTCTTTTTTTCTTTCTGTCAGAATCCTTAAAGCAATTACAGGCTCACGCATGAAAGAATGCGCACGGCCTTGTTCACATGACTGTCACACACTGGAAAGAGAGCGGGGTCTGAGCGGGACTCAAATATCCATAAGTTTGCGCTGTAGCGCTGAAGGTCCTCGCGTTGGTTTTCTTGATTGTTTGCTCCGTCGGGCGTCCACGTGGAAGCTGTGAGCCGCGTGTTTGGACTTTGCGCGGGCCAGCGGATCGGTCGGCCTTGCGAAAGGGGTCGGAGCGAGGCGTCGGCCCGCTCTTGTTTATATATGCAGATGTGAATTTGGCGAGCGTGCGCTGAGGAGCACATGAACAACAGAGTGTAAACAGAGCAAGGCCTGTCAGTGCCCTCGGGTCTGGACACTGGATGGGCGTAAACAGCTGGAGGAAAGGTTAATTCACTCAGTCGGAACGTACAGTACCAAGTTTGTGTTGTTCATCAGTCCGTCAGAACCCACTAGAAAATCGGCTTATGCCCCGTAATAAAATTACACCTTGTGATTTTGTTGACGGGAAGCAGCAACAAATCCAAAGCAACACTATTCCTAAAGCGCTGTTTGTCCTTTGTGTCAATGTCAAGTCGCGGAGCCTCATAATTCATCTTTTCAGCCTGTGCTCTTCAGTCCTCTGGGGGAGTTATTGATACCAATTGGCATAACAATTGGCAGGACGGAGGTCCGTATGCTTGTGGGCACAAGCAGGCAGGCGCCTTAATGCTCCACATTTGCCCGACTGCTTTCAGCCGACGGACGGTGATTTAGTGGCTCGTACGCCTGTGTGTGTGTGTGTGTGTTCAGTAAAGAGAGAGAGAGATCAGTCTGTCCACAGGAACAGCCCTGCTTTCACCTTCAGGTGATCATCAATAACACATTTTGTCATCGAGGTATGTTTGTAGTGGGGGTGGGGGGTTCCACGCCGCTCCTGGGAAAAGCCGCAGGGCAGCGTTTCGCAACCCGCAGCGGCTTGAACGGCACCTTTGCCACCAAACCTTCAAAGCCGCCCCGTTTAATCCGAGCCGTCGTTTACTAAACAGCGATGACCTCGGATTCGCTCGCGCCGCAAGGTCACCTGGAGCGGCAGCGACGCCTGTTTGTCACTTCCTCGGGTGGAACCAGCGGGTGCGGCCTGTGACCTTGAGCACTGGCAGAGCCCCCCCCCCCCCCCACACACACACACTGGTGGTCCATTGTGGCCCAGTGGGCCCCAGGCAGATTCCGCCAGAAGCATCGGTCAGAAAACACCCATGCTAAATCCCCAAACAAGGCTCGGCCCGCGCCGCAAAGCCCGGCGCGATGAACAGAAGCGGGCCGGAACGAACCGCTCCACCGGTGTCATCGATTCATCGGCTCCAAAGTCGGCGTCTGATTGAAGACACTGCGACAATGGAGCCGTAATCTCACTATCAATAATTACATTATCCCCGTGTCTGTCTTGTTCTATAGTCGTGGATCCGCGCCCGGGAGTGGGAGGGAGATCAGAATCGTTCAGGTTAAAGGGGGGGATTCTTCCTCTAAAATATTCATAGCTTCTTCATTTAAATCAATTCGGCTCCGCGGGGGCAGCCAAGCGTCCACTGTCAGAAATGGAGCTCGGCCTGTTGTAATCACTTCTTTACTTATCTCTACAGATGGCTTGTTCGCAATGGGCTCTGCACGGCTAGCTCCACCCCCCCCCCCCCCCCCCTCCTGCCCTATCTCCGTGTTTCATCCCCACCTTCTCATAATGGAATACACATAAATTCATCGGGGCATTGAACCGGGCACATTCATCACCCCGGAATTCATCTGTGCGGCATTTTCATTCCCAAACTGTCTCCTTTCTCTCGCCGCCTCCCTGTTTCCCGTCTCCGCGGTGGCATTCTCTGCATGGCAAGCCCGAGCTGGGCAGTCGGTGTCACCATTAATCTTTAATGCTCGCCTGCCCTAAATTTTCCTCATATTTTACAAGATTTCCTCCCGTTCACACCCCCCCCCCCCCTTTGCCAACATCCTCTATATATAGAGTGATTACATGCAGCGTTGCCTTGTTTCATCAGTTGCACAGGACCTACCTCTCAGGCCACTAGCTCTAGGCTAAAGCACAGGCCTCCTCATCCCCTCTCCTCCTCGGGGGGGGTTCGTGTTAACATCCCATGGATGACAACTGCTTCCCCCTCAGGTAGCTCGCACACGCTCTGCACACACACCACGGCCCTCCCGCGCACAGAGAGGGAAGGCCAAGGAAATAGGGTAGAGGTTAGCACGCTAAAAATACACGGGCCTGGCAGCTCTGCCGCTGTCTGGGCAAAAAATAGCACAGTGTTGCTGCCGTCTCGGTCGGTGTTGTCGAGCAGGGAGCACGGAAGAGCGCTGCGCAGCGCCGGCTCGTGTTGGGGTTTGGTGGAAAGGAAGAAGATGAAGCTCTGCATCACCCAGACTTGGTCTTATTTATTTGTGGGAACGAATACGCGGCCTTTTAATTAAACTAGCGATCCAGCTAGCTGACCCTGAGGCAGCTCCTGTGTTTCCGAGGCACGTTGAGGGGAAAACCAGCTCTTTCTATGCGCTTTCATTCTAGATGCCGTCTCATCCTGGCTCAGCCCCATTCAGGCGCTATGGTGTCTTTCCCACAGCTCCTCTGCATCATTTCATATTCATTACTTGTCTGGCTAAAGCTTGGCCTCTGACATTTGACTCTTAAAGGCCCACCTGGGACCTGGAGGGAATAGACTGAGGTGGCTGGAAGGAGTCTAGCGCCGGTGGTGCACAGGACAAACACGTGCACGGTCGGGTTACAGGCTGCTCGTTTCCTTTTAACCCCGTTGTGTGATATCGGCATTGTGTGTACAAAGACGTGCCCTTTAGCTGGGCAGCTCGGAACATGTGTAGGTTAAAAGAGGCGAATGAGATGAGACAGAAACAGCTGGAGCCTGTTTGGCATTAATGCAGCCTCTATCCGCTGTGGAGAGACGTTTGACCTTTGGAGTGACCCGCGGGGTCTTATCTGCGCCATTGTTAGTGAAGCACCTCAGCTGAGAGACAGCGACGCAGCTGCTCGGTAGATATCGCTATAATTAAGTGGCAAAAAGCAAACGTCCGACCGTCTTCGCTGCTGTTTTATACGAGGAATGCCCTGAGATCCGGCCTGTGGGGTCTTATGGGCTCCTCGCTCATAAACACCTGTTCTCCATCTTTAGTCCTTCCTGCCAGCCCGGATGTTTCGGGGGGCTGCTGGGGAAATATGCAGCCACGTGGCCCTTAGACCAGGGAGGGCACATTCTGTTATTCCATGGGATTTTTGACCGTGCAGTGAGGAACGCTCTTCATGTCTGGCCTGAAAGAGAGGAGGAGGACTTGTTCAGTAATTGAATTATTTAGGTGTGTCCACTCACGTGTCCGTCCACCTCTGCCGACTAATGGACAAGGTGACAACGGCCCGGACCAGAGCTGTCCAGTGGCCTGTTTTGTGCCAGTGTTACACCTCGCCCCCACGCGGGGAACCTTTCGCACGGTGGTTGGCGGCTCCGCAACAGAGCTGGATTATTGTGTCTGGGCTGTCAGCGCCTCTCCGCTGGAATAAAATGAGAGGGAAGGAAGGCAGGAGCGGGGGAGAGAGAGAGATCTCAGGCACTGAGACGGGAAAAGGTGTGTGTGTGTGGGGGGGGGGGGGGTCCAGGAGAGCTGGCATTTTCAAACAATAATCTCTGGGGCTTTTCATGGGCTTTAATGTCAGTTTTGGCCTCTGGATTTTCGCTCTTTTCTGCTTTTGAACAAGTCGCAACGAGACTTCGAGAGAGAGAATAGGGAGGCGAGGAATCAGGATCGGGGTGAAAGGAGACAGCAGCCGGAGAGACAGAGAGGAGTAGAGGCTTTGGCTGGGTGACTGATATTATTAGTGCTCCAGTGCGACTGATGGAGACTTGGCCTGCATCCAGGGGCTGCCAACAGGCCAGTGTTGGCAAATGGAGTCTGGTACAGAATGACCTATATCCCTGTCCTATTTAGCACATTAGCGCATTTGTCTTTTTCTTTGCAATCTCTTCATCCGTCCTTCACTTGTATCAGGGCTTGAGTCGTAATGAGGCGACGCCATCTTCTCCGTCGTCTTAAATCACCGATCTGGGCCGATTCTCGCGGAGGCAGGCTTGCGTGACGCCAGCCCCGGCGCTACCTAGAAGCTCGCGTGCGGTGTGCATGGCTGCCCACATTTGCTCCTCCCGGCTACAGGCGAGAGTGGCACCGCTAATCTCCCCTCCCTCCCCGGTGTGAATTATGGATTGGATGTAATGCAGCGATTAGACACGCGCACCTGCTGCAGCTGGAACCGGCCAGCTCCGCCACCTGCAGCGAGCGCCCGCCCCCCCCCCCCCCCCCCCCCCCGGGTACACGGGGCGCGTTGGCGGCCCACCTGGCCGCCCGGCCTCGCCTTCCCCGCGCTGCTCACGCCTAATCGTCCTGCCGCAGCCATGCGCGCGCCCTGGAGCTCGCGGGAGAAGAAATCCCCTGCGGCACATGGGCCCGCTAAAGCCCTCCGCGGCGCTAATCCCCAGCACCAGGAAGAGATGCATGGGAATCTCGGTCAGCTGACTGTGAAGAGGGAGGAATGGGAGAAGGAAGCGAGCAGGACTGGAGCCCACCACCGCCTCCTTCACTAAAGCCCGCTGGGAGCCTCCCTCAGCTTGACGGGCCCAAACCCCACCTGCTCCCACTGCTCAGCTGGAAGCCTCACCGCTGGCTCTCCCTGAGCTGGCCTACTTGGGCCTGTTTGATCTCAATGTGGACTTGTCCGCTGCCTGGCAGGCAGAGAGCTCCTTGATCCTGGGTGCTGGAGGGAGGGAGTGGGGGGGTGGAGCAGGCGTCAGCGGAGAGGCTTTATAACGGCTCCCTCAGGACCCACGCGCTGTAAGGGAGAAAGGAGTGGAAGCATTAGAGCGGCGGAGGAACTTTATTTATTCTTTGATGCACGTGCCCCTCGTCCGCTCACACCTCGTCCTTGGTCCCGGTTTCATCTGCGCCTCAGTCTTCTCGTTATCCTCATGTCAGTACACTTCCTGTAACTCTCTCTGCTTTTTTTTTGTTTTCTCATAAATATTTGATGGGGTTGTTCATCCACTTTCTTACGTCTGCCTCTTTACTTATTTATCACAGTGACATGACTATTGTTGTAGCGGCGCAGCGTCCTTCTCATCACACTAAACCCGCCCACGTATTAAAGTCACCTTTGAATGCAAAGTACAGTACAGCACTCCTTCTCCACCTGTGTGTGTGTGTGTGTGTGTGTGTGTGTGTGTGTGTGTGTGTGTGTGTGTGTGTGTGTGTGTGTGTGTGTGTGTGTGTGTGTGTGTGTGTGTGTGTGTGTGTGTGTGTGTGTGCGACACTATTCATGACAGTTCCCCTCTATGCTCTGAATTATACATTTGAAGCTGTTAAATAATTGATGAGCCACACTTAGCTTAATGGACGGAGTTAACTGGGAGAGGCGTGCGTTCCTACTTGCAGCGGAACTGGGTCACAATAAACAGCACCCAGTCACCCCGAGGGTCATAATGAGGCCCGCGTCCCAAGGCAGATCAGTGCACAGGGGCCAGCCAGGTTAACTGGACCCCAGAGGGACAGAGGACAGGAGGGACATCAACACCAGGCTCACCTGGGGGCTCGGCTCAGGTTACCCACTGGTTTATGCAGATGTGTGGACAGATGTGTGCTTAGGCAGTGAGCGGGGTCATTACTACCTCCCTACTTCTAGTGACGAGCATAAAAGTCCAGCGTGTGGCCGTTGATATAAAAATGACTGCGTACGGCAGGTCACCACAGGCAAAGTCAACACGGCCCCACTAAAACCAGTCCACTTACTGGTGGATGGCCACATCAGGGGAAATGACGTGTGTCTGTGTCATGATCAAATGGCTCCCTCCAGGCTACAGTGAAAGGTCAGAGATACACGCAGGAAATGAGTGTCTGTGGAGGCTCAGACAGCACACACACACACACACACACACACACACACACACACACACACACACACACACACACACACACACACAGAAGAGGAAAAGCCCTGGCCAAACCCGAGGAAGCTTAACATGTCCTTCATTAAATGCAGCTACCATCCCACTGTGCTCCCCCGATGACTCTGCCTGCTCTCATCAGCCATTATTCCTAAGCATCAAACTAACTTTACCTCCCAGAGCACCTCGCATTTTTATCCGTCTTCTTCCTTTTTTCCCATTAGTTTTTTATTTGCGCTGGCACTAAAGACAAATGAGTCTGCCTCCTCCCGCCCACGTGCCCCCCCCCCCAACTGCACTGCCCAAATCTTCTGCTAAGGAGCCCCCTGACACGGCGCGTCAGACGGCTGAATCAAATGCGTGTCATCAGTCATCATTAGTGGATATGAGCAGGAGAGCGGAGGCTGGCTGGAGCTGGGGTGCTTCAGTGCTGCCGTAGCAGCGTGATCTCTCCAGCCAGGATTTAAAGGACGGCATAGTTCAGGCCGTCATGATTTGCATCTAAACTAAGACAAGAGGTTACTGTGTTGGGCCCTGTGTTCTAAACCCTTAGAGATATCTTATCTTATCATTGTTGCTCTAGGTGCCACAGCATTAGCCTCAGGACCCAGTGGGAGGAGCCTCGGAGTTATCTCTGACCACTTTGTCCCCTGTACCTGGAATAAAACAGAGCCGGTCCACATGTTCGACTCTCTGCTAATAGGAATCTGCAGATTGATGGTTGTGTCTTATCAGCGTGCAGATTGATGGGCTTCTTCTGTTTCTGACTATTCTAAATATGTTAACTATCTCTTGGGAGCCTTTAGCACTTTAACCCCCGTGCTGACCCGGCAGCCCACTCGGGTCCTGGCACCGCCGAGCTCTTTAACAAATAGTGACAGCATAATAGCACGCTGCTGCAAATACCTACACTTACGTCTGCAATCATAGGTTTTCAAGCTGAAAGCCTGACATTGGTACTTTGAACTCATTTATGTAAGTAGCTGTTGTCATTAGGGGTTTTATGTACAGTGGAGGAATGCCCGTCAGCCTGCCGGGGCTTGAAGACGGGCGTAGATTACAAGCGGCTTTTACTGTTACCTCTAACTCACGCCGACGAGGAAGTGACAAACCGTAATGGTTTTCTGGATTTCTGAAGCGGCCCGGCGATAAAAGCACCAGTTTACACGCACCCCCTCCCGCCCCCGGTGACCCCAGCGCGGCCACGTCCCGCTCTGAAGCCGAGGGGATCAAAACCTCGTAATCTGTCCCCCCGTGATTGACAATTGTGTCCCCGGCAGAGGAGGGAAGGAGGAGGAAGAACACGAGTCAAGAGAGCGGGTTTAACATGACAAAGCCTGTCCCCGGTGAGCCTCACTTCTCCTCCCCAGATCCTCATGAGCCTCTTCGCTTTCTCGCTCGGCTCTTGATCCCCCACCCCCCCTCCCCATTTCTTCCTCCTACCTCCTCCTGGCCTCTCCAGCTCCACTTTGGCCCACTAATGCAAATTTCCCTTTCTGCCTCCATATGCATGACCTGCTTCCTCCGCTCTTGAATATGCGCTTAGGAACGGGGGAGCTTTGAAAGCTGCCAGTCACATTGGATTAGTGATTATCAATAGGAGGATAACCTCTGTGTTAGCGCGAGTGAGGAGGAAACACTCGACAAGCTCCTTGAAGCTCCTTCGGCCCGCAAACATGAAGGCCGAGCGTGCGGATGAAATGTCATATGACCCACCTCTAATTAAACATCTGTCTCAGATCTTCAACTACAATGACATCTGACACCACTTTGCCCTGACAGTTGGACTCCTTACAGCAGTTTGCTTGTGAAAGCATGGGCTGATTCTGGAAATGAGCATCAGCCAGATGACTAAAGTGTGAAGCATGTAGGCCTGTTGTCAGAGCACACACTGAGCTTCTGCCGACCGCCAGAGCAGTAATATGGAAGGACTGGTTCCCAACGTGAGTTGTCCCGTTTTAATCCAGCGAACACCTTTTTCTTGAATGTTGGCTTCAAAGGCAAGTGGGACTTGTTCCAGCGGCGTTGCGTGAGTTGACAAAGGGAGGTTACACCGTGGTTGCACCTTCTCGCTCCTCGCTCCCGTCGCTTTGTGTGGAAGCAAACATGCCGGCGTGCACAGCTTTTCTTCGGGGCCCGCTTTGGAAATGTTTGCCTTGTGTGTCCTGGATCTCTCTGATCCCTTCCCCTCTCGCTCTGAATCGGGCCCGGGCAAAACCTGCAGCTGAAACAACCCGTCCTCTGCAGCATCTGGGCCACGTCTCATCAGACGCTCTACGCATCATCTGCATGTTCAGAATCTCTCTGTGCCTGGCATCCTCCGCCGACACCAGCTTCCCTTTGCCCCCATGTGCCCGCCCACCACCCCGTCCCACATCATCAGCTCATGCCAGACATCTCCACTCACCCCGGGGCAAGTGCCAGCTCACAGACCCGTCCGTCAGCGGCCTCAGACAGCTGCTGGATAGTGTTGCGCCGCACTCCTCCGGAGCTGCAGTTGCCAAGGAACTCGAGGTTCCCTCCTTCAATAAAAAGCTCTTTTTTTTATTGTTGAATCTTTTTGACTTTGGCACAGTTCGTCAGAACAAAAGACTGCGTGCCCAAAAATTTGCATTGTGTCGCATGAAACGTGTTGAACCCGATGAGCGTGCGGCATGTGGCCGCAGTGCGGAGCAGATCCACTGGCTAACGACGTTAGCGCGCCTAGCGTAGCCCCCGCGGGCCTCACCTTCACCATCTGCTCCGTCCCTGGCTGCCCCTCCCTCCCCCGTGCTCCACTTTATCCACACATGTTATGAGTTCTGTCTCCATTTGCCGGGGCAGTAGTGATAGGGAGACCTGGTGTGTTGTTGTTTCAGCGGCCGGGCAGCGCGCGGAGGGAAGTTATCTCGGGCCCCCGGAGCAGGGCTTGGGAACACGCGGTGGGGGCCGCCGGGTTGATAAAAACCAGAACATGTTGATGTTCACACGCACGCAAGGCGCAGATCACACAACGTGCAGCCAGTAGGATGCACATGATGATAAAAATAAGGCATATGTTGACATCTATACCTTCACACCGTGTCGAGGTGCCATAAATTATCCTGCTCATTCCAGCCTGGTGGTTTCCTCACTTCTGGCCCAAGCCAAACCCTGTCATTTCCTGGTGTTGAGGAGGAGGGGGGGGTTCCTCCTCCCCCCTCCCCGCTTGGCCCTTCGACTCACCCCCTTCACGGGGCCCCGGCGTGGAGCTCGATCCATCAAGACGTGGTCTTGAAATCAGTGTAGCCTTCGAACGCGCCACGTCGTCCTTGTAGGAACTGGAGCTGTCACATCCGTTTCTGCTCCCTCGGCAGAATTTGAATATCTGCAATGGTTGCGAAACAGCGGCCTGTCATTTCTCTGAAATACAGACCACAACGTACCCTTAAGTGGAAGCGATGTTTCATTCAGTGCAAAGAACAATATTGCAATCAGGTCGAGCTCTGCCCCTTCTTCTTTTACAGTAGTATTTACGAGTATTATGAAATGATTCTGTTGCTACATCTTACACCTTGATTGTAATAATTAATGTAACCGTATGGATCTGAGCAACCACTGTGTTGCAGCAGATATTTCAGCATTGCTGGTGGTTAGTTTCAGTGAGTGTGGGAGGCGTGAGGCTGTGGCTGATTGCTCTCCTGCCCCTGTTAACCTCTGCCGGCGCTCCTTCCTCCGTCTGCCACCAGATTCGTCACGCTCGGCCGACCCGACAGCCGCTCGCGCCCGAGCGCGGACGCTCCCCGGCCGCCGCGGCTCGCAGCTGTCGGTGCGTCCGTTTGCGCGCGGTCCCGCCCCACCCCGCCCCGCGCTCAGGCGGGGTCCGGTGTGCGGCGCTGCTGTCGGTAATCAGCGGGAACGTAGCTCCATCCATTTTCAGGGGAGAGCTGTTATGACGCTTCGCTAGAGAATGGCAGGATTTCCCTGTAAGCAAGGAAATAGGCCCATTTCCCCCTTTAGTAATTGAAGAATGCTGACAAAGCATTCCAGTGTGTGTGTGTGTGTGTGTGTGTGTGTGTGTTTCTGCTCCCCCACATTCCTCAAATAGGAAATAAAACTTGAATATTTGGCAGCATTGAGCATGAACGATGCTCTTCCTCTGTTTCGCTGTGCATGAAGGCTCGTAGGTCGCTGCCAGTTGTTTGCGTGGCCTGCGACTCCCGGGGTGTCGCAAGGCGGACCCGTTCCTCGGGGCGGTTCCGCTGGCCATCCCACATCATTATTACCAGCAGACTTCAAAGCCAGCCGTGATGCGGCAGCCCGTGGCAGGGTGGTCTGCCTGGTGTCTCATGCAAAGACAAACGGACCTCTGTGTTCATCCATGTATCTCGCACATGTTCATGTGTGTATGTGTGCATATGCACACGTCCAAATAATCGAATAGAGGTCAAAGGTACAAAAAAGCCCGTGATTGAATAGGATCCTGTGTGGAAGACTCTGTCCAAGTGTCGTCCATCCCTGTATGCCTTATTTCATCTGTTCTCCCCACCACCAGCCAGCCAGCCTGCTAATGTAGTTAGCTTCCCCTAACGACGGTGAAATCTCATTAATATGCTTCACAGCTGGGCCCCAGCAACCAGTGGAGATGAAGGTAATTGAATCTCGGAGGACTAACCTAAAGCTGAACCTCAAGAACTGCTTAGCAGCACCGGGCCGAGACAGCCCAGAGTCTGGAGGCTGGGCAATAGCCGGTGGGCTGTGTGTGTGTGTGTGTGTGTGTGTGTGTGTGTGTGTGTGTGTGTGTGTGTGTGTGTGTGTGTGTGTGTGTCTTGATGCTTTTGAAGTGTTGATGTTAGCCAGGCTATCTTATGTCAGTAACACAGTTCAGGACAGTTCATCATCTGAATGGATTTCATTTCAGTCGTGTGCATATTTGTCCATTTAAGTCTAGTCCTGTTGTAATTGCTTATAGAGGATGTGGCTGTGAGGCCGCGGCTCCGCTCTAAGTGCACTTGTAGGTCATGTTGTATGCAAAGAGCCGCATTACAGACCAATCCCACTTGAACTTAATTAAATTACCGGTGCTTTGACTCTGAATTGGAGAACGTCGCGCTACATTACACTGTTAAGATATCGGGGCACTCCATACATGCATTCACACATACACACAGTGAGTGTTTGAAGAACCTGTGCGTGAATATGACTAAGGCTTTGATTCTAAGGGGACTTTGAGTGAATTTGAGTGACATGTTATATAAAAAATCTGAAGTACAGATTTAGAGGTCAATTATTGTATGAACTGCCGATGCATTGGTTACTTTCGTTAAAGCAGGGCAAAGCAGGAGAGCAGCCGGTGGTCGGCTGGACCGGAGCTCCGTCAAATGAACCTCCGCGGTTTCGGCTCTGCGCAGTGTCAGATTTGTTTTGGCTGGTTCCACCTGACGTCTCATGCTGTCTGTTCCTGCTCTCAGAACTGGTCTGACAGCATGCCAGGCTGTAGGCTCCGATTCAGCCTTGTGTCTGGCTGCGAACAATCGCAGTGACCATACTGTCTGGTCTGCTTGTGTTTTACAGTGGGTTCCTTATCGGCGACTCCCCGCTGCTTTTTCATTTTAACATTACTTTCCGGGTCGCAGGCATATCTGGAGCGTATTGTCTCTTCACATTGCCTCTCTCTCGGCTATGATCTGATATTGTCGCTGTAGGTTTGGAGTTACCGTGGCGACTGCACAGACTCGGAAGCGGCACCGGCCCGGCAGCCTTGCCAGACATGCAGATTTCCCGCTAACGTGTTCCGGGGCCGCGGAGGCGAGCTCTCCAGGCAGGCATGAGTCAGGCCTTCCAGCCCCGGCGCACAGCGGGCGCGGCGTGAGGCGGCTGGTGTTGATCGGGGTTCGGATGCGGGCTGCTGTTGAATAACGCCTGGGTGAGGGCCGCTGAAGGACTAAGTGGTTCCGTCCTCTCCGCTGAGCCTCTGTGTCCACAGGCCTGCCATTGTTTTGCTCCGTGCCTCGGCTTGACAACACTCCAGAAGCCAGCCATTGTATTTAATTACAGTCGCCGGCCCCCTCGCAGACTCTTGTCCTTGTGTCCCAGATTTCCATGGGTGCTCTCATTAGGGCTGTGTATGTGTGGGGGGGGGGCAATGAGGCTTTTTAATAGCTGTAGGAAAGCCTGTAGCCTGTGTAAATGCAGGCATGAATGCAATTTCTGTGTTTGTGTATGTGTGTGGGCGGCACATCTGTTTGCCTATGCATTTCTGATGAGCGCAGCCTTAATTTGGATGAATAGCTCAGTGACCACACTAATAACAGAGGGCTGTAATCAGTCCACATCAAGCGCAAAGCACAGAAAACGGTGGGAGCTCGTCTCCCCCCCCCCCGCTAATGAGAAATTATGCCGCCGTTACGTAAGGGTTGTTCTTTTTAGGTTTCATTTGTTCAGTTGACATGAGCGCGGTGACTGCACGGCCCAGCGGCATGAGCGGAGAGCGGCGCCGATGACACGTCCGTCCGGCCCGTCTCATCTCCCACTCCATCCACTGCAGCGGCCACTTCACCTTCCTCCTCGTCCTCAGCCGCTCTATCGCTTCATCTCTTTTGTTTGTTCATTTCTGAGGCTCATCATCGTCTCCCACGTCTATTTTTTCCCCTCATTTCCTTCCATAATTGACGCCTTCGCTCTCAATACTAACGGTCAAATCAATCTCACCACATCACCGCCCGTTTTTACACCTTGCCCCATTTACACAAACTGGTGTGAAAGTGGCATATGGCGTCTGGGCCTCATAAATGAAATGTCTTAATATCCCTGTCACTGTAGATGCTGCAATGTGAGCTTTATGGCCGTTTAGCTTAACTGTCCCCGTCACCTGAAACCCACTTGGACGTGTTTTCCTGATGGCCGTGATAACAGGCAGGCTTCGGAGAGGCTGGGTCTGGGTGTAGGGTGTCTGTATCTGTCAGGGGGTCTTGAACATATCTGGGTGGATCTGAGTGTAATCTTCTCGTGTACCTCCATGCGACAGGCACGTTGACAGATTGACAGGCTGAGGTGTGTGTGTGTGTGTGTGTGTGTGTGTGTGTGTGTGTGTGTGTGTGTGTGTGTGTGTGTGTGTGAGGAGACCTCACCCTCGGTTTATATTACCCGGCGTGTTGTGTGATTAATTTTGCGCAGGTCGTGTCCAGATCCAGAGATCCGCTGTGCTCATCACGCGGCGTGGGCTCTCGGTTGTACAGCGGGCCCGATGCGCCGGCCCACTCTGTTAAATATAGAAGGCTTATTTACACACAGGCACCGTGCTGCATGTCACCCCCCCCCAATCCCTGCTCTGAGCTGATGATGCTCATTTGAGCTACTTGGGCTGCGAAGATAAACACACACACATACACAAAGTAACGCGCCTGTATAAATGATGGCCCAGATCTACTCTTATTTATCTCAAGGGCAAAATTTTGTGACACATAGGATATCGAGGTCAGAGTTGTAAAGGCAACAGCAGGTTACTTCCACACAATCCCAAACCACTTTGTTTACAGCGTAAGCACATTTGTCACATTAGACTTCTTGGATTAAGACAGGGCTCAGTGTGCTGGTGTCTGCTAGGCTGATATAATATACATGGTGTTATAGTACGTGTGTGTGTGTGTGTGTGTGTGTGTGTGTGTGTGTGTGTGTGTGTGTGTGTGTGTGTGTGTGTGTGTGTGTGTGTGTGTGTGTGTGTGTGTGTGTTGGTCCCAGTGATATTGATCACCGCTGCGTGACGCTGCTCAATCCGACAGCGTTCACTAAGCCGTTGCTCTTTTCCTCTCCACAGCGATAGAGACCCAGAGCACCAGCTCAGAGGAGATCGTGCCAAGCCCGCCCTCGCCTCCGCCGCCGCCCCGCGTCTACAAACCCTGCTTTGTGTGCCAGGACAAGTCCTCAGGGTACCACTATGGTGTCAGCGCCTGCGAGGGCTGCAAGGTGAGATTCCCCGCCTTCCTACGAATCTGCCACGCAGGCACCATCTTGGCCCATCCTGTAACCGGCATCTGTCTATGAACAGTAAACGCTCACATCACTCTATCTGGTTCCCATGAAAATTAAAATGATCATTTTGAATATTTATATATTTTTTTAATCATTTACATTTTGTGGGTTTTGTTGCAAATGAGTTGTGCATTTCACAGAATGTTCATTCTTGCCTCTCACCCATCTTGGCAGACGTGTTATCAATACGTCCATGTCCAGGTGTAATATCAGATGTGAGCCTCCATACATGTTCTGCTGCAAGCGTGAGCACACAGGCCTCTTTATCTCTCTGCTCCCAGAGGCTCAGAGGCTTGGAGCTGAGCTGTGTAAGCTCAGAGCAGAATAGAGGCGATGGGGAGGGGGGGTCTGTCTATCTGATGCTGTGCGTTGTAGCCTGGTGCAAAACTTGTATTTCTATGTCAACATCGCTGTGTTTTTTTTTTTTACGTGGGTTTTAAAAAAAAATCCTTTCTGCATTTTCCCGTGACAACAGATCTGCAGCAAAAGGAGGCAGGGAATGGTTGGCTGGAGACAGGCAGGGTGGTGCTGATGGTGACAGGTGCTCGCTAGACCCTTTGACTTATTGACTGGGGAACCAATACTGTGGTCCGTGTTTCCATATGTGCACGGGTAGGAGTGGTTGGGGGGTCGGCAGGAGGCAGAAGCTGCAGGAAGGAGTAAAGAAGTGCAGGAACCCAGGGGGAATGTAAAAATGCAGGCAAAACGATACAAAGAACAGAGAGGCTGCGGGGAGGGAGATGGCAGAGGCGAGATAGTCGTCTGTGCTCCTGGAGGCATGAGGGGCTAAAAAGAGACAGAGAGAGGAGAGGGCAGCAGATTAGGAGGATGGGGAACGGGGGCCACAGCTGAACCCACTGACACCCAGAGAAAGACGGTCAGTGCAGCAGTGGAAGGGGGGGTGGAAGGGAGAATGAGCGAAGAATACACAAAGAGGGGGGGTTAGTTCAGGAGAGCGAGGAGCAAAGGGAGGACGCTTTTTGCACAGATCACATTACTGTGCGTGAGAGTTTGTTTGTGGCATAACCAGTGTCTGATGGATGTTTAACTCGTCAGGTCAGATCCGCATGTTGGGATTTCTCATTCTGAGATGGAGCATGCTCTACTCGCATTCTAAAGTGCCTTGCTCCTGAATTGTGCTGTGTCTCGCAGCTGTGCAACAGCGTGCAATTAAATGGTGCCGTACATCTAATAATATGGTTAAACGACACCTCCTGACGAGAGAATCTGGAAGTATGACTGTCTGTCGGTGTTAAACACACCTTGTCTTGCCTCGGGCAGAGGCCGTGGTCACAATGATACAGAGGTTTGTTGGATTAAGCGCCGATTTAAATCCTAGAAGAAATCCATCCATTTCATATTTTTACTGGTGATCCCGTCTGGCTTGTTGTGTACATGACGGTCTGGTAGGTAGAAACTAAAAATATAAGCCCAGTCGCACAATAGATGAGCCGTGAGCCTGAGTAATTAGTCGTCTCCACCTCGTGATCACAGGGCTGTTCTGTTTGCCGGCACAGAAACGGCATGAGATTTGTCACTGTAATTAGCTTCTTGATGGTATTATTCACTGGGGATATTGATGCTGCTTTAATTCACCAGCCAGCAGACAAACAGTGACGACCTATAGCTTCATACATCAGTTGCTGACACGCTCGGCATCGGTTTCGGACACGTTCCCTGATTCCAGTAATAACGCTCTCGGTGAGAGCGATCATTAGTGATGTGGGTAAAACGACCTAAACCAGCCTGGATACTGGGCCCAGCTCATCATCACTCCACAGCCGCCATGCTAATCTTTAGGAATGGAGATGCCGTCTCCGTGTCTCTGACTTCAGAGGGGATGAGTTGGCGTAGCGCGCTCAATAATTCAAGAGTACAGGCTTGCGAATGTATATGGCTGTCTCATCTGAGACCGGGGTAAGTCCAGGGTTAGCAGCATCGGCATTGCTGAAGCATGCCGAACTACAAAGGCGTTTCCTGGGGGCTGCAGGGAGTGGAGGAAACGAAACGGGGGGGGGGGGGGTGTATGTGGAGCCCTGCTACTCGGAGACGGCTCCTTCGTTTGTTGTTGAAGTTCTGCCGCCCGCACACGCTCGCCGGCGCAGCGCTCCGTTTTCCCCCCGCAGATATTAACACTTAAACATTAAATATGCATGTCCGCCCCCTCGTGTTTATGTTTTTGTCTTTGAGACACGGCAGCTCGCAGCAGGCGTCCGCCGCAGTCGGAGGAAGAGCCGCCGCGCTTCCAAAACTCCCGAACCTCCCGTTTCTCGCGCGGAGGTTCCCCCGTCCGCCGCGTTGCTGCACGAGCCTCCTACCGAGCGTCCATCTTACTGATGTGTGGGCTGCAGCGGGGCTCGGGGCGCAGATACACGCGTGTGCACGCGGGGCGACCGTGAAAGTCGCACAAGCGAGGATTCCTCTTCCCTGTGAACTCGCCGGCCTCCGACTCCACCCGCCCTTCTTCGCGATACGGCATTTTCTCACACACGCCAAGAATGCTCTCACACCCCTAAATGCCCGGGACTCATACCACACAATCACACACACAGCTGTGAATTTACGAGCTCCTGACGTGCGTGTTGCCGCTATTGTCCTGTGTTTTCCGTCCGACTCTCCATCTCCTCATCCCTTCTGAACACTGTGGGGCGGCTGGCGGGTCCCGCTGAGGACCGTTGTTGTCGGGTGGATTAAGCGGTGATACAAAAAGAGGCTTAAGGCCAACAGGAAGCAATGACTTCTAAAAAAGAAAGAGCGTGGGGGCGGGAGCGATTGACGGGCCCACGAGCCAATCATGATGTGATGGGAGTGGGCACCTGAGCCTCATGGACCTGGGAGGGAGTGGGTCAATCCCCTGGTGACACTAGGGTCAGGGTCAGGGCACTGCTGGATCAAAGAGGACATGATCCATGCACACAAAGACCGCAGATTTATCCCTCAGCTTCAGAAACTAGAATTAACATCGAGCGATAAGCCTTGTTCTTTCCACTGTGTTGCTGGTGTTGCAAGATAGTCGCACTGTAGAGAGAGTTTATTTTAGTCTGTATATCAAGTGACAAATGAAGGATTAGGACAATGATGGGATTAATTAAAGTTAATTTAATGTGACAACAGGCTGTGAAGCAGATATGGAGTCAGGACAATGGTCAGATTAGGTGATCACCAACAAATGGATACAAACAGTCTTGCCCCTGGCAGAACCTGGGACAGACAGAAGACGACGTGCGCGCTGAGATGCCTCCGCGGTGGCGGACGGGGGCGCGAGGAGCGACCGGTGATCCGGGAAGGACAAATTGCAGGCTTAGATCCATCGGCCATCTGTCTGCTAGCAGAGCTAATCCCCGGGCAAGGGATGGGGCTCCCTGGCAGCTAGCACGCCACACCGAACTGCTCCTCACCCGCCTCCCTCCCTCTCTCCCTCCCTCCCTCCCCCCAAGCTGGCCTCACCCACCAAAACATAACCCGTGTCCCACTGTGTCGCATCAATACTGACATTGACCTGTATTCCATTTGTCCCCTGCCCTGCATGCGGAGCACTCACTCCGCTTTGCCTGATTTGCATTAACCTCTTTTTATCTTGTTGACACTCATGGGATGTTTAAACAAAAAAGGCCACGGAGGTCAACACTGATTTTATTGGAGCAGTGCGGTGTCACTGAGGGATGCGTGTCATAGTGGAGGGACAGGTTCTCATGTTGTGAGCAAATATCCGTTCACGGACAGTTAGCTTACTGACCGTTAGCCTTTGTCTGTGTTATGTCATGGTTAAGCCCTTTAAGGTCTTAAATCTTTATTAGTGCAATGCCTTTTAACTGCAGCTTCAGCTTGGCCTCTTTTTTTAATGTAATGCTTTTTATTCTTGGAAGCGCTCAGGTATTTGTTTGGGAACTGGCTGAAAAGGGACACTGTGGACACAAGCAAACTGTTTGCAAAAGTCCAGCGAAGTGCATCGTTAAAGCAGTTGTGTTGACAGATGGCCATATGCTAGGTGGCTACACACCAGCAAACAGCACCACTGTTAGCAAATGAGCTATCCTGTGTTGTTCTTTGCTCAAGCAGTCCCCATTTCTCTTAATTATGCCTCATCGCCTTACGTCCCCGTCTCTCTCTGTCGCGCAGGGCTTCTTTCGGAGGAGCATCCAGAAGAACATGGTGTACACTTGTCACCGGGAGAAGAACTGCATCATCAACAAAGTCACCCGCAACCGCTGCCAGTACTGTCGGCTGCAGAAGTGCCTGGAAGTCGGAATGTCAAAGGAATGTAAGTATAAAACCGCATTACCCAGAATGCCCGGGGGCCTGTAGGACCAAACCAGGGCCGATCTCATCAGAGCTGTTTCCTTTAAGCGTGATTAGCACGACGGGTGATGCGTTTGTTTCCGCTCCTCTCGTTGCGCCTTTGCGTCGAGAAGACTCTCGAACGGAGCGAAATCGCAACTTTTAATTTGCAGAGTCCCCGCTGCTAAACGGGAGACGAGGGGCAGCCGTGATGCGGACTGGCAGCAACAGTCAGGGTGTCGCCGGGCTTGGCAGGCCTCCGTGATGAATATGTTCTCACCTGCCGAGAGTGAAAGAGCAGGCGTCTGCTCCCATCATTGCACCCCGGGGGCTGTGTGAACACACACACACACACACACACACACACACGCAGGCAGCCAGACTTGATAAAGTAATTGGTAGAGGTGCTACCGCTGAGAATTCAAAGGCCAGCGGGGGGTTTTACCTCAGCCCAGTCACATAACACAATCTGTTATATACACAGACGTTCGGCTGCTATCGCGTTACCAGAATGCGCGCGTGACTCATTTGTACCGATGAACGCTCAGCATCAGGACGTGTATGAGTATCAGCCTCCGCTCCCCTTTGCCTCCCGTCTCCCAACCGCTATTTACCGCCTCTTCCTGGAACAGCGAGTGCAGGGAGCGCTCCCCATGCCACAGCACTGTGGCTTACAGTAAAAGAAGCTATCCTCTGAGCTCCTTACCTTTGAATGGGGCCATTAATCATGGTTAGAAGGATCACAGCAGCCAGCGGGTTGGAGGCGTAGGCCGGTGTTGGGGGGCCACCGTGTGGCGAGAAGGCGGTACTGCACGCGAAAAAGCTTTTTCCTTTTTGGATTAAGTTTACCTGTGTTGGTTTGGTCTCAGCTGATGCTGGTCCGGTGGCCGCTGTGTGCAGATTGTGTAGGTTCTGTGCTGCCGCGTCCTCTGCCGTGACTTTGACTAGTGACACCGGCCTGAGTTGGTGAAGGAGAAAAGACGAGCCGTCCGCAGGGGGCCGTGAACACGCACGGTGACAAACAGAACCTGCTGTGAATAAAAACGCGGTTTCCCTAAAAGCCCAGACGGCCTCTGTCACACACACACACACACACACACACGCACACACACACGCACAGAAGGCGGACCCCCTGCTGGCGCCAGGGGACGTCCGGGCGACCTTGTGCCTGCTGGCAGACAGCTCCAGACGCCCGTGCCAGGCCGGCTGCCAGGCGGCGCTGCATGCGCGACAGCATCGGAGGGGGGGGGGCGTCAGTGGAGCGCTACGAGGAAGTCACCTGTCAGCCCAGCGCCCCGTTAAAGGCTCCCTGGCGGCGCGCGGCGCTAAATGGGTGCAATCGTACACGTCTGAATTAAAAAGAATAACGGTTATTATACAGTTGTAGGGGAATAAGTGGAAAACAAGGATGTTGAGGTTTTCTGTATTTGAGGCACATTTCTGCTGCAGGAGGTTTATTCTCTTTCTGTGCATCAGGACCACAATGCATCACACTGTGTTTACGTTGCTTCGGAACAGCCGCCATCCCTCAGCCCCGCCCTCCCTCTGTCACCCCCCCCCTGCTTTATTGTGGAGCCCTCCGAGCTATCGCCCACACGCTCCTCGAGGAAGGTGTTATTCAGCGATAGAAGAAAAGTAATAAAAGTAAAATAAGATGAAGCAAGGAGTGATGGGGAGGAGGGGGGGGGCTAGCATCAGCCAGAAAAGCAGGATAGTGCCGAAAGATGAAGAGTATTGAACCCAATGTGAGTGAGAATGAGAATCAGGAGTCGAGGGGGGAGGCGGGGGGAGGCTGGAGGACAGAGAGAGGGAGAAAGTTTCATCACTGTCGACGGTGGCTCTGCGCCGCGAGCAGCAGGAGCGGCGGCAACATTGACATTTTTATCTTTCCATTGAATTTAATCTGTGTGATGGACGAGCTGCCAGCGCTTTAATTTTCCTCACACGAATTATCCCTGTCTGCCCGCCGCTCGTACACACGCGCCAACGTACACACATAAATACGTTCGCGCCGGCAGAAATCGTCCATTAACTGCCGAGAGCCCGCCACGTGAGCGAGCGAGCGCCCGCGCGACCAGGAGCCGTCGCAGTATTTCGCGCACGTCGCGCGCCGCCTCGTGTAAATCACTTTTATGCGATGAACACGTAACCGCAAACAATCCGGGATGCAAGTTCCCCCCATTAGCGTTCATATTCCTCTAATGCCTTTTGAAAGATGCGTGGCGCGCGCAGACGACGACGTGCGCGGCCGTGTCAGCGCGCGCGCGCAATAAAAGGAAGCAAAGCAGTATTTCTTTCATTTGAGCGCCTCCGCTCCAGCCCCCACCCCCAAGTTATTGCATGTGGCAATTCGCCATGACAGATCGCCAGTCGCGCCTAATAGTTCTTTAATGACTTCATTAAATTGTGTTGTGCGGCTTATGATTGTGCTGCCAATTTGTCAGTGCGGGTAATGTCTCGGCGCCAGGGATGCCCCACTTTTATTTGTGAATTAATTGGACATCGACTGTGTTGCAGCCCCCCCCCCCCCCCCCCCCCCCCCACGACAGACGGGACACTGACTCCCCAATGGCACCGTGCGCCCACGATGGCCCAAATACACTCAGTGGCTTCCTACTTTTAAATAAGGGGGGGGGGGGTCCTTCATGACTCGGTCATAATTAGCTCACTGGAACATTTGCACTGATCTGCTTGTTTTTAAATGGCATCGCTTCTAAAAGCGTACCACATTTGGTTCCACATTTCGCCGTGTGCTGCTGCTGCTTGTGCGCGTGGCTGCGCTTCCAGATGTGCAACATCACCCCGTCGCGGTGAGCAGTGCTCAGCCGTAACGCAGTGCCGGATCAGGCCTCAGCCCCTCCCGTCCTCCCCCCTCGCGTCCTCCCGGGCAGGGAGGCCCGTCCGAGGCCTGATGAATGAGCGGCGGCGCCGGGCAGTGGATCCCTCTCTGGCCCCGGGCCCGGCCCCTCTGTCACAGGCATTGATCCCCCATCGGCCCGGGCGCTCTCGCTCCTAATGGCCGAGGTCAGGAATAAGACGAGGGGGAATCTGATGTGGGGTGAATCCATGGCCCTCGGGGGGTGTGGGGGGGGGGTGGAGATGAGCGAGTGGATAGAGATGGGTTTTCGGGGGACGGAGACGGTGTCAATAAGAATGAATACGGTTTTGAGAAGGCGAGAGAGTGAAGCGAGCTGAGAATGTGTTTCTCGTGTGCGGATGCGAGAGAGCGAGCGCTGGAAGGATCTCGCTGCTACGCGCTCAGCAGCCGAGCCCTTTTAAAACCATTAGAGGCAGGATATTTGTCATATTATGTTATTAGATTAGCCGGGACCCCTAATGAAAGCTGTGGCAATTTGTCAACCTTATGGATGGCTCCATTCGCCACCGCTATTCATCAGGCAGCGCCCCGTGTCGCCCACCCCACCCCCACCCCCACCTCCGACGCGCACACACAACCCGGCCGGCGCTGGGCTGCACCGCCGCGTGGATGGACTGGGAGAAATGGATGGAGGCTGTAATGGGATTCCAATGCTAAACACCCCGCCTAGTGTTTTTTGTCATTTGGGGTGAGCACACAATTCCCCGCCAGATCGCCCGGAGGGGAACGACATTGGATTATTTCAAGGTCCCCCCCCCCCCATTACCATAGCCCTGGCGCGATAGAGCCGTCCCGCAACATTTATCTTTGCCGTGCCATTGGATGAGAGGCGTGAGGCCGCGGCTGCTGCAGACAGAGCCTCCTTCTCTGATGAGGACTTTGCCTTTGATCTTGATCTCAGCCCACCTTGAGGTGGTGTCAGGCGCTGCTTACATTAGCACCCAGGTTGGGAGGCTGTGTGCACGTTGCGCTTCCCTTCAGTCAAATGCACTCACGACTGTGCTCTTGTGTCCTGTGTAGCCGTGAGGAACGACAGGAATAAGAAGAAGAAGGACGAGAAGAAGCAGGAGTGCACCGAGAGCTACGTGCTGAGTCCGGACACGGAGCAGATGATCGACCGGGTTCGCAAGGCGCATCAGGACACCTTCCCATCTCTCTGCCAGCTGGGCAAATACACTACGGTGGGTAGACGCACGCTGGCACCGCACTGAGTCGGCCTCGTCGGCCGCGCTCGATGTAAACACGATTTTCCCGTAACTTTCCTGCAGACTAACAGCTCAGAACGACGCGTGTCCCTGGATGTGGACCTGTGGGATAAATTCAGTGAACTCTCGACCAAGTGCATCATCAAGACGGTGGAGTTCGCCAAGCAGCTGCCCGGCTTCACCACGCTCACTATTGCTGACCAGATCACCCTGCTCAAAGCGGCCTGTCTGGACATCCTGGTAGGTCCGCCAGCTCGGTGTTTGCTTTAAAAAACGAGCAGGAATGGTCATGTTGACGCCTGCGTTGTGTCTCCGCTCTCCAGATACTGCGGATCTGTACGCGTTACACTCCAGAGCAGGACACCATGACGTTCTCAGATGGACTCACGCTAAACCGAACCCAGATGCACAACGCCGGCTTCGGGCCCCTCACCGACCTCGTTTTTGCCTTTGCCAACCAGCTCCTTCCCCTGGAGATGGACGACGCGGAGACGGGGCTGCTCAGCGCCATCTGTTTGCTGTGTGGAGGTAGGGACGGTTTCCGCGCCTCGAAAAAACCCTGAACTGTACCTTTTTATTGGATCATGAAGTCACGACTTCTGTAACTGGGTTAAGCAGCACGGGTAAATGAAGCGCCCTCTAGTGGGTGGAATCATAATAGCAGCCAGTACAGCTGACAGTATTTGTTGTTTTTTTGTCCGACAGATCGTCAGGATTTGGAACAGTCGGATAAGGTGGATGTTCTGCAGGAACCCCTTCTGGAGGCCCTAAAGATATACGTGAGGAAGAGGAGGCCCCACAAACCCCACATGTTCCCTAAGATGCTGATGAAGATAACGGATCTGAGAAGCATCAGCGCTAAAGGTCTGTTGCGCATAAATAAAATGATGATGTATCCTGATGTCCAAAGATTTGCTTCGGTGGCTGACTGTTTCCACCTGCTCTACAGGGGCTGAGCGCGTCATCACCCTCAAGATGGAGATCCCCGGCTCCATGCCCCCTCTCATCCAGGAGATGCTGGAGAACTCGGAAGGCCTGGAAAGTGGAGCGTCAGGGAGCCGGCCCAGTGGCGACGCCACGGGCAGCTCCAGCCCCAGTCCTTCCCCCAGCTCTGCCCAAAGCAGTCCAGCTACACAATCGCCGTAGTAACGGCCCACCTTTTAGTTTTTCCTCATAATGGTGCGCCTCCTCTCTGGATGTCCTGTAGAGGAGGGGCGAAGGAGGGGGCTGGATTCTGACTGCTGAACACAGACTGGCTGGGTCGACCCCTTCCCCTCCTGTGACACACTCCCCCACCTCTTGATCCCTTCCCCTCACTCCGGAGCACTTTCCTGACGTGAGGGGAGGTACGTCGGGGCCGGCCGGGGTAACAGGACGCCTCTGAGAGACCACACCGTAAACACTGCTGAAGACTCCTCCTCCTTCTCCCTCCACTCCGCTCTCCACTTTTTTCCAAAGGACACGTGGGGGGAAAAAAATGGGAACGCAGCGGAGACCGGTTTGACATGGAACAGAGAGTTGATGGGGCACCATGGGACAAATGTATGGACAAGGATAATGCATACAGACTGATGCAACAAACACCAGACACTTTTTTTGCTGAACTGCAGACTGCAAGCTTGGGACTCGTCAAAAGACCACCTGCTCAAAGACTTTGGGTCTTTTTTCTTTTCCAGCTTCAAACAACAGATTTCTTACAAAAGATATATAAATATATATAGAAAAGTTAAGGAACTATTGTGGTTGACATGTCCAGAACGGGATGGCAGGTTGAAATGAGGCCATGTTTTCTGAGATTAGAAAATGTTGTACTTCACCGTTTGAATCTTTTCATGCCCATTAAGAGTATTGAGAGAGACAATTCAGTTTTATCACATTTGTACATTATTCTAATTAACAAAAAGCAAAAGATGTTGAAAACTTTCTCGTCTACACATGCAAACACACACACACACACACACACACACACACACACACACACACAAACACACACCGTGCACAGAAAACAAGTCGCAATGAATATCACATTCTATTCCAGGTTGGATTTGTTTTCCTTTTTTTATTTCCTATTTTATTTTGTTTTGCTTCCAGGTGAATGGAAAAATGATTGTATGAACTTAGTTGTATGATATGGTCACAGGTCCTTTCAAAAAATCAAATTAATGAAGATTCATTATTAAGGTGTATTTTAAGTAGCCTTTGAGTTTGTGTATATAAGCTGTATTCATTTCTTTAAAAACTATGAAGAGTTTTAGGCTTCACCTTATTTTTTTTTAAGAATACCTTTTATGTGTTTTGTTTATAGGCTTGTGGTTCAAGAAAAGAAATTTTGAGCACATTTTACAGAAGGAAGTTTTTTAGTGTTTTGTGTCCTACTAAATACTGGACAGACCCTTAACCAATCACTGGCTGTTCAGAATGTGGCTTTCACAGAAGAGTTAAACCCCTTTTCACTTTAAAAAAAGACGTGTTTTACATACAGTAGGTAACAAAGTAGCACTCCAGTCGGGGCATAGCTTTTTGGCCATGTAGCAGAAAGAGATTGTGTTTATGAAAAGGGTGAGCTTAGAGGGCACCTAATGCCTCCCAGGTTCAAGAGAGATCCAGCCGAGGTCAAACGTAACGAGTGGTGTAAATACACACTGTATTAAACACAAAAGATTCTGTGTTGTATCCAAATGGAACAGGAATGGAGAAGAGAGTAGATTGTTGGGATCCCTCTACTCTGTCAGTGGTCAGGCAAGTGAAGATCCCAATGTGATGTTTGTGAACAAAATCCTCACAAAACACCCCCCAGCAACCTGTGGAAGCCAATACGTGACCTTTTTGACGGATCCAGAGCAACCTCACACCCTGTGACTCACTTTACACCAAAACGCCTTCACTGTTCACACACTCATCATCTAGACCATCATTACTGTACACATGCCAATGTCTCAGGAAGGAATCATTATGTGTGCTTGGCCTGTTCTTTGTATGTGTCCAGTGCTGCAACCCCCGAAGCTTCTATCACAGATGCACACATACACATTTCTGCTACTGAGCCCCAGAATTTCTCTTCAGTCAATCACTTTTGTTAGACCTGGCAGAGCAGGACTGGTGCAGAGAGACCCTGACCATGACCCCACAGTGTCACAGGACGCCAGCGTGGAGTCTCTCTCTGTGGAGTCGTTCATATGTTCTTTTTATTTGTACGGTCAAAGCTGCTTTCATCATTTAGGACTCAACCTGTCCAGAACGGCGCACAACTTTTCCCTCCACAGCTGATCTGGAATAGGAACAGACTCACCGTCAGTTTGAGAAGTATTGAATATGTTGCAATTTTGTCAAGAATATCAAGCGACTTTGAAAATAAAAAAGAAAACAACAAAAAAAAGATAAAAAATAAAACCAACATTTAATAATTATCAAATGTGTCTGTGTTGTTCATTTCTGAAATCTCAGTGGATTTTTATACATCATCATAAACACAGTAACAAATTATACTTGAATTATACTTAAAGCTACTTAAAGATACTATAAAGCTTTGGATTCTTGTTTTTGTGTGTAGTAACAGCATAACATTAATATGACATAAGCCCTTCAACTGGTTCACACGGAGTATTAAATATGTATTATTGTTATTATTATTATTATTCATCTTCATTTTTTATTCGCTCTTAAATAAATGAGCAAATATTTGAGCAGGATCTTTAATCTGATCATATCAATCCAGATAAGGTAGCTAAAAAAAGAGCACAGTTTTTTTAAAATGGGAAATGGGAAAATGTAAAACAAATGACTGTCATAATTAGTTTTCTAAATTTAAAAGGTGTGCTATTATATGTTGAAACCACTGTGGTTATTCTTTGCTGCAAGGACTCACAAAGATGTGCATAGAATTCAAAATTTGTGTTAACAAATTATATACTGCACTGTATCATAGAAATTTAGTATACGTAACAACAAAGACTTTTAGTTATAAATAATTAGATTTAAAGACATGTGAAGCTATGGGCATTTTTACTGATATTTTTATATAGCAGTATGAGGACACGTGTATGTAATAACATAACAACAATAACAGCGTTTTGAGTTACACGTTTATGCAGATTTAGTAAGATCCTAGACCGTGAGCAGCTTTAACACATATATACATTATTTTGCTCCTTTAAAACTGATTAACTGTGACTGTTTTACTACTACCTACAGCTACGCGCTATGCCCCGCCCTGTTTAAAATGATGGTAGGTTTCAACCAATCACCAATCTTCGCGCGGAATTTCAAACGTTTTCAAATCACCACGCCAACGGCGGAGCGAGATCGTTGCGCTAAATTTATAAACAAAATAGGTCCTTTCACGTAAGAGCAGCTGGATTATAACTTAAACAAATAAATGTGCATTTAAAAATCAAAGTAAGAGTAAGTAATACATAAACAATGCATTAAGCCCCGTTAATCCGAACACAGTTGAATGAAACAGTGGATTTATGGTTTAGCGGAGTGATACGGCAGTGTCTGTCTGAAAGAGAGAACAGTCTGCAAAAGACGGATATGCCGCATACTATACGTTAGCTATTCGACGTATGTGGTCTGTTATTGGTAGGATAGCGGTACTTTTAGCTTGAAATGTTATAGCAATAGTAAAACTATTCTTAGTTTTTATGGGTCGTCAGATGTTGGCGTGTCTTTAAAAGACTTCCAGGTAACAACAACAGTTTTTATTAAGTCTTAACGGAGTTAACGTTAACATGGCACTTTCGCTCAATGTTACTGTGTTTTACATTGTAATAATAGTCATTAGGTTGGTCAAATTGCGTTGACTTATATCAACTAACAAGATCGTGTCGTTAGTTTTGATTTAATATTGCACGTGGATGTCGCTGTAGCAGTTAAGACTCGTGGGTTTAACAAATGTCAGGATAACGCTACATCTGAACGTTGACATAACGTCAGCCTAAAGTAGCTACACATCATTAGCATCATCTTTGCTAAATCTACTCTTACTATGCTCCCAGGTAACGTTTGCAAAATGCCATTGCACGGGAAAATAGTCGTGATTAAGAGGAGTGGAGGGGATGGAACCGAGTTCCCTCTTACTGCAACTTGCTTGTTTGGAAGGTAAGTTTGATTTGTTCTATGTGTCTGGTTAACAGTTTTAGATTTCAAGTAATTATATAGTTGATCAGAGACTTTGAAGTCAACATAAGTCGCATGTGTGGCCTCATGGTGAGGTTAACAGAAATGGTGGGCAGAACCTTTTTGGAGGTGGACCATCTGCTTCTGACGTCACAACAGACTTGATGTGCACGTCCCTTCCTGTCCTCGCACTGATGTTGCAATAAGAAAAACACACTTCACAATGGAATCTGAAATCTGTTCAGCTGTCCTTGAACCTTTGAACGTTTTGTATACATAAGGATTCTTTTCTCCTTTTTTGTGGTGTTGTAGGAAGCCTGACTGTGACATTCGTATTCAGCTTCCTCACGTCTCCAAGGAGCACTGCAGAATTGACTTGAATGAAAATAAAGAGGTAACCCTGTTTTTGTTGTTGGATGAGGTGTCACTTTCAAAAGTCTATTTATGTAATTATCTTCTGTATATTCAAATTTATAGTTAGGTTTGTAATAAAAAAAAAAGACCTTCTATCATCAGCTTGCTCTGATCAGTTGGAGTACAGTATCTAAATGCTCAGATTTTGTCAGGATGTTAATTAATCTAATGTCAGTAAGAGTTTGGTTGCTTTTCTTCCAGGTTGTTTTGACTAATTTAAGCTCAGTGAATCCAACCCTTGTGAATGGAGAGGCTTTGCAGCAGTCTGAGCGTTTGAAGCATGGAGATGTCATAACTATTATTGACCGTTCTTTCAGGTGTGTCTGGCAACATTTTTGAAGTGGGTGTGATAGATGTTGTTTATTAAGTCTAGATTTTCATAAGAACAAATAACTATACATGCAAAGACACGTTTTGGAGTTTAGAGTGAAAACCTGTGATGCCTTTGTCCAGACAGTAACCATTTTCTTCTTGCGCTTTGGTTTTCATGATTTCAGGTTTGAGCACCCTCCTGCACCCACACCGAAGAAGAGGGCTTCTACAGGAGGAAAAGTAATTTTTATTTATTATTGTACTTGTTTTCCAGATAATTGACTGTTTTTTAGTATTAATACATTGCTCTGCATTAGGTCCTTCAAGATCAGCAAGAAGCTCTTGGTGTTGAAACAAGTGAAGTGTCCACAGGTAGAACTTTATAAATTTGGCTGTTTTTAATAACCTATTTAGCTCCATTTAAACATTGTCCTCGTTTTACAGTTCATCAGATAACCTATAATTCTTCTTGGCTTACCTGTCCAGAGCTAATGTCTATTGTTTGTTTGGTCTACTTTGTAGACCCTCATCTAAAAGATGGAACTAATCATGAAAACATCCAGCGATCCCTGGATAAAACTGTGGAGGAGTTGTCGAAGGGGGATGATAATCTGCTGCAAAACAAGGCTGTGTCACCATTCAGTGACCTGTATCAAATGATCAAAAAGTCTCTGGATGTTGCTACTCCCCGGAAATCATCTGCCAGTCTCCTTCAAACCCCCACTTCAAGGTTTTGTACTCCAAAACCATGTTCAGTCAGGCAAGATGATAGTAAACCTGTCGTTAACACAGAAGACAGAAGTTCTCCTGTGAAGGATGAAGTTGTCTCTGTAGATGACCAGTTCAAGGGATGCGCTGGCAGTGTAACTAATGGGACTCCAAAGTCTGATAAGAAAAAGAGGAGGTCCTTCAAACTTCCTGCTACTGAAATGATTGCATCCACAGCAGAAGATGAGCATTCTGCTAAGTCTGAAGCAACTTCCCCTCTGAAGAGAAACCGTTCGACCCCACAAAGATTTACAGCATGTGAAGTTATTGGGCAAATCACTGCTAAATCACCCAAGTCACCAGTGAGGAGGAGGAGTAAGGAGGCAACACCAACTGAGCCTGCAGTGACAGAGCCTTTTAAGAGGACATCACCAAGGAACTCTGGAAAAGCTCAAAAAGGTATACATTGTCTGTTTTTATAGTACATGATGTTAATGTAGATTTATGTCATGTAGGTAGATTGTTGCTGATACAATACAAATGAGTTGTTTTGTGTGTGACAGAGATGTCCAAGAAACGTAAAAGTGGTGAACTTGGAGCCGATTTGCCTACATCACAAATGAAGAAGAAACGGGTTTCCTTTGGTGGTTACCTGAGCCCAGAGCTTTTTGACAAACGGCTGCCTCCCGACTCTCCACTACGCAAGGGGGCCGACCCAAGAAGAAGTTTATGTCTGGCTAAACCCAAGCTGTCACTCCTGAGACGAGCATCAGTCATTGGCTACAGAAAGGTAAAAGAATAATAAAAGATGCACTATTTGACCAGTGTTTGGAACAGGCTTGTTTTAAGTTGTGGAAAAATCTGCCTAAGGTGAACATTTTGTTTTCAACAGGAGTTTGAACATGGCGTCACTGTAAAAACACCGTCACCTAGAAAGAAATCACCTAAATCCAAGACTCCTTCGCCCAAGGCTGCATCTCCTCCAAAGAAGTCACCAAAATCCAAGACTCCTTCCCCCAAGGCTGCATCTCCTGCAAAGAAGTCTCCCAAATCCAAGACTCCTTCCCCCAAGGCTGCATCTCCTGCAAAGAAGTCTCCCAAATCCAAGACTCCTTCCCCCAAGGCTGCGTCTACTGCAAAGAAATCTCCCAAATCCAAGACTCCTTCTCCTGAGGTGAAAAAGATACCTAAAGCTCGATCTACAACCTCCACTAGTATAACACCTTCTAAGGCCCCCTTGAGTTCAGGAGTCCAGACCCCCACAGTGCAAGGGCGCTTTTCTGTGTCACGCATCAGTACACCATCCCCAGTTACACAAGATACTGTGTCAGAGCAGTTGCCTTCAATTGCTATTACACCAAAAATACCTCCGAGAAGGACGAGCATGAAGAGCACCTCAAGGAAGACTCCAAAAGTGACCAAGAGTGCTCTAAAAGTAATACGCAGAAGTGGCATTTCAAGGGCGTCTATGAAAGGTATCCCTGACTAATTGTAATATAAAGTTTATTGGTTACATACACTATTAATGAAAAATGTTTCTTCTTGGTTTGCAATCACTGTATATGGATTGTAGAGTTCAGTTTGTTATGGACCTCACCTTTTGTCCTTTTCTCTCTTTCAGCCATGAATTCCTGGGCAGACATTGTAAAATTTGGGCAAACTAAGATTCAAGTACCTGCTCCAGCTAAGAAAACTGTCACAAAGAAGGCAACGAAGAAGACTGTGCCCAAACCACAGGTGTGGTATGCAGTCATATTTCATGACATGTCCTGACTTAAGATTAGTGGATACATGGATACATGACTCTGTATTAGGTGTGTGTGTGTGTGTGTGTGTGTGTGTGTGTGTGTGTGTGTGTGTGTGTGTGTGTGTGTGTGTGTGTGTGTGTGTGTGTGTGTGTGTGTGTGTGTGTGTGTGTGTGTGTGTGTGTGTGTGTGTGTGTGTGTGTGTGTGTGTGTGTGTGTGTGTGTGTGTGTGTGTGTGTGTGTGTGTGTGTGTGTGTGTGTGTGTGTGTGTGTGTGTGTGTGTGTGTGTGTGTGTGTGTGTGTGTTGTGGCAGCCCCTCAGCTATCATCTCCCACCAGACAGATTTTATTTCTTCTGTTATTATTGTAAAAAAAAAAAAAATGTCTTTCTCAATTATTAGACCCCTGCAAGAAAACTGAAAGGTCATGTCAGCACTGGGCATGCAGATTCCCCTGTCACCATCGTTGTGGGCAAAGCTTACAAACAAAAGGTTGTGCATCCAACTGGTGCTGCGCCAAGAGTGGTCACAAATGTGGCTTTCTTAAAGAAAGACATGAAGATGGATGAGGACCTGACTGGTAAATTTTCATCTCTGCAAAACAAAAACAAAACCGGTTTGGTTGTGTTTGGATAGTATGGGTTCATGTTATGTCTTTTGGTTTCAGGAATTACTGAAATGTTTAAAACTCCCCTTAATGAAAGGAAGAGGAGATCTGTACTCCGTGACGATGCCACAAAGACACCGGTAGGAGGTCTTGGCATGTCTATGGAACCATCTGTCCTAAGCACACCTGAGGAGCCTGGTAATGCATGTAATTAATTCATGTTTGTAATATATTGTCAGACCCATTTCAACATAAACTAATGAAAAGTGTTGTTTTTACAGGTGAAATGATTGTGTCTCCTCTGAGTGTTGCATCTACTGTAAAAGACAGAAGATACAATAGTGAGGCAGTTCAGCGCCTCTTTGATGCAGGTCAGGAGTCTTGCTCTTTCATTGATGTCCCCACCTTGGAGTTTACTTCTGATTCTAGTGAACAACACGGCACAGATTTAAAGACCAGCAATTTAAAGACTCCCAAACAGAATCCAGAACCAGTGTTGTCTCTGACTGGAGTGAAGAGGATTATGAAGACACCAAGACAGAAAGCTGAACCCGTAGAGGACATCAGAGGAAGACTTCTGAAAACTCCCAAGCAGAAACCAGAACCAGCAGATTGTCTCACTGGAGTGAAGAGGATTATGAAGACACCAAGACAGAAAGCTGCACCCGTAGAGGACATCAGAGGAAGACTTCTGAAAACTCCCAAGCAGAAACCAGAACCAGCAGATTGTCTCACTGGAGTGAAGAGGATTATGAAGACACCAAGACAGAAAGCTGAACCCGTAGAGGACATCAGAGGAAGACTTCTGAAGACTCCCAAACACAAGCCTCCACAGCAGGAGTGTCTTACTGGATTGAAAGAAATCATGAAGACTCCCAAAAGTTTAGAGGATGATGTGATGTTGGATAGTGTTGAGGAACTTCTGCAGACACCAGCACCTATGCGAGAGTGTGAAGACCTGACTCAGGTGACCAATATGAAACCAGAAAGTATGAAAAGGTCCCCCTCTGTATGTTTAATGACACAGACCAGTCCAATTAAAGAGGCTGTTGTGAAGAGGCTCATGAAAACTCCTAGAGAGAAAGGTAAACCTGTTGAAGATAACTTTGGAATCAAGCGACTCATGAGGTCACCCAGGCTGAGGGGTAACGCTCCAGTGGAAGACTTTGAGGGACTTCAAGAGCTCATGGAGGAACCACAGTCTGAGTCTACAGAACATGTGGAAACAAATGAGGTAATGGTGAATGCATGCATCGATGCATTACGTTATATTGTTTCATTAATTTGTTTGGAGCATAAAACACTGACACTATTTTTCAGCTTAGTTATTGTTTGAAGTACCAACAGCTGGGATTCAGTCATGTGTTTACATAAAGGACAACATTGTTGTTGTTTTTTTTTTCCACAGGTTGAAGATCAGACCAATGCAGAATGTGCTGTAATTGCAGCAGAAGGTTAGTGGGGAAAAAATCAACAATCAGATTGAAATTACACTTTACCATTTTACATCATGTGTTGACGTTTTTCCCTCTTTTTATAGAACTTACTGTCCGTGAAGAATCACAAGATTCTGTGATGTCACACGTTTCACAAGTTGACATGGCAAAAGGTAAAATATTTGATTTTATTTGATTTGATTTGTCGCTCTTGGATTATCTTGCACAAGCTGTTGCAGAGCTTGGACTGATGCATTTTCTGAAATTAGGGAACACATAATGGGAAAAGTTGTTTTGGTAGCTTGGCCCGAAAATAATATATATTTTTTTCCCTTCTTCCTTTACCAACAGAGGAGCATGAAGTTGTTGATAACCACGTGGAGGGTGTCATGGAAAATATTACTCTGGCAACTGTGGCTGAGCGTCAACCTGTTGATTCAAGTATGGACACATGCGATCATTTAACTGAAGAGTGCCCAAAAGTGGAAAATACAGCTGTAAAGGTCACAGAGGTTTGCTCTGTTGATAATCAGAAGAAATCTAGGGGCAGAAAAACAAAGGCAGCAGAATCTAAACCAACTGAAGATAAATCCCAAGGTGCAGACAATTCAGAGGATGCTGTTGTCTCAGCTCCAGTCAGAGGAAGACGAGGGAAAAAAACTGAAACTACAGCACCACCTGGTGTTACACAGCAGAAGACAAGAAACAAAAGCAAGAATGTTGAGCTCACGATGAAGGAAAGTGCCCCTGAACCTTCCGAAGTTGTATCGCGGCCTAAAAGAGGAAGATGTGCCAACAAAGCTTCTCAAGATCAAGCTGAAGTGCAAACAGCTTCTACTGAAGCTGACAGTGTATCAGTTAGCATTGACCAGAAAACAGCAGACAGCGCATCTCCAGAGAAGACTGCCACCAAACCCAGACGAGGGAGAAAAAACAAAGCCGATTCTGAGCAGCCTCAGACGGCACCGGACCAAGATATTCCCCAAGATGACAACACACAAGGTACTATCCTCTTCTTTCTATCTACTTACTGTCTGGTTGTCTGCTTTTAATAGTTACTTTTTTTATCTTCTACACAACATAAAATGGAATATTTGATAAATGCTCCTCCCAATTTTGATATAATTTTCAATATCTAGAGCAACAAAAGGAACATTTTATGGTTTTAAAATGTCAAATGTGAAGTTGGTCATAGTTGTTCCCACTGAGTTAGTCGCTTTTTACTTATGGTTTACTTTGTGTTTAGGAATGGAAACTACTGCTCAGGAACCAGTAACTGAGAGTTTACCTCAAGCAGAGATGGTACCGTGCACTGAAGTAGATGCAGCTGTTAAGAAGCCTGTGAGAGGCAGAAGGGCAAAAATGATGGAGGAAGAAGCTGCCATCTCTGCTCCTGTCAGAGGAAGAAGAGGCAAGAAAACTGAAGCTGCACCACCTGCTGTTAAACAAACCTCAAGAAGCAGAAATGCAAAGTCTCAAACTGTCTCTAGCCAACCTGAAGCCATGGAAGAAACAGCAGTGGAAACACTGACTGAAATTTCTGTTGAAGCCATCAATGACCAGACTACCACAATAAATGCTAGTCAGGAAGAAAATGATTCTTCACCACCTGTTGTGAAGACCACAAAAGGGAGAAGGGCTAAAACTCCAGTTGAGCCGCTGCAACCAAAGCCAGAGAAAACAGAGGTTGTGAGGGACCAGAATCTTGTATCAGATGCTCAACTTCCACAACCTGTTGATAAACCCAGAAGAGGGAAAAAAGCTACTGCTGAACCCAAAAAGGTGCCAGAAGACACAGTTGTCCCTCCAGAGGCAAAGCAACCAGTGGGCAGAGCCAAGAGGGGAAGAAATGCCAAGCAAGAAGAAAAGCTAGAGAATGAGTCCATGGAGAATAAGTCAGAGGAGCCGGTCACAAAATCAAGAAAAACCAGGAAGATTGAGCAAACTGAACCAACACAAGAAATCCAAACTGCTGAAATTGTTGAAAGCATTGCAGAAGCTCCACTTGTTGCTGAACCTGTGATGATAAATAAATCCTCTGCTGTGACGGCTAAACCCAGAAGAGGAGGGAGAAAACCGAAAGAAGCAGAGAGTGAAACGTCTGTTGAATCCACTGTGGTCCAAGAGGTCCCTGCTGTCGGCACCGCAGACAAACCCAAACGGGGAGCAAGAGGAAGACTAGTTGTGGAAAGTAAAGTCACTGCTGCAGTTCCCAAGAGAAAAGCTGAGAATGACCTGGAGGTTGAAGAGGAGACGACTGCTGAGCCAGAGCCCGTGGTCAAATCTAGCAGGACCAGGGGGGTGAGAACAGAGCCTTCACGAAATATTCCTGCTAAAAGAGCTCGTCGCGGTGCAGCTGTTGCCCTTGAAGAGGGCGTTGCAGAACCTGCAGTCCTGGTGTCTGCTGCAGTGGAGCCGGCCAAAAGGGGCAGGCGTGCAGCAGCGAAGCCCAGTGTAGACGGTGCTACAGGGACCAGTGACCAGGCGGACACACAAACGTCCACACGCTCAGTGAGGTGGAAAGCAGACGTGGAAGTCTTTAACATTCCAAAAGAAACACCTGTAAAGGCACTTCGAGGCAGGAAGTCTAGAGCTGGAGATAAAGTGGAAGCTGAAAGCAAAAACGTGTCAAAGGAAGTCAACCAAACTGAAGAGAAGGACCTCTCAGATAAAACCGATGTAGCTCAGCCTGTCAAGAGAGCCAGACGAGGTACTAAGGTCACTGATGAAGCGGAGTCAAGCAAGGTTGACCCTAAGAAAGGAGCTGAAGCTGAGACACGGCCAAAAACACGAAGAGGAAGACAAGCAAACAAATAAATTTGTTAATTTTTTTTTTTTACTCTTGTGTTTTAGAATAAGTATTTTAGAAAGTTTTGTAGACTGAAAACAAATCTTGTTAAACCATTTTGACATTATGATTCTGCATATATTTTTATGGTTGAAGTGGTTATTAAATTTTTGTATCAAAAGCTTGACCTATTTGTTTTTATTTTATCGTGTTTTATACCAGGTATTCTTCATACGCATTGTGGAACAGATCAGCATATGTGTTCTTGACAAACCCATGAATCATAAATCAATTAGCTGCACAAAGTAACTAGTAACTGACACCCTTTGAAATGTACATATACAGGTGTTGCATTAATTAAACTTTTTTTGCGTTTTAAAATGGTAATTCTAGGCTCATATGGTATGAAAAAAAATTCACTTGATTAATAATGGTATATTATTTATTAAGTGTATACTATTAATTGAACTCCGTGTAACCGTACGTGTATCGTGAATATAACGGATACTACACTAGGAGGAACTCTCCTTTCGAACATGGCAACGACCCGGACGGGGTTCTGTGAAGGACTGCGAACAAACGCAGAGCTGACGCTGGAGGGAGATTTGAGAAGCGCGTGGAGCAGACGGCCTCAACCTTCACCAGCGACAAGGGGCGCTTACATAAGTTCCCGCTAAGTGCTAGCTGTCATAATGGAAGGTAGCAGCGACATAAAAACGACCTCCAAGGGTTTTCACTGCGCGCTCTGCAACGTGAACTTACCCAACAGTAAGTAGCGCAAGCTAACGTACGCGTTCGCTGAAGTGGCAGACAATGTTTCTGCTTTCCATCCAGTTACTTAAGTTCCACAACACTGTACAATGTGATAAAACCTTCCAAAAAAATATGAGACACAAAGAAAGTCACGTCATCCGTTTGTAGAACATTTGTCGAACATTGTATTTATCCGGCAAACTAATGTTTTATGCAGAACAAGCTAACTTGATTTGTACGTGCAGTGGTCATACGAGGCTTCGTGTTTTGACTTTCCAGTCTTTAAAAACGTTGCTAATATTCAGTTAGGATCTCTATCATTGCTCATATCCTAATCCCCGCAGTGCCGAGCCTCGAGCAGCACGTGAAAGGCAGAAAGCACACAACGCTGTCCTCTGTGCGGGCCACCAGGAAGACCCAGGAGGAGCACAGCGTGTTCGTCAGCGGCATCAAGCCCAGCATCACTCAGACCGACATCGCCGAATACTTCGAGCAGTTTGGCCCAGTAACAGAAGTTATCATGGATAAGGACAAGGTCGGGAAGCTGTGTCCTGATTACAGCTTCTTGAAATGTGTGTTAAGTAACTAATAAACTGAGTTCTGCCACTCTGCTCAGGGCGTGTACGCCATCGTGCAGTTTGGTGAGACGGAGAGCATACAGGCAGCCCTGGCCTGCGTGGAGCATCAGATGAAGGGCCTGAAGCTGCGCGTCAAACCGCGGGAGAAAAGAGAATTTAAGCTTATTCCCAAAAACAAGAATGACCCCAAGAACCTCCAACAAGTCCTGGACCGCCTCAAACCTGAGCTGTGTCAGCTGGCATCTGTAAGAATCCTCATACGTTCTGTCTGACACAACAGTTTTGACCTGACTTAACTTCATAAACAATTACCTTCTTATTACATGGGTGTTGACTAGGGCTCTATAAACTGTTATTTTTGCTGTCCCTCAGGTGGATGCGCAGATGCAATATGTTGTTGAGCGGTTTCAGTTGGGAGAAAATGAAAAGAAGGCCAGAGGCTTGCTGGTGAATCTCCTGCAAGAGGTGTTCATCGAGTTTTTTCCAGGTGACCTATAAAATCTATACACACAGAGTTTGACTGGGTGTCAGAGACTGGCTCTCTTACTACACGTTCTCTGTTTGGACGGGTTTCAGACAGCCAGGTTCTGCCCTTTGGTTCATCTGTCAACATGTTTGGATTCCACTCCTGCGACTTGGACCTATTTTTAGACTTAGAAAACACTAAGGTGTTTCAGGCCCGAGCTAAGTCCACCTCAGAACAGGTATGGCCCTTTTTTTGAATATACAAATAAGTGTATAGACTTATGGTTTTAAACACAGAGTTTAATATAAAGAGGTTGTTCTCATTTTTCTAGGCAATGGAGGGCGTTTCAGACGACGGCCACTCTGAGGACTCCATCCTCTCTGATATTGACCTCACCACCGCCACGCCGGCTGAGGTCCTGGACCTTGTGGCAGCAATCCTGAAACGCTGTGTCCCTAGCGTGCACAAAGTTAATGTAGTGAGCAGTGCTCGACTTCCCGTAGTCAAGTTTCACCACAAGGAGCTTAACCTGCAGGGGGACATCACTATTAACAACAGGTCAGCTTATCATTTCTCAAAAATGGCAAACACACACTCCCAGGTTCATAAGAGAAGTTTTATCTCGTACAAGATGTACAATATTGTATGACTGAATTTCCTCTGTCTATTTGTTTCCCTTTTAGGCTTGCGGTAAGGAACACCCGCTTCCTCCAACTGTGTTCTGGGATGGAGGAAAGGCTAAGACCTCTGGTGTACACGATTCGCTACTGGGCCAAGCAGAAACAGTTAGCTGGTAAACTAAGTCATATTACACAGTAGTCTTGTTAGCAACACATTGTTTCTTATAACATAGGAATTAAAAAAACGTATGTCCTAAATACAGTGTCTTCCTGCCTCACACCTTGTGTTATGATGTGTAGGAAATCCTAGTGGTGCTGGTCCCCTTCTCAACAACTATGCTCTGACCCTGCTGATCATCTTCTTTCTTCAAAACTGTGATCCTCCTGTCCTCCCGACAGTGGACCAACTCAAAGACATGGCCTGTAAGTGCTCGTCCATCTGTAATGTTATATAGATGCTGTTAATTCTGACTTGTTAAAACACTTGCAGGCGAAGAGGAACATTGTGTAATTGAGGGCTGGAATTGCACCTTCCCCAGTCAACCTATTGCTGTGCCCCCAAGCAAGAATACACAGGACCTCTGTAAGTAGTAGTAGTAGTTCAAAGGAAGTTGACCCTGTAATGTGTTTCGCGTAGCTCAGGTTCTTCTTGTTGATTTCCTCCCCAGGCTCCCTGCTCTCTGGCTTCTTCTCCTTTTATGCCAAGTTTGATTTTGCTAGCAGTGTCATATCTGTTAGAGAAGGCCGAGCACTCCCAATCACTCATTTCCTCAGCATTAACAAGGAGGGGGTAGAGACAGAAAAGGAGCAGCCAACCAAAGTCCCTCCCTCTGCTCCCAAACTGGGGCCCTTGAATCTCTTGGACCCGTTTGAGCTTTCCCACAATGTGGCTGGAAACCTCAACGAACGCTCGCAACGCAGCTTCCAGAGGGAGTGCCAGGAGGGGGAGAAGTACTGCCGCAGCCTTCAGTATCAGCACAAATCCGCCAAAGGAAAGTCGTGGGGGCTGGTGCGCTTGTTCACCCCCCACGGGGATGTTCCACTCGCCAAAACAGAGCAGCTGGTCATCACCATTCCCTTCAAATCAGCGTCACTGTCTGAAGGGCTCTGTGACCACCTGCGTGTGGTGGGAGACGGGTTCCGGCTGGTGTGGTTTGAGAAGGTTCGCTCTGCCGTGGAGGAAGTTCTCCGAAACGTCCTCAGGTGTCAGGTGTCCTCCACAGACGCCGTCTTCGGCGAGGGTTCAGCTGTGGATGCTGCGGAGGAAATGGAAACCGCATCAGCTTCCCTCAACACGTCAGCAAATGACAGTTGTGACAGTATTGAATGTAAAAGTGAAGCCAGCCCTGTCAGTACAGTGGTGGTCGGTGCCAAGAGACCGCTGTCTTCTGGAAGCGATGCCTCTGTGTCGCCCCAAGGCAAAAGGCCGAGACTGCCAAGAAGGGGCAAGCTTGATTTCCCCCACTGGCTCTGTGTGCAGAGGCACATCGTGTGGGCTGGCAGGAGGAAAGTAAGAAGGGAGCTGATCAAAGATGCAGACTCGAGTCCAGAGGGCAGCTGTGCAGAGATGGAGTCCCAGGTCACAGCTCGCATCATTGAAAAAGAGCCAGAGCTGAAAGAGGCCCTGGAGTTCAAAGTTGTGCCGCAGATGATGGGCGGGACAGAAAACACCAGGGCGGTGCTGAAGTTGGAGCTGGTTAGCGACAAGACGGGAGTTTTTCATGACTTCTTTCATTTCCTGGAAGCGTTTGTACCGAGGATGGTGGAGACAGTCCTGAAGAAAGACGGTCTGTAATTTGAATGAACTCTTGGGACTGAGAGCATTCCTATACTTTGACCAGCAACCCGTATAATACTGTAAATATGAGATTTGTCTAGATGTTAAGTTTTTGTGTTTTTTGGATATTTGTACGTTAACATTTCATTGTGAGGCTTAAGACTTTGATTAAGCCTAGTTTTATGTTTGAGGTCTGGTTTAGTTTTAGTAGTTTTGTTTTGAACTGTGTCTCTTGATGCTTTGAAGGGAAACACAGCGCTTGATCATCTTCAAGTGAATAAAATTCTTTGCAGAGCAGTTCTGTTCTGTATAAGCAGTTGTCATTAATCAGGATCAGTTACAGTTTATTATGAAGATCATAACTGCAGGAAGGAGGCTGCCTTTGCTTCTGTTTGGGCTGGAAACCACAGAGTGGTGCTTTTATTCAGGCTGGTTTAGCCTCTCAGGCAGATGAGAGTAATTACTCAGGCAGTCAGACCGCTTTATTACAGCGGGACAAGCTGCAGCTGAGGGATGCACAGAGCTCCCATGTGCTGATTAACATCATTCATCTCACTTTTAAAAATGGCTAGCAGGGTGGATGGGACCGCAGAGGACGGCGGTGGCAGAGATGATGAAAACTTTGAGGACAGCTCGCTACGTATTAATCTGGGGCTTCACCTTAGAGAAATGGGAAGATAACTCAAGGAGTTGGTGGCGCAGTGGAAGAGCGTTGGTAGTAATCTGAGAAATGCTGTAAAAACAAAACCATATTACCCTGATACTATCTCATTGTCATTGGATTTTTGAGTATCATCAGAAAAGACAACATCACTATTGGATTTTTTAGCTCTGGGCGAAGACAAGGTTGGCGTGGTCTTTAGTCCAAAGTGAAATATCCCAACGTCTGTGTGATGGATCGTCATGGATTTTTTTCCAGACATTCGCGTTCCCGGGAGAATTACTTTCAAATGACTGTAATGATTTCCCGGCTTCCCTTGAGCACCACATTTTTCACACATCCTGTGCAGCATCTCATCGTCTTCTATTAGCAGATCACCCGTGTTTTCGTATGTTAACAGTGATGACACGTCCACGCTGCTGCATCTTGGGATGTGATGACCTCAGGGCGCTGTTGTGTATTCATCCCGTTTCGCTGCTGTTTTGGACCGGCCGGAGTCGCTCGGCTTTGGATTGTGCATCACTTACTGCAGCGCTCTCTCTTATTGGCGCTGCAGGCCACTCCAGAGCCGGCCCTGATGTATGGCCTCTCACAGCCGCTCTGAGCGCGGCAGCCGCGGTGATTACCATCATCACCGGGGGGGTTGTTTGCCGCTGGGTCAAAACAAGACGAACCACAACTGGTTATTTTGGTAAAAGTCAAAACAAGAACCCATCGCCCTCAGGTTCCCCTTCATCGAATGGCAGTAGACGTGGACAGCGGTGAGTCGTAGTGTGGGAAAGCGATGGCTCATTAGGTATCGACGCCCAGCTAGTTGTAGCTCATTTACTGTAATTGCTATAAGAATCGATTGTGTGGCAATTTGTGTCTTCGCTGTGTCTGTGGAGCCACAGAGGCCTCAATGTGAGAGACCGGGGAGGAAGCCATTTCAACTGATGTGTCTTGTAAAGACGCGCTGACTCAAACCCCGGAAGACGTGAAATCGTCACGACGGGCAGGAAATCCGCCGCTTCTGCCGCGCCCGTGACGCACACCTGCTCCACGTCACGGAGCGAGGCGGTGACGTCATCGTGCCGCCGCACCAACTCCCTGACTTTGAGAAGACGCGGAATCGAATCAGCGGCCTTTCCCGAGGCCCGTGGCGCGTCTCCCCATCCATCTGAGTTACCCGGAGCGGCCGCCGCGAGCCGCCCGCTAAACGCGTCAGCTGGTGGGTCGCCGCTGTAATTGGTCGGCTCGGTTTACCACGAGAGACCGACGACGGGAAGACGCGCGTGGAGAAGGGAGCAAGTGGCCTGGCCTCGGGTTAAAACACAGCTGTGGGAGAAGTAGGGCTCAGATTGACGTTTGCGCAGACCTGCGGGGAACCCACGTGACCCAGCGTGGCGTCTGTATGCGTGCCCACAAAGCAGACAGGTCTGTGGCGTTGCTTTAGAGAGAGAATGTAATTACCGGCTCACTAGTCATCTTCCGTGCGTCTGACGGACACTCGGCCCCTTTTAGAGCCATTCAGGCTCGTGAATTATCACACTGTGCTGGTGGGCAGCCATCAGCCCCCGTTTTGCCTCGTGAGCTGTGCAAACAGAGCTGGCAGCCTGAAAAGCACTCTGTTCATATTAGCGGCGCCCCCACTCTGGAGATAAGGCTAAATAAAAACGCATAATCATTCCCCCCGTTCTGTCTGCGGTGGCAGGAAGGAGTCAGACGTCCTCCTGGGAGATTGCTCTTACGCCGCGCCGCGCGTCCGCGTGCGCGCGCTCGCGAGCCCCGCGTCTTATTGCGACGGGGCCGCTCGCGCGGTGAAACGTGGAAATGGGGCGATTTTCCTATCAAAGGCGACGGGGAAAGCTTTTAGCGCTAAATGCGCGACGGACACTTACGCCGACTGTAAGTTGGTTCCCAGCGTGGAAATTTGTTCCCGTTTCCAGCCCCGTTGAACGGCGTCGTAAATCACCGGCGTCCCGCCGGACAAAGCCGGAGTCATTAGCGGCGGCGCCGGTGGGAGAAGTGGGTAAAACTGAATCAGACGAGGCGAACTTCGACATCACCGCTCTCCTGGTCCCGTCGCTGCGCCTCGATGGCCCCACGCACGGCCCGCGCCGCCGTGCGGTGCATTAGCGCGGGCTCCAGTGGACCGTGAAAGCTCTAAGTGTCCGCTTCTCCTCTTATCTGGGAGCAGCGACGGGCTCCGTGTTTACCCGCAAACAGCGCGCCAGCTAATGACCCCGTCCCGTGTACATTGTTGTTTCTTGCCATTGACTTTTATGGCCAGTAGAGCCAACGCAGGGAGCTCGATTACTGGCGTAGAATTAACTACATGATGTGAACGGTGGGTAACAATGATCAGAACGGGCACCTACAGTATGGAGGCCCTTGAATGGGGCATCATTTCTGATTTTCCCTCAACTAATCTCATTGTTAAAAGCCACAATTTCAATATTTGGACCCCATTTGGTCATTTTGAACCAACTGGGTGTAAAAGCTAAAAAGCACAGTAATTGCTCAGAACTGGTCGGTCCAATCAAAGTCCAACATCAGCATCCACTTCCAGCCTTTATTGCGCGGCCGTGGCCCCTTTAAGCGCTGGGTTATCGTCAACGGGAGCAGCAGCTCTACTTAAGCTATCAGTGGGGATTTATGTCCAAATCAAGTTGCGTTTTTTGACAGCGGACCGGGGACAGACAACGGAAGACCTGTCGTGTTTTATGACGCCATAAACAGCACACGAGTGGAGCTGTCGCGACTCCCCTCCGGAACCCGGCGAGGCAACACGTAGCTGCTGATGACACCACCAGAGAGTCTTTAATTAGTCAGCCTGTCGGATGCTGTGATGAAGGCGGCCCCTTTGATGTTTATTCTCTAGATGTGAAGCGCATGATGCTTTTCCAGAGTCTGAACACTAATGGAGTCTGTGTAGCTCAGTGGCTGCAGATACACACGCTAACGAACCCTGTGTTTCCACGTGTGGAGCACGGGCCCGAGCACCTGATGGGCCCGAGCGACTGTACAGGTTCCATTTTCATATAAGTGATGAATTTTCATTCAAAATGATCCAAATGAAGTGACACGACCGCGCAGTCACTGCAACCAGCCTGTCGGTGTCTGGTTCCGTCCTCGGGGTCTTTACACCGCAGGAAAGATGAGGGGCTTTTAATTGTCTGCCCGGGGGCACATTTTATATTAATCCATCTACAGATGGATTTTTCTTGCATGTGTTCTATCAATATATGTTTAAACAACTAAAATGAAGCGTGGAGATACAGCGTGACCGTCTACCAGAGAACCAGACCCTGAGCCTAGTTAAGGCCCCAAGTCTCAAAACGCGTTGATCTAAATAATAAAATAATTATATTTTTATTATATTTAAAAGACTAGACTAAGAGAAATGCTGTAGGGGAACTTGCGGCTCATTCTTTATGTGGTATCACTCATTAGAAGTAATAAATCACATAATATAATTACACAAAATCCCCAAAGCAGGGTGGAAAATGAAGCAACGTGTAGACCAATAAAAACATATGGTATAAACAAGTGCAAACTGAAAGATGTATGGACTATAAAATACCACACACACACACACACACACACACACACACACACACACACACACTTTAAAGAGAGATCATTGCACCTGCGCTGATGGATAAGGAACAACTACAGGCGTCATGAAGTGGACAGCAGACCGTGAAGATCCAGGATAAACAGGAACCGCCGCGATGGTCATAAACATGATCACATTAGTCACAGTCTCAGCACCAGACCTGAAAGGCATTTGTCCACACGAGCTCTCGGCGCGAGCGTGTGCTTGTGTCAACTCGGCGCCAGAGCCACGTAGCGATGCGAAAGCGCCGTGTCCACGTCCATGAGGGTGGAACGTGGTCCAGCGGCGCCTCGGTGAGCGGCTGGATTCAATCGTAGGAGAACGCGACGCCGTTTCCAATTTGACCGTGTGAAACTCAATAGAGCTATTGATCTGTGGACGCTGCAGCTGGAGACGGCTACCTCCAGACTGTAATAAAGGCTTTATCGCCACCTGAATAATGCATGCGGGAGTGATGAGCCCGGAGAAGGCCAAAGGTGTCGCAGCTAATGATTAGACGAACGGGACGACGTCACTCACGGCCGAGATGCGCGTCACGTCGATGAATCAACGCCTGTCTTTTGTTTTTCTCTTTAAAGACAGTAATAAAATGTGACCTGCTACTTTTCTCGGCCGCGTAGTTCATGCAGCTTCCTGACGAGCAGTGGGATTATGATGATGAACTAGATGAGTCTAATTAGAACTTTTGGTGTGTTCTCTGAATAAACACTTCCCTCTTACATTTCTCTTGTTCTGCTGTCATTAAACATCACTGTCTGGGTTCGCAGTCATGCTGTTTTCTGCCTGAGAGGAGCATCGGGCTCGCTCATCCCATGTGTCTCCGATTGTCAACCCGCTGTGGTGTCTGAAGTGCGGTGCAGGCCATCATTTCAAGTGCAAAGGGCCGGTCGTATTATTCTCTGATGGTCTGATGGCAGTTTGGGGGGGTTTTGGTGCTCAGCTCATATGAGCCGCTTCAGAGGAGAAAGGAGACAAAGTGCAGTGCGCCTGCTGGGAGAGGGAGGCATTGTAACAGGACTGCAGGTGCGCGGCTTTGATTTAAAGGTGAAACCCGGCAGATAATTGGCCCGCCTTTAACCCGGGTCACCCAGGGAGCCGTAAAACAGCGACCCGTTATGTTTTACGAGCTGAAATCATAAAACATAACGGGGGCGGCTGCGCCGAGGTCCGCTGGCGCTGTTCGTGGTGCTGAATCCCTGACGCCGACACCACAGCGGCGCAGAGCCGAGGGCGAATGCGGCGGAATTAACTCAATTCGCCGCGCAGCCGCCGCCGAGGCGCGCGGCCAAGTTGGGGTCGGAGTGCGAGTGAAGTGGCCCGTCGCACAGCGGCGCCGGAGGCAAAAGGCGAGGGGTGTGGTTACGCGTCACTCAGCAGCGCATCAGGTATCCATCCCACAATATATAATGAAGAGGAGGCAGAGGAGCGCACCAAGACGGGGCACCGCCGCAGCGACTGCACCACGAGACAACTGTCAGAAAGTAAGTCACCCGACTTTTCCTTCACTTCGCTGCGCCTTTAACAAAGACTTAGAATAAACGAAAAGTCGACTTTCTGTGTTTGTGCCGCTCCTCTTCCGCAGATGGCCAACGCGCTGAGGTCGCTCGCGCTGCTCGCGGCGCTCGTCGTGTGCTTGCTGGCGTGTTTGGGCGCCTTCGCGGACGCCTACCCGCCCAAGCCGGAGAGTCCGGGGAGCAACGCGTCTCCCGAGGAATGGGCCAAGTACCACGCGGCCGTCCGGCATTATGTCAACCTCATCACCAGACAGAGGTGCGTCACGGTTCACGCAGCTGCGCGTCTGTTTGAGTTAGACAAAGCTGGGAAACAATAATTATAATAATAATCCATCCTCTGGGTGGATGGGGCTCTACTTTAAGTGAGCCATTAAGTGTTTGACTCAAGGACACATTTGCAATTTTAGCCAGAGTCCCCTGTGGGATGTGGTCCTTCATATAAAGTATGTTTGCTTCCTAAATTAAGGGCTTTCAGATGCTGGATAAGAGCTCAGCTCCTGTTTAGAAAGTGCGGAACCATTCCTGACTTATTGCGCTCATTAAGTTGCTGTACTTGTTGCTGGGGACGGGGCCTGGATCTCATTAAACGTGTATTAAATGTTCATCGTGGTCTGAAATCGTTGTTTCTTAAAAGCTGCCTCACGACAGCTGGAGCGTCACGTTAATGTTTGTGCCTCCTCATAACTTTGATATGTTCCCTCATTTTGTTTGACCTCAACTCCGGCAAAGATACTGGGAAAGTATCGAGAGCGTGTTCGAAAAACGCAACTGTTCCCCAGAGACGGAGCAGAATAAATTGTCACCATTTCCCCTCCTGCTCTGTAATTAAAGAGGCTGAATGTGTCACTGCGCACAGCTGCACGGCGCAGCCTCCGTGCCTCGAACAAAGACGGCTTCACCCCTCAGTGCTCAGACAAACAGTTTACGAAAAGACACTGGAGGAGACGGAGTTCCAGGAGCTCCTGCTGCGCGGTCGCATGGATGGACGCTGAGAGTGAAATCAAATAATTCATGTTTTTCTCTCAGATAATCGCACATCTATTTATGATTGAAGCGCACAGAGGCAGTGGGTTAACCAGGGGGTGCAGCCCTGTTCACAGCTGGATGATACATGATACGGTATCAAGGCGGCCGGGGGTCACGCCAGAGCAGGCAGAGGACTGAGCCAGGATTTAAGTGGATCTCCAGGTGCTGCTGTTATCATCACTCACCGCTGTTGTGTCCAGGTACGGGAAGAGGTCGACCCCGGAGCAGGCTGTGGCGTGGCTGCTGTTTGGGGACGATTCAAGCCAAGACACTGAACCGCGGTGAGAGAGAGAGTCAGACTTAATGACTAAAACTGATACGTATGATTTTATAATATGTCAAATGCACTATACTGTACGTAGATGTTAATTCAACAGCCTTTGTTTTTCCTTTCTCTCTTTCAGCCTGGAGTACAGCGATCAGTGGTAAAACACTCAGATGTAGATCAGCCCTCTATGTAAATCAAATCAACCACACGGAGATTCTCAAGACACAACCTTCACTGTACTTTGTGACGTTTTAAGTTGTATTATTTAACGTGCATGCCAACCTCTCCCTTTATCCGCCTCTTCTGTCTATGTGGTTATTGTTCTCTGCCCAAAATGTACATAATTTGTATCAAACCGAATTTACAATAAAGAATTAAATGGAATAAAAGTTGGTCTACTACGTAAACAGCCAAGCTTTGGTTTTCCTTGGACTTTATTCGCTGTAGTTGTTCGTGTCGCCACTAGATGTCGCTGCGTCATCAGGGAACTCCCCGCGTGCGATAAGTCTTATTGCTGCTCTTGAATGGCTTCATATCGACGGCGGCAACTTCACGCGGAGGTACAGCACGAGCAGCCGCGTTTGTTATCAGAAAACCCCTCGTGGGCCTCCTGCGGGCAACTGGATCAGCGCGCGCACACGCACGGCAGCCAATCGGCTTTCAATCAATGGAGCTATTTGTGAGCGCGCGCGCGAGGCGTTTTAGGTAAAGTCTCGGTAAAGATAGTTTTGTGTGGGCTGCTTTTGGCGTCGTTCTCGGACCCGCCAGCGACTGCGAGTCTAGCGGTGCCGCACGTCTCTCCACCTGCGTCTCACGCCGAAGAGGAGGCATCCGGATAGAAGGTGACCGGGCAGGTGAGCGCTCCAACCTTTACGCTAATTTCCCCGGAGGAGACGAGGCACGTTAGCGGGCGCCGTTTCCAGGGAAAGTCTTTCCTGGAGCTGCCGTCCTTCTCTTCTTCTTTTGTGGTAACACGAAGTCGCTTTATGCTTCAGCCCTGCTACAGCAGCGGCTCCACGGAGATTAAGTATTATTAGCCGTAGTCACGCGAGAATCCACTTATCGATAATTTCATTTTCTCGAGGTTCCGTCGAGAGAACTACGCAGTTGCCTCCGATACCGGCTCGTGCGCCTTACTCGTCTCTCAATCGGGAGCCGCGCGCATTGTTTTTATCACGCTAACGTAATTGTGCTCTGCCTATTTTCACCCGTTCTGACTCAGAATGCTCCAGTTCTGCGTGCTGGACATAAAATGAAACGGTAATTTTCATAACAAAGGGTACGTCGGTCTGTGTACGTCATGCACCTGTTCGTTGGCATTGCGCATGCCCACACGGCCGAAGACGTGCACAGATGTTAGAGCACGTGTGGCTCAAGACGAGGACAGGTGCGGACGTGTGTCTGATACGTATGACGCCAATTAATGCGAATTAATCTGTTAAATCATCCGTAAGAGTCAAGTTCCGATTAACATACTGTTCTCTTCATCAAAAGTGGTGCATACTGTATTCTAGCCATGCTCTGTTCAATCTGGAGCCAAATTGACTTAAAATGAGATTTAAAAAAAAGAAACTTCAAGCTTAGACCCAAACCACAACTGAGTAGTACTGTGCCAGTATTTGAACGTTCCTTTTCAGTTCACACTGGATGTACTTTTTTATTTTAAGCAGTTGGCTCCATTAAAGCAAGACTATGATGTACTTGTCTTTTGTTTTAAAATGTATCACGCAAGGATATTATATCACAAAATGCAGTATTTTTATGATGCCTGCCAACAGGAAGGTAATATAGCTTATCTTTTGTAAGAGGTGGGGTAGGCTAGGATGGGTATGTAGGAAGCTGGGGACTTTGAAGGTCATTACAACAAAAGGGTTACAATTGATACGTAAAAAAATACTGGATCTGAGAGAAATATTTCTTAAATGATAAAGTACAAAATGCTCCGATTAAAGATGATCAAAATGTCTTTTGTTTACACAGACATTTTTCTTTAGCAAAAGCAACAGTTGTGCAAAAACATGTGCGCTATTTATTGAATGTTGTTATCTTTTCTGATTTCTTTTGAAGCCAAAGCTTTTATCATGAGAAACATAACAGTTTTCCTAAACTGTAAGTCAGAGTAACTTGACTTGACTAAAAAATGAAAATCCCTCTGCTGGATTTTCATATCAAACCACACTCCGACAGGTCTCATTTCAAAGAGCTTTTGACTTGGATTAGAGAAACTTCTGCCTTCTTATCAGTTTATGTCTTGGAAGTGGGAGGTTTACCATAAATTTCCCTGCTACTAGCAGCTTTGGGGATTGGCTGCAAGATCAGAAGGTCTGGTTTACCTCGACAGAAAAATCACCTAAGCACTTCTTTAACCATTTAAGGTTGGACTTCCTTCACTTTAAAACTTGCCCTTCATTCCATATTTTCAGAAATATTAAAAAATGTATCAAATATGAAATTGGATGAAATGGCAGCAAAAATATTGTGACCTTAAATAAATACAAATATTTGACAGTCAAAGGCAGATGGCATCCAGGTCATTTGGGTTTGACTGTCATTGGTGCTTGACCATGCTACAGTACTCCTCACTTAAACTGCTTTGATGAACTTAGTGATGAATCAAACAGGAATTTTAATGCATCTAGAGAGACCATCCACACTGGCTTTAACAAAGAGATCAATTAGCAGCGCTTCACAGCCTCAGCATCTTTTCTCTCACTGCTGTGATGCAATTCCTAAAAACGTTCTCATTTAGGCTACTCACTTGTCACCTCACACCATACAACATTCTTACAGCATATGCACTGCGTTATTGTGTAAGTGCATTAATGTTTAACAGATGAACTTGATCCTTTAGCTATTCTAGTTAAGGTTTGTGATATTTGCTTTGTATTCAACATTAATTTCAAGAATTTCCCCATTGTGGGATTAATAAAGTCGCATCCTATCCTTAATTGAGGTTAAAGCCTGTAAAACATCCAGCCTAAAGCTAATATTAGCATGCTAAGCTAAGATGTTAAACAGTCAGGGACTGGTGTGGCTATAAAGCAACTATACTGTGCTCATTTATTGGTGTGTGTGTATAACACCAACAAAAGCCAACAAAAGAAAGGATTTCTACCAACAGAGATTTAAGTGACATTGAAACTGTGGCACTCCTTTTTCTTTCTACCACTGAGGCTGCATCCGTGACAATGGGAGCAGGGACCTTTAATGAAATCCAGGCAGGGTGGTGATTGTAAATGCTTCCCTTGGGTGGCCCTCAGCACAACACAGCGACGCATACATGACATTTGATTCTAATTATACTAATGACACTCCACATCAGCTGGGGGAAGTAGAAGATTCACAGTACTGATATGTTTGGGATTTATGAAGAGAAATATAAGTTTTAGAATTAAACATGCTTCTCTTAACATTTCAGTTTCTCTCTTTTGCTTGTAAATGCTGATGGTTACTCATTTGTGATGAGCTAACTAAAGACCTATATAAAATGTGGTGTGCAGAGGAACAATACGTCAAGGTTCTCTTCCTGGCTTGCATGTGTATTAATACATGCAGCCTTATTTCTGAAATCACTCAACCCTGCAGCCCTGACTTGCTTTAAGCTGCTTTTGAATTGATCCTCTCTTTTAAAAGACCTCCACACTTGGATTTGTACAAGCAATTTGTAGTGACTTAGTTTTGGCTGATGGAAATGTTTTTGAGAAAGCATTTATTTTATAATATAATAGTTTGACAACTCAGAAGCATAAGAATATTATTAATTATCATTATATCATATTAATAGCATTTTGAGGGCTGATGCTGAACTGAACAATAATTTCAAGATTATGATGATATCATTCTTTTTTCTTATGACGTGTAGAGATGTTTATTTTATTTTATTGAGAGCAGTCCTCAAAAACCACTATGCCATCAATACATTGGTCCGGGATTCATAGTTTTTGTCTGTCAACAGGTTTGGAATCTAATTTCGCTCAATTTTATTACAGTAGCTCCAAAAAAGGCTTAATTATGGCTGCTGAGCTGATCTAAATTAATCAGATGAAGAGCAAATCTGATTTGAAGTGTATCTCTAGCCTTTTAATTGATCCAATTTTAGCTCCAACATATTTTTTACGCATTTTCCCTTGTTGCCATGGTAAAGCGCCGGCGAAAACGCAAAGAGCTGCTCACGGTTGTCTTGGATACGACAGTTTCCCTTGTAAAGTAATGAGTGGAGCTGAACCTGTGGGAGCATGGTTATTTTTAGGCCTGACGCCACGCGCATATGTGGATTAAGGCTTGTTTGGTTGCTGGAGCATGTGCTGGTGTATGTGAGCATGTTCACAGGCTCATGCAGTCTTACTTGTGGGAACAGCTCAAGGCATTTTACACTTGACATACAAACACCTGGGCCACCACTTGTGTTACTGCTTCAGGCTAAAATATGCAGTGCAATATGTCTTTGGATGCCTCTTAATGTCTACAAGCACTATTTCAAATGATGTAGACCTCAACCAATGCTGGAGAAGGATTATTATATATATATATATTTTTTTTTTTGCGGGCAAAATCATTCAAGAAATACAGTTGGAAGCATAGAAGTCACACTAAGAATATACAGGGTAAAACGGATTATGCAAAATAGCTGGTTGTAACTGATGTTCCTTGAGTTTTAAAGATAGGTTTAGTAAATACACCCTAGAGTTTTGGAGTAAGAATTTAAACTCAGTTGGTAAATGTTATTTGTTAATGTCTACAAAATATAAAAATAGATCCGCAAAAACATTCACTCACAGCTGGCCTCTTGTCTTAATAAACTGACAGTGCAGAGATGATTGCCGGTCTGCAAATATGATGTCATGGCAGCTGTGCTATCGAGCCGCTCACTTCCTGCACTACAGTGCGGCGCGTGTGCAGAGAAGATTATTTTGCAGCCGTACAGCGCATTTAAGTACCGGCCCTTGATTGCAGATCTCGTTCACTAGTGGCAGCTTTTGTTACAAATCCCGGATTTTCTAGCACACAATGCAAGCACTTACCAAGACAATGCTGCAGCCAGTGATGGCGCACCATCATTAGATCTTGGCTAATTTTACCCTGTCTCTGCTCCCCAGTGTGTCAGGCCAGCTCTGCCATGGCTGGCTTTGACTCCTCAGCTGCCTCGCGGTCTCTACATACTTCTAACAAGCTCTGTCATTTTGCAGTTCAAATAGGGGATGAGACAGACAAAACTTGGGGGCTGGAATGCTTCATTAAAGACCTCAAACCCAAAAAACAGACAGGTAGCTGCAGTTACACATTGCAAACAAATAGCTGACCAGTGATTTAATATAACACCAAACCGCAAACCTACAAGTATCTGCACATATTGGCTATAATGTGATTGTCGCACACATAATCTACTTGGTACAATCACACAATAGTCTGCTCGAAGATGTCATCAAAGATTCAAGGACAACCTAGAGCCTTCGTTTTAGTTAGTATAATGTCCTTTATAATCTGATGGGAATGATGACTGAATAATGTGGGAAGCATTCGCAGTCATTTAGCTGTTACTGCTGGTGTCCTCGTTTGGCCAGTTAGTGTAATTCCTCAAACGCTGGAACGTTGTGTGACGGTGCCTCGTTGCTCCCAGTGTGATCAGGGATGATGAAGCTGAAACAGGACAGTTCTATGTTTACACACACAGTGACCCTGTGGTGACATTGCTGGTTATCGGCCACCACAGCCTTCTTCCACTGTGGATTGCTATTGTCATGGCAACCAGGAATTAGCATCTTAGGTAACAGGGCCTCGCCTGAATCAGCTTTGTGGTTTCTTTGTCATCCTTCACGTGTGATCTGTCTTTACGCTGCCTTTACTCACTTAACCCTCTAGTGCCCCCTCTTCATGACCAGGGAGCTCTCTCACACTCTTGGCTCTTTCTTTACACAATGAGTGTGTAATAAATTGCACATGACCTGATAAGACAGTTTAGGGTCTGTTTTCTTTAGGCAAGACAACAGTAGCTCGGTCTTCTATTCTTAAACCTGTGATTGTTGTTGCTTTTTCCTGCTGCCTGATGTTAAATGGATCAATTAGGATCAACATAGATCCTCGCTAAGCTAATGTTAGCTGGCCTGTCCACTCACTCAACCCGCTCAGTTAATCTTTCCAACTGTTGTTAATAGCATCCCTAACGGACGCGGCGGCTAAAAACAGACTAAAACAGTGTTACCAGAGCAACTGGCTTCTCTATTTTTAGCCATTAACAAAGTTGGATACTATTTGCCTTGTGTGGGAGCCTGTTTAGACAAATTGGGAATAAGCTGTGTGCGTAGGTCCATTGACTGTGATTATGACTGAAAAGCCTTTTTGTCATGCATGTAGCTGCCTTACGATTCCTATTGATGCCTCTGTGCTGAACTTGTAAAACCTCAGCCTAACTGCACACTACACACTTTGCCTTAGTTGTCTCATTACCAAGCTATTAGCATTGTTCACAGTCAAGCTGTTTTCACTGCATCTCCCCCTTTTTTTTACCCTGTCATTGTAGCTGACCTAACGAGTTTGTTGCGGATACTGGAAGGAACGGATTTTCAAAATGCCCGTGGCAACATCCAGCTCTGACTCCGGTAAGTGGCTTGTTCTCGCTGTGACATCTGTGTGTGTGTGTATATTACAGAGAGGCTGAAGGGGAGGAAGAGAGGAGGGAGGAGATCCTGAAGGGTCTGTGGTTATCTCAGCACTCAGAACATGCATCTCATCTCCCAAGTTTTAATGCGACTAAATGAGCGGGCTAATGGAGCGCTAAAACTCTAGTCTTAGATCAGTCACGCCTCAGAAGATTCGCTGTTGTATCCTTTGCAGACTTCCACTCATGCACATCAAAATCTGCACCGCCAGTGTTACAAATTCTTCTTCCTGGTACTGGAAAAGTGGCAATTACAGTAGGATTATTTTTTCGGGGTATGTTTTTTTGTTTAAGTTCCATCTAGTTTATTAGAGGTGGTGCCCTCTCGTTTACAGTTTGTACTTCAAGGCTGCTGGGAGAAAGTTTAAGAAGAAGTTTAATGCAAATATATTCAACTCAGCAGTGCAGAAAACCTTCATATCTGGAAAAAAAATGGCAGCTTATCTGACAATTGCAATAACTTCTAGCCTATGTAAACTGGTTGATAAACCTGATCCTATTTGTCCATAAAATATTATAAATGCTGTTCCATCATTTTTTCTGGCTCACATACTCACGCTTTATTGTTATTGTGCAGTAATAATTTGCAAGAGCTGGGTAGAAGGCGGAAATCATTCCACAGAGAGTTAAAATATGTGTGGAGGCTCTTTTTTTGTAATGGGCTGTCAGTCAGTCCTAAGCTGTACTCTGGCTGAGGGCGGAGTCTAGAACACTGGGGTTTTTACTAACACCCAGTTTCTGTAAACCAGTGATGTCTGTTTGTATTTGGAAAGCAGCAGACTTGGAAAAGGGTTAATTTTGTTTTTTCCCCTCTCCTGTCAAAGTAGATCAGTTGTAGTGTCCCCTAGTTGAGGGAAGCATGCATGTAAATTTTTCAATAACTACAAATTGAAAGACTGTCTGTCATGTGTAAAGGGTCATCGCTCATTTCTGTCGGCTTCTACAAGCCAACCTTCTGCTGCTATTTCCCCTAGTTAACCCCCACAGGGCAGCCTGGAGGGAATATTGCCTCCTTTTCTCCCTCCTCCTTGGGAAAGCATCATACATCCCTCCCTCTTTCTTCCCCACTCGCTCACTCCCCTCCCTTCACCTTCTTTGCTCATGCCCACAACCTCACTCGTCTCCTTTCATTCATGCAGAGGAGGAGACGCTCAGCCAGGCGTATCTTATACACATTCACGTCAAGAGCAGGTGGAGGGGAGGGGGGGGGGAGAGCGAGGAGCTGCTTTGACAGAAGGGGGAGAGAATCAGGAACAGACAGGGAGAGAGAGGAAGGGAGATCTCTGTCTCTCCCAGATACAGTATTGGGTGTGCTACTGCGAGTGTGTGCAGTGTAGTGAGGTGTGGATCACCATGGCTGGCAGCCTTTTTGGAAGGCTCTCCCTTGAGGAGGGGGACTCGGCCAACTCCCTGGATGGACTGGAAATCAGGCTTGGGGGAGAAGGTAAGAACGGGTCACTACGTGATGAGTGTGTTAGTGTTTTAAAAAGCACAAGTTCTCCAGCTTTGTGTTTTGTTACAATGGCAGATGTGTTGAACAGAAGCTGAAATTTAAGGTTTGGTTTTTGATTTTTGATTAGAAATGGGAAGAGACGTATGTGTTTGCATTTTACAAACTAGTTGCGGCTTTAAATTCGCATTGCACCTGGTTCTGATGCGCTGGTTCAAACCTCAAGAGTGTGATGAAGATGAGCAAAGACACATTAGGACCCAGGGCAGGACGTGGTGTACAGGAATCTGAGGCAGTGGCATCCAAACACAAGAAGGAAGATATGAAAAGACAGCAAGGTGCTTCTAAATATTCACCAAAGGATATTCTAACTGTGACGGAAATATGCTACATGTCCTTTGATTCAGTTTAGAAATAGATTCCTTGTCAGACTGAGAATAATGGTTTCACTTTGATGAGAAAAGATAAGGAGCTGGAGCCCATACTGAATGGTAACACAGATATATTCGTTCACATGGCATGAAGTGCGTTCTTCATAATTAATGTAGCTCATTATTATTGCAAGGGGTTGCATACTACACAGTAACATGGTGTAAATGTCCACATCTGTTAAACATACTTTTACATCAGTGTGTGTGGACTCTGTCTGTAGATAAACACACAAACATTGTAAAATACCACTTGTTACTAGATACGGGCATAAGAATGAATGCAAATGCTTTAAATAAAGTTGTGTAAATCAGTCACGCTTAGAAGCATGATTACATCTTTGTCAAGGATGCTGCATGTCACACAGTATAGGATGAGGGGAAATCCTCTGCTCTGTAATGTGGCTTGACATGACAGCAGAGGCAGCCGTAATGAATCACAATTTATGTCAAAGCATTTGCTTCATGTCTGTCAGTTCAGGGTGTGTGTGTGTGTGTGTGTGTGTGTGTGTGTGTGTGTGTGTGTGTGTGTGTGTGTGTGTGTGTGTGTGTGTGTGTGTGTGTGTGTGTGTGTGTGTGTGTGTGTGTGTGTGTGTGTGTGTGTGTGTGTGTGTGTGTGTGTGTGTGTGAGAGACACACAGAAGCAGTAAGAGAGAGGAGAGAGAGACCTCAAGTACATTGTACATTCATGTTGAGTAGGTAGGGGGTCATTCATATGCAGCAGTGTTCTGATCAGCGAGATCACGTGTGAAAGTGTCAAACTCGCAACCTTCAAATACCCCCACCTCCCCCCACGTCTCCGGCACACACACTATGTTACACAGTTGCTTCCCACCAAACCCTCACTATCCTAGGAGTAGCCTGAGTGCCCACTGCACTAATGAAGCAGTGTTCAAACACAGATGATGGATCATTGAGTACACTGTGTTTAAGGATTAGGCCGTTGGAGATAATCGCCGGGTTTCTAGAGAATGAGACGGTTCAATTCTGTTGTAGCTGAGGGTGTTTGATAATTTGGTGACTCTTACAGTTTATTTTATCACTGCAGCATAAATAGATGTTCAGTCAATATCAACATTGTATCTACTACCTCGGTCACCCTTTGTTCATGTTCGTCCCCTCTAAAAACTTCACATGGAATTATGACTCGGCCAGAGTCTCTGTGGCCATGGGTGGGGGGGTGACGGGAGCAGCTCGCCGCTGTCCATTTGCAAAATGTCAACACATATCACAAGTGCTGTTAGCTGGTGACCTTCAGCTAGCTAATAAAGCAGTCCAGCCCGCACCCATACGATGCCAGCTTGGAGCAAGCATCTCCATGGGGAGTGTCTGGCATTATGACAGCTTTAAATTCCTGATTGGCTACCAGAAAGAGAGGGGGGGGCTCAGAGTTACAGTGTGTTTGGGAAATGTTGCCATATAGCACTGATAACGCTGGATGACTTTTATTTTTTTTTTAAAAGTCTTCCAGCATGAAATTAATGATTCAAATATGATTAGTGTGCAGACAGGGATAAAAAGCAATTAAGCCCTGCAAGCTGCTTTGAGCGTTTTTGTTCCAAGTTTTCATCTGTACATTGGTTTAAAAACACGAAACAGAACAAAAGTAAACATGTTATTATTTAATTATTTAATTGCTGGTATTATTTAATAAGAAAAACACTAATATTGATCAACAAGCAAGATAAATGCCACTATTTTATACTATAAAATGATGTCGCTGCTTATACTGTTGCTGATGCAAGTCTGATTGCTATTGATAAATAGTTTTATTATTAAAAATATATTTTAAGACAAAACTCTTAATGTGAACACATGCTCTTAATATAACATTTTCTAGGGCAGCTTGTCTGTTGATGCTCCATGAGGAGCATGTTGACATACACCTGAGCTGTACATTTCTCTAAGATAGCTGTGTCCTATATGCTCACTGCTATCAGTCTGCAAAGAATGAAGAGTCTCATAGCATGAGGAAAAATTATTCAGACTTTAGTTATAAATGAATAATCTGTCATGCAAACACCACAGTTGAACATACTCCCATTAATCATTCTTCGCCCACACTGACTTTGTCATTCATCTTTTGTCACCTTGATGATAATTTTATGTTTCTGCAGAGCAGGGAACAGAATCAAACCTAAACATGTCCTTAAAGCATTTAACAATGCCTCAGAAACCCTATTTCATGTATAGAGGTGACTTTGTTGTGCCAAATTAGTTGAACTAATTCGTCAACCTGCTCGTTTCTCTCTCTAATAGTCTCTGAAGGATATGAAGCTGCAGTGACTTCCAGTAGTGTTTCTAGGACGCTGAGAAAGCCAGAACTAGGCAGTTACTGCAGAGTCACTGAACGGCTCAGCCGTCAAGAGTTAATCACCATCAGGTGACGTTACAAGTTGAGGTTTGACGAGTAGCTGCTTTGTTAGTTACTTCATTGTTTTGGTCAGAGCGTTTCCTGTTTGAGACTAGACTGTATTTATAACCACAGTGTGGTGGTGCAAAGACTCTGCATACTGTACTCCCCTGTGTGTGCTGCACACCCCATGACTGCCTCCCTCTCATATCTTTCTCCATTTTCCACCTCCCTCAGCTGCCCTCTCCATCCTCTGTGTTTCCCTAACCACCTCTCCATGGCAACAGAACAACCTTCACTAAGTGCTGGCTAAGAGGTTCATGTTCCCCCGCTGTGCTCTACCCACAAACAATAACAGTCCGGATTGTTTGGCCGCCTCCATGACATTGGGTTTAATTGTAATGCTCCTTGGAGGTGAACTGATGCTCACACGAGACCTTAGGAGACGAACGCACCTTTAATTTGGTTGCTCAGTCATTACATCTCCTCTGCAGGCATCAGAGCCAGAAGGCTGGTAGATTTTACAGAGCGCACATTATTGTACATTGTGGCTGAGTGGCGTTAAAACCTAATAAATCCTTCACCCCGAGCTGTAGGTTTTTTGCCATAATTGCGTATTTGCCATTATCTGAAACCCTCTTATGTCTTTTAATCTAGTAGATGCGAGGTTGTCAAATATTTTCAAAAGTCACTCTAGCGTGAAAAGCGTTTTGAAATATTATCTTTCCTTGGAAGAGCAGAGGACATGTCTATAGAAGACGTGACGCACATGTGGGCGTGAGTCCTTTTCTGTGCACGTAAGCCCTCACCTGCTAAATGAATGTTCTCTAGTGGGATCAATTTACAGTGCATAGTATGGGGAATTTGGATTCATTGAAGCGAAAAATGACTTCCACCTGAATTCTCACCTGTAAAGACTCAGAGGAGAAGACCCGATGAGTGTATTATTACACAATTGTCCTTATGCAACTTCAGTGCTGATATGAGACATGGACAGAATAAAAATAAATCTGGTGTATCATTAAAAAGTGCTGTATAATATGGGCTTTGCAGTTTTATTAGAAGTTTATGCAAAGAGAGACTTTGACGAAGATGAAAGGCTCGACCTGAATGTTAAAGAGGGTTTTTTTTTAGAATAAAGTTGCAGTTTGAAAAGAAGCTAATTATTATTGCTGTATTGCTGTCATTTGACATTCAGACTTTGACCCGTCGCCTGTTGCCTTTGCTTTGATTCATGTCAATAAGAATGGGGTCTAGGAAAGCAGCCCTGTGTATAATATGTGGAGAGGAGAAGGTTAGTGAGATCTGAGAAGGAGGACAAGTTTGATTTTTAATAATCTCTATGAATAATAAAATGACTCCAGGCAGCCTCGCTCTGGAAAATGGCTTTGATTCCCCGGCTTTTTTTTCACACCTTCTCATGATCTCTCTGACTTACAAAGAGTGTCAATTCACAGAATGTCTAATCAGGAAGGAAGGCGATTTCTTTATGCGGTTGTTTCTGTTCAACATTAATCATGCACTGTGGAGAACTGGCTTTTTCGCAGGACGTGAGTGTCAGGTTGGACTGCGGCCGTAGTGACAAGTATGTGGGAGAAAGTTTAAAAACACTCCACTTTGCTAAACCGCCGATCGCTTGCTTTAGGAAAGGCACCAGTGTTACAGCTGAGCTGACGTACAGTTGTGTTGATTAAAGAGAATTATGCAGGTCCTGTCAAGTGAGCCGGCTGGTCTGAGGTTCTCTGCCAGGTATAAAGTTGGCGAGTGTCCTGCCGGCGCGGAGCTGGTCTTGACTGCGAGGGAAAATAGTAGAGGAGGCATCGCTGCAGCAGGCTTGCTTAACTTGCTTATTAAATCAATTGTGGAGGGCGGATTAACTGTATGATCAGCACACTGCAGAAGGCACCTCGTCTGAGTGACTTTGTAAATGGCTGTACAGGATGTAAAAATACATAAAACAGAAGAAGTCGACCGAAATAGGTTGTCGCCATTCTCTAAATATGTTAGGCTATAACACTTCTTACTTGAAAAAACTAGAAATCTAGACAAGGGGACGTACACACACACACAGTTGCTTGGAACGGGAGGTGTTGGAGTGTTTGAATAGTTTGTATCTATGGTTGGAGTGATTGTGTGAGTTAATGCATAGTAAGCGCTGCGACCACAGAACTACTCAGCAGCTCTTTCGTTAAACTCGTCTCGCGGCCTTTTCGGGGCATGGGTTGTGCTGCAGCTCTGCTAGACTCCCAGTCTGCTTCCTTCATGAAAAAAGAAGCCAGTGTTGTGTATTTTTAGCACCGAAAACAAAAGCCTCCATGTCTGTTGAGTGAATTACAGCGGACAAATGTTCCCTTTGAATAAAAATGCCAACTCTTCTGACAGTCACGTCTGCTGTGATTTGTGCCGGCTGGTTGGTGTGTGCTTCGAATGCCTTGCGTTCTACGTCAGTGAAGATGCTGCAAAGTTAAGTCAAGCCTTCATCGAATTATTGATGCCACCTTGCAGCTAGTGGTTCTTGAGTAGTATGTGCAGTTTTTATATCATTGAGGGCCTGTGTGTGTCCATGTCCATGTAGTTCCTTCACAGATCTGCTCCACAAATCACAAAGCTAGAAAATAAAATCACTATTGACTACAACATCCAAACCAGCATCTAACACAGTAAGTGTTTAACTTCAGTAATGTTATTGTTGTGTATTTGTGCAAGAGGAGGTGTAAGAGGGAGGAAGTCAGGACTTGTGTGAGAAAGATATTGTCGCATCTGACAGACGTAACAGGAGGGTGAGTGATAGAGGTGAAATTGCCTGGGAAAGGATGTGAGGCAGCTTCCATCTCCTCTCCCTCCTCCAACAATAAAGTGGGAACTGCTGTAAAATTGTTTTTTCTCTCCCTCGCTTTTTTTTCTCCTCTCCCCTCTCGAAGGTGGATCTGCTCAGTCGGATTCCCCTGGGTTACTGTCGAATATGGAGGGGAACAGATTGGAATAAACTTTTGTTTTGCTGTGTGTTCTGTAGCTATGCACCAGGCCCTGGACACGCTGAGCGACAGCACAAGCTCCACTACTGCTAACGACCTGGACCTCATCTTCCTCAAAGGCATCATGGAGAGCCCAGTGGTGAGAACGACTCAATGCTGTACACTATTAAATATGTATGTATTAAATCTGTGTAGAGGCTGGTGTAGTTTTTATCACAAAAGATTTGGAAGCCAATTAGTGTAATGACTTCAAAATCAAGTATTTTTTATTAATACAAATTAAATGTACGTGATGAAATAATTTTCTGTTATGCATTTTTGGCCTAGTCATCATTTTGTCATCAAAATAAATAGTTTTGTTTTCACAGGAGAAACATTGCGATGAAACGGGAAATTAAAAACCAGAGCAGTCATTACATTTTGAATTTTAATTTCAACTTGCAAAAGTTAGTTTAAACAGTTCAGCGCAAATTCATCAGCTGCAATCACATTACCATGTTAATGATCTTGCTTCATTGTTTTCTCGTATGTTAAAATGCTAATTGAAGAGGCATCTGCAGTTTTATTTCGACTGTCGTGCTGCCTAGTCAGAGGAAATTGCATAAAATCACAAGAGGCAACCAGCGTTTACACTCTTTGCTGTTCAGTTCTGTCATATTTCTGATATATTGTCATGACTTGACTTGTAGTCATTTACATGTTCTGGGCTTTGAATAATGTTCTTGTTTTGAAAAGGATACTGGGGTACACGAGGGTTTGAAGTTCAGGAAAAGTGTCGGCCTCTATAAGACGCTCGCTTCTGTTTACTAGCAGAGAAGGTGGACAAGATAGATAAGGATGGACATATTTTAATAATAAGCTGAACAGGGCGCTGCTGTTGTTGTTTTTGTTCAAGCCTAAAGCCAAATACAGTGCACTAATGCACCCCTCATGTCATGGTGCTGGTAAACAACAGGCTGGTTGGATAACCTGAAAAAAGATTATTAAAATAAATGTTGGTCATTTTCCTATAGTTTAGTCCCTATAGTCCAGTTTCCCACCTGTCAATCATTTTAATATCTCTGATCTTTATAGTGTGGCAGCACTGAAGAGTGTGCATGGTGAATGTTTTAGTTGAACTACAGCAGTAATGCCCGCCCACTGCACCTGCAGTAGGATGTTCAAGTGTGACTGTTAGAGCTGCTCTACTGTCAGCTTGCCTGGATATACTGTACATGCGCTGCACATGTTTAAATATAAATAAAGTCAATTATACAGATTTGTCCTGGGAGCTTGTCCAGACTTTGCATTATATCAAATGAGTGAAGTTGTTCCAAGGAAATTATGGCGTCCACCAACAGTCAAAACAGGTTGGCAGATATTTGTGTAGCGCCGGCTGACCTCAACGTTTACCAAAAGGGTCTTTACAGTTTCCGAGTAAAGCTCGAGTCTGGACTTTGACCTGAAATGCTCAACATTCTTGAACCGTTCCAGTGTGGACGACATTGTGTGTCAATATGACTTCTCGGAATAACATTAACCTGACCTACAGTTACATGTCTTTTTCTCACCAACTCCTGCTGACTCCCAAAACCAAAATGAAAGTGCACTTTCTGCATAAAATGTCTCACGTTTTGACCTCCTTGTGAAACCAATCCCCACTAGGTCCTCATAGTTACATGGCAGAATGTAATGTCACTGTTATGGAGTTTTGAAGTGAGGGAAAAAGGTTGAGAGACTTGGCTGTGGTAGTTTCTGATAATCAGTTCTGAGTTTCTTCCTACAACATCTCATGTTCTTTTCTCTCCTTCGAAATCTTCTTCCCGACTTCTCGCCAAGAGCTGAGTTTCACATGCCTTTTGAAAATGTGGACCTTTTCAAAGGCAACAGGAATAAAAGGAGAAGCTTAGACTCCTCTGCTCCGAATATATGAAAGTAAAAAAAGTACAGATGTACTGTAGTTTATATCATTATACTGAAAGTCATTGTGTTCTCTTCCTTCATTCTAATCGTATTCTAACTAAAGCAAACCACATTTACTTTCTTTCAAACAGTTTGCCAGGAGTTGCACTGAGAAGGAAAATGTTCTTAGCAATGACCGTTTCAAAGCTGGCAATGAGAAACATTCAGGATCGTTGAGTAATTCCGCTGGTAAGATATTTGCAGAAGGATGATCCACACGGAGCAGTAGTGAATCCTGCAATAAGAATCCTGACATTTTCTGCACATTACCATCCTTATTGAACTTCTTTGTTTTTTTTCTAGTACCTAAGCGTCCAGTATATGTGCGTGCAGGTTTATTTGTTGTACTGTATGTGGGAGTTCATGGTGCTACCAGTGTACTGAAGAGCACTGTCCATAAAAGATTAATGGGTCTGAAAGGAGGGTTGACGGAGGTGGATTCTTCTGACAATTTACTGTGCTAACAGACTAGAGAACATTCTAAAATGATTGAGGGGCAGAACAAAAACACGCGCACACATGGAATAGGTGAATTAACAACAACACTATACAAAATGATGCCGTCAGAGCAATACTGTACTGATGAGCAGCACCTATCACCATGCAAAAGAGCCTCCGCAAACATGAATTATCAGTTTTAACGATGGCACAGACTCCATTTCTGTCTGTGATCTAAGTGAGCAATCAGACCTATTACAACAACAAAACGAGCTGCCCTTCTGCTTTTACACATTCATTCTTTTTTGCCCTATCACACATCGCTGTTCAGACTGTAAATGAGACTCCAAGGTCTTTTTTAAAGTGGCGCCATGTGGCTTCCAAAACAATGAATTCAGCTCTTACAGGAATCAGCTTGTGCAAAACACTTTAGGTTTTTATGGGCTGTGCAGTGAAGTCTTAATAATTATTAGGCAGTTTCCTGCCAGCTATTGAAGCTGAAGGTGCAGAAACAGAACTCATGCATAAAGGCTTGTGTTGCATTCTGATACTGCATATAGTCATCTGGTTGGAACACAGACTCTGAGATGCCAGTGATGCAGTAGTATGTATATTATGTTCATTATTCATGTTTGAAATGGTTTATGCTGTTTTCAAGGACATATATTGTATTATTGTAACCTAAGGAAGAAGTTAAGTACCTAAACGAGGAAAATCCTCAAATAGTTATGGAAAGGAAAAACTGCATTTGCCTGTGGAAAGCGGTGCTCATTAGCTTTTATGGTTGAACTATCCAAGTAGACATTAGTGGTGTCGTATTACAATGTCAAAGCAAACAGTGTCAGTACTTGGCAGAGGAACTGTAAACAGCATCCATGATTTACTGTATATCCTCAACTTGAACACTTGTTGAAATACTGTGCAGTGTTTGTTATTTAGTCAGCAGTCATTTTCTTTAAATAGAACGGTGTTGGCAAAACAGGCATATGGACACAGCAGTGCACCCATACAGCACAATGTCCATGATGCTGGCTTCAAGGCTTCAAAGTCGCTAAAAGAGCTCTTTATGTTTTTACCTTGATTCCATTTGCAAATAATTGAGCATTTATGGCCATAGTACTGTAGGTGTTGTACTCTACATACATATATATGCCACAGTACTGTGAGCTTGTGTACATGCATTCTGAATATCTATTTGGGTCTGTGTGTTTATGTGCACACCATATCCTGTCTCTCTGCAGGAATTCTTCCTCTAAATAAACATTGCGGTTGCCAGAGTAGTAGCCAGCCCCAGCAGACGCGTCCTCCCAGGGATTGCCTGACAATGTGAATCCTCACATATAGAATCATTGGGTGTACAGTTGCAAATAGCACTACAGTGAATGATTTGCATGTGGTTTGGACAAACTGCTAAAATGAGCTGGGGGCTGTGACCGCTTCATGTAGTACGGTAAAGTGCAGTTTTGTCATATTTCAGTATGGAAGTCTTTAATATTGTTACTAAAGCAGAATCTGGTATTAACTTGAATTGTGTCGCAGAAATATCATCAGCCAAAATTTGTGTCTGTGACCCTGGACCAGAGGTGTGAAAGCCGTGTCCAATAAGCACAGGCCCATGTGCCTCTGGCGGCACAGGAGGAGAAAGTAAAAAATTAATGTTCCCTGAAATATTGATGTTTCTCAGTACACACAGTGAAAAACCTACAGGGCGTAAGATTTGATTCAAGTTTGTTTCGTTTTTCTCGGCGTTTGTGTCTTTCAGTCAAGGATTTAAGTTTGCAGGCTGTGTTCTCAGCGGGGTTCGGTTTCAGGTTGATGTTTCTGTTGTTTGTTTACTGTGGTGGTGAATCAAAACAAACAGACCCCGAGAAGGGAGAAAACATTCATTTAAAGCCCAGCAAGGCGTTTCTACCGCTCGCTGTGAAGGTTGTGATTATAAATGAATTTTCTTAGACTGAGACTTGTCAAAGGCCAATCAAAACTGGTTGATACCGGCAGTTACAGAGTGGAAAAACAAGCCTAAATAACATCTATTTTTTATTCACCACACTCCAGGGTCACGAGCGCTTTGAGGAGCCGAAGCTGGAGGCTGTGAGGGAGAACAACGTAGAGCTGGTCCAGGACATTCTCAATGAGCTGGGCCCGTTAGCGGACAGCAGCCAGGCGGCCGAGGAGCTCGTCCGCATCCTGAAAGAACCACACTTCCAGGTCTGGAGAACGGGGGTTGCATCTCCCAGCAAACCGCAGCTTTAATTAACAAGCACTCAGGCTAAACCCGTTATTAACCTCCAGACTGATGCTCATGCTTAATGGAGCATGCTGGATGAAGATTGTGTTTCAGTCAGCGCTGCATCAGGATGACCTGATTTGTGCACTTACCCATGTTGCCATGATTATTATCATTGTGTATCTGTCATTTGATCCGCTCACAGTCCTTATTGGAGACCCATGACTCTGTGGCGTCCAAAAACTATGAGACCCCGCCTCCCAGCCCCTGCTCCTTCATGGACCCAGCCCTGAACAACCAGCCCGTTCCCCCAGATGCAGTCAGGATGGTGGGCATCCGTAAGGTGTCTGGTGAGCACCTGGTAAGTCTGCTTGGATTAGAAGCTGCACGTTCTACATCGTTAAAGTGAGATGCAGTCCTGTAAACCATAAGCTAATAAATCTCGTTAATCAATGGTTTGATTTGTGCTTTAGTAGCAGCACAGGCACTCAGTGTAATGAGATTTCTATTGCAGCATTATTTTGAAAAGAACTAAGTCAAAATTATTCTGCCTTGTAGCACTGAGTGGAGGAGGGTTGTTCATCTGTAATAATTTGTCATGTTATGTATTTTTTTTATCGATCTAAATAAATCTCAGTTTTCAAGTTTTACAACCCCTGCAACAAGTCCAAATCTGGACCGTCTGTGTGAGCAGGGGGTGACATTTCGAGTGGAGAGCGGCGAGCTGGTGATCGCCAGGATCCTCCACGGCGGCATGATCGACCAGCAAGGCCTGCTCCATGTGGGTGACATCATCAAGGAGGTCAATGGCAAGGAGGTGGGCAACGACCCCAAAGTGCTCCAGGAGATGCTGAAGGAGGCCAGTGGGAGCGTGGTACTGAAGATCCTGCCCAGCTACCAAGAGCCGCACACGCCGAGACAGGTCAGCCACAAAAGAATAGTTTATACACCACCTCTTCAGTATGGGTACCAATAAATCAATCAAATCAATAAATGTATGGTAGAATAAAATATCAATTAAGATACTAGTGGGGAAAAAGGAAGAAAATATATGTATGGTGTTCAAGAAGATGCCATCATTTTCCCTAGTAGCTGTCCTCCCTCGCATCCTCGCTGCTGTTTGTAAATTTGCACTCTGTGCCGAGAATCATAAATCCATAAGTTTGCTGCAGGTCTGGCTGCATTACCATTTTACCACTTATCCAAATGCAGAGTCATTTTCTGCCTATAGGTAGCTGATCAATAATTGAAGCCTTCAAAGACCACAGAAATAAGGCGGTTGCTGCCGTCTCATTGTATTCCAGCAAAGTTGTTTTTATATTTCGCACAGTGTCTTTGTGGCTTTGTTCTCCCCCGTCTATTGTTCGTTGAAGGAAATGACTGATTACAGTGTATTTTATTCACGGCTGAAAACGAACCTCTAAAAAGGCACTTGTTCGTACTAACTAATGAACGCTGGCTTTCTAAGAGCCAAGAGGAGCTAGTCGCAGTGAAAGCCTGACCCAGTTTGCAGTGAGGGGAAACAGAAGGGTTATCTCGCCTGGTGATATATTGCCAGCGATGTGCCCACATCACAGGATGCTGTGTATACAGCTAGAGAAGCGCTGGGCTATGTGACAAAAAGGATCAGTAAAACTTGTATCAGAATTTATTACGCTAGTCTGAAATCTAGAGAATTGACGGGGTCTATGTTATATAATGATTAGCATAGCTCATAAATGTCATTGAGGCATGTTTTGCTCGAGGAAAGGTTCCCACTAGATGGATGGTCTACTGCTTCATCCAGGTCATTACAGGTTGCAGTAAAATACAGTACAGATATATTCTTGGATGGATGTTGCATTTTCATTATTCTCCCTTTATATTCCTCCGGCAACAGCTGGATTGACCTTGTGATTTTGTGTAAAATCTTCTTGGCAGCTAAGTAAATTGCCATTAAAAAACATATAGAGACAAGATGAATTGTAATGACTTTGACTTTTCTTTTGAAGACATCATTTGGTGTGGATTTACTATAAACTATATATTTACTATAAAACTCCCATCATCCTCAGCTGTGCGTGATGGTTGTGTATTTTTCATAACTATGGTTAGACCTGCAGAACGCAGGGCAGCAGGAAAATTGCACTTATGTTCCTTATTATCCTTTTATTGCCTCACACGTTTCTGCACAACGTCACCTTTCCTTTGTGAAACTAGTTTTTTATGTTTTGTTTTTTTTCTTTTAAAATATCACTTGTGGAGTTCAGCAGATATTACTGACCGTTTTCAAAGCATCTATGTGGACACACAGAAGAGGCTGTCTGTCAGAGATATTACGTGTGATTTGGCTGCGCTCTCAGTTAAAAGCTGTGTAGGCGGATGTTTCTGTGTGCAAAGAGTTGTGATGATAAGAGTCATTCCCAAAAGTTCCCTCTGTATGTAATCCAGCTGTCTGTGTTACTTTGCCTGGAGCCTGGCTGTCGCACGGTGACTAAACTCAACTGACAGTTCCCTTTGGCCAGTGGAGACTGTGTGTGTGTGTGTGTGTGTGTGTGTGTGTGTGTGTGTGTGTGTGTGTGTGTGTGTGTGTGTGTGTGTGTGTGTGTGTGTGTGTGTGTGTGTGTGTGTGTGTGTGTGTGTCCTTACAGGGGGATGAAACGGTTGCACAGTACAGTAAGGACTGGCAGGCTTTTTGGTGTTCATGCATCAGTTCAATACGAGAAAAAGCATCACGTTCCGGGGGGGGGGGGGGTGGGGGATTGGTTGCCATGGCTACAGATTTTGTCTCTCTCTCTTACAGCTCTTCCTGTCTATCTCACTGTCTCTCAGACCCCTCGTCCTGCCAGTGGGGGTTGGGGTTGGGTTTACAAGCTGAATCCTTTAGCCTTGATATGTCGGGAAAGTGAGCTGAGAGATGTAGTAGTCAAGGCTGTTTCATAGTGACAGCACAGTCTGTGGACTTTAAATTGTACACACTTCATCAAAAGCTGCAAATGTGCGTGAATCCAGTGTGATATAAGGATGAGCTTGTGTTTTTGGTGAAATGTGGATGTTTTTACTGACGGGGTTCTCGTTTCTACATCTGTCTCCATCTAGGCCTTTGTGAAGTGTCACTTTGATTATGACCCATCCCACGATAACCTGATTCCCTGTAAGGAGGCAGGACTAAGCTTCAGCAGTGGGGACATTCTTCAGATCTTCAACCAGGAGGACCTCAACTGGTGGCAGGTCAGTATAGCGCCCCGCCTTTCCTTCACAGGATTGTCTTAACAAGGCATCTTGCAAAAGTCATATTTCATTCACTCACTTGTTAACTTTTTGCTGTTGTTTTTTGTGTGTTCATATGTTTCCCTCTCAGGCTTGTCACATAGAGGGGGGCAGCGCGGGTCTAATTCCGAGCCAGCTGCTCGAGGAGAAGAGGAAAGCATTTGTGAAGAGAGATCTGGAGCTCGCTACCACAGGTACACCTCTCCGCCGAGCCGAGGAGCCCTCATTATGCAGATTCGACACAGTCTCCTCGCTGCACAAACACACCAGCAACAAAGGCAACATCTGTTCCCCTCCACATCATGCGAGAATCTCATCTGGCGTTTGCTGCCCATCCTTCGCTCACAGTCTGCTGCTCTGTCAGCGAGCACCGGAGAACGGGTAATGAACACTGGCGTGACCCAGACCCCTGCATCCGGTCTGCTGGTTAAAGCGCTGACAGTCACCCCAGGAACGAGTGTTACCTGAGAAGTGATGTGACCGATTAATAATCACTTCTTAAGAGATGCAGGATGAAATGAAGCGTTGTGACTTTAGATTTATTTGTTCAGCAGAGTCCTGCGCAGCAGCAGCACCACAGGTGGTGCCTGGTGCATGCCCTTCACTTAGGGGGAAGATGATGACTGCCCTTGGAGACTAGGAAGGACACATCTGTCCACTAGCCTGTTTTCCACATAATACACTTACTGAAAGCATTAGCTGAATAAGAAGTAAAACAAAAATATTCAAAAGATATAATATTAGAATTATTGATCCAGCAATATATATAAAATACTGTTCACAGTCACACTTATTGCTCTACTCAGCTTCCCCTAATTTTTATCACAAAAATGACAGAGGTAATCAGTTTTTTTTACCCTGCACATGTTTACACATATGACAGATCCCTTCCCCCTGCAATAAATGTGTCATACTGAACAGACGGTCAGCAGATCGCCCAGTCACAGGTGTCCTTTGGCAGGACATGGCGGAGCAGCGTTGGTGCAGAGTGCCCTCTAGTGGCAGACCCTCCTCATAACACTTGTTTATGGTTACAATTTATGGCCCAGCAGAGTTTTCACCTTCCTAGTACATCATTTTAACTGGGGCCGTTGAAGTGAATGGCAGGGACAAGTGCCAAGGTTGGATGTTTTATTGCCCTTTGTGTTTTGCCGTGTGTGTCAGGCCCTCTGTGTGCAGGAATGGGTGGCAAGAAGAAGAAAAAGATGATGTATTTGACTACAAAGAACGCAGGTAATTCAAACTTCACAAACAAATTCTAACTCTGCTTGAAATATGAAACCGAGACGCTGGTTTGTGTTTTTTTTCGCTGACTGGGTAGAGTTCGATCGGCATGAGCTGCGGATCTATGAAGAGGTTGCCAAAGTCCCACCCTTCAGGAGGAAGACGCTGGTGCTGATCGGTGCACAGGGTGTCGGCCGACGCAGTTTGAAGAACAAGCTGCTGGTGTCTGATCCCCAGCGGTACGGCACCACCATCCCCTGTGAGTGCAGGCGCCCATCATCACACTGGCAGCTGTGATGATTGTTTTTATTTATAAATTTGTCAGAGTTAATTATCATTTATCATATTTTGGTTAAATGTTTATGCACCAGTCACCTCCAGGAAACCAAAAGTGGATGAGCGGGACGGCCAGATGTACTCCTTCATGACCCGAAATGAAATGGAGTGTGACATAAAAAACGGCCGTTTCTTGGAGCACGGCGAGTACGATGGGAACCTGTACGGAACGAAGATCAACTCTATACACGAGGTGATAGAAACCGGAAAGATCTGCATCCTGGATGTCAACCCACAGGTACACGAAGCCCATTGTTTGCATTTGTGCTATCCGTCATCTTCTTGCTAGTATTTTTAAGATTATACACATCAGTATATTTTGATCATTGAGCATTCATTACCAGAAACAATAATCTTATTTGCATAGATTAGAATGATATTTTTCTGAGCGGAAGATGGTGCAGTTGTTTTTTAATCACATTGTCGGTATAATAATGGAATGAATATTGATTGTGCCTCAAATATGTGTGTTTTTTCTAAAGGCACTCAAAGTCCTGCGGACGTCAGAGTTCCTGCCCTATGTTCTGTTCATTGAAGCTCCAGACTTTGAGGTCCTCAAAGCTATGAATAGGTCAGCAATAGAGTCAGGAGTGGTCACGAAACAGTTAACGGTAAGTGTGTGTGTGTGTGTGTACTTTTTGGGTGTGGTAACTCATTTTCCATTTGTGTATATGTGTATTGCCATTATTTTCATGCAGCCGTCTCACTGTCGTGCACCTGCCCTGTGCGCATTTCCTTCAGGACTCTGAACTAAAGAGGACAGTGGATGAGAGTGAGCGTATTAAGAGAGCCTACGGACATTACTTTGACCTCTGCATCATAAACGATGGCCTGGAGGCGGCGTTCCGAAGTCTGCGGCTGGCACTGGACAAACTGTCAACGGAGCAGCAGTGGGTGCCTGTCAGCTGGGTCTTCTAAGGGACACGGAGGCCTCGCAGGCACGGTGCCAGAGCCAAAGGTTGGAGGACGGCTAACATGCACAGCTCCACTGGGGCTGTCTCCATGCATTTGTTGATGGTAAGGGTCCGCAATGAAGGGCAGAGAGTCACGTTTCACCGTTAATGACCAGCCTCACGCAGAGCTGTTTTGTATAAACTTAGTGTTCTTCTGTTGAGCCCAATATCAAATTGTATTTTGTTTGTTAGAACCGAAATTCTCTTGGTATTTAGAGTTGATTATGAGGTTTAGTGCAATAGTACGAGTGTGTATACAACATCATAAACGTGGAAATAGAGTTAGAGTAATGCATATGTTTTGCAGATATCAGTGCTCTGTTGGAGGTTTTCTTTGAAGGATATTAAATACTTAATGTAGAGTAATGTTTACATTGGCTCTGTAGGACAGATATGTCAAAGAAAGGTACAAAATGTCGGATTTGTATTGAAGTCTCTTTATATTTTAGTATCTGATCATACAGAATGATTGTATGTGTTCAGACAATTTGTGCATCTTGTTCGTCCCCATTCATTTAAACAAACAAGCAATAGATACTATTAAAACATATATACATGCAATCATGCAATACATTAGCTCACGCACACTGATCTATACTGATACATAATATATGTAGACAAAAAACACAGAGTCGCTAACTGCTGGTTTTCTGTCCCCTGCTGGTAAAACCTCTGATCCAGTGAAGGGATCCCAGTGTTCGACCACTGTAGCACTCAACCTATTTAATGGTTACCCAACATTACAGGCTGGAAGGCTGGTGGAGGTCGTCGCGTTTGTTGTGTATGATTCACAAAGAGTAAACACATTTACCAGTGTCTTCTTATTCATACTTACTTTTGCCTTAACATTGTTAAAAAGCCAAGGAATCGCTCTATTTTTTCATCATGGAATGCGTCATTTCTATCACTGTACATGTTCCATCTTTGAAAATAGTAAAAAAATGGCAACTTTATTTAATATTTATTTTATTTTCCCTTGAACCTGTAACTACTGTTGTAATAAAGAGTATATAGTATAACATAGAGAAACACTTGGTGCTGATGAGTAGAAGCAGGTGAACACATGTTCATGTAAATTACACCATGCCGTGAATGAAAGTGTGAAGAACAAAGCCTGATAATGGCACTATTAAATTACACACATTCTACTAAACATGTTAATGACAACTCCGTATGAATGCTGGTGTGGTCAGGACTGCTGCCTGAGGACGCGTGGGTCGGATCCAGAGTCCCCCCAGTGATGCAGTGCCAGAGGCAGCATCATTGGGTAGAGGCCGTAGGCCGGCGGTGGGCCTCCTGTCCAAACACTCGTCAGCCTGGGGTCAAACTAGAAAACAACCACTAATGAGCACTTCTGTGAACGTTTGAACATTGAGATCCATGTTGGGTGATGTCTTGGCGTGAGTAGAGAGGCTTACGTACGAGTGAGTACGGAGGGGGGGGGTCAACGTCACTGTAGCGAGGAGGAAGTCTGTCGCCCGTTTGATCTCCTTCCAAAGAAACGGAGCAGACGCCCGAAGCGGCGCCGTCCTGCCGAGTCATCGGTGGGATGTTAAACGAGGCTCTCGTCTTGTTTGCTTGCAGGTAGAAGCAGACGAGCACCGCGGCCATCGACAGCGTTAACACCGGGAATCTGGACACGGGTCTGCGTTTAGATTCTCAAACCAAACAGTTCACTTCCCGTGTGCAGACGTTCATTTATTAACTTTGAACACTTACATATATGCAAAGGGAGTCACAGTCATGGCTGGAGTCACGACAACCTGCCTTTCACAGCAGTGAAATTATGTGATGCGTTCAAAAACAATCTGTATAAACACACACAGGAGCGTGAGTCACTGCAGCGCGATGACCAGCGTAATGTTTGACTGCATGAGTCAACAACTGCTGACGGCGACGCTTCAGCCTATAAATCGTTACAGCTTCAAGTAAAAGTCAACTGTGCTCACATAATTAGAAAAACATATAGAACACAAATAGTCCAGCTGGCACAGAGTGTTCTGATTCTAATACGCTGAGACGAGGCCTTACCTCATTACAGAATGCGAAACAGTGAAGCTCCTGACCTGTGGGTCAAACCGTGTCAGAGCACAATATGTCACTAAGGGAGGTATCACCTGAGCATTTTCCAGCGTTATTATCCTGTTTAAAGACACAGGACGTTGTGAGAAGTTGTCATGTTCTTCATGGATTTTTCATTTCAAATGAACATTTGCTCATCTTTATGTTGAAAACATGAATAGTGTTATGTTTTACCTAATAGTCCTCCAGTTCTTCCTCCTGAGCAGACAGCCTGTTTTTACTTAGTGGAAACAGACATGACAGATATTCAGAATAATCTCAAACATGGCAGTGCTGTTTCCTAAGTCTTATTAAATTTTAAATTAAAAAAATCTTGCACTCAAAAAAACATAATTATTGTATTTTTTTCTGTTATGAAACATTTTCTCCACATCAATACAGCTCAGTGTTAGTGCGGTGTGAGCTTTTATGGGATGCTGTTTGGAAATAAATGTAAGTGGCAATAAAAGCAAGCGAGACATTTTCTTCTAAATTGTATTTCATATATTAATGGGTGGTCTTGTGTGGTTGCAGGAAACAAAACACAAACGTCAGAGGTTCCTTACGTTTCTTGGACTAAAGGCTTTTAAAGAGTCTGTTTTTCTAGGTTTTATAGGTAAAAGAGCAAAATGGGGAAACGCAGGAGTCCTTGTTGCAACGTGTTGCTGGAATGTAGTCAAGGTGTTGTTCAAACATGTTCCAGTGCAGCAGATTGCTTCACTTTGAACGAGGATTTTTTTCTCCTGGGGAGAAATGTCATTTAAGGCTTATACTGTGCAATTCAACGCAGATTATACAGCTCAGTGTTAAACGCCCAGCTTCAAGCTTTTTTTTCTTACAGAGCTCATACCAGACACACAAAGCTCTCACATGCAGCATTCATTTAATGGCAAAACCCAGCCTGCCCAGTGACAGACGTCACCTCTGTCACCATGGATGTTAATGGAAGAAAGGAGGGGGTGGGGGTGGAGGAGGAGGAGGTGGTGGCACACTACCAGAGGTGCTAGCATAAAGTGGAGGAGGAGGAATGAAACCAGCTCCTGATCCTGGTGGTGGAGGTGGAGGAGGAGCAAGAAAACCAGCTCCTGATCCTGGTGGAGGTGGAGGAGGAGGAATGAAACCAGCTCCTGATCCTGGTGGTGGAGGTGGAGGAGGAAGGAAACCAGCTCCTGATCCTGGTGGAGGTGGAGGAGGAGGAATGAAACCAGCTCCTGATCCTGGTGGTGGAGGTGGAGGAGGAGGAAGGAAACCAGCTCCTGATCCTGGTGGAGGTGGAGGAGGAGGAATGAAACCAGCTCCTGATCCTGGTGGTGGAGGTGGAGGAGGAGGAAGGAAACCAGCTCCTGATCCTGGTGGAGGTGGAGGAGGAGGAATGAAACCAGCTCCTGATCCTGGTGGTGGAGGTGGAGGAGGAGGAGGAATGAAACCAGCTCCTGATCCTGGTGGTGGAGGTGGAGGAGGAGGAATGAAACCAGCTCCTGATCCTGGTGGTGGAGGTGGAGGAGGAGGAATGAAACCAGCTCCTGATCCTGGTGGTGGAGGTGGAGGAGGAGGAGGAATGAAACCAGCTCCTGATCCTGGTGGTGGAGGTGGAGGAGGAGGAAGGGAAAGAGCATCATCCTCCTCCTCAGGAGGAGGTGGGGGCAGGTAGAAACTGTCTGACTGTGTGATGGTGGATGAAGGTGGAGGCAGATCAGGGGGGAGGCCCATGGAGGGAGGACGTGGGATGCCAGGATCCATGGAGAACGGAGGAGACGGTGAATGAAGAGCAGGAGTGCTGGGCTTCAAGGAGTTAGCAGACAGGCTGGTGGTGGTGGCCGAGTGGAAGGTGGGGACAGATGGAGGAGCTACAGCGACGCCACGACTGGCTCTGCATAAAGAGGACAACAACAGGACGAAGTCAAACCAGAAATGAGACATGACTCGTGTCAGCGTCAGATCAAAGACAAAATTTTAAAAAACAATTTCATGGGGAAAATGACTTTCTGCCGTGTGTGTGTGTGTGTGCGTGTGTGTGCGTGTGTGCGTGCGTGTGTGTACGTGTGTGCGTGTGTGTGTGTGTGTGCGTGTGTGTGTGTGTGTGTGTGTGCGTGTGTGTGTGTGTGTGTGTGTGTTGTAGGGGACGTACACAGGGGCTTCTGCTTTCTTGGGCAGCTCCTCAATGACCTGAGGAGAAGATGAATGAAGGTGACAAAATCAGTCAGAAACACTGAACCTGACACATCCCTCGCATGTAAATGAATACTGATGACTCATACAACGCTGATCTAATGCGATTCACCTGGAAACAGTGTCCGACGGAGTCCAGGCTGGAGTAGCAGATGGGCGCTCTGACGTAGCTTTCCTCGCGGTCCCTGGCTGCCGGCGGCTGGATCATGGGTTGGTAACGGGGCCGGGCCCCGGGGGCGGCGAGGGCAAAGAGCTCCTTCCGGGCCCTCCTCTCCAGGTGGATGTCCGCGTCCTGAACCAGAGCAGAACCGGCCCGTGAACAGCAGCCTCTTCCATCTTATCCGGGTCAAACCCGGCAGCATTCGCACACACACACACACGGAGCCACCGCGCTACACAAGCGGGGCTGGGCGCGTCTGGATGCGGGTCAAAGGTCACTTATGAGCCTCACCAGCGACAGCATGCAGACGGAGGACTCCATAGCTTTGACCTGCAGGGCCTGGGACTCCAGCAGCCTCAGCATGGTCCTGGCCAGGCTGTTGATCTGGTAGGTGACGCTGGCCAGCGCCTGGGTCGTCAACGCCTTGGCTTCCTCTATAGCCTTGCTGGGATCCTGCGCCTGTTCATTGTTATAACCGTGACAAAGTGGGTGGTCATTCGGCTGCGATTGCGTGATTAATGAGCGCTGCTCACCTGCAGGTAATTGCTCTCGCAGTAGTCCGCGACGCGCAGGAAGTTGCTGTGGTTGTCGGTCAGATCCTTCCTCGCGGCCGGCGACGACTCCAGAATCTGAGCAATCACGTCGGAGAAGCTCGCCCGCGCCGTCATTTCTCGTGTGCGCCTTTTGGAGCCCGACCGACCGCTACCTGAGGGAGGACGGAAGCGTCTGAGGCGCGACGCGGGCGAGGCAGGGAGGGGGCGGAATTCACCTCAGGGGACACATTTCCTGCGTCGCGCTGAGGCAGAGCTGCTGCAGGTACGCGGCCACCGACGACACGTGGTCCGACAGGAACGTTCCTTCTGTTGTTCCACGATACAGAATCACAGAGAGAGAAATAAAACCACATTAAACTATATTAAACTAGAATAAAACTGACAGACGCGTGTAATGCCTATGAAATCCACTAGGGGGCAGTGTCGCCTGGAGGAAATGAGACACGAGCGTTAGACACGCTAAAGTAAGTTACTGTAACGTGGAAACACTGTTATTGTGGAGCTAATGCCACTTGTTTGGTATATTTTATGTTCAGATGTTTTATTGCATCACCACTGAACCACTTGACACGCCAATATTATTTTATTTTGTTGTGATCTGCTGGTCACACGTGGTGAGAATAGTGTTATATATGCGTAGTTATATATATTTTATGTTTATATGTCTGAGCTCTACGGACTTTGTCACACTGGCATCTGCTCTGTGTTCTGTTATAATCTAATGGGAGCAGGTTAAGTCATGGCAGCTCAGCACTTCCCCTGTTATTTCCCCAAAATTATTTGTAGTTACGTTCAAACTGTGACGAGCAACTGGCCAGTTAATGTACAGTACACTGGAGGAAGATGAGTTTTAATGGAAATTCCAACAATTACAATTGTAAAGGAGCCCTGTGCTACTGTAGCTGAAACGAGCATCATTACGACCGGAGCCGGTAGCTCAGAGGAACCAGCGAAATCTCCCGCTTCCATCATCAATGCAGCCAGAGCTAAATAGACTCAGGCTCCATAATAATAAACTGTGCTCAGCAGTTATTAATACAGTATGATTCCATGTTCCATCAGGGAGCTGATAATAGTTCAAGCCTTTGAAATGAATCCAGGCTTTTTCTGCTGAGCGTTGCAGTGAATTTCTCCTATAGAACTTCCCTTATCAGTATTTTTCAGCTTTTCTTATCATTGTAGCCGATAGGAGATTATTGATTATTAACTTGATTTGTTTATTGAAGACGTCTCTTTGATATCTATGATGTGTGTTAATACTTTCTACTTCTGTTTAATCATTCATCCTCTACCAACCTTCCTAATGTGTCTTGTCACATTTATAATGAGCTAAGTTATAATTTTAGGAGACATTTATTCCGCTGAGCAGATCCCCTATAACCCAATCGTCCTGTTACAGATTAACTGCGCTTTAATCCAAACCCACTATGCATATGTGTGAAGACAGCGTGAACTGTTGTTTTATGGCCTTGTTTACACAGCTGAGCCGTCCTAGTGTGAAAGCAGCTGGGATTCGCTGGAAGTGAAACGTGACTTTACCTTCAAATATGTGGTTAGAAAGACGGAATTCTCTCTCTCTCATAAGAAACATCAAACAACAGCGAGAGGAGGAACTCGTTTTAGACCTCCTGCACTATACGGGATGCACAGTGTTCATGTTCATAGTCTGCCATTCAGTGCATGGGTGAGCTGAACCCGCCCCCTCACGTACTGTACCCACAGCTCACAGCAGCCGTGTCCATATGCTGTTTGTGAAGATTGGATGTTCTGGACAATCACTTTCTCCACACCTCACAGACTTCCATTAAAGGAGACGCCAAATTCAATTATTGCGCCGGAGGCTGCAGGAAAAGTCTATTGTCGGATGCAGACGCACACACATACACACACACACACTCACTCATACACACAGTGAGCAGCAGTCAACACTCTGGTTTTATCGTCACACAACTGTGACCTCAATTGTTATTCGTCCTCTCGCACCTGATCCCCGTTTCTCAAACCTTTCTCAATCCACGGAGCTGTGGCTCTGCAGTGTAACGGTGTAAAATCCTTTTTAGTGCATGGTGTCGTTCTGTGTCGAGCTGGTTTCCTGTCCTGACCTGTGACGCTCCCTCCACCCTGACTCATTCACCGCCGCGCTCGGCCTCTTCCTGTCAGCGCCACGTTCCCGAAGACACGAGCAAGTGTGTGTTCATAGACGCTGGAAACCGAGATACGTTATCCCGCTCAAGATAGCTGCTGAATGACTGCAAAGACAGATAAAGTGACCTCTGGTGACCTTGTTGATGCTCATCTCGCACTTGTTTGCACAGTTCAGATCCAAAGCCGCTCCTTTGCACTCCCCATCTTGAATCACTAATGTCATGGCTGTTCCTGCCTCATTACGGCTGTAATGACTCGCCTGGTAAAGGTTAAGGGTTCAGCTTCAAACCAGATGTTGCCTCATACTCACCACTGTGACCTTATGTTACAAAAGTAAAATGTCAGCATTATTAAAGTTTTATTGTTTAATACTTGCTGAAGATAGAATTTGCTTATCAGAAACCCTTTTATTTAAAGACTGTTTAATTAGATATGAATTCAATTAATGACCTATTGGGTATTAAAAATAATAAATACATGTAGTAACATAGTGGAATGAGCAAAATAATGGATAAGAAGGTATATGTTAAGTGATCCAGCCACAAGTCAAACCAAACTCTGGACACTGACGACTGTTATGTTCTACAAGTCATTAAAATTTATGACGTTGTGCAATCTTAGATCACGTTTCTGACCATCGTCCTGTTTTATTACCGCCTGAGCTTTGTTCCTAACGGCCTCACTTTAAAGACACGCTCCGTGCTTCGTGCTCGCAGTCTGTAATGGAGCATCTGCTTTTAAGCTTTACAGTAAAATCAATGAGCACAATGGCATTTAGATGCACTGCTGACAGAAACAAAGCCCCACAACTGGTCTCTACCTAAAGTCATCTTTGTATATTGGTTATTCAGCATCTCCGATCAGATGAGGGTGAATATTGCTGGACATGTTTCTTCTGCAAAGTTTATTTTTTTATCGCTTTTATAAAGGTTTTATTATTATTATTTATTATTATTTAAAGGTTTTACTCTTTTTTTTAAACCTTGTTTCTGGCGCCCCCATGTGGTGACATAAATCAGCGACTGCAGGTTTAAGAACGCAAGTATTTGTTTGGAATCATCTGTTGTATACAGTGAATGAATTCTTATCTGACTCCGTCTGTACGTGATGTTCTGCTCACTGGACCCTGGTTTTAGGGGTTTGATGTCTCTATAGGAAATGCCAGAAGGATGTGATAATGTAACGGCTCAATTTGGGATTATTTATAAAGTCTGGTTTATTTACTGAGTAATTAGGGAAAGTAAGCGAACACACATCCTTTATTCCAACAGGGGAATTAAACTGCTGCCTGGAATATTTCCGTCTTATCGCTTGTGTAATTTGAATGTGTGCACATGGTGCAGCAATGACTGACACGCGACTAAAGAACTGTTTTAGTGAAATATGGATTATGTGAAATCATTTTAAAACAACAGTGGGATTTGCACAGAGCCCGTTTGTTGCTGTCTGCTGAAGGAGAGGAACACACACCCTCCTCCATTAGCCTCTATTTCCCTTTCCTTTTTCTCACTAAACCCTCAGTCCTCTCACACCTTTCCACTCCATCGCCCCGTTCCCTCTCCCTCCCGTGTGCCCCCCCCCCCCCCCCCCCCCCCCTGCGAGTGGAGGACGTGGAACCCTCCCCGACTCCCGGAGGAGCCGCTGCTCTGCACTGAACTGCCTGTGTCTCATGCCCTCAACAGTGGTCGAAACTTGGATGCGATCAGGGAGAGAGAGAGAGAGAGAGGGGGGGGGGGGGACTGGGGGTGAAACATGTCCAAGGCTGTAAAGTGATAAGAGGGCAGGCTGCAGAGAAGTGTGGGCTGGGTTACGCTGGCGCTTAAAAAGACGCTCACTTTCCCCCCGTGCATTTCACCAGCAGACAGGTTGGACGACTGAGGGAGCAGCGAAGGAGCCCACGAGACAGCGGCTCCCTCACTTCAGCGGAGCAAGTGTATTTTTAGCGCCTCCCCCGCAGCCTCTCTCCCCCACCTCCGGCCATGGGCACGGGTCTGGGGCGCGCGTGCGGCCCCCTGCTGCTGCTGCTGCTGCTGCTGCCGCCGCTGCTGGGGCCGTGCGGGGCTCTGCCGGACAGCTGGCTGCCGGGGGACTACGCCAACACCGAGGCGGACGCTCTGAGGTTCCTGGGCGACTACAACGGCACCGCCGAGGAGGTGCTGTTCCAGAGCGTGTCCGCCAGCTGGAACTACAACACCAACATCACCGGCTACAACTCCGAGCTGCAGGTAGGACGCCTCCCGGAGGGAGCGATGCTTTGGCTGATGGGCTGGTTTTTAAGCAGTTCCTGCCAGTCCTGGCGCTTAGTGTAGAGCGGAGCCCTGCGTGATCTGGACCTCACCCCCATTCATGTCCCTCCAGAATTCCATGCTCAGCTTCCTCCCAACGCAGCCAACCCATCTGAACACCTGCAGAGCAAATGTCTACAGTCACTGAATGTATTCACACTACGGGTCATGGGATGGATTTTCGGCTTAATGCAGTTACTTCGGATGCACCACCTTAAATGATAGTGGAGTCAACACCAGGATGGAGCCAGCGTAGTTTAAGGCTGAGGATGTAAACTGAAACCTCCACCAGGTGCAGCAAAACAAGAGGGGCTCAGCATCGACACATTCAGGAACCGAAATCTGCTGAGGGCACACGCCAGCTCATGAAAGCGAGTTGCTGAGTCGACGTAGGGGTTTTTTTTTTGGTACAGTAAGTGGCACGCTATGATTTCACCACAGCGTGTAGGCTTCACTAACCGGTCACCTTGCAGACAGCCCACTGGAGCGCGGCCGAGTTTAAAAATGGCATCAAAGTGAATCAGAGCGCTCGGCTCCGTCCGATGACTATTTCTTCCTCAATGTGTTCAGTGGATCAGGTTGAAGGTAATAAAATGATTCAGTGAAGTGATCTATGCAGCAAATACTGTACTGTAAACGCACTCCGCCCTCAGCTGGTGCAGCGTCACGTGTGAAAGTGTAGAATATCAAGCAGAATGAGCATGAATACGGCCATTGAGAGGCGGCTGATGTCCTTTGAAGCCCAGAATGAAACACCAGCTGCCTTCAAGCGTGTCTCCACTGCTTCTCGCAGGCCGTTTGGTCAAGTTTAAAGCTTTGGACGCATTTCACCATCCAGGGATCGCTTTATTGTCTTTTTTTGTATTTCAGAGGTCACGCTGGTCACACCGGGAAATTAAACAAATCCGCGATTTAGGAGTTGAAACGCTGACGAGAAAGCGAGAGGAGCAGCACAAAGGTCGGCGTTAAGGCACCGTTTACATCCTGACGCCTGTTATCGGGTGAAGTCAGGAAGGAGAGCAGATAAAAACGAGCTAATGAAAACATCACGGGCTCGAAGCTGCTGCTGCGTTCCATCAGGTTGCATGTGAGGAACTGAGCCGCGGTTCCTGACTCACTGCTGCCGTTATAGTGCAGCGTGTCACCAGGTTCCGAGCAAATGAGTCCCATTTCACCCTGCGCAGCGATTTGCATTCCTCCGACCGACGAGGAAGGTGTTCAAGCTAAGCTGTGCTTTAACAAGGCTGTTAGCATGGTTACATCAGTGAAGAACGCTATAAAAACACACCGGCCTTGAGCTTGAGGTCATGTCGCTGTTGTATTTTCTCCCTGAGGGAAGATGTGTTGTTAGAGAGACAACATGCATGGATGTTGTATAACGCATAAAAAGGCCAGAAGGACGAAGCCATAAATGCGTCTACGTGTTTACAGCATTAGTGTTTATGATTTATGGAGCAAGTCAGTAGGACTTGAGCTTCCTCATAAAGTCCAGTGTATCGCTGTCATTCATGTCCGCCTCCGTTCACCTCCAGGTTAATGCCTCCCTGGATGAGCAGGCCTTCTCTGAAAGCTGGGGCTTAAAGGCCAAGCAGGTCTTCACCAAAGAGCTGCTGGACTCGCTCCCCGACCCCAAGGACAAGAAGCTGATGGAGAAGGTGATGCTGCTGGGGGCCGCCAACCTTCCCCAGAAGGAGCGAGAGGAGGTGCGTCCCGGTTTCACCACTGAGTCACAGCATCGCTTCACTGGAAGCGCTGGGAAATAATATGACATCGTCTTATTTCTCTGCAGTTTAACACAATCCTCAGCACCATGGACAGTATTTATTCAACGAGCAAAGTGTATCCACAGCCAAACATAAGCTGGAGTCTGGAACCCGGTAGGTCAACGAATGAGGCGGTACAGTTTTAGGCTCAGGTCTGTTGACAGGAACGGAGCGATGCTGGCGAATACGAAACAACAATGTGTTGAACCAGTACGTTGTTAAGTCCTTAATGGCCCGTGTGGAGGTAAATGACTCCAGAGAGGTCTCCAAAGGAAGTGTTGGATGTGCCTGTGAGTGCTATAGAAAGAGCACGTCGGGACCCCCGACGCAATCATCATGTGAACAATGGCCTCGTGCTTTGTTAGGAATAACTGTGACAGATGTCTGCCAACGCGCACCGTTCCGACAAAATGGCCAAACAATCCAGAGCCGTGGAACAATGTAAAGTGGAGCAGACGTAGTTCTGTTGTTATGACAAAGCGGCGTGCTCTTGGACCCTGACCTCGTCCTTCCTAACGTTTTTCTACATGTATGCGTTACTGGGTGTTCTTCTGCAGAGCTGACAGAAATCATGGCCACCTCCAGGAGCTACAAGAAGCTGCTGTTTGCGTGGGAGGGCTGGCACAATGCGTCCGGCGTGCCCCTCAGGGAGTTCTACCCCAGGTTTGTGGAGCTCAGCAACAAAGCCTCCAAAGCCGACGGTGAGGCCTGTCGACGACTCCCACAGCACTCCCACTAATAATAATTTGAGGGAAAAGCGGAGGCGGGACTCAATGTTTGCTCTCATCAGGATTCAGCGACACCGGGCACGACTGGCGGTCTTCATACGAGTCTGAGACCTTTGAGCAGGACCTAGAGGGGCTCTACAGGACCATCGAGCCCCTCTACCAGAACCTGCATGCCTTTGTGCGCCGGCAGCTCTATAACCAGTACGGACCCAAGTACATCAACCTTAAAGGGCCCATCCCTGCACACCTACTAGGTGCGTGGCTCTGCCGTAGAATACCCATAAGGGAGGGAGGTGGTCGCTCACAGACACCATGAGAAGCAGCTCTGTGTGTTTATCTCCCTTCGAGGGAACAGTGTACACAGCCACTTCCTCCTCTGCCTGTGAACGGATTGTCCAATTGTGTTGTGTTCCTCGCCCTCGCTCAGGAAACATGTGGGCCCAGACGTGGAACAACATATACGACCTGATGATCCCCTTTCCGGGCAAAGCCAGCATGGACGTGACGGGTGAAATGGTCAAGCAGGTAAGTGAGGGAGGGGGGCGGGGCATGCGACAAGCTCCGCCCCCCCAGCAGAGTGACCCACGGCGTCCTCTTTGCAGGGCTACAACGCCACGCACATGTTCCGAGTGGCCGAGGACTTCTTCACCTCGCTGGATTTGGACGTGATGCCTCCGGAGTTCTGGAATAAATCCATGCTGACGAAGCCGGACGATCGGGAGGTGGTGTGCCACGCGTCGGCCTGGGACTTTTACAACCGCAAAGACTTCCGGTAAATGAATGAATAAGGTCACGCTTGATTCCAGTCCATGTTGCCGGCTCACGAATCACAACCTACAGCTTTTTATGAGTGTCTCGGTGTTCGGTAGGATTAAGCAGTGCACCACGGTGACGATGGAGCAGCTCTTCACTGTGCACCATGAGATGGGCCACGTCCAGTATTACCTGCAGTACAAGGATCTGCCCGTGGGCTTCCGGCGCGGAGCCAACCCCGGGTTCCACGAGGCCATCGGCGACGTCCTGTCTCTCTCTGTTTCCACACCCAAACACCTCCAGACCATCAACCTGCTAGAGTCTGTGACCTCTGACTATGGTACAGAGACTGAGGCTCAAGTGAATAATGCCTGTATGTTCTTTAACCTGTCGTCCAACCCTCGTCCTGTTTTTAATTCTAGAAACTGACATCAACTACCTGTTGAAGATGGCTCTGGAGAAGATCGCCTTCCTTCCCTTTGGCTACCTCATAGACCAGTGGCGGTGGGGTGTGTTTAGTGGGAGCACTCCTCCAGATCAGTACAACTCCAACTGGTGGTACCTTAGGTGGGCTGAACCATAGATTAGAGGCTGACGTCATCAATTTCATGTCTGTACAGTAAATAATCAGGACGCTGCTGATGTAGAATGGATGTGGCTGCTCAGTAAACTCTGGTTAGCAGAGAACACATGTCTTGCACAACTATTACGCTCTCTAAATCTGTTTCTTATTTCTTTCTGAAGAACAAAATATCAAGGCATCTGTCCACCCACCAGACGCACAGAGGACCACTTTGACCCTGGGGCAAAGTACCACATCCCTGGAAACACGCCTTACATCAGGTAGCCTCACTGATGCCACTGTTAAACACGGGGTGAGGGCTTGTAGCAGCTTCCCACGAAGACGATGAGTGGCTGTTTATAAAGGAAATGATGTGCATTAAAAAGCACAATGGCTGGTGAGGCAGGAAGACGTTTCAGTATGTGTTGTAATGTGAACTGAAGCAATGTTGCTGCAGTGTGGTTTTATATAATGCAGCCAGGCTACAATAGCAGGAGGTTTGCTGCAGAGGCAGGGGGCTTGATAGAAAACAGCTGTTTGGGGGGAAATTAGGCAAAGCCACATTTAGTAAAACATCAGAGGAGCTCAAGATGCTGCTTTGCTAGTTTTTCAACTCCAAAGTTCCCCTTTGGAACATTTTAGCCATCGTGTTGTTTTTGCCACTAGGTCTCCTCTATATATTTGAATGGAGTGATTCTGTATGATAGTAAATCCTTTCCCTGCAGATATTTCGTCAGCTTCATCCTGCAGTTCCAGTTCCACGAGAAGCTGTGCGAAGCAGCCAAACACACGGGCCCTTTGCACGAGTGTGATATCTATCGTTCCGCAGAGGCCGGTGCCATCCTGAAGTATGTACAAGAACTGCAGCGATGATGACCTCATGAAGTCCAAGCACACTATAATGTGGTTTCATTGTTCCTCATCTAGGAAGGTTCTTCAGGCTGGTTCGTCCAAACCATGGCCCGAGATCCTCCAGGAGGCCATAGGGACCAACAAGATGGACGCCAGCTCCCTGATGAAATACTTTGACCCTGTTATTAATTGGCTGAAGGAGCAAAATGTGAACGAGACACTGGGATGGCCTGACTTTAACTGGGTGCCTCCCATTCCTGAGGGCTACCCCGAAGATATTGGTGAGTCCTCTTTCTTTATCATTATCCTCGCATCATAGTTCTGCTAGCGTGTGATAGTATTCCTCCAGACGTACTCACCCACAGCGCATCCTGCATTTGACCGACTTCCTGTTCCTTCCAGACAAGAACACAGACGAGCTTGATGCCAAGAATTTCCTGGACCAGTACAACAGCACGGCGGAGGTGGTGTGGAACGCCTACACCGAGGCCTCGTGGAAGTACAACACTGACATCAACGAGGCCAATAAGCAGGCGATGGTGAGACCCTCCGACCGACCACCTGGATGACATCAGCCTCACACTGTTTGAGAATCATTTACCATCATACAGACGCAAAGAACTGTTGTTTCTGTTGTTTTTTTTCCACATTCAAGATAGAAAATGAATAAAATCGCTGATTAATCAAATATGTCTCACTGATTTAATAATAATCTCCATCCATCTGCTCAGCTGATCGTGCTGCCTCCACCGACTTGTAGAATAAAAGTGTGTTCGTTATTCCTGTCTAGCTTGAGAAGAACCTGGAGATGTCCGCCCACACTCTGGAGTACGGGAAGAAGGCGCGTCAGTACGACACGGCCGACTTCCAGGACGCCCTGGTCAAACGCATCATCGGCAAACTCAGCGACATTGAGAGGGCAGCGCTGCCATCGGCCGAGCTGGAAGAGGTGCGGAGGAGAGCTATTCATTTAAGGGCTGCACATAGTGGAGCGTCACACTGCGTTCTTTCAGAATTAAAGACCTGCCTTTACAAACAGTGGACGTCAGGAGACAAACTGTAAATATAAACAGGCTGAAATGTCTTCAGATCCAAAAATCTGACAAACTATTTAAATATCCTCCAACTCGCCTCTAGTTTTTCGTATAAATCCTCATTAGATGCAGGAGCACAAGGCATGTTTAAACTATTCAAGGCCACGTTAATGCTTGGAGGAAAGACGGGGGCTCAACAGAGCTTCGGAATAGTGTCAAGTATTAGCAAACACAAAGGAGCTGAGGTCTGATGGATGCTTTACTGTTTCAGTACAACACTCTCCTGTCCAACATGGAGACGAAGTACAGTGTGGCCGAGGTCTGCAGAGACGACGGGAGGTGTCACCCACTGGACCCAGGTGAGACTCTGGAAAACGATGACGTAAAGAGTCACTGTCACTTTTATTGACTACAGTAGGAACAACTACAAGCTGCTGTAGCACATGAACGTCCCGTGTTTCAGATCTCCAGAAGATCATGGCTGAGTCCAGGGATTACGACGAGCTGTTGTTTGCCTGGAAAGGATGGAGAGACTCTGCGGGAAAAATAATTCGACAGGACTACAAGCGATACGTCGAGCTGGCCAACAAAGCTGCTACGCTCAATGGTACGACCTTAAACGAGCACTTTGAATCAACCTTCTCCTTTATCGCTCCAGCATATTGAAAAAATAAACGAAGGACATGAAAATACTTATATTACTGAAGGACAAATCCGCCTTATCTACATAGGCGGTGTAGAAAATCGAACTGTGTCTCTCTGTTCAGGTCACTCTGACAACGGAGCCTTCTGGCGCTCCTTGTATGAAACCCCAACCTTTGAGGCGGACCTGGAGAGGCTGTGGACGGAGCTGGAGCCACTCTACAAGAACTTACACGCTTACGTTCGCAGGGCTCTTCACAAAAAGTACGGCCCCGACCACGTCAACCTGAAGGGGCCTATTCCTGCTCATTTGCTGGGTAAGAAACGAGATTCAACCACAGTCGAAAGGAGTGGTTATTAAAAGTACCTTCAACTTCATAGTTACTAATCTGGGAATTTAGGCTTGAGGAGCAAAGGTTACTTGAGTCAGCATTTCACTGTGGCATCCAAAGGATTCTAACACTGCAGTCTGACATCTCATACCCCGTTGATATTCTGCCACGGGCTCTGGATGCGATGGGATTGGGGCGGGATCTCAAGTGTGAGATTGCGTGTGACAGATCAGGGACTAGGCCAAATCCCAGAAAGTCCCAAATCCCCATTAGCTAAACACAAGCAGAGGATGACTTGGAAATACGAAGCAGCGACGCGGTCTTCTGTGCTTTCAGGCAACATGTGGGCACAGTCGTGGTCTGGAATAATGGATCTGGCCATGCCCTACCCGGACGCCACGCAGGTGGATGCCACGCCGGCCATGGTGGCACAGGTACATACACATCTGCTCCTGCAGCTGTGGAGCTCCATGATCGGTTAATGTGTTTACAACACAATGCACCATAATGTTAATAAATGGACAGTATTTAGTCTTATATAATGATGTGTGTCTGTGCATAATTATAAACTATCTGTCCAGCTTGTTTTTGCTGTATGTACTGTTCACACATCACTCTGACTAAAGCTCTGTTTTGCTCCGTTCAGCGCTGGAACGCCACCAGAATGTTCCAGGAATCAGACAACTTTTTCACGTCTCTGGGTCTGCTGCCAATGCCGCCTGAGTTCTGGAGCAAGTCCATGCTGTGGAAGCCGACCGACGGGCGCCAGGTGGTCTGCCACGCGTCTGCATGGGACTTCTACAACCGAAAGGACTTCAGGTCAGAACGAGACTCGTTGCGTGTAATGTCCGCCTTGATCAGCGCGTGTCCGAGTCCCTTAGCTTCCGGTGTCGGCTCTGCTCGTGTCTCCAGGATCAAGCAGTGCACCGTGGTGACCATGGACGACCTGATCACAGTGCACCACGAGATGGGCCACGTCCAGTATTTCCTTCAGTACCAGAACCAGCCCGTGTCCTTTCGCGACGGCGCCAACCCCGGCTTCCACGAGGCCATCGGCGATGTGCTAGCGCTGTCTGTGTCCACACCCAAGCATCTGCACAGCATCGGCCTCCTGGACAAAGTGGAGAGCAACTACGGTGAGCGATGGTGACCTTTGACCTGTCTGCAAACACACGACGTAGGCTTTAATGCAGGAATGTCCCCACCTCATCCAGAGAGCGATATCAACTTCCTCATGAGCATGGCACTCGACAAGATCGCCTTCCTACCTTTTGGCTACCTGATGGACCAGTGGAGATGGAAGGTCTTTGACGGACGGATCCCGTCCACTGATTATAACAAAGAGTGGTGGAACCTACGGTAAATGTCACCAGTGCTTGTTTGAATGACTGGATGTGTGAATACACTGTTGCTTGCCAGATCTCATCTCTTCTGCTGTGCTTTGCAGGTTAAAGTACCAGGGGCTGTGCCCCCCTGTAGCCCGCACTGAGGACGACTTCGACCCTGGTGCAAAGTTCCACATCCCTGCAAATGTGCCCTACGTCAGGTAATTTTCCACTTGTGGCGTGAAAACCACAGCATCTGTTGAGTGAACACGTGCACTGGAGCCTGTCATAGTTTCACACTGTCAGCGCTTCACAATCGGCGTGTCTGAGCTAATTCACCGTCACAAGCGAGTGCAACGGGGTCACATGTTGAAATGGGTCACAGCTGTAGTTGATGTTTTTCTAATATTATAATATCACTACAGGTACTTCGTCAGCTTCATCATCCAGTTTCAGTTCCATCAGGCTCTTTGTAAAGCTGCCGGTGAAACTGGACCTCTTCATACCTGCGACATCTACAAATCTAGAGAAGCTGGGAAGCTGCTGGGGTCAGTACACACTCCTCCACACAACTACTGTATGCAAGCCCACTAATAACCACCTTAGGCTGGCAATTATGTAAGAAAAGCTAAAAATAATGATTAGTCATATTACAATATTCCTGAAATAACTACAAAACAATGTCGTATTCATAGCAGTGTGGTTGAAACACCCTCACCGCTGACTGTGTGCTGTTTGCAGTGACGTGATGCAGCTGGGCTTCAGTAAGCCCTGGCCCGAGGCTATGGCCATGATCACCGGCCAGCCCCAAATGAGCGCCCAGCCCCTCATGGAGTATTTCAAACCCCTCATTGAGTGGCTGGAGCAAGAGAACAACAAGAACAATGACATCCGCGGGTGGCCCGAGTACGACTGGAAACCTTCGAGTCCAAGTATGTCCAGCGCCATGAATTCACGCTGTAATAGCGCATCTCCACAGAAGCAAGCCTAGTTGCTGGAAGCTCGTGTGGAGTCAGTTTTCCGTTGTCAAGGCCAAGTGTTTTCTGAACACATTCCCAGAAAGAAAAGGCTCAGTGTCTTCTCGCAGAGTCTCTCATTCACTCTTCCACTCATGTTATTTTAGAGACTCGGCGGTAAACATGTACACAGATTAAACTGATGGGGTTCTGAGAACAGAGTGTGTGCAAACAAATGAATAAAATGCAGAACTTAGAGACTTCATTCTTCACGTCACACTGTAATTGTTGCACCGCCGCTGTTTTTGCAATGATAGTTTTTCGCAGCATGAATAATAGCTGCAATTGTTTAGCGATTTAGGCGCGTTAATGTGAGCCATATGTAGCCATGAAGTATTGCGTAAATGTGGACTTTTGGCAGGTAATCAGTACTAAAGTTTTTTGTAGCTGCTGTTGTTTTGTTTGAGGCCTTTCATAGTAGAAAGATGTGAAATAGTGAAGATGTCACACACCCAACAAATAAACAGCCATGAAAATGTACAAAAATTAAACTGCTAATTTCTATACTTATTGCACATTTGCATCAATTAAATGAACTGTCTCATGGTGCATGTTTTAAGTAGCACGTGGAAATGTGCGCCCCTTGTGGAGAATCTGCAGCTTCCTCCACGTTGAGAGGTAGTAGGAGCAAACAGGACCTTACTTACTGTCTCATGTCTCTGTGTCCAGCAGGTGAAATTAAAGAGAGCAAGGTGGACTTCCTGGGTATGAACGTAGAAAGCTCAGCTGCCAGAGCAGGTCAGTGGGTCCTGCTGGCTCTGGGCCTGGTCCTCCTGGTGGCCACCATCCTATTGGCGTACAAGTATAGGAAGTCGAGAAAGTCTGAAAAGTCCTTATCTATGATGGAGCTCAAGCAAAAGGACTAGTCGTCATGGTGACGGCTGAAAGGGCTGAACCTGTAGCTGGCGTAGTATCAACCACAATGTGAACATCAGTGTTTAGTGTACAGTAACATGCATCTGATCAGCTTTTGTTTTCGGTCTGCCTCTGTCTAGAGTTGTATATTTATTGTATACAGTTGGAAGCTAATTATTTGTGCCTATGCAAAAAACTATTTTGTAATTTATTTGTAATATTTGAATGTTGAGGAAGGAACTGTTTTCAAACAATCTTTATAAAGTCATTGATTGTGTATCATTGTTGAATATTTGATTTTAGTTGTATCCTTTACATTTCTACAATGAAGGCATTCAATATTAATTATGTTCTTATAATTTATTTAAACAATGCATAATCATCTTCAGCCAAAGTGTTTATTTTACTGTCTGCTGTTAAATGAATGCATTTGCAGCCTCACAATTTTTTTTTCTGTTGTTTATCACACATATTGAACAAAGGCACGTTTTAAGTAATGAAAATGTATCTAGGTAAAATAATTGCTGGTCTCATTTTTTATAGAAAAATAAATGTAAAATGTAAAGGTTAACTTTTTTATTTGCAATCTTCAAACATTAAACATTAACATTAAAAATAAAAGAGGTAATATGGAATGACAATGGCAATCTGTTACTGTATGTTTTCTCCTGACCGGACATCCCACCGGAAAACCAACCAATAAGCTAGTCCTTCATTCTCATTGGCTATTCCTCATCACGTGTTCCAAGTTTCCTTTGCTACTATTGGCTCTAGTCGGTTGCGTTGTAAACAGCGGATGTGCCACTTTGAGTGGAGAAATACTAACAAAGTCGAACACAGTAAGTGCATAGTGTTATTTATTAAGTCTGTATTTTGATTAAGAATTAGTCAAGTAACTTCAGCTGCTTTGCATTTGAAAAGGAAGTTGTTCCCCACTTCTGATGATGAGAAGCTTTGCTAGAAACGTCCCACACTCAGTGTAATGTACAGCTGCAACCAGTCGATCGCTAATGAGTGTGTTGTGTGTTGACGTTTATTATGTTGATTTAGTATTTTTAACTATTGTTGGGAACCATTTTAAGACTAGTTTATTATAACCATTGTTTTAGGCTCACAGCACCATAACTGGGGTCTCTGGGTCCCTCGAGAAAAAACATCCCTTTTACATGGGGGTCAATATTATTATTGAATAATATTAGTCAGTTGTTCATGCATTACCATTAATCTTTAATTTTCTTTTAAAAAATGGTCTTATCCAAGTTTTTAAAATCTGTGGTTGTAACACACAACTAACAGTACTCAGCTGTGGTTGCGGTCATGTGAAAAACACACACACACACACACACACACACACACACACATGGTATGCCATAGTATGTTCTTAAAATGGTACCATAATATAGTATGTTGTCAAATAGTACTGTATGTTGTCCAACAGTCCCTTACAGTCACTTTTATTCTTTGTTCTCAGAATGAAAGACACCAGTAAGAAGAACAGTGTCTCAAGTTATATGTTATGGAGTAATGCATTGTGCTTTACATACCTGCCTACAAGAGAAGTGTAGAGAGACTATGAATTGTTATCCATTGTAATCCTTGCTTTGTTCTTTGTAAGACATCCAACCTGGAATATTCAAATTCTGCATCTCTTCTTCTTCCTCCTTAAGAAATAACTGCTACTTTCAAATTTATGCAGTTGAAATGATAGGTAATCTTTACCTTCTACTGTAACTGAGTAGTCACTTTGTGAATGAAAGTATGATATAGTTGTTTATGTGTTGTTGTTTCACTATTCATTTCTTTCTAGAACTGTTTAAAACTTTCATTCCATTAAAAGCTTAGCATCTCTTCCTTCTCAGTTTCATAAGGCCTCCTTTCCACCTCTCTGGAAACGCAGGGAGGACACGGCCCCCCCTGGAGTCCCTTCAGGACTGTTGTGTGGTCCAGGAACCGGCAGTGCCAAGGATTTGAACATGAGGTCTGCACACCTTGCGACTTACGCTCATCGTCTTACCCAGTACACCACTGAGGAACCCTTCACACCTGGAGCAACGTTCAGCGCGCTTTTAAAGCTACACTTTGAGAGCTGCGTTTAAAAGTTGATACAATCATGCAAGATTTGAACCCACAACCTGACATTTCCACAGCAGGCTCTTTACTCTCTGAGCCACTGCACTGGCCTAGTTTCCACATGTTTGAGGTTGTATTTACTTTGTTTTTGACTCTTTTTTGACAAGTAGGCCTTAAAAATATGTATTCACATTTGATTGTTCAGGACTTGATCCAAAAACCTCACATCCCAAGAAGAGCCACTCAATCCTCTGTGCCACTGCTAATGCCACTGGTTTTATGGTGTTCAAGTTGTATTTATTGTTTGCCTGACAACATGGCTTTAAAATTATCTTTAGGTATTTTTATTTGAACAACCTTACATCACAAAGAGCAGTATCCTAACTCTAGGCACAAAAACCTGAGTTGGACTTCCTCATTCACTTACTCTATTTCTCCTCCTCTGCTCATATTGTACAGGTGAAAGGATGTGAGCTCAGCTGGCACTTGATCTGTTGCTCATTTATTCCTAATCCTAAAACTAAACTTTTGCTGAAGAACTGCAAAGTCATTAGAAAAGTAAGATAAAAGTCTTAGTATAGTTTGTGACAAATAAAAATGTGCTTTAGAGTAGTATGCTGTCAAAAATAGTATGACATCCAAAAAAAGATAGTAAAGTATGTCAGCAAAACTATGACATAGTATACTATGTCATCAGTAGCGGGCCTTACTATAATATGTGCGTGTACTATCTGTCCCATCACTTCTTTTCTAGGGCTCTTTTGCGTATCTTTGCAGAGCTGCGTTTTGTGTGACTGCTCAATGTGGCTGAGTGGCTGAAGCTGCAGTAATCCTCCCACTGGGTCTCAAAGCCTACATCTCCTCTGCAGCGGGACACATTCCAACCAGTCATCGTTGTGGATCATGCTCCTCCTCAGCTGTCTGAGAAGATGCCTTAGAGTTCTGCAGTGCAGTGTGATGAGTCCATAAAAGGTAAGTGTGTGATTTCCCTATCTGTCTTTCTGCAACCAGTGGCTTCTCTGGCTGAATCAGTGGCTAAAATGTGAAAAGTTGGAAATTTTATTTCAGCTTTTTTAATTAGGGGAAAAAACATTTCAGAACCTTTAATAGAAATTTAACAAAGAACAGAGGTAATGCAACACTTAGTCCCTTCAGAGTCCGTCACTGAAGCCATTTCCTCAGTCCACTTTTTTTGTAGATTGACCTCAGTGGAGGCCACAATGGCTTAGAAACAATCCATGTGTCTGTTACATCTAGTACAAAAATACAAAGCATAGGCACTATGAAACCGGGTCAGTGAGTTCAATCCAATAACTTCACTTTGTACAACTGATCAATGCCAGAGGTTAAACCTGCCAGACAAATATAAAACGCATTAATTAATCCAGTGTTCAGACTCCCTGTATGTGACATTTTAGTTCTTTACTATAACATGGAAGTGTAATAAATAATGATCAAGTGTACACCCATGAGCTGAACTAATTCTACATTGTAGAACCTGAAGTTTGGATGACTTGTGCTGTGGGTGTTTAAAACATAATCTGTATTTATTCCCTGCAATCAGGGAAATAATAGAGCAAAAATACTGCTGCTTCTGCATATTAGCTCAGAGTGACCGACTACCTCCAAGATGCGATTGGAAATAAAACAGATATCCATGTTCATTACAGTGCGTTGTGTAAAATAGTCATAATCTGCAATGCTCAGAATTCAGGATTCTGAAAGGGGAAGAAAGGCAAAGTCTGATATGTAAAAAACCTAAAATGTAAAAATAAAAACTGAATGCAACCTCAATTTCAATTTGCAACACTGCATCCATCAAACATATTCACAAATTACAATCTCTGACAAAAAATGTTCAGTGTATTGCACCAAATCTACCAAAGGTACGACCCACAGCTGCTCCATGTACTGCAATATCCATGTGGTGCGTCAAGCCCTTGCTTGGCTCATGTCAAACCACTGTGACGGCCAGTGGTACAGAGTTCAAAGCAAAGGCCTCAGTAGCAGTAGTGCTGCATCTCCGTCCAGTTAGTAATCCAGTACTTTCTCTGGGGCTCCTCTGGCTGAAATCCCACATTGAACCCGTAGCGCTCAGCCCTGCAAATTTTCACTCCCCTGTGTTTTGGCATTATGCGGTAGTAGACGGCTCGCTTGAAGAATCCAAGCTAGGCAGGACAGATAGAGAAGGAGGGCGTTACACTGGTTGCACTGAAATGGCAACAAACGAAAGACTGAGGATTTAGAAGAGCACTTCAAAAAGAGAACAGAAGGTCAGCACTTCAATACACACACTGAAAGGGAAATAGAAAATGTTAGTTAGACGATGACAGGAAGTGAAGAGACAGAAAGTTTAGTTGAACCACACCCCGAGATTAGAGCTGTCATTAGATTGTAGTATACCACCACTCAAAGTCCAACTTAGGGGGTGTTTTACCCAAAAGCCCCACTGGTATGTGCTGTTGGGAGACCCACAGGGACTCAGTAGTCCTCAATCATTTTGTCTGTCTCGGAGGGCTGGATCTTCATCTCAGCCTTCTGGGATTTGGCCTCATACATTTCCCTCCTGCTGGCCCTCTGGAAGAAGCCACACTGAGGGTGGAGGAGGAGGAGGAGAACGGTGCATGGGAGGAAGGGGAGGTCAGAGGTCAGAATAACGGCTCAATATGGAGACGATGCTGTTGTCAGATGAATGGGTCAGCGGCATCACATGGTCCAATAAGGACGTGAAGGAATTCACATACAAGTACTGCCAACGTGTAGCCTCACCTTCCATAGTATAAGTATGATTATTCCTAGTAGGACGACTCCTGCTACGACCGCAGAGATGATGATCCACAGCGGGAGCTCGTACGGCGTCTCATCCCCCATCACCGGTTCTATGTCTACTGAAAACTACACAAAATGCCACCATTTCAGTAAAACCACCTCCGTCTGCACCAGTGCCGCCGTCGCTGTCATCACCCACCGTGATGGTCTGACTCTCCATCTTGATGCTCGGCTTGTGCTCCAGGAGCTTCAGTGTGGCCTGTCCCATGACGAGAACCCTCAGAGCGTTGGGATAGTCCTGTAGGAGCACACGAAACTTAGGCCTCCGTTTGCCACCGGTTCAATGGAGCTGCACTGGGCTGGGCTCACCTCCAGCATCGTGCTGTTCCACAGACGAGAGCGCACGTGAACGGTGGCCGATTCCGTCATGTTGATGAGCGGACATGTGAAGGTCACGCATCTGGCTGTGCCCTTGGAGCATTTCTTAAATGCACAAGACAAACAAGTAAACAAACAGTATTTATAGCACTAGCGCTCACATGTCGACGTGGTACTATGATGTTTTATATATCTTACCAAAAGGTAGTCTTTACGCTGAGGGCTGAGTTTAATCGCTGCTGTTTGCACAACATGTGGTCCGTCATTACTTTCATCCCCCGTCTGGCGCTTCCTGCGCGCAGCTCGGCTCTCAGACAACTGGAAGACAAAAGAACGGGCCGACGAGAGGAGGAAGCAGTGGAGACAGAGAGACGTTACATCAGAGGGTTGCTTGTAATTACTGGTTCTGATAAAGACATTACAGTATTGCTCCCAGAATATCGTTGTTATTCCCACTGTCTATACAGGCTCTGTGGCCGCCCACTCTTTTTCCTAAATGTATTTCTGAACTGCTGTGGTTTGGCATTGACGGACATTTTCACACCACTGACGTTCATTTTCGCTCATGTAACCAGACTGTGCCAGAAATACAGCATTCACTCTAATTTAGGATCCACCTGATTGATTGAGAAGAGGGAGAATTTAAATGAATGAGGGTTGTAGGGTGAAAGCGAAGAACGGGGCTCACAGTTAGGTTGTTGACGACTCCTCCGGGGTTACACTCCATCTCTGAATCCCCCTTGACGGCAATCTTTGTCAGGTACAGCAGCCATTTGCCATTGGTTACCTCATAGGGCCACTCAAACTCCACCGCCAGGGACCCCAAGTCTCCCAACGGCTGCTTTTTCATATCAACCTGATGGAGAAGGATGTGAAAAGAATACCTTTAGTAGGAATCGACCTCGGGTGAAATAACAGAGGCCGACTTTGACTGCAACCTAAATAGTATCCACCCCTGCTTTTTGCTTCCACCACAAACCATGGCTCACATAACAATTCTTTCCCTACGCAATATTAAAACGTCTGAGGTGGTGGAAACTGTCGGCTTCAAACACAGGGTGGGGACGAGGGAGCTGTGGGTGAGCAGCACCCATATTGTACATGAGATGCAACACACAGTCCTAAAGTCCAATATAGAACGAGAGGTGAAGGTGACTCACCCTGAAGGTGAACTCCACCAGGCTTCCCACGTCACTGGTCTGATTCATGGCCGACTCGCCCATCACTGTCCCACTGAACTGTGTAAACACAATGCCAGTCGCTCTGGACGTGGGGAGAATTAGAAATAACTTAGTATGGTTGATGTGGGAGATGGTGTGATGTGGTGTTTGTGTGGTCGTGGTGTAGATGGATCTGAGATCTTGGATAGCGGGACTCACGTGGAGAAATTGGGTACGATGGTGTTTTCAATGAGCAGGGCCACAGATACAGGCCTCAGGTCACTCTGTTCACTAAGACTGAAGAAGCAAGAAGATTCAAATCAAGCTTGAAGACCAACTATATAATTTGACACAGCTTTGAGAATCTAATCTCACTTACGTGGACATAAGCAGCTGGCATTCGATCTTTTGTGTGTACAGATCGATTCCTGATGTCTCAAACTTTATAGCAAATGACACCTGGTAAAAACAATACATCAAATACACGGGTCATACATTAAACCTTCTCAGCGAAGGAATGAGTCCTCAGTCAGAGTGATCAATAGACTCTCACCTTGTCATTGCCTTTAAGCGGATTCCCCAAATCACATATCACCGTCGTCTCAAACGTGCACTCTACCAAATGGTCCTGAATTCAGCGGGTTAAAACAGAAAACAACAAATAATAATCAAAAGTAAATCAATCTTCTGCTCTTAGTTAATAGAGGTTACAACCCTGCACTTTCTCGGGCATCTGCTGCCCTCTAGTGGACGCACCTCGAACCTGACGCCCGAGTATTTGAGTGCATCAGGGATGGTGATGTTGAGCGTTGCCTGGTGGGCGTCTTCAGCCAACTTTCCATCAGAAGGGAAGTTAGTCACCTCCACCATCAGCCTGATGATCTTCACGTAGCTGCTGAACTGAAGCACCTGCGTTTGGCCCTCCCTGTATGTGTGGAACGCAGGTCAGCAGGTACTGATGATGCATGTGTTATATATATTCCATTAATTGTTCCTGTAGCTCTGTTGTCTGGTCACCTGGGGTAGGGTTTCCCTTCTCTGTCGTTAGCAAACTGGGCCGTCAGCTGCAGGTTGCTGGAACATTTGTTGTCGGAGCCACACTCGTTCTGAAAGTTAATCTGCGTAAAATGAAACACACATCATTTTACACATTTTCCGGAAGGCTGTCAAATGCCTGTGTGATTTACTGGCCGAGTAACATGTGCACTCACCTCAGTTCTCTGAGTGAGTTTCTGCCCCAAGCTCAGAATTGGGAAGAAGTCCAGATTGACGGGTTTGGGGTCTGTTTTTTGTGTGAGGTTTGGGTGATGTAGGGACATGTTGAGAGAAAACACCACCGGTTCCAGTTTGTCCCTCACAGGCCCCTGTAGATTCACAACAACAACAGGACACGTCTCTAAATACCAATTTTTCAGATACCTCCAAACTACTTAAATGCCCATTTTCAAATCAACAAAATGGACGAGAATGAAGTTATGTGATGTATTTGTTGAACTCATACCATTACACTCAGCTTCAGAGTATCACATTTGGTTTTGGAGGACGGCAGGCTCAGGAGGCCGGTGTAGGTGTCATCGTTATTGATTAGGAAGTGAACTCGAGGGGTCTTTCTCCTTCCGGCGTCGGCTTCCACCATGTACTTCACAGCTTTACAAAGGGAGAACGCACACCCAACATGCACAACAATGTTGTTTAAAGATGGATGGACACACAAAATATTACTAACTAGTGTCTGCTTACTGATATCCCTGTTAAAGTCCTTGTTTCCGTTGCTCAGCGTGAAAGACATACACAGAGTGACCGTAACGCTGTAAGACACAAAGAGCCGTCAGCTGTTATTTAAAATCTAAACGAAGCAGATTGATCAGATTGAAGTATTATAAAGACACATCTCACCATGGTTTGTTTCCAGAACACTGATTTGGGTCCACAATCTTTGGCTCAACTTTAAAGTCATTAGTCAAATGGACGACTGGTCGAGCTCTGCAAAACATAAACATGTTCAATTATCAGTGTGTAACATTCTGCAGCTTTGAATACTTTGAATGGAATAAAACCATATTTTTTCTTGTAGGTGTTTGTGTTTGTACCTGAGCAGAGCGATGCGGTCGTCCAGAGAACCGACTAAGACGTCAGGGTAACTGTTGTCATCCATGTCCATCCCTCCATTGATGGAGTAGCCAAAGGTTTTGAATCCACTGTCCACAGATTTGCCCTCAATCACCTATAGAACATCAGAAATTAACACGATACATGTGGGTCCTTCAACATTATGACTGAGAGGCGTTACAGAGAGCGTGGCGTCACCTGACTGGGCTCCATGGAGATTCCCTTTTTACTTCCCATCCATATGTAGACCTTTCCTGTGCCGTGGAACGGAGCTCCCACTGCAAAGTCTGAAGCAGAAACAGTAAAGTCAAACTGGGAAGTTAAGGAAACCCGCAACCTGAAGAAGGCCTGCCTGCTGCAGCACACAGCTTACACCTGTAGGTGGCAGCACAGCATATATGTAGCTAAATGCATGTGTGGTTACTTTCCGGTGTTATCAAGTCATACCCTGGAATCCATCTTGATTTACGTCACCAATGGCAGCAACTGCCATGCCAAACGCAGAGTCCGACGGACCCTTCAGAACCACAGTGGCTGTCTCCTGGAAGGAGCCGTTCTCATTCATAAAGATATACACTGCTCCACCATGTTCCTTTACGCGGTCAAAGTAAAACGGGGCCCCGACAATCAGGTCATTCCAGCTGGAGAAGGCAGAGAATTAAAAGCTCCAATATGCAAACACATTCAATGAGGCAATCAGGTCACGTCAGTACATCAGTATCACCGCTGATCAGTTTCAAAGCATTTCTTGTAACAAACATGTGACAGTATGTGTGGTTCATTCCAGGGTGTGCAGAGACGCACTCATCGTTGTTGAGGTCCGTCACAGCCAGGCTGCTCCCAAAGTATGAGCCCACTTGTTCCCCGGGGATGTTGAGCATTAGCTGGATGTTGGTATTAGCCTGTGGCGTCCCCAACACCACGGAGCCCTTGGATTCGTTCCTGGGAGACCCCGTCACCACTGTGTAGTCGTCGTGGCTCAGCAGCTTCTTCTCTTGAAGGACTGAATAACCTGCAGTGGCAGAAATACAGTGTGTTCAGTGTAAAAGTAAAAGTGAGTTATAAGTTGCGTGATACAGCGTATATTTACCCATGTAACTGAATTTATATCTTTCCTTTTTTTTATTCACTCCAAAGTCATAGTCAGCATAGTCCCAGTTATTTCCTGGATCCGGATTTCTCCAGGTTACATGAACATTCCCTAGAGACATAAAGAAAACAATGTTAAAATGAGCTTTGTGCACAGTGGGCAGGTTTCCAGACGGAGAATAATCCTCGGATGACCTTAACTCCTTCCTATTATTGCACCGTTAGATAACAAAGCACGCTGTCACCTTCCCACGAGTAGCTGCCCGCTGAGCCGATGTAGACTTCGGTGTCCGTCATACCGGCGGAGATGCCGGCGTTGCACATGCCTTCGAACTCCATGTCGAAGGTGGGGTTGCAGACCTCATAGCTGTAACTCTGCCAGTAGTCGTCGGGGTCGTAGGTCAGGTCGTTGCTGCGGACGTAGCACTTCCCGATCATTCGCCGCTGCTCTTCTGCGATGCTCTGGGTGATCTTCACATAGCGATGCCCACACGCCTTAGACATGGAGAGGAGCGGGGGCACAAATCAGCAAGTCTCAGTGTCATCTGTGACTATAACACTTTGATTTCACGGTTTGCAGCGAAGGTCGGCGTCTCACCAGCACACGTCCGTCCTGCAGGTCCCTCTGACTGGTCACCGTCACGCCCAGCCACATCCCCTCCACCATCTCCGTTGGACCAGCTGTTGATGTGTCACGGGTTGAGTTTCTAGCTTTCATTTGTTTAAATGTAGTAATCATATACTGTAGGCCTCAGCCTTTAACTGCTTTATAGGGAAAAAAAGTCATTTATGCTGATTATAGTCATTAAAGATACAAGAAAGCCAACCTAAAAAGGTTCATTCAGTCCATTCATGCCTCCACAGACATTAACCTGTGACTTTTTTATAAGTGATGAGGCATCCCTCCAGCACCGAGTCATTCTTTGATGAATTAAGAAGGAAGTGAGCTGTTGACACCTTCCATGTTATTATGTGTAGCTCCCTGATACAGTTCTTCTGTGTATTAACACAATATATAGAATATATATTCTGCTACATATAATAAATTGATATATGGGAATCTGGGGGTTTCAACCATATAACACAAATACAAGATTAGGTACTTAGGTAAAAACTAGGCTGAGGAGATGAATGATTAACTGTTTCTGTCTCAAAAGCCCAAACAATGAGAACATCGGAAAGCTAGATATGTGAACCACACTTACTTCTGGTGATCAGGTTCATCCTTGAGCATTCAGCTGGGTCTACGGTGATGGGACAGAAGTAGACTGCACCGGTTTCATTGACGTTTTTTAGAGCTTGGGCTTTCTCCTTAGGTGCACCTGTAAGAAGCCTGGACACACACAGACTGAGTCAGATAAAATCATTACAGCAGATCGTATCGGAGCTGAGTCTACGCAGAGACAGTGGCAGCCGCATGAGCCGATTCTCAGATAAAGCTGCCAGTCTAAACACAGTACAAGTAACTTGCAGGTTCAGGCTCTAATGCTAAATGTGTATAATAATGTATTCATCTCTTCATATGTGGTCTTGATATAATGCAAACTTATGAGCCGACTTGACCTGAGACCCTGCGCTTTGAGGTAAAAGCCACAGAACTAGCTCACATGAGCCGTGAATTAAAGGGAAGGGAGCAAGTCTGGGCAACACACACACACACACACACACACACACACACACACACACACACACACACACACACACACACACACACACACACACACACACACACACACACACACACACACACACACTCACACACACACACACACACACACACAGTGTCTGGGTTGTGGACCAGCTCTTTTTGGCCACTCAGCCAGACACTCCCTACCTCAGCACCTTTTACTTTGAAGTGCAGGGATTACCCCCATCTCACCACAGGGCTTTGTGCCGGGACACATTATTTACTGTCAGCACAAGATTCATTAGCTCCACTCTGCAGGCAGAAGGTGCAGACAGTCTTGTTTCCAGCGTGTGGCAGACTGTGAGAGGACTGAATATAGAAACACAGATTCTAACCTTGTCGTCAAGCCTTTGAGTGTATTATCCTAGGGTGGTACCTCACAATACACGAGTCAGAGCCTATTGTTCCCCTTTGAAGGCAGATCATGATGTAACGACTAGTTGGCAACTAGGCCCAACATGAAAAACACAGCATCCATTTAATAAAATCCTGTTTACGCTGAGCTCCCATACAGAAACACTGTAGCAGGCTCCACCACCGCTCAGCCCCCTGTTCATCCACACCCTTACGTCCATGGACCGAATGCGCTCATACGGCAACACAAGCATGACAGTGAAAGTGCCTCCACTCTGAGGTGTCACCTGAACCACAGGAGGTTTGCCTTTGCATGCAATTAGTCACAAGTCTGAGTCTGGTGCCTCGGAAGGACCTGCGGCACACGGCCAGCAAGACCAAACATCACCAGCCTGACCTTCCTACAACGGATATGAAAGGGTTTCGGTCTGCTACATAACAATGTGTCAGACCTCCGAACAGCTGACTCACTGCTGACTGTACACCTCACATCCTGTCCTTTCCCTGTTCATCACCTCCCCATAAACAGCCCGTCCCCGGGAGGGAGGACGGCCACTCAGCAGCTGCATTCCTACTCTGACAACATGTTGAAATCCGCCCCCCCACCTGACAAGTGATTAGAAAGGATGGCTAAACCAAACATCCACCACACGCACCACCCTGGGATGAGGATGGAGGCGTGCTCGTCTTCCACTGTTTGCTAATGAAACAAATTTATCAGCTCATCAGGTCGTTACTAAACCAAAAACAGTCCAGTAGGATGAGGGAAATGGGTGCTCGCTCCTTCTTCACCCCCACCCCCCCCCGAATCTGACTTTCCCTTGCTCATAAGAACACCTCCAGCAATAAAAACAAGAGCTTAATTAAAGATGACACTTGAGCTTTTTGCAAGCTTCACAAGAACAGACGGCTACGGAGAAGCAGCAAAGCAACCTCACCGTCATCGGCACCAAGTCTGAACAGGACGGTGACGGGACGTGCTGTACACTATGCAGCGGTGAACTGATGAAACCAGGTGAAGGAAGTGCAGGAGGGGGAAGTGATAATAAAACAAAAAAGAGGAACTGATGCGTCTATATGTGATAAAAATGTGTTGTGGGGTTTTCTGAGACAAGTACTGGCTGAGAGGGTGTGTTCATGTGATTGATAACCTCTCCAGATGAGGCCGAGGGCGGCCTGTTTGTCAGCGGGTGTGTCTGCAGCCTTCAGCGCCCGAAGCAGAACAAACCTTTAGCAGCGTGTAAGAAAACCTCAGGGCATGCGTTTCAAATGCAGCTAGATAAGACTTACAGTATAAAAGCAGATGTCAGATGGGTAAAATATATTTAGAAAACAATAAATATTTCTTGGGAATTAGTCTGTTGGAGGAAGAGAAGCGTGCACGAACACGTGCAACAGGCACAAAGGCCTATTAGTCCTGGCTGCTAATCCTAAATCCACTCCACAAACCCTCACAGATGTACAAACACACACTCACGCGCTCAGCGTGGTCCATGACATGAAGCGAAGAGCATCGATCCTGTGGAAACGCAACTCCTTCGACCCGCGAGGCAACTAGACGGAGGTAGTGCTCAATTTGCAGATCGAATTAAGGCCGGGGACGAGACGAGGGCTGGGATCGGGTTGTGCCCTCGTAGCGACGTAAAGACAGACGCGCTGTGGTACAATGTCGTCCCCTGTGACTGGGGAGAGGCCGATCTTATCTGCACTCCCTGCGCGGTCACGGAGCAGTGGGTGCAGGTGAACACACACATTCTTATCAGACCATTCACAGAAAGCACGTCTGGTAGAGTTTGCATGTCGGCAACGTGCTTAACAAATGAGCAAACACCGATGCTGGTCACTCGGCGCCAGTACAGTACAACAGGAAGCAGCACGACTGAAGCGAGAGGCAGCTCTGTGTTGGTGGAATTAATGAGGATATTAATCACGACAGGACAAATGACCTCAAAAATCAGACAATCAGAGTTATGAGTCAGCCCAAATAAAACCTGAGCACCCAACCCTCAACAAGAATCCAATATACAGTTAAAGACAAACGGATGTCTCATTTTAAATCAGTAAATCATTAACACTTCAAACATGAGGTGCAAGAAGAGAGTTAGTGTTGAACTGAATAGATAAAACTCAGCAGAGCCAGCAGATGACATGAAAGCGAAAAACACAAGTAGCCTCGATCCCCTTTTAATATTTTGTATGCTTTTTTTTAATGAAATAGGATTACGCAATATTAACTGTCCACCCACGCGCGCACACCCGTGTCACGGGGAAGCTCAGCTGCACAAACATCCCGTTTGAACATCTGCCGCTGGTGGAGCGCTTACAGGAGGGCACGCGTGTGCGGCAGCTCACGGCTCCGGTTCGGACGGATCAGCCGGGAGCGACCGGAAGAAGCCCGAACCCACGGTGACAGGCGGAAGCCTCACAGCTGGACCGGAGCTGTGAGTGACAGCCCGTCTGCTGGTGCTGCAGTCGCTCAGCGCGTAAAAAGGTGCAGGTGTGCACAGGAAGCAGCTGCTGGACCTGCTGCGACCACCGGATCACCTCTGCCTTTCTGGAAGTCATGGGCGCTCTTAAACATGTCCAGCTGCGGTTTCATTTTAAAAAGAAGGACAAACGCCGACTTCTCCAGGTTCCAACAACTCCAGCTTTCACTCAAACACGACCAGCTGTGTGAAAGCAAAAGCTCCAGACCCACACAGCCTTCTAGCTACAGGGAGCCCTCATTAGCCCCACAGCCATTGACACCGGCCTATTTGCCGTTCCAGGGCAGAAGTGGGGGCAGGAGGCGCGTATAGTATTTTTTCGGATAGAAACAGTCTTCACTGCTGGTATTTACAACGGTGCCTTCACCACTGAGCAGCTCTTCTGTGGAGGTTGGCAGGAGGCCCGAGGCCCCGCTGGGATCCATTTCAGCATGTTATTAGAAGCTGCCAGGCCTGGTACAATTAGGCAAAATGCAACCCGCCTATAAACAGCTGATTGGACACGACCAACAAATAGCACAACGATGAAGTTCAGTTCAGTGAAGCCTGAAAAACCTCCCAAGTGACCTGAGCTTGACCTTTAAGACAATCAGTGCATTTATCACAGTAAAAGAGGAATATTGGACCTACACACTTTCATCATTTACACTGACCCGCGACATAAGGAAGGTCATTCCAGCAACTGTAACAGTGTTTGGGCTACGCTGTTTATGTGCAGTCCCTGCCGTGCTGCAAACTCAGGGTTTTCCACACTCAAAGACAAAACATGGTGCCAGTGGAATCCAATGTGACTCAATCCAAGACCGGGTTTTGGAGAGGAATTCATTCCAGTCTGTCACAGGCACAATCAGATGTTTGGGCCCAAGGTTATTAGAGATCAGAGTTGAAAACTAATGATGATGATGTTGCTTTATATATTAAACCTAGAGTAAACCAGAATAATGTGCACCTCACAGCCGATAGAGAAAAGCTCCATCGAATCAGCTGTCGCACTTTCATGGCCTTGGGGCAAAGCAGTCCGACAGAGACGAGCTAGAAAAGCCTTTTACTCAGGTTAAGAAGGAAGGAGAAGGTCCCGTCGATAAAACTGACGCGTGGCTGCGAAACAGTCGCCCCCCCCCCACGCTGTTGTCCCAACATCCTTCTCTCGCTTCTGTCTTGTCTCAACCTGAAACCTGGCAGGTTGTGACTGTGCACAGAAATGCAGACATTCCAGACATACCAGGGGACCGGGGGAGCCAATGGGGGGGTCAGCTGACTGCCCAGACCCCCCTCCCTGTTGTAACAAGAAGGAAAGGGAACCGGGGTCGTACAAAGATGAACGTCCCTGTACAAAGTGGCCTCAGGTGTGTAGCTCAGGTACGGCCCTTCCCCATCGAGAAGCAACTTCAGCCTAACGACTAATTGCTCATGAACCCCCCTCACTTAAGGTACATTTCAACATGCTTTCACTGCTAGATTAAGTCTAATTGGATAATAAGCTACATCTAAAGAAGGTAAAGGAAAAGCTGGTCTTGTTGCAAAGCTGGGAGTGGAAAAGCCTCCGTCTTGATTTGACTTGCTCGAAGAACAGTCGTTTTAAACAGTGTACATGTCGCGACTGGTTCATACGTTCAGCTCTCGCATTGCTCACATATTCACACTGTGGGTTCTGGCTCCCACCGGCGACGAGAGAGAGATCGGGGGCCACAACGCGAGCCAGACGACACGGAGGAAACGGACCGGACCGTAAAACCCAGACACGGGCTTTGTTACAGTACGAGTCTGTACAGAGTCACAAAATATGTGGGTCTCAGGCGGGATCACGAGACCAGATCTACACAATCTAGATCTACATCCAGATCTAGATTGACTCGTAACTTCCCAAATGCTGGTCTGGTTCTTTAAATCCTGTCTAAGTAGTGTCTGTGATGACTCTAATGCTGCATTGTTTACCTTGAACAACTCAAGCCAGCAGAATGATGAGGCTTTTTACAGCCTCTGTGTTTGCTCAGGCTTCCAGTCTCATTCCCACCGCCGTCATTTGCCTCCATCCCTACGGACGGGGCCAGGATGGGTCCAGAACTACACAGAGATGAGACTGATATCACTCATATACAGACCCGGTTCGGCGGCGGCGGCGCAGTGGGCGTGACATCAACTTCTGCCGTTCACTTTTCACGTTCACGGCAGATTGTGAGAACATCGTAGCCTGAGGAAACGCGGAGAGGAAGCGGAGCAGGGCGTGCGGCACCGCACAATGATTCATTTTTATACAATGCGCTGCCGTGCACCCAGAGGACAGCTGTTCGTGCATCTGAATGTGAATTAGAGGCCCGAGCTCACCTGGACAGCCGTTAACGCGGCTCCTGCAGCCTCTCAGACGCGCGTCACGTTTAAAACAACAGGACTCAAAGTCGCTGCTTAGATTTTTTTTAACGACTGCGAGCTTCTAAACTAAAATGTGCCTAGAATGCATTTTCCCCCTTAACTGCTGCTTCTACTTATATTTTAAACACAATGACTTTTTTTGTCTCAGTCGACGGCTTCCGCACGGCTTTTCCTCCAACAACTTCCCTCACGACGCAGAAAAATGGCCCAGATCTAAACGAATCTGCGCGTTCCGGGATCCGACAGGTGGTTGACGAGGATCCTCGTTAAATGAACGTTTAACGGCCAAGTGCCGTTAACGAGTCCGGGTTCAGTTCAGCGAATAAAACACGCAGCGGGTGTTAAAGCTCGATATACGGACTCCGACGCTTTATGCGCCGATAAAATGGTTGTTTCGCGTTACTCCTGTAGCACGAAAGCAGGTGCGCAGTCTGTTTGCGGAAAAAAACCCCGCACGCCCGAAACACGTGAAAAATCGCTCTCTGCCACACAGAGCGGATAACTTACAGGTATCGTCCAGTGCCTCCGGTTCCGGTGGTCTGACGGTGCATCGCTACCGAGAATCCAAAGAAGCTCCCTTTGGTTTTCCCCACTTTAATCACGGGAAACCGCTCGTCTATATTAAATCCGCCGCACGTCTGCGTCCCGAGGTGCATCACTAAATAAAGGCAGATAAGGCTGGGAGACATGTTCGGCTCGTTTTTTTTCCCCCCACACAACCAGGTGCCGTGAACGTCCCCCGCAGTTTCCCACCGTGGGCTCCAACAGGTAGCTGCTGCTGCTGCCGCTCACTGACCTCCGCATCGACAGCGGGCCGTCCCCCTTCGCAATCACAACCTCCACTGCCAAGGTGTCGGTGTGTGCGCCTGCCTCCCTCCCTCTGCTGCTCCCACTGCTCCCACAGGGCGCGCAGTGGAGTGGGGCGAGCTGCGCGCCGCCGTCCGTGGGGGCGCAAACTTCTCAGGGAAATTTAGGTTTAACACTTTAAGACTGAAGTTTAAGTGTTTAGCAGACTGTATTTATTTAGGTAGTAAGAATTTTAATTAGTTTTTGCCAAGTTGCATTAATGGATGCAAATGACTTATTGTTTGTACTTTTAATTGCTTAAGCTCAGCACAGGATATTATGGGGCTCCTCTGTGCAGGAGGGTCCCACTATAGTCAGCAGCTAATAAGCACATGGGCCACCCTCACATGAGCAGCTCTCCATGCTCCGCTGCCTATCATCCAGAAGCCCTGCTTCCAATCTGATGTTTATTCCAGCCTTAATCCCTCCGGGGGCTCACAGAACCGGCCGGCGTTTCCTCCTCGAGAATCCCCCCGTGTCTCCTTTTTCCGTTTTCTGTCTTTCTTCCAGAACTCGTGGTGTCAAAAGGCCAGTTGCTGATCCAAACTCCCTGTATTTTCCTTATAGGACGACTCCTACTGTAGCTCTCCTAATTGACGAGCTGCGCTCCCACTCAGCATCCTCTCGCTCTCCTCCCTCCCCAGTGGAATAATGCCCAGGGAGGCGCATAGTTCACTGTGCACATTCCAGAAGCCTCGTGCAAACCTGCCTGATTTATTTAGTTGGGATATTGACGTGGTTCTGCTCAGGTGGTAACTAAGTCATACTGCATGCGCCACGAAACAGTCCCTCTCCTCTGCAGTTACGCAGGTGCAGATTATCGTAGCTAATCCTGTTTAAAGCCTTTTTATTTCCTGAAGGTTGGAGCTTTTCCGTCCAAAGGTGAGTGTATACAGTGTCAACATCCTGTTTAGGCCTCGTGGTGCGGCACTGGTGCTGAACTGATCCACGCGTCCACAATGTCCCGACACACACATTGGCAGAGGAATTTCAAGCAACCAGAACACCGGACCTTCCCCCTGTTTCTGACAACCTCTCATACGTTATTTAAAAGGGCTCGTACAGCACCTGATCCCTCACCCCTCCAGGTGTAAGTCACACCCCTCTCAAATATGAAAAGTGTCACTGGAGCGGTGACAGATGAGACTGACAAATCGTGGTCCCCAGTTGCTGCGTGTGGACTTTGTAACATTCATACGCGAGCGCTCGGGTCTCGGCCCCTTCTGAGCATCAGAGTCCAGGAAACGGGGACAGAGTGAAAACAGTTGAGCGGCTCCACAGCTCAGACTGTAAGCCAACACCAGCCAGTGTGAGCCGCGGAGACAAAGACCCGACTACATTTGCCTCTGCCCCCGGAGTCCTCTCTGCTGTGGAAACCTCCAGTTTTAGCCCACACACAACACGTGGAATGCAATTGGCTCATTTATCTCCCAGTTTCCTGTTTCTTTTCCTCAGTGAACCACCGCCATCTGCTCCAGAACCATATTAACAAACTACTTATTTCTCCTTCTGCCTCATAACATCCATTCAAATGAACAGGTTACACGCTTGCATCTTCCTGCTGGTTCTTGGTTTGTTGCCCCCCCCCCGTGGCTCCACAGACGTATCCTTTGAATGGGGTGTGGGATGTGATGTGAACGTGTGATAAAAGAAATAGACTGGCTGTTGTGCAGAGATGAGGAGAGGGCACAATCATGGATATCAGCACGCTCCATAATAGCCCCCTTATCTCAGATTCCTATTGATGTGGTTGCAGCAGGGTTTGGGTAAAATCTTCAGTGGCTTCGTGGAGACTGAAGGAGCCAGCGTGAGAACCGGACGGTGCAGCTTCGAATGCACGAGAACAAGTCACTTCTCAAAATAGCCTGATTTTGAATTTGCACGAGTGCTAATCGACATTGACCACGCTGGCAAACGTAGCTTAGACCCCAGCAGGATTTGATAGTTGAATATGAAACCAGCTCCCAGCCTCGTCCCCTGGTTGCAGACAGAGGCAGCTGTTGCCATGGAGCTGGGGTTGCTATGAAGCTGGCGTGAGCGGTGATGGTGCTTGGGAAGAAGACACTGAGGCCTGATTAAACTCCAGCCAGGAGTCCTGCTGCACTCGGATGACCTCTCACAGGAATACAACACATACGCAGGAACATCGCCTGCTATTACCGTGGCCCATTATTGACCCACTGTGCAGACAACAGCTGGCATAAAGGCCCTAAATTACAGAATATAAAGAGCATTTCTGCAAACAAAACATGATCTAAATCTATTTATATTCCCGCTGTGACTTCATGCGTCTTACATTTATATTTAGAATAAAACATAAATAATACATGAAATCTAAAATAAGTAATTTTTTCCAATTCTAAGCTTCTGCGTGAACAACCATGTCATTGTAAAACTCCACAGACAGAGACTTCAGTGTAAAGATATAAACACACCACATAGTGAGAGGACAACAACTGAAGCTGGTTTATCTGTTTTGACTTGATGATGATGATTATAATTAGGTGGACAGGTTTCAGGATTGAGCCTGAGGGAATTGTCATCATCGCGGTTCCCTGTTGGACAACGTTGGACCATTCAACGTGCCAACTGAGCTCATGCTACATGGTCTCTGTCTCCACCATAGCATTGCACTGTATGTGAAAGCTGCAGACCTTCTCTCTTTCCTCCCATGACACTGCTTTGCTCCCCCTCTGTGTTCTGAGTGTTGCATGCATGTGTCTCTGTGGCAGGAAGGAAGTGCAGCAGGGGTCTGGGACCTGTTCTCGCCGTGTCTCGGCTCCCGGGTCATGACTGTAGGACTGTATAGCATGATATGTGTAGCCCGAGGACAAAGGTGGGGCTCTGAACACTCTCCCACTGTCCAGTGGCACCTGTTTTTCAGCTTAGCTTTCAGGTACAGTGATGGGAGACAGTGGGACTTACTTCCACTGTTATGGGAACAAAGCAGCTGCTATTCAGTATGAATGCAATAAATACAGCATTCCAGGCTGAACAATAAACCACAGCCCAGCGGTACAATGTAATCTGAACATGTCAATCAGTCCCAAAATGTTACACTGGTCCTTTAAGATGTAGTTTGGCCTGAACCAGCCAGCGGCGGGGGAGAAAGTCCAATAAGTCACATTTTTGAACATTAAACACAGACAGGAGGTAGATTAATGAAATTCTAACCTGCTAGAAATGCACTTAGAGCTGAGGAGCTCAGTCTCCCACAATCCTGTTGTCAGTTTCATAAGCACTCTGAGGCAACAGATTACCAACAATAACAAATAATTCACAGGAATAACCTTAAACCTGTGGGGCTAAAAAACAATAACTAACTATGACTACTTTAACTATACTATAACTTAATTAACTTAATAAATAACTTTTTTTAGTGTTTAAATTTTTTAATCATTAAAAGAGTCCACTAGTTATTAGCATCGGCTGCTGAACTGCTTTAAAAAGGTCAGAGGAGCCCCCCCCCTCGTCCCATGGGACACTTTAACTCAGAACTTGCTTCTTAACAAGCCTGTGACGCCCAAACGCACACCTACCTGCAATGTTTACCAAAGAAAAGAGTTATGAGCCTCAGCTATTCGGAAAACAGCCCTAAAAACCCTCCATTGTAGTCAACGCAGCCGCCTGAACTCTAGCAGTGGAAAATGATAAAAGGACCAGAATATTGTCTTACAAGTGTCCCTTAAAGTCACATTGTCGCTTTGACAAACTGCCAATTCTCTTCCTATCGGCGATACCTTCACTTAATGCAATTGGCGACAGCCGGGTTATTCTTCATAATGAGTAATAGGCCAATATATGAGGCAGTAAATCTGACGCATAGAGCTACGAGCCAGCGTAATGTAATCTCGCGGACAGACTATTGAATAATGGGCCAATCTGGAGGGGAGCTGCAGTAAATCTCAGCGGCCCACTCCCCCATCGCCCCCCCCCTCCTGTGGTAAAGTGAGTTCTTCTGATTTACAGACGTCCGTGTGACGCCTCCTTCCTGTCTGGCCTGACCCCTGCGAGCTCCCCAGTAAACGCCGCCGGTTCCTGCCAGTGGATCCTCCGCAACCGCACGGTGCCATTCTGTTTACGGCCCGGCTCGTATTATATTCAGATAAATAAACGGAGCCCGCGCGCGTTGGCTTTTGCAAAACCAAACCCGCGGTCGGCGCCTCCGTTTGGGGCTGTGCTGAAATATTAACAAACATGAGGAGCCCAGTGGTTCCACTGGTTTGCGCTTCCTCTTTTTGAATCTGCTTCATCGCCATTGTTGAAACCAGCCTGGACCATTGTTTCCTCCATGACAAGTGGAGCCGTGCCCCCGTGGACCTGCACATTTCCTCCTCAATAGAACAGCTATCTCCGTTCATTAAACGCACATCATTAGCAAAGGCCCAGAGGGGCCCGCGCGGGGGCTCGGTTCCTCACACTGCAGCCGGCGTCACTGTGGGAGGCAGCCCCAGAGCGTAGCCAGCGTCCTGGTGAAAACCCACTCCACGGCACCGCAGCAGCACTGCTACCCAGAGTCCTTCACAGTCCTCCACAGAGGCCTTGGTTCTGCAGCAGCACAGATAAGAGTAGGGTGGAAGGTCGTCCTCCCCCTGTGGCCCGATACCCGCTTTGTTCCAACCTCACTGACTCACTGATGAGCGCGATGGGTGGAAGCAAGCCGCCGTGCCGTTCTTGTGTAAGCTCCGGGAGGAAAGTGGGCCGAGCGGGAACTCCCAACGCCCTCCATGCTCGGGCTTGCCCCGAAGGCTCCCGGCTCACGCTGCTGCGCCGACAAGCCCACCGAGCCTCCAGGTGGACGTCTTACGCAAGACCTGGCTGTGACTTTTGGTGCGACCTCTTCTTACTTTAAGCAAACCTAATCCTGCACTTCCACTCCACTCGGGATGAAAACTGCCATCGCGCTTCCTGTCCTGCAGATGGGGTGAAGATCAGCTGATAGAAGGCTGTGTGTGAGTGGGCGCCAGGGGTGGAGCTTCCTGCCGCACTCCTGGGAGAGGAGAGGGCATCTCAACCTGGCACACACAAAGACTGTGGCTGTAAACAAGGGCCGACGTGCAACCTTCAGTCCACACAAATGCCTTTTTAAATACAAAGATAAATAGGTTTTAAATTGCAATGAGCAAATTGCTACCTTGCGCATTCCCATGGCCTGCAGCTGACTCAGGGAGTGAATACGACTGTTTGAGTGGAGGCTGAACAAAGCGCTCGGAATCAAAGAGCTTCTTTCTTTCTTTTGATCGCTCCCTGAACAGCTGTTTCTGCCTGCCCCTCTTACTCATACACTCTTGGCAAAGTGCAGCCAGGGAACGGCCGCATTCCTGCCGGCGAGGCCGCCGTTGCCGTGGCGAGGACACTCCTGCGGGGTGCGTCTGCGTAGCGTGCGCTCCGAGTGCATGAAAGGCCTTCAGATGGGCACGAAGACGCTCTGCTTTGTGCCTATGAGCGCCACAGGCTGCTTCCTGTGGAGCGCGGTGCCGGGCCGCGCTGCCGGTCTCAGTGCAGGAGCTCGTTCACGCCGCATGGCTGCAACACGGATGGATCCACACGGCGGCCGCTGACACAAGCATGGCTGCATAGAGGCGAGTGTGGTTAGTGGTTCATTAGAGGCAACAGGTGGTTGAGCAGCGGACCTGCTCCGGCTTTGAGCTGGCGGCGTCTCGGAGGAAGCAGCTCTGCAGGGAAGCGTTTAGCTTCAGAGGGTGTTCATGATATGTTTCAGTGCATGTGTGTGTGTGTGTGTGTTTTACCATGTGATCACACGTGTGCTCCATTAGCTTCCTGACTCTTTTAGCAGCTGTGGACCCCCGGGAACGCATCAGCCGGACTTTACCTGGGCCCAGCGTGCACATCGACCCCATCTGCAGCGCTGCTCGGTCCCAGCGTGACCCGATTCTGTGCAGCGGAACCGTCTCACGACACCGCTGGGAGGACGCGCTGATCACTGGTTCCAGGAAAAACCCCAGAGCAAATTGGGTATTTTTTAGTTTGGAGGGATGGGAATAATAAAGCATGTGCTATTTTTAAAGGTCAGTCACAGAAATAATGCAGTTCCTACACTTATCTGCAAACATATAAAGTAAAGCTTGGCGGATGTTTAAAGCATTTAGAATCTGCACGTACAAACGTGCAATCACACAGATGCTCTTGACTCATTGCCATTTTTCCTCTTTTTAAGTCTAATCAGGACAGAAGAAGGGGGGATGACGACAGAAAGAAAGGAAGAAAGACTTAATGGATTAATAGACTCCCAAGTCTCCCACTCACGAGAGCTCCCCTCTCAAGTCGACCGTTCAATCAGATCAGCGCGACCCGGCCGCCGGCGCTTCGTTAGTTCAAGGGGCTCCGCGCGGCCTTGAAGTTTTCAAAGGGGAGATGGAATTGCGCCGATGGTCGCGTGGGCGCAGGAAGCGACGTGAGCGAAGTTTGTTTTCGTGCGTGCCCTTCATAATTAGAGTCCAAACATCCTCTGCGGCGTAGGTGTGCGCGCTGAGGGGGGGCCCCGCGTTGTTTAGACGGGTGGGGGAGAAAACGCGGTTTGCAGCCGTGTCGTATCTTCGTCGGCCTCGCGCTGATTGACGGGTGCAGTGCATTCGTGCAGTTCTCACGCTCATAAATGCATTGACTAAAAGCACGAGAAAACAACGTTTATCCTCGACGCTCAGCTCTGTTGAAGCTGCTCTTCCACAGACTGACGGCGACGGGCCCGGCGTCCTGTACTGGAAACACGCTGATACCTACTGGCGTCGTTTTCCCATCAAGGTCCTGAGAAAACCGCCACGCTGCTCGCTCGCACATTCCCCACACATACGTCACAGCTCAGGGTCGCTGCCAGTAGTTCTGCTGCCTTCGGTCCGAGGAGCTCGCTCGCACACAGTTTAAGACGTTTAGGAGGAATAGGAGGAAAATTACTTTCTCCGAGGGGGAAAATGGCTTCATTTATCATCAGTTATAGTTTTTTTTTTTTAGCACAGGCAGGGATCAGGCTGAACCCCCATGAGTCGGTAATTGCTGGGTTTTGATTGTGCAAAATGTGGGCTTTTGTCCTGTGTTGAAACCCAGCCAACGCGCCATCAGCAGCACATAAAACCCGTCCCTGAATACTGTGTCATGTTACTGGGCCGCGGGGCTTTGATGAGCTGAATCTGATGATGTCATTTCCTGCCCTCAGATGACAGATTACCTGCAGGAACGGGAGCGTCCCTCCGTCCTTTGTTCTGGTCAGTGTCAGTCTGCAGTTTGTGCTGGCTGCAGCACAAACTTGAGTGAGGCTTTCACAAACTGGATTTAAAGACACCGGCGCCATCTGCTGAACACTGACTGACACTACACAACTCTGACGTTTCTAGCAAAACCACTTGGTTTGCCCTTAGGTTTTAGGGCATGAACATACTTCTATAAGACTTGTTTGCAGTATTGTGTGCACATCTTATGTATGAATATACTACAATATATAAACAGACTGAACTATCAAAAACAAATACGTCAGTCAAGACTGGAAAAGATCATTGAGACTATTTTAAATTTTAAAAAGGGGCAAGTTAAGATTTAGGTTGTTCGACCCTTATTTAAATTCGATGATCTGGCCCTTTAAATCTGCAGCTTCTGCGCTACAGGATTCTACCACAAGATGGCACCAGCTCATCAGCCATAAGGGCGATAAAAGCTCCACGTATGTAAATGATTTTTTTCCTCCAAAGCGCATGTGTGTAGAATTAATTTACCATCATTTATTACTAAAAACGTGTTTTGCACAGTTCTAGCTGTGTACATTTATATACATCTCTGTTATAGGCATAACATCCCCGTATGACCAGCAGAGGGCGCTATGCGTCAACAACCACCAAGACGCAGGAAACCGGGACAGAATGAAATTGTTCCCTGTTTAAATTACAGGAAACATGGTTGGTTTTTTGAGGGGGTCTGCACACTAGCCCTCGGAATAAAGCAGAGTAAATGGACTTGGTGTAGAATGGCTGACGTCATCGTTTTATTCTAATACAATTCTCATCACGGTTGATGCAATCTATTTTTCTCATTTTCATACGAGCACCAACACACAACAGACAGAGAATAGGAATTTACCCGAAGGCAACATCAGTTGAACGACTCTTTTGCTTATCTCTGCCATCTCTTTTACGTAAGGTTCACTGTCCGCCACCACCTTTGAATGATAATAGACGCATGTGGGAGGCTGGCTGACACCCTTTCAATAGGCTGAAGTGTGATCTCCAGGCACTCTTAAGAAAACATTGCATAAAACATTAAGGAGACGCTCTGTCTGCAGGATTAGGCTTTAGAAAGACGCCGTCCTGCTATTGTGTTGTAACACCTTGGAACCATAGTCTGCAGCCCGTGCACTTCTTCAAAGCCAGACGGCTGTGGCTTTGGACAGACAGTCCCACAGAGCTGCATGTTCACCCACTGAACAGGTAAATGGAAATGTAAAAGGAGAAAAAAACCGGAGAGCGAGGTATGCGTGCATAGGAGCTCTTGGCTGAAGGCTGGGTTTCACCACGACTCGCCTGGAGCGCGAGAGGGGGGAAAGCGTGGAGCCAATGAGAAGGCGGGATCCAAACCAACTCTCTATAACTCTGTGTCGCCGGGACTGAGCGGTGCCACTACCAAGTTTTCGCAGTCGGGACAGTTTCGGTGGACTATAGTCTTTGCGCAGCCGCGCGTCCCGAGAGCGCACAGGCGCACTTTTGCTTCGCCGCGTTTCCGCTTCTTTGCGCGCTCCGCGACAATAGAAATCAATCCGTGGACGCCGTTTACTTCGGAGCGCTGCTTTCACCATGAGCGCCGGACAGAAGATTGCGAGCATTTTGCCCGACCTTCCCGGATCTATGAGCTGCCACCCGAACGCCAAGGATTCGCCCACGCTCCCCGAGTCCTCGGTGACGGACATGGGCTACTACAGCGGACAGACGGCGCACGGCCACCACGAATACTACCCCAGTCAGGCGTACGGACAGCCCATGAACTCCTACCACCACCAGTTCAACCTGAACGGGATGGGAGCCGCTGGAGCGTATCCCACCAAATCCGAATACCCCTACACGAACACCTACAGACAGTACGGACATTACAACAGAGATCACCTGCAGGCGTCGCCTCCCAACTCAGGTAAAAGCCGAGATAATCGCAGGAAATCTTACCGCGATCACCTTTATCTGCACCGCGCGATGACGTTAAGTCAACTCGGATTAAGATACTGCATTGACTGTGATTCAAAACGTAAAGGAGCCAAACCTTTATTGGTAATGTTAATATTTGCGTTTATTTCTTTTTAATTCAATGGAAGTATCTCGAGTCATTACAGGGGGTTTAAATACATATGCCTGAAGTCATGTCCACATTCATCTCGTGAGGTCAGCGTGACGTTCACTCCCTCTTGCTTTATTATGTAGTTTCTGGTAAAATCTCCAGACAACAGACATATTTAAATAAAACTACCCGCGGGTGTTACTGTCATGCTTTAAGAGCGTCCAGTGAAGCGAGACGGACATTGACAACAGGCCATAAAATAAATAATTGTTCTATTGTAGTTATTAAACCTCATTGATCGGATGCCAAATTGTACATTTAAAATAAATTGTGCTTTTTGTATTTTTGTTTTCTCATATTTTATTTATAAGAATTATATATGTATTTTGTTCCCACGTATGTGGTTTGAGGTTTTTATATTGTAGAATTTACTTTTAAATTAATTTTGCCATAATTGTATCATTCTTAAATATAACACCAACACGTCTACGACACCACGTGATTTTTCTATTCGAACAGAAAGCATTTTCCACATTGTTGCTCCAGTTTTACTTTCGCCTCGTTGCCCTAGTTAAGGCTCCTGTTTAATCATGTGTTTCCTTGTGTTTTTAGTGAAAGAAGAGCCAGAGCCCGAGGTCCGCATGGTGAATGGAAAACCGAAAAAGATCCGCAAACCCAGGACGATCTACTCCAGCTACCAGCTCGCCGCGCTCCAGAGGCGCTTCCAGAAGGCGCAATATCTCGCTCTGCCCGAGAGAGCGGAGCTCGCTGCTCAGCTCGGCCTCACTCAGACGCAGGTGAGATGTCCGAGACACCAGATAGTTTTAACTTAGGTTAGAATTACAGAGACAGGTTAGTTATTAAGTTATAATATTCGCTTGCACTTATGCAGTGGTGCGCATTTACGCGCAGCACGCTCTGGGTTTGACGCAATATTCAGTTATAACATGGCTTTTGTAAATAGGTTATTTCCTCTCAGCAATATTATGCACATGTCACACCCTTCCATACAATTGCATTAACCCAGACTTCATTTCTACAGGTGAAGATCTGGTTCCAGAACCGGAGGTCCAAGTTCAAGAAGCTGTACAAAAACGGCGAGGTTCCCCTGGAGCACAGCCCCAACGCCAGCGACTCCATGGCCTGCAACTCTCCGCCCTCCCCCGCCGTTTGGGAGAACAGCACCCCCCAGAACACCCCGATCAACAGACCCCAGGTCCCACAGCCCACGCACAGCTCGTCGCCGCCATACCTGGAGGAATATAACAACCCCTGGTACCAGCAGGGCTCACACCTACAGCACCCGGGCACCGTGCACCACCCGGTCCCGCAGCAAAGCGTGGGAGCTGTTTATTAACAATGACTCAAGAGCAAGATTCATGTCTTCACTTGGCTTATTTCAAACGAGGTCCCTCCACAAAGACTCAGCAGAGCGAAGGTTGACCGAACCTGGAGCGGGCCTGAGGCGAAACCGCTTTTGATTTTTGGATGCTCGAGGACGTTTACCATTCACAAAGCACATAAGGGATTTCTGATCACTTGTGGCAGCATATTTAACGGACATCTGGCGTGTTTCTTTTTTTTTTTTTTAAATTATTTATCGCTTCTGTCGTATTTCTCTCTTTTATAAATGAATATGCAAAGTTTTTTTAAACATGTAGTTTAACAACAAACCGATTATTGACACAACTGTGCAGTTGATCCATGCTATATTCAAATCACGCCTGTTGGTTTGAGAGTGCGGAAAAAAACTCAGGTCATATTTATATTGATTTGTACAAAACGTGGAAGGCTGTAAATATGTGTTTATATGCAGAACCACTCTGATCATGAAACGGAACGACTGCACCGCGGTGCTTCCAATCGTTTTTATATTCATGTAATTAGTTCACTTGTTGCCTTTCTGACATTTGAATAAAAGTGTTAATGACATGCTGTGTCTAGCGCCTTCATAAACAGGTTGTAGCTCAGTCCTGCGCTTTTCAGGTCAAGGACCTGGTTCATTCCCTGAAAAAAAAATGGAGGAAACTGTGAATGTTTCTGGAAACGTGACGACAAAACTCCGAACATCTTGGAAATTCCAACCAGCTTAAATCCAGATAAACCAGTTTGCGTTAAAGCAGCATACTGGATTTCAACTAGTTACTGCTTGTTTTGCTCCACCATCTAACTCTAATTTATAGTCAGACACAGCGAACCAACCTGCTACATAATTATAAACCTAATTATCTGTTCTTGTGATTACGCGTGGCTGCTTTTTTTTTTTTTTTTTTTTTTTTTATTCCTGCTCAGCAGCGCAGACTGCGGTGACGCCGTGGAGCGCCGTTTCTCCGCCGCGCTCCCGGGAGCTGCGTGCAAAGCGCTGCGGTAGGAGGCGACATCCACGCAGACATGTTGGAGTCACTCGGTTTTATTACTATTCTGCTGCCAGATAACAAGCGAGAACTCAGCGCGCTGCGCCCAGAGAGCGCAGGGTGGGGGTGTGAAGGAATGAAGCGAGGCTGACGCCGAAGGGGATCCGGAGCGCGCGCGCGCGCGCACGCACGCACGCACTCGGGCGCAGCGGGGCGATAGAAACGCTGCCAAATATCGGAGGTAAATGAAAACACAACCCCTTTGTGTTACTGAGCGTTTTACGCCAGATCCTTCTATTGCGTCTGGCAAAGTTATTATGGAAAAAAAAAAAAACATTCTCTACTTAAATTTTTTACTCTTTAGATTCATTGGGTCATTCGTTTGATGACGCACAATTTAACCAACAACGGAGACGCCAGATTTTCTGTTTTAGACAACAGGTCTGATGTAAAAGCGTCATGGGAGCAAACGCGCGTGGCACAAGTGAGACCTGGGGGAGCAACTGGTTTAATTAGCTGAGAACCTCCAGATAAACTGCACCGATAATGAAGGAGCGTTATGACAACGACAACGAGGCAGCAGCTACCTTCCTGCGGCGTCCTCCGAACAAATGACTGATGGCAGTGGGCGGCAACCTCCGTTTGGCCACATTAACCATGCATTATTAAATATGCTGTAGGAAAAAAAAAAACGACACGAGGAGAAACCGCTAATGACGATCTCATCCACATGGACCACCGAGGCGTCATTACGCGCAGAGAGGAAACACGCAGAGCGGCAGTGGTTTGTGTTAACGTTTGCGCCCACGTTTAGTAACTGCAATGGTATGCGCCAGGTACCGGAGGTGTTACTGTATGAACCTCTACTGCAACTGCGTCATAACAACACACTGCACAACACGACGGCGGTAGTGATGGTCTTGATGGTGATCTGTCAATCGGTTTGCGTGAAACCAGCACAAGGTGGTTCTAGGTTCATTTTATTTAAAATATTTTTTTTTATTTAAAAAATATTTAAAAAAAATATTTGAAGAATAAACCATAAAGAACGTGATTGCTGTACGTTGATACTGTATGTAAATAAATGGCAAGAGTTAATAAATAAATGCAATGTTAAAGTCATACACCTTCATATGTTTTTAATTTGCTAGTACATAAATTGAAGAATAATTAATATTCATTTATGTAAAGTCGTCAAATTAAAGTTTACATAATGGACTATTAACTCGTATTGGTGTAGTGTAGGTTTTCAGTTAGTCAAAAGCTTTAAAAATAATAAAATACAATAACACAATGTTAAACCAATATGTCATCTAAACATTTACCATAAAGGGTCAAGTGTAGTTTCTGGCACCTGTGACGTTCAGAGCAGCAGGTTAACGTCTACAGGACTTCACACACACATCAAACCTGCCACGGCATGTAATCCTATGCATTCGATGGGTTATTTCCCCGAACTCAACACCAGTTGTCTATAGCATCACTCATCAGGCCGGGGCACTGTGCTGATTTGACGAAAGAGGGATAATCACTATTGCCTTTTAATATCAATGAAATCTCATCAAGAGTACATGTGCCCCCCCCTCGGCGGCTCCCTCAGCGTGTGTGGCCCTCGGCTTTGGCTGTCAGGGGGAACATTTGTGCCGAAGACAAACGTGTGTTCGCTGTTGTGTGTGGGCTGTCAGGCGTGTCCATATATGTCATCTGTAAACATTAACAAGTGTAAGTAGCCATGGAGGCGAACCGGTGAACCTGAATGTGATCTGTGCATGGCACAGCATCACAGCGCCCTAAATAGAGTGCGTTTCCAGACTCCTACAGTCCACCGTGGCCCCCGCTGCAGAGACTTAACAGCGCGGTGTCAGCGCCGGTCTCTGGGGTGCAGCGATGTGGGTTGAGAAGGAGGTCGAGAGCTGAAATGCATCCACGGAAAGACTTCCAGCAGCTGTCCCACACTCGGTCTGGGCCCGGGCCGTGCCTCGGCTGCATTAGGATCACTCAGTCTTCCCATTTTGCTGTAAACTGGGATGAAATGAAGGCAGAAAGGCATTCCCCGACAGCTGTGGATCGGTGAACCCTGACTAACCTCCGGAGCGGGCCGGAGCGGGCCGTGTGCTGCGCGATGACGTCCTAATAAAAGCTTCCCATGGTCGACCACAGCGCTGCTTCAGCTTTAACCTAAAATCTACAAACGTGGCTCCAAAAAAAGCAAACAAACATATAAACAATAAACAGAAAAGGCGTGAAGATGTTGGTATTGCTGAATTCACTCACATTCATGTAGATTGGGTGCGTCTGGTCTGCCGACAGTAAATCCGGTGTTTTGAGTTCTATCTAGGTGTAAGACAGCCTGCTCCTTCTGCCTGGCAGCCGCGCACTGCGTCAGGCCTTCCCTCCGATGAAACCAAATCAAGCATTCACCCTCTCCAACCGCGAAGCTGCTCACAATTACCCGGGACGTCAGATCGCTCATGCTAATAACAATAATCACCCCAGAGACCTGCTTTGCCTTTCGCCCATTCAAAGCAACTAGGATTTAATAACAAGCTTTTTTCCCTCTTATTGCTATCCTGCAATTAAAACCCATCAGACACCTCGTATCTGATAACCCCCCGGACCGTCTCCAGCATTGATACAGTCACACTTGCCTTTATCATTACCCTTCAAGCCGTCTCCCAGCCTCCCATCCCCTCCTCTCAGCTTGTCTATTCCACAAGAAGCCTTTTCACTTTCCCTTCAATCCGCCTGCATGATAATTGGCCGCCGTTCTGAAAGGTCCTACACTTGTCTGTCCAACTCCACCAGCCATTATTCTAATCTAGAGATGTGAAATTGCCTATAATTTTCCCTGATGCCCCGTCACTTCGTTCGGCAGTGCTCGCCCTCTTCTTCCCGGGCCCCGCGTGTTTAACAAGGCGCATAATGGGCAGGAGTAAGGAGAAGGGCACGAGGATGCATGTATATATAGAAAGAAGGAGATGTTAAAGCGACACAATGCTTGTCGTTATGTGAGAAAATGTGATTGGAAGAGTGAAAACACAGGGCTCTGCTGTGGCTTTGTTCTTCAGACAAACATCACTGCAGGCTTCAGACCCCTGAACAAGGTAAGACATGAATGTGGCCTGTGTCTATTTAAATGTACTTTACCTCTGGTGTGTTAGATTTCAATTGAAACGTGTTAGAAAACGCCAATTTTGTCTAAAATCTACTACAATAATTAAAGATATGACTCTAAGTATTAGTTTATCAGATGGTAAAAGAAAAGCTTTAATTGCTGGGAGTTATGACATCACAAAACTAGACCCGTGAAAACAATAGCATGCGCTGCATAATAATAAACGTAATTGTCTGCATAGGTTTTTTTAAAGGCTATAAAAAGATAACAATCATGAGATACGAGATTCTTTTCTAATCTGAGTGTGACATCAGACAGATTATAACTAATGTTTGTCAGGCAGCACCAGATAAATCAAGGGCATCCGCACAAATGGCTGCAAAGTGTTTGCAAAGAACTAATTAAGCGATTGTCTGCGCTCGAACAGCGTCAGAGGTGGACTGCGCAAATCGTCGCGAGCGTCTATAAATCAGGCGCAGTTTACTGGCGGGGTCGCTTGTCATTTTACCGTGGCAGAGGCCAGTTTGCTGTTTGAGCTCAATCCAGAAGAAGCAGCATGTCGTTAAAACGTCGTCACGCGCGTCTCCATAAAGTCAGGCGTCCATGAAGGTTGGCAACAGCGGCAGATGTTTATTAGATCTACGGTAAAACACGCTGAAAACGTCCGCTTATGAGTGTAATGGGTGGAAAAACAGCAAAGGGTGCGTATGAAAATAAAATAAAATCAATTTGTTGTAAAAAAAAAAAAAGCAGAACATCTCCCTCTGATTCTCTAAGACGAGTAATTACTCTGTTGGCAAGTACATTTTAATATTACATATACAGAACCAAGGTTTTCTAAACAGGAATGTGCGTCCAGATTGAAACTGGTGGAGTCAGACCCAGTCAACTACGCAGAGGTTTTGCGTCACGGGCGGCGCAGACGTCGTAATGCCTATGAGAACAGGTGCTGTGCTGTGTCTGATTGCCCTGACAGTGAAATGATCAACATGATACGAGAATTGTCCCATAATGACGTGATTTATTTGCAAAAAAAATGCTATTTGTTGGAGCTTTCAGCGGAAACTCTATTGCTTAAGAGTAGACTCATGCACAGTTCAAATGTTGCTTTATCCGCAGCGAGGTGAGCCCGTCCGAGCTGCAGTGGCACTGAAAGACATGGAATCGTTTCAATGCCTGGTCGAAAAGAAACTGGGTCCACGCGCGCACATAAACCATAACGAACAACAACCTGAGGGCCACGCAGTAGAGTTCAGTTCAGTTCTGACGGGAGGCCTCGTGAGAAACCGTCGACTTCGCTGGGAGCTCGCGGCCAATAAAACACTCCACTCACATCATCTGAGGCCTGGGCATCGCGTCCTGATGAGGGTGGTGGTTTGGATACCAGTGTCCAAAACTATTCATGTAATTGTTTGGGTACATTGGTGCTCCTTTGTTCCCCACAGAGACCTCCCAGAGCTGGGGCAGTCCGGGTGAGCAGGGGGAGATGGCGTTGGCGCTGTGGAGATAATCCCCCTCTGATCCGCTGCCGTGCTTCATTATCTTTTTATACTTGGAGCGTTTATTCTGAAACCATATTTTCACCTAAAATGAGAGAAAACGGATTAGATGAATGGAGCTGTAAATGTTTTTATTGACAAGTAAAGTCGACAATCTTCCCAAAATTGTCTCGACTTAAAAATAAATGCTTGTTATAACTTTGATCTTTTTTGTGTTGTTCTTGTAAATCCCTGTCTATTACGGCATTGGTGTCTATTCACGTCATGGTCGAGTGGCCACTTGTAATCTATTTAAAGTGAACCCATCATATTTCAACTCTAATTGTTCTCTGTTTTATATGTTCAGCGATGCATGTGAGTGACAGCGATAAACAGAGAGCACCGTGAAATACACGATGATTCAATAGAGAGTAATTTATTTCAGCACGAACACAATTGCGTGTATATTTATAACAGGCATCAAAGTGGCCGATGAATCATCCATAAATACCAACGCATCACAAAATTCTAAAGCGCAGTGGGACAATTGTGATCCATTTATAATTGAGAACAAGGCGCACCTGACTCCAAATATGTTCACACATGCACGTGAAATAGTATTGCAATATTTCCAAGTATTCAGTTAACATAAAGAGTGCGCGTGACTGAGTCACTGGGGCGTGTGTTCTATATGCGTGTGTGCAAAGGAGTGTATGTACGCACTGTACGCACTGGAACGCGCACTGGAAAACAAGCGTGAGAGACCGAGATCAACGGCACCACGAGTTTAAGCTGTACACGAAAGAAGTAAAGGTCCAACGAGAAGAAAAATGTATATTTTATCGAATATATTTCAATTCTAAAGAGGCGAAAATTCAGAGTATTAAGGTATTCGTTGCATTAATTGCAATAAACTCTTCAGAAACACGCGCTAAGAGCTGACAACCCTTAAATGTACAGCCCTGTAATAATAAAAACAGTTTTTCTTGTAATATGTTCTTTACTGCGGTTGGGTCTCATTCGCATGGAGAACCAGGACCGAGACTCACAAAAGGAGATAAAGCCTTTGTTTTAAGTAGAGTAAATAAGAGCTGCATTAGAGGATTAAGTTACAAATCACAACTATTTGGTTTTTCATTTGATCTCCAGGAGCGTTGCGATCCTTAACAACACTGCAAATAAGAGGCTTCTATTTTTATCATCTCCTCTGAAAGAGTCTCTAAATTATTCAGGCTGGTTTAAATTAGAATAATGCACCAAATATTAATATTTTTTTTATTACACATTGACGCAATAGGCTGTTTGACGCACCCCTTAACGCCAAATAACGCAGGCTGTAAGAAAGTGTTGAATGATTTTCCCCTTAAACGACCCCGTTTGCATTGATAATAGGTTAACACCGGTGTGACACGCTCCCTGTATCTATTCAGGAGCGATGGATGAGGCGAGGATCCACCTGAGTTTGAGTGAGGCCCAGTTTGGCCGCCAGGTCGGCGCGCTCCGGTAGCGCCAGGTACTGGGTCTGCTGGAAGCGCTGGTGCAGGGCCTGCAGCTGCAGACTGGAGTAGATGGTTCGAGGCTTTCGGATTTTCTTCCCTTTGCCGTTTAAACGAATGTCCCTGTTCTCGTTCACCGTGGACTTTTCGCGATCTTGGAATTTAAAGAGGAAAAACACAAAGCAGGTTCAGTAAATGTTTTAAATGTGTGTTTAAAGCAACGCACACCACGGGGTGAGAGAACTGCTGAATAGCTGAATGTGACAGTGTAATGTGGGGCCACTTCAGCTCTCAGGCCCTGTAATGAACGCTATAAACAACAACATCAAGGCCCGTAAACCAAAAATATGCAAGTTAACTGGTGCTTTTACTGGCTGTCATCTACGCATCAGCATCATCATATTGTACTGATACAGACCGTCTGAATTTAGTCTCATTTAATTATGTAGTAATATTAAGTTAGTATCTGAACGGTGCCTGGTTATGTCACACCTTCACAACACAACAACACAGGGTGATGCAAAAATAATCGTTCTAAACCGAGGAAGCACTGAGATACTGAGGGTTGTGGGTTTCTGGGTGAATTATTATTAATGTGAGGGTGAATGCTCAGGTTTAGAACCAGGCCATTAAACCCTTTATTGAGCTTACGCACTAAAAATATGGTGAAGGAAATTAATAACACTACTTGCCTGCATATACTTCTCACACACACGCATTATTAATCCATTTAAATCTTTCAGCGTGGGGGAAATTACTTGTCTTTTACCGTATTAAAAATTGAAGCTTAGTCATTTTCTTCCCACCGGGAAAACGCGCGCCATGTGCGTAATTGCGCTTTAGCGCGACGTCAAGACAGATGTTTGTGGAACTTCCCACGTACCTGTGTGCTCTGATCGGCCGTACGGCAGGCTGCTGCCGCTGCTGCTGCTGTGATTGCTGTGCTGGTAGGACATGTACGCGGACGGCGGGTGAGCGTTCACCGCGCCGGGGTAGGCGTAGCCCAAGGAGCGGCCGTAGGACGCGCCGCCGGGGAACGCGCTTTCGTGCTGGGGATGGCCGGCAGCGTGAAAGCCATGCACGGGGTAAATGTGAGAGAGTCCAGGGGAGTGCTGCTGGTGTGCCGGGTGTCCGTGACCGAACTCCAGAAAGGCGGATTTTGACGGATCTGGGGCACTCAGACTGTCAGGCATGAGACCCATAGACATCATTAGCTGATACGCGAGTCCATAAACCCGTCGCTCTGAGGAGGTTTCATGGGTTCTGTCGGGCAGCGGAGAAATCTTGGGACGAATCCAGGCTTAAATCCGATGCAAGTTGGTGGAAAAGCTTTCCCCGCAGTGACAAGTGACCGTGTGCATGTTCAAAGCTGTTAAGTAGGTAAAAAAATCGGAGAAAAGCGAAAGGGATCCTTCTTTACATCATTATAGGAGCTGACACGGTTCTTCAAACACCTCCTGCCTGCAAAGCCTCAAACACACTGCGAGCGCTCTCATTGGTCTCCAGCAACCGGCTGTCACTGGAGCTCCACCATTAACTTCATTAACATATGATACAGGACGCAGCTCGGAAGCCAGGAGGGACCTCCTTCCGAAGATTATGAAATAAATCTATTTGCTCACAGGTAGTGAGATTAATCCGCACTTGCGGAGTGAACTAAAATCGTCTAACGCATCGAATGGATGCGTTAAAGCCAGAGATGAGACTGCTGCAAAAGTAGCAAAGGTTTCACGAAATGCTTAGATTTATTAATTCAAAATAATAATATGTGTTTGGTTCTATGGAAAATACTCAAGTTAGATGAAACAATTGATAATTAGATCATGTAAAACTGTTTTATGGATATAATATAAATCTAAATGACAAGGGTAGTAGACAAGGAACCAAAATATAAAATACATAGGAAGAGATTCATTAATATATAGTTTAAGAATAATTTTAACACAATCTTACATTCAAACATTTTTCAACATAATAAAAGTTTTAATGTTGTAAAATCATAGTTGTAAACTTTGTTTTTAGATAGTTTACTAACATTGTGTGTAATAAAAAAGTGTGTAATAAAAAAAATAAATGCATGCATGAAAACATCTTATGACATTTTGAGCAAACACTCACTTTTATGGTCTGGTAAGCCGAAAAGCAACCTAAAAAATGATTTATGAGCCAGACACAGAACTAGACTGCTGTTACAGTATTTCCACACACCATTAAACACGTGCTTTACAAATGGTAGCGATCGTTCTGCACCCCTCATTCCCAGGTTCGAGGTCCACATGAGGTTAATGATGTACAGTTAATAAGGCTTTTGATTGAACTGCAGATCATCAGTAAGCTAAATTTTCATTATACAGAAACCAGAAGGAGACAAGAGAATGACACCAAACCCCAAACAGTATTTTGATCCTGTTTATATGGAACTAAATTACCAGGTTCTGGTGCCATTCATATTCCTTTCTAACTAAATGTCAGGCGTTAAAAATCTCAGGGAAACACAAACCTGCCAAAAGAGGGTGGGACTGCCGAGTCAGCAAATCTCCCAAGGTACAGTGCATGTGGGGTGGGGAGAGACGGGGGAGCGCCAGGCTCAGGGAGCAGGTTTTAGCACCTTCGGCCAGAAATCAGCTTCACAGAGATGAACGCGTAGTTCTCCCCGAAGCTCCGCTGAATCACATATAAGCTGCAGTCAAATTATAAACAGAGCGCTCGGTGGGTTTGAGTGTGGTGCTGAGCCCTCGTCCAACCCCATCATTTTGGTCATGTCCTACCCTGCCTGCAACTACTGGGAATTCGGCAGCACTGAAGGCCTGCTGGGGGCTGGAGCGCGTCCCGATTCCCCACAGACCTCAGCCAAGCAGCCGGCCGCAAATTATTATGATTGTAAAGTTTCAGTCACAATAAGGAAAAAAAAAGGGCTTTCACATTGTGATGTTCTGACTTCACACACAAGGCCTGTAGCCTGGGCTATTAGGACGCATTAGGAGGGTTGGGATTACTGTATGTCTGCAGTTGGCAGAAGTGAGTGACAGAGGGTTTTGCTACTTTGGGAGCAGGTGTTGCATTTAGAACCAATGTGACCAGCAGGAAAACAACCTCAGGTTCACAGCAAAAATCAAGTCTGACAGATGAATGGAGTGCGTGTGGCAGAAAAACAGACCAACACGAAGCGCGGCGCTTTGAAGACGGAGGAGCCGGTGGGCGCTGGAAGGGCCGCGAGGCGCCCGGGCAGCGAGCGCAGAGGATCGGGACGCGGGCGAACGTGTGTCGGAGCGAAGGTGTGGGCGCGTGAGACGCAGAGGGAGAGAGAGCAGGCGAGGTGAGGCGGCTTGTAATTATGCCTGCGCTGTGGGTGAAGAACAAAGGGGAGCCCTGCAGTCACAGGGCAGGGATGGGTCCTCGCGCCGGCTCTCTTCACACACGCAAAAGGGATGATGTTGAAAACAGTCGCACTCCTGAACGCAACCCAGACTCACTGGCGTCGACTCTGTTGCGCAGTGCGCATGAGCCGACGCCTTGAGAGGTGTGTTTGACATAGGTGTGTTTTTGTCTTTTGACTTTCACACACACACGCGCACACACACGCATGCACGGAGCCGGGTTTGTCCATCACGCAGCTCCGATGCAGAGTGACAACATTCTTTGTGTGTATAAACCAAGCGCACATTCCCAGGCAACGGCCTCGGCTGTGATCTCCCGCGCTGGCACGTCATGTTTTACAGGCCGCCCTCTGTTTCCCGGGGCCGAGCAGAGGCGCGGACCCGGGCCGGCCGCCGTCGACCTCGACAGGATGCCAGGATTTATTATCACAGGCTCGCCTCACCACACAATAGGCCCGAGTAAAGAGCCACATGTTCCATTTCAGCAGCACAATATGGGTGTTAAGATGAGATGTGGTTTGACACAATTATCCCACCAGAAATGCATCACACAATCCAAATGTGGACAAGATGTGAGGAATGTGAAAGAACCTCCTTCCACCTACACATATATCACGACTGCAAGGCGGCATGTTAGATGTTGTTTCTATGTGTTTACCTCTTGTCAGATTGTTACTTTGCTCATCTGCACCCGGTCCTGCCTTTCTTTGCCGTTATGGAAAACTAAGCAGGTGCCTAACTCTAAAGCACACACCGCCGTGCACTGCAACTGTCTTTCTCATGAACACATCCAATGCAAACAATAGATCGTATGTTTTCCTATGACTGTTTTCTTGCCTCAGGAGAGAGAAGGAGGCGGAGGAGGAGCCAGAGAGGAGCAGAGGATGGACGGTTTAATCTCTCCTCCAGGCGCCATCACACAGGAACAACGCTAATATCTGCACGGCCCAGGTCTCATTCCTCAAGTGCAGCCATGTTGCTGCTGATGTGTGTATGTGCTGGGCCTGTACTGGCAGCCTCTGAGGGCCCAGAGAGTTCACTGGTGTTACATGATCAACATCAATCACAGGTGAGGTCTCTGGCACCGACTGATCTAATGCTTAAACACGGCTCAATAAAAAGCTTCATACCTACCTAATTGTTTTTGTTATGGAGCTAATTTACTTACAATGTCAAAAATGTAAATTGTTTTGTGGCCTAATTGAGATTTGTATTATTTATATCTTATTGTGTTGTAAAAAGTGCAAATGTTTTTTTTTAAATAAATAATAAATTACAGCTTTACAATGAACATTTGATTGGATGATGTCATAGCTTTATCTGTGGTTAGTATTTGTTCAGTTTCTGTTTCTGAACCATGCAAATTACATTCTTATTTTATGCAAAAATCATAAATAAGGGTTTAAATATATCTGTATTCATAAATCTTTAATAGCATTGTCAGAAAATGTCAGACATAATATTTTTGATGTTTTATAAATGTTGACTTCCAAATTTTGGAAGTCAAAATTTAACTTAATCAAAACTGTTAATTGTGGCAAACGTTTTTGTTAAAATGCAGGTATTTATATTGTTTGATTTTTTAACATTTAAAAATGTGTTAAACACTGTTAATCTATGATATCATACATAAAAGGGAAAATATGGGTTAGTGATTAAAATCAGTTTTATAGCAACATTTATTTTATGTTTTAAAAATATGATAGAATTAATATTTTAATAAATTAACTGCAGATAATCTGTATTTGACATTTAAAAGCTTTTAAAATTGGCCACATAATTTATTACTCATTTATAAGTTACTGAATTATTTAATTATAATTAATCGGGTATTTGTTACATTTTCTGCACAATTAAAACAAGCTGTAAATACGTTTCGAAAATTATTAAAGATAAAAAATTATTTCCTAAAACTAGTGCCGGGCTGTGTCTGGTGTTTTGGCGCGAGCTCTGAAGTCATCAGCGGAGTAATTGTTGCCAGACACCAGATGACAGCAGCGTCGCCCACTGCCGCTGACTGTTGGACTCAAACTTTTAATTGATCGGTTGAACGCAGAGGCGTAAACACATCCGGGGTTCGTTAATACGCAATAGGCGTGAAGGCCGATCCGGCGCAACCTGAGCCCGAGTCGGCATCTGATTCAAACGGCTCCATACGCACATGTGCAGAGTCGGTCATATGTGTATGAATTACGTTTTATTATAACCTTGCAGTTTTTGATTGCGTCTCAAATGCGCATCTGATTTGCGCGTGCGCGCACACACACACACACACACACACACACACACACACACACACACACACACACACACACACACACACACACACACACACACACACACACACACACACACACACAGAGCTGCGGTAACCTGTGCATACACGGCAGTGAGTGCCCAGCTGATGGACCGGCTGTGGGACAGTAGTGGCTGTGTATTGGGTTACGGCCCATGTTTGGCTGGAGCTGCACTAATTGTGTGCCTGCTCCACATCTGGAACAAAAAAAAACCTCTGTCTAGGTCTACCCCAGTGTTTACAGCTCTGTTGTTTTTTCACACTACTCACAAAATCTTGCCCAAACACACATTCCAGACCTACCAACTCAACATGGGGGAAAAAGGCATACTATATTTTTCCACAGTAAATCTTGACCCCAGTACTAAGGAAGGCGGGAAGGAAAACAAATGCTGGAAGCTGGCATGGATCAGTGGGGCGACAAGAGGCTGGCAGCGGCTGGAGGAGCGGTTGGAGGAGAGACAGTTGTCTCCATGTGGGGATCCTCCGGGCCTAGTAGCGAGGATGGCACACAGTTGAGCTGAGGCTAAAGCAGCTGCTCCAGGGAATGCTTGATTTGTCTGTTTACAAACGTCCGAGGAGGCATCTGATGATACATTCCAGCAGTAGTTCAAAGTACGTCTACTGATGCCCTTTGAGGACAAATGAACACTGCATAGACAGTGTGTTCAGGCCATAAATCTCCTCGTGCAACAATAAAAAAGACTCAGTTCAAAGTCAATGAAAAGATTCATAAAGCTGCAGATGTCGAAGAAAACAACATAATAGGTGAAGAACTCCTGCTATTGTTTTTTCTTTCTTACAGCAGGTGAGTTGAAAGGCAAGAGGTAGAAATACTGAACATACCTCCAATGATTTGCCCAGAGGAGACACACATGCACACCCAATCAACACACAATATCACGGCTCAGGCTCTCTGGAGTCAGACACTAGGTCCTGTTAAAGACCGGTTTACCAGGTCCACGGATTATACATCTGAAGTTACCTGTTCCTCTGGGTAACCTGAGCCCCCCTTTGTGGTCTGCAGGGCCACAGCGTGCAAGGCAGCCGTCGGTTTAAAAAGCCTGCGGCGATGAGGACGGCGGGTTCTGGCGGAGGGGACGTGACTCTGACCAGCAGGAGGGGCATAATCTGGACCGGCTCCACAGATTGAGTGCAAGCAGGAAGGGCGGAAAGGATGCCGGGGCGAGAACAGCGACATGAAAGCAACCTACGCATCAGAACGTTTCCATCAAAGTATACTGTAGAGCAACGCTCCTATTATACATGATCCTCCAAACAGAGCATCCATACTTGGCCTGATATGGCGCTTACACAACGGTGAGGTCAAAGCCCTTTCTTTACAGCTTCTCAATGGGAACAACTTGACGGGATCAAGTTCAGCTGCTGACAACAAGGCCAGGCTCTGTCAAGTGTTAAGTTCCATTGTGACCTACAATAGGACACAATGGCCCACAGCACCTAGGCCGCACCACACTGGCTATCGGATGACTCCAGCTTTTAGAGAAATACTTGGCAAACTGATATTAAGCTGTGTGTCTATTGTATTGTTTTTATTTTCACCACGCTGCCATGTGGGCAATACTAGACAGTAAAAAAAGATCAGAGACAGAGAATAGAAAACTAACAAACACAATGTGTCTAATCTTAATGTTAAAAGCCTGATGGAAGTAACCCAGAACCTGTTTTCCAAAGCCAGACCGGGCCGCCCTGCGTGTCAAGGTGCACTCCTGACCCTGACGTCGCTGGGACCTTGTGGCTGCAGAGCTACAGGTGTTTGAGCTTGTCATATTAAAGCGTTTGTCACTGCAGGGCCAGACGACTGGGGCCGGGGCGGCGCGGCGACTCAAAAAGGGCCCGCGCTCCGAGATCGTCAGATAGTCGCGACTGTCTGCAGCCTGCCAAGAAACATCAAAGCCTCGGAGGGTTGCTCATTTAATCTTTGAACCTCGGCGAAACACGCCCTCCCTGCATTCTCACCCTACATCACCACATTCCTTTAATGACGAACAAAAAAAGGAAAAGATTGATAAACAAGAGAATACAGTTAGACCAACGAGACCCAGGGAAACGCAGGGATTTTGTTTTTGGACCTGTATGGCTGTGTACTTGTTTGACATGTCATGGCTTAGGAGACAGTCTCAGTCTGAGCAAGCCCGCTCTGATTGATGGCTATGAAAGAGCTACCTAAGGCAGAGATCAAAGTCAGACAGGATACGTATGCCTCAGCGTTTAACTCTTTCATCTCTCGCCTTTCTATGAGTCATGACCCTTCACCTGTCTATCTGTTTGACCTTTAGCTCTCTGCGAGTTTTCCCCATTCTCATTTATTGGACAAATATCAAATAAAAAAAATTACAGTTAATTAAAAAAAGCTGTTTCATACCAGCATGATGTTGGGGGTGAATCTGTGTCGAAGTTCTCACCAGAATAAGCAGGGCCTCGATTTCTCAACGTGGGGCTCTCCTCAGAGTGGAGGCCAGGAGCAGAGGGCTATTTGCATTCCAGCAGTGAGAGTGAGGACAATTAAGCCGTTTCCTCTCCAATCTATCTCCCTCCAGCCAGCCATCCAGGCAGCACCGCAGATCAATGGGAAGTGCAGCTGCACGGCCAATGTGTGCCAGGCTGTGAGAAGGGAGAGCAGAAGATTGGGGTTAAAACCCTCCTGGCCTTCAGATTGGCTCCATACCTGAGTCAAGGCACGCCGAACCGGCAGCTGTTTCCGTGCAGAGACGGGAAGCAGACAGCCACACTGCATCTGCAAAAACATTACACGGATCACTGTTTATTTTTATAACCGCTCGCATTAGGATGTCTGCGTTTCGCATTCAGCATCAGCTTGTACTTAAAAGGAGAACCCGTGGAGCAGCAGGTTCATTGCACCACCTGTACTCCTCCACCACAGTCCATTGCTACCCCCCCGCCCCAGGCACCCTAGACTGGCCACTTCAAAATCAATTAGCCAAATCACATTTCACAAAAGTAGCTGAGTTCTGCTTTCAGCGGCCGAGCCCCTCAGGTGTCACACCGAGGCTTAAAGGTGTGGACAGTGAGTCTTGGTTGGGGCCATTTGGGATTAGACCAAACAAAGCTATAGATATCTAGCCACACCTGTGCAGCTCGCTTCTCAAGAACTGCTAATAGTGAGAGTCTTTGGTCCAAATGTCGGACGCTCAGAACTTAATCTCCCCGCTCTCGGGCCATTGTGGGTATCCATTTCTACCGTTCCCGGCAGCAGAAACCGTCCTCCGCTTGGACATAATCACAGAGCCATCATTTAACAAGGACAAGGACAATTTCTGCCGCCCCTCCCGATCCAGGTGATCAATCATTTACATGTGTAATTAGGAACGGGTGTCAAAACAGAAACTGTACACTCGCTCCGGGACCCAGTGTGCAGCGAGCTGACATCAGACTTGGCAAGCAGCGGGTAAACAGGGTCAGGGAGAAAGAGACAGCGGGTGAGGAGGAAAAACGAGATGCTGAGATGTGCAGCGTCTTCTGACACATTCGGCCTCTTACCACCCAGGGGGTGAACTGTTCTCTGGCATATCAGGTTGTGTAAGGGCATATCTCTGTTTATACAGGGACTTAAATAACAGTGTGTGGGGATCCTGAAGTTAATCTTTGGTGGTTTACTGTAAATCTATTCCTGATGCTGGGTGATCTGACCGCTAAACAGGATGAAGCAGCGGGTATTTATCTGTGAATGATGTCCCAGGTGGCTTCGGAATAACACAAAATCTCTGCCATATAACACAAAAAATACTCCGTGCAACATTTGCTCCAGATCAATCAATGATAATGGCATGTTATAGGAGATGTTCTGTGCTAAACCCCTGTAATGCACTGTTTTTTTCAAGTGGTTGAATGGGCTCCTCACTGCCCAGTCAGCCATTCAGCCCGTTTGAGGTCATAACAAGGGATTACACAGCAGCAACAAACACATTTCAAATAGTAAGAGATGCTCTAAATGCACATAAGAGGCAACAGATAATGTTAAATGACACTCATGTTTGACTTTGAGTGTCACTCAGAACACTGATATAAAGTAAATATGCGCATCTCCATCACTCCTATGATGTTTTCTCACGGTCAATGGGCGAGAGGAGGAAGAAATACCAAGGACCAATAATCCACCTGTCACCTGAGGCGGATAGGTGTGGTGCTGCAGGGCTGAGGAGGGGGTGTGTGCAGGCCACCGTGACTTATGTGGACTCATACAGCCACCACCTCAGCGCCCAGGGGGTGAGTGGGTGTTTAAAAGAGCCTGTCTGGGGCCCGAGTTTAGAGTTTCCCAGAACGAGGGGCTGAGCTTTAAAGGAGCTGGTCCAGTAATGAATTGGAGTATTGTCTGCACGGAGGAGAAGCCTCTGGGTGGGACATCAGATCAAAGGAGGATCTGTTTTATTATTTACAGCGCAGGTTGAGGTATGCGAGTGGACAGAGCGAAAGGGCAGAGACAATAACCCCTAAAAATACACTGTACACAAGGGAACCTGTCCTCAGCTCATCTGCTTTCTAACACATCTGATCAGAAGTTGAAAAGTAGCGTGATGCTTCTGAAGGCTTCTTAAAAATCAAATACAATCAAGTCAATCTTAATAAGAGTGATGACTAATGTTTTGTGGCTGCTCTGCTCTGATGACCAACTCCTTCGGTGTTTCTCTGACACACCCGGACACCGATGAAACCAACACGTCGCGGCTGTTTTCGTCCGAGCACCAGGACCCGCGGCCTCGGCAGCGCAGACGCCCAGGAATGCACTGACCGCTCCTCTCAGGTGACTTCACATCGACCTGGGGCTTGACCGGCCTCTCACGGGGTCATTCTCCCGCGGCATCCTCCTCCTCGCGCAGAGGGGACAACGCGGCTTTGCTTTGATGTTAAAGTGGTCGGGTTCGGGCGATGAGGCGACGTCACGAGAGACACAAACACCTGGATGGAGTGGAACTAAAGAGGAATGCGGCTTAGACGTTGGAGGAGCAGCTGTCGTAGCTACATATAAAATACTGTACATCACTCCATCAACATTTAAACCTACACCTGGTGAGGTAATGCTAGAGGTTTCAGGTGTGTTGCAAGAACCCACTGCTGGCGACTCTTAGCTGTGGTTCGACCACCTGCACAAACAGTTTCGGTTTCATCATCTTTTCTACCTGTTTGCATAGAAATGTCCAATTAGATAAATAAGGGGTTTTAAAATTAAATAAATGTGCAAAATCTGAAGGCAAGGTGGATCAAATTGTTGCAGCTCTGCACCAAACAAGGCAGCCCAGCTGTGTGGTGGATTTCTGTCCTGTGGGGAGAGTTGCTCTCCGGTTGCTTATCCATTTCTCTGGTTACTCACCAGCTGGGACTGCTGCTCAGCCACCCTGCCATAATGTCATAATTGCCTTGCTCCTCTGCAACCGCAAGACAATGTATGGCTGCGTTGGTGGAGTGTGAATAGAGGCCTGGCAAACTGGGTGGGTCACCAATTTGTACCACACCTGCGGTTAACAACTTGGTGCACAAGAAGAACAGGAAAATGTTCTTTGGCTGGGAGACCTTTTTTATTAATCACGTGTGAACCAGTCACAAAATGTCTAGCGGTGCCAACATTGTCATGTGCAATCCACTTCAGAAAGTTCTAACTGAATGCCATCTTCTTAATAAGACAGGGACCAGGCAGCACAACAGCGAACCAGCTGAAAACCAACATCATTGCTCTGTGGCGCTCCAGAGGTCTCAATTAGCCCTGATGACCGACCTAGTGGGAGCCTGTGTTTAAATCAACCAAGGACATTATTGTTAGGGAGGCATAATAATTGATTCTGGGACCCAGAACCACAAAACAATTACTGATTACTTATTTCTTGATGTTGGCTTTGACAACAAAAGGTCTCAATAAAGCAGCAGGAGGGGAAAACAAAACCGCTCACAGGGGATCAGAGCTCAGGGAGCAACAATCAGTTCATCTAAACATTAGAATAGAAAAACACATGGACGAGGTTTAACTAAAACTCTAATCAATAATCGTGTTAAAACACTAGGACAAAAACTAAAGCCAAGGACACAGAAGACTTGAACAGGTGTTAGTCAATACTGGTCCTCATCCGTTGAAAATGAAACCACACTACCATCTGTCACAAACTAACGTCTTTTGTACAGTGTGTAGTGCGCACACAAACACGTTCAATAGTGGACAATATCTTTCCTAATAAGCAACCAGTATTAACCCGAAAGCGTAGTCTTCTCCAAGATTTCCTTATAAATCACTGTAAGTCATTTGTGGTGGACGTGACTGGCGTCTGCCCTGATTGTACTTCCTGTGGGTTTGTCCCTCAGTCTGGCCTGTTGAGAGATCTCGTGATAACGGTTTAAACCAGGGCCTGTTTTCAGCCAGCTGCTTCCTTTGGTTGCGTTAACTTGGACCTCATTAGTTATAATCTGCTCCCCAGGGACTGTCGCCTTGGAAAACCTCTGAGCGGCAACTGCATAGAAATGCTCGGGGCAAAAGGCCCATCTTATGAGCCTGGCCAAAAGATGGAAGACAACATCTCTTATCTGATGGACGGAGTTTTTGGCAGTTCTCCTGTTTGAACAGGGCAAAAAGGAACAGTTCTTTATCTGAAACTATAAATAACAAAAATAGCTTTATTCTGTGTGTGTCGATTAATATGCCTTTTAATTTGAGCCTTTTAAAATAGCAATAAAAGAATCCGAGGCATGAGAATTTACAGTAATCTGAGTCAAAGTTATTTAACCAAGCTTCAACAGACATGACTAAATGGTGCTGATAACACCAGTAGAATGACTGACCCTCCTACCCAAACATGTAACCTCTTCGTTGGCTGTGTAGGGGCCAGCACTTCAAACACATCCATATTTCTGTGACAGAATGCTTTGGGGGTAAAACAACCCATTTACCTGTAATCTGTTTCACAAGCAGCCTGGGAGGAGGGAGGCCGACCTGGGAGAGCCCTAAGAGAAGACCTGCCTCGGGTGACGGCGTCAGGAGCTGAAAAATAGAAAGACCGGGAGGCAGGTGTAGCTTCAGTTGACCAGAGATTGAACCCTTAAGTTTTAGTTGAGTCACTTCAGGCAAACTAATGAACTTTGTTATTTGATGCGGGACATTTTCAGGAAGGGTCGTAAAAGGATTCTGACAAACCAAGCGATTAACATGAGCAGACAACCAGGTTGATGTACGGTGTGAATTCAATACGAGCAGACAAACCAGTTATGAATAGAAGCAATGTTTTAAAATGGATTATATTTGTTTACAAACATGTGATTTACCAAAGAGGCGTATAAATAAGCAGAGTAAGTGAAGACAATGGAACAACTGAGGGGGAATCACACTTTGCATTTAGAAACAATCAAAAGGTGATTTCAGAGACATATGTATTAACTAAGTCTGTCCTCAGGTGACTTTTCTCAGGTTGCTCATGTTTTCTTTGCTTATTTGCAATCATTGTCATGCAGTTTTCTACGACGGGCCCAAAGGCCACAAGAGTCCGACATGGCCAAAGGGCTCACCTTCCATTGTTTCTTAAAAGACTTAAAAAGCCATCTGTTTTGTTGTCCACCCTCCTTATTGCTACCTTTCCCCAGTACACCCTCACTGCAGAGGCTGGAGGAATGCTGCATTAAGTCGGGCCAACAATGACAACAAAAACATCAACAAAAGCCAAAGGCCAAATCCGACTTAGTTAGCTCCTCTGGACATATAATGCCACATCTTACCTCACACTGGACCTCTATTTCCACCCATCCCGAGACCCCCTGCAAAGCAAAGAATGCTGCGGGACAGTGACCTTTTCAACCACAAGTCACACCTTGGTTTCTCAGGAAGATTAGTAGGCGGGAGGGGAACTAGGAGTGTCCCATGAAGCTAGTTGTTGGAGGAGAGAATCCCAAGTCTTTAGAGGATGGCCAGTTACTTGGAAAATTGGGTCCTTGAATTTCATGCTGTATTGACTTTTTGTGCTTTACTGGTTTGGCCGTTATTCAAAAAAGTGAAACCAATGCAACTGTAACACATCGGTTTTCTATTACTGAGCCTTCCATTATGAATATCTGAACACAGCCTCATTAAAGGGGCTTCTCCTCAGTGGCAGCAGACTGTTAGCCAACATAAAAGTGTGACTGCTGATTTTATGAGCTTTGCTTTTAAACTCGGTTTCCATTGACTTCTGTGTTGTTGTTGGCACTTTGCCCGAAACCGACGTTCCAGCCGTCTGCGCGGCTCCCGAGAGAGCGGAACCACAGGGAGCACCATCAGGTGTGTTCATCATACTGAGGCGCTCATCAGGTGGTCTGGGGCGCTTCAGCAGCTGTCTGGGTGGCAACAGTGGCCCACCAGCTGCTGACATCAGGGAGCATTTCGGCAGATCCACAGCCTCCAGAGCCTGTATATGAAACTTCACACGAATTATGAGCTATAAACCTATGTTTGCCTTGTTTTGTCTTTATTTCATACTTTAAACCGAATGTGTCTCTCAAAGATTTCTTCCGAAATTAAAAAAAAAAAAAAGTTTCCATCGCAGTGTGTCCGTGATCAAACAACTATAAACATGTTGTTAAAATTAACAAATTTATGGCCCGGAAGATTGAAACATGCAAAATCAGAATGTAATAAAGAAAAACAGCTAAAACGTGTAATGAAATCTCACGTACATCTGCACAGCACATTTAAGGATTACCTCAACGCAGTCGCTCAATGCTACATGAGGAGTGAAAAGACATACAACAGCAATAGTGGCAAGAAAGGCTCCTGACAAAGTCCAGATATTAACATCTCTGCAACAGCTGGGTGTTACCCCAGAAAACCAAACCGAAAGGAAAAACTGCACAATTAAGGCTCCCGAGAAGCCAAAAGTTTGATATTCCAGCCTTTAGATAAAAGAGTAATCCAAGGGGCTCAGTCCTGATAACCAGTGTTAGCAGCCATTATTGGAAAGTGTTACCAGATGCTGCCAAACCTGACCATCACTAGGCAGGTAAAACAGTTTTTTTAGCCGTTACCTCAAATTTAGCATTAATACGGGAACATGAACAGAAAAAAACATCAAAATTGAGAAAATGTTTAATAACCAAACAATAAGGTTATTTCTGAAATATGTCAACCATTGTCAACTTTGTCTTTGGTTGATACTGGAATATCCCAATCAATGTACCTGCTGAAGAAACACAAGATCACATCATACTTAACAGGGCTAAAGACAATAATGCTTTGCTCTCCTGTGAATAACCAGGTTCTCTAACTCAGTTATTCATTTCTGCAGGAAGGTGCAGGTTTGTATGTATCTAGGTGCAACGGAAACCTAATCCATCAGGGCAGAACAAGGCGGGTGGGCCTCGGCTGTCTGACGATGTCCAGACACCTCTCTGACAGCGGAGAGTTCATTTCTGACACATGGGTTAGCAGCAACACTAGCTGGCATTGAGGGCCAGAAAACGAAGAAACGAGTCCTATCCATCTAAGAAAATGGTGAAATGAAAGAGTTGGTTGTTGTAGAGAGTGTTTAAATCATCTGTATCAAACCGTAAGCGGTGGAAAACCTCAAATAAATACTGTCACGCCACTTTACCTTTTAAAATGTCTACGTTTGCAGCATTGCCACTTTTAATCAAGAAAAAAAATTAAGCCTAGATTTCATTTGGTACATATATTACAGGTTCTTCACAAAGTTATATAGATAAAAGCAGTTCCTTATTAGTGCTGAGTCTCCAACAGATCTTTAATTGTCATATCAAATGTCTGCAGTGCCTCTTAAAGTCTCTAAGACTTAACAGGAGCACATACTCTCTTTGTCCAGACCCATCTGCTAATCCACACAACCAGCTTCCTACTGCAATCAGACCTTTTTAAACTTCACAATTTCGGCAAGATGGCCGACTCCGCTGCTTTATTTCAACCTCCCGCTGACCACAAATAGGTCTAAATCGGCCCAATTACTTAGTGCTTCCTTAAATGCTCCAACCAGATTTACTGATACATGCCAGCAGTGGCTCTCTGATAGTTGTCTGGTTTACCTGTTGTGTTGTTGTGAGCGTGATGTTTCATTGGGGAATGTTGAAGAACAGCTCTGCGATGTTTCCATTATACAAATGTGCATCCAGTAGATGGATGTTATGCCTGTATTCCACCTTGTGTTTTGCTTTCAATCAACTTCTTCCCACAATATGTAACATGTAAGCAATACAAAATAAATTTTCTATTAACACTCAATCGGAGAAAAATGCCATCATACTACATAAAACAAGCAAACCACTGAGAGACAGTGAGGGTGACAGATGAGACTGTCCTCTTTGAGTGGGCTGGCATATGGCAATAATCAGGGAAAGTGAGGGTCTGCTGGCCCAACAGTAATTAGCAGACGACCTCATGTTCATGTTTCTTTTAATAGCTCAACACAGCCCAGTGTGGACTAAAAATAAACAGGGTAATTTGGGGGCGGCAAGGAAGGCCATCATTTGAGGGCTCTGCCCTTTGAACCCGGGTCAGAACCCATATAGAGGTGTTCATGTGGACCACCTGTACCCCTATGGGTCGCTGGGGAAAGGAGCTGTTTTGTGTTTATGTTAGGGGTCAGCCACAGAGGCAGCCCACTCTAGGGTAAACCTATATGTGAGTAAACAATGTCTATTTATATCAGAAGGAGCCTTGCTGCATTTTAAGGTGTCCATTCAAAATGATCAAAAACTTATGATGCAGCTTTAGTAAGAAAAGGCTTATAGTTTACTGAAATAAAACACCTGTTAAAACATGACTAAAGATGACATAATATAACATTAAATAAAAAAAACGTACATCTAAGAATAAACCAGTATGCTCAGTTATTATAGTTTTAGTTTTTGTTTGTTTTTAATATTTGCATTTTTTCCTGCTCTAAATGTTAACTTCTTGATGTAAACATTCATTGTTTCCTAACCTTTCTTTAACACCTAAGCTACCAACATTCTGGTAGATTTCTTTAGGTCTTTATTTATGGTCTAAAAGTCTGAAATGCACTAAACAAGTGAACTAGAAAAAATATTACACAATAAGTTTTTGTGGGTCAACAAATAAATTCTAGAAGCGTGTGTTTAGAGATTTTGCAAGTTTCCAAATCTTTAATCAGGTCAGAAATTTCAGATTGACTCAGACAGACATGATGCATGGCACCAAGATGTTTTCCCCACAATTCCCCTCCCCGACCAAATGTGTGTTTTCTCTAAATTACCATGGGAGGGGAATTCAAAGTCCTCAGCTTCAGCCTGGCTCTGTTTCTTTGCACTGGCTAGCGGTCCTGCACAGATGTTCACATTAGTCCAAGAACAACAAGAACAGCTTTTCACACCTGGCAACTCTCAAACAGAACTTGGCACCAAAGAACCTGTAAGGTTGTCCCAGAATGACCTTTGACCTCTAGTGATGTCAATGATCCTCTTGACCAATTAGATGCTGGAAGCTGCCCTTGGACTTGCCTGGTCCCAGACACAAAGACAAATGATTCTATCAGATTAAATGTTTTTTAATGGCAGACAGAGAGGCCAAATGTGGGTCTTTCACTAAAAGCCACATGTGCATTTCTCTGGTTATCTTTCCAAATGAGGCTCATTTGGTGAATAAAATCCTAAACTCTAGCAGTAGAGAGATGTAGATGTATAGAAAAAAAATCTTGTTTGCTATGTCAGGGACGGCACTCAAGACCAACAGAGTAACAATTCACTTCCTTAAGTCAATATCACTCCATCATAAACATGTTCTTAAAGTTGATTGACTATGAGAATAACTGGCAGGCATAGGGACATGGAATCATATTATGCGGCTTTGAATATGAAGCAGATTAAGGGCATATGTTCTGACCTCAATTTGCCAAAAGAAACAGCAAGAGCAAGCCACACATCCAGAGCCCTCGCTATTTTTAAACCCACATTTGGACTCTGTGCTTGGTGCCTACCACAGTAAAGGCTGCTGGAGACATTATTGAAGCAAACACAAAGACAATGTCCCAGAGAATCAGGCTTCAAAGCAACAACATGGTCAAAATTGTATTTTGAGTACGGCTCTGGGCCACACGCTAGGGGCTAGACCTCATGTAACGGCTCGTCTTGATGATTTTTCACATATATGTGCACAGACCTGTGATCACTCAGCTATACTTTTATTCAACAAGGGACTTGCAGGGTCCTTCACCTGGCAACGTGTTGACCTGGTCACTCTGGTGGGCCCCGCCAGAGGTTTAATGCCGACCTCAAGAGAAGAAAGACCCCTGCGCCACTTATGAAGCGTTTGTTCTTCCTGTCAGCCTTCAATTGAGGATAATTGTCTCTTTTAGATCTGAGGGGCCTGTGATCTGCCATCCGCTAAGCCCAAAGGAGGTTGTTTCACTTCAGTTTGGATGGTAGATGATGGTAAAGACAGTCCCAGATTCATCAAGGAATTCCTTAATACTAATGTAAATGGACAGAAAGCTTTATAAGAAAATTAATATGCTCTAAAATTGCCCAATTTCTGACAGAGTGACAATGTGGAAAATATTCTGCACAGTAACAGAACAGGGCTTCTGACACCAGAGAGGCCTTCCTTCTCGTACACCTGCAGCTGCTGAGGTCACCTAATCAACTCCCAATGGCAATCCTGTAGCACAGCAGCTGTGCACCAGAGAGAGCTTCGTGCTGGAAATTAGCATAAGCTGAGCCTCTCAACTGATTGTTGTGTCTGGACAACACGAAGGCATGAAAACTTTCAAACTCGGCTCAAAACGTTGCATCGGCTCTCGGGAGTTACACACCCACAAAACATGCAGCGCGTCGCCCACCCCTTCTCCCCATCTATCACACGCACTGTCTAAGTGTGGGCCAGTGCCTCATGTGGCGACAATGTGTGCACTATGCTATGGTAGCGGAGGCAGCAGTCAGTCTGTAAATGGAGGAAGTGGTGCTGTATACCCTGGAGGAGTAGAGTCCCGGAGAAGAATGTTTATCCTGTCCACCGCCTTTGATCTTTTACTGGTAATCACTTCCTGCACACTGTACATGAACTAGGCAGATCTGCTCTGCAGTGCCGTGCTGTGCTGCTAGTGACACCACAGAGGAAGAGGAGGGGCTGCCGTTTTCTAAACACTGGATTTAACTCATGCAATAAATGTTTTGACTGTTATAATACCAAAGTTGACTTATAACAGAATTACACACATTAAGCTCACCGCAGGGTGTAGGATGCAGTAAGAGATTTGTCGAAAAGTCTCCAACCCTTCACCCCCACTGATGTCGAGAGGAGACTCACAGTGGTCGCCTCCATTTTTCCTTTTTCGTCTCAATGTCTCTTCTATCTCTACCTTTGCTCATTTCAAGATGCGCACCACCCTGGGTGCAAGGCCCCATGCAACACGCCCAACCTCCCAACCATCTGAGAGCATTTATGCAGCTTTGGGATCCAGCAGGTCCAAAACCCCACACCTGGCAACTGAAAGTAAGAGCTGCAACCAAGGGCATTCAGACTTCAATTAAACTAGACTTCAGTGCACAAACCCAGCCCAAACCCTTGTTCTGTATCTCACTGCGCTGTGCATATAGAACAACACACACAAAAGACTGTGACAGGTTGAAAAGCACTCGTCACCTGCTGTGGCAGTTGCCACTTGGTGAGTTGTTGTGTGCCAGTGGGTGGATGCATCAATGAAAGAGCATGAAAGCCTTTGTCTCCAAGTGATCGACATGAATTATAGTTGCTACAGCAGATTGCACGTGTCATGAACTGCTGTGTAAAAAGTGTCACCACAAGACGAAGAGACAGGCAGAGAAGCGAAGTCAAGATTTTTCCCTTTTATTCGTATTTGGGCTGAGTGTGCGTGTGAAGTTTTAAAGGTCTCTCCCGTCAGTCACACAGCAATACCCTGCAGCCTGTTCTGAAGCATACCTACACCCTGAACAGGCCTTCGCCTCCTCTCCCTATGTCTCACACTTCCTAGAAGCATTCCTTTAAGGACCCAAAGCAGAATTATTCACTGATCGCTCTTACTTAACTGTTTTGTTACTTTCTTGTGTTTCCAGCAGCCATGTCTATAATGTGCGACAGCAATACTTGAACACATAAATCATAGCTGCACAAAATGTGAAAATATTTTGGGTTTTCAAATAACCACAGAAACCACAAACACAGCGTTGCACAACATGTGAATTTACCATCCTGTGTTGCTGCCCTGACGCATTTTGTGTAAGCGTGAGGTTGCTGCCTGTGTGTTTTTCTGTGACTGTGTGTGCGCCTATTACTAATGGGGCTTGCGTGACTAGTGGAGAGTGAGCAGACAGTGGAAAGGTTCCCCCTCCTGCCTAAGGGAAATAGCAGTGCATGTGTGCATCTAAACGCTTTTAATCCCACAGAAATGTTAAAAAGGCTGTGTAAAATAAAAGGCTCCCTCAAGTAGCTCCACACAGAGGCATTATCATAGTGTGTGAACACTGAAGTTACCGCAAAGCCTTTAAGCACCATGTCAACTAGCTGTAAAAACAGAATCTATCCTAAATGTGAAAGATAAAGAACTCGAACTGTGCATACTGTTGGGTTTCTGTAGTTCTGTAGTGTGAGGTGTAAGGTGAATTGGCGCTTTATAAATAAAACTGAATTGAATTTTCAAGGCCAGGTTTGAAATATTCGAACCTCGCGTGCAGGCAAGCGTCTGTCTACGACTCAGGACAGCAGGTTTCAGCAGCTGTCTGTCTCCCACTGCACTTGAGGTGAGTCACACCACGCTGTTCAGAGTGACTCACTAACGTCATCTCCGGAGGTTTTTTATGACAATCAGTATTTATTTTGAGAAGCTTACCTGACGCTTTTTCTTGGCGCTTGTATATTTTGAAAAAGCTTCTCTGTGTAACCACAGTCATCTGTTGGCTGCATGAACGCTTTACTGGAGCAGCTGGGGGTTTAACGTCCTGCTGGAAGGTAGGCTACCATTTCACTTGAATTCAACAACGCTGGAAAGAAACTTAAACCTAGCTGGAAATAACACTGTGAAAAGACAATGTCAATAGAAATGAAATAAAGCAGATCTTAACTGTAGCTTTGTGTCTGGATCTGCTCCAGTTTCCCCAATTATAATCCAGCAATGAAGGATTATTTCTCACACACACACACACACACACACACACACACACACACACACACACACACACACACACACACACACACACACACACACACACACACACACACACACACACACACACACACACACACACAAAAGAAGCTCATCTTTTTGCTCTTATAAATCATTCATTCAAAAACGCCTCTGTTTATGAGTACAAGACATTTTCAATTGATGCTGACAGATAGAAACTGTTAAAGTTAAGTTAATAATGACTTCAGCTCGCAAATCTTCAAAAGTCAATTCTAGCATCAATGTGTTTACATGCTAGTTTGCATGTAAGCATGCTGCCATTTGGCAAATACCACTTACACAATAATGTGACATGTTAGAACATGCTGCTAATGTGGCTAAAAGCAACACAAATACATGGTGGAAGCAGAGCTTTGTTGTGATCACATGCTGCCAGATTCCCAAGGCTTTGCATTGACATTTGAAAAAAAAAAGGCAACAATTAATGCCACATTTTAGTCCCATATTTAGTGCTAAGCCGCTGTGGCATTTCTGAGCTGCAGATCCCCAGTAATCACTTGTTAATCAAAGAGTGTGGGTAGTGCTGTGGTGTCTTTTTTGGATTTTCTGTTAATGTTGTTTGTGTTTATTTGTCTGTTTAAATGTGACAGATGTCCCTGCTCACGCTAACTACACATTTCTTTTCAGTTCAAACAAATCAGCTTCACTATTGCTAGAAAAGCAACACATACTGAGCACGATGCTGAATTTTTAACAGCAAATGCAAGACTTTTGTAAACTTTATTAGTGTGACTTTTACATTTATATCAGTGTGGTCACAATAGACGATAACATAAAAAGAGTCCAAATAAAAACTAAACGAGGTTAGAACTTCATACCCAATTTAAGGGGGTGGCACTGAAAGAGGTGCAGGTAGCCCCAAGCCACAGGATGGGACTGAAAGAAGGGATGTAACAAGGTTGAAGAAGGGTGAAAGGTGGTGGGAGGAATAAAAGGGAGGCACCCTGCTGAGGCAGAGTGACAGGTGGAGGGGGCTGGCCTGTGTGTGGATTTGTGTGTCCCTGTGTGCAGGAACAACCAAATGAGAGCAGGGCTCTTGGGGATTCACCTGCTTCACTCATGTCCTGACAGGTAGGAAACCCCCACCTCCTGCCAAGGACCCCACTCCCTGAGCCCAACCACCACCACCCAGTCTCCTCAGCACCCCACAGGTTCTTTTATTCCATCACAGGGTTCAATCTGGTCAGTGTAGCTCCCTTATGCTCCTGTCCATAGATGGCTGTGTGGCAGCTTAAAGAGTTCCATCTGCTGTCCTTGACTCCATGCCAGTGAAGCTGGGAGTAGCTTTCTCTGCCGCAGGAAGGACAGAGAATTGTTGAGGTTTTTCTTCCTTGTTGATAGCCACGCTCAGGGTTAGAGAGAATTACATGATGTTTGGGTTGGAAGCAATAGAAAGTATTGATACTTACCACTGCTGCTGGAGCAACATGTTGTCCATCATTTTCAGACACATGTTAATGAGAGCGTGTGGGATCATTTCTCAGATGTGCTAGTGCAAGCTCAGTGTTTCCTCTAAAACCTTATCATTACATTACTTTAATCCTTTTATCTTTCTATAGTTTTGTCCATCACCCAATGTCGTTTTGTTCGGGTTTGATTTACATTTGTTTTGGTTATGTTGGCTAAGCGTAGTGGGGTTTTCTTTTGGTTTCACTTTGTCTTCTAACATTCTACGCTAGCTACAGAATCACAGCTTTAATATATCAGACGTAAGAAATGGGTTTTATTTTTATACAAAGAAAGCCTGTTACCTTCAAGCTGTAGTTTGCTAATGTGGAAATACCTAAACCACCGGTTTATGAGTATAATTTAGGTAGCTGTTCCCCTAAATAAAGAAATCATCCATTTAAATATATAAAAAAAGGTGTAAAATGCAAAAATAAACTTGTTATCTGACAATAATGTGCTGTAGTCGCTCTATCATAACGTCTCATGTCTTTAAGTGTCCCCCGCTGCAGGAGACAGGGAAGTGGTGGCCTGGTGCCAGCAAACACAGAGCTTTTGTTTGTGGGATTCGGCCTCAGGTGTAGTTGACCCCTGACCTTTGAGCCTGCAGGTTGAACAAAGAGCCATTAAGGGGAACTGGGCATGGCTCCACTCCAGGATGACAGAGACAGAGAGGTTTACAGAATGCAAGCAAGGGGTCAGGGCTTTGGATGAAGAAAGGTTGGGACACATATTATTATTATATATTGCTTATATATTGCTTATCCCTAATAAATGAGGGATACTTTATACCAATGTTAATCTTAGCTCTCTGAATCTTTGAATTTGTTTTCGTGCTTTAGGCGACAGCCTAATATTTTCAACCTGACTTTGTCTATTAGAATTTAGTTTCACTTATGGTTCATTTCTTCACTAACTTGTGGCAGTCATTCTGTTGTAAAGGTTTTACAAGATGGAATACACTACATTTCTACTAAAATACTGTTATAAATAATGCTATAGTCTTTGATTTAAAACCTTAATCAATTCACTGGTCCTTGTGAAGGACAGCAATGCATCAGACAAGTGGTGACAGTCACAATCGACACCTGTGAATCCAGACCAGGTCACTTCATCATCGTGTGATCACTGAAACAAGGTTCTCTTGGAAGTATCCTCTTGTCCCCCTGTCGCTGCTATAACAAAGTAGATGCATGGGGCTGATCCTTTGGGCTATAGCTGGTGACAGGTGAGTTTCTCAGATTCAGCAATAGTACACAATGACTCCAGTCTCTCATGGGTCCAGACCAAACAATGTGCTCACTCAGTCAGAAAAGGCTGGGATGTGTGGGGCATCCTGTATACTGATCACCTTTACACCTGAAGCTGACAGGTGGCTAGTGGCCAGGAAAACAAAATCATAAAATATCCACTGTAGAGTTATTTACAATTACTGCTTAGCATGTTAATGTAATGTGCAGTGGATATTCTGTGCTGTATGTGTATAAAACCAAAACACAGTCAGTGTGTCATCTCCTCCTCCCCCATCCGCCTCCTTTCTGGCTCAACAGTGCCACCCAGTGATCCCATTCTGGGAAACAACTCAGTCAGTCATCAGGCTTCAGTGCTGAGGCCTGTGGTTAGGCAGACAACATGACCTCACTGTCAGCAAAATACACAGGACAGGAGGGGATTTTCCATTTTCCCCTGAAGGGAGCACGTTCACCTCCCTACCCCCTTTATACTATGAGGTAACAAAGTGTACAACATATTTGGAGTCCAAACTGTAAGCTGAAGGTTCCAGAATCATCAGCAAGCCCTAAACCAAGAGTTCAGTTGATGACTATGACGACTATGACCATGTCGTCAAATATTATATAACAAAAGCCTAACCTGCAAATAATCATTAAACTCAATCATACAATGCCTAAGGTATTACTAATAGTAAAACCTGTTAAACACAAAGGTCACTTTTGGACAGACAAGTACAGTCGTCAGTTCAGGAGGCATTAATAAAGGGTTTATGCCACGCAAGTGTTTTAGAACACTGTCCTCTGCCATTATCCTAATAGAGAGTCTTTATTTGTGCCCTTCCTTAGAAGAAGTGGACAAAGTCAAAATGCAAATATAATTACTGATGGGCAGGAAACACGAGCTGAACAAGGCCACACCTTCTGAAGATGTAGGATACTGTAGGGAAAGATGGCTAAATAATTCACTGTGTGCATCAGTGACACTGCAGCGTTTCCCCCTCCCCTTAACCTGAGAACACGATAAACATCCATGGTGAAATCATTAAATAAAGCACTTGATATGAAGCTAGATTAGCTAGACAAAAATATATTCCAAACTGTTTGAGATATACGATTTTTATAAAAAACTATGTATCTGTTATTCACATATATGTCTGAATAATAAAAATGAATGGGACAGGATAAAGAAGGTCCACAGGTGGACAAATGTGATTAGGCACCTTGTGGTAAAGTAAGATGAAGCTGAAATAAACAACAATTAAATTGTAAATAAATAAGTACAAATAAATAAATAAAGTAACTCAAATAATTTTAATTCAAACACTATTATGTCTGAGCGATAGCAACCATGCAGATCAGCACTGCAGAGGATGGATGTGGTGTGTTCATGACTATTTGAACACAGACACAATTAGCAGCTTGCTGCTGAATACAGACATATTTATAAACTAGCACATCTTTTCCCAAATAATGCTTTATAAACTTCCATATATAATATCTTAAAATCCTTGGTCTATATAATATATGTTTTTGAAAATGTCTGTGTAATTGTATTTTCCAGGCCGCACAGTGTATCCTACAGTACCTGTGTCATTTCATGGGGATTGCAGGTATTAGTTTTCTTACCAGTGTGCAAAAGGAACCTGGAGCATGCTTGAGCATTTCTATGTAAACAAGAGCATGTGAAACCTGATCGTTATTAATAATTCATGACAACTCTGAAACCCCTTCACCTCTGCCCATTAGTTCCTCTAAGACCTCTGGCCTGACACTACTTTGGAACATCTTGAAAACAAGAGAGCGTGTCTTTCCACTGCCTCCACTAATGCGCTCTCACAGTGACGGTGGCCAGCGTCAGTTCTTACATGCACCCCGTCTGCTAATGAACTGCAGCTTCACACACCGCTCACTGATGAATGATTCATCAAGATTAAATTGATAGGCCTAGGACAGTAGGCGGGCAGTATACGGTAGCACTACGCTTTGTCTCCATTTCCTTAATTAATGTTTGCTTCTTTCTGCTGCCAGCTACACCAGAGGTACAAATCCTAGCTGCCAGCAATATAAGGTGGGAGGGTGCTGGAGGTGACAAGGGAACTTGCCGATAAATAATGAACACAGCGCATCTCAGAGTGTGACTAATCCAAACCCTGACATGAGATGGTGTACCCAAGACATCAACTATGACAGCTATGCATAGGAAATTCATTTTATGAATACATCTGTTACTTTGTATATATTTGAGCAAAGGAGGATTTCTCTGAATTCTTATTATGTTGCGATAGTTAAGCGAAAGTATCAAATTAGAAGAACAACAAAAAAAATGTCAAACTGAAATATCGCCTTCAGCAGTCTATAACCTTAATGAGTGAGGTTCATTTAAGGTGAACACTGTGTACATGCATTGGTTATGATCCAGCATGTCAGCCTGTTGCATGCCAAGAACACAGAGATCACCACACCCACAGCAACGCGGCTAGAGTACATTGAACATTTATTGTTCCAATTTCTTGTTTGTCCAAGGTCAGAACTGAGGCTACAAAAAAGGGTATCATTCGCCTTTTACTACAGCATTCACCCCTAATACGCAGGTAAAGGCACAATTAATATTATCATAACTTTGCTCACTCTCCCACCTGCTGAAATGTAGGTTTCCCCCGATAATTGGAGCAATTAGAGATTCCCCCGCTACACTATCACTGGTCGTGAAAGCGCTCTGCTATTAGTATTACACAACTAGGTCAGGAACACTCACCTCAGGGTCTACAAACAGTTTATCCTAATTATCATATCCGCTTGCTTCAGTTGGGCTCCTGCCTGAGCAAATATGCACGGGCTTCAAACACAGCACTGAGAAAGTGCAGCAATTAGAGTGTAATGAATACTATCATGAGACAAATAGATATGTAAAAGATATCAATATGCTAAAGATATGCTAGGTGACACAATGCCACACATGTAAAAACGTGAATATATAGCTCGAACAACCTGTTCCCTTGGACAGACATAACACAATGCAGAGGAAACATATTAATCCAGTTCTGTTGTCACTTTGACTCACAAAGGCAACGGTGACAGCTGAAATCTGAGAAATGAGCAGACTCCGAAATGTGACAGTAGGAGTTACTCTCTTCACCTGCCCTGCGACGCCTTTCATCTTTTGCCACCTGACAGCTCATAGCGTGCATTTCCTTTTGTTTGTCATGTAGTGCTGGTCGTCATTTAAAAGACCCCCCGTGTTCTCGCACGCGAGGCCTTTCTTCTCTCCTTCTTCTCTTCAACTGACAGCAAAAGATTAATAACCCTCACACACCTTTACTCATATTTGGGGCCACCTTGTTTCTGCTTTGGGTTGCTAACCACTTCACAGAAAACACTGAAAGATGCCATGGGAGAGGAAAAAAATACAAGAGGAATATTGTGAGTGATACAGTATCACTTCAACATAACCAAGACCGTAAACAAACACGAGCCTGGGTAGCAGCTCAGGGGTACCCCTTACATCCAGAGTCTCCGCCAAAGCTCTTGTTTTCCAGTACACAGTTACAGAGACAGCAGACGCAGTAGGTAAGTGTTTATGTCGGGCCAGGCCTAAGCCCTTAGACTTAGTCCCTTGACGTCTGCTCAGGTTCCTCAGGTTCTCAGGGTTGGACCTGTGTTCTGTTCTCTGTGCGCTACCTATGACACTGGCCCTCAGCCGCCACAGACACAAACAGTAATTGTATCACAATCACACAAACAGGCACATACGCACAAAGGTGCTCACACACTCAGTGCAAAACCCCTCCCTTTGCATAAAGTGCATCACAGAGGAATGTAGTGGTGTGTGTGGCTGACGCCATGCTAAGCCACCTCAGTCCTGCTGAGGAGTCTACTTTTGCAAGCCCTGTCGTCTGCGTCTGGCCATTACAATCATGAGAAAATCACTAGGTGCCTGTGGGGCACATCTCACAGGTTACAGGTATGCCTGTTGACACATGCCAAATCCCCCTCTTTCTCCCAGGTTGGCGGTGAACATGCTGGAACGCCCTGTCTAAACCGCAGACATCACATAGGCCGCTGAGCAGGGCAGGACATGTTGGATCACGTGGCGGGACCACTGGCTGAATCGATGCCTCGTAAACATACACAAGTGCAAGCCTGAATTTCGGTTCGGTTGTTGTCGGTAGTTGCACGCATGCATGGACACAAGAGCGCTCGCTGATTCGCCGGGTAACGTGCTGCTGCCCCGGGGGCTCTCCGAGACCTGCAGCGAGCCACAGTTATGCCTGTTCAAGTTGAACTGGTGATGGATGGGAGTGCTGGCACATTCCTCTGACAGGTGATGGGAGCAGCTCCATTTGATCTGCCACCAAGTGCAGAGAGAAGAGGAAGAACCAGAGAAACCCCTTGACTTATGTCTCTGTTGACAAACCTGCGAGGTGGTAACATGTAGACCTACAGTAGCTGCTGATGAAGATGCAGATATGAGAACACTTCCCCTCCAAACACTGCATGCTAATGATGTTTATGCATCTAATGGTGTGGCCACAATAATATTTGTGCTCATTTACTGCTGCTTTTCAGTCATGTCACGGTTGTTAAAAAAAGGACTAGTCAACCAGAGCCATTGCCATATTGTTTGAACAATCAATCCCATAGGAAACCACAGTCATTCACATGTTCATAATAGTTCCCATCACTTGGATTCCCCGTTATATGTATATGTTATATTCCCTACTGTTCTTATAAAACAATGACTGGACTAAGATGTTATATCATATACATTGTTTAAGCTTGAACCCAGATGTTTAATTTGTATAATTTGGCTGTGTCTTAGAATTTCGGGAACATTTGTCTAAAATTATCCAATAATGATTTGATTTTCTGTTTCTAACATTTATCCAGTCATGTGGATAAAGCTACAGTCCACTCTTATTACATTAAGTCATTCGGTGATTCGACCAGCAACATCTCAGCATTTCACCCAATCCCTGACATCACAAAATCCTCCCATCTATACACCGTTATGCTTGAAACCACAATGTGTACATCACAATAAGTCCTAAGACTACCAACCACAAACGCAAACAGAGCCGTGGTGCGTTATATACACCTTAATGTACCATTGTCTCCACTCAGAAAGCCTGATATCCTTTAATGTGGGAAATGTGGCTGAAATGCTACATTTGATATGAGTATTTGTTTTGCCGCCATGGTGACTAAACCCAGGCGTAGGAGGAAACAAGAACGAGCTTGGAAACAGGAACAAGGAGATTCCGATGATCAGGTTGGTATTATTAAAAACCAACTGGATGAAACTACTATCATAACATGGCACGGAGCTGACACATATATGCGAGAAAAGGGGAATGTATCAGTACACGGACAGTGTAGGCCTATCTGTCAGCACCAGCTCTACTCGTTTGCTTTCCACTTGCAAATATCTGTCATTCTAGGGCAGAGACACAACAAACTGTTGCTAGAAGCAGAGCCCTAAAGACATTTAAACATTTCAAGCATGCCTGACGTGCAGTGGTTTGGTAGTCAGTGGTACACAATGAAATCAAGATGAAACGTTTACCTACACCAATTTGCTACCGACCTAATTTGTCGCACGAGTAATCTTGTGACACCAGTCTTTCAGGTGTTAGGGTGCTACATGCACAGTCATGTGAACAAGGTCATCTTGTATTTCTTGTTGTGTGCCAGGCACAGAAGCTTCCTACACTGAATGTCCTGAAAAGATTGACAGAATGACAGGAGACATCTGTAGGTTTTTGTGTATATATACTTATGTGTGCTCATACGCTTCTGTGAAAATGTGCGTTCATGTGTGTTTGGGGACAGGGGTGGATGTCGGCTTGCGGAGGGAAGGTGGTTCAGCCACCGCCCTGACTGACTTCCAGGCTCCCCGGCGGAACAACAAACCCTGCGCCACCCCCGCCCCCCCCTTCTGCTCACCCCTGCAGAGGCTGATGCCAGATTCAACACAGCATCCATGAAACAAACACAAACTCCCACTGTTCCCCTCTACGTGGCCTGCAGTGGTTGTGCAAGACGTTTGGTAGAAAATCCTTGTTTATATCGGAACCATAATACAGTAGATCTACAAAGAGAAGTTCCAGCCCACGCCAGAATCACTCAAAACATTACTGACCACCTTCTAAACACTGAAATTGAACCTCATTACAATGTAAAGGTTTGGGGCGATGGAGGTTTGGCTCAGCCTGGAAAAATTCTGTTCATACTTTTTAAATGTAAGACCTGTTTTTTGAAGTCCTAATCGTAATTTTGTGTCCCTCACTATACAGCGATTTTGGTGCAAGTCATGTGCAAGTCATGTGTGGGAAATGTGCCGTACTATAAGTCTATACGTCAGGTTGTAAGAGGCTGAGGAGGGCTGGTCCCCTCATGTCCCAGCTCCTTCACGTCCCCCCCATAAACCTCCAGCACGCCTTCCAGTCTAAGCACTGCCACTCTGTAATTGTGGAGAAACCACAGCACACAGCCCCATATATAAATACTCTATTCTCCCAGCCTTGTCAAAATAAAGGTTGTGTGGGGAGAAAGAAATAGGACTTTCTGGTGGCCCTCTCCCCCATTTCGGGTCTATTTTTGAGCAAACTCTTTACCTTTTGGTGAAGCTGCTCTGATGAATGATGCATAAAGACAAATTGAGGAGGTTCCGTCTTTTCAGACTTTTTTTCTTTCTTTTCTTTTTTTTTTTTTTTTAAGAGCACTGAGTAACATCAAGAGAGCTAAAGATAAGTCCACAGACCTCTATTAAACAGTGAACACAGACATGGTAGCATTTTTATTCGTACTCCTGATTTGACCGGTAAATTTTTCGACACGGACGACATGGAGCGTTCTATGAAGAATTCCCAGCGTTATGTACACAAGGCAGTCTGTTGACACGCACGTCTGCTTTGAACTGTGCTTTTAGTGCGTGGAGACTTCCTCAGTGTGTTTGCCAAATCACCTGTCTCTGTGTACAACAGGTCACGTCTCCTCTGAGAACACACACACACACACACACACAAGCACACGCACGTACACGCTTAAAAATTCAGTTCATTAGTCAGCTTCCACTAAGATTAATATGTGGTTTTACGCTAGTGACTGGGAGACAGACGTATTAAAAATACATATAATTAATTTAATTAAATTCTTAGTACAAGTCTTACCTGTACCTGTACTTTTTGTAAGTGGTCATTACACTGTAATACAAGTATTACACTAAAAAGTCTTTTTTTTTTCTTATGTCTGTCACTGCAGGTTAGAAATTTACTTCATTTTATTTATGATTTAGTAACAAATTGTCAATAAAATTACATTTATATATAATAACTATTTTCAAGGCCTTTGCCAGATGGGCAGCCTGTCCAGGGTGAGCCCAGCCTCTCAATATATTACCAGTGTTTAAGAATTCTGTATATAAAGCAAATGTGTTTGTGTTTTCAGATTGGAACAATATGTGACATTGTAGAAACTATCAATGTCATGGTCAGAAAATTTCCTCGCTAGAACGCTAAAATACTGCAAATATAAAACATAACAATGACATAAATACACAGTGATTGAGAATGAATAGGCTACAACTGTTGATAGCTAACCAACCTGACTTCACAGCGGTGGCGACAGAAAGAAGGCCGTTCTCAGACGGACCTCCAATATAATGGCAGCTACTGTACCAAGCGTTTGGACGAACTCTGTAGTGTAATCTTCTGTGTTTTTGACTTTGGCTCCAACGTACTGCTAGAAGAACACATGATATGTACATGTTTTTATTCACACAGTGCATCCACCGAACATATTCTTTCCTTGCTCCGTGTCTGATACACAGCCATGGGAGGAGGGAATGCGAGGAATGCTCCAAACCCCGGGCTGGTGTTCTGACTCGTCCCAGACTTCATGCCGTCACCGCCGGGGTCTGTGGCCAGACCTCCCTGTGCCAGACCCACTGGCTCCAACACCCGTCCAGGCCAGCCGAGCTGCAGCTCGCGACCCATAATTAACCAGCAAGCCGCACTGCAGCGCATATCCCTTCCCCCCTCCCCACACCAGGGGCCCCTAGGAAGAAAGTACAGCCTCATACTGCAGCTTGTAGATAAGGATGCTCCGGAGAAGGTGCTATTGAGGGTGTACATGTGTATTAGCACCATTTTGTGTCAACGCTCAATCATTCGCTTTCAAGTGTCATGGATTCCCTGGTTGCAATTGAGCATGTGATGTTTAGCACATAATTATAGGCAGTAGGAAAACTCTTGGCAGAGATAAAAGTTGCAAAGTGAAACGATTTTCTGAAGATTTTTCAAACTTGAAGTACGAGAGAACAAGAGCATGGTGCCTTTTGATAAAGAAAAAAGGTAAGTATGTGTGCATCTCAGCATGTATTAGAAATAATGCCAGGGTGCCTGCAGTTCTCCTAGACTGGCATAATTACGGTCGAGACGTCTAGGGATACACCTGAGGAGTAAGCAGTGATCAACTTCATTCTTTTAAAGTCTACTCTCTTGTTGAGGCAGGAAAGACTTTTATTCAGGGTGAGGTTTCTTCAGATCAGCCAGAGGGTCTTGTTAAGGAATCTTATACAAGCCAAGTATGGTATGAATGAACGTTTGTGATAAAGCACGTCAGAAGTGCCCAAAGAAAATGATTTATCGCGTTAGCGCCCACTGAATGCCAAACCAATACTCAAATATCTCCTTATTGCCTGCCTTTGATCTAATATACAGAAAAGATACACAGCTCCAACAAGTGCTACGTAAGTAACAGAGATCACCTAATGCCTCCTGGTCAGAGGAGCCTCTTTCCCGATGATGTGGGGTCACGGCTTACAAATTTAACAGGGCTTCCTCGAGGAATACTTCATCCTTTGAAAGAGGAACAGGAAAATTACACGGTGGACAGCCCACTAGGTTTTTCACCCCCTTTCTTACACTGTAATTTGCTTCTGGAGCGGGTCAGCCTAAAATAACCTTAACCTAATATTCACAACATAGGGAGACTTTGAGAGATGCCGGAGGTCTCCCCTTGGGTGGCAGTGGACTGTCCTCTGCCTGTGGGCGTTGAGGGATTGTTTACTTGCTTACCTCTCTCAGATACATAAAAAGCATCTAGGCGAGGTACTCATTTAAGCGCCTGTGTATAAAACGTACCTTACCACAGCTTGACTATAAGCATGTCAACCTGGTCCTCTGATTATTCCCCATTCTAAATACAATGAGTCATGTTTGTACACAGTAGGCGTAATGTGGTTTATCACCAAAGTATTCAAAATATACATCATCCTGTTTCAGCATTATTCCACCAGTCTACAGAGCTTTACCAGAAAACCACAGAGCTCAGTTGATGGGCATCAAGAGAGAAATGCCCATGATCTCACTTGAACCAAAGTTTCCTACAGGCAGGTTTCTCATTAATCTGAGGCTCTGCTTTTCTGCATATGCTCATCGTATTTCCATGATCAGCAACCATGACGCCCCAGATGTTTATACAGGCAAGGTTAGAAGAGGATCGTCTTAATCTCCGCTCTGGTATGAACTCTCATACATACGGCATCCTTAAATCTGCGGTGATTTATGACTGGGGATTCAGGGGATTTGCAGTTGTATGTTCTTATTGTTCTGTGTAAAGGAGACGCATTGGTGAGCCAGTGCATTTAAAGCACGTTTACCTTTTCATGCTAATTGTTTTTTTGTTGCAGGTTTTAATCTAAGCGGACTTCTGGGAATAGGATATCATGGAGTTTAATAAAGCATTAAATACACATGCATCTGAATGCCAGGACACAGCACATGGCTCCAGGCCTAAATGTAAAGCCTGCATTTCCTCATAAAAGCACACATATTCACATGCACGCTCACACTCGCAAACGGACCCTGAATCCTCACACACACACGCATGCACACACACTAGTTCTCATATGGAATATCGTGGGTGGCGCTGGACCGGTAGAGGGCTCTGTAAATAGCTCGGGAGCAACCCCTCCATTTGAGCGACCCAAATTTCCTTTTCTGAGGTCTGCTGCCTGGGCTGGAAGTGCTGTGCAGCAAGCCTCCAGTCGCCACAGGAGACCACAGCGGCCACGTTGAAAGTACTTCACAGGGACCACGGCATGGCAGGGGTGACCAGATGGCCCTACATGCGCATCACATGGGCAAACTGATCCCTCACACGCACCCACACAACTAACTGTGTGAGCATGTATCACACTGAGCAGTGCATCGAGCTGTGCATTCATGCTCCTCCGACTCTACATACATATGCATGAGCCTGCGTGTGCACACGCACAATACACAGTTTTATGATTACAAGGAAATTAAAAAAAAACGTTGCACACATCCATGCACACTAACTATGCAATTATGTTCAGTCACAGACAGAGACAGTGGGTGGGAAGGTCGGAGGATGTGTGATGCATGTTTGTGTGTTAGATTTGTATCCGTGTATGCAGGACGCCATTGGTTGGCGTTACTGTCTGACCCTACATTTGTGTATTTACAACAGACATGTAAATAAAATCATTAAATTGGCCATCACACAACTAATATCCAGGAAAAGCACAATACTAATTAGACTGATCCTTTAGAAGAGGAAATGGTTTGGATGATTTGCTCAAAGGCACATCAGCAACACTCTCCTTTTCCCCAGCTGCTACTGTGTGGATTAAATGAGGGTAGTTCCAGTACCATTTAACTGGAAATGAAATGTAAATACTACATCTTTGGCTGAGTAATCTATGTGATATAACAGTTTGTCATACACATACCCATGATGTAAAAACCGAGCAGAACTGCTTTATATGCAGGGATGGCACTGGATATTTGAAACCCTAACTATGCCCTGGCAGTGCCAATAAACAGTTTAAGTGCTTTTCTCTGAGGTTATTACACCATATCAAGCAGAGTATCTGTGCCAGGAAACACAAAGCACTTACTAGAAGCACAACGTATGAGAAATGGTAAAACACGTGCATTTGGGCAGCAAGAAAGAAGCAAAAACAACAGTCACTACCACACATCTCTCCTTCAAAGGCCTTTTGTTTGTAGTGGAGCGACTGACTGTTGCCATTCATGGCAGCCATTTTTACCCTGGACAATATTTTATAAGGCCTTCAGAGAGGACCTTTTGCTTCCTTTTCCTGTGGTTTGGCCTGGGCTGAGCTGTCGGGAGAGAGGAACAGCCAAAACCCAAATGTAGATGCTCAACTTGGCAGACTCTGCATGGAGTGTCCTGACCAGACAAAAGCAGGGAGAGAAATACAGCCATTTATTTATATTCACTGTGGTTTTGCGTGTTGCGTCCTAGACTTCCAGACCCCGGGTGGATATTCCATGCGAGGAAGAAGACAGATGGATGGTTTTCCATCGACATACAGTACTTAAAAGAGGGTTAAGGATTAATGTCAGATCCATATGTGTTAATCGAGTGTGAGGTTCTGCTGTGTAAATTGCCTAACACCATTTCTTTTTTTAATAAAAAAGCTGTAGGTTTATCGTTCAGTACATATTATGGATGAAGCCAGAGGATGATCCTGTAAAGTCTTGACATTTTCTATAATGGAGTAGATAAACGGCAGCTGGAAGAAAACGAAATCTGAGCTATGGACAATTAGATTTTTTTCGATGGGAATGACCTCACAACGATCAGCCAAGATATGGAACCAATTTGGAAGAGCTCCCTTGGATTCCAGATTTGTCAAACTCAAATACATGTGATGGGACTACCTTCCCTTCAATAATATATATTCCTAAATACAGAGAAACTGAGAACGTAAGAGGGGTAAAAATGTGTTATTACAAACACTGAAATGAAACTGTGCTTTAGATTCTCTGACTCACACCTACGTACTGCGTCTGTGTAGGAGAGCTCATAACCAACACTATTTCTATATAGGCCTAGAAATCGGGAGAGGGAGGGCTATATATGCTCTCATACACACACACACACAGTGGCTGTGGTTAGCTAGACCTCTCTGGTCAGGAACTGGTGCCAAGAGCAAGCCCAACAGTAGAACACTGGGAGTCTTGTGCCTGATTTTGGAGCCTCTGGCTCTATCCCGACCTTGCTTCAGAATACACTGTGGCTTCGAGGAACAGCACTCTCAGCAGTAGGGTGGCCAGGCACGGAAAATTTAGACGCAACAAGAAAGGCGAAGGGGGGGAGCAGAATTTATGTGCTCATTCACATTTGCGGCCGTGAGCATTTTCTTAATGCCTTTACCACACGTACTGGACTGTACGAGGAACCGTTCTCACAAAGAAATCAAATTTGAAAGTGAAAGAAAAAAACTTACCAATAGAATACCAATAGTTGGTGACCAGACGAACGTTGGACTACACGTTATGAAGAAAAGTGATGACAGGTTACACAAGCAGGCATTTGAAAATGCCAAACTGTATCAGATCTATGTCAACACAATAAGTTCCTGCACTTTCCATTCAGAAAATATTTAAATACTTGCATCGCTGTTAATGTGTTTGTATTAGTCATTTGTTACTGAGTAAGCCTGCTGATCCAGCAATTGTAAGCATGACACAGACTAGCTGCTCTGACATCTCACCTTACACCAGAGGCATAATAACACCTTGTCTTGCTAATAGTGTGTGTTATTGCTGCTGTACCCTGTAATCTCTCTCCTTTCTGACACGGTTAATGACTTCAAATATCGAGCTGGCCTGCAGTGATACAATCCATATAGAGACAAATAGTGTGTCACCCAGTGACAAACACAAACGCACACAGGTTTTCACATTCGGTGACCTCATCTGAGACAGAAAAGGCAACTTACACTTTTGTTTTCATCTTCAGGCTATTTGCCTGGTGTTGATGCCATGTTGTCCATGTTGATCTAAAAAGTGAATGAGCATTACTTGGACGAAACTTGAGACGTCATTTGTCTCTTCTCATCTAAAAAGTCCCTTCCTCTGCATTAGAAGACGCCTTTTAATGTGTGACTGGTGTGTGATCACAGAACACAGGTAAGAAGGCAGCCACATAAGAGCAGGTACGGCTGAGGTACCATCAAAGTCAGTGGAAACTTTTTTTTACACCCCAGTGGAAGCTTCTATCTCCCTTTCATCATTTTATTTGCTTGACTGGAAGGAATCACTCAAAGTCAAACAAAGTAAAGACTATTCCTTTAACGTAGCATACCTGAGAGGGTGTTTGATCCTTTCTGTGAGGCCCCATCCTGTCTGCCTCTGCACTAATCAGGCTGCTCTGATACACAAATTAGTACACAAGCCCAACATTCCTTCAGGAGAATATACAGTTAAATATCTGTAGGACCAGCACAGAAATCCAGGTGTTTTATTAGGCTGTATGTCTGTAGCTCTCTGGAGGGTGTTGTTTTATGTAAAATATATGAACTGTAATATGGAACATATAAAAAAGGTCCGGCTGCTTTCCTCTCCACATGACAGCATGAGTTATGCCTAAGGTTCCTGAAATCAAACATGTTTTGTCTACTACTCACTCACAGTTTACAACTCAACACACCTCAACACACCTCAACACACCTCAACACCAAGTGAATTATGATGCACAGGCACGCCTGTGGGTGGGGGAGGCTGTCAAACTGAAAGAGGGAGGGGGGTGAATGCAGTCCGGGAACTTCACACGGCAGAAACTGGGTGCAGAGAGGAGAGCGCGTGATCGAACGGGTGGAAGGTGGGAGGAGAGGAGGAAAAAGGGGGTGGGGGGGGGGGAAAATGAGGAGTGAGTGAGTGAAGAGTTGAAGGAGAGGAGGATGAAGGAGGATGAAGAGAGGCAGAAGGAGGCGGAGGAGGGTGCTTCCTGTCGCCATTCCCGCTTGCCCACACCCGAGAGAGAGGGAGAAAGAATATCTGGGCGGACTGCAGGCCACATGACATTCTCTATGGGTCCCTTGCTTTTCCTCCGCGGCGAGTGATGTGCTCTCTCCCTCCCTTCCCGTTCCCTCCCCCTCTCCCTCCCCTCTCCTGCCCTTCAAAGCTTCGACATGTCATCTCCCACCACAAAAACAGAGGTGGGAAGACTCGCTGGCGCTACCGCTGCCTCAGGGTGTCTGGCACTAAAGCTGCCTGCAAATACAGCAGGGAGAGGAGGAGGAGTGGAGAGACAGACAGAAGGAGGGAGGGAGGAAGGAGCAGATAGAAAACTCAAAAGAAAGAGCACGGAGAGCAGCCAGGACAGCGAGCATTTCTCGGGGACTCTTAAAGCACAAGGCATTAAAGTGTGGAGAGTTGAAGTTATTAAGGTGGAGAGACTATGGGAGATGAGTGTTGGTTTTAAAGGGAAACTGCAACCACGCTTCTGCCTATTGCATCTCTCCAACTCATACACAGCAGCAGCTGACTGAACTAAGTCTGAAGAGACAAATTCTATGGGGGGAACCTCTATAAGTTCTTGCTGTGTGGCCTATCCCACTATCAGAACCACAAGAACACACTGACACCCATAAAATCTGAACAAATGGGATGAATTGTACTAAGCCTAATGTAAAATGTATGCAAACCACAGGCCCGCAATTGAATGTATCTTTCATTCAAATGTAATTTTCTCCAGGACACTAGCATTTTCTCTGAATCTAAATACACACCATGGACAAGCGTTCTTCGTGAATAAACGATTCCAGGCCAACTGTTTGCAGCTTGGATACCACGAAATTTGCAGATTGATTTAAGGAGCAATTATGCACTTGGCTTTTGAACCTCTGAGGCTTTGGGGATGAACTGGTGATTGGCTCTTCGACAAAGTAAGCACATCTGACCGAATGAGCCCTCACCATAGACCGAGAGTGTTGAAGAAGCCACAAGAGCCCAGCAAACAAGAACATCACTAACATGGCCAATTATGGGCCTCTGGAGACCATGGGTTCTGACCTAAGAACCAACAGATGAGCGCTGCATGAGAGGCTGGGAAAATACAAGAAACACTCGCACTGACACAGAGGGATCCAATAAAATCTTGACGCACTTAACAGCTAAGAATGGAAAGGTTTAACATTCTTGACTCCTGCTAAGAGTTAGATGATAGGAAGATAGGAAGTCAACGGAATAGTTACCGCTAACTTAGCTTAGCACAAAAGCTTTACCGCCTGTTACGCCTATTTGCACTGTTGTCAGCTTGAGTGTGTTGGCTCTGTGATGACCTGGCAACCTGTCCCAGGTGTACCCGGTCTCTCTCTAATGACAACTGGGACTGCCTCCAGCCACCAGTTACTGAGGAAGTGGTTAGGATCATCAATGGACGGACAAATAGCTGGCTCGGTCCTAAGGTAGTGCTGGTTAGAATCTCAACAACAGGACATACAACCTTTATTTCCAGTTAGGACAGTTCATTGTTCCAAGGTGCTTAGTCACGGTGAAGTGAAAGCCACACTTTGCTACTGTCTTAGTATTTTGAGCAACAATAACAGTAGCTCAATCAACTGGTGTTGTTATTGGATTACTGAACAGCGTTAAAGTTACATTTGCGGTCATATTTTGTTTGTAGACGACATTTTTTTCCAAGTGAGATAGATCTTATTCTGAAATACAGTATCAGTAATATATCGGAGGATGACAAATGTTTTCCCTACTTTGACGTAGAGTCTATGGTTTGTGGAAGAACATCACATTGTTGTGTAAAAATATTTTCTCAAGTATCCATTCAATGCCAGACAACTGGTCCCTACCTAAAAAGGGTGAAAAAATGATAAACGTTGTCTGTTATCTTTGGATACAGTTATTTCCCTTTCGCTTTGCTAAGCTACATTAGGTGGTTGGTAGCTGTAGCTTCACATTTACCTATAGCATGCAGCCATGCACGTAGTAGCAGTCTTACAAAATCAAATTAAGCGAGAATATTTCCACCATCTGCTTCTCCAGGCCAGGAGTTCAATCGTTTTTAAAAAACCAGTTCAACCAGAAATGCTCATTTAAATTCTAGCTAAACTTTTCACGTGACTTACAAAGTTAAGGTCAGTTGAGGTAACACTTCTATAGAGATATTTAATTAAGTAAGTAGACCGCAATTAATTACGTAACCACCCAGTGGTAAGAAACGAACAACAGAGCGCAAGTTAGTTTGCAGTGTAATCGTGTTCCCATTTCCTGAACTGAACCAACAAAACGCACGTGCAACACGTGAGAATTAAAACGAAATATTAAATTCTACTAAAAATACACCCAGGATCAGAAGGTGACACTGAAACCCTCGTAGTACTTACAATAAGGCAAAATCAGCTTATAACTCAGGCCTCTCAAGGTAAATCCGTTTGGTGCCGTTTGCGTTTGCAGAAGCAGACTGACATTATATCTGAAGTGTGACTGTGGTGATATAATATCTGCTATAACCTGCTGATGGCTGTGTGAAAGAGAAGCAATGTCTTTATTATCTATCATCATCCACTCTTTAAAAGAGCAGTGACACTGGAGCCCTTTCAGCTGTCTGCTCGCTGTCACGAGCATGGCCAAGCCTTTGCTCGAGAGAAAGTCGGCGTGGTTTTGCACTGGTGTTTGGTGGCAAGATGCAAACACACGAAATATTCATCCCATGCTCCTCTCGGTTGATGAATGGTGCAGCCATGACACCAGCTTGTCTCAGACACGGCTGGATATAGAGACAGAAACACCACAGTACCAGCCTGAAGCCCCCGATCTGAGCAGGCAGAGGCAGACAGTGGTATTTCATTCGCAGAAAGCCATGAAAAGCCAAATTTATGCCTCACCAGAAAAACCACAAGAAAGTGCCACAGGGCACCAAACGGGAAAAACAACTTGGGGAGCAGGAAAGTTAGGAGACACTCAGGCTAAGTGCAACAAATCTAAGAAAATGTATAGATACATGGGCACTAGGTTGGACCGCCTACCATTGTATGAATGGAGTCGTAATCATAGAACACCAGATCTATTCTAAGGTGCAACACAAAAACACTAAGTTTCATCTCACTGAAGGTAGTATAAGCAGGTAGTCTGTGAAAAAGCTAAACTGCATGTAACATGCAAGAATAATATTAAGAAATGTACATTTATCTAGTTTACCCATAATTTCACAGACATTTATTGTGAGGCAAATTTTAAAACTTTTTCCCAAGTGTCCACATGTGGTCTGAACAGATCAATGTATAAAACTGTAAAGCCGTTCTTCATTTATGCAAAAAACAAATTGCAGCATACATTCTTATGCTGTAAAAAGAGATAATTTAACACATGAGAACTTCTTCGGTTCACTGTGTGCCACAACAAATATTTAGATTTCTTTGTAGTGGCAAAATGCTGTATGCTGACACTTGAATGTGCCAGTTTGAAAACTTACAAGATGACACAGATGAACCACAAAAGAGAAATCATAATATGTGTCACATTGCCCTGAAGTTTTGCATTTCCCTGGATACAATAAAAACAAGCCAAGACATAAATTCATCAGCAGGACTAAAGTGCTGTAAGAACTACTCCAGTGAGGTGGTGGCAACATTATGGCAAGGAGCCAGTGAGCCTCAAGGATTTGGTGTGTTGAATTTAATTGTTGGACAACACTCCCACCTCCTGGATGAGACCTAAACTGCAATCAGGTCTGTACAGTGGTTTAAAAACACTTGTTTATGTCGTTATAATATATCCTGAATAGACAAGGCCTAACACTAAGTGAAGGATAACCTGTAGAAAACCTCTCGTTTGGTGGCTTATCAATTAAGTTTCAGCTCGTTTTATTTAAATACCACCAATTCACAACAAAATTTATCTCACTGCACTTTACAAAGTAAGGTTTAGAACCCTAAGAATTAAAACATTAATTGCTCACCCTTCAAAGCAGCTTGGAATCAATTTGCTTTAAAGTAAAAAAAAAAAAGTAACTTCTAACAGTATCTACAGTATCAGTGAACTGCAGCTCAAAGGAAATTGGATCATGTGGGTTGGCCTGAAACACAAAAGTTAATATTGCTGAAGCAGAAGAACTTTATTGTTCTGGAATAAATTGGAATAAGTCCAGACAATTCAAGCAAAAAAGCCACCCAACATTCCTGAGTTGAGGCTAAAATTCCTCCTCACTGGGCAGAAATTATTAAGAGATGAAAATCAGTGAGTGAGGCGTACGGCACATGTAGCAAATTCGAATCGCAATAATAGCTGTGTTCAATGTGTTCCTCCTCTTACTTGACCGATCAACTGCAGCTAAGTCCACTTAGTCCTACAAATGGCCATCAGTCAGTATTAAGATAGATACAGATTGGAGGAGATAGCAAGTCTAACAGTGAGCCTTAAACCAGTCCTGTCGAGCTAAAGAGGTGAGGCCTCTACACTCAGCTCACCACAGTGAAGTACCTGTGGGGTTTGACTCATCTGATAACATAGTATCTGTCAACAGGAGATTAAAGGCTCTCGGCTTCAACAATGAGTTGTCGTGGAGGGTCACCTAGTGTCATTTATCCGTATGAACTCGTGGTTGGTTCTCATGTTCAACTTCATTCAAGTGTAAACGAGATAAGATCTGTGTGATACACACAGATGAGACTAATGAATAAACACTGGTGGGATTTACTTTGCACAATGAGAGAGGAGGAACTAGACGTTTTTAGTTCATGTGAGGTTGTCAGAAAAAGCAAATTGGACAGACATGTAAAAATGTATAATGTATTAAGTCTAACTTATGTATGACAGCAAAGGCCACAAAACAAATGTACATTTGTGTTGTTTTAACAGAGAACCACATCCTGAAGACAAGCTTAGTACAGCAGAGTACAAAATTACATCAACAACCACAAATACGGGCACAAAACTATACACTCATCATTTTATATGCAAAGTTAGTCAATTATGCAGCAAAGTAACACATAGAGAAAAACGATGCGAACCTGCCACATTATCATTATTGTTACAGTAAAGAAGGAGGTGACCTCACCTTAGAAAGTGCGTAGCTGCAGGAGACGGTGCCGTTTACAGCAGAGCTCAGGCGACGTGGTTGTTGAAGAAGATAACCGTCGAGGACCCGGTGAATCCCTCTGCTTATGTTCCACAGACAGCGTCGTTCTCCCGACGACTACAGGTTTTAAATGAAGGTTATCCTAGTTTTCTGTTGATTTGAGTTTAAGCTAGCTTGGTAGACTAAAGCCAGACTTGTTTTTTGCTCGTCTTCCCCCTCTGTCGTTTTTAAAATACATGTTGGGAACGTGTTCTTCTTAACAGCGAGCGCCTTTTCATTCCCTTCTGCACTTCTATAATAATTTAATTTTTAGCTAGTCCACGTTCGTGTACAAACAGAGATGTCAAAGGTCAGCCCCGCCCACAGCGATGTCCCAGAGGTTCAATTACCCACAATTCACTGATGCTATGTTTACAAAACGAATAACTTTAAACGACAAATTGACATTAGATAGAAACATAATAAAAAATTACACTTTTACAACTTATTTGACTGCGTACCACTGGAACTAAAGTTATAGGCAGACACCGTGGACAATTTACCACAAAAGGTATTTTTCAAGATGAAAAACTAAATACTGACTGCTCCATTTACAGTGTGAAACAAAGTCTGTAGTGAATATTCCCTGCGTCACATGGAAATGCACTGTTCTGTCATTAGGGGAGCTCTTTGTGACTCAACCATTTCATATGCTAATAGTGTGTCTCTGATTCCTTTTGATTCCACTCTCCATGTTAGCTGTGGGTTCCACTGTGTGCACACGAGGGCTGTTCAGGTGTAATTGCCCTTCAGGTCTAATTGTGCTTTTAGAAGCACCTGCGCGTGGATCAAAGCATTTGATGTGTGTCAGCTTTGTTTCAAGTGGGTGTCCTCGCAGCACACACATTGTCAAGTAATTGCCTCTTGGAAATTTCTATAGCCAGAGTGTTGAGAAATAGAGCTTAGCTTTCATTAAAACAGAGCATTTAAATGGCTAAGTAAGTAAAGATCATGAAAAGGCCTAATAACAGCGCAATTATCTCTGGAGACGGAAACTAAATGATCCACCTGACATATGAAACTTAAGTTATTCAGCATATTTAAGGTTATCATGTGTACAACCTTTTCACAGTACTTGACATGTCAAACGCGCGTTTCTTTTAATTTATACAAACTGATCACTTTTTCAGCATCATCTTAAACTTTTATACAAACTACAGAAGTAATCTAGACCTTCAGCAAGTCGTATTGCTGACCTGTAAAGATATACCTTCAAAGCAGATTGCTACTGTATATTTGCAAAGCGTTGCTCAAAGACTTCAATTTCAAAGAAGCATGTGCACATCAGAAGGTCACAAATGAGGAATATTTTTAGACCAACAGCAATCTAGATATGCAGTAAAAATTTTATTAAGGTGACCATGTCCTGTGTACATATTTAACTTTATTATCTCATGTGAGGCTTGCTTTAAATTTAAGGCTGCTGGTAAATTTGTACAGTATATTTTCAGTTTGAGTGACAGATAAACTGTATTGAAGTGTATGTTTTACTGTAAACTACAGTATATTTTAAATGTACCATTTATATAAGAAACGTTCTATGCAAAGACCGCAGGTTCCAAGTGATAAAGATCTAAAATAACATAAATTCGGAACTTTTATTTAGACCAGCAGAAATAAATGTGTAATCTGATGCAGGGAGGAGGAGTCTGGGAGCAGCAGACGTACAGTATAAATGCACCTTGGCCACAGATGAGACAGACATAAAAACACTGACTCACCTCTAAACAACATCACGTATGAATGTGACAACGAAATGGATAATCGGAAGATTCAGCTTTTTGTTGTGGCTTTTTGTGCTTTGTGGTACATTGGTCAGGGCCAGTCTCTTACTATGGCAGAGGGGAGAGGAATATCTGATGATTGGCAGGTGAGCATCACTAATTTAATTCTACTTTGACAATTTAGATGTTTGCTTTTAGAACAGAAGGAATTTCTTTAATTTAAAAAATCTAATTTATACTGTTTAATGCACCAAGTTAAAAATGTATTTATTAAAAAATTATTGACCATAGAAAGCATAAAACAGGAGCCTATAGGAAATAAATAGTTTCCAGATATTTCTACAACAAAAATAAGCGATTAAATCAAACTCTTTTGCCCAATTTTTTTTTCTTTTGCACAATTATATATTTCTGGCAGGATGAGTCACTGGAGAAAGGTGTGAGCCGTCCAATAGCAGAGCTGATGAAAAGAGCTAAAGCTCTTCGCTTCTACGGTCTCATGGGGAAACGCTCAGGTAGCTTTTATATATATTCTAAAAATATATTAATAATTGTTTTGCGTTAAATTAAATGTATGAATTTAAAAAAATGAAGATGGAGAGACATGACTACAAATTATAATTGACATTGGTTTGTTTTCATCCACAGGTGCAAACAAATCTTTTCAAGCTGACAAAAGTAAGAAGCTAATTTTAGAAAAGCAAAGTTTTTTTTACAAGTGTTTCAGAAATGTTGAAACAAAACAAAAATGAATTTTTTTTTTATTATTTGTAGGAAATAAAGGAGAGATGTTTGTAGGCTTAATGGGAAGGAGCATTTCCGGTGACAGTGAGTGCAAATATAAAACAATTGTCAAATTACTGTGAAAGCTTTATTGATATTAAAAATGTAAAATTGCTAATACAAGTAACAATTATAATTAAAAGTACAAGGCCAAAACAGACCCAATAAAACGTTTTTTTATTGCAGACTCATTAACCAGAATAAAACCATCTGCAACTATTTTGGAGAAACCACACAAGCAAGGTACGATTGTATCCGTATAAAAACCTGAGGTTGTTTATTTCAATGTGCATTCTTACAGTGGTATTGTCATTTTTTCATATTCATAGCAAATTAAAAATACCAATATAAATCTTTTTTATTATTTGGCAGGTTCATCTGAGGATTTGGTCCAAATCTTGTATTGATGGAGCTAACGGAAGAAAAGAAAATGTCCATGTTATCATGAGCTATACAATATTACACCAACCAAAGACGTTACCATACATCATACTCTTCAAAATACGATCTGCTTACAGCTTTGTTTCATGCTAACAATTATTAATCCTAAACAAAACAACTACCAACTTTAAAATGCACATTTCTGGAAAGAAATAAAGCCAACAGCCTGTAAATGCCGCTAAATCTAGCTATGTATTTTTTGCATGAGCAAAGCTAAACATTCATGTTATCCACCACATTTGGACCATTTATCATTTACCATTCAAAGCTTAGGAGACACGGGCAGTCTGAAAGGAAGCAAGACAAAAACGCTCTACCATTTTTGTTGACCATTTGCATCAAGAATCATTCGACCTGGAAGGTGTGGTGCTTGAAATATAGATGACAGAATATAAAAGTAAAAAAAAAAACACCAATAAGCAAAAAATTGGCATAAAAACAAAGAAGAACACTGCTCTCTTGACAGTTCGTAGGTCTAGGCTACTTGTGGCTGGTGAGGCTGAGATGAGTTATTCAGTAGCCTGAGGTTCTTAGTGCTTATGTCCCTTTGGGAGGAGTCCACTTTAGTGAGCTTGGGTCGATGGTTTTGTTGCTATTGCCTCGCTTGATTTCTTTTGCCTTCCACTCATCAATTAGGTCCTAGGGAAAACAACATTTAGAAAAGTAACTCTTATTGTTATTAGTTTTTTGGCTGATAAAAATGTTAGAAGCAGAGTGTGTGTGTGTGTGTGTGTGTGTGTGTGTGTGTGTGTGTGTGTGTGTGTGTGTGTAAAAATCTGTTTAAAAATAACCCTATTCTAATTATTTTTGAGAAATGATAATTAGAGAAAATGATCCTGTTTTTACCTGTCGCTTCAACACCAAGTGCTTTCCCTTCCAATACTTCAGCATCTGGAGCGATTGCAGCGTGCTCACAATGTCCACTGGATTGACAGCCGTTTCCTGACTGATCTCTGTTCAAGTTAAGCAAGTATTAGAAAACTAAACATTGTTTTATTTATGACTATATTTTGCTTAAACAATCTTTTGTTTTCCTATCAATATTCTTCATATACTGAGCTGGTTTTTGTACTTCATTGGAGTAGTAAACCAATGCTACAATGCAACATGCTTGGCTTTTCTTACCTTTGATGGAGATTTCTTTGCCTTGAAAATTGTACATATATCGAAGTAAGACTTCCTTCCAGTAGCTGCGATAGCTGATAAGGCCCAGGTCAGACAGAGGCCTCTCTGGTGACCCTACCTTCTCCTCAACTTTGGACAGCAGATAGCCTACAACAACAAATGTGTTTTTCCTACATTAGTCTATAAGCAAAATTACAAACACACTTCAACTATCTGTTAATAATGATTTTGCTAAGTGCCAAAAATGCAACAACTGGATTCTTCAGATGAGTACAATCAAAACGTATTGTACATAATACAATACAATAAACTGGTAACATATACATACTGAAGTCAATAAGCATCTTGCCGAACCCTTGCCTCATGTACTGTGGCATCGTCAGGATACAGGAAACATTGTAGTTTAGGAAAGAGTTCTTTTCCTAAACAAACAAAAAAAAAAGAAATATTTTGGTTGCTAAAAGTAAAATCTACCAAAGAATAATGAAAACTGCACAAAAAAACAATAAAATAAATAATTAAAACCTTGGAAAAGTATCCCACTAAGTGGCAGCCAGTGTTGTCAGCCTCAGTCATGACGTAGAAGAGAAAAGGCTCCACATCGTAGTACAGAGTTTTGTGGTCCAAGAAAAGCTTGGCAAGTAAACACAGGTTCTGGCAGTAGATCTGAGGACAAATAATACCTGTTAAAGGCCAAATAAAAAAGCAATTCTTAAGTGCTTTGTAAATTCACAGACCTTATTTTTTTTGCCATCAACTTCGAACACTGAGATGGCCCCCTTTCTGTACACTTCGTCTCCTGGAGGATGCTTCCACACACACTTAGCCTGAAAGACCAAGTAAAACAAAACAGTAAGAGGAATCAACCACAGTCAAAATAATCAAACCATTTTAGATTAAAAAAAAAAGATATTAATAAAAATACATTTTTGAAAAACAAGAACCCAACTCTCACCATGTGACGCCTGAGGATGGTTTGGCTCTTCATGTACTTGAGGCAGAACTCGCACACGTAGAGGCGACCCAGGCGAGCATACTCCTCAGGGTACGGTGAGTGGTACCAGGTGTCCAACTCATAGCGGCCGAACAGGATGGTCTTGATCATGTTGCTGCCCTCAGTGATCTGACCCTGGATACGCAGCTTCTCCTGCAGGAGGGAAGTACTTACTAATTACTTGAACAGTAGCTGTTTAACAAATTATTTGATGTTAATGAAATAGGTCATTACCAAGTCTTCCGATGCACGAGCCTGAGCTTTTCTAAAAAGCTCCAGGTCGTATTCACTGGTGATGTTCTCCAGCAGTGGCTCTCGAGTGTTGCTGTGCGTCTGCCGATGCTCCTGTGGTTCAGACAGTGAGACATCATCCCTACACTACATATTAGATACAGGAGGTAACGTGCTGGTAGTGATGATGAATTGGAGTGACTGCTCCTGAACAAGGGCATGTGATTTACCATGTGCTTCTCTTTCTGCTCCTTCTGCAGGCCAGAGTTTCGCCCTTTCCTCATCTCAGCTACCTGCTCTTTGTATCTGGTCTGTTTTGATGAGGGTGTCTGAAAATAAAGATAGAAATGAAGCACTCACACATATGTTCATATGAAAGCTGGCTATTACATATAACAAGGTAAACAGAACCCCCATCACACAAAGAAAATACCTGGTGACGCGTCGCATGGCGTGAGTTGCTTTCTTCTTGTGCCTTCACCTCCTCTTCCTGCTTCTCACGGCTGATGGCTTTCACCTAAAATGAAGAGTCAAGGATTTCATAGCAGCTCACTGCTCCCAGTATCCTCCTAAGAATGGCTAGTAACTGTAATCTTGCATGTGTTAAGTGTCTCTTGTGTTGCTCACTTTGCATTCATCTGCAGAAAGATTGTGATAAAGAGGGCAACCTGACACAGCAAAATGACGCTCATGTTTCCCTGTAAGGTGACCTAGAGGAAAAGCAAAAGTCATCCAAAAAATCTTTAACAGTTACAGTGAATCTAATTTTTAAATTAATTGAACAAGAATAAAAGTCCTACCAAGTGAATTACACCCTGGTGTAGGGCATTTCATGTTGAAGTTGTAGGTTTCATGACAGCGGCGGCGCTTGGGTCGATGGGACATGTCCTTTTCTGAGTCCCTGCTGGCTTGGTCCTTGGTCTGACTCTCATCGTGAGAGGCGTTGGGGCTGGAGATGTCCAGCTCGGACTCAGAGGAGGGTGCATTTCCTGTGGGTGTCAGTGGAGGAGACTCATCTTGGTCTGCAGCACGCTTCAAGTCTGGAGTGTCTAAAACAAATTTAAAAAAAACAAACAAACATTGGTATGACCAAGCCAATTAAGTTGACTGTGTTGTTTTATAATGCACGTGTAGAATACTTCTACGGACCCTGAGAGCTTTGGCTAAGGCGAGTAGAGGCTCTGGTGAGGCGCTGTCTCTTGGGCATGTTTCCATCACTTTCTGAGCTATTAGTTGGCTCTCTTTCAGCAGAGGAGTCAGAGTCTTCAGTTCCATCGGAGCCACTCCCGGCCATTTGTCTCTATAATGGAAAAAAATAAATGAGGTGCAACCTACACAAATTCTGTAATCGTTGCAGCCTAATTTGTAATTGAAGACCAAACATGTAAAAGCAAACGTCACTGATGTAGATTGAACTGGTCCTGACACAACTACTTGAAGTTGCTTTTAAAACCATACTCAAAATCAGAGAGACTCATGTGAAGTGAGCCATTTCCAATCGTTATCGATGGTTTTATTCAGCTGTGTAATAATCTGACACAGGCAACAATCAGCTGATAGCTTGCTGTTAGCTCTGTATTGTGGCACCCTCAGGCTAAACGAATTAAACATTTTGCTCTTAACTTGTTATATATATAAAATTGTGGGCATTTGGTGCGTCCATAAAAATGATTATTCAAAATATCAAGGCTATAACAGTTTCCCATAGTGACTGAGCACCAGAGAAGCTAGCCTGGTTAGCAGCCTGGTATAACTGTTAGCTTAGACCAACCATACTTCATTGACAACTTGGGAAGTTAAAATATTACCGTTTTCTGGTGCACTATACATCGGTGTCTTTTACACAGTGTTGTGTAGAGTTCGCATTATTGTCGCATTGTGTTGCGTTCGGCATAAACGTTGTCCCTAATTTTGGGTTAAATCGCGATATACTAACAATTAATAGATACATTTACATTAGCCATTTGTCACCGCCTACGACCTAGTTTTGCTAGAAATCTTCACTAAAAGCACAATATTCAGAAAACACAATAGGAACTACAAGACTTCTCATTAGAGTTGCTGATTACCGAGCTGAATGGCTAAAGGCAGCACAGTGGAACAATAAATGGGCACATTGCTCAAGAGAAGACGGTAGAACGTTCTTCCCAGGCGGAGCCTGAACGCTTAGCGCGCTAACGCTACCCTCCAGCGCGACCTACATTGCTTCTTACCGGTCGTCTGCGAGGCATTTTCTCCTATGTGGGCAATTATTCCTGTGGATCTGAAGTCAAGAAAGTCAAGATTCCGCAAAAAATTAGATGATCTTGGAAAGAAATGATCGCCAGAAGTTTATATGTACATAGCGCTGCCTGGATCTGTTGCGCCACATTCCCCATAGACAAAACCCTGACTTAGATTTCCGCTGAGAATCCACCAGGCCAGCAGGGGGCGCCACAAATAATTAGTTCTGTAGATAAATTCTACAGCAACTTGATAAGGTCTGTTTAAATTTGCAAAAATTACATTTAAAAGAAAAAATGTATATACAGATACAATTCTAAATGTCTAGTAGGTCCAAAAAATACAAAAAATCAATATGTACTCAGTTAGGCACTGTGTTACTTTAAAAAACAACCTTATTTATACTTTGTGTTGAGGTTTCTTGTAAAATCATAGTGATTTGGAATAAACAACGATACCTTTAATTCAATATATATATTAATATATATTAATATCTTTTTTTCTTTAAATTAAAATTAACCACACAATTAAGCTGGATTGTACTGTTGATACAGTTTGTAGGTATTTCATTTGTGATCCTGTGTGTTATGTTTTATTTTTTTAACCAACAAAGTGCTGGAGAACCCAGAAAAGGCGTCCGGTTTCCGGAGAGTTCCACAGACAGACTAAAAAGGGCAGGGGAAGGGGTAATGACGGCCAAGTCTCCCCAGCAGCTGATATATAACTATAAATAGCATCCAGGGACTGGCAACTGCACTACAGCACACACCTCGCACAAAGGAGTCACATGCTTTTTACTTTCTTGTAGTTTAGGAAATTCAAAGTTAAGTTGTTGGTTCTTTACAAGTTTTAAAATGAACAAGCCCAAAGTTGTCAGACCTGAAGAGAGGTAAGTGCCAAAAGTCTCTTATTTGAGGCCTTTTTTTATCGCTTTGATCTTAGCATTCCTGAATGGAACCAGCGGGTTTTACTAATTTTTAGAGATGGGATGAAGTACAAGTAAAATCATCTAATATTTCATACATTTTGATTTTCTCTGTGATTTAACAGTCAGCCAGCACATGCGCTGTGGTTTGACAGAAAGAAATATGTTACTGTCAACTTCATGGTTCAGAAGCCTAAAGATGTCCAGGTTCACATTCAGACAGACAAAATGATTCTATGGTGAGTTTACAATTTAGTAACATCCATTAAGTCTGAGTTGTTTTTCTTGACAACACTGCTGTGTCTTTACAACAGCTGCAAAAACGAAACAGACGACGTGTTCTACAATGAGCTGCACTTCTACGACAAAATCCAGATCAATGTAGGCATTACCTTTTAATAGATGAGGTGTGTGTGTGTGTGTGTGTGTGTGTGTGTGTGTGTGTGTGTGTGTGTGTGTGTGTGTGTGTGTGTGTGTGTGTGTGTGTGTGTGTGAGAGAGAGAGAGAGAGAGAGAGAATAAATATATATGTTGTATTGTGTTTTTTCACTGTTTAACAGGACTCCAGAGAAAGAGTTTATGACCGGACCATTAACGTCTTGCTAAGAAAAGTCAAGCCTGATTATGCATGGCCTCGTCTCCAAAAGGATTCTGCTAAGGTTAGTTTGTGTGTGTTTGTGTCAACTGATCAGTCACAAGATAGATGTTTCTGGCTCCAGAGCTAATTATTTTTGGTTGTCAATAAACAACCCAGTTGAGTGTAAAATCTGCCATTTACCACAGTCAGTAAAATCATCTGTGTCATTTCTCCTTCTTATCTCAGCCAAGCTGGATATCTGTAGACTTTGATAACTGGAGAGACTGGGAGCATGAAGAAGATGAAGGAAAGGAAGAGTACGACAGATACGTGGATGTGAGTGGAGTGAGCTCTGGAAACATTCACCTTAGTTCTGTGAGTGTTTGATGTAGGCTGTGTGTGTGTGTTTTTTAGATGATCCAAGAACTGGCAACCGACAGTAAAGGTGAAACCCCGGACATGGGCGATCTGAGTGACGTAAGTACAGTGGAACGCTGTTACTAAAGTGGAATCCATGAAACCAATATATTTTTATAGCTTTATGGAAAAGAGTTCCAATTCAAACTCCATCATCACATCTACATCTAATTTGATGCCAACAGACCATTAGGTCTGCTGATTTCTGGATAATATCAACCATCTCATACCTAACAAATATTACATTGATTCTAAGCCTACATTTCTTTCTCATTCCTACAGTCTGACTAAAACCACAGCACCTTTTGTCCCGAGTGACCTGAGGACAATGCTGTTACTGAGGCTTGTAATATTTGCTGATGATTTGATGTGTTATTGTTGAGATTGTTTTTAACAAATATGATGTTTTCTACGAATGTATTTATTACCATGTTATCAGACACAAAGGCAGTTTAAATAAAAGCAATTTTTATCAACTGTGATGTGTTGTTGTTGTGATGCTCGGAAGTATTAAAGTAAAGTTTATAAACTATTTACTACATGTATCACATAATAAATAGTTTTCAGTTTAACAATTTGTCAATAGGGAAACCTTATACATATTTTATTAACTATTAGATGCCGATAAAAATATTTCAAAATACTAGGTAATTAAAGGCACTTCAAGCGTAAACGCGATTTATTTTGGAAAAGTCAAAAAAGTCGAAGAAGCTGTGTTTGGACCATCCTGCGACCCGTACATTACTCAGCTGACAGCTGCACATTTCAAGCCTTTCAAATCACTCCTGTTAAAAAAGAAGTCTCAGATCCGAAATGGCCTTTCAGTGTCAGCGAGACTGCTACATGAAAGAGGTATGAACTGTTAATAATAGTTAATAATAAATAATCAGCGCCGAAGTGTGTAACAGCAAGAAAACGGCCCGAATATAGTCATTCATTCACTGAAGAAGCTGTTAGCATGTTAGCTAACAGTAGCAATATCGATACAATGTATGCTATAACATATCAGTGGTTACCCAGTTTACTTAACTAACGTCTAAATATTTTCGGGGATTATAGCTATGTTGATTGTCGGCATATGGTGATTAAATAGCGTTTAACAATACATTAGCTCTGTGTACATTTCTAAACGTTAAGTATTGAGAACTCAGCCAGAAGTACTGTAGTACAGTATATTCAGGCTCGAATAGTCAAATACAACAGTTTCTACTGTTTCATCACGTTTGTTTTGTATATGCTTTAATGTCATTTGTTTTTATTGTTAGTTTGTTACGTCCATAGTATCCTGTTGTCCAGCTGAGCTCAAACAAGAAGTCAGTGGAAAGAAAGAGACTGTCAAAGGTTTTAACGTGAAACTCCAAGACACCATCTTGTTTCCTGAGGGAGGTGGTCAAGTAAGCTGACATTTACAAGCAAATGCTATAAGCAAAGTTTAAGCACTGTTGTTTGGTTGAGTAATATCATTTTGGCGGTATGTTTGTCATTTACTTTTAACCTTCAGCCAGATGACCACGGGCTGATTGGGGATGTCCCAGTTCTGAGGGTGACACGACAGGGATCCGAGGCTGTGCACTTTGTGAGCTCTCCTCTAGAGGTGGGTCAGCAGGTGCACGTGAAGGTTGACTGGGAGAGGAGGTTTGACCACATGCAGCAACACTCAGGTAAAGCCCACAAAACCAATAAGACCAGGGGCAATCACATCAGGGAACATTTTTAGTTATCATGTTTCTCTTTGCCCTTAGGTCAACATTTGATCACTGCACTAGCAGATGCAATGTTTGGATACAAGACCACATCCTGGTAAATAATCCCTGCACAGATTCTGTTCCCTCAAACCCCAAATACCTTTACGTAGGTTTACTGGTTTTCTTTTTCCAGGGACCTAGGGCGTCAGAGAAGCACAATAGAACTGGATACTCCTTGTGTCAAACCTGCTCAGATGCAGGACCTAGAAGAAGCTGTAAATGAGAAGATCAGAGCTCATGTCCCTGTCACTGTCCAGCTTCTCTCTATAGATGACCCGGCTGTGGAAAAGGTACAAATGTTGTACTGGTGTTACAATACACAAATATCGAAAGTCTTATTCAATTGTGTGAAAAAACATAATTTACCAGAAATGCCAGTGAACTTTACAGTATGCCAAATGGGCATTTTTTTATAAATTAGGTAAGGAGTCGAGGGCTGCCTGAGGACCATGCGGGGCCAGTTCGGATCATTGATATTGAAGGCGTTGATGCCAACATGTGCTGTGGAACCCACGTGTCTAACCTCAGTCATTTACAGGTACAACTTTATTTGTACATGCTGATTCACAAGCAGTTTGAAGTCATTTCAATCCTTTTAATTTCAGGTAATAAAGCTACTTGGGACTGAAAAGGGAAAGAAAAACAAAACCAACCTGATCTTCCTGGCGGGAAACAGGGTTCTGAAGTACGCAGAGAAAAGCTACAGCACAGAACGATCGCTGGTGTCTCTACTGAAGCAAGTTTAAAGCCTGACTAACCATCAAAACATGAGTTAATGTGTGTCAGTCACGCATTCTGAAGTAATTGTATTGCATTACAGAACTGGGCCTGATGATCATATTGAGGCAGTTGACAAGTTGCAGAAATCAGTTAAGCTGCTACAAAAAGTAAGATTTTGTCACTGATTGTTTTAAATTCTCACTCATTGACTAGTTTTGAGAAGTTAATTTATATTGTTGCAATTGCTTATAGTTGCCAGAAGATGTCACTGATCATAACCTTTTTTTAAGTTTTTAAACGACCCAGCACATGGCACATATTACACAGAGTCGCTAACCTCATAAAAATGACTTTGTCAGACCAACCTGGGCCTGCTACGAGACATGGCTGTCCTCATTGCCCAGGACTTCAAGAATGGCCCCCAGAGAGGCAACTTTTTCAGCTTTCACAAGTAAGAGGCTCTTGAGCTGAAAGGCTGGTTTGTGGCAGTAATATTGTGCCCAGCTATTAATGTACATACAGCAATTGGGCATCCCCATAGAGATGTATCAATGTATGTATGAATGTATTTCACATAGGGTTTGCTTCTCTTTCTACAGAAAAGAGGGTGACAATGAGTTTATGAATATCATTGCCAATGAAATAAACACAGAGGTAAAGGCACAACCTGACTGCTTCCTCTTTGGTCTAACAGCCTAATGTATGAAGCTTTGTTTTGTCTGTTTTTAAGGAAACACTGCTTTTCCTAACTGTGGGAGAGGAGAAGGGACCTGGTTTGTTTCTACTGGCTGGACCCAGTGGAAGAGTCGCTGAGACAGGACCTCGGTAAAAAATACCACTGCACATTTATGTGGCTGTTCCTGTAAAAAATGAAAAAAAGTTAGTTGGTTGACATGGTATTACTCTATGTGCTCTTCAGTGTGCTGGAGATGCTCCAAGGGAAAGGTGCAGGGAAGAATGGGCGTTTCCAAGGCAAAGCCAACAGCCTAGCACGAAGAGACGAGGTGGAGGCTTTCCTGAGGGAGGACTGTAAACATCACGCCTCAGAGGAAGAATAGAGCAAGCAATGGTGCAATGCAATAAATTTACATTTGATATATTCAAAGAAAAAGCAAATAAGAGCGATCAACAGTAAATAGCATTTACTACAAGCAAGTGTTGTAAATTTATGTTAAATTGCAAATTTACGTTAAATTGTAAATAATTCACTAAGGTACAATATGCACTGTACATAGTTCATGCTCTTATGTTGGGGCCGTGCTGCCCTGTCCTTGATTTGTTAACACTTTAGTTTAGCTAAAGTTTTTCCCTTCAGTCTGCACTTCCAGATGCACAGCACGATTTTTGTTGCTGCCGTTTATCAATTTATCAATAAATAAAAATCTTGAATCATATTTGATATTATTTATTTTAAAAGGTTCGTGAAAACGTTACACAAGACTTAACAGTGTTTACATGGAGATTGGCAGGTTTTCCCACAGTTTTTGACGAAGTGCTGCAGTGGGAGCAGAGTCAACTCACAACATTAGTTAGCAGTCTTCTGTGCAGAGTTTGCACATCTTTTGTCTGTGTGGCTGCAGGTCAGCCTGCTAAGGGTGCAGGCTGCCTGCTGCTCGGTGGCATCAGGGGCTGGCTCCAGTATACAGGACGAGCAGGACGGGTGCAATTGTCGCGGTAGAGTAATAAGAAGAATGGAAGCTTTCTAATAGAACATTTATACGATAGGGCATAGAATAGTTTTGTTGTTCACATATACGAACAGTGTAAAACTGTTGTAGACCACAGAGCAAAGTGTGAGTAAATCCTAAGAACACAAAAGAACCACAAACAAACCCTGAAGAACTGAAATAACACCTTCTTAACACAGTGTCCAAAGCTTTTACAGTCATGTTTCTATTTTGTGCCTGCTCAAATGTTAGTGATAAAAGTATTGGTTCGGTGGCTTCAAATATCAACGCCCAGTCTATAAATCAGTGTGGAGCTTACTTTAAAATACAATGATAAAGTGATACCTTGTCCCCTCCCCATTTGTAAAAAACTAGACAGGAACATAAGATGGGGTTACTGTGATCATGTGGGTAGTCTTTCACCGATCCACTGCTCATCCACTGAAGGGTCACTGCAGAGGTTTCACTATCTTCATTGAAATGTAATTCTGGAAAAACAAAAATAGTTACTTCACATGTAATATTCACCTGCACTGAGAAAAAAGCTTTTGAATTAGTGATGTAATTAGAATGCTAAAACCAGTATTACTGAGTTCCTCACCGGTAACGAGTACAGCAGGATGGCAAGGAAGAGAACCACTATGATGAGGATGATGAGGCAAATGAAGAGACACCTGAACCTTTTCCATACGATGAACTTCATGGTCTTGCATGGGTTGGTGAACCAGAAGAAGGATGTTTCTGGCCGTCTGGTTGTGGAGAATGGAAGACAGACGGTGCATGTTCATTGCCGCTTATTTTACATTTTACAGGCGACAAAAAAATAGTTGACTGCTGTTGGTTCTTACTTGGGAAAGTCCAGTTTTGGGTTCATGTTGGGTTCTTCTCTGCCTTTTCCTGCCGGTCTCTCGTCTGCTTCTGTCTCATTTACGATCTCCAGTGTCATCTCCACTTTGCCCTAGAACACCACACAGACACAACATCACCTCATCATCATCTCCAACCATCTTGGGATGTTCAGAGATCTCTCCACTAAGGTTACGTACACCGAGGGTCTTCTTCCCATTCTGTTCTAAGGAACAGGGCCACCAGCCTCTGACCGACTGCTGGGCAAACAGAGACTTTGCATGATCTGTCTTGTGTGGGGCTCCAGCTTCCAGAACATCCATCATATTGAGAGAACATTTCTCTGGGGTCTTGGAGGGAGCAACAAGGTTACGCAAATCCAGCTCCACTGTGCCTGTGACAAAAGTGTATCAGGTTATAAGATGTAGCATGTATAAGGTGGTCTAAGTCAAACTCTCGTTTTGGTTAAAGTAGAAGTTTTACCAAGGTAATCATCCAGTGAGAACTTGTCATTGTCCCATATCTGAATAGTTAACCTGGGGGGAATCCTGAACTCAGTTTTATCAAGACTCCAAAAATGTTCCTGTTATAAAAAAGAATGAGAAAACGTGTTTTATAATTTACATGTGCAGAATTTGAATAGTACACATGTATTCATTCCACAATTCTCACCTTCTTGGACACAAGGCAGAGTTGTTCGGCCGGCAGGTACTCGAAACCAAAGACGAACCTCCAGTTAAAGTTGCCATCTCCGTCCAGGGACCTGTAGTGGACATCGGTCTTCTGCTTGTCGTCCTCCATCCCTGGCATCCAGCTGACACACACAGGAAACAACAGGTTGGATGATTTGAATCCATGGTACCTAATCAAACTGCTAAAACCTGCTACTACATGCAGTTTGAACCAAACTCTCAGCCTACCCCTTGACATAGATGTCACTCATGTGTTCTCCAGTGATGCTGGTCTCGTCTAAAATGACATCAGTGGTGTTCCAGATAACAGCACGGAGGAAATACCTGAGCATTCAAACAGAGCAGACGTTGGATGTTAGCTCAGTGATGTTTGAGCAATGATGACGAGCTGCACAGCACTCACTTCTTAGCCTTGCGCGGTGTGATGTCAAAGGGAGGTCCGGGGACGCCAATGCTTTTGGGGAAAACATCCACCCACATCTGAAGCTTTCCCTAGAAACCAATGCACAGGTGACACAGTAAGTCAGGGTGATGTGCATGTGCACCATGTAGCTTTAGCTTAGCTTTAGCTTTAGCTTAGCTTAGCTTTAGCTTAGCGAGGCGTTAACCTGGGAGAGGTTCGGCTGGAAGGTGCTGTAAAGGGTCCTGGTCTCCACGTGTTCTGGAACGAGTTTTTGTGTCCGGAGCACGTGCAGACTGAGGCGTTCTAGGGGTGGACCCAAGTGCTGATGGATTTCCTTGTTGTCCTCTGGATTAAAACCCATATTAGACAGTTTGTCAGAAAACTTGCAAATAACTGTATAAATAGTTTAATTTACATATTGAAACAAAAACTCTTACCGAACTGAGCCAGCGTGTACTCTGTGCCATTAAATGTGAGCGATGTGCCATTATCTTCACTCTTGGGCTTGGAGAGGCCTTTTAGACGGGCCAAGGTCTCTAGGATTTGAGATGGTTTGAGCTGGTCCCGCCACTGATTGACGCCAGAACTGAAATACAACAGGAAAATCCTGGTGAAAATCCTGCTGGTAGATCTTTGCAGGACATTTGTCCTTTCACCCCAGCGCTCACATGCAGTATGTCTGTGGAAGGCCACAGTAGGAGTTGTAGCGTGACAGCATGCGGTTCTCCAGGTCAATCACCGTGTCGCCGACCTTTTCATCACGGGTGAGGAGGTCAAAGTCATAGACAGAAATCTTTAGGTCCTTGTCCTGGGGCAGGAAACACGTCATCTCAAACATCCTGAACAAAATAAGGGTGTTAAACTAGGAGGTGCAACAGATCTAATTTAATTAAACAAATTAATTTCCCCTTTTACCTTCCAAACAAAGGATCAAGGGTGTTGGGTATGTAGTGATCTCTGTCATCGATCGTATTCTTGCCCAGGGTTATCTTTATGTACGGATCACACTGCGCAGAAAAGATAATGTGAGTTCAAGGTATTGTTGCTTTTATTGTCAGTGACATGAAAGAATCCTCACTTTGCCGTTGTTGTCTTTGGGCTGCAGGTCTATGCCCCGGACCACATAAATCCTGACCAGACACTCCTGGGGTCCGCTGTCTGGCAGCTCTCTGAACTGCTGCGGAGGAGCAGGGACCCCCGGGTCGTCAGGCAGAGGGTACACCTTGAACGAACCCTAAAAAGAAACAGAGACACAGATGAGATCCGGACGTTTTTCTTTTGTTTTTCAAACTTCAAGTGTTGATGTAGTGAAGTGACGCCACCTTGAACTCTCCAACCACAGTCGGGTCATCGTCGCCGTTTATATTCTTGCCTCCGAATAGTTTAAAGGTGTGGCAGAAATCGGTCAGGCCTTTGAAGTCTGCGACGTCCTCCAGTTCGCAGTCATAAACCTGAAAGTTCCCATTCGAATCAGAAGGGAAGCACCTGGACAGTGTTCAACAGTCAGCGGAAGGAAATAAAGCCGACTTACTTTGAGGGTGTCGTATCCTTTCTTCAGGTAAGGACCGCATTTCTGCAGGTCTCCAGTCGAAGCATAGAATTTGCTCCACCAGTCAATAGTCTCTTTTTCCTGAAGATTCAATTGCACAGTTTTAATTTTAACATCTGAAATGAACTGCATTTATATAAGATAAGATTAAAAAAAAAATGTCATGTTATGTAAATCTCACCTTTTCTACATGCTTTGGAGAAGAAAGAAGAGGGAGACACAAAAGGAACAAGTTACTAAATGCATTAACATACAGCAAATATATATATTTTGAGAAGACAGTAGAGTAATGAATGATGATGTCATCCATCGTCATAGTGAATCATGATGATGAAAACATGAAAACAAGGGTGTAACAATGGTTCATTAAAGTTCACAAATGCCTCTGAATTTGTGAGTGAATCAGCTAACGAAAATTTCTAATGAAATTTCATGATTACATCAGAAAGCATTTTTCTTTAGAATGTAGAAAACATTGCTTTCAGATGTCTGGGGTCAAATTCAATCTAAATGCCATGTTACTCCCCTGATCCAGAAAAAAAGCGTGCGCAATGAATTAGGTCGTACGGGAAATGGACAATCAGTTATCGTGAATATTTCCACATAATGAAAGGAGTTGAGCGTAACGTCATGAGGCGTCTGCCAAGCTTTGCTGGATTAGGTGTCATTGGAACCCAGGCCTGAGGATGAAAAGGCTGCAGTGACCGATCATACATACAAAGAAGGAGGCAGGCGTGGCCATTTTGGTGACAGCAGCTGACATGCTGTACATGAACTGTAAGCCAGAGTAACAACAGCCGTCAAATTTGACCGCAGTCAAATTCTGCACTTTTTAATGAACAGGACACAGGAGAGAAAAGGTTCAGTAGTAAACTGTTTACTTTGGCTTCTAGCAGGGGTCTGGACTCCTCCATGGTTATAGAGACGTGTTTGACGGGAGACGCCATCATCAGAGCCACTGTCGGCGACGAGAGGACAAGATTAGGACATGTTCATGTTCATGTGCGTCTTCTTCGTCTGTCCTTACTCTTTGAAGACATCGCCCCCTCTGCGGTGATGACGTATGGGTCGCATCTGAACTCCTCTAGAGAGGCGATGGTGCACTGGCCAACCACAGGCTTCCTGCCGAACGGACGATGGTCGATCACCTTCAGCACAATAGGAGGCGTGTACATTTCCTCCTTAGGAAGCAGCTGGAAGACAGTGACGATGACTTAAGGTACTGATCTATTTGCACTAGCTCTAGGATGCATCATCAGTGTGTGTGTGGTACCACTCGGATGAAGAGGACGGAGCTGGGAAAGTTGGGGCTCTTTTTCATGTTCTTGATGACGACAGACTCCACCCTCTGCCCTCCACACTCCACCACCAGGCTGGGGGACGTTACTGCAGCCAGCTGGTACGGCTTCATGTTCCTCAAGCCCCAGGCTAGAATCTGAGGGCAGACACGCACAGGGAATGTTACGAGGTCGGTCTAGGTGAATTCTGAGCGAGGGTGTGTCCCACGAGCGGTTTTACCTCCACGGCAGTGAGCTGCACCACGGGCCGGATGCCCTGGGGAACCATGTAGAGGTTCTCCGCTCTCTTTGGGGGACTTAGGGGAAGGTCAGTCTTACCCGACTACAGAGACAGAGACAGGAGATCATGGTTATCATTGTGTTTTTGCCACTACGTTTGCATTTAATCAGACCGGAGGCCCAGCTGGAGCACGCTGTTAAGATATCAAACTCTCAACTCCTCAAATAAAGCTCAACAGTTGTGTAAAAGTCTATTTTTTCCCAATCAGCCATTCCGCATTGCTTTGATAATCTAATACAACAAATTGAGCAGATTAAAGGTTTAATAAAACTGCATTTTCAGCAGTATTCAAATTCTTAGAAGTCCATCTATGATGATTTAAATACTGCGGTTTAGGAGAAGGACAGCTACTGGCCTTGTCTTTAAGGATGAGTTCAGCAGCCACCAGAGCCTCGCCGGCCTTGTGACCCTTTTGGAGGATGGGATGCCACAGTAGTTTAGGCGTCCCGTCTGTGCCTGGGGTCAACTTCACCAGTGGGCTGTAAACAGTGCGGCCCAGCAGCTCATCCTTTCCCTGTGGACAGGTTTACCAATTATACTAAGCACAACAACGAGCTTTGCTCCTCTGTGTATGTGTTCTATAACCCACCACTTGGTCACTGTCGTAGAACTCCACCACGACTTTGGGGGGTCGGTTCGCAACCTGCTGCGGCTCCCCGTAGATCTCGATGTCATTGAAGATCAGGGTCTGGTCCCAGGTCGGGTTCAGCGTCGCCCGCAGCGTCTCTGTTGTCTTGCTCACGTGCAGGAAGGAGACGTGGGCGTAAGGATCTGCGAAGGAAAAGAACACACTGACGTAATGCTGCTGATGTTACACCACAAAGTGCAGGAGATACCACCAACATTCTTACCAGAAAAACTATCATTGTCCATAGCAATCATATTACGCGCCTGATAGATGTAGACACGAAGATGGTACCTGAAAGACTCTAAAAGCAAACATTAAACCTCATTATGTGTCCATTCATCTTCTGATAACTCGGTTCCTAAGGTCACTCACTGGTAAAAGTACACGACACAGTGGGAGTGTTGGCACCAAACAGCTTGGTGGAATCTTCCTTTGAGCCTTTCTCCTTCTCCTCAGTATCAACACCCTGCAAGGTAAACCGATCACATCTTAAATGCCTCCATATTGAGAGACGTATTAAAACAGGAAGTGATCTTGCTGGAATTCCTACCAATGCCCCTTCTAGCTGAAAAATGGCGCAGGACCCCAGCCGGTCTCCTGGCGCCATCTTCCGCCTCCAGCGCCTTCGACGGAACGTGTCGGATGAGCGTTCCATTCTGTGGAACTTCCAGCCGATCAGTGAGGAGAACTCCCATCCCTCAGGGTCACCTTGAATCCGCCTCTGCGCAAAGATAACCATCCAGCGTCATTATTTGGAAAAATAAATCGTACAGTATATGGGACATTTGAATTGTGCCGACCTCCACAGGGGTCCCTGCAGGGACAGCGCTTCTCTTGCGCGGTCGAACCACCCTTCTCCTGCGGTGGACGTGGTAAACCTTCTCTGCAGGGACCCAGGCTTGGGGTTTGTCGTTGGGGGGTATGGTCACTCCATACTCCCAGCCTGGAAGGTAGACGCACACACTCATAATATCACTGAGCCAGGAGACATAATCAGAGCTTTGGTGGTTTACAGAGAATTATCAGAAGAAAAACCTTGATCATCCACGGCTCTGTTGACGTCCACGGTCCACTCGTCTTCCCAGGTCCAACCTAGAGGACAATCGAACTCTGTAGGGCTGCGGCTTTTCTCCCCGTTCTGCACAAGACACAATCTGTTAGATTTCCACAGGTATTACCCATGTTTAGCTCAAAAAATCACTGTGAGCAAGGATCTAGGGAGCTACACTATTACACCAATGGGTCCATGTAGCATTGGATGGACAGCATTCACAGTAGCACAGTGGGCGGGTAACGTAAACTTAATAGCTCCACCCTCATCATGTGAAGCCTCACCACGTCGGTGTACGGCTCAGACGCAGGCTTCCACTCCCCGCCAGGGAAGCGGGTCTCATTCTGGTAGACTTCGTCCATGAACTCGGTGTGCCCCGCATCCGCTTCTGTGAGCAGACTGAAAGGCAAAGTCGAACAGAGTTGTTTAACACATCAGGTCATTAGATACCCAACCTTAATGTGAATAGATAATAACGCATGCAATCATTTAATACTTATTTTGCATTGACTAATCCTGAAATGGACAAAGAGTGCTGACAAGGAAAACTACACATTTTAGATTTTTTAAATGCAGACTGAGGCTGTTCTTGAATCCACATTAACAGATTAACGCTAAATCCTTAATGACTTTCAGTTCACTGATGCAGTCTGGTCCGAGGCATGAGAGGAATGTAAACTAGAATGAGTCAGACTTCCTGATTTGGTAAAAAGATGTTGGCTAAAAGTCCCACTCACCCTTTCTCTGGGTCGACGAACCAGTCGCCCTCCCACTCCCACCCTCTGGGGGGCAGGAAGTACTCCTGCTTCAGCTTCAGCTTGCCCGTCACATCGGAGTATTTGTGGCGACCCACCAGGCCTGTTGTCCCGTACTTCCCGAACATCTTGGCCTGGTTCTCGTACTGCGATGCACATGACGCACAGACGTGTTTTTGATTCAAGATATACCAACGCTTTTCTACAAAGAATACATTTCTCATCAACATACCAACTCAGCGAACACGCTGAAGTTGCCCTCAGAGAAGGAGTTGAACTTTTTCTCATGTGCAGAGAGACCCAGCCACATGTTGACTCTAACCTGAACTGGCACCTTTAAGCCCTTGTTTTTATCCATGGGGTACTGAGGGGAAGGAAACAGACTGTGAGGCTCAGGCTTTAGGCTCCAGGACGGTTCAGACTAAATCAAATAGATTCTTGACACCAGACGTACCTTTAAAAAGACCGTCTGAGTCTTGCCACAGTGTTGACCACAGGCCTGCTCACTGTGGGTGGAGAACAGGATCTCGTGAGCGGGGATGCGGCCGTAGGCGACCCTCTTCTCCCCCCGCAGCATCCAGATGATAACGTCAGGCATGCTGTTCTGGGGCTGGACCAAGTCGTTGGGATTAGATCCCTAGATGCGACGCGTCTTTTCAACATCTGCTGCGAGCGGCTTCTCACCTCCACAGTCAGCTGTTTCAGTTTGTCTTCCCAGGCTTCAATATCAGACAGCGTCTCGCTGATCTCCGGGGCCTCCTCTCGCATGCGCCGGGCTGCCTCCTTGATGGTGGCCAGAGAAGTGTCGCGCAGATTCTTGAGCTGGAGGTCCAGCGTTGTCAGATTGTCGTGGCCCTCCAGCTGAGGCGTGGGGAAGCTACGAGCGGCAGCACACAGCTTGGTAGTGAACTCACTTCACTTTGACAGGTGCAACTGAAAACATTTCCCACATTTCCGACAACAGAAAGGATATTGACGGATTCTCTCCATTTACCTTTCTATGTCTTCAATCAGCTGATTGAGCAACTTCAGCCACACCTCAGCTAGCTGGTTGTCGGAGACTTTAGCCAAGATGGCGGTCCTAAATGCCTCCAGGTTGGATTGCTACAACAGCAGCAAAACATGGGTGAGGCTTGCACAAACACACAGACCGTCGTGTCGGCACATGTAGACACCCGCTCCAAACAGTGAACTTGGAGTCCAGCTTTAAGGAGCAGCATTACCAGATGTTGTGTGATGTAGAGGATGATGTTGACTGCATCTAGGCGGTGGCTGATGTCCTCCCAGAACGAATTCACCACAACCACCGGCTTATTGTCAGCCCAGGGCAGGTAGTAGTAGTGGTTCCCTGGTCATGATATAAACTCTTGGTGAGAGAGCAACGTGTGTGTGCATTATTGTGTCGACGGCAGCTTCCTGACTCACCATCAAACACAGCACAGCTGTACTGAGTGGTGGATGCCAACGGTTTGCAGGTGTTATCCAGCTTGTTGCCATAGTTACCGATGCTGACCTCAAACTGGATTGGCTCTCCAGGCTGCCGAATCATGGAGGCGCTGTAGAAGACAGCGCACAGACAGTACTTCCTCCTCCTCTGGTACTTCTGATGAGGGGAAGGAGGAGGAGTCATACCTGTCGCACGTATTTCCTACCAGCAACTGATGGACAATCCCAGTACTGTACCTGTGCCACCAGGATGTCATCGCTGCTGATGCTCTCCACCGCTTTGTCCACCTTCCCATCCAGCTTGGTGTCCAGCTGAACCAGGACCCTGCCCCTGTACGCCACTCCCTCTCCCTGCCAGACTCCAACACATCAGACAGGAATGTACAGTGTAAACCCCGCGGCTCATGTTTACGCCGCTACCTTGCCATAGTTGAGATCGTCGTAGGGGTCTGGAAGGCCGGTAAACTCCCTGGGGCTGCCGTAGAGGTTGATGTAGCAGGGCCCGAAGACGGGGAGGAAGCCCACCTCGGACTCCCCCGTGGTGGCTGCAGGGAGACACACAGACTTAACCTCTATGCGGCCTCCAGTGGCGCGAAGCAAAGCAAAGAGAGGCTCCACCGTTAGTACAGAGTATGTGATGCTACGCTTGCTAGGAACAGTGAGCGCTGGGGCAGCAGGCGGAGAAATGGTTAAACATTCAGGAAGTAATGCTCAAAACACACACACAGAGCTGTTTATCTGCCATGTGCACTACAGTACGTGAGAGTTGCTAATTAGCGAAGTAGCATGCTCTGCATACAGTAGTTCAAGCGGTCGGATCTCATGCAACACGGAGTTAAAAACCGCACAGGTGAACCTTCATTGGACGGCTTTTCACCTTTTTGGCCATGATCCTCTATTACGGGAGAAAAAGCACAATTCACACGTCAACAGCCAGTGGGAAAACAGCTTCTTTATGATGCTGCTGTTAAAAACTCGATCCTACCTTCGACCTCTCCACCAGAGGAGGCAATCCTGGACAGGTTCAGGTACGTGGTGCCAACAGCATCATTAGCTGTCAGACGATCCCTGCGATCACACACACACACACACACACACACACACACACACACAAACAACTCACTGCATGCAAATGTCACAGTCTAGACACACGCTTATATTTCTCCACATCTTTATAGAAATGTTTTAGTTTTCAACAGGAAAACCCATTGGATGAACGATCAGAGCAGCTGTCAGCGCCCCGTTTTTCAAACTTTTCCTCCCTCGCTCGTTTCCCTTCAGGCTTCCTGGAGCCGAGTTATCAGGCCGCCCGTTCGCCCAGAAACGACATGAAAATGAGAGACGTGCCAACAGGATCCCAGAGCGTGTTATTGAGGGGAAGGGAGGGGCGTCCACAGCGCACTGAGTCACAGGCCGCCGCATTATTCACATGTGGTTGGTGACTGGGACGGACTCGGCATAATGCAGCTGACTGCAGCGCAGGAATATTGTGTTACACTTCCTCAGACCCAAATAGCCCAACACAATAATGCTCCTCCACATTCGTGCTGAACCAAAACTAGAAGAGACAGAATGGGAACAGCAGTCGGGTCTCGCTCACCAGTCGAAGACGGTCAGCTTGATGCACTCACACATGGAGGGGAACTACAGCAAACACAACAGAGAGCAGGAATATGAATCGAACGCCTCCATGATATTTATAGGGTTGAGTCTCAACTTGCGTTACCTTCACTTGGAGCCTTAGTATTTGGTTCCACTCAGGGTTTGCATTCTTCTCCATGATCGTAGTGCACAGCTGAAGGCAAAGCAGCAACACGTCAGTGTTTTGTCTGTCGTACAGCGTCACATTACGCCGCTCACCACCTACTAAAGGGACGAGGGCCAACCTTTTTGCCTGCGAAGCTGGCTTCTACAAAAGGATCCACCAGATTCTTCCTGTTTTCCTCTGATCCAAACAGTTCCTTCACACTCTGGACAAACGCATCATCCACTAAAAAACACAACAACCTCATGCTTTAATCTGTCTAAAATGAGGAGGTTCTCCTGTACGCGTACTCTATTTTGCAGTTTTCCTACTTTGTGGGACATCTTCCGCTCTGAAGACCTTCAGGGACAAGGTGGCCCATCGCAGCGTCACGCCCGCTGGCAGCAGCAGATTACTCTCTATGTCGTCCTGGTCGTCGTTGGAATCCCTGTTCTCCATCTATGACAGATGAGACAGAGCAGATAATGGGCCCCGCACAGCGGAGGAGGAGGCGGCGGCAGCCGGAAGTGTCTGTCGGTCGTACCGGAGGCTCGTCGCCGGTCCCCACGATGAAGAGGCTGACTTTGAGGTACCCTTTAGCCCCAGAGCTGGAGTCATCGGGATCGTTCAACAGAAGCCACTTCCTCAGGACACAGTGAGCTGCGGGGTGGTGACAAGTAAACAGTAAATGTTCTTATTCACACAATCAGAACATATTGGGTTAAATTATTTGGTCTTTCTTCTTAGTCACCAACTTCTAACTCATGGCAAAAAAGGCCACAAGTGCACAAAAACTACAGTAAATATAATAACAGTGACCTAGATCTACTCTAACAATTATCCAATCAAAACTATTGCACAGGACTTCAACAATACACTATAACACCCTGCAGCAAAGCCAGCAATCATAATCTACACGTACAGTATCAGTTGTACAAACCAACCCATGCAGGTCAAACAATAGCCCCGTCTGTGCAAATGTAAATGACACACAAATCAAGGTTGTGGCTTGTGACGGGCTCACGGTACCTGGCTCATCATAAACATATCCCGTGTCCAGCTGTGGGAGAGAGCACAGCCACATCACACACATCAGACACACAGCGCACCCTTTTATGTGTGGAGTCATTTAGAAGAAAGGACAGAGATCACGTACTTTGAATTCGCCCATCAGACTGTCCGCCCTCAGCGAGTAGGAGTCGTACACCTGCACAGAGGAGGAAACGACCTCAGCTTCACATCCAAACAGAACTGGAGCTAAAAACGAAGCCAAGGTTCTCACCCGAAAGCTAATGTTCTCATCAAACAGCTCTGACGGCAGCATGTGGACGTTATAGAAGAACATCTGCAAAGAAACACACACACACACACACACACACACACACACAGAACTGAAGGACAGCACACGTGTGCACGTAGACACGCACTGGACCTGTAGGTGAGTTCACCTCATCGAAGAAGGGGTTGTTTCCTCTCCTGATCCTCGTCCTGTGCGTCTGTCCGGCCACGTTGACCTTCACCACCGGTTTGATGTTGTTGCCGGGCAACTGACGGGCCTCGATGACGCGGACACGGATCTGAAGCACACGCGGCACCAAACTCAGCGTGCGTGCAGGTAAACGCAGGGATTCAAAAGGGGCCGGGAACATTTGACCCACAACCCGTGAACGTCGCCCGACAGGCAGAAAACACACAATTCACCTCCGACGAGACAGAGTCGCACTCACTTGGAAGTCCTGGGGCTTGTTGGCCAGTCTGGAGCGGTTCTGGGACCTGGCCAGGCTCTGGCGGAGATTAACCGGCTGGCCGGGGGTGGAGGGACCCGGCGCACCACTCGGGCCTCCATCAGGCAGCGTCTCATCGCCGCCGCCGCCACCTGATCACAAAGACAGGACGACACAATGAGAGGGAGCTTTAAACTAGACACACAACTGTTGTCCTGGTTCTTCATACACTTAAAGCCACAAGCCGCGTGAGCCATCCGTGCACCAGTGCTCAGCAGGAAGCACTTCTTCTCCCGTGAAAAGGAGGAGCCGCGCCTCAACAGCGCCACCTTCATAAGGCGCTGCTTGAATCTGATTGGGCGACGGCGAGCGTCTGCGTTTGAGCCTTTAATAACAATGAATGAAGTGTGTGACGTACCGCCGTCCACGGCGGCGCCTCCGGCCTGCGGGTCGTTGGGGCTGGGAGCAGCGTTGGCTGGAGGATCGTAGCCGATCACGAGGTTTATTGTGGCCTGGAAGGAATTTATATTATCTGCGTGTCTGTGATTTCACTTTAAAGCAGCTCATTGAACTGTACAAGCAAATAGAGACAGGAAGGCAGACACTTACTCCAGTGTTCTGTCCACTTTCGTTGGCCAGAGGCACATTTTTGGAAGGCAGAGATCGGAGCTGACCTGAGGCCAGGTCCTTCAAAGAGATTTTGGTTGAGCCAATTAATCTGAAACAGGGCAAAACAGAGAGAGCTGTGGATCCATTGGGAAGTCACCATTTACAGGTCGGGAGCTGCGTTTACAGGCTTCGGACAAATGAAGCCACGTTCATTAACTAACACACACACACACACACACACACACACACACACACACACACACACAGGTCACCGCCCAGAGCTAACAAACCCTGCCTGCTCAGACAAACAAGCATGAACCAGCACACGGCCGCCGACGACCACTGATTCCACAGCGACTTTAGCGAAAAGACAACTCATTCGCGCGTTCACGGGAGCAGATAAAGTCCATGAAGCCTCCACTGGTGAAATACTCGTCCTTGTATTGTGTCACTTTGTGTGCAGCCGAAAGCATCAGCTCGCTCTGATAAGAACGAACAATTAATATATTCTGTCTGACTCCCACTGGATGAAACGCTTGGATGGAATGCAGACATACACAGCATCTACATACATCATTCTGTGGGTGGATCCAGTAAGAAAGTTTGGGAAGGTTCTCCGTCTCTGCAGGTCAGTGAAGGCTGAGAACCACACGCTGAACTAAGGCTGACACTGTGAAGTAACAGCTGTGGCTCCAGCATGGACGCGCGGCAGCGGAGGCCGGATTGTGGACAGATTAGGAAAAGTTGTCGCTCTGACCGACAATTTCCCCATTGTTTCCTCTGTCAACACACAATGGAATGAGAAAAACATGCCCTGGTGTGTCATCAGGGGAGAAATGCCCGACAATTATACAGAACAGTAAAACTATCGTTTTATTCATTTAACACTAGTGAACTTAGAACTGAGATCCTCTGAGGTCTGAAGTGAGGTTCAATCAGTGAAAGGATTTTTCTTGAACCACACTCTTTCACCACTTTTTACATTTCAGATATGGCTGAAGTTCAATTCCGTGTCAGCACACTGGTTCAGTAACGTTTGAAAGTCACCTCCAAGTGGGGACAAAGTTCATCATGCAAATCAAGTTTTTAAACAGATTTCAGTAAAAGACTTTCAATAAAAGTCAAAATTTTAATTTAAAAGATTTAGAAGTTCTTGATAATAAAAATACTTCAAGCCTTAATTTACAGTACGTGTTCTTTCACATGAATGAATGAATGAATGAATGAACAGCGTGAGTCTGATTAGTAAATTCCATGACCCAGACTGATCATTTTAACACATGGGAAGTTTGCACTGCAATCCTCCGATTCCTTTCCTACAGTCGTACGAGTTAAGAATCCACAGACTGCCTTCTGGTCCACCCCCCTTAGTTGCCACGACGACAGGGATCTCCCACAACAGCAGCTGGAAAACTGTGTCAGAGAGAGAAGTCCCACTCTGGTTCTTGTGGAGTGTGCGAGTGGCCAGTGGAAAACTTTACTCAGCGTAACATGGACTCATGCTGGAGACACGTTTGAAAGCTCCGCCCTCCAGTCATGACTGTCTCACGTACTAGGGACATTTATACATGGTAAAACAAACACGGGCACGAAGACAAAGCATCGAGTTTGAAGACGTTTGATCATGCAATTAGTGACGTTTGGAAACGCGCTCTAGATTAGTCCCACATGTGCCTCTGTCTTTATTTGGACCGAACAGGCCTCAAACGGGCCGACGGCGGCACCTTAATCCTGCTGAGCGACAAGACAAAAAGGGATTCATCCGCGGCTTCTTGCCCAATCAGCACCATCCCACTCGGCCCAGCAAGTCCCAGCACGACGTGCAGGGCGTGAGTGGGTACAGCCAGCACATAACTCCAGCACCGCGCGCAGCTCCACCGTCCACATCAGTGCGAATCCACTGGACTGTTAAGCAACTGGGGCACTGGAAGCGGCGGCTGCTGTTTCGTGGTCTGAAATAAATCATCACCGCCGCTAAGGACACACGCCTCCAGAACCTGCCCGCTGAGTCAATAGACCTGTTTCCTGGAGGTTCAGACAGGAGTGAGTTTGTACTGCGAGGCGAGGCATCCTTTCATCATTTCACCATCAAGCCCAGCACTTACTTGTCCTTCCCGATGGTTTCGTAGTCTTTCACAACCACGTCTATGAAAGAGCCGGAGTCCAGGGCCGAGCCCTTCAGGTCGAACTCCAGCACCTGCAGGAGAAGCAGGATGAAGGCTTCAGCCCGGAGGCGACGGCGTCACCGGTGTCAACATTACAAATATTGAGTTGCCACCTCAGACACGACAAGTCAACACCAAACCAGATCCTCAACTGCGCTTTATGAGTGACGCTGTCCTTGTTCACACTGCAGTTACAGAAGTCTAGAGTTGAGAGACTCTTTGAATCACTTCTGGTTCAGTCAAAAAGATGAGAAGTGAGGTTTACCTCATTCCATACGGGATTCAGCTCGTTGTCAATGGCTTTAGTCTTTTTCTTTTCATCTGAAAGTCCATGAAGAAATAAGTCATTATTTAGTAAAACATTTGCAGTTCGATTTTACTGCATTCATCAATTAATCTGTCGAAATATTAGATAGGGCCCATCAGGCCTTTAAGCCAGGATCCAGTCTGTGTTTGAACCCTTTTCAATTAGCTGAAGGCTCATTTTCCAACAGGCTCCAACCTGCACCCTCTTTTTTCTGAGCTCATATAATCTGCACAGTCTTTGCATTGAGAATTCTGTCACATGATGGGAGACGTTTCATCATGTGCTCCAAAACTGTGAACTGAATGCACAAGTGCAGGAAAACTACAAAGGGTCTCCACTGTGTGCATGGCTTCCTATAAATACCACAGCAGAACTATAAAAGTGACGTCATGCTGGAAAACATAATTACCTGTAAACTTGCATCTTTCTTTAAGGCCAATACATTTATACAGAGATTTTTCTTTTACCTAAAACAACGCTTACCTTTAAAAGTCACACTTGTGATCGGGTCAGGACTTCCGATCTTCTTCTTGGGCAAACCTTTAGCCGATTCCACCAAAACGCGCAACATGGCAGCAAAGTGTATTAAAATAAAGGAGTTCAATCATAAATTGGCAAACAACATGTAAGAAGTGTAGACAGGTCCGCCGGGCTTTGTCTTTCTCACTAGCCCATCACTGAGCACACACGGGACGGACGAAGAATGCGAAGGAATAAACCTCCCGGTTCCGATGGCGAGACTGAGGGGGAAACGAGGGCGGATCACGGGTAAGTAATTACTCCCCGCAGGAGCGAGCAGTTGCTGCCATCCTGCGAGTGAGTGGACTCGCAGCCTGACAGCTTGAGATCGAAGATGTGCCTGTGGCGCCACCTGTCGGTCAAAGCGAGTAGCGCAACGAGAAGACTTACTGTAAAGCCTCTTGGTTCATGATTCCTGATTCCACTTACACTGTAGCTGAATTGAAAATGAACTGGTGAACTGTCCACTACTGGTCTGGTGTTACATATTAGTTTAAATATGCAGGTTACTGGAGCGTATAGGTCTAATTTTAGACCAGGTATTACCCAGAGGACCACATTTCCCAGGGAGCTGGGCGGCTACGCTGGATAGCAACCATGTGTTTCCTGGGAATGGTTGCAGTGTTTTATTTGTTCAGAATCTATTTGCACATAAATTATTATTATTATTACAGTCCTTTAAGCAGCAGGTCTGTGCTTGTGCATAACCTTCTGTCTTTCCTGGGTCCTCTCTAACTTTGCTTCTTTAAATCATTAACCCAGTGAGGGTTTGTCTGTTACCCCCAGGAGACTTCCAGGTATTTTGGAAACTCATTTCTCCATGGTTTTCTCTTCTATACTATGTTGACTTTCCTCTCGCTGGAGCGAAACGCTTGTGACAAATGGCTTGTTGGACATTCCTTCCTTGGAGACAAGAGGCTTTGTTTGAGCAAATTGGGGATTGCATGAAAAGACAGAGGACAGGATGGAAACAAAAGCCTGGCGAGTTGGGACTCAGATCTCAGACTGGACGCAGCTTCTTTGTGGGATCACTGCTCCTGCAGCATCTCTGTTCGCCTCCAGGATTTGGACTGGATCATAAATGTGGATGAAATATTTGACTTAAAAAATCTGTGTATGTGGATTATTAATTGTTTTAAAGTGAAAGGCAGTTTATGAGAATGAAAACCTTAAGAAACAGCAAAGACCCGTGGTTGCTTTATTGGAAGGAAGTTCCACACAGCAGGGTCTGGTAAGTTTCCTTTAATCCTTTCTTATGTCTTTAATTGTGATTATATATATGATTATATACAAACCTATTCACTGTGTGACCTGGTTTTCATTCATTCTTCATATTTCTAGATGAAACATTAACGGTACATTATCATTTTCTACCAGTACCGTTTTAAATCCTTCAGTCAAACTCCACCAAATTTTATGGTTCTGTTGGGGGATTGTGAGAAAGGTGCGTGATGTGAGGGACCACTCATGTGTGTCCAGATGGACCTGGAAGAGAGTTCACAATGCGAGACATGTGACTTTTTTTTTGTTCCCCTGAGCAACAGGGCCACACAGGAGCTGCTGGTGGTAAGAAACAGTAACTTATGAGTGAGTCCCCATTTGTAACACAGGACACGAATTAATTAAACCCACAATGAACAATTTAAACACACTTTTGGAGTTGCATACTGTATTATGAAACTTGAGGCCTTTTAAAACGGTTTTAAACTGTGTGTGCTGTCCTACTGCTGCCACTTGGGGGCGCTGCATTTATTATGCAACGAGTCTAATAAGCTGCACTGGTAAAGCTGACTGCCCCACAGCTTAATGCATGAATGAAGGCTCTGCACCTGTTCCTTCAGGTTGAATGCAGCTCTAACACCATAATCTGTCTTTCAAGTATAAGTTAAACGATCATTTCAGCATCCTATAGCATTTTCCCATTGCGTGATTATTCTCCTCCATAGTGACCCAGTCCGGGGAGTCAGTCCTGCAGACACTCTGAGCCCAAAGCACCTGCAGCTCCTGAGGAGTGCATTCATGTGTGCAGAGGCCGACGGGCTCGAAGGAAGTGAGAGAAAAGAGAGAAGCAGAGAGCCTGGAATGAAGCTGGAGGAGTTCAGGGATGTTCTGAGGTCTGTGATTGGTCCGGACGTGGAGGACGCTTGGGTTGAGAGATTCTTCAATGAGGTGAAGACAAAGTCAAAGTCAGCATTGCAGCTCAGTGTGAATAACACTGCTAATTGCATTACAGCTAATTACTCACTGATCCACGTCACAATGATGTCCCTTCTCCACGTCCAGGTGGATGTGAGCGGCTCCGGGCGGGTGTCATGGCAGCAGCTGTGTTCCTACCTGCTCCTGGAGTACACTGAGAGAGCCTCCATCCCCACGCCCGCCGTCCTGGACCCCCGGCCCGGACCCCGCACTGCCCTCACAACAAGGTAGGTGTCTGCCGGGCCTGACTACCTGCTCGGAGGGTGAGTGTCACTCACAGGGACCCGTAGCCCGCTTTCAGCTGTGATGCTCATTTTTCCTCAGCGTGAGCCGACCGTGCGCGTGGTGGCCGTTCCCCATCCTCCTCCACTCCGATACCTCAGCGTCAGCAAAGGGTGTCACATCACCGTTTTTAAAGAAGCCCTCCAAGAAAGACGGCGTCCCGCACAGGATCTCCTTCACAGTATGTTGTTAACTTAGCGTCTGGTTCCTGCAGACAGATAAATGCTGAGCAGGTGACACCCAGTAGTTAGTTTAGTCTCAAACAGCAGGTTGTGATGGTTTTGACACCAGGACCAAAGGTGACATCAGGGTTCTGTTGACATGCGGCGGTCGCGCTGATCCGGTCAGGCTGATTCGCAGGAACTGAAGGGGGTCAAAGGTCAAGTCTATGCCTCCGAAAAGCACGTAGTCACTGCGGAGAGGAGACATGAAGCAGTTGCGCAGACTCCATTAAAGTGGGTGGTGCTGCTTCCTGTTTGAGCTGTTCCACTCGTTTTATGCTGCAATTAAACCGTCTGGACTCTCATTTTTATTAAAGTGTTTCCCGTCGCTAACAGGGAGTCCGGTGCTTCGACTGCAGCGCGTCCTGGATGTGGCCGTCTACCAACCCGCACATCCTCAGCTACTCCAGAGATGCAGTGAGGCACCAGTAGAGACCCTGACACGCTGATAGCTCCACAGCCTTAGTCCGTTTCTCTCCCCAGGAACTGAGGAACGGGGACATTTCCACCCACCAGTGCGTGAGAAGAAGAAGGCTCGCAGCGGCGCCATCAAGGTGCGGAGCCCACTGAACGGCCTAAACCTGCACAAGCTGCGAGCCGGTCACCGACTCGGAGGTCGCCGGCCTGACGTGTCTCCGTGGCAACCGGCTGCTGGCCGTGGGGTGGAGCCAGCGCATCGTTCAGGATGACATCGCAGCTGCAAAGGTAACATTAAACAGATCATGGACATCCCCCTGTTTGCATGTGGTGGATGATGTCATATTTTGTATATTCATTTCAGTACAGTGAGTTGTTGATTAATAATAATTTAAAACTGGCCTCTTGAATATGATAAATGTGACTTGTTACTGTTGTCTAGACTCTTCTCAGAGCACAGAGGCTCCACAGACTGCACCAGCGTGCACCCACACGTTTATACAGCTCTGTACAGGAAGTCAAACCATATACACTGTGTCTATAGAGACTGAGCCAACGTCTGCATATTTTAACACTTCACTTCTCAACCTTTGACTCCCATCTGCTCCGTGGTTAGTTTCATCAGTACAGCGGCCACATTCAGGGATTTGCTCAGTCCATGTTTCCTCAGAAAACACCGCGAGCGAAGCCCGACCGGCGAAAAGCGGTCGAATATCGGTGAATGACGTCAGCTTCCACTCACGGGGACAGAGAAGATCCGCAGCGGGACTTTTTCTTTAAACGCTGACCGTGCTGAGGTTCCAGACTTTGAAAGTGTGGCGTCAACATTTTACCCCCGGGGTGTAAACAAAACCAGCAAAGCCACAAAAGGAGTGGAGCACACCCAATTACGCTGCTTTGGCCCATTTATGCAGCGTCACAGGGTTTAACGATGGGGAGGTGGTCGTGTGGAGGCTGGAGACCCGGTCCTGCAGCGCCGGGGTTCTGGCGGCGTCGCAGGGCGGACGTGTGACCGCGTGCAGCGTCGGCGTGGAGACGCGCCCGTACGGTGAGGGAGGGACGCAGCGGACGGAGCGGTGGACGAGCAGCCGTCAGCCCGGGCTCGGGTTTGAAGCGGGCGGCGCTGGGCTGAACAGTGGACCGGGCCTGTCGCCGGCACCATTCCTATCCACCCGCAGCTATGTCACTTTCCAGATCCCATCTGTGTTTAGTGGTGTTGGACCCATGCATGCGACTGCTGTGAATATGTATGAACGTGTGTGTGTGTGTGTGTGTGTGTGTGTGTGTGTGCAGGTTTTATATATGCGTCCATCATTTCACAGAGAGACAACACTTGATCTATAAGTGATTTGAGTGCATGCAGCTGTGTGCAGCTGCTGAGCCCAGGTGGGTTCTACGCCGTGCTGAGCGTGAGCACGGATCGGTCCAGGAACCACATCCTGGCTGCAGCGGACCCCGCAGGCGGCCTCCACATCTGGGACGTCTCCACCTTCGGACTGGACGTCCAGCGCCAGGTGAGCTGCTGGGACGTCGGCGCCGGGTCCAGCGCTTCTCCGGTTCTTCATGGTCTTCCTCCACACAGCCTCGTCCGCTGGGAGGCTCATGAGGGAGAGACGGTCAGCGTGGAGGTGACTGAGGTGTGTGACACAGTGTTGGTTCTAACCGGGGACCAACACAGCTGGACTGTGGACGAGACACGGGGACCATTTGGGTTCCTTCAAACATGGAGCCACGTGGAACCTGACCGACCTCATGGTCATTTGTGACCACTGTGTGTCTTTGGGGAAACTGGATCGTTTCATTCCTGAGTCAGGAACAAAGTCCAGTCAATGTCAACAGCACAGATCCCAATGAGTTTAGGCCAAATCTGATGGAGTGCGTGCTGTGTGGAGGGCTCACCGTGGCCCAGTGCTGCCTGGAGAACGTTCCCCTGGTGTTTCAGCAGCTGCTGGAGTCTTTAGCAGAAACAGTGCGGTTGGAGGTCATAAACGCTGGCTTGGCTCAGACCTTTGTTATGTTATTTCTGTATTTCCAGCACATGTGGAGTGAAACGGGGCCGTAAAGGAAGGAGCTGTCTAGAGTCATTTACTGCAGGAGGACAAGAAGTAAAAGGCGGCGCAGGCACACGCTCAGATACATAAATACATGGGACTCGTTACGTTGTGTTTGTGTGGTCCTGTCACCAGCGTGTATTGACTCAGAGACGAGTGGTGGCGGTGATGCAAGTGTAACTGCAGTGTTGGGAAAACGTCAGCTCTGCAACTCACCTATGGCTTCACACTGGATGAGGAAGTAAAGTTCCTTAAAATAAGCCGTTTGAGTGTTTACGTTTTCAAATCAGTTTTGATTTCCCTCATTGATCAGCCTTCAAATCGAAAAGGCTGAATTAACAAGAACAAGATAAATAGGAAGATACAAGGTGTGAGGACGAACGGCGATTAGGTCAGAGGGAACAGGAAGTGACTCAAACAGGAAGTGGCGCACTGACAGTCACACACTCAACATCACAACAAAGGTTTCAGGACCAACGCTGAACTAGTGTATTCCCACGAACAGGCGACCTTCAAAGCGTACGATTCTGTCACCCACAGGAAACGGGACGACGGTGCGGCGGCGAGAACCGGTCCTGACCCGCAGAACGCAGAGGGGGCGGGTCTCAGGGCGACCGGGGGAGGTTCTGACCCGCTGTACACGCGTGGGCGAACAGGAACCTGCCGAGGACGTCCAAGTTAATTAAACCCCCCTCATTCAATCATGTCCAATTTCACCACATCACGAAGAGGAGCGCAGTCGGAGCGTTCTTCGCATTCTCCTGCTGAGGCCGGTTGGGGAACATTCAGGTTCTGTTCTGTTCTGCTCCAGGGACACGGGCCATTTTTTTTTTAATAAGCGCTCCAATACTTCTGCGAGACGTTTCCTCCACTTTTCCTCTCCCTGCCGGCGCCGCCACTCGGGACCGGCCAAAATAAGCCATTAGCCGTGTTTTCTGTGCGGCCGCACCCGCGCAGACTCACTTTAGCGCGTCTCCGTGTGCGCGGTGACGGGCCGACGCACGCTCGCCCTCACCTCAGTGCTCCGTCTGCACGCGCACCCGCTCCCCCAGTGTCTGTGTGAGCTCCAGATGTGCCACATCAGCCGCCGCAGTCACCGCGGATGTGACCGGCGCTGCCGGTGATTGTTGCACTGATTGGAGAATCCTTTTTAAATCTGTAATAAAATATAAAGTCAAATCATTTCTTTTAATAAACGCTTCGCATGCTCTACTTCACTCTGCACAGAGGCTTTTTATTCCGTCTGCTTTCTGCTTTTTCTCCAGCATGAAAACACTGGTCAGCACCACTGGACTATAAAAGGCTGGATCAATTCTGGAGGAATGCGACGGAGCAGTTGCACTTCCTCTGGTCCCGGGGCTGCGGCTCAGTCAGGCTGGAGCATGTGACTGATGGGAAGGGATAATGAAGGAGGGATAAACGCGGCGAGAGAGGAAGACGGCCTTTCTATTTTAGACACTTGATGGGAACAAACAGTTTCTTCCTTCTTCCACTGCTTCATCCTTTCTCTGGATCTGCCCCTTCTTCTCCTTGCGTCTCCTTCTCCCAGTCCCTGGAACGTGCAAGAGGCTTTTCGCAGTAGCTGCCAATTCGTGTGGACTGACCTCTGGCAGGTCAACGGCGGCTCGTCGGCTCACGTCCATGTTTCAGATGTTTTCTGAGGGAAGAATGTCAGAAATGCCTCGATTTTCCTGCTCCGCTTCACATTTATGATCACAGTAAAAAAAAGTCTTGTTTTACTTGGAGATCCTGCGTGTTCCAGTCAGACATGACCCGACATTAATGTTACTGTTACTTTCACCTGAGCTCCATTTCCTGTGTTCCATCCGTTAGTTTAGCTTAGCTTATAGCATGTAGAGGGAAATGCTCGTTAACCAGCTGCGTGTTGACGTCAGTGCTTCCGACCTTTTTAGAACCTTCCCATTATTCTGAATGCATCGCTTCTTTCATCAGCTGAGGGAAACGGCCCATTGTTTGGGACTTGTGGGTCGCTCGCACATGCAGACGTATCTGAAGCCCATCTCCACTCGCTGCATCCTCCCCGCTCTGCAGAGCGGAACACATCGATGACTCAGCCTTTGTTGACCCATTTTGGTTGTTTTTTTACATATTCTGTTTTGCATCTTCTTTGTATGTTGCTTGTTTGCTCATGAGTTTTAAAAAAATGGGTTATTTTAAGCGTTGGGGGAGGAAGTGGGCGCCGAGTGTATTCTCCTGTTTGCGTCTCGGGATAAACACAAACAGACACAGTTGGGACAAACAGGGTAAGTCATCTAGGCTGCATTTTCTCTCCCTCGGGCATTCGTAAGACAACACAAGCGTCACAGAATCTCACCAAATGTGCTGTGTTGTCAAGAACATCTTCTGTCTGTCTGTTTGATGCAGAGCGATTACCTTTCCAACCAAATCCTGCCTCTTTAGGCTGCAGAAATAAAAGCTAAATTAAAGTTTGTGACACAATCGCACATCTGAGTTTGTTGTTCCGACACCAGGATATTTTTAGATGTAAAAACCAGAGAATTAAATATCATCATTATTTCACTAGTTTTGCTGAGTTACCGGTTTGTGCGTCTCTGTTTGCGCCAGTGTTTGTGTGGGAGCAGAAGCAAAACAGGCGCCGTCCTTCTCCTCTCTGGCTAAATGTCAGGTTGAAGCGTCATTTGACTAATTTCCCTCACCAACCGTTTCTCTCAGCCAGACGCTGACATGCAATCATAGCCCCCCCCACACACACACACACACACGCACAAATGAACGACAGATGTTCCAGAATACTAGGATAACATCCACGCAGACGGAGGCTGGGAAATGCCCATGGAGGTCGTCGCTGATTCACCGTGAAGCTGTTTCAGGCTCTGGCAACAAGCAGCATGCGTAATGTATGCACTGTATGTGTTTTCACTGGAGGGGGACGAGGCAAGCAACAAGGGGAGGTGTTATTTCTCCCTGCGTGTTTCCTCAAGTTGTGTAAGAACTTGTGTTGATATTTTTTCCAGCGCCGCCGTCTCTGAGGTGAACGACGGGGAGAAAAGCAAGGATTCATGTGCAGGAGCTGCAGCAGGAAGTAAAGTGCAGCTGGGAGCGTTTTTTTTTTTTTTTTAATCCTGAAGCAACACGGACTGGAGGTCTGTGGCGAAGAGCCAGAGTGATAGAGAGGATGACAGCGGAGCGTCGGAACCTTAAAACAGGGATGACACCACGCCAGGGAGGGGAGGGGGGGGCGAAGGGTTGACGAGATGAGAGAGGAGTGGAAGTGGACCGCGCTTCTAAAGGAGGAGAGGAAGAGGATGACGGAGGAAAGCGGGTCGGGTTCCAACACCCCTGGTGGAGAAAAGGGACGTGGAGGCGAGTCACTCACTCAGACAGACGTCATAATGCATGTATCTACTCATGCACACAGTCTGCCTTTCATAAACCTGTGAGGAGCCCAGCCGCTTGCACACACACACACACACACACACAACTGAACTTGGACCTGCACACACACACACACACACACACGCACGCATTGCATCAGAGGGGATGTGCCAGCTGGATGTGGTTTCATTCATTCTGCCGTGATAAGCAGTCTCCACCCCTTCATGAGCTCCAGGAGTGAGCGCAGTGTGTGTATACCTGCCCACACACACACACACACACACACACGCGCGCGCACACACACGTAATGAGCGCTGAGACGCACACGCCGTCTCCTTCTGCCTCTCTTACACGCTCTCGCTCGCTCCGAGCAGCAGGTCCCTGGAAGCAGCCAGACTGTCGGTGACTGTTGCGCTCACTCTTTCTCCGGCTGCTGCCAAGGGAGGAGAAAAAGAAGAAGAAGAAGAAGAAGAAGAAGAAGAAGAAGTAACAGAAGAAGAAGAAGTGGGGCTGAAAGGGACAGAGTGAAGCCCACAGACAGAAGAGGACGACAGACGCTGGGACGGAGCTCCAGCCTCTGCCCGTGTGGGATGCGAGTGATGCCCGGCGCCCTCTGGAGCAGCACATAGTCGTCTTTCTGCCTGAAGGACTTTTGCCGGCTTCTGTTTTCCGATCTCCCAGCTCCAGTGATGAGGCGAGACCGTCTCTTATTGGCTGCGGCCCTCACAACCATCTTCTCGGCCGACTTCTACTTCATCCTGCTGCCGAAGCTGCGGCGCGTGGGGCGGACGGCGCCGCCGCTGTGCTCGTGTGGTTTGGGCAACCTCAGCCTCGCCGCCCCGCGCGCGTCCGCACCGGACCCGGACCCGGGCGGCGCCGCGGCCGACCCGGCGGAGGACGGCTCCAGGCTGGAGAGGCTGTTCGCTCACCCGCTGTACAACATCCACGCGCCGGCGCTGGAGCCGGAGGAGAGGCTGCTGCAGGTGGAGCAGCTGATGGAGTACTACAGGAAGAAGATGTCCCACTGGGAAAGGTTGGTTTACGCGTGTGAGGACCCACAGACACTGTTTAGTGTGTGTGTGTGTGTGTGTGTGTGTGTGTGTGTGTGTGTGCGGTCGACGGTGACTCTTGCCACTGTTACTCAACTGTATTATGAAAGAGCAGCTAGAATTCCAGCTGAACAATCGCGCTGAGAGCACATGTTGAAGTCGAGCTGCGGTCGACATCAGGGTCACTGACACCAGGTCCAAACGCAGTCAGGCAAACACACGCGCGTGCACATAAATACACTCCGCAACGTGCCTCGTAAAAAGCCCAGCGCCGAGTGGAACAGAGTGAGACTCTGAGGCTAGGAGGCTCTTTTTAGAGGCAAACGGAGGATTTAGAGCAGCTAAAGCCCGTCTTAATCTGCGGGAGCCGTCGCTGTCTTGGCTCGTGAGGCCGCGTGTCTGAGCCGAGAAATACAGACTTGGGCTCTAAAAGTGGAAAAGAAGAAGAAATACGAGCAATGCATCTTCCCCCTCCGCTAGCTCGTCTCGACAGTGCGACACACACACACACACACACACACACACACACTGACGGACGCACACACAAACACACACAGAGCGGCAAACAGCTTGAGTGACCTGTTAAGATCACATTTGCGTGGTGAGAACCGGTTCATCTGCTCGTCCTCTCCTCAGCAAACAAATCCACCATTTTCCTCTGCACCTGTGTGTGAATCCGCTCTTAAAACTGCGGTGAGGTTTTAATTCTGCGCCGCGTTTCGAGGCGAGGCGTTTAACTAGTCACGTGACTTTACGGGCGCTCCATCTTCTTCGCCCCCCCCCCCCCCCCCCCCCCCCCCCCCGCTCCTCAGGCACATGAAGCTCTACGCGGAGGCGGCGGAGGCCTCCAACGTGTCCGTGGTCCAACACAAGGTGACCTTTGACCCCGACGCCAGCTGGCTGAGGTTCCACCTGGGGATAAACCGCTACGCCCTGTACTCCCGTGAGGACCCTGCCATCCCGCAGCTCCTCAGCAACATGCGGGGCATGATGGTCGTCGGCGCAGGTGAAGATCTCTGCTCGCCAGTAGGAACGAAATCAAACTCGTCGTTACCGCTTTGCTCTTTTCTGCCTCTGGCCTTTCATCATCAACATAAACTGGTGGTAAAAACACCCTGAATCTTGTCTTACAGATTACACTCAGGATGAGAAAGCCCTCAAAGGAGCGTGCGACTGCACACAAGGTTTGTCCTGTATTTCACTGCATATTGAAATCTTCATTTTGTTGGGTTTTTTTTCTATTAATGTCAGGAAAAACACGCTGCAGCCTTCGCGATAATTAGGTTTTGCGTCTTTCACTCGGAGCCCGAATTCTAATTTGTCTCGCGGAAAAGACGCTCGCTTCGGGGCACGAAGCCAACAAAGCGGCTCTGTCGCGTTCAAAGGCGCAGCTCTTAATTAAACGTGTGACGCGTGCGCGCGCGGCCCACGCGCCGGCGCCGCCCACGCTGCCCGGGCCGATAACCGGCGGACGCTGGTCACGTTCCCCTCCAGATGTTTGCGCGTCCGACCGCACAAACATCTGTCACCGCCGGGAAGCGAAACGAGCCGTCGCCTCCTGCTCGAATTCAGCCTCGCGAGTCTTTCTCGTTATTTCTGTTGAGCTCGGTTTCACCTCCGTGATGCCGACTGTAAAGGCCGTTAATGGTTAATCCTCAGGGGACAACAGCAGGGGCCACAGTGTGCTGCTGTGTACTTAGCCTGACCTCCTGCTGTGACATAATACACAACAGAAAGCAGAGCACCAGCTGGGAGCAACCCCACAATTACTTTCTCACAGGAAAAGTAGACGCAGGAAATCTTCCACAACTGGAACTGAATTAGAGTGAAAAACAAATATTGACTCGTGCGTTTGCTTTCAGGTTATTCAAACACGGTTTAAATACACTGCACGTTACGACGCTTGCACGTTACAGACGTGTGTGTCTGTCTGTGTGTTGCAGTGGTGAAGCCCAGCGGACATCACCTCAAACTGGCTCTGAAAATGCACAACTTTGCCAAAGCAATGTTCAAACCGATGAGGTGAGAACTGCAAAAGCCCAATATAAGGCATTGAGTGGTAGAATATAGTTTATATCAATTACAGCTATGACTGACAGCTTGAGTGTGTGTGTGTGTGTGTGTGTCAGGCAGCAGAGGGACGAGGAGACCCCCGAGGACTCCTTCTACTTCGTTGACCTCCAGAGACACAACGCGGAGATCGCCGCCTTCCACCTGGACAGGTGAGGCCTCGTTAGCGCCCGACGGCCTCCGGCTTTTATGAGCCGCGCTTTCAGTGTCTCCTCGCGGGGCTTGAAGCTGCTTGGGGGCAGCTTGAACATTTATTTCGCACGTGCGACTTTATTGCCGGGGTGGAAGTTGGCAGATTCCGACGATAACGATCCCCGCGGGACGAAGTTGGCAGGTTCGAATTTAAATTTGCTGCAGAATGTCGTCCACCTGCATGCGATCTTTTTTTGGTGTTGGTCCTAATTAACAAATGATGAACCCAGGATAAAACATCCTGAATGGAGACACGTCCCCTGATAGAAACAAACAGCACACAGCCCACTCTAAGGTTGCAACACATCTTCCCAACCCAAGCTTTCCCAACTGCTGATGAGTATAAACCACAGGCTGTGGACACACACACACACACACACACACACACACACACACACACATCTAATTGTACATTAGTCGAGGTGATTCACTCTGGAACCCGGTCCTCTGGGCCAGACGTCGTCATTAAGGAGCCACGTTTGAGATTTACCACACAAGGCAGCGAACGAGAGCGAGTCAACAACAACATCGCAATCACCGAAGTTCCACTCAGTCATCGTCAAACATGCGAGTTTCTGTCAAACATGAGCACAGCAGGCGGATCAGTCCCTGCTCGCATACGTCTGTATTACACGCGGTGTGTTTTTAATCTGCGGTGGCTGCCAGAAGCCCTCACAATTATCCTTTGCAATCAGTAGTTGGGGAATGCCAGCAATTTAAGAAGCAGCAATTCAGCTTCTCACTCTCACACACACACACACACACACACACACACACACACACACACACACACACACACCCCGATTGTTGTTTGATTACTGTTTGTGAGACGTGACTGAAATATGGCCCTCGGGGAGGTTTAAGCTCTCGATGGAGCAGCTGAACAGCCTGCTTCATGACTCAGACACACAATATCAACTCTAGGCTCCCGTGAGGGGGCGCGAGGAGAGTTTCACTCCATTCCTGGGCGCGTGGCCTGTGTAAACGTGCGTTTTCCAACCTTCCCCGTCAGGATCCTGGACTTCCGCAGGGTCCCGCCGGTGACCGGGAGGCTGGTGAACGTGACGGGGGAGATCCTCCAGGTGACGCACAATGAAGACCTGCGCTCCGTCTTCTTCACCTCCCCAGGTAGGACGCCCGGACCACTTCCTGTCCTGTCTGACCCGCTGGTTACAGTCCACATACAGGTTTGTCCCTCCTTCTAGCAAACAACACGTGTTTCTTCGCCAAGTGCTTGTACGTGTGCAAGACGGAGTACGCTGTGTGCGGAGGCCCCGACCTGCTGGAGGGCTCCCTGTCCGCCTACCTGCCCGGCCTCAGCATCGCGCCCCGCCTCTCCATCCCCAACCCCTGGATCCGCTCCTACACCTTCACTGGACGAGAAGAGTAAGAGGCCCCTCGCACGCTTTTAGCTGAGACGCTGCTCTAGCATCCGCCGCTGGTGGCCTTTAGCTGTGATTATAACTTCTGGTAATTCTCCTTAAAAAATCGCATAAATCCTCTTAATGCTGAATCTAATTGGATGTTTGTCCATTTTTAACTCTGGATAAAAGAGCTGCTCTTATTCCACCATCCACTATTTTAGAAGCCGAACTAAACCCAGATGAACTGCGACCTCTTCCTGTTTTTTTCCACTAAATCAGACGAGCAGGTTATTCATTAAATCCACCTCAGTGACAGCGACACGCTTCCATGTTAAACGCCTGCTCGTCTGTGTTTTAAAGGTGGGAAGTGAACCCCTTCTACTGTGACACCATCAAGCAGCTGTATCCGTACAACTCGGGCAACAGGCTTCTCAACATCATCGACATGTCCGTCTTCGACTTCCTCACAGGTCGATCCCTGTTCTCATCAGCAGCAGTTTCACAATCAGAACGCGTTTCCCTAATTAGCTCCTCGGCTCTCGTTACAGGCAACATGGACAGACACCACTATGAGATTTTCACCAAGTTCGGGGACGAGGGATTCATTCTCCACTTGGACAACGCCAGAGGGTGAGAGGCAGATGATGAGCTTGATGACAACATTCTTGTGATAGTGTTTTATGGTGCGCCCTGTGTTCAGGTTTGGGAGGCACTCTCACGATGAGATGTCCATCCTGGCTCCACTGACTCAGTGCTGCATGTAAGTTTATCTCAATGTCCATTGGTCAGTGTCCATAGCAACAAGCCAAACCGCATCACCTTTCCTTTCCCAGGATAAAGAGCTCCACTCTTGTGCGGCTGAAGCTTCTGGCTGGACGTGATTTCAGGCTCAGCGACGTGATGAGGGAATCGCTGGAGGGGGACCCTTTGAGGCCGATCCTGACGGAGCCCCACCTCCTGGCGCTGGACCGCAGGTTGCAGAAGGTCCTCCGCGTGGTCCAGCGCTGCGTCCGGAGGCTGGGCAGGGACGAAGTGATCACTAAGGACTTCATCAAATCCACTGTGAACCCTCAGACCGCCACAGACACCGAAAGGTCCAGGTAGCAGAGGAAGAAATGCCCAGACCCCCTTCAGGCCACAGAAGACTTCATGATAAACCTTGTGAGAAACACCAGGCTCGGATGGATTTGGATGGTTTGGATTCGAGGAACGAGCCATAATGGGGTTTGATGGAATGTGAATCGCCACCAGTCTCATATTCCACCACCACCTTTAACTCCTCTTGCTTCTTTCATGGTCTTGTTATAAATTATGACAGGAGCACAAGTGCACACCTTCAACAGGAAAATAACCTTAGAGTCAGAGTCACAGGCAAAACATTTCACTCATACTATCACAGGAACTCTGTCAGCAGTGGAGTTAATATTAAAAGAGCTGAGATGCACTGGATCAATGACTGCGGCTGAACTTTGGGACTGAAACGTGTCCATGCGATAATTGGAAAATAAAGCTGTTTTATGTGCTTACATACTAGTAACAGAAAGGTTGGTTGGTTGGTTGGTTGGTTGGTTGAGTAAGTGAGACCGAGAATGAAAAGTGCCACCTATTAAATAACCACTTTGTTTACTCCACCTCGTTTTCCAGACTTGTAATCCGTCTGTCTCATACGAGTGATTAAAGAGCTTTACGACATCACTGTCATCCAAAAAGAGCTGAGGCTGAGAAATCATAAGTCTAAAACAACTACCAAGTATGTGTAATAATATACCATCCTAATAATGCTGAAGAAGCATTCAGCCAAGTTTCCTCCATTGTAAGTTTACTTTGTGAACATCTGAGCTTTGATCTTTGTTATTTTATTCGCTCTGATGCGACTACAACTATTTTTAAGAGATCATTACTTTTAGTAAATCAGATCTGACAAAAGCAGGCAGGGGGTAATAAATATCCGTAACATCTCGCAGGTAATTGGCTTCATAAAAATACTGATAGACAAACACAGGCACAATGAGGCATGACGGAACAGACCGAACTTTTCCATTCCCGAAAAAAAGAACAGCAACAGTTTTAAAGCAGCAAATGTTGGCATTTTCCAGAGCCAAGAACATTTGTCAATAGAAAAAAATGTTATATGAAAATATCACAGAATGGAGAAAGTATAGACAACACTAAAAACACCCATTAAACTAATAACCTTTATGTTATTATTACCCAGACAAAAGCCTTTTTATATCAAAGCCTATTTTTCTAAAGTTCCACTGTAGGAGTGAGGGTTAAGGATGAGTGGAGCATGTCTCCCCCTGGTGGAGAGGTTGGGTTATGCCTCAAACATGGACTACATTGGCTGCAGTAGCTGTAGCTGTTAATCATTACAGAATTTCAATAATTACATTTGCTGCAGCTAGAACACGGACAAAGTTGCAACACAAGAATGAAACAGGCCATCGTTTTTACTTTTTATTGCTTAAACTGCCATCTGGAACAATCTATACCAAAAGGATAAACATCTTTGCACATACAGGCGATCAAACTGAATACACGGTAGAATAGAAAAAGAATGGTCCTCTGATCATCTGCAGCTCTCTAGTGCCACAGGCCTAACAAACTCACTGAAGGTCAGGCCAGCAGGAGTCCTACTGAAAGCCCTGGTTAGGTAAGCTAAGGCAAACTGGGACGATTGCAATGTGGCTAAAAACAGTTTGGACTAAAACCGATTACGGTGTTTCCACATGAACAAAATGTCAGTGAAACCCTCGCCCCTAACGGATTTGTTTCCCGTGGATCAGGATCAATGGGATCTGCTGTCAAGTTGACGTGGATCCACCTGTACCCCACATCCACAGGAATGAGCTGAGGGCTGGGGAGAGCACATGAAGGTGCTTCAACTTAGAAAAGAAAATACACAAAAACTTGCATCACTGACCTGTCTACCTTGCAATCGGCACCAAAATCAAACGTTTTTGGACGCACAAACACGCCTTAATGTTGGAACAAATCAGAAAAATGGCTCTGCTAACAGACAGTGAGGCAGGAATGAAGAGTTTATGCCAATAATTCAGAAGTCAACATTGTGTGACCGGGTAAATTAACTTATAGGAAAATAACAGACTTACACTTTATGCCATCTAAATAGTCATGAAGCAGTTAAGCAAAGGAGGAACAAATCAAATCTGAGAGCTCCTGCTTCTGCAGGGTAGTTTTTTTTTTCAATTTACGCTTCCATCCACACCGAATCACTGGATGCCTAAAACATCATGCCAAGTAAACATAGAGAACAGATCACAAGCTACTCTGATGTAAAGACAGCCATCGTTTCAAATAGGCAATAAGCAATGACACTAGTTTTAGATAAATTTCAGCTCATTGATTCTCAGCTCACCTGTGAAGCTTCAATACATAAACACTTCACATGTCCCCAAAACCTGTTCTGTAATTACCACTTTCATCTATTTTAAAAAGATTCAACCCATGATGTTTTACACAATACAATTACATACTGTTTTGTCAGTTGACAAGAAGAAGCATTTATTTACTTTGTGGCACTGGACACCTAAAATAGAATTTATGGAAAAATAAGTGTTTACAAAAGACAAACATATTTTTAAGATCACCATCACTCCAAACCATAAGTTTAGTCAGTAATAATAATAGAACTATAATCATTTTAACTATACTATAACATTTTGATTACAAACCATAGCAGAAGAGTGACCAAGTTATTTGGTATATACTAAAAAAAGTTGAATACTGAAATACACTTAATACTTTTGTTTTTTTTGTTTTTTTTTTTCTTTTTTATTTTTTTCCTCAGAGTAGTCAAGGCAGTTCTTGTATTGTCGTTCTACAGATTAAGAGGACAGTAAGGGTAATAACTACTTCCTGTTCGGAGCTCCAAATATTCAGGGAAGAGATCACGCACTGCATTTCCACAGCTATACATCTTTGCATTTGTGACAATAATCAACATTTGGCACTAGCCCGGTAGCTGCACAATTAAATAAAAACCTTAAGTTGTACAAGCTCTCTCAAACTAAGCAAAAGCATCATTGTCTCATCATACTGATCAAAAGGTAATAAAAATAATAAATGGAGCATCATACCAAAGCTGAAACCTAAAAACGCCTGACAAACGTTGATGCAATCGTATTCTTCCTGCTGTGTACAGTATCTACGTTCCGCTTTAAATCAGGCTAACTGATATCAGAAAGGGAAACTAACCAGGGAAGAAGCTCTCTTCACTTCACTCCACAACTTAACAAATTCACCAAAAGCGCCATTTAAAGTTTGATTGTCCTGTCTCGTCAGCCTGAGACCCTAATGTCTTTCTGATCCCCCAACAATCCTGCTTGGTGTTCAAGTTCAAAAACAAAAGCGTAATCACAAAATACATATATAACATAGGTAACGTGATGCAACTGTGCCTACAAGGTAGCGTACGGCAGCTGGTACAAGCGCTGGTGAATGGCTAAAAGCCCCCTCTGTGTGACGGGTGGTAACAACAAAATGATGTGTGTGTGTGTGTGTGTGTAATACAAAGGGGGAGGGGGAGAAAAGCCAACAGAATAAGAAAGTGACAAAAGCAAATTGCATTAGTGGACCCTGGGTCTAAAAGGAGAGAAGGGAAAGAGGTGAAGAGAGAGAGATAAGAGGAAAGAGAGAGAGAAAATGGGTGGGGAGAGAAGCTCCCTGTTCAGACAGACAGTGAGACAAAGCTGTTGTACTGTTGGATGTTACGTTTGAGAATGTCTGAACAGGGGCCCAGGACGCGTTCAAAGCGGGGCCGATCCAGCTTGACACACTTCAGAGGCCCCCGGGCGACCACGGTGGCAGCACGGGGACGGTTCATCAGCAGAGCAATTTCACCTGGAGGACACACAAACACGTGCTTTAAAATGTCTAAAACCAGTCAAACCTGACAGACAGAATAATGAATGCAATTACAACATGTTTGACACTTATAGCTGCCTTCTTCTCTTTCCATTAAAAACTGCTGTTTCTTCTTACCAAAGTAGTCTGACGGTCCTAATCTCCCCACTTCCACAAACTCCTCATTCTCTGAACGACGTTGCAACACAGCTGCAGAACCCTGAAACACAAGCACACACACTGGTTTAGTGTCTTGTTCCCTGATGATGGTTAAAGGATAGGTTGTCTCCATAACAATGTATTCTTACTGAGCTGAAAGACAGAAATCATAAACTTGTGTTCTCATGTATTATTTACACATTACACTTTCATGATTAAGGCTATTTACCTTTAGAGTTACCAATTACTAAACAAATGTCAATTAATAAACATTACAACTAAAAACATTTGTGCAAAAGCTGAAACCCAGACGGTAAATGGGTAAAATTATCTAGAGCACGTTCAATCACACTTTACAGATCAATAAAGTGACTAATTGCTCAGCTCCAGGTCAAACGCATGTTCAGGGTGACCTAGAACAGGACACAGTGTATGTGAGGATAAAACAGTTAAACATCCACTGAAGCCCTGCAGCTGAAAATATGAAACGGAGATAAAACCCAGTGACTGATGAAACTGGGCCAAGAGCCAAATATAGACTGATTAAATAACAGTATCAATAAGGACGATACAAATTTAAACAAGCAATCCTAAAACACCCAACCTATTATGACATATCATTAGCGTGCTTTTGAGGTCAAAGGTGAAACATTGGTGTTCCACAAAAGTGGTACTTACCTCCAAGATGATGAAAAACTCATCTCCAGGCTCTCCCTGCACAACAATCTTCTGTCCATCCTCAAACTGGACAGGCTCCAAAGCATCAGCAACTGTCAAACGTTCCCATTTGTCAAGAGACTCTGAAGACAGAGGAAAGTTGTCAGCTCAAATGAAAGGTTAGGTTTTAAAGGAAATATTATTTTATATTTTCAAGGGGTTGTTTTGACTGTTTTCCATAATCAAATTTAGTGCCAGTGAAAATTAGCTGACCTAAAATGGAGACTTTCCGAAGGAATTCCTCGTACATCTTCCTCTTTCTCAGAGTGCTTCCCTAAAAAGAAACATTTGAGGATCAGTGTAAAATGGAATCAAAGAACATTAAATGTTGGGGCAACTTTAAAAGGCTCAGAAAGTCATTACACTTGCTCCCAGCATCACAGCTGTCCTCACCATAAGTATTCTTCTGTAACTGTCTCTGTCAATGCCCCACAGCTTGACATTAGTCTTGGCTCTGACGGTGGCTGCTCTTGGAGTGCCGTAAATCAGAGCCAACTCTCCAAAACTGCCACCTTCTCCAATGCTGGTCACCCAGTCGTTGTTCACATAGACCTGTCAGAACAGGGCGGAAGCCAACATACACTGTTACAGCTGCACAGGATCTGTAGAAGAACTGGACTATTTCCATGATGAGGATCAGATACTCACATCCATCTCCCCTTGGTCGATAACATAGAAATTGTCGCCTTCATCACCTGCGTGAGTATAACAATAACATTAGCATCACAGTCATCATTTTTTGTTCATTTAGATCAGGAATAACAAGAGTCTTACCCTGCAAAATAACCGTTTCGCCAGCAATGTAAGTGACTGGAAACATTGCGTCAAATATGTCACTGAAAGGAAGAGGATTGCAAAGGTGATCAGATACAAACAGTCCAAACTTTATTTTAGTAACCTTAGTTTTAGCACACTTTCTTGGATGGGTACCTCCTCTCATTGTCATCCAGGTGTGAGAAGAGCACATTCTTTTCAATAGCTTTGGCCAAGGCTGCCATCGTCTTGTAGTCTTTTGGAATAACCTTACAAAATAAAACACGTACATGTTGTTATGTGATATATTTACTGAGAGTTCAAACCAAATACAGCTATGTAACTCTTTAAAATGTCTGCCTACAGACTTATGTTTAGGCTAACTAAACATTAGTATATAAGTCTATATCCACCTTTCTGACATATGAGGCTGCGTCCTCCTCTGTGTAAACCTCTGCACTGAAGGCACCTCTCCGCCTGCGACCCTTTACCACAGGGTTCATGGGTGGAGACACCTCCTCATCGCGCGAGTCTGAACGGGAACTGCTGGCCTTCTGCTGGTTCTGAATCTGCTTGGCTTCCTCCTAGATAGCAGGGGCACAGAAGAGAAAGTATATTTTGAGAAATATAGAAAATAAAAATTGTATATTATATTATATTATATATATATATATATATAGATATATATATATATATATATATATATATATATATATATATATATATATATATATATATATATACACACACACACACATATATTTCAATTTGTTTTTTTAGCCTGACATGAGCCAAAAACAATTGTTCAATAAAAGAGCTCTGGAACGTCCAAAGCTTGATAATAAGTTAATAATAAGAAAAATTACCAAAGTCAAAACATAAGTAACAATTTTTAATACATATTTTTTCATATTTAATAAATAATTGCACAACATAATAATAACTGGCCTTGGTTAGGTGTCAGGTAAAAGTTAATACTCTTAATTAAAAAAAGAAAAAACACAAACCTTCTCCAGCCTTTCAAAGTACTCCCTGAGAAAGGCCATGGGCCTGTCTGGCCTGGAGGTGCACAGCTGAACAATACAATCCTTCAGCAGCTGCTGAATGTTGTGTTTCTGCACATACTGCTCACACTCCCTCAGGCTCCGCTCCTCTTCACTGCTTGCACTTCCAGATGCCATGACGACAACCGCAACCCTGTTCTGTGACCTCTAACCTTTACACTGCAAAAAAGAGGTTGTTATAGTATAGTATGTTAAGAATCCAGAGGGTTTTCAAAGAACATGTACGTGATGCAAAATGAAGAGAGAATGTGAGAGAAATTGAACTAGAGTGAGTAATGATGTGTGACACTAAGAAAAGTGTCAGAGATGAAAACTGGTCATATGATGTTATCACAAGTATCTGATTACAAACAACAAACTAAGTCAGACTCTGGGTTCATTAATTATACACACTTGATTTTGTATTTCTAAAAGCCTAAAACCTCTGTTGGAGTAAAAGCAACTGGTTATGGATAAACAGAATTATACTCTGCTTAATTTTAGATCAGTGGTAAAAAAGAGGCGGGTGAACTCTCACTATGAAACCACAGAGGCAAGTGCACTCGCTTGACGTTTCAACATTTAAAGCCACAATACTGCTGCGGGACAAAATTGCTTGACGTATCCAGATTGTCTGATTAACTTCTCTGTGATACAAGCTCCTTCACACAGCTCAGAGCTAGATGTGCAGTCTAAAACAGGAAGGCCTCTAAAACCCTGCTGTAACCAACATGTGCACTCAGATGAGCAGAGGACATGACAACTCCTGAACTCTAAAATGGTCGATCTATTCTGTCCGTGCAGGTGTATCAGTATAATAGGAGGCAGGTCGTCTCTGATGGGTGATTGTTAGACATGTTATCAAAGATCAAGCTGGCAGCTAACGACGCATGGTGGAAACTTGGCAGACTTGCCTACCACAGGAATAACCAACTGATAAATTATATGTTTTTTTAGTCCAGCCTTTAGAAGATTAATAAGCTTTATTTTGTTGTCAAGAAAGTAAAAAGAACCGTTCAAATATAAATGCTTTAATTAAGTTGCACAACTCCTCTGATGTCTAACGCCACTAAGCAGGCTTTCAATTACGTTCGAGGACACAACAGACAAAAATATCTTTCCTACCAAGCGTGAAGCATGGTGAAAAATAATTATTAATAAAAAGTATTTATTGGTTTACAAAGTGAATAAACGTTAGAGACACATGAAGCTAATGTCCTGTCTCTAACACCGTGTAGGTCGGGAATGCTTCGTGAGAAGGCTGACGGCTGCAGCCAAGTAACTAACAGCAAGCATAATGCTACGATAACAATCGTTTTTACATCTTGTAACGACCAAACACGATCTAATAATGTTTTATCCGTTTACCTAACTATCTTAGGCCCGCGTTATATCAGAGAGTGTGTCTAGTTTAATGCCTAGCTGGCTAGCCCCGTGCAAAGGCAAAGCTCTCCTCCAATGACGCCATCTTGAGTTCTATCATAAACAAACGAGAGACGAAGCAAACAAATTTCACCTATACAGAGGTCATGCGTAGCAACAGCTAAATCGCCGTAAATACTCACAGGAGCTGTAAATTCTTGCCGAGCCCTTCGATAGCAACTCGGGATGGATGATATTTCTCAAAGCGCACCGTTACCAGATCCTCCTCGCTTCGATTTTTTCCCGAGCCCTGGACCGCTGCCCCACCGGATACGGCTGCGAACCAATCAACAGCCGTCCGTGACGTCAATTCTCCTCGTTCTGACATGTGAGCGCGTAACCCCTGGCAACCTTAAAGGAGTAGGCACGGAAGCCGTGACGTCAAGGAAATAGTTGAGAAAAAAACGATTGATAGTTGATTTATAATAATCTGATTACAGGAATCTCTCTGAGTTGTCTTTACTTGGAGACGCAAGAAAACCAGTGTTTCGCTGCAGTTTTCAGTGTATCAATGTGACCAAATATTCTTCTATTTTGTGATACCATGAGAACAAATGCCTTAGGAGGAAACAAAAAAATCTAAAGTGAACTCCCCAGAGAAAGTACTTTTGGGACTTTAGTGAAACGTTCTCTCTTTCCTCTCTAGGGAGCAGAACATTTAAATAACAGGTTTCAGTATCAATTGCGCACAGTTTTCTTTAATATAGACTGAGATCAAAAACATTATGATTTTAGAATCATTTAATATTGTTTTTTGTGCGTGTTTGTCAAATAACAATGAAACATTAAGTGATAAAGTCGTCTGCTGTTAAACATTTCTCAGGTCGATGATGTGTCGCAGAACAGGCAGTAAAAAAATAGGTGCATAGACTTTATCCAATGAAAACACCAAAACAATTCCTCGTGACAAGACTGAAAGAACAATTGGCCAATCAACAGATTAGGCATCAAAAAAGGTGGGTCTTCTTTGACTGACGGCTAGGGTGTCAAATATATCGGATGCTTTAAACAACTAGACCAATCGAAATAACCAAAAAGAGGAGGTGACATCTTGCCGTCAGCCAATAACAATGCGGCTCAGCGTGATGTATCCTCCCATCAGCTGTTTTTGTTTTGCTATATGAATATTGGAAGTTAGCGCAAAAAAGGCAGCGTCGACCATACAGAATATAGAGGTTCATTGCGGAGTCGCCGTCTATCTCGCCTGACTACATTCAGGATACTTCGCTCATTGTGCAATGTGTGCGTTTTGAGCTAGTCTGTCCGGACATTCCTTTGCCTGAGGAGTGTGAGCGTGGCGCCTGGAGTCGGTAAGCAGAGGAGGGGAAGCGGGTTCCGGTTGGGATCGACCCGAACCCAAGGCCTCCGACCTCGACCGGCGAAAGAAGAGGGATTTTGGCCTCTCGGATGGAGTCCCAGGACGCACCGGAGGGTCCCGGACTGCACAGAGCCTTCATCTGTGCCTCGTTCAACCAGGACATCACGTAAGCGACCTGCGGGCTGGGCGATGCATTAACCCAATCTCCGTGATGCAGCTGATTGTTGCATAATTGTTTTTAGTCGCATTCAGACGCTCTGGTTCTTATTTTGGGCTTCGTAGCAAAGCACTGAGTGTGGTCTGGGGTCTGTGAGCGCTCCAAACCAAACCAAGCTATTTAAATTATGTTGTATACTTAACATACGTCCCGGGCAGCCGGGAGGAAAGTAGGCCCCTTTGTTATTTTCAAGGCCTGTTGCACATTAAAGTATACAGTTGGTAAGTAAACTTTTAAGTTTGGTATGATATGATGTTCAAGTTTTATTCAGTGTTCTTGTAACAGAGCTATTTGTGTGCCTATAGCACAGCTCTTACATGCTTATGTACTTGATATCTAATAATAAATAACAGTGTGGTTACTAAGAGTAAAAATTAAACAACTGGAAAATCCAAAATGTCATTAATATGTTATTATAACAGTATAAAATAGCTCTACAAATATAATTTCCTGAGATTTTTTGCCTGCCCAGTAACTTCACACTTTACCTTTAGGAGACTGTCAATAAATTCGAGCAGGAGAGAACAAACAACAAATTAACATACAAACCCAATGCTTCAGTCACATGAGCCCCCTTAAACAAACACCTGGGTTTGATTGTAGAACTAAGGAGGAGTCAACATGCAGCCTTAACTGCAGCTCTACACCATCATGTTGGCCTCATGTCCAGCTGTCATAAAATATGTCAGTTGACATACTTAATGGAAAGTGAAATATGGCTATGATGTCCAAACAAGATAACATAGGTTGAAGGTAGATTGAATGTTGCGAAACGAGCACCAAGTCAGACACAATGACACAGAAGGATGAGAATATAAGAACAACAACCGAACGTTCTGCTCATTCACATGAGCAGAACGAGGTTAAAAAACGGGAATTAAAATGAGTACAGCGAAGAGTGGCGGTGGGTCTGATCCCTGTATAGGAGAGGGGGTTGAACTGTTTTCTGTCAATGCTCTGGGACCCATTAGTTATAATCTGATCACATGTAAGATCACATGATCACATCACAACTGTAACAGAGTTGTCACATATTGTAACCACGCTATGATCACGCGGCCTCTGCATCATTTCCTAAAAGTAAACACAGGACCAGTGCTTCCATTCATTGCATTAGAACTCTATATTACAGTAGTTGAGGTATTTCAATAGTATGCTGCTCCTTTTCAGCAGATTTGTTTATGTGACAGTAGTTGATGTTATATGTATATAATGCCATGTCAAAATTGTGAGTGTGAGAGTGAGAGTACGGTTCACTGTAATTACAGTTTCATCTGTACTGTAAGAATGGTGGATGTTGGCTAACTGGATGGTCTGCATTTTAGCTCTCTGTCAGTGGGAACCAAAACTGGCTACTGGCTTTTCTCAGTCACTGCTGTGGATAAACTGGACTGCATCCATGAAGGAGGTAAGAGTTTAGCATAGTGCAGAAAATGGTTTGTACAAATCGGTTCTTTACATTTTTGAGCATATTTAATTATCGTTGGTTATATGAGCTGCGATATGATGTATGGTTTATGTCTGTCTTCTAGTTGAGTGTCCCGATGTCTATATAGTGGAGCGACTTTTCTCCAGTAGTCTGGTGGTGGTGGTCAGTCTGTCCATGCCTCGCCGCATGAACGTCTACCACTTCAAGAAGGGCACAGAGATTTGTAACTACAGCTACTCCAACAACATCCTCTCTGTCAGGCTCAACAGACAGGTACGAGCATAAATCAGATCCCCCCATGCCTGTGAATCACATCCGTCGTGTGGTGGTAACTGCTTTGTTTCCGTCACCTCCCATGTCTACGCCAGCGGCTGGTCGTGTGCCTGGAGGAGTCCATCTACATTCACAATATAAAAGACATGAAACTCCTCAAGACCCTGCTCAACACACCCACCAACCCCTCAGGTAATATTAAGATTCAGATTGAACACTGACGTCCAGTGTAGCAGCCAGTGCAGACCTAATGAAAAGAACAGCTAGCTGATGAAACAAGGTTAAAGTGAACGATATAAAGCACTGTTGTTCTGCCTCGCAGGTCTCTGCGCCCTCTCTGTCAACCAGGGTAACTCCTACCTCGCGTACCCTGGCAGCTCCACCATCGGAGAGATCACAGTTTACGATGCCAATAACCTGGTGAGACTGTCCGCTCTTAGCACAGCAACAAAGAAAACGTAAAGCTGTTGTCGTGACTCTTTGAAAACCCACGGGGAGAAGCAGCCCGGCTCATTAGAAAGCACTTGTTTGCCTCTTCAGAGCACTGTGACGCTCATCCAAGCCCATGACAGTCCCCTGGCAGCCCTCACCTTCAATGCCTCTGGCACAAAGCTGGCCAGCGCTTCAGAGAAGGTGAGCACTTGATTCCTTTTATCCTTCCTTGTGTCTTATTGCCCAGCCAGCCCTATCTGAGCAGTTTGTCCTCTACAGGGCACTGTTATTAGGGTCTTCAGCATTCCTGAAGGACAGAGACTGTTTGAATTTCGGCGAGGGATGAAAAGGTTAGTGTTTTTTAACCAATCTACCTAATTGTTAGGTTTCCAATAAAAATATATACTTCTAATCGGCGTGTTCTCCTCTGTCTGTTGTCTCTGTGCCAGATATGTTAGCATCAGTTCATTGTCCTTTAGTGCAGATGCACAGTTCCTGTGCGCCTCCAGCAACACTGAAACGGTCCACATCTTCAAACTGGAGCAGCACAGCCCCAGGTAAACACTCACTGTCTGACTTAGAGCAGCAGGTAAAGACCATCAAGTGTTTGACTAAGTAGCGTGGACTGTCCACAGATCAAATCAAACCCTGGCATCTTATTTCAGAGTTTTTTTTTAAATGAATTATAAGGACCTATAAGGAATTTGGTCTTTTTCCTCCAAAAAAATCAAAGCATCTTTTGCTTCATTTCTAATGTACAGCAATGTGGTTTGTTGAACATATACAGCTATGACCCATCATCATCTTCTTTCCAGTCACGAGGAGGAATCTCCCACATGGTCCCAGTATGTGGGGAAAATGTTCACAGCAGCCAGCACCTACTTGCCCACCCAGGTGTCAGACATGATGCATCAGGACAGAGCCTTCGCCACCGTGCGACTCAACATGTTTGGCTTGAAGAACATCTGTGCCCTGGCTACGTAAGGCGCCGTGTAGATAGAGAGGAGTGTTATTTAAGGCGCATTCATGTGTTCATTCGCATCTTGTGCCTTTTAGGATTCAGAAGCTCCCCCGACTCCTGGTGGCTTCCTCCGACGGGTATCTTTACATCTACAATGTGGATCCACAGGATGGAGGCGAGTGTGTCCTTGTTCAAAAACACAGGTGTGTTTCTCTAACATTAAGTCTGCTTAATAATAGGGCTCAAAACCATATAGAGCCGATAAGAAACTTTATATTTAAAAAAACGGACATAAAATGACAATAATATCAAAAATACTGTGCACTCACTTTGCATTTGTTTTACAATATTAACAGTGTTTAAATTCAGGGTAAAGGCTAACAAATGACTACGTTCATTTCACTGACTTTGGTCCTGCAGGATGTTTGACTCTGGTGACGAGCAGGTGGAACAAAGGGAAGAGGAGAAATCGGAAGAAGTCTCTCCCCAACCAGCCAGTCAATCATATGCTGCCACTGTGGCTCTTCCTTCAACACCACCTTCCTCCACCACTCTCATGGGTATGATTCCTCTCTACATAAGCACTAGGAACTTCGTACATTGTCTGTGTGATGATGTGCCTGACTGCAGAGGACCCTGGACTGTAGCAGTTAGATTCCTAAGTATACAGCAACATTCCTTTCCCAAACCTCGAGCAGCTGGTTTCCTTAGTTACCAGATGTTTGCAGACTGGTGTTAAGAGGGGATGCTGCACTGTGGAAAATGTGTGTTGTTGGGTTGTTTTAAGTAGACGTTTAAGAACGTAAAAACTTCATACACAGAAGTGGCCAAAAGTGGAACGTTTCTCTGGAACCTTTCTTCTCTCCCTAGGCTACTCTGAGGATGGTGGAGCCCAGAAGGGCGAAGTCATCCCTGAGCACGAATTTGCTGAAGGCCCCGTTTGCTTGGATGACGAGAACGAGTTTCCTCCAGTCGGCAAACACAGTAACTGACCAAACCGTCCCCTTCATGGACCCTCCTGTCCTCGTATGACAACCTCACCCACTGGTTTCAAACAGGAGCAATGGACACAAAGTATTTCCAACATGTTGAGACATTGTAGCAGCCTAATTTTCCAATGTGTCCCTGCTGGCCTAGGGTCAAATCTTCCTGGTGTTTCAGTATCCTGCATCCTTCCCTTTTTCAATGGAACACTCTAAAAAAAAGAAAAAAGAAGCCTCAGAACATCTTAAGCATTTTGCTTTTGACACAAATGTTGAAGAGTTCCAAATAACTCCAGGATTTCTGTTTTTATTTTATTTTTTTTACTAATGAATAAAAGTAAGGAGGAATATTACAAGGTAGTAGAGACACAATAGACAACAGGTGGGCCTATTCTGCAGCCTTTGTAGAGCAACCAGGAACCAAATTCACAAAAATGCCCTTAAAAAGGGGAGATGAGTCATCTGAGAGGTCAGTTTTAGCATTCTTCTTACCTTTTAATCTAAACTCTTAAAACGTTTCTGGTATGTACAACAATAAGGAATAACTATTGTTTGAGCCCCTTTATCAAGGGCATTATTGTCAATCAGGCCAGAGGGCATTAAAGGTGTCACAGAAAGAAGGAGTAAAGGAGAAAAAAATGTCTGAAGCGTGATACACTATTTAAATCATGATACTTGCAGTCAGTATTAAATGACTTGCAGATGCAGCTGTGATGCTAATTATGGTAGCGACAGACGAGACTGAAAACCTACAGCGTCACGATCGTAACCTGATCATATATCTGGAGGCTTGACGGCGGGCTGTACGTGACGAAGTTACACGTCCTTGAATTTCAGCGATATCTTGAAGACGCTTTTATTATATGATGCTGAATATGTTAACATGTACGTCAATATTACTTTGGTGTATTAAATATTTTATTGCAAAACCTTTAAGGAATTACACATCAACGCATAGACTTACCATGCGTAGATATATATATTGAGGATTTTTAAAGTGTGTATAATGTGTACATAAGTAACATTTATATATAGTACTGTTGTTTTAAGTAACATGGTCATAGCATCGTATTTGCCAAAAGGTGGCACTGTTAGGACTCCCATACACTGCATTGAGCAGTGCAGTACTAGACACTACACCAGAGACTCATTAAAGCCGATAACTGACTCAACCTCTGCACTGTCTGGTTTTGATTTAACAAACAGCATCATCACTTTTTCACGGCTGGATCGATTTGACCCCAGTAGCAGACTTTACACCGAACAACCCATAACTGGCCATGGTTTGACTTGCTTCTATTTACTCTATTTGTTTGCACAGCTCCTGCTGCATCTGGACATTGAACCTCCCACACAACATATTCCGCAGACACCCAGCTGCGGACTTTAGGGGAGAGATTTCTATGAATGTCTGTGTGATCGTCTTTGAGCTTTTGTGCGAGTGGGGTTCATTGTGGTTTACTGACCCTCAGCCCAGTGTGTGGCACCGGCAAACAGCCTGCGTTCGATCACAGCAGGGTGCAGCTGATTTGTCTACGCTGTAGTCTGCTGTGGACGCCGACGCGTCGGTGGCGATGTCCCACAAAAGCTCCTCCCTCCTGCGGGCAACGCGCTCAGCTATCGCCTTGTACTCAGGTGTCCTGGCGTCCAGGGGTGTCTCCTCAGACTTGTCACGCTCTAAATCGAATATCAGTGGTGGGTCATGGAGCTGATGTTTGCCCGTTGCACCGCCACACGACTCAGCTGCACCTACAAAAGACCAGCAACGTTTGTGTATTTTAGCCATAACATGAACTCCTATAAAATCTATTTTATTGAAGTTATTCCACTAATGAGTCCCTCTCCTCATGCTTCCTGTCAGCGTCTCCGCTATGAAAAGCTATCCTACTAAGGCATAAACAAACAAAGATAATATCTAGAATCCTAAGAGTCAGAAAGTCATGCTTAGACTGCATGTCTGCACACTCGACAGCCCGCTATCATCCGGTTGACAGGATTTCCTGTTTATTCTCTACCATAATGACTGGGCAAAACCCTACAGTGTGAATAGATGTATATAAGAACGTGTTATCTCAATGTTGACGTTAGCTCTGTGACAGTTCTAATTATAGCAATACGATTACATCTGTGACCTGTTAACGTTACCCGTCATGTAGAAAGCTTTGTGTTTCCCAGTGCGAACCGCCTGAAGGTCACCAAACCTCCCTGCAGCCCCGCTGTTAGGATGGAAGAGAAACTGCACCAAAACAACAGAACTATTTACTGCAGGCAGACTCTGGATGCCCCCAATGACAACCCGAGTATGAAACCAAGGAAAACTAGCAGTAAATACAGTTAGTACCTCATGACCGGTGTGTTGACTCTGCAGAAGGACATTTGTGGCGTCAATGCCATCATATCGTCTGCTTGAGGGGGGAGTTACGCCTGCCAGCGACAGGAGGGTGGGAAAGATGTCCATACCACTGCAGTGGAGTGTAGACAGGAGGAGGGATGGGTATGAATTTCATTTAGCTAATATCTTTTGACTTCTTGATCGGTTAAGAGAACTGCTATATGACAGGCTCATTCAACTTGACACATTCCTAGAGCAAAGATTAAATGCACATATCTGTCTAATGGATATGAAATACGCCATATGACATACAGTTTCTAAGAAAGTAGATGATTTAAAGTTATCCCTATAGGAACCTCAGCAGGGCAGAGCTGGTGGCGTTCGCAGGAATGTGTCCAGGCCAGTAGGCCACTGTCGGCACCCTGTGGCCTCCCTCCCAGGTGGTCCGCTTGGCTGAACCTCCCCCTAACACACAGGCAAACGATGATGTCCAGAATAAGCAGCAATTAAAAGTAGCGTTGATGCCTGGAAGGAGACACAAAGTTTGTCTTCATACCTCTGCTGGTTTGCCACTTTCCTGTGAAAGGTCCCACACTTCCTGCGTACTGACACTTTTGTTCCCAAGGGCCATTGTCACCTAATGAAATACAAAGTACTAACTACTATCATAGTCCCATCATAGTTAGTACTGATACTAACTATGATGGGACTTCATGACAACAGTAGCACTCGTAAGGTTGATGAGGACTAACCAGTGAACCAGATGAGAGTATTGTCTTTTTCTGTGTCGTCCGAAGCTCTTTTTACTGCCCCAACCAGACTGTCCATTTCGCGCAGGCAGGCAGTGTAAACGGAGCCATTATGTGAATGATACGTGGCGGAGGAGGGCTCTGAAGGGGGTGGTGGGGACAGAGGAACATGCATGTGAGCTAGCGCTATGTAGAGCAGGTACGGCTGTCCTCGCTCTCTGCAAAGATGGAAGTGACACCATGATGGAACATACAAAACAAAAAGCTTTTATGACTTTTGGCAAAATATGACACAAGACAGTTTTTATAGACGTTACAGATGTAAAGTAGGGAACTGCTGCTTAAAATGCTACAGTATCACTTGTAGGAATGTTAACTTTCAGGTTTCTACCATCAGCTGACACCTGCAGCTACAAGGAAGTGGGAAATACATTTGATTCCTTGACGCAGATTACAGAGGTATTATTATTGTTGTTGTTCTACTTAAAATGTGTTAAGATGATCGACAGCCTTGAGAACGATGTTGTTTTGAAGCTCTTCGAGCCTGTTTGAATTGTTCCTCTAAAAAGGTTGGCGACCTGCTCATCCAAAGTGCATTTGTCTGCGCCCCGTCAACATCTGATACGGGGAAAATCGAGCATAAACATTTAAGTAGGTCACACATTCGTACCTTGCTTTGTGTATAATTGTGGTGGCAGCAGACTTGTACCGGTCGGTAAGTGTCCACAAGTCCAGCGGTTGCTCCACTATGCTGCTGTTTTCAATCAGAGGAAGACCCACTTTGGAATAACAGCCTTCATGTGCACTCCTCTTTAACCTACATCGTGTTAACAAAGGAGAAAATCAATAAGTCATCTGCACAAATATCCTTTAGTTTCTCTCTCCGTATTAAAAGCCCAGTGACAGAACACAGGTAAACATTAGTTATGAAACGTTTGCAATTTAGTCTGACAAGTTTAGTTTACAATTTCTATTTATTCTATTATGTTCAACACAGACAAACTATATGCCAAAGTGAGATCTTTGTTACCACAGGAGCACAGATCCGTACCTGAACCTGTCACAGGGCAGGCACTGGGGCAGGTTATATCCTGGTGTATCAGTACAGCCCATGTCATTACTGTACGGAATACCTAGGTAGTAGTCAAAACCTGTCCAGGACAGAAAACCAGACACAATAAAGATGAGTTCATCCTATAAAATATGTTACACTGTAGCCGTTACCTTAACCACGTTTGCTTTTCATTTGCGTTTCATTCATATCCCTGCAGGCCTTAAGGTAATACCAGTATCAAAGGATTTTCTTACATTCAAAGTGAAGAGAATGTTCCTGGGTACTGAAGTAAAGTAGGGGGTAAGCAAAACAGTATCTGAGCACAGGATGTTAAAGCACCTGACCACAGTGACTGCAGCGGTGTCCGTGCGATGACGACCACTCCAGCGCTAACGGTGGGAGGCCGCCGAGTCAGCTCAGGGCCGAGTGTCAAGAGCAATCGTGTCATATCGCAATATCTGCTGCCTGCAGCGAGACGCATGGACTGACCCAGAGCGTCCCAGTGTGCCTGGAAATTCTGCACAGTGTGGGAGATTAAGTATCCAGTACGGAGGTTCGGAAACGGGTGAGGTAACACCGACCGACAGCACCTTCTGTTCTTGCTCCATGTATTAAACACAGATGCTACAATTTGTATTGTTCAATTCTTTTTGGGAATGAGCAATTCTCCAATTATTATTTATACTAATTAACGAGCCACACCTCACCTCTGTTAACGGGACTGTACGGCCCATTGTGGCCCAGGTGCCATTTCCCGAGCATGGCTGTGTAATAGCCTGCCTCCTGGAGAAGCTGGGGTAACGTGACCTCGGAGAGAGGCAGACCGGCCACAGAGTCCACCGCAAAGTTATGAGTCACGCCGTTTCTAAGGCCGTAGCGGCCGGTCAGGATGGCGGCGCGGGATGGGGAGCAGGTGGATGCTGGCGAATGGAAGTCTGTCAGTCTGGAAAAACAACCAAGGGCATCAATTTCCTGCAAACTGACATCAGGGCAGATTAATGAAGGACGTTAGTAGAGTCTCCACCTGAGACCTTGCGCTGCCATCAGGTTGAGGTGCGGCGTGTTGGTTGAATCCCCGTCAGGCTGGTTAACGTCCAGATCACCCCAGCCGATATCATCTGCCAGGATGATGATGAAATTGGGTTTCTGCTTGGACTCCTCATCCCTGACTCTATGCTGGGAGACGGCGTGAAGCAGGAGCCCGCACAGCAGCGTCCCGAGCAGAAGAGACAGGGAAAGAGCCTCGGCCATTTAGAGTCGAAACCTGCAGAGAGTTTTAATAAGCAGGGTTACAAACATGAGATGCGGCGCAAACCTGAGCGATACGAAGCTGACGCACGGGGGACGGGTTTTTGCTTGAATGCACGATGGGCTCACTTTTAAGAAGGGCAAAGTTTGTTTTACAGAGTAACTGTTTAGACAAAAGGTGAACCTGAACGCCGCTGCAGATTCACTAGTTAAACAACAAGCGGAACCAGCGGCAGCAGCTCCAATTGTGTACTTTCAGACCAATCAAACATAATGTAGAAATCAAGACTATGAAGATCAGCGATAGAGCTATTTATGTTGGCTGATCGATTGTGACAAAATAGGCCAAATGTGACTTTAAATTTAAAAATCACTTATGATCAGTTCGAAATATTGATCAAGCTACCCATCCGGTAGAGTTAATGACAAACAGGAGCGCGACCACCGTCCACGTCACAGACCCGCTGCGTGTCCGCTCTATTTACGATCTAAATAAATTTTGGGTGATTTACGAGGAAACACAGCGGACTCTGGCTTTAACTCAACAGACTTACCCCGCTGATAAGCAGTTAAAGGGGCTCGTAGAGTGTCTGCAGACGCTTATGAGCAGGCGGATCCCTTTAAAGCCTCTTCCTTCGGTGGTGCTGGCCGGAGGAGGAGGAGGAGGAGGGGGCTCGTAAATGCCCGCCGCTGTCGCACGGAGCGTGTTCGGACGCGTGTCTCGGTATCTGTAGGTCCGTGTGCGCGCGGACCCGTGGAGCCAGCGCGTGAGAACATGAGCAAACTTCGCCCGTTCGTCGTTTCGCGCGAACCGTGACTAAAAACAGTCGGCCGAGCTACATGATTCCGGCTGAAACTGGCTGCACACAGGTAAGAGCCGCGGCCGGAACACGTCGCACGCTCATTCATTGGGAACGGCCACAGCCGCGTTTGACGGAGGGATGCGCGCGACTCGAGGCGTAGTCGGACGCGGTTCGGTTTAATTGTGCGGGTCGAACCGGCGACCGACGTGTACTCACAAAGTGTTAGGGAGCAGTTAGTGAAGTAGAACAAAGACCACGTGAGCCGCCGCTGCCGCCGGGTCTCAGCGTTGCGTCAGCCTCGCGAGCGGATCGCGGAGCCGCGCGTAAACACCCCCATTCAGTCCGCTGGTTATAAAAAGTCATCAAATATAAGAAATTTTTTTACAAATTTAATTTAGCCCGGCAACATACAACACGTGTCTTTTCGTCTGTATTTTATCCTGTTTTAAAGTAAATCAAGTGTTTTATTAGTAAGTAACGTAATTCTGATCAAATATTTTATTTGGAAACTTTACGTTCAATCGTTGTTTGCCATTTGTACGTTTTTATTGACGGCTAAATTATAGCGTCAATGGCCGTCATAACACGGTGGCTAAGTTTTAGCTGTGCCGTGTCAGCTGTTGTTGTTTGCACACTGATTTGTGAATAGATCAAATGACTTTTAAAAGGCTTTTAAAAGCCAGGTTCTCTTTTGTGGTGTATGAAATACTCCCAGATAATAACAACATGGGCAATCAATAGAATTCAGTGTTGTCTCTTAAAATTAAACAGATAAGAGAAGTAACACAGAGTAGGTTCATTGTCTTGATCTTTTATAGTAACACTATGGGGAAAGATTATGTCTCTCACAGCTGCAGGTCTGCTTGGAAAACTGTCCCCAGCTGCTGATGCACAAAACATCCAATTTTACTCGAGGCTCCAAAAGCATAAATAATGAATGGGACCCAGCCCTGTGCGAGCGAGACGAAGCCGCATCGGTGCATGTGGATGAGCTCAGCATCAGATGTCCCACGGCATCACGTCATTCCTGGAGCCGCAGACAGGGACCGGTTCGGGCTTGTCTGCGCTAACCCGACATGTCATGCGAAAATGAACCGCACCGAACCCGGAGGTTCTCCTCGCCGCGGCCAAACCTTGATGCTGACTGCGGCAGGCTACGCTGCGCGGCACGGGAGCGCGCACGGGCATCGACGCTGGCTAGTTTGTTGTCACGTTAATTAGAGGCGAACTGCGGCGGATCTCCACCGGAAAAGTGACGAGCGCAGCTCCAGTCGTGACGCGCATGAGTTCGACGATACGTATTCTATTAATGTAAAGGAGCGCTGTTTGGGTTTGCAGCTACTTGCTGCTGGTTCTATTGTTTGAAGGAGCTATGCTAAAGTGGGCTAATCCAGGTGGGATGCGCGTTCACGCTTCATCCACAAAGCTCAGGGCTTCACAGCTGCTTCCATTGTTTCCGGTCCATGTGTTGCTCCTCTAATCACTTAACTCAACTAGTCAGACTGAAAAATGGTTAATTATTATTATTTTTTACCTTCTCTCCATTTCCGTCTAGAGTCATGGGGTTGTTTAGAGTAAAGGCGAGGCGTTTCCTGGGGCCCAACGTGTACCCAGAGGCCCCTGATGGAGGATGGGGGTGGGTGGTGGCGGTGGCCTTCTTCTTTGTGGAGGCTTTCTCCTACGGCATCATCAAGAGTTTTGGCATCTTCCTCGAAGACCTCATGAACGAGTTTCAGGAGACAAACAGTCGGATCTCCTGGATCGTTTCCATCTGTGTGTTTGTCATGACGTTCAATGGTAAGTGGAGCTATTAAGGTTAAATTGTGGCAACAATGCAGAATTAAACTGGTTATTGACAGTAGCATTGTCTACACCTTAGGTCCTCTCTCCTCCATGATGACTAACCGCCTTGGGTTCCAAGTTGTTGTCGTGATTGGTGGAATACTCATTACCGTGGGAACCATTGCCACCAGCTTTGCCAACTCTGTTAATCAAATGTACATCACCTATGGATTGATTGCAGGTATTGCCTCCCTCATTGCTCATTCACAGAATTTCTTTTAGGTTTTTGGCAGCTTATTTAGCTTTTATCAGAATTTAATTTAAAACACTTGTCATCTTGTCCTCGGTGCAGGCATGGGCTACAGCCTGACCTTCCTGCCAACTGTGTCCCTCCTGTCGCAGTACTTCAGTCGCCGACGGTCTCTGGTCACAGCTGTGGCGTCCACTGGAGAATCTCTGGCCATCTTTGCCCTGGCACCAGGTGAGTGCAGGTTTACAGCTTTGTGCGCACTGTTAAATACTAAGTTTTGTTGATGGTTACTGACTCGGTATATTCTTTTGCCCACCAGCCTTTTCTGCACTGAAGGACCATATTGGATGGCGACATACTATGGCAGTAATAGGAACTTTACAGAGCACTGTTATCATTTGTGGTGTTCTGCTTCGGCCAATCGTTATCAAACCCAAAGAGATCCATATGAATGGCAACGCATCCTCAAAAGAGGCGGAAGCCCTCACTACACAGGAAACCGATGACATCCAAAGAACGGATGACTCACGCACACAACCAAATACCTCAAGCAGTCCGGACAAAAAGTCCAGCACTGGAGACTTAAAGGACACAGCGAACGGCTACCCAGAGGGGAAGAGTTTACTAAACAAAGACACTGGGTCAGAGGCAGAGCAGAAGGAAGTAGAAAGTCAACTCGCAAACAAGTGTGAGAAAAAGGACAAAGACGCAGAGAAACAAGAAGTGCAAGATGAGGAAGCTCAAAAAAGTGCTGAGAAGATAGTTGCAAAGAACTGCAAACTACTCGATTTCTCCGTTCTCAGGGAGCCCAGCTTTATTTTCTACTCTCTGTTTGGACTTTTTGCCACGCTCGGTTTCTTCGCGCCTCAGCTGTACGTCATTGAGCTGAGCGCGAGTCGAGGTGTGGAGCGTGCCACCTACATGCTCTCCACCATGGCTGTGGCTGAAATCGTGGGCCGCTTCACCATCGGGTGGGTGCTGACATGGAAGCAGTTGGCCGATAAGAAGCTTTTTGTTCTTCTGGCATGCATCATTGCACTGACTGTTGACCTGGTGGGATTTACTCTGGCTACGGAGGTCTGCGGCCTGGCTGTGTGCTGCGCGGTGTATGGCTTCTTTATGGGAACTGTGGCATGCACTCACATCCCCATGCTGGCTGAGGATGATGTGGTGGGCATAGAGAGGATGTCTCCAGCCGCTGGCGTCTACGTGTTTATACAAAGTTTCGCCGGGCTCGCTGGACCCCCACTCGGAGGTTAGACTGGTATCTGGCATGACGTTTTAGAAAGAAATATGACTGCTTCACTGATGTAGGACCATACTACTGTACATAATGTTAAACATTAACAGTTAGTTTAGATATGAATCAAAATTAATGTACAGCATGACCTATACCAGGGTCTGATCTGATTAAGATGTAACTTTGATTATTAGATCATTACTCAAAAAAATTTTTAAGTAAAACACAAAATATTTGATGACTCTTCTCAAATGTGATTCACAGTGTAATCACAGTCACTTCTGTACCCTGATCCCTAATTAACGCTTCCTTTGAATTTTGCTCTATCTCCAGGTGTGATTGTGGACGTGACAAAAAATTACGGCTCAGCCTTCTACTCCTTCGCAGCCGGCATGGCACTGAGTGCGATATTCCTGGGTTTGGTAAAACCTGCAAAGAGATGGTTACTCTGTAATAAGACAAACTCAGAACACCCAGAGGATCCAGACCAACATGAAATGAACAAGGACTGTGGAGAACAGAGCCCAGTACTGGAGCCGCACAAAGGAACGGACAATATTCAGGACTCCTTGAAAGTCAATGGTGACTTGGACCACAACCAGATGGGGGCCACAAGCGACGTCCAGGATGTTATCCGTTTTGCTTGAGCTGTTGACACATTACAAGTATATTAAAAGAATGAAGCCATACGACTGTAAATTATTAGCTAAAGAATGTTGGACATGTGTTGTCTTCCACTGTAGGTCTTCTGACAACAATCTCAAAAACCTCTAGATCACAGTATGTATGAGAACGCCTTACATACCTGATAAATGATAATGTTCTACTAGAGTCAGTACTGTAGAATTATTATTACTATTCAATTGCTGTTAAGTAATTGTGACATACGAATGAATGGGCATAGAAGTCTTTAAATGGATCATCAATCATGATGGAAGTGCCTTAGTATTTGATGTTCCAGAGGGAAGATTCACATACTTGATGTACTAATTACTTACTACTACCATAAAGTTATTAAAAACTGTGAAACAAATGTTGCTGAAATACCAATAAATTGCACAGACTGTACGTTTTTTAAGAAAACACATACAACTCAGGAGCATGTAATTAAATTTTTTTAATCAAGTTGTCACCAAGTTGATGTGTCATTAATTATAAGATGTCAAATATATTTTTATATTAAAAATAAGTTCAATCACAAAGCGATTTAAATCTTTTAACTGTATAATAGTTCTTCTTTTACACATTTACTTTGACAAAGCGCTTTTGTATTTGTCAGATCATTCACCGACTTTTCCAGTTTTCCATCTCCAGAACAAAGTAAACGAGAAAACTTAGGATAAATATTTACAGTGTGCCAATCATGTGAGTTCACAATAAATGTCAAGATTCTGCTTTAAATATATAAAAAAACATGCCCAAGCTACATGTGTATTCTCACATCCCCTTATTCTCCATTATGTCCAGATTCAACCCCGTTGAATGGGAAAATGGTAAAGTTCATCATCCTACCAGTACGTCCAAGCACCGATAAAGCCACAGTTTGGATGTCTGGAAGGCTTCAGTGGGTTTAGGAACAGAAGAACAAGCAGCAGCTGGGCTCTGATCCTCCTCCATCCAGTGAAGTAAGGCCTAGCAACGATAAATGAATATAAGTGTATGTATTCATAACTTTATGTAATTAATTTACTATCGATGAGCAAAACAAGAACTCTTACAAAAAGCCCTTGTGGACAACGTTTTGGAGAGATTTTTCTTTTATAGTTAAAATTTAACGTGTCCCTCTTAAACATTCACATTTAGTATACAATGTGTGTCAGCACCTAAAGGAACAGCCTGTTGGGTTAAAGTTCAATTTGCCCCAGGAGGTCTACATGAACTCAGGCATGTCAGGCAGCTGAGCGCACTTTCAGTGCAGTGCGTATGTGTAGACAACAGGCTGAAACCATCAGGATCACTTTGGCATGTGAGACCAAACCCGTTGAAGAGAAAATATTAGTAAAAGAACAGCACGGTGATCAGCCAACTAATTATTATTACATCTAATTACTGCAATAATGGTTGTTTTGCTACCTTGTATCTTTCAGCTATTTTGAAGTTGATTGAAACCTGTAGCTTGCGAAGGCAGATGGGACAAAAATCCAGGGGCCTGCGATCAGACTCCTCGAGATGGTTGGAGCCCTGCATGACACAGCTCAACCACTGGCAATGCTTTATTCCAAACATATGGCCAATCTCATGGGTCATCGTCTGCAAACAGCAATTGTACGTTTCCAGTTTCTGATAGCAGAATAAAATGTATGCGTCTTTATCAGCAAACTAGGGAGAAAGTTCAAGGTTGGAGTCGAAGAGCGTGATTTTGCAAACCTTGCAGGATCGTAGAAGCAGAGTGCTGGTGATGGGTGGAGTGTAATATCCGTCAAAGACAGAATAGTGCCCTGGCTTTGGCTGAAGCTGTGTCTGTAGCCTCCCAGCGTAGTTTCTGGAGTAGAAATTGTCATCATATCTTGCAAAGCTGAAAACGCCAATTCCTGTGAAGAGTCGTGGAACAATTTATTTTATTTATATAGCGCCAGATCAAACAGTGTAATAATGTATTTATTCATAGCACCATCTAGTGGCAGCTCATGTGTATGACACATTTAACAGTATTGAAGTATTTCAACAGCAGTTTGCAGAACACTACGGTGTAGTGGAGTATTTTACCATTATTAGGCAGATAACATTATTAAACACAGAAATTATCTGTTTTTTATTAGCTATATTATTATCTTACCCCTATTGAGGGAGGCCTGTCCAAACACAAAGTTCCAAGAGTCTTTAGGATATAGGTCAATCATTGTTATTCCAACAATACAAAAAGCATCTTCTGGTTTCTGTTTGCCCAGAAACTGTAGCAGGTCACCTACAATTCAAGAGAAGACCATAACAAAAAAGCAAAAGTCCAGTGGGGATGAATAGATTGTGCTCTTAATAATTTGATGTTTCTAATTAGAATTGATAAAAAAAATCAGCCAAATGTAATAAATAGAAAATTACCAGTGAGGATCTGAAGATTGTGTGAGTTACTGTTAACTCTGAAAGCGCATCCTGTGTCAGCCACAGAAACTGTGGGCAGCAACTTTACAGAAAGCCCATAGAAGAAAGCCTGGCAGTACCCTCTGAGCCACTCCACATACTGGTCTGTCTGGAACCCTGCCACCCCAATGGAACCTAGACAAACACGGGACTAAATAATACTCAAGCTGTGATGTGACATGTTACACAAACGTTTAAGTTTCCTGCATATGTTGAGATTTGAGATCAACTAATAATAATGTCTTGCATCACAACTAAAGGACACACAACTAAAGAAAAGAGGCCATAGCTGCACTAGATGTAAACACACCCACCTATAGGTTGAATATAAATAGTATTGTGGTTTGCATTGGGAGTCATGCGGTTGGGGTCTCTGTAGAAGCTCTCAAAGTCCTGAGACTTTTCTGGATGAGCAGGAATCCAGTCTGAGTCAGAAAGCACTGTGATGGCTTGGAAAATGTGAGACGGCCCTGGGTGGAGTCCTTCTTCGAGGAAGCGCTTTTCCTCATTTGTGTACTTGCTATAAAGTTTAACCAGGTCCTGACGCTTGGAAACCAAAGCTGTTTGGAGTTCGTCCGCAGAGCGCTGAATCACCTCCATCTGTCAGATGGAAATAGGTGCAAAAACAGAAAGATTACCTGACTGGGGAAATAGTTCAGATTTAGTCTAATGCTACTGCTAATGCTTATGAAATAACTCTTTGACAATACATTGATGCGCTTGAAACCCTAAAGTGTACAAGCAGTCGTCCATGTTCTGAATGCCGGAAGTGGTTGGATGACGTCATGTAAACATTGGGGTGGAGCTTTCCGCTGACGACCAGCAAAGACAAGTTCGCTACTGTCACGCCTAACGACTGCGGAGTGTATCGGTAAACTTAAAACAACGTTAGAATCGGCTACACTTTTATTTATGCTTTTTCGCCGTCTTTGTTGTGACCGCTGTCACGTACAGGCAAGAGTTAACCGCGACTAATGGCGAGATGCGAGTATACGAAAGCGGAAGAACTTTGAGATAGCATAGTAAGCTAGTTAGCCTACCGTTAAGCGGTAGCAGCTAGCAGGTTAGCTCGCCTCCTGTGCTGTCATGCCTGGAGCTCCTCGAGATTTCACTGCGTAAACGAGAGTATCTAGCAATTACACATCCAGCGGCAGCCTGTACCACCTCTAAGGCGTAGGAAGGGTTGGATTGGACTGGACCGGACTCGAAGCAGTGACAAGGCTGTTTGTAGAGCGAGCCGGTCAGAGATAACGATTAGCTCAGTAAGACGTACTATTCTTCCTGGTAAGAAGAGAGCGAGCCTGCCGTCCTGAGATCATACGACATGGTCGTGGACCTGTAACCCATCCAAAGCTTTTTAATAAAAGAAAACACCTAACAAGGAGTGTCAGCCTTTCTCTTTGCCAAAAAACACCCACCAACGTTGCAGAAATGCTGACTGATAGCAGGTAAGCGATAGATAACCTGTATCACTAGATTTAAATGCTTATTAACATGTGCTCATTATGGCAGAACATTGCATCTACTGGTTATGTAACATGTAATCCCACTTTATCGTTCTGCAGCATTTTATATAAAATACAGTCACAAGAAGCTAAACCATTACAATAGACTGATTTTCCAGTGAAGTAATATTATCTATATAGGTCATATTGGGTGTTATAATAAATGTGTTCTGTGCCACATGTCTCGTCGTGTAACTGCCTGAGTGCATGTTGCTATTTTTGGTTTCTCTTCATGTTCTCCCTTTCTGACAGTGCCTTTCTCGGCCCAATCTCTCTCCCCCTTCCTGCGTCCTTGCTGTCACACCGTCTCTCTTAAAATTTTCCCTCCACAGGCCTGTGCACCGAACAGTAGTCTCAACCTCTATTTCTGGTTTGCATAGGAAGAGGCATCGTAGCTGTGACAGTGAGGAGGACCGACAGCTGAGTCCTCAGGCCAAGAGGTCAGGAGGTGGTCCCAGCTTGCTCGTGTCAGATTTAGACTCGGAGGTGAGACGAGTTAATCTTTAAATTGATCTTCAGTCAGTTACATAAGTTTAAATATTCTATCTGATTGTCTGATGATGGTTATCTTCTGGGTATATTTATACACCTTTCCATGGTTCTACTGTAATTCCATGTTGAAAATTTTAAATAATATTTTATTTATAGCTTCTGCGTCAGTGGAACTGCTATTAAGAGCCCATTATTGTTCTGTGTACAGTCTTCCAGCAGCGACAGCAGCAATGGGATCAGTAGTCCGGAGACACCAATAGTAGTCAGCGCGAGGCCATGCATACACCAGAGCCACAACAACCGCATCACCCAGTATTCCCTTAGCCCAAAGCCTCAAAACTCTGCCAGCTCCTTGCAACATGGTTTCCATGGTGATGGCAGCAATGCCTCTTATGACTACATAAACAGAGTTCTGAGGGAGGCGCATTTCAGCAGCCTGCAGACCAGAGGGCGTCCAGGCTCGACATGACCGTGACCTGTCACCCCTCTCCTGACCTTTTGTCTCTTGCCCATCAGTGTCATCATCACTGGCACAGGGCACAGTGACGCCTCCTTGAAAGCCTCAAGTCACACACTCGGGTCAGGGGTAAGCGGGAAATGTGTGGGATGGTCTGTAGATTTGGAGCACACAGGCTCATCCCCACCTTGCCATGTACCATTTGTTGAGACCATAAGCACATCCGCCTTTCCATGGCCCAGCCACTGTGGTTTTCTGTATCAATGTGTATGTGTGTTAGTGTGTGCGTGCACGCACATTGTGCACTTTATAAAGAGGTACCATTCTCTTTACATGCGTGCGTTGATGTGTGGACATTTTCATTGGTGCTAATCACAAGAAAAGTGTGATGATAATCGTAAGTGCTTGCAAAAATAAAGTTAAGCACTTTATTCAATAACTCCTCATTCTGTTTACTCTTGACTGGGGAAGCCAGTCATGTGTTTATATATGTGAAATGGGAGTTGTTGTGATCCCATTCACAAAGAAAGTAGATGGAGGCCAACATATTCACTCCCAAGGAGCATTATTAAAACAATCCAGTTAAACATTGTGTCTTGTCTATTTTAAGTATTTTCTAATTAGGTTTCTGTTTAAAAAAAAACAATCTTTTGTCTTGTGTGTGCAGCAGTGTGAATAGGTGGATTACAATGTGGCTCTGTAATGTTGGAAATCCACATTTTTGGTATGTACATGTATTTAACACCACAGAACAGAGCGGACCTAAAATATTAATAAAATAATGAAGGTAGGGCTGTGAAGGTAATCTGCTTTTAATTTGGTGCTCAACGGCATTAAACGCAGTTTTGCCAAACACAAATTCTCTCTTAATAATCATTTCCTCAATTTTTTTTAAATATAGGCGTGCACACTGCAACCACTCTCATGGGTATAGTCTCATAAATACAGGAAAGGCATAATAAATATTTTGTAAACTAAAACTCTGACATTATAGCTTAGTGGCAAAAATGATGGAAGACCACGCTCTAGATTTAGGAGTTCATAGGAAAAGAAACTAGTGCAAATTACAAATGGAGGGATTGTCCCTCAGAGGTTCAGGACCTGCTGCAGTAACAGTTGTTACCTAAAAGAAATCCTGAGATAAATCAGACATCTGTAATAACCTGTTATCTTAGACAACCATACTTGAAGCTTGATATAAACCTCAGGAACTACTGTTCTGAATCACTCTCTTTGCTCAAAAACAGATACATTTAGAAAATAATACATATGATGACATCACTGGTTTAAAACTAACAGTTTGAGCTATAAAAACTTGTTCAGTGGTCAAAAGTTGAGAAATGTGAAGGCTGATACTGTTTGGTTACCTCCCGATTCACAAACTGGAATGACCTTATTACCATCAGGGTTATGCACATCTGAGTTCTCCTTTAAATCATCACCCATTGTGCCCGTCTTTGTCGCAGATGATTCCTTTTCACACAGGGGTCTTCCCTTGGTCACCAGCTCCATACCACAGAACAGGGACGGTTTCTTCAGATGGGCCTGCTTGCTCTCAGCTTCACAGGGAGGTGTGTAGCTTCTGTCAGCTGCGGGTTTAATGTGAAGAGTCCTGACCGGTTCTTGCTGAATGAAGGAAGGGTCCTCAGTGTCATTAAGTCTGTCTGAAGAGACTCTCTGAGTCAAAGCCAGTACAGAACGCGAAGCTGGGCGATTTGGTTCTTGGGGGTCGTCTCCAGTTAAGGCGCTGGGCTGAACATGGTTCAGGTTGGCACTGGTGTGAGCAGAGTGGACTGGTAATAAAGGGTCGGGGTATATGGGTGTTGTTCGTTGATGGCTAGTCTTCGCTGTATCCTGTTTCTGAGCTTGTAGAAGTCCACCCATCAGTGCCTCAAATTGCCTCAAGATCTGAAAAAAAATTATTAATTACAAGCATTGTTTATTGCATTGTTAACATGTAAAGCATTCTCTCTGTGTCCTTTACCTTGGTGGCTTTGTTTCCCACCGGTCCAGGAGGACCCTCACTCAACTGGCGAAGCCTTCGCTGTGTGGCGTCAAACATTTGTTCCAGAGACAGAAGGTCAGAGGTCATGAGGCATGCAATAGCACACAGTGCTCGCTGTAAAAGTGGATAAAAACAAGATTAGTATTAGCAGTGAAAAAACATATGACAAGGAATATTATCAATAAATCTTGATGGTTGTTACCATCTTAATGGTGTTGGAGGGATCTTGAAGTTTGCTTGAGAGCAGCTCCACCACAACTTCACAGTTTAGAGTGGAACATCTGACGGAATAAATAACAAATTAAAAGATAATATCCAATACAGCATATGCATGCAAAAAGTCTTTTTAAATGCACTGACTCTTTGATGAGGTGGAGGCTTTCCTCCCTGGACAGGAACACTCTAGAGCCTTCAGTCAGTTTGTTGATAAGTGCCACCTCCTGGCCACAGTCCCCCAGTTGCAAAGCTTCCACCCTGAAGACCAGATAGAGGATAGTAACCACAGGAAAAAAAAGAAGACAAATTTACTTAAGGGTATTACGTAACAGCATTTTGTGATTATGTTATCTAAGATAGAATTTAAGTTTCACCTTTCTGATAGGTCCCCATTGCTTTCTCTACTGACTCCTGACTGGCTTCCAGTACCTGCAGACTTACTCTCCAGAGAGGCCCTACTATTTGCAGTTATGTCCTGAGAAGAGTTGTGAGAGGAGCTGTTGCCACTGTCTGTCTCTTCCCATCCACCTCCCACCTGCCCCGGGCATCGTTGGGTCACTGCTGGAATGAAGACAGGATAGTTTGTACCGTGACAGTGAAGTTAACTGGAAGTAGCAAGGCAAAGAGTGAGGTTAATCATACCCGCAATGTCTCACCTTTTGCTGTACGAGCAGGCACGTTATAAGCACATGCAGGCACAGCCACCTCTATAGGTGCTGAGGGAGCCACAACAGCCCGATAATAGTTGTCATGGAGTCGGATTCCTTGATGCTCAATAGGAGGAAGGACAGCACTGGCTACTACCTCTGCAGCTTTCTGGATCTTATCCAGTATGGAGTCACTACCTACAGAGAACAGTGGTGACTTATATATAAAAGATGCAGAGCATTACACAGAAACGAACTGTAACTGGGCTCACACACGCATGCACTGATGCATCACTCACTTGATGCCTGTTTCCCTGGACTGTACCCAAAGCCCTGCATCCCAGACCTATTAGAAGTTGCAGATCCCATACCTAAACAGAAAGACAGATCACTCCATCAGTACTACGTCAAGGACTTCAAAAAGTACAGTATTATGTTTCAAATGGGCCTCACAGCAGACAGTAACAACACAAGTTATTGATAACTTTAATAGCTTGTTCAATGACAACGTAATGCTGGAATGCAAATCTTTCAGCAGGTTTTAATTTTAATAACCCACCTATTGTTGCAGTGGCTAAAGTGAGTTGACAGATGCCACTTTTGGTTGATAACGTCTCTGTGAAAAGCAACTTGGCAACTTCCTGAACACACAATAAAAACAATGTGTGTTAGCAAAGCTGTTACAGATATATGAAGTATAACATATGTAGTCAACAATATAAAGTGTTGCCGAATGGAGGTGGAGTTCCTTCTCAGTTACCTGTGCTGTACTTCTGACTTTTTGGTACAATGCTGTGCCATGGATGGGATCAGGTGGGCCGCTGTAAACTAGGCAAAACAGAAATGTCCAATGGCAAATATGAAACATGAACAGAGAAACCACAGAGAGTTGACAGTCAGCTGAGGCTAAACGTGACCTGTGGCTAACCTGATGCCTGCTGAATGAAGGTGGAGTTCCTTCTGAGTTCTGTGAGGAAGTGGTTCGACCCATGGCCACAGAGATGGACAAAGATCTTCAGCACCTGTAAAACCAGAAGGACGATGTCACTCACTAACAGCACTGGACAGACAACGCTACATCGCAGGTTGATTATAGACAGGAACATCAGTAGGACACTCCTCTCACTTTGAGTTTGACATGACAGGACTCCACCTGCAGCCTCTCTAGAAGATACTCCAGCAAGCACTGACCACATCCTGAAGACTCATGGGAAATTTCTGCGGTGTGGCGAAGGTTAAGGATGGAATGGTATGTGTGTAAAAGTGTTCTTTTGAGTGACTGTAGGTCATAAACTTAATCAAATCAAGCCATGTAGGAAAGGATACTCCCAATCTCCTGGAAAAGGTAGCCAGGGCAAGGGTTTTCATCATCTGCTGTTGCCTTCATTAAAGTGGGCACCTACAGTAAAAGGAACGATAGAGAGAAAATCTAAATTATCTGTTCACAAATAGCGTCATACAAAGGGTACTCGACACTGCAGTTAAAAAAATGACAAGTAATAGAAAAATGTATATCTTTATGTTGTTAGCAAAGCAGGCTAACAGGCTAAAGATGGTGCACAACTTTACACATTCAACGAGACCCGCTGACGCTGAGTCTTATCGGACACGCCTCGCTCCACTGTTAAGAGTTGCACTAAGTAGAAACCACAATAAATAGCACTCACCTTCTGCAGGAAAGCGAATCGTTCCATAAATGTTGCCATGATTTAGCAATCCCTGCTGCGGGTTACTCATCTTCTTCCTAAGTGCACCAGAGGTGGGCGGGGTTCAAGGTGACAGCTAACCAATCAGATACAGGTAAATAGCAGTCTTAAAATCTATTGGTTATCACAGTACACCGGAAGTTGAAAAACAGCGTATCAAGTTCTAATACGCTGGCGCTGGCACTTTGATTGACAGGAAAATCCGCGAATTATCTTGCTGAATATTCTACAGACGTTTCCTTGATGACAGGGTCAACAACATGGCGTTCTCCATGCTTAACAGAGTTGTTAAATCTGTTTTTTGATATGTGTCTTTTAGTAAAATCGTCAAAGTGTGAAGGGTCCTCGGTGGCGGAATTATCGACCCGTCTTAAACGTGCTTTACGTTGACGCAAATTCACCAACGGGCGTCTGCTGAATCCTGATCTCCAAGAACCATGTCTGGGTCAAATGTGTGGAGCCGAAGTCGAGAGAAAATACGGATTTTCCCCGAACTTTTTGCACAGTGTACAACTGAGGTGAGGACTAAAACGAGTCATAACTCATAGCGTAACGAGTCAGACCTGAGGTGCCGCGAGCAGCCCAGACAACGCTGACGAGGGTGAAGGCTGATGATCTCAGTCGATGAAGTCTTCTACATGTGTTACTTTGTTTATGGCTGTGTTAAACAGGCAGCAGCGTATGGGAAGTGTGTGGCAGCTACCACGACAGGCAGACAGGAGTTGAAAAAAGACCTGTGTTCCAAGGAGTTTGAAGCGCTGAAGACCTGTTTTACAAATGCAGTAGGTGGAAAATCAGCCACGCTCCGACTGATCGTTTGTATTAGTGATTTAGTCATTATTTTAAAGTAATTGTTTTCATTACAGGCAAAGAGGAGAGGCAAATGAATGGAAGGCACGCGAGCCTGAATTCATTCAACCATCGGTTTGCTGCAGGAGGAGAACAACACCAAATACAATTAATAAATTGTTGGACATTTTCTCAGATTCTGATGCAGATGTGGATCTGGAATCATCTTTTTCCTTGCATAAAAGTCATTTGTTTCTGAAGCTGTAAAACAGATTGAATAAACAATATTTGCTGATATTGTTTTCGTCTTTAAAAAAACCTAAACTATAAAAATTACATTAAACTACTGTATTTATTTACTTTCAACCAGATGAACACAAATACAAAACACAGAAAAATATTCTTTTATAAAGCAAAGGTCCAACATGTGTGGATGAGTTAGCAGATGGAGGTATTGGCAACACTATAAACATAAGACAGTAATGTACAAACTTGACATTACTGTTTGACCACAATTTGCAAAACTGACAAGTTTTGTTTCAATAAATTACTACTGCAGCATATGGATTGAAAGGCACTAATACATCCACAAGGAAGAGATGTGAAAGATGGACTGAGTATTAACTGGTTCAGCCTCAGCTATACAGTTTATCAGTCTACACTGTACTGTACTCATAGCTCCAGCCCGAGTTTGACTTTCATTAGAAAATCCAATAAACATTTTTTAAAAGGGTCTAAACCTACATTACATTCAACATTTGCTAGATGCAGGTTCCACCAGATACAATATTTACATCTTTAAGTAACAGATTAACACACAAACATAACACAGCATAAACAAATTCTATTGACTAATTATTATTATAGATTGAGGTATTTGTAGGTAGAGCCCACTAAGCTGTTAAATGAAAAAAAGAAAAAAAACTTAAGGAGAATTCAATACATACGTTACATATTTGGTCTGTCTAGACATAGAAAGATTTTTGCATAGAATAATATACATTGCAACAGTAAACATCAAAAGACACCCACATAGAAATAAATTATTATTTACATACAGGTTGCACTTTAATAAACACTTGTGAGATTGTGTTTCTGAAGTATTCTAAAGTGCAGAATACAACGTGTCAAAGAGAAATATTCCTCTTAGTCCATATATTTATGAAGGCATCAGGGAATGTAAGGCAGTATTCCACAGTATAAGGAGGCTGGAAAGATGTAAAGTATGTTTGAAGTTGATGTCCAATCTCTTGGTGTGGGTGTGTGATGTGTTATTGTTCTTCTTGATCCTCTGAGGCCTGTTTTATCTGCCGTGAATGAACCATTGCTCCTGCCAGTAGCTGTCCCTCCAGGGCCGCATGTAGGTCTGAACCCCCAAGCTCCAGCAGGGGCTCCAACCCATGAACCCCCCTGGACCCCCCGGTCACCTCAGGGGGGCCTTCTGCTGCTCCGGGTCCCAATGCCCTGCGTTTCCTCTTTAGATCCATTCCCCCCTGGTCCCTGACCTTTTCTTGGGAACCCTGGGGGTGAGGCCGGGCTTTGACGGCACCGTCTTCCACACCTACTCTGGGGTCTGCCTGGGCAGCAACTTTCTCTTTGAGGTCTCGTCCTCCCTTCTTCAAAGCTCCATCGTCTTCCTTCTCAGCCCCCTGTGCAGCTTCTCTAGCGTTTTTGACCCCTTCCAGCTGGGCCAGCCTCTCTCGAGCCTCCTCTATCTCTGCCTCTTCCCTTGCTCTCGCCTGAATTTCATCGTCTATGTGCTGGATCTCCTGCTGGTTTTTCTCTAGTGCCTCTCTCCTCTCTAGTTGTCCTTTCTCCACTCTTGCCTGCACTTCTTTTTTCATCCTCTCCTTCTCTAATTCCAGTTCCTTTGACAGCTTTTCCTGTCTCTCTCTCTCCAGCCGTTCTTTTTCCAGTTTTGCCTGTACTTCTTTTTTTATCTTTTCTTTGTCTATCTCCTCATTTTTTTCCTTTACTTCCTTCTCAAGCTGTTCTTTTTCTAGTCTTAGCTGAACATTTCTTTCTGTTTGTTTCTTATCTTTTCCCTCATTTACGTGACTTTCTTTATCTACCTGTTCATTTTGAGGTTCTTTCTTACCCAGAGGCACTCCCCTTGCACCCAGCTCATTCTGTTTATGAGATTCTGCTGCTGGTGGAGCATCATCTTTGTTCACAGCAACATTAGCCTCAGGAGTCTTATCCCTGGCCTGGACTTGATTCTGGGCTTGAGGCTCTACCACTCCACCTAACAGAGCTCTAGCTTCACTTCCTTCCTTGGGCTGATTTAGGTCAGAGGGTAAACCAGGATCTTTATTAGCTCCATCATCTACCCCCTCCACAAGTTCTGGGACGCCTTTCTCTACTCCACCTTCAGCAGCAGCCCCTTGAAGTTATACAAACATTGTTACAATTTGAAATGAAACATGATCACCTCTGTGCTCTTAATCAAGTGTGTGAAACATTATGTAACGTTGTTACGTACCGGCAGGTTGTTTCTGGTGAATTTCTTTGTGTTGCTCTTCTATGACAGCCAGGAGTTTTTCCTGCTGGTCTAGAAGTCTTTTCTGTTGCTCTTGTTGCTCCTTAATCACTTGCAGTAGCACAGCGTGGTCAAGTTGCCCCTCTGCATAAAGACCCAAAAAAGTGAATGAAAATGGGTCAAAAGCCACACAGAAAAATTTGCATTAGTTGGGAATGTGTGAGAAGTTTAATTACACTGAGCCAGTAACTATGTAGGACAGAAACAAACAGACATGCATTCAGTCAAACCCATAGCTCTAGGTTGTAGCCTAAACATAAACTGAAATAAGCAGCTGTAGCAAACAAGCTACATTAGAAGAGGAAGCAATGCTTACTACTCAAATGTAAATATCTATCAATGCACTGCAAACAGCAGAATTTTAAGACAAAGCAGAAAAAGCAAGAGAAGGTTCATACCTGCAACCAGCTTTTTTATCACTGTGAATCAGGTGAAAAAAGAAGGAAAGAAAGAAATAGAGGTAAAGATGGAGAAGAACGCAGGCAAAAGTAAAAATCTGAAAAGTAGCTGAAAGTACCCAGGTCAACACCTCTTTGCTTCACACCTTGTGTATGTTAAACATCACAGTAAGCAAGAGCAGATCACATAATACAGTACAGTAAAATGAGAATAAGAGTCAAAGGTAAGAGGTATAAACAGCATGCAGCACGGTGCAGCAAAAACCTAAATAAGCTAATTGAAGTAAAAAAGACACTCATTGATCTTTTACAGTCTATGATCAAATGTTTGTTCTAGTTCCCACATTTTAAGCCGAGAAGATTATACATTGTGTCTGTCGGAGTAGAAATGTGTAAGCATTTACCTTCCATTTTCTCATCTGTGTCTGCAGCTTGAGCGTCTTCTGCAGCAGGACGATGCTCTCCATCTGGTAGTTGAGCTGAAGAATTGCCAAATAAGATAATAATAGGTGCAGTGTTGCACTTTTGCATCTATAACCCTGTATATGTTGCCTTGCGACAGAGTTAGAGTAGAAAGAACAGCAACAAATACTCACGTTTCCCTGCAGCTTCTGGAGCTTTGTCCGGTATCTCTACCTGCACCGCAACGGCCTGCTTGGCATCCTCAGCTACCTTCTCTGCCAGAGGCTCTTTGAGTGAATCAAGCTTCTCTACTTCCTTCAGTGGGGGAGCAGCTCTTTTTTGGTCGACTCTATCTGCCTGGTGATCGATTAGCTGATTGGAAAGGCCTTTGTGTCCATCCAAATTTTCATCCTCTTTCTTCGCAGCTTTCTCCAAACCACGATTTTCATCGTTCCCAGGTTGTTTATTGTCCTCCTCCAGCTCAGCATTGTTCTTTCTATTATCTACCATGACCTTATCGTGAGGGATAGGAGGTTCATGCCGATGGGCCTCTGCCTCTGGCACAACAACACCTGGGTAAACAGATAAAACATTCTGGACTCTAAACACATCCAGCTACAATAAAGATTCTTGCTTTGGTTGAGTTTCCTTACCAGCATCGGGGCGGTCCAACTGCACCTCTTCTTCCTTGTTCTGCTCAGGTACTTCCACTGGTCCTTTAATCTGAGGGACTTCGGCATGATCCTTCACTATAGGCTGTACCACCTCTGCAGGTGGTAGATCAGGTTTCTGTATTTTCTCTTCGTTGTTTGGAAGATTACCTATGAGCAGACATACAAAATTTGAGATCACTTTCATGAAATTAAACAAATTACCGCTACCCTTATTTACTCCATTTTCTCTGATAGCCATATGCAGACCCCTGTTCACTCTGACTGGAAGATCCACTAGATGGCAGCAAATACTGAAGGTGGCAACATTTACATGACTGTTGTTCATTCAGTGTAATGTAATGTAACAGAGATAAGACGGGAACAAAAGTCTTACCAATTAAAATGTAAGATGACAAACAGGAAATGTGCGCATAGGTCAACTACATATTTGGTGTGGAAAATACTGATTTCTTTCCATTAAACAAAAACATATGGATTCAGAAAAATTCTACTGTTTGGCAGATTGGCAAGACCACAAAGAGGAAGTGAAACTAAAAGTCTCTTCCCTCTACAAACCACTATCAACCCTGTCCTTTGCTCAACCAGATACACCTTGCAAGCGATTTATAGCTGCCACAGGAGATATGGGGGAAGGAGGGAGTGCAGACAGTGTATTTTGGGGGGAGGGGTGACAGGAGAAATGAACAGAGGTAGAGGGTTGCTGGAAATTGCTGGAGTTTGAAGGGCATCACTCTCGCTCCATCAATGTCAAGCACTCAGCCTCACTCTCAGATATTATCAAGAGGTTATCTCCTCAGCCTGGCTGTCTGTCTACCAGTCACTCTGTCTGTCTGCATCTTTTCTTCTCACTAAGATGAAAGGAACCCTCTCTTTCGCTGTGGCTTTGTGTTTTTGTTTTAATCTCTCTCTTGCTGCTGGCTTTGATTCTCTTTCTGTTGCTCTTCTAGGGCGCTGCAGTTTATGACTTTGAAAACAAAACAAGAAATAAACATGACTCATGTGCCATTGCCATTTGAATTTATTTTAATTCTAAGCAACACTGCTGTGCTGTTGAATCTCCAGTGCTAGTGACAATGGCTTTGCTCCACTTAGGGAAATGTTTCCATGGTTCATTAGAAAAAACACTTTCATGTCGTGATCCTTACCATTTGGCTCACTTGGCTTGCCAGGAGCTGGAGGAGGATGAATTTGGACCTTGTTGCTGGGGCCACTTGCTGAAATTGAAAGGGTGGTAAAGGTGCTGATCAGCAGAATGCCCAGACCTACGAAAAGCACCAGCTACAGGGAAGAAAGAAAAGAAATAGAAACATTTACTACACACATTTTCACTGAGCAAATGGTCAAGAAAGTGGAAAGTGTGACTATGTAACCTGAGCAACGATGCCATTCTTTTGGATCTTCCTGTAGATGAGAGCAGGACATATGAAGCAGATGAGACTTCCCATTGTGGCTCCAGTCAGACCCAGAATTGTCTCCACTGAAGGCAGAAGGTAAAAACGGATTAAAATACAGATTATCCTGTGCTGTACTGTTCACCATGGAACTGAAACAAAACAATACAAAGAAAGGTATAGAAAGACAAAACTGTAACACATGTTAATGATACAGATAAAATATTAAGAACTACTAAGTTCAACTGTTCTGCTAAAAAGACTCAAAGCAGTTTCAACCCATTGCTCTTCCTCACTAGCTCCATTTACACCTGTCTCTGCCGTTCATAACCACCACCTGCCCAAACCCATGCAGGCCCCCACACATGGAACACTACTCCTGGCAGCAGCAGTCTTGGCCCCACCCCAGTCCCCGCGGACCGGGCTGGCTGGGCGTCTAGCCCGGAAGCTCATCGTTCATCCCGACGATGGACAACATATTGTCTCCCTCAGATTTAGTGTCCATTCTCCCCAGGGTCCTTAACTCCCTTCTACTCAGACTATTAGTCTGATTAGATAATCAGAGTGCTAGCCAAAGAAAGTGTGTGTGTGTGTTTATATGCACGTGCATCAAAACCGTCTAAACAAACATTCACTATATGAAAGATGAATAAAACAGAAGCACTCTCAAAGTTTTACATCTTTGGTTTTTGGGGTCCACTGGGAGAGACACAGAAAGTAGACAGAAAATAGTCTGAGAGAAACAGTACCATTGTGTAGTGTGTGTGTGTGTGTGTGTGTGTGTGTGTGTGTGTGACAGAGAGAGAGAGAGAGAGAGAGAGAGAGAGTGTGTGTAAGAGAGAGAGTGAGAGAGTGACTCTGGGGGAATACAGTGGTTCCAGTCTACCCATCTATTAGGAGATTGTGACAAACCACTGGTTTGTCCCCACTGACAGAGCAGCGGCTCCGGACTGTACGTACATGCGCACGTCAGCATCATCTCCTTCCCCTCAACCACACAACAGGCCTCCTCAGCGCTACATAGCATAACACCTAGAGGAGGCTCCGAGACATGGCATGAACAAAGTGAAGACCGGCCAAAATGTCCTCACTTTGGTAGGAAAACACGTTTTTTGGTTCTCACTTTGATGCAAGTACAAGTACACACGCGATCGGGCTGGCATTTGGACATTCCACTATTTGGTCCCATTCGTTATTTGTGTTGTATTCTTTTGTTAATGTGCCTGGGGATTATTGGGGGAAATATGCGTTACTGATGTTAGATATATTGTATAGTGTTCTACAACGCTCTGGAGAATGGTTCCTCCCATTTGACCCTTAAGAAGCATGGCCAAACTCCATTGTAGGGGAGAGTAGCTTGGTTGGTTGGCAAGAGAAGAGACATTACTTTTTGAGCGGTTTTGGGTTTTGATTTCCACCTTTGACGGCTGTCCTCATCATTCCTTGTTTTTGTTGCACCCGTGGGTTTTAGGATCACCTGTACATACTGCACCTGGTTTTTGCACTGTACTTTTTGGGCTGAATAAACTCACCATCTGCGAGCAAGCCATCATTCCTTTGGTTGTTTTTTCAACGTTGTTCCACGCCTCGACTGAGCAGTCAGAGCTCACTCACCACAGAGATAAAAGTTAGGGTCCTGATTTAAGGACTGTGTTAGAGTGTGACAGTCACTGACTCGTAAAGTTCCATTCACACACATCATAAAGTTTCTCCGGATACCCGGCCCACATGGAGGAACACATGCACCTCAAAGACCTGGAGCTACACACGCACACACCATTGGGGATGAGGATGCCTCCCAACATGGTGCCAAAGACGATGCAGAGGGTGATCATCTTGAAGCGCAGAGGGGGCATGTATCCCCCGGCAGCAAACGTCCCATCTTTCTGCTGTTAGTAAGAGAAGTCAAAAAAGGAAGAAACAAACACTTCAGATAGTGCATTCCATTAATGTGCATAGAAAAACAGAAACAAGACCTTTCACATTTTTTTATTTTGTTAGGCTTGTTTATGTGCTTGCACTAACATCTGATGATAATGTAAACTGATAGACATCACAAGTTAGTTACACAGAAGCTATTTGTAGATGGGTTTACATTGACTGTCAAACTATGACAAGACTGTTCTACCTTTTGTTGGTTCAGTAATAATGAGTTTGTTAAATATGTACCTGGAGCCTATAAACTTCTCTTAGACCAACTACAGTCTATAAACATCTATGGGTTTTATTTGCACCCACCTGCTGCTCAAATAGCATGGTGTTTATGGCCTGGCGGCAAGGCAAGATCATCATGGGAAATCCAAAGGCCACAGACATCATAAAGCCCACACGGATCATCTCCGTCACCAGGTTGGATGGGAAGTTCATCAGCACGTTGCCAGCAATGTTTTCAGTGAAACTCACATAACCAAAAAATCCCACCTAGGAATGAAGTGGAGGGAGCAAAATGCAGTTATATTAATATTGATGAATATTAATTTATTTGTCATCTGATCTGATATCGGATGGAATGTAAAATGTAAAGACTTAAATTCTAGTTTAAATTTCAGATTCTGAGCTGGAACACTGAGACAAAAAAATAGCAAGTGGCAACATTCAGAAACGTTTAGGCTGTTTTGGTGGGCGGGTCTATAAAATCGCAGGCATTTTATCTTCCCATGTAAATGGTGATGGTATTTGTACTCACAGTGATGTAGAAGACGGTGACTACGTTGAGAGCTGAGGTGAAGATGGTGCTCATGCGTTTGACAGATGGCTCGTCCAGGCTGTCGTAGGTTGGCAGAACTTGCCTGGGAGAAACAAATGGCAAAAAACCTTCTATGCGCGCTGCATGACACAAGACCACAGCAGTGCTGATGTTGTACATTCATTTACTGAGCCATATTTTGTTTGCAAATACAGCGATTATATGACAGTCTACTTAGTTAAAATCTGATTCTGGAAATGGCTTTGTAGATTTTCTAAGCAAGCAGCCATATGGAGGCCCATTTGTGCCACGTAATTATCAAATGATGCATCTCTCTTATGTACTTGTCAGCATCCAACATGGACAAGTGATTCTTATTTGCTTTTTCAGAGCCTTAGATTTTTACCTCATTAAAGCAGTCACAGAGAACATATATTAAGATTTAAATTGTATGGAAATTGAATGGATTTTAATATCATTCATGCCAATATATTCATGTAAATATGCCAATACCTTCATTTTATCCTACAAAACATTGTTCAATAATTTGTCCCTGTGAATAAAAGTGAGGCAAAAATTTTCTTTCCTTTTCTCAAGCATTTACCCGCTCAAATCTCGTACACTCAGTCTGTCTGGCTCTGTCTGTGTGTGTATTAAATAAAAACAAAACAAATAAAAAAAAAAAAAAGAATTGAAACGGTTTATCTTGCACAGGAAAGCAGCACAGAATTTTACACACCATTCAATTTTCCATTTGAAACACCTGCATTAAAGGGAGTTGTTTTCCTAATTACAATAAATGGAAGCGATGCCACGGCGAGGAAGGAGCATGTAAAGCTCTGTGCACACAGTGTATGTGTGTGTCTGTGGCACAGACTCAGGGCTGGGGCTGAACTGGAGACTGTCTGTAAACCCCGGTGTCTGTGTCATTCTCAGTTCTGTGATGTAAGAGAGTGCGCTCGGGACCACTGGCACATTAACCACTGAATTTACAGGCTTTCTATGTAACAGGAAGTGCCCGGCCGATTTTAGGGCATTATAAACTTTCCTGGCAGATGCCCTATGCCTGTCTCCTCCCTTTCTTTCTCTCACTTTCATATACATGTGAAAAGCAGAAACAGAGAAGAGAAACAAGTACAAGGGGGAAACCATATATTCTCTGTCTCTAGTTATCCTCCTGCCTGATTCTCTTCCACACACACTGACTTTACAACCAAACACTGTCCCACGGCACTTTTGCTTGATGCTCGTTTAATCCGCAAACCAGTAAATCTTGTCGAGAGATTAAATAAAACTGCATATTGTTGGGGCACCCAATCAATAGACATGACCCAAATAATGTGATATTTGTTTTAAGCCTGTAATTTAACAGAAGAAACATACCAACCTGCCCCTCAATGCGAACAAGGGGAGGTGGGAGTGTGTGCTGCAGATAATATCATTACCGTGGATTGAACACATGTTGACAGTAGCGTCACAGAGGGACAATTTCAGTGGATGTTTGTCTTATGTCCCGCTATTATGAGCTAACTGCTCCTCACTATACTCAGTGTGCAGCCAAAAAACAACAGGGCCAGCTCCCGTCCCATCATAATGATAATGTTAAATAATGTTTTAACTGAAAGTAAACACATTTCATGATTGTAATAAACATCCAATGTGATGAGAGCCGTTTAATCAGACTGTGAATACATCAGTGTGTCTGTAAGATGGCGACAGTCCAATGTGTTGATTAGTGGTTTGGCTTAAGCTGCCTGCCATCTAGCAGAGCGCTTGCCTTGCTCGGCCTGACCACAGGCCAAGAAATCATCCTGCCAAGTATCACTCAGCACTGCTAGTAGGAGCCGACGTACAAAACACACGCACATAAACATACACAGGCTAATATTTTATTCTTCCTCAACGTGCAGACACATCACTTACTAATGAACACACCTATCATATCATAATGCTTTGTGTGATTACACTAATTGTCACATTTTAGTCTCAAGGCTACAATCACCCAATCCTGCTGCATACTTTGGTCCCCCACACAACACACCTATACATACACCACCACCAAACATCTGGCCTCTAATGACCTCATCATAACACCACCACATGCATCCTATTCAAATTTAAGGCTTGCACCGGCAACCCTTTTATATGATACCAAATTCCAGCGTAACAAGCATTTAAGCGAAAGGACAAAAGAAGCAGTGATAGAACAGGCAGTAAGGTGAAATGGAGAAACTAGTGAAATGGTTAATTCAGAGAAACTATAATTAGTCTATGATGGACATGCAGTAGTTTGGTCTGTAACAGAAACCGAACTGAGAAAATGAAAAATCGGTGTGAAACTCTGATGAATACAACATAAATAACATAAATTCCTCCCCTTGCAGCTAAAAGTTCCTCACCAACCACGCCATCTCCAACTCAAAAATACAATGCCACGCTAAACCTCCCTTGTGGCTTGAAGGAATGATGGAATAATGCATGCACTAATCGTGATATTTGCTCAGTTTTAAAATGCAGCAATGAAAGAGTCCATTCATGCTGTCTGTGAGTAGAAATGCCCACATTTTACAAATTACCCAGCACACAACTTTAGGTCTATATTTTGCCCATCGTAAGTCAATAATAGTCTTGCTTGATATTAATTTCACTACATGGTCCTGTGCAGGTGGCGGGGTGGGAGGAGTACTTACGACTGACAGGCGAAGGCCATCCCACAGATGGGGAAACAGCGAAACACACCCTCCCAGCGCACCACATTGACCTGCCCTATCCACCAGCCGCTGAGCAGCCCGTGTTTGAACGAGGACAGCACCATCTGAGGGGAAGGAGGGGGGTGGGGAGTTACAGCCCGAACCAAATGAAGACAAGTGAGGGGAAAGCACGAAGAAGAGGACACGGGCTGCATCCACGCCACTGGCTTACTGGTAGATAATTAAAGTAATGAATGAGGAGGGGGAAAAACAGAAAATAAAGAGAGGTAATAAGGAACCTTATACTGAAGAAAAACCTGAAGAAAAATGTGAATTCTAATGAATAAAATTATCCATAAATTTGATGAAAATGTGACTGATAAAATATATCAATTTAAAAAAAAAACTACCCTACAGGTTTTCAATCAGCATATGATTCCTACTTAATTCTCTTGTATTTGCTTGATAAATTCCCATAGGACAGAACAACCTACCAACCTTTGAAACCCAGAGACAGACAGCTCATCCTGGTGCTGGGTGGTTGAGACACCACCACAGATTGTTACACTCCTCTTCCACCAAACACACACACAAACAAACACTCACAGAGCTGAGATGGCTCAGACCAAACCCGAACTGAAGGTGAAACAAGGGGATGATTTAAGAGGAGCTGGCAGATGGTTGAGGTAGTTGGGGGGGTTAAGGAGTGTAGAAGTTGCAGGCCACACCTGAGGCTTCTTTTACGCTCCACCCCCCTCTGACTGCCCATAAGGTGGTGTTGCTTTGGGGGTGGTTTCTGTGGTTTACTTACGGGTGACAGCAGAAGGTTGTGGCGATAATGGGCAGGCACTGAATGACGCCTTTGAAGCGCCACAGGTGAACCTGCTCCATCCAGGAGCCCGAGATTAGGCCGTAGCGCAGAGACGACAACACTATCTACAGCACCAGCAGCAGAAAGTTCAGCGAGACAGAGGAGAGGCAAAGCAAATGGTGCAGAAGAAGTCGTAAAGTAGGGTGAGGGGGAGGTAGAAGGACAAAAAGGGAAAGCCAAAAAGGCCAAGTAGTGCAATGAGTAGAAGGGAAACAAGGGAACAAGAGAGGGGGAGAAGGAGATACATCATTGTTAGAGGGTTAGGGGTCTGGACTGGGCCAGCCCAGGCTAGGCCTGGATCTAAAGCCAGATACACACCACACAAATGCTCCAGGCTATGCCATGCTATGTAAACACAAGTGACATGGCAAAGAGAGACCGTAAAGAGCATCTTGAAGTCTGTGGAAACAGCACTACAGATCAGTAAAACAGCCACTGAGAAGGTTTGTTTTATATTTAAGAGTAAATAAGCTGAATCACATTAGACAGAAAACTGCTAGACTCAAAATTGCACAAAACATAACTGGAAAATGACACTTGTATAGTAAAGAAATTTTGACAAATAATGACCAACATTGTCTATTTACATTATAATATTAATAATTCCTTTTCCTGTAAACATATACAGTTAGTTGATAGCTAGTTACAATATAACTACATTAAAATGTACCAGAAAACCAAAAAATAAAAAAACACATAACCAACATGTTGATGCCTTTTTATGTTTCTGCACTATTTCCATAACTAAGTAATAAGTTCAGAATACCTGCAATCAGCTGTTGTAGTGTATAATTAATTGGAGGTATTTGTTTCTGCCACAGATTAGGTCTTTTTCATAACAAAGGATACAAATAGAGACAGATAATTCAGTAAAGTTGCAAAGCTTTGTGATTCAGTGTAATGAGCCATTTGACCTCCATTAACTTTGCACTTACACTACTTAAAATGTCTCTAGTGGCCATTTTCCGAGTATTATCCTCTTCCCTGGGGAACGCCTTTGTTTTAGCCTACAAAGAGCAGTGCAGCAGTTGTTTTCTGCCTGATGTGATTTAGTGCAGATTTGCTCTTTAAAACTGAGGGGAGTGAGACGGTATTGTCTTGGGAAGATACACAGTACTACTGTACAATGGTGTGAATTAGAAGGAGTTAGTACAGAATTTAAAAGGTGGTATATAGCTAAACAATACTGAAGTCATAAACAAAATATAAGATTAATGGTCTAAGCTACATGTTACAGATGTATCAACAGTATTTACATATATATTGTTTATTACAATAGACCTACAGCATAGAACACGGTGGCTTGCGAATCATTGTAGTATGTTAAGAAAAGAAATGAGACCTAACTCAAAGAAATGTTCTATATATCTGACTTTAACAAATTAATCAGCCTAAGAAAAACTGTCCTTTGTGGGTATAATTCTTTAGATTGTATTGGTCAAAATATACTTGGACAGTCAGGCTTGAAAGCAAAGCCAACATGTGTTCCATCTAGTGTCGGTTCAGATACATAGTATAAAGTGTAGCTGTTTGTGTGCCAATACGCTCACCGTGAACATGAAAAGGGTGTAGAAGATGAGAGCCATCGCTGAGAAGGACTGAATAGAGGACATCATGTTCCTTTGCAAACTCAAAGGGAGGACAATGACCAAAGAAACTCCAATCAGCAGCAGCACACGAAAACTGCCTGTCATCTTTAGGAAAGATAGAAGAAAGTATAACGTTGTTAACGTTACAAAACTTAAATTATTTCAACTTCAACCTTAACATTTAATGGTTACTACAGATTTGAACTTGTCGAAGAATACTGTCAAGGGAAACCTAAAAAGCAGTCGTTTAAAGTGTATGTTTAAAAATTGATAGTGGCTATAACAAACAAAGATATCAAACCTGTAAACCCAACAGCTGAGCAAAGAAGTTTGAGCCCAAATCAGCAATAACAACATAAAAAGCAATGCAGGTCCCCAACATTAAGCCGATCATACTGCAGGAACAAAGAGAAGAAATAATGGCACAGTTGTTATTACTATTATTGATGATATCAGATTCTTTGTTTTGAGTAACAATACCATAATGTTTATGGTTATTTGTTATTTGTTTTTAATCTCAAATGAATAGATGCCCTACAACAATTCAGTGTAATATCCTGGATAATTATTTGCAGACAATCATGTTATAAAATATTTACAGTATACTTTGTGTTAATTTGTGTTTTCAATAAATAATAAGACTTACCTGGTCTCCACCAGTGTTTTTCCTGGTTTCCCATAAGCATGAAAGGCTGAAAAAAAATGTGAATGTGTGAACAACCAGATGCAAGGGTCCTGAAATATTTCATGTTTTGATAAAACCTAAGCTAAATAAAACCACACATACTATACTAATCTAGAATTTCCAGGGCTAACCAAACATCAATAAAGTACTGGAATTTTTATCATTTTGGCTTGTGATGTGGTTTGTTACACAAAGTTAAAGTTTTAGTAGCAGATTTCTTCACTCTGTATATTAGGCCAAAACTGAAAAGGCAGCAAATAGATGCCATGTGATGTAAAACACAAAAACTAGTCTACAGTCTCATTTATTAATGAAGACGTCCAGACTACTTAAACTCACCCAGTCCAGCGTAGGTCCTTCGCTTGGTGTTGCTGGCTGTGTGGACCAGGAACATGCAAGATTTGTGGGTCATCCAGGAACAGAAGAAGAGCAGTATTGTTCCCAGCACTATGCCACACTGTGAGAGTGCAAACAGCCATTATACATATTCCCATATAGGTGCTGTGAAGTCTGGTATTCTTACTAAAAAGCAAAATAATTATGTGCTAAACTATCCAGGTAATCTTTAAAATATTTATATATAATATACATATAATAACATCATGAAGGAAGGATTGAGGACGACAGGTGACCCACCTGTTTAAAGCAGAAGGGCATCGTGAGCACGCTGACGCCCACGATGCTGTTCACCACGTTCATGATGAGACCCGAGTTAGACGCCGTCATTTCGAAGCGCTCCCCGCGTGGTCCTCCTCATTAAAGAAAACGCAAACAACACAGGCTCTGTCGCACCACAGCAGCGCCGCGGGGGACCCGTCTAATCTCTGGCTCGCGGAGCGGTTCGGTAAAGTTCCGCGTGCGTGGTTCTCGCTTGTCAACCGTTCAGTGACGTGGCGTTCTGGGGATGAACACAGAGACAACAATGTTAAACGCCTGACAAGTATTGACTCATTTGTTATGCATTTTAATGAAATACAAACTGACACATGCTCTAATACATTTTAATAAACACACTATATAATTTATGTTTGCTAGCAAGCTAAATTAACCGTTGGTCGGTCTTAAACTCACCTCTCACTTCTGCGCAGAGAACTGCCTTAATTACGTTATCAGTAAGTTTACCAACATCATTTAGTCGAAGTTGCGTTTTCTTCTGAGTATGAACAATAGGTTTATTCGGTAATAAATGATAATAACAAATCCGACCTGGCTGTTTTTTTCCGAACGCGTATCCAGGAAGTGCAGCTTATAGTCGAGGAGACGAACCAAGACGGAGCTGGTTTCAGGCGGAAAAAATATTTGGCGCCCCCTAGTGGTCGGTTACTGTTGTTGTTTAGTGCCGCAGGTCTAATACGTTACACCCAAACAACTGAAAAACAAGTGGAAGTAAAACATATTCCCTCTAAAAAATTAGCCTAAATGATCCTCTCTGATGTGAGAATGTCACCAGAATCCAGGACAGTCATCAGAAGTCAGAAAGATTAAAGGGATAAAGCACCTTAAAACATGCAACTCAAACTTGGAGTAGTCTGAACAACATTTAATACAAACATATGCAGTCAATAATAATTAATAATAATTAATGTTTGGCTGCACCTTCATTGTTAAAAAATTGAAACTACTTGTGATTGAAGACAAGAAAAGAATGTTCACAATTTAATAACATAATAATTTAAATATGACCCAAAATGAGGTAAATAAAACAATGTTTCTAGTGTGATCATACTGTGTTTATGACAGACTCACATGCCTAATATTTAATAACTTCAAATCCTTATTCTGACCTTTCTCCTGACTTCAAAGCAAAAACCTCCTCCGGGGGAAAAAAGCTCTAGTCTGATGTTGTGAATCACGTTATTTCAATTACACAGAACACAGGGTTTCAACTTGCAGCGCTCCCACTCATTAATGTTTATTGGATGCATTTGAGCTTCGGTGACCCCTGCTGCACCAGTTCACCCTGAAGTGGCTCTTTTCAGTTTCCTCTTAACTTTGTGTTGTCAGACATGAAGCTTCTGTCCTGCCAAAACAGCACGGTGGTGGAACGTAACTAAGGAACCTGTATTTACACAACAACACTGAGGCACTGTTTATTTTGCTTAATAAGATACCATCGCTTCTTGTTCTTGTGTATTTCACAGCTGCAAATTTGAGGTTTTGCATAAAGAAACATGATGATTAAGAAATCTGAAAGAATCCCTTGCTGTATTAATACCTAAATTCGACAAGTTCTGTAATCATAGCAGTTCCAATAGACACACATGGTTCCTGTTTTTCCAGATGCCCCAGAAAGTCCCTTCAGGAAGAGGAAACAGGCAACAGAGGGATGTGAAGGGCTAAAGGTGTGACGGGGAACAAAGGAGTATTAAAGCATAACAGGCAGACAGACGTCAGTAAAAATAGTCAGCACCAGCACCTGAAATACAGCTGGCAGCGCTCCGGTTTATTTCTGTCAGCCCGGTGCCCTCTCTGATAGACGGCTATTGTGTTGTCGGACCAGGAAAGAGAAGAAGGGGCGACGAAGGGTTGGAAGTAGGGGTGAGGGGGGGTGGGGGGGTGGTCTGACCTGGAGGCTTTCACCCAGCTGGGTGTGCTTTCCCCCCGGGGACGGAGGATTTTCAGAAGCAGAGACGCGATGGAGCTTCGAGAGGTGAACGGGGACGAAGGCGGGGATTTAAAACTGGGCAGGAAACGTCATGCCTTCGTCTAATTATTCCTCTCAGTGTTTTACCACTCTTGCGTCTCACCCCTATTTAATTTCCATCGCTTCCTTTTCATGTGATAAAGTTTATTGTAATTACGTGTGCGTGTGGGTGTGCGCTCATATGCGTGTGATCAGAGGGCTTGAGACAGGAAAACCCTGGCCATTGTGCACCAGTGACCCCTCAAAATCAATGTGACAGACTGGCTGATTGGCTGGAGGGTCCCGTCTCTCTGCACCTAATCCCTCAAGGTAGACCCTCAGCCAGCGCTCAGGAGCTGCTGTGTGTGTGTGTGTGTGTGTGTGTGGATGTATCTGACTTTGTATGTGTGTCTTTCTTCACCTAATCCCTCAAGATAGACCAAAGGCCACGGGATGAGGTATTAGTGCAGTTACAGAGGGTCAGGCAAGTGTGTGTGTGACAGACTACGAGAGAGCTGGAGTGTGAGCTCTGCTCCACAGTAGTCCAATTAGACGGCAGAATACCTGTGTGCTTCTATGGGACCCAGTCATGTGTGGAGCGAGTGGTGGGTTTCAGGGGGGCAGATTCTGGGGCAGATTTGGACGGATAACCCGGTTGGGGCAAAATTAGAAGCAGGCATCTAGATTTGACCCCGGGCCCTCGCCGCGACCCCGGGTCGCCCGGGGGTCACGGGGCACAAAGCAGAGCGCTGACCCCGCACAGGTCAAGCATGCGGGCGGCTGAAAGGACGCCTTTGTGGGGCCTGGCGCGCTCACTATTTCCCATGAGCACTAGGGGACCGCGTCTGCCCAGGAAACTGGAGCGGAGAACACGCCAGACAAGGTGTGTGTGTGTGTGTGTGTGTGTGTGTGGACGGAGAGCATAATTGATTGTTGTTTAGATTTCTGCATGTTTGCCTTCTGATTATCACTGACTGAAGGTCACCCAGATTCTTTTTTCACATTTTATTTATTCCTGCATTACATTGTTTGTTTATTTGTTGCGAGGTAAATTCCCATTGAACAGAAGGACCCTTGGGCTCCTTTCTTTATGGCCGATTTTTGTAACCTCTTTGTTTGTGTGTGTGTGTGTGTGTGTGTGTGTGTGTGTGTGTGCGCGCGCGTGTGTGTGTGTGTGTGTGTGTGTGTGTGTGTGTGTGTGTGTGTGTGTGTGTGTGTGTCAGATGGAGCGAGGGGGCTGAGATTTTGAGGTATGCCCGTGGTTGTTGCTTGTGTACATCTGTTAGCGCCTCCTTAATGAGCGCATGCACACTGCCTTCAGTCCTGTGTGTGGCCCTCGGAGAGGGAGCGAGAGGAGCCCTCTGCTCCAGTAATCACATTTAATTACGCACCAGCATTAGACGACCTATGAATAGGGTTTTTAGGCAGGCCTCTCACATAGAAATTGGCTGCATCCAGCTGAACATTGCCCACCTTTGTCCTGCCCAGCCCACTATATTCTATTAACACTTTGTCATTTGACCATCAGGAAAGCACTACGGTCTAGCACTAACCACTGGAGGACTAATGCTACACATTAAAAATGGGAAGGTAAAGTGAACAATAGGCGTTTTCTTGGCTGAATGGCTTGCATCTGCCCCATTAATGAAGCAAATGGACCACACATTAGACTCCATCAACAATTACATAGTGCAGAGGATCACAGATAAAGGACGTCCGATGTAGTCTCAAGAAAATCCTCCATGTCTGCTTATCTGAGGCCCCCCAAAAAAACCAGTTGGTGCTTCTTTTGGAGAGGACAAGTGGAATTTACTTTGTTAATCTCCAGGGGGGTTCTCGCGCTGTGAAATCAATTTGGAGGCAGAGCCTTTTTTTAAGATGACGTGGGATTTTCGCGTGGCAGCGCGCGAGACGCCGGGGAGGAAGCGGCTCCTCCTCAGACGACCCGGGTGTGAGTCAGCACCGCTCAGCATCACAACGGCGAGCGATGGCAGCGGAGAAGGCGAACTCAAACCTGTTGCCGCGGGTTTCCATTTCATTAAGCCCTGCACAAACACGTGCTCCCAGTGCATTGTGGGTACGTTCACACGTTTGCTCCCCGGGTTACTTAGCAGTACGTCAGCGAGGATGTCAAATACAGTAGCGTGCGGTGTAAAACACTGAACCATCTGATCTATTAGCTGCTGAGTCGAACAATGCATTAGCTCAATGTTAGATGGAAACACACACACATACAGGGTGTTGAGATCATGTTCAAACTCTTATATGCTCACAAGCACAGAGTTTTGTCTCGTTTGTACGAGAGTCATATTCATGTATGCATATTGTACATATATATATATATATGTATGTATGTATATTAACACAGGCGCATAATGTACAATATGTCAAGGTGTGTGTGTATATGACCACACACACACACACACACACACACACACACACACACACACACACACACACACACACACACACACACACACACACACTGGTGTCTTGTGAATGGTGTATTTGACTGGAACAGAATGACTGTGGGGATTCATGCTGGCTTTCCTCTATTAAAGTCTGCAATAAGGCTCACTGTGTATGGGAGCGCTGACGTCCCTGCCCACCTCAATGATCTAAAGCCTGCACATGTGTGTGTGTGTGTGTGTGTGTGTGTGCATGCTAAACCCTTTACCTGCTCTCAATGATCTATTGCCTCGGCAGCTTTTATAAACCATATACGAACATTTGTGTGCATTTCTGCGTGTTTAAATCAACGCTCGCCGGCGAGCGTGTCCACGCGGGCGTGCAGCTGCATGCTCCGCGGCTCCGCTCTGCGAAGGTTTGGGGTTTGGCACCCGGAGGGAGGGAATTCCTCCAGAATCTGACCAAGACAGAGGAGGGTCTCAGTGGCGACTCCAAACGGCCGAAGCCCTGAAAGAGGGAGGGTGATAATTTACAGTCGAATTGGGCTGCAACTGAAGGGGACTCAGTAAAGTGGTGGAAACAGGCCGGCCCGTATATATCACAGTAATTGACGGTGTTTGAGCCCGATGCAGAGTTCAGAGCCAGGAGAGACAGCGTTGTCCCCGGTTCTCCTCGCTCCCCGGCCGTCTGCGGCTGCTGGGCTCAGAAACGGGCCTTTCATTTCAAACGCTGCTTTATGCGGCTCACTGGTGCCAGCAGCATCATTAGGATTTTAGGAGTGGCACTTATCACATGAACAGCCGGGTCCTTAAGCAACGCATATTGGGATTATTCCTTATGGCTCCGCTGATTTATTACAGGGCCGAGACCAAGAGACGGCAGATTGAACAAACTCGCTGGGCAGCTTCGTATCGCACAGGCCGCTGTTTGTTTCTTCAGATGTACTTAATGTGCTGTTTGCGCAGAACGTGAGAAGAATTTCCCCGACCACATAGAGATCACATAGATGAGACATGAAAAGACGCGCGCGGCAATTTGGAAGCAGCGAGCTGAGGAGCGGACGGTTCGTCAAATGCGCTCCTCAGCTCACGCAAAAGAGAGAAGCTGGAGTTTTGTCACGCGCGGCGAAGAAGTGGAGATGAAGCAAGTTGATTTGAACAACAAAATCAAACATTAACGTGTGAAAATAATGTCAAAAAATAAATGTTTTGTTGGATGTTATGAGCGAGAACAAATGTTCATTCAAATCTACTGGTGGAGGCAAGAAAACCCTTTAAAAACTGTCTGGCTGGATATAAAGACAGGAGGAAGTGAAGCAAAGGTCAAAGGTCACAATCAGGCCCAAGAATTTCAATAATTAGAACCGAACCAGGGTAGAAGGTCGTCCTCGTTTCTGTCGCTCTCATATATACAAACACCAATAAACAGGAAAGGTCTCACACACACACACACACACACACACACACACACACACACACACACACACACACACACGTATTTGTACTTGTAAAACCCTTCATGACTTCAGCATCAACTCTCCCGCAGCCCGGTTCACTCGCACCCCGAGTTCTCCAGATTCCTCCCATTTCGTTTCTTGAAGGATATACTATCTTTCTTCCCTCTCACCCCTTTCACATGCCTTCCCCGCCTCTACTTGTTCTCCCTTCCTCCTCCTTTCTTCTGGTCTCATCGAAATTCAGCTGCGTAATTCCCTCTCCGAGGACGCCATTGATCTCTCCCTTCCTGCGCGTCGGAGCAGCGCCGGGCCGGGTCCTCGACGTCGGCGCGGGTGGAAGGACGATGGGTGGGGGGGGAGGGGGGGCAGGAAGCAGAGGGAGAGCGCTGGAGAGGGGAGAGGGGAGATAAAAAGGGGGAAAGTAAGGGGGGGGGGGGCAGACCCCCGTCTATAGTGGCTGCAGAAGAAAAGGCACGGGCTTTTCTCGTGATCGCATCTTCCGCCCCTCTTTTTGAAGCACAGAGAGACAAGAGAGCAGCTATTTACTGGAGCCCACACATAATGGCCACTTTTATTTACTTTCATCCATTTAGCTTCTGCCAAGGACTCTCTAGCGCGGGGGCCCAAAACAGAAACCCGAGGTGTTTTACAAAGTACCTCCCCCCTCCGCTCCTCCGCGTCCTCCTCCATATAAGTTGATGCTTTTCATTGATTCGCCCGTATCAAAATCTAAATGCGGCGGTGGATTGAGTCCCCCGCTCAACATGTGGGCACGTTTACGTCTGACCCCCCCCCCCAGCCGCCCCTCGGGCCGGGCCACGCTCACTCTGACACCACAAAGGTCATCTGTCTCATCCGGTCCCCCCGTCCCGAGGCCGGCCCGGTGAGCGACCGGCGCTCCACACCAGCGCCCTGCTCCGAGTTCAGCGCTGACCTTTACGGACGCTTTCGTTGGGTCGCCTCACACAAACTCTGGTTCTTAAAACGCTTTTAAATATAAAATTGGAGGGCTTCTTTACTGAGTCATTTGAACATGCAGGGTTTTCACTAAAATGACCAAAATCAAAATTACACCAATTACTACCACTTTTTGTGATTTAAATTGAATTACATTAACAATGATATGATTTTTTTTAAAAGAAATAAAAAAAATTTAAACATTTGTTTTGTATCAGCTTCTGTGCATTTGTGTGAAAATATTTTAACAGTTACTCATTAAATTCATAATCCCTTATTATAGCTGGAAAAGTGAAATTTGTAGAAACTTTAAGTAATTTAAAACCCAGATTTTAGGAACATTGAAGTCATGAGTGAAAGTTCCTCCAGTGCAAACAAGTACAGACTTTTCTTAGCAGACGCCAGAAATAAAGTCTGTGCGATGATTTACTTTAATAAAATTCTGTGATTATTTGATTTTAATTTTTGATTAAAGTTTTTTTTATGTTATGCACCTGACTATCTGAAGAAAGAAATCCTCCAACACCACATGTAAACTCCTCAGTGTTAATTACTGCCATACACTAGTGTTATTTAGTCTAATTGCTAAAGGGTTTTAGGAAATTGTGGCCAAATGTGTGTGAATTAAAACAAAAAAAGACTAAAAAGACTGAACAGATTCCACATTGAGAGAATATGACAGTAAACATTTAGGTCTTTCTGGAACATTCCTCAACTCTGGTGACTTTCCTTCTGTCACACACTCATCACACTCTTTACCTCCTGCATCTGCTGCAACTGATCATCCTGCTGTAGCTGCAAAAAAACAGAAGCTGCTTTCTCTCAAATGAAGCTCACAAGGGCTGATCATAAGACGGAGCAGCGAGCGTTGTTCTCTCTTCCTGCCTTTGTGTGTGTGTGTATGTGTGTGTGTTGACAGTACAGTGACAGACGCTCCTTGTGCCCTGTGCTCCGTGCCTTTAGTTAGGGGCCTCTGAGCCTCCTGCATTCAAAAACAAATAAGCTGCCACATAAAGATCATCTCTCATTTCTTCTGCAGTCACTCACAGCCCCCCCTCCAACACACACACACACACACACACACACACACACACACACACACACACACACACACACACACACACACACACACACACACACACACACACACACACAAAGATGCACCATCACCTAGCGTGCCCGACTTCCTCAGTAATCACTAACCTCCCTTTTAAAGCTGATGTTTGCCCTCTCTACGTACTCTGTCCTGACTGAGCACACACACACACACACACACACACACACACACACACACACACACACACACACACACACACACACACACACACACACACACACACACACAGCCCGGCACCAGAGGCTAACATCTGTTAGGGATTTGTACAGAGAGATGATACGCAATAATAAATAATGTGAACATTTGAAACTCATTTCGGTCCCCCTCTGTGTGACCCCAAACAAGGTCAGACCAAAGTGGATGCGTGCGCTTTGGCAAAAAAAAAAAAAAAAAACACGGGCCGACAGAGAAGAAGCCTGCGTGCACACTCACTGTATCACTGTATTATTCATGCGTGTCTATGATATGACGAATCTCACAGTCCCACAGGTGTTCCCAATTTTCCGTTACTGTGGCAACCTCACCCCCGTGTCCCCTCACTCACCCCTCACCATTTACCCTTTAAGACTAGAACACCTTCCATCAGATCGCACCCAGTCTGCTGACTACTAATCATATGGATCCTTTAATTGGTTCACTTAATGAGACTCAGATGATTCAGTGCCAGTGCTGGTGTTTTTCCTCCTCGCTGTGCTTTGGTATGTGGCCACTAGGGGCGCCGCTGCTTCGTCCTTTAGGATCGTTTGTGTGGCTCGTACGCGGCCGATCCGGCTGGTCAGAGGTCAGCGCGACGTGGCCTTCGATCGGCGATTCAGGATTTCAGGCCACAAACTTGTGGGGAGACGGGGAGGAGGCGTGAAGGATTGTTTCCTCGTCCGTCCTCCACCTCCAGCCTGTGACCTCCTGCCTCTCGCGTCCTCTGGGTCACGTCGGCCTGTTGAGTATTTTGTTGCTGGAGCGGCAGCTTGGAAAAAAAACATCTGTTACGTCAGATACACATGTAATGTGATATCATGTCATGGAAGTCCACGTTTGGCAGTGTGTGTGTGTGTGTGTGTGTGTGTGTGTGTGTGTGTGTGTGTGTGTGTGTGTGTGTGTGTGTGTGTGTTTGTGCATCGGTGCCTGATTTTATGCAGCTGAGGATGTGTGAGAGAAAGTGTGAGGTGGCACATAACATATATGTCAGTTAGTAAAGAGGAGGGGGTGAGTAGATGTGACCCTGTGACATTCCCCCCATCAAATAAACACACACACAGACACACACGCACACACACAGATAAATGCACACACACCTTCACATCTGGTTTGGTCATCGTTCTCATTCTCAGTTGACGTGCCCCTCCTCCAGCACACACACACACACACACACACACACACACACACACACACACACACACACACACACACACACACACACACACACACACACACACACACACACACACGTGTTAATTCTCCCCGTAGTGCTGTTCCTCACCCCTTTCTCTATCACTGGCAAAGTAAACCCACCATGTGAGAATGATGAATGGCCGATCCTGCCCTGGAAGCACACGTTAGAACCCCCTGCCACCCCGGCCGTGCTTCACACACTAACACACACCTGCACACAAGCACACACCCGCACGCCTCCTCTTCGCCTTCCCTCGGCCCGCGATCTTCTTTCCTCGTGCACCCCCCGCGCCCCCACCTCCCCTCTGTGACCTCATAAGCCTCCTTCCTTCCTTCGCAGACCGGCCCTCCCTGAACGCGTCTTTCTGTCTTTCTATGAGCGCGGGGACACGTTTCAGTCCCAACACTGTAGCGAGGACATTTTGTCCACTGTGCTCGGTTTGGGAGGGCTGTGTCAGAGTGGAAATGAAACAGTGGCTGCGGAGACGTGTGAAGTGCTCTCGTCAGTGTGTGTGTGTGTGTGTGTGTGTGTGTGTGTGTGTGTGTGTGTCATAGTTGAAAAGATTTGAGGTTACACAAATAAAAGCCAAAAAGTTTGAGGGTTTAATTCATATTTTAATACTTTTAAAACTTCACAAAAACACAAGTGAACCACACAATCCATGCAACATTATATTAGTTTAGTTCTGCAAATGACATATTACATCTGTCTTCTCTTCATCTACAGACATCACATGTATAGTTGACCTGAGGGAGTCTGAAATCAGCCAGGGGAAACGTTGAGACTCCAGGTGGTCCACAACCAATTAAATAAAGCATCACTGCAACACACACACACACACACACACACACACACACACACACACACACACACACACACACACACACACACACACACACACACACACACACACACTCAAGAAAACCCCTCTAGATGCAGAAAGAGAAAGCGAGAGGGAAGAAACAGTCTTTTTTTTTTTTTTTTGCTCCACAAAACCCCGGCCTAATGTTGAAGGGGGTGAAAAGAGAAAGAAACGAGTTTCATTTGCTATCAAAACATTTGTAGTGGAATTAAACATATGGATGCCACAGGCAATGTGAGGGCTGGAATATATTAGAGCTGCACAATGTTACACTAACCCTCCAGTATCTTACACCGCTCCGAGAGATTAATGGAATAAAGTGGAGAGAGAGGGTGAGCGAGAAGGAGAGAGTGAGCGTCTGTCTTTCTTAAGTCACTGCAGAATCAATATTTTTCCATGATACACAGCTTTTGCTTTTGGCCATATACATCCAGATACTCCTTTAAAAACTCTAAATATCATGTGTCCCCAGCTGCAATCTACCTTCCAAGTTAATTTGACATGTCCGTGTGAAATTGTAATATTTGACATGTTTATAAACCAGCTCCTCTGGGTTTTTCTATTTTTTTAATAAAACCCAGCATTGTCTATTAAGCTGTTCCATACACTCCTGCAGACGCGTAAGTGGGTCATCTTTCCTCACTTCAACGCAGCATTTTGCACCCAACATGTTTCATCCCATCACCGTCAACATGCTACTGTCTGTAAATACAAAAAGCCCAAGGAGCCTAATACAGCATTGATTTCTTTCTCTGTTCTATTAAATTAAATGTGTCTCAGCACGGTGAGGTAATTGGGAAAAAAAGGCCGGTATGAGAACATTTCAGTGTCTAAAGAGCGAGTGGAGGAAAAAAAAAAGGAATGTGCAGATATGTTCACAAATGAATAGTGGGCTTGTTGTTTTATGCCCACAGTAAAGGGAGGATTGAACTATGCGTTGAACGTCTCAAAGGAAGCACAGACTGCTGGGAGGCGTATTCGCCAGCTAAATCTATAGGTTTGCGTGGACGTGGACAGGCTCGCTGGCCCTTTGACTCCGAAGCTGCATGGAAAATCAGTTCCCATGTAAAAATACATCACAGTCTCTAAGTTCATCGTGCTTTTCACTTGGACTTCAGGGATCCTATAAACTCAACTGGCATCAGTGTGACTCATTGTGATATTTGCTATGAACGTGACTCATAAAAGCACTATTTACAAATCCACCAGGCGACTGTGGCTGAAAATCCACTTAAGTCATTCTTAAACAACAGCAGTCACCTTCCAGTTAATCTGTATTTTAACTATTTGTGTTGTAATGTGTATTGATAAATTAGCATTTCTTTTTATTAGAGAGGATTTATTAGTAGTATAGTGGGATTTCAAATAAAAACTCAAATTGAAATTTTATTATCTGATGATTAAAGCAAGAAATAAAATGAGATTTAGGCCAAGCCTTCACAATAAAATACAAAAAAGTAAATTGTAAAATTAATATTCAGAGGTTCTTTTATTGCTATAGTGATAAATAGATTGGCAAAAGAGCCTTTAAATCCCAGTTTAACTTGAATGACTAACACCTTTGTTTCCAGTTAGATTCCCAACAAAAGGCGGTGCAGCGGGTCAGCGACTTATTCGACGAACTTCCGATTTAGAGCAAACGCACGTGAATGACGCGCATGCGTTTAGAAAATGTTTAAAATGAGTTTATGCGCTTTTGTTCTGCAGATTGCTCCTGGGGCTGCAGGTAAAGAGCCGCCCCCCCCCCGCACCTCTCTGTTGGTAATTATTGTTTACACTGTTTACTGCTAAACCATCTTTTGCCTTGTACTAATTTCACGCTAGACAGACACCAAATTATTCAGCATTCTGGCAATATGTGAACGTCGTGGATACACATTTTATTTTGAAGCGGGCGTCCACTCTGGGTAACAATGTGGCAATTTAGCCCACGTAGCAGTTTGACCTTAAACACAGCTTTTAGAGACAAGCCTGGTTATTTGAGCAGGAATTTCCTAACAAAGGCGAAGACAGACAGTTGCCCCTCCTGGACTAAATTTGGTAAATGTGGGCCTATGCATATTTTACATAACGATTCTGCCTATTATTGCAATTTCAGAGATCCTACGGTGTGAGAACGACGACCAATTTATCATTCATTGCGGTAAATCGCAGCGGAGACTGCATTTAATTGAGTTTGTATTGTATTTCGTAGCTGGGTGCCTTTTTGCTGCAGGGCGGGTGGGGGGATTCTCTCTCAGGCCATCCTAGTGCAGCGGGGGCTGAGAGGGGAGGTGGAGGGTGGAGGGGATGAGCAGAGGTAAGGGGACCCCTCCTCCTCCTCCCCGCCTCGCGCACCCACCCCCACGCACTCACACCCACCGCTCAGCTCCGCCTCCGCCTTCCCAAACAATCAACTAGTAACGAAAATGAACATCTTTTCAGCAACAAGAATCTGCACATTCACGTGTTGAGTGTTTCTATTAAACCGATTACTGGTCCGTTTCCAGTCATCGTGATGGTAAGACGTAAAGAATTATAATCTCCATCCTGGTGTAAACAAACACGAGGAGGGCTCAAGAGTTCACTCTGTCCCTCATCCACGGGTACGAGGTTCGCCTCCACGTTTGATTTATTTTAAGCAGCACTGAGTTTATATTATTCCCAGTCCGTACTGATGAATCGCTGCTTGAATTATCCCACATTGCCTGGGCTGCGCACAGGACTCGGTTATATTCTACTTCATCCACTTTATAGGCCCACCACTTCGTTAATTGACGCCTTAATTGTCTGCGATGCAATATGGAGATATTGATGGTCTGCACGACGCCCATGAGGCGCAGCCCGTCAGACTCCGGTTCGAGTTGGTCTGTGGCCCTCACTGGCTCAGCGCTGACGTCCCAGCATGCTCTGCTGCCGCGGTCCGTCTCAACCTCACTGACAATCTTAAAGTGCGTCCAGAAAAAAATGCACCTATATTTGCACATTAGGCTGTATCAATAGAAGCCATCAGCTGCAGTTTGCATAGATTGTCCACACACACACACACACACACACACACACACACACACACACACACACACACACACACACACACACACACACACACGCTTGTTTGTCTTGCAAATTCTTAAATAATTCGGGTGGGCCTGAAACAATTGCGATCACGGGCACAGTGCACACACATGCACGCGCAGCATGCATTTAATAAGCAAATAAGAAACTAAAACTATTCAATCTTTACTTGTTTTATTTATATAAATAACAGATTTTCATTAGGACACAAAAACACAAAAATGACAATATGGCGAAAAAATATTTAACACATAAGTCATAGGAAAACTGTGGCTGTTCTGAAAGTAATGAGTTTTTTCCCATAATTTTTATTAAAAATTACATAAAGTCGAAACAAGAAAAACAAATAGACTGTCCCAACTTCTTTCTACATTATACTGAAAGAACATGAAACTATTTATTCGTGCACAGAGGTATGCTAAGGCAATAATTTTAAAAATGTTTCCAATATGAAATAAAATATTACTACACATTTATTAGTTGTTTACATAATAATAAAATATTATAATTATAACAACGAGGTAGACATGAAGATAGTTACTGTTAATATAACAATATATAACAATTATTATAATAACATATAATAACTATGCTTATTGTCACATTATTATTATTATTATTATTATTATTATTATTATTATTATTATTATTATTATTATTATTATTATTATTATTATTATTATTATTATTATTGCGTAAATAAACAAATAAAGAGTGCAGCATAGATTAGTGCTCGGTGATTCATGTCTACCTCGTTGCTTGTATATTTGCCCTGTGAGTGTGTGTCTTGTTATTACTGCTATTATCGCCTCATCGTGCTGCCACAGAAAAGCTGTCGGTCCTGCTGCAGTCACTTTGGATTAACTTCACTACCCACTGACTGTAGCAGCGCAAAACTGAAAAAAAACCAACTGTTTTCGAGCCAAACATGACCATAAACCAAGCGATGTTTACAGTTGTTTTACATTATTTGGTATTTTAAACTAAACTAAAGTAGCCAGTTGTGTTAACGGTGAGTAGGAATAAACCAACAGAAGAAAACGGAAGGTTGCTTTTTGTTAAAAAAACTTCGAACTGAATGACAAAAACTACGAACAAGATAATAAGGATAATATGTTTGCATTTTAATGAGCTGCTGTTGCACATGCTGCGATGATTAGTAAAACAAAAAACGTGTTCTTTAAAGCGAGCAGTCCAGTTCACTGTATATAATTATGTAAAGTAGGCCTGCTCTTGCAGCCAGCCTGTAATTTGACATTTTTCTGAAGACTGCAGACTTCAAACTAAGATACATGAGCAAATCAGACAACAAGAACAAGAAGACAGTTCCTAAATTTAATTTTCTCAGTGTGTTCCTCCGAATTTTTGACAAAGTTTTTTCTAAAGTGATAATTATAATAAATTTATATTTTTTTATTAAAACACTAACACTGTAATGATATATATCAAATTATTCCTATTAGCTATTTATATTTTGGGTAAAAATAAAAGTTATGGTAATGGAATGTTTGGACACACACACACTCTCTCAGACACACATACAAAGAATCTTAACATGGCGAATGAGGTTTGCCCTAATGACAGATTTTTGGTTTTACTGGTTTGTCTATTTAAGTATTGAACGAACCGCTGCAAGACTAAAACAATTAAATTACTTAAATAAAATTAAAAGGTCGGGAAAAGTTGTAATATTAAAGTAGTGCTGCATTTAAGCACCTAAACTAAAACTACAAATTGTGCAGTTAATTTAAAAAGTGGAAAAAAAAGTGGAAAAGTCAGATTATAAAACATCACTAAAGAAATTAATCATCTATTGGCAATTATATAATTGTAACTAGTTTTAATGGTTTGAGCTGAAGGCGACAGTGACCTTTTATTTTAATTTGGTACGATATTGAATTTTGAAAAAGGTAATTTATTATAATTATTCAACAAAGATTGGCACATCATCGTCTAAAATGTTTTCGATTTATTTTAATAAATTTAAAAAAATAACAATATCATTACATAAAACCTTAACGTCCAAATATCGGTCCTTTAATTGTGCAAGATTAGTAAATAATAATTAAAAAAACTCTCACCTGCGCGTGATATATTACTTAAAAATATTAACAGAGGCATGTCCCAGCTTCCGTTCAGAGTTCCTGTTTTCCTTCCCTCCGCTTCATATTCTTCTTGGGCAGATTTTCGTGTAACATGAGACGGCAGAGCCGCCGCAGCAAAATAAATCTCATACGCAAAAGGAGGCTTTTGAAAATGGCGCCCTGCAGCAAACGCCTCCCCGTCAGCGGTAAGGAGGTGGGGGCGGGGGGCGGGGGGCGTGCCATGTGGGCCGCGTCGCGCGCGGCGGGGCTGCAGCCTCCGCTCCCGTGTCGGCTGCGGGATCTGGATATGAACCCGTCCTCGGTGCTCGCCGGTGCGGCCTCACACGTCGAGCGCCGCCTCCTCCCTCGCCGCCTTCGCGTCAACAGCGCACGCGGCCGCCTGAAGGACGCGCGTTGTCGCTAAACGCCAAATAAAAGCGCACTTCTCGGGTGTCCGTGGATTCCGACCTCCCCCACCCCCCTCCCGCTCACCGTGGTATTCTCTGCGCAAACACGGATTAGGTTCGCCGTTTCGTTCGCAGTCTCCGCCGGCGAGGCGATCTCACGCGCTCCCCGTTCTCCCGGTGTCCCGTGTCCGTCCGAGCCCTTCGCTCCGTGGCCGCTTTCGCGCAAAACCGACCGTCTCCGCGTCAGTGTGCCGCCATTCCGGTGCGCAGGGCAGGCAGCTCGCGTAACAGCTGGGACTTCCAGGGGAGAGTTGTGAAGAGGGGATCTCTCCCTCTCTCTCTCTCTCTCTCTCCCTCTCTCTCTCTCTCTCTCCCTCTCTCTCTCTCTCCCTCCCTCTCTCATTTCTTCCCTCCGCTGCAGCTAGGGAGAAGACGGAGAGGAGGAGGGGGAAGCCCACGCTGATAGCTGGAGGGAGCCCCAGCGCTCTGAGCCGGTGTGTGTGAGCGCGCGTGTGCGCACGCACGCACGCGCTCATTATAATCGTTGCTAGGAAATCCTTTCTGTGGGTGTGTGACGGAGGATCTACAAGCAGAATGAGCAGGCAGCTGCAGCAAGGAAAAAGAATCCCGTGCAAGCTTGAAATCAACTTTTATCAAGTATAGAATTTATTTCTGTCTCGATGTTTTTTTTACATTATGGATTTGTACACAATGTGTGGGTTGTTCATTCGAATGTATATGGGCTTGTGTGCAGCAGTAAGGAATCCATCCAGGATGCAAGTGAAAAAAGGGCTTCATCCACACTGAAGTGTAGTGTGTGTGTGTGTGTGTGTGTGTGTGTGTGTGTGTGTGTGTGTGTGTGTTGGGGGGTGGGGGGTTACTGGTGGTATTTTTAGATAAATCACTCTGGGCTCGCAGAACAGTCAGTCCTCACCTATGTAAACGCACCCCTGAGGGCAACAGATTTATCTGCAAGAGGACGGTTCACCTCCTTCACACACACACACACACACACACACACACACACACACACACACACACACACACACACACACACACACACACACACACACACACTCTCTCTCTCTCACCCCCATCCCCTCAGTGTGGAGATGGATGGCCCATGTCCCTTTCGTCTAGATGCAAATGGACTTTAACCCCGAATTAATGGACAACTCCCCAGAAAGGCCTAATAATGCTCTGCTCACATGACGCACACACACGCTCAGCACTGGACTTGCCTCTGATTTGATAAAACATTTAGACATATTGCGTGCGTCTGCAGAACATTCACACTACATGCATCATGTTTTTGCAGCATTGCCTAATTATCAGTAACATATAGCGTGGGGGGGGGGGGGGTGTAACTCACTGAAATTGGCCATTAATTGCCATTAATCACCAAACTAGTGGTTTTGTTTGTTTTATCTCCGTTCTCCTTCTCCACGAGGAGCAGTTTCTAAATTAAATCAAGCCTTGCTGGGGGAATCTCACAAACCACACAACCGCTGCGGCCAATCCTTCACAACAGCAGACGGATCCCTGCGAGCGCGGGCCCCGGCTCCTCTTTCCCCTCCGTTTATAACCCCTATAACACAGAAATACCACATTGTTGTAACTCTATTTCTATTTTACGCGCAGACGTTTGAACTCTCGCGGCGCGTCGCATCCAGCGCCGAGCGCGCGCGCGGGTTCGCCACGGAGCCGCGTGCAGGAACCGGGGGGGGATGTAGATGTGATCCCCCATTAGCCGCGGCGCCATGCTGCTCTGCAACATTACCACGGCACTAAAATTTTATTTTAGTCGCCCGCTCGAGCGGGTTGATCAAGAGCAGAAGAAAGGCGGAAGAGGAAAGCAAGACGCGAGGACCTCGGTGCGTTTTTATGCCCGCGCACTTGTTATAATTTTGCGAACAATAAACTCACATCCTCTGTGTTTACCTGTCACCCCCCCCCCCCCCGGAGCACGAGCGCTGGAACGGCTCCATTTGGTTCGTGTCGGCAGCAAACTGCATTACCGTGGCTGCAGACATTCATCTGCGGAAGAGGCCACTTGTTGCTATAGAAGATGAGATGAGAGGGAGAGGAGGCGGTAAGAGAGGTGGAATAATTCCATTCAAGTAAGATGGATGTTTTAATGCATCTGCCTCGTGTAAAGTCCCCCACAACGTGTCACATCAACATGTGTCTTCGTGGACGCAGCTGCAGGGATAATATTGGAGGAGGAAGGCGGTGAAGAGTTGCAGTGTTGGTACAAATGTAGAAGATCTTCCTGCCACACAAGTCGGCGCTTTGTTACTTTTTAAGGGAAGGAAAAAAGAGCAGGCAGAATGATTTGCATTCTATTTGGCAAACGGATAAGTTCTAGTCTGATGAAACTAAACAACAACCGAGGTCTGTCCCAGAACCACGTCGGCTGGAATCAAAGAGCTGCAGAGCAATTATCATAACAGTAAGTACAGCTAAATGACTTCCCTGGAACTTCATCACTTGGGTTCCACCACGTTCATTAAACCGCGCGATCGACAAAGGATGAACAAACGAGTTGGAGGAAGGAGGAGCTGCGTCTGTGCAGCAGAACACCTTCTGACGCTGCACCTGTGGCGGCGCCGCTCACCCGTCAGTCGGGTGAATGAGGTTTGAATCGAGCGGGTTTTAGTTGCACTTTGCGTGGTCTCCCCACACTCCAGATACTCAGGCGTCCTCCACAGTCCAAAGACATGCAACTGAAGGCCCTTGTGCCAGTTAGGCATGAATATGAACAGCAGTATTGACCCTATGAGGGACTGGTACCCGCTGAAAGTAACCATTGTTTAGCTTGAGGTCTCGTGAATTTTGTTTTAGCTTGAATCTGTAGATCTGTTCATAGTGACAAGAACAATGTCCCGTACTGTGTATGAAGCGACTCAAGCTCGGTTTTGGAGCTTTAATAGATCCGGTTCACCCACGAGCAGCGGCGAATGGGCTGCTTATTTATTGAGGAGTTGTCGTTTTGCTTCAGGCCCAGTGTTTAAGAGATGTCTCCGCGTCGGCACATCTTTAATCACAGCCAGGCTCGGTCTTTGATCGGAGACATTCAGGTCAGATCAGAGTCCAAAAAGCGAAGAAGAAAGAAACGATAGCATCAGAGATAGGGGAAAAAAAGGAAGGGAACAAGGGAGCAAAAGTAAAATTGAGTCTGCTCCTCTGTGGCTTGAACAGTTTAGATCAGCGTGGAGTTGACCTCTGACCTCCCAGCTGGGCCACAAACGGGTTTCTGACACACACTTCCCTTTTCTTCTCGCAGACGGCAGCCACTGGAGCTGATCACATGACTCTGCAGCGCGACCATGCCAGGCCGCGTGATGCTGCTGCAGATGTGGGGAGAAGCGAGAGAGAGGGGGGGGGTATAAAAGGAAGAAAAGAAGTTTTTTTGTGAACGATTGGAAGGGGAACAAGGGCTGGGGGGTGACATGGAGAACAAGCAAACGCGTCAGCAGACAGCAGGGACGGGGGCGGGGGGGTCACAAAGCTAGCCTTGTCCCAGTTCTGGCTGCTGCATTAGCAGCTGCAATACAAAAAAGCTTAGAGAGGGCGATGGATGGACGGTGGCATAAAGGGCTGAATGGCGTTTAGGCGACGTCTCTGTTTGTCACTTCAGCGCGCCGTGTTTTAATGCAGCTTTCTAAAATATGCACACATGCCGTAACTCATATGGGGAGATGAAGACCCACGTGGCAGATTCCTGATGAAGGCGGCGCGGCGCGTCCCACGCTGTAACAGGCTTTTATGAATGACGGGCATTCGAAGATGACAGCAAAGGTGAAAGGATTCAGTGCCTTGGCGAAAAGTCATGTCCCAGAATGCTTTGCTCCTTTAGCGCACCCTCTTTGTGGCAGTCTCTTCGCAGCCGGTCTCACCTATGGGGTCACTGGGCCTCTTTAAATGTGTGTGTGTGTGTGTGTGTGTGTGTGTGTGTGTGTGTGTGTGTGTGTGTGTGTGTCCGTCCGTGTGCACTTGCCTCTGGGGCAAAACCAGCTCCAAATCTCCTACGACCGTGTAAACTGCAGACACCGGCCACATGTTTAGGTCTGATGGCACCTTGAAGTGTTTTCCATTTGCCAAAGAGGAGCTGGCCTCAAATTGGAACCAGAGGCAGGTTTAATGTTGGATTCTTAACCTGTGGCAGCTGTGTCACGCACACACACACAAACACCCCGGGTCCACGCACACATCACATCTGGAGAGTAGATCTCAAACATTTGCGCGCGTTTATCAATCCCACCGAACGCCTATTGGCTTAAAAGCTTGTCGGAAACGCACACGTCGGACGCCCTAGACGACAAATATTGTCTTTTCTGCAGCTGCTCTGCGCGTAATGGACATTACAGATGTTTGTGCGCAGATGTGTTTACCGCAAAATAGCGTCAAGTACTGTATGACGCTCGGCAAACAACTTAGAATATGCTACTATTTAAAGGCCTTCACGCCCCCCGAGCGAAGAATGCGCGTTGGCTCAGGAACAAGGCTGCTTCGGTGCCACAGGACACAACAGCGCCGACAGGTGCATCGCATATAATGCACAGGATGAGAGGAAAACCAGGAGTGAAAAGCACCTGACACCTCTGGCTGAGGTGTGTTTACGCAGAGCGTGGGTCAGAGAGGAGCCGGGCCGGTCGGGGCTCTGGCTGTTGTTTGGGGTGGTGCTAATGAGGAGGCAAGGGTCGCGTTTCAAGCTGCGGGCCACGGTCGGACTGAATGAGAAGCTGAAATAGACGGATGGACATGGGCGGCATCTGCGTAACTGTTCAGGCTGAGGTCGGTTTTTATGTGGAGTTTTTCCAGCAGCTGAAACCTAAGTTGAGGGACGACGGCCGGAGGAGAAGAACAGGCTTAATGTGTCGCTGTGGAATGTGGACATTAAATAAATAATCAGCTGTCAGGTGAAACATGAGCAGAAAGGAGTTATTCAAGTGTTTACTGGCACAGAAACACAATGTGTAGGCTCTAGGTTGCTTCCAGCAACAGGATCATGTTTCAAACACAACACTGAAATGTGCATGTAGAAGTTTCATATCTATGTTAACTTAAACTGGTTGAGATCAACATTAAAGTTCATTAAGATGGAAATATCGGCTGTCACTGCTCCTTCAGTGTAATTTACAGTATGGAGTTAAGCGTGTGGACTAACTCCATGACCCACAATGCAACAGTAAGTCATTATATAAAGATAAATAAAGGTCACGTTCCTTGGTGGGTGGGGTCTGCGGTGACCCTCCCACTTCCCCTTCCCATAAATCTTTTCAAAGGAGCACCCAAAACCATAGTGGAAGGATTTATGTATGTATTGTTGCTTTTGGTCTTGAGGATAGTTTCTATTTTTCAACACGGCTGATGAGAGCAGACGTGGTTTGAGAAAGTCATAATAGAATTATTTGGCTTAAACTTTGGTGAGTTTGTGTAAGTGGATTTGCCCTTCGGGGCTGGAGAAGCACATTTCTTGCTGTTGTCTGATGCCGTTCTAGTCAAATGTCTTAACTCTGACCTAAAGAATACCTCACATCCTGGGATGCATGTGGCCCATATTGTGATCTTATTGTTCCATCAGGGCATTTGGGTTATTTGGGTGTTTTTGATCTAGATTGAACCACCAACGCAATAATTCAAATATTGTTTTGTTGGAAAATCAAATCAGGAAGATGAATCACGAATAAACACAAACATCTGGTCCAGGCTGATGTAAATTTACGCGATATGACAAACTAATTTAGCATTTTTATATACAAAGAGCATCGTACAAATGAGAAAAGGGTGTGTTCATGCGAGCTCCCCGGTGCTTTTGGCCTGCTTTTGATTTTGGTGGCATTTGCTTGACATTTGCCAGAAGAGAGAAGTTTCTGAATTCATGACGACAGCTTGTGCACTGTCAGCGCAGAGTAAACAACAATAAGTAAACACACGCAGACTAATTACAGCAGTTATTCTAATATAAGCTGTAGTGGCGAGTATTTCCACCGATTCAAATTAAATTGAGGGAAACCTGTTCCTCATTTTGCCGAAACCCCTGGACCCGCCCTCCGGGGCCCCTGGAGGTCGTCTCACCCCAGCGTGCCTCCCCCTCCTCGCTCGCTCTTCCCACAGGGCTTCACCCCCCCCCCCCCCTTCGGCCGCGGACGCGGGGATGCAGGGGTTAACGTGGTGACGTGGTGCTCCTAAAGCGATGACCCGCGGGGGCAGCCGGTGGGGGCTGCGTGGGGTCTGGGGGGGGGGGGTCTGGGGTCCTGTTTGGGAAGAGAGGGAAAACTACTCGAGCAACCGCCGCAATTATTAGTCTGCGATCACTTCCAAGCCACGGACCGAGACGCCGCGTCTTCCGCGTTCACCTCCACCGTGGAAGTGTCTGTTTTATTAGTAAAAGACGTTCCTGTGTTTGTGTGTGCTTTGGTTTCCTTAATCCACATCGACACAGCGAGGCAGCCCGAGCTCTCGTTCTGCGGCGCAACGACGGGACGTAAATTCACTTTTACGCGCAGACCTGTCGGGACCGTTTGGACTTGATCAAGCGCCGCGGGGCGAATTCTCCGACACGCCACGGACTCCGTGAAGCCTGCGCTAAACGCTCGCGTCGTTCTTTTAGGATTTTGGCCGCGCGCGCGAGCCGGCGTTCGCCGCTCACCGCCCGAGCGACGCGCCTCCGAAGCGCGGCAGAGCAGATGTCGGTGTAGAAGGCGTTGATGTAGTGGTGAATTTTAAAAAGGTGGGTAAACTGTGACCTCCGGGCGCCAATTAGACCTATCATTCAGCAAACAACCACTGCTATAAACATATAGTAATTACATTTATACGGGAGAGCGGATTGTTTTCTGTTTGTCAACTAAAAACGTGGCAGTTTGCTCCGGCCTGCCTTCCGTTACGTATTACACACACACACACACACACACACACACACACACACACACACACACACACACACACACACACACAGAGAGAGAAAAATCTCATCGTGGATTTCATAAAGTGTACGTGAACGCATCGACGGGCCTTCTTTAGCGCCTCCTCTAACTTTATGCGCCGATCCTGATCTGCTTGCACAAAAAAGCAACACTGGTCAGTGGGAACAAATGTGTGCGTGCCTTGGTGCGTAAATGCAGGTTACGTACATTATATGTTTTGTTGGTGGGAATGGAAGTGGGTGTATTCCTGGTGTGTAACTCACAAACGTGCCTGATGATGTCCCTTCCCCTCCCATGATCTTCCAGACGACACGAGACAGTGCATGGAAAATAGAAGGAGAGAAAGTTTCCCCAATCCTTGCGTTTCATGTCAGCGCTTTCGCTCCACTGTGGGAGAGGGAGGACGCGTCACACAGATATACTGCGTCTGCTGCTGTACAGACTGACGGACACTCACGTACAGGATCCGGTGGAGATAGTCGGGAAAGCCCCTCGGCGGATAAATTCAGAGAGCTTGTAACGTGGAAGCAAGCGCTATTTAAGTCCTTATTTGAATGTGCTTTGGTTTGGATTAAGCTGAATCTCTTTAGTTGTCGACTTATAGAAGAAAGAAAAATATATAAATGTTGGTTTTTAGTTTAAAGCCATAAAAACAATCCTGTCCTATAAGGAGACGCCGTTTTGTAGGTAGGTGTTTAATTTAATTCTATGCTTAAGCGTTAAAAGTGTGTCTGAACCAGAGTAAGAATGCGCGTGGAGGTTATTGTTTGCTGCATTTTGTTATTTATGGCCACTGGCCTTAAAAATGTTTTAAGTCGTGGCTCTAAGGTCCAAAAAATTTTTCTTTAACTCCTATATTTATTTATTGCCAACAAAGTTGAACAATCAAACAAAAGGCGCTTTCTCGTTTATGACAAAGGTTCCAGAAAACTCGTGGCTTGTGACAAAACCAGATGTTTGCTTTTTAACCCAGTCCTCGTTGCCTGACAGGTAGGACCAGTCTCTATGCATCACTGAAATGTCTGTTTTCTCGACTACGCACTTACTGTGGGACGGTTTAATATTTGGGGTGGGGGGCACGTGCCAGTATGTGGCGCACACGCAGGCGCGCGCACGGTGGTTCAACCACGTTGTTCCTGTGCTGGGTGTTATAGTTTGCGAAGGGTTACTTGTCTTATATTAGGTTACACGACGGTGTGAGGAGACTGAATTGCTGTTTATCTCTCTCTCGTGCACACACGTACACACACATGCACACCCATACAGCATTTGGTACCGTCACTGACCGTACACTCGTCCATCGAAGGTGACACACGTCTTCTGTCACATTTCTGATCTGACATAGTTCAATAATGTCATGGAAAAAGCAAAGTTAATGCAGTTGATCAGTCTTCGATATAAACAACAAAGCAGGACACTGTACAGAACATACACAGAACCATTAGAACCATTATTCACCAGGCTACCTTGCCTTACACCAAGAGGTCAATCTCCCATTTATTTACATATAATTTTGTTGCAGGCTTGCAGCCACATGTCTAATTAATGACTGATTGTCCTGTTGGAGTCAAGTCAAATTCACGTCTGTACAAAATGTCCTGATTTGCATTTGAACGTACACATTAGCTCATTAGCTGCAGCAATAAAAATAAACATCTTGATATTGCTGCTATGTCTCAGTGTCCATTGTAGAAAAATCTACATAAAGCACCTGCTTAACTTTGTCTTGTAAATGCACAATTAAACAGACATTTTATTTTATTTTATTTTATTTTATTTTATTTTATTTTATTTTATTTTATTTTATTTTATTTTATTTTATTTCATTTTTTAAGGGGCACGTTTAATTCATCACCCACAACAATAAAACAATATTAGAAGTACATAGTACATTTAAGGCACAGGTTTGACAGATTAGTAAAAGCACAAAAAATTATAATAAAATATAGGATAAAGTAGTTTTAGTGTTTATTTCATAAAACCAATAAGAGAAATGTAGTTATTAAGACAAATGGTACTTTTACAAAGTTACAAAGTAGCATCAGGATTAATTTGAGAGATGGGAGATTTTGTGACTGATTTCTGCCTTGTGTAAACTTTAATCAACAACAGGGTGAGAGTTGTTGAGCAACTGTCTCCAAAAGGACACAATTACTAAATACTGAAAGTGTTGATGTTGTTGAAATCCTGTTTTTGTCTGAAGAGTCAGCTGCTGCTGTGTAACCAGCGCTTGCTTAAGTTAGGACTTACTCAAAGGCGTAATTGTTGTTGTTGAGACATAGCATTTTACAGGACTAGAATCTTGGGGTGGTTGCAGGAGGTCATGTGACCTGTTGACCCCCAAAGCCAATACTGGATATAGGCCAGTCAGGATTACACCACTGCTCTTTTTATACGTTTTCACATCTTTGGACGCTTTGGAGATTTCTTCAGTTTAGTCCGAGTTATTGCAACCTTGCATCTCTGGGAACAATATGAAACAATATGATGTTTTCTGTGAGAGTTGCTATATTTTCGGAGAAAAACAGGGACATCACCCCATCACAATTGTCTTTTGTTTCTGTCCAAATCTGACTATATACAACACCAGCCTATATTGCAACTATGTGCAGTTCAGGGTGTTTGTGTTCCAGTGATAATAATTAAAGCCTCCACCTGCACGTCTTGATGGCACATAAATAGATGGTGGAGCTTTCATCTCATCCATACAGGCCTGGTGGTGGTTACAGCCCAATATATGACAGCCTGACAGGTACTAATTTGGTGCTTGAGCTATTCCCACCATCATCATCATCGCCCTCTGCTGCATCATCCTCTTCATCTAAAGGTGTCTGTCGACATGTGTCTTTAGTCAACAGTTTGGCTCCACAATTCAACCCTTTTAAAGCGACTTGATGGAGGGCTACGGCGTTTTACTGCACTATTTTATTTTTCGTGCCAGCCGTTTCGCATCCCCTGACCCGTTGTGAGGCATGGGGCTCTCTGGCCTATCTGTCAGGACGATCAGAATCAGCGGCATCCGTCCTGCGCACACAGAGAAGAAAAGGTCACGTTGTTTTTGCGTCCACTCGGCGTCTGGCTTCATCGCGTCCTCCTCTAAACAGTTACGGGTGACGCTGTTGCTCGGCGGTCTTGATATTTACGGCGCACAGAACTTTCCGCGACGCCGCTGCCACTCGCCCAGAGCTGCGCTGGTTTTCATATCTCACGCCCGTCAATAAGCTTGGCAGCTCCACGTTTCGCACGCTTTTCTCTTTCTCCCATTGTCTCGTGGGGCTACGCCACCGTTACATAGAGCGGGCGTCTCCCTGGTGAACCGCCATTTGGAAATTCTCATCATTAAAGCGCTATCAGAAATATGTGGTGAGAATAGGATGGTTGCCCGCATGGAGGCCCTCCCATGGAGACGGCTCTCCATTTGGACCTCTTTTAAAAGGAACGGTGCCAATGTGGTTCCCGTTGACTGTGAATTATGCCTTTTTAAACGCGACCCTATTTGGGCGTCTAAAAGTTTATTCAGTTAATGTTGGGGATACAGTAGAGGAAATGTCACCCACTTCAAATGCACTTCATTCACTTTTCAATGCGCGAAAAATAGCGCGTTCACCGTTTTTACGGAGGCATAACTCCCGAGGTGAAGTTGGAGGAAAATTCAAAGCAACGCTTGACTTATGCGAGTCACGCTGCACATAAATGCCGTCCAACCTGTATGTGGAAACAAAATGATCAAAAACAGTATCTGCGCCATATATTTAGTTGGTTTGGGGACACGCGCGCGCGGACAGGCTGCCCCGGCTCGCTGGAGGCTCAACGGTGGCCGGAATATGCGCGTCCTCGCGGCGAGCCTCGCGCTACGGACTCTCGTGAAGGAGAGAGGAAAGGGGGAAGGAGGAAGGAGGAAGCAACGAAGGGAAGGTGGGAAGTGTCAGTCAGGAACGCTTCATTGCTTGAGGACAATCCGTGCGCAGGCCCGGTCTGTTTCAAGAGCAATCAGTCAATCCGCATTAATTATCCGTGCGCCCCCACCCTACAGTATAGGGTAGCTCGCGCTGGCACACGGACCAGAGGAGGCTGTGTGTGTGTGTGTGTGTGTGTGTGTGTGTGTGTGTGTGTGTGTGTGTGTGTGTGTGTGTGTGTGTGTGTGTGTTATGCTTTCTCTCGCTCGCGCACACACACACACACACACACACACACACACACACACACACACACACACACACACCCAACCCCCACGTTTCAAGTGAAAAAGAACCAATAAAAATCAAGCTATAAAAGGCTTTTGCTTGTCACTAAATAAATTAAATGCAGATTTCTGTTTTAAGTGGCGGACCCCTTTGTGAACTGCGGAACAGGATTCTTTATTGTTCCTCTGTCATTAGTGCTGAGGACAACACTATTGGGGGAGAGAACAGGGAAACCAAGTCATTCAGAAGAAATATATCCTACAATGGGCTGTATGTGGAGGGGACTGTCTGTACAGGCTATATCGACGTATCCAGCTATGAGTTGTCTTAAGCTGTTGGAATCAGAGAAAAAAGACAGTGACATTTTTTCTAACTTACTGGCGACGGAAAATTCCCAAACGAAGATTTATTTTGGTTTTAGGCTAGATTTGTAATAGGACTGCACGCTTGTCGGCTATAACAAACAGAGCCTGCTCTTTAGAGTCAACAGTCAACCTGTGACACACACACACTTCATTAAAAAAACTATTTAAAAAAAACAACTATTCATAATTAATTGTCACGGTTTTTTATTTTGCCTGGACAAATATCTCACAGTCTATTCTTTTTATTTATTGCTCATGTTTTGTCATATTGTCATCTCTAATGCATGAGTCACAATGGTCTTGCTGTTCTGAGAGCCACAAAATATCATATAAACTAATATAATGGAAGTGAGCACAATATTTAAGCTTTTTGTTTGGTGTGTGTGTGTGTGTGTGTGTGTGTGTGTGTGTGAGTGTGTGAGAGAGAGACACGTGGTGGCTGGAGCCCACTGGAGATCGCAGGGCTTTGGAATGCAGTGTGCTATGTAAATGGAAAAAGAGGGTCATGATTATCTAATTACAGACGTGATAAATCTGCTCCCTTTGACGTTATTTGATTTGAATTATAAATGTATCAATTAATTTCACCGTCTAGATGAAAGTCCCGTTTTTCGCCTTGCAGTCAAATTATAAGTTATCTATCGGCTGCAGACCGGCTCGGCTCCTTTGTCCAGCGTGTTTCTTTGGGGCTGAACCCAAAGCAAAAGAGTGGGCTTTCAGTTTTTAAACGTAACGGGACATCACTTACAGTCTGCATTTACTTTATGAGGCGCATGTTGACTCTTGTCAGCGCTGGACAAGTCAAGCAAAAAACAGCTTTCATGACTCATAATAGGATTTTTGTTAGGTGGAAGAAAAGCCCATAAAATTAATTTAATAAAAAATCCTAAAATTACACACGCACACACACATATATGCATGTATATATTTACTTGACATTTTACATTATATTATTTTTAACCTGGTTTGTGTATTGTTTCCTTTTTTTATTCATTTAATCATTGGCTGCACGTTAAAAATGTGTACAAAAAATTATACCTGTATTTTACCTACTATTGCTCTATTATAAACAATATCCTGATCCATTATATGTGACCTGCTGTTTAAGCTAAAAGCGGAAATTTCTGCTTAAGTGCTTGCAATAAAAAGTTCTACTCAACACTTAATGCGCGACATCACGCTAAGAGACGCGTCCGGGCCATGCAGCGCTTTTAAAATGTACATGTTTTAAATGTTTACGTGTGTTTAACAGACCTATCGCTTTCTTTCCATCGTGTCCATTGTTAAGAAAAACTTTTCTCCCTCTTCGTTTGTGGAAAAGAAGCTCCCTCGCTGCAGCACAATAGCATATTTCCGGTTCTTGTTGCCTTTCTCTCCTCCATTTTCTAAACACAACGTTGTTATTGCACCATTCCGCGAATCTAGCCTCTATATTTAATACAACGTGTAATTTCCCCCCTTTTACCGTATTCCCTTTGATTTAGTCACTCTTGACTCTCCTTTTGCTCTGGGGCCAACGGGGTTCGCCGTGGGGGGCGCCTTGAAACCGCCCCTCCTTATCTCCTTTCATCGTTCAGCGCGGGGCCGCCTTGAAACCGCAGGGGCAGTAATTGCTTTTTTCAGGCAGCCCAGTGCGGACTGGCCAGCAGCCAATCAGAGCCTTGTTTACACTCGGTGATTGACAGCACTCTGGCAACGTGCCAGCCAATCAGAAACCTCACAGGGCCGAAGTCACGAGTTTTAACCCCTTGTCTTCACGGATAAACAAACCTGAGCGGCAATATTAGCCTATAGCAGCTCATACATTTCGACATGGAAACACACAAGTGCATATCCTTCCGCTTTTAATTGGCTGAATTACTGAACCGTGCGCGAGGCCAACCCCGAGGACAGTAATGCTTTCAAATTACGCAGTGATTCAATTTGTCCGTGTGTGTGTGTGAGACACGGAGAAACGGGGAGACAGGTAAACATAATATCAAACATATACTCCAGCCCTCACCCCTGAACCTTGGTTTAGAATGAAGCTAACAGCGAAAACGCATTTTATTTATTAGCCGCACACCTGTTGTTTGTATCGACAGATTCCTTTAGATTTGTCAGGCAAAGTGAGCTCCACTCGAAGCACGAACGTCTTCGTGGACATTGAAAAGAATGCATGTAAGTAAATGACTTTTTTATGTTTAGCTACTTCCAGCGCCCCATTGGACATCGTTTCAATACCAGACTTCAGCCCTATTAGTCCTCAACTGGTCTTATCTCTATGTGGTTATGCACAGGCCCGTGTGGGCAAAATGCAAACAGAAGCTACAAGTCCAATAAATCAGACGGCGATTCGGCTAATGGGGATTTATTTAGCAAAACACTTGCAGTGTGGCAAGTGAAGAAGCGGATTTCCCTAAAGCAGCATCAATAAAACGATCACACCATCGCTGTCACGCAGCAAAATAACGATACGGGCTCGGAGCGCGTGCCGCATTTGAACTGAACTACAGTGGGATCACACGGAATAGGCTAGATGCTGTTTGCTCTCCACCAGTGATCACAAAGTGCAGGCAGCGCTGCACGGCTCCAGTTCCTCCGCGCTCTACACACAGAACAACGCCGAGCTGTGCCGCCTGTCTCCTCGCATTTGTTTGTGCACGCAGTGCGCCGAGGGCTGCAAATCAAACGCCCGCCGTTTCGCTCCGCGGCTCCGGCGGCCTCCTCATTGGCCGAGAGCTGCAGCCAATGGCGGCGCGTGTTTACCGCAGATTGGGGGGGGGGGGGTGAGAGGGGTGGGAAAGGGTAGGGTGGGGTTGGAGGCGGAGGAGGGGGAGCGCCTCACGGGCACGCTTTCACATTGTCGTACTCAAACCAATAGGCCTGCGCGTTCACCCCTCCCCGTACACACACACACACACACACACACACCTCCATCCTCCTTCTCCTCCTCCTCCTCCTCCTCCCGGCGTGTCTGAGTCTCAAGCTGCATGAACGAGCCTCGATTCACTACAAGCCCGAACTTCTACGATGCGTCTCTCCCATACCTCAACTGACTGCACAGCACAGTCTGCAGCAGCATAGGATGTAATCAATCCCACATGTCTCATCTCTGCGACTCGGGGATTTTCACTTTGAACATTTTTATACTTTTCTTTCATTGCACTCTGCCCGTCAGGCAATGGACATAACTTATCAGTAAGTAGCAAATTATTTTATAGCTGCGTTTTGTCGTCTTTGGTGATTTTAGTGGAATCCGATTTTATTTCGGTTGCTCCTTGCAGCAGAGGCTGATCTAAATGTGTCGCTTTATTCAGACGGGGCTTACATGTATTTTTCAGAAGACTTCGCTATTTTTCTGCTGTAATATGAGAGGCGAATACTCAAAACAAAGCTGATATTGTGCACAGCGCAGGGGGATCATATCAAGATGTGCATTTTCAGCAAATGTAATATTTGAATTAAAGCAACACATGTGGCGATTTTCGCCGGTTTTGGCGACAAGAGCCCGATGCCCCGGTTCCTCTCCTGTCCAGCGTGTTGGACTGAGCTGTGGGCGACGTGCGTGTCACTTTTTTGATGTGACCTCTCATCACAGCCAAATTACTTTTGTGTTTCTAATTTATTCACGACGGTTCAAAGGCACTCGCCGACTAAGCGCAGCAGATTGCAAACTGTAGGTGATTTCTTTTGTTAGTTTCCTACTGTGTGTTTAGGGGGGAGCGAGGCGGGGAGTTTTATTGCAGGCTGCGGTGCTCCCTGCTTCCTCCCCCGGCACGCGGGCTGTGTCGACGCCGCGCTGTGTTCTTCTCGGCTCGGCTCGCCTCTGTTCTTGAGCCGGCCCCTCCACATCCCAGTGTTCTGGCTTTACTGTATTGCAAAATTGTTGGGCACAATGACTTGGCCTCTAAACGCGAAACACTCCAAAAGTGAATGCAAACAAATTATGATTGTAAAGGAATTGGCACCAGTCTGAAAACAGACAAATGGGTGCTGATATTGGGGTATTTGTGCCTTGTTGTTTTGAACAGTATGAGCTGTGGGATTTTGTCTGGTAATATTTTGAGCCTTTGCAGTGCAGTGGTGGTAGAGATGTGTGTGTGTGTGTGTGTGTGCGTGTATGTGTGTGTGTTTGTCTGCGTCTGCGTGTGCGTGTTTTGCAGATGTGTGTGTGTGTGTGTGTGTGTGTGTGTGTGTGTGTGTGTTTGAGAGCCGTGTATGGGATTTGGGGGAGTCTGTAGGTGAAGTGGAAGGAAGTCTAAAGCCTTCCACGTACACATACACACACGCACGCGCGCGCACGCACGGACCACAGCGGACTGAAAAGATCATTTTCCCAAACTGTTACGCAGGATGTGTTCACGTCGTTTTGTTTGCGTGGCGTGCCATAGAACGGGATTTAGCTCCAGGTTGTTAAATGTAGCCTGAGTGGCTCTCTGTTGACGTACAATGTAAACACGGAGGACGTGTGTTTAAGGCCTGCAAATTTAAAAATGTATAGACAAATGTCAGATGAGAGTGGTTTATGATTGATGTCCCGTAGAGAAGGTCCATTGTTTCTCACAGCCTAGGGGACAGGGGAGAGTCCATTTTGCCTTCCCAGTGCGCTCAAAGCAGCCTGAGTTTCTTTTGCTTTTTTACCCCCAATTCTCATTCTTCTGTCGACCTGATGTGGTCAGAAGCATTGACGTGGTTCTCACAAACAAAAAGGTAATTAAATAATTGAAATACAGCGCGGATATTCTTGTGGGAAGGATTTTGACATTTGCATGCACTGGATATTTTATGCTTTGGAGCGTTTGGGCGTGCAACACGCTCTCGCGCGCGCGCGCGCGCCCACGAGGACGTCCGCGAGCTCCGACAGTGCTTCTTAACTTCGGAGATCCCCCTCCCAAAAAACGCAATTCCTGAAAGTTGGAGTCCTTGAGCATCGCATGTGTGGGTGCGCGCGCGCGCGTCAAGGGAGACTTTGAGTATTGGAGCTCACGCAGCGTATATTCTTATGCACTTCATACGCCCCTAGTCCACCAAAGCATTTGATATTTTCTTTGTTCCATTATCGTTGGTTTCTGTGCGGCGCTATCAGCATCTACAGAGCGCTAGATGGACGTGCGATGCATTGAAAGGCCTAATAGACGGAGTACTGAGGTGTGTTTGGTGAATACAGGAACCCAGCGCTCCCTATCTGAGCGTCACAGGAGGCCCTGTTTAAGTAAATGACCTAGGCTATAAGACATACATATAAAGTCGATGATTTCCTAGTCTATTTCACTGTTTATTGCTCCCCTCTTTCGCACCGGAGCATAGGGGTGATTTGATTTGTGTTTGTGATTACAGTGTAGTATATATCTACTGTATGTGTAGCAGAGATGCATGGCGTGTACCACTGTCAGCAGAGGCAAAGGCCACAGGACTCTATATTAGTTATTAGTACAGCTGTTTCATTAACTATCACCATTACAAACAATGATCCTGGTCAAAGTGGCGCAAACTATAACAAAGTCATATATTAAAGGTGGAACAAGTTTGAAGCCATTACCGTGACACGTTAAGGCTGATTTAATCTAACGTACATGAAAGTTACGTATTATTAAAACAAATTCTGGTAATTGTAGTCAGTGTATGTTATAGCTACCATGCGTTCTTCTGTATAGCTTTGAGGTACAGTTCAGCAAAGTGACGCAAACACGTGTTACACGCACGCACAGCAGATCCAACGTTAAAGCGACCGAAAAAGAAAACGAACCAAATGTAATTTACATAAAATCACAGTCGAATCGTGCGTTTCTGTTTAACCTTATGGGGTAGAGTTTCGTCCCCATAATTTAGAATAAAGGCTGCTTTTGTGCATTTCTGCTCTGCGTAAATGGTTTCCTGCATATGTCATATTTAGAGCCTCCGAGGTCCACCTTGTTTATGGCCAGTTCTGGCCCAGTTTAAAGACTTAGCGACTCGTCTTTAACCTAGAAGGGCTTTTAGCGCTGCGAACCCTTGTGCTGCATATGCATCGCCCGTCTGTACCTGCGCCAGATCGCTCCCCCCTTTCCTCCCCATTCTTTGCGCTGATAGAGAAAGCTCCCGTGTGCGTTATTTGCGTCGTGTTTGGTCACAGGACGAGGAGGAGGGGGCAAAACTCTTCAGTTGGGGCCAACGATGTAGAGCGGAGTAAACCCACATAAACTCCGTTCACGCACCTTTTTATCCACGGAGCAGACTTTACTCGCCTTCCTGGACCGGACGTAAATCGTCGCTGCGCGTAACAAACGGGATCGCGTCAAAGTAGAGAAAATTACGCACGAAGCTTGTCTTTAAAACGTTTTTTTTTTGTGAAATATGAGCTGTTTTTTGTAAATATTGCTTGTTTGTCTAAACACGAGCAGCGACTGCCTCCCGGTTCAGCCCTCTCCACAGCACATACCCCCGGCTGGTTCATTATTGTCAGCGCTTTGACGTGTCTCCTGCGCTCTCTTTTGTAGGACATGACGGGGACTCCGTTTCTACCCTGCAAAGCCAAAACTCCGCTCAATGCGAGCGGACCCCGAAGTTCATAAAAGGGATTATTTGCATCTGGGTGCCTGAGACCTTCGGTGCCTCCGGATTTTACTTTGGATTTGGGATTTATCCGTTCTCACCGGGATGGAAAGCCGAGATTTCGCTCCCCCGCACCTCCTGACGGAGCGGAGCGCGTTGGTCCACAGCGCCGCGTCTCGGATGGCGCCAGGCGGCCACGGCTCCATGCAGCACCCCGCTCACTTCCAGCCCGGGAAATACTACCCATCCCACCTTTCCATGGCTCCGCACACAGGTCAGTTCGGAACGCAACGCTTTTCCTGTGCACGCATGAAAAGATGACGGTTTAACAAAGCGATCTGTTGTCTGCAGCATATGTTTCCTACAATGCAAACTTGGAGACGCTTTTTGGGACTAACTCAAATTTACTGTTGAAGTGAACGCACAGACTGCTGCTCACTTTGCATTTAGACTCTGGCAAAAACGCCGCCCGCATCTTAAAGAGTTTTAGCTTTTACTTTATTCAATGGGCTGTTTATGACATAACTTGCTGTGCGAGAAATAAAAAAAATAAATTTAATTTGTTCAATTTAGCATTTTGGGGCCCTGCGTAAAAGTAAAATATGAATCAAGGAGGGAAATTTGCAGCTCTTTGCAAATTAGATTAACTTTAAATTTACGACACGCCTCCTTTTTGTTTTAGACTTTCAAATCTTTCAATAATTTAAAAATATTGTAGGATTATTGCTTCTATCACAAGGATTATTATGCGGTTGGTGGCTTAATCTTGTCATAGATTTATATGGTTTCATCAATTAGTAAAGTACTAATCATTGCCATTTGAAGTAATTAATTAGAACTGGGTAATTCCACTGCTTATATTTCTCATTAAACAATAAATTAAGGCTGTTAGCGGAGCTCTTTTCTTATTTCTGCAGTTTTTGTTGCAACATTTTCTCCTTCACATGTGGTTATGGCTTCCAGGAGCATACTGGTTTGGTGTTGGTGGGTTCGGGGCACATGCTGGTTTTTGTACTCATCACAACCCGAGGGTCGCAGCGGTGGTTAGTGGAGGGGAGCTCTGGCTAATAGAGGTGCGGGTAATACCAGAAAATCCGGTTTCTATATTGAGCGGGGACGTGACGGGGTGCGAATGGGTTGACAGTGCATGCATTAGATTTAACAAGTAGCTTTGGTATCCTGTCTCAATAGTGAAGGAGGGGGGATGGGAAGGTGTGTGTGCGTAAAGGGAGAGGGAGAAAGAAAAAGGGCTCCGCTCGAAATCACACACTATCTACTGGACTAAGTGAATGAATCCAAACGTGTCTGATGAGAAATTTCACCAATTATCTCTTGTGAATGTATCGCGCTCTCCAGCTCGGACCCATGAATCATATCTTCTTGTGTTTTGGATCGACATAGTCTCTGTCCCCACTTATTTGCATATTCATTCATTTTACACAACTGCAAAAGACGCAGACGTCCAGGTCCGAATTTTTTAAATCAAAAATATATACAAGTAGGCGACCATTTCTACGTTTCCAGTAAAGAGTGGAACACGTGTATGTATTTATTTGCTTGCTGAAATCTAAACTTCAGGTCCTGGTTTTGGTCTGGGGCGCTTCACATGAAGCCTTTTTAGAAGGACAAATATTGCCCTGAGCTTGCCTTTGTCTTAGACATGTTTCTACACTCCTCGTGAACGTCGTGCATTTTTATTACGTGAACCGTGCACGCGCACTATATGTACCCAATCTGTTTTTTAACATTGGTCACATTGTACGTCAGCAGAGTTGTTTTTACTTTAATTTTATGCGAGAGCTGAGAATTGTAGTCTTTTTTTCTATTAAAATGCAATAGCTTTTAAATCATCTCCCACTCAACGCAAAACACAAAAAGTCCATGTTTTATTATTTATTATTCAGCAGGACGTTACATGTATCTGTTATGATGAATGCTAAATCATAACCATTTATAGAAATATATTACTACATTATTCTATATTTCAATACACAAAATAAAAGTTTATACTCTATTCATAATATATCATATATGCTTATATTGTTAAAAATTGTGGTTTATTCATTTTATGCATTGTTTCTTTAAAGACTTACATTTTTGAAACAAAATTATTATAATTATTAAATTATAAGTTCTTTAAAGCAGACAAAGACATTTCTGACATGTTTACTGCATACTGATTTGAGCAGATTGTTTTCCACTTAGACTGATATTGCTACTTGCTGACATGTATTTTGGTCCATTTCTAAAACGATTCTGTAATGTTGAAAGGAGAAACAGCCTAGTAATGCAGGGAGATAATGCTATTGAAATATATTCAAGAGGGTCTCTCACTGGGTTTCAAGGTGCATGACACTGTATTGAGATTCCAGATATCCAGACTCTCCATGCATGTCCCTGATGGGGTTTTGACTGACATGATGGGCATAGAGGATTGTTGTTTTGGGATGGGGGTTGGTGTGTGTGTGTGTGTGTGTGTGTTTGTTCGGAGGTTAGGATGGGGGTTACCTTTGTGCTTGTCCCCCTTAGAGATTTAGAAAGCTGTATGCCTGGCCCTAGGCCTCGGCACAGGGGGTAGATATGATGTAGTGTTGGCCATACCAGGGCAGGGGGGGGGCACAGTGGTGGTGGGGGTGGGGAGGGGTTGTTTCAGATCTTAGGAAAAAGACACACACACGCGCACACACACACGTTTTTTTTGCCTTACAATCCGGCTGTATCACTCTCAGAAATCCTTCCCAAAGAAGAAAAAAAAAACCCCAACTCGTCTCACCCCCTCCATGTTTCTTCATATCCCCGAAAACCTGCAATCCATCAATTTGCTGAAGCCTCTTATTTAGATCAGCATGGTGTCTGCTTGAATATGGTCGCGCTTGACAAGGTGATGGAATGACAGGCGCATACCAACGCCATAAGACTCAGCCCCCATTTGATAAAAGCCCACAATGATATTACACAGGCATTTAGATTACTGATAGGAGCAGTGGGAAAGCCTTTGTCTCTCTGCTTCTCTGCTGCTCTCCTCACCTTCCCCGTTTTACTTCTTTGCCTTTATTCCAGCCTCTCGTTCTTCCTCTTTCTGTGATGTTAGCCTCTGGGCAGTAGTTGTGCAAGTGTGTGTGTGTGTGTGTGTGTGTGTGTGTGTGTGTGTGCGTGCGTGATTAAGGTTAGGTCTAGCCTGCAGTAGCACAGGTGTGCAGCATTATGGAGGGCGTGGCAGACCTTGTCATTGAACAGGTGTGTCACTTCCCAGACGGCAGACGGTTTTTGTTTACATGAGCGTGTTACATGTGGGAGTGTGCGTGTGTGTGACCTAGTAATAGTACTGCAGACAGAAAGACACAACATTCATGTTATGTGTGTGTGTGCGTGCACATGGAATACTGTATACATAGAATCCTCCCAAAGCTTTTTATATGAACCCTTCATGAAGTAATAAGCTATAATCATCGCGTATCGCTTACAGTCAGTCTTGTCTTGTCTTGTTCTTTCGTCTCTATTTTCTCTTAAACCGCTTCTTATTAATTTGGCATTTCTCCGCTGTGAACATGAGCAGGTGTGTGTGCGTGACACGCGGCCGCCCTGCCATTCATCACAAAGCTCGCAGCAATGCCTCTTCCCTCTTGGAAGTTCCTCAGTTTTGGCTTTGATCGCCGCAGCCGTCACACCCCGTCCTCCTCCTACCTGCACACACCTTCACCGCCACAGCAGCCCCGCGGCCAATCACAGGAAGGCAGTGCTGGTTCGCGTATATGCACCCGTGTGTAGGTTTCTGTGTCCTGTAGAAGTAGACATGCGGAGGTCTGTAGTTTGTGCGTGCACGTGTAGGGTGGTGATTATGTTGAAGGGGCCCAGGATGAAAGAAAAGCAACGAGAGAGAGGGGAAGACAAAGAGACGAGGGAGGAAAAGAAGAAGAGGAGTGGGAAAAATGAGCATGTAAATGATAGAGGGAGGGAGGGGGGAGGAGTAGAGAGGCTGAATGTTTCCACCTGGCTGGTAATCCAGTCAGATTACCACCGCCTGACGGCACCCACTGGCCGTCGTCCCCGGCTCCTCAGCCTGGCGTCTCAGCTGCCTCTCAAGAGTGCGAGCGAGCGAAAGAGCGAGAGGGGAGATGCTTGTGTGTGTGTGTGTGTGTGTGTGTGTGTGTGTGTGTGTGTGTGCGTGTGTGTGCGTGTGCGTGTGTGCGTGCGTGATGAGTCAGCAGTGGATGAGGCCCAGACGCTACTGACCCCCCCCCACCACCAATGCTACCCGGGGAACAAGGAGCACATCCCGGGTGCAGCGCGAGAGACGACCCCCCGTGAGGAGGCGGCAGCTGGTGGAGGCTGCAGCCGGCTGAGCTACCGGTGGGTGCCATGCGGAAGGGCCAGAGTGTAAACTGTCAATTCCAGACAAAATGCGCTCGCATACAAGTCAGACCACGAGGCAGCTGCGACAATATCATGGATTTAGAGTTGGCATCAAAAATAAAACGTGAAGCTACAATTGACATTGAGAGTTCGCCACTACAGTGTTGCATTAATAGAAGACTGGGCCGGGTTCATGTTTAATGCGTAACATGACACATTCATTCAATCCTGTAAAATGTTACACAAAAAATCTGTACAACTCCCACTTATTTTAAAAACTTCCAAATCGGCAACACAGCCCAAAAAAGTCAGTCAGACGAGTGAGACTGACTGAAATTTGTTGACACGTTAAAGGCATTAAGTCATTAAGTGATTAAGTAAAGCCAGTCAAGTCATTAAACGCATTTCAATTACAAATTAGACTCTTGTGTATGCTTTGATATTTTCAGCAAACTTGCACATGGTTTAAATATATTGCCGAACGTCTCCCTGCATCTAATCAGACTGACCTCACAAGCAGTGTGACGGAGGTTTGATGCTGAAAAGGCTGCGCTCGGTGCAAAGATGATTAAAGCGCCTGAACGCACCACGCGACCACATCCCTCCGACTCTGGGGCTCCGAGCGGAGCGCGGGCTCGCGCCGGAGCGGCGGCGACACTTTCCCCTCTCCTCTCGTCCAACACGTGAACAGCTGCTTATTGTCGGGCGGCGGCGATTTGACGGGTGCGGGGTGCGCTTGGTTGCGACATCTCCGGGGTGTGAGCGCACGCCGCCATCTGATGACTTGGCATGTGAATGGAACGCGCCAGACTTCCCGCGTCCATGTGCTTTTCTCTCTCTCCTTTTCTTCCTCTTCTTCTGCTGCCCCTCCACCCGTCCTCCTCCATCCTCTTTCACCACATGCCCCCCCCCCCCTCCTTCTGCTTTCCTCTTTCACTTCTCCTTTACTCCTCTTGGCTTTTCGAGTGGTCCTCCAGCCCTGCTTCCTCCTCCTCCTCCTCCTCCTCCTCCTCCTCCTCCTCCTGGATCCATTCCTCCCCTCACCCTCCTTCCCACCCTCCTGTCTTTCTAATCGATCTCCTCTTCTCTCATATCCAGCTCCCATCTCTGTCTAACTCCCAACACGCCCGTCCCCTCCTTGTGTTGTTAGCAGCCCAGCTTCTCTCAGCACTCCTCCTATTTCTGTCTCAATTTCAGCCCGCTGCTTCTCCCTTTCCACGTTGCCTCATTTGTTTCTCCCTCCATATACCCTTGTCTCTTCCCTGCCTCCCTCTCTCTCACCACTCCGCCGGTTGTTAACGGGCCCGTCCCGGTGCTCCTCGGCCCACGGCCAACTCACTAAATCAGAAGCGATTGGAGGATTTGGCAAGTGGGAGTGAGAGCTCAGCGCGGAACCTTTTGAAGTCAGAGGAACGAGAGAAAAATGACATTTTAAACAGGCTGCAAAACACAGGGCTGAAACAGGTTCTTACTCCGTCTGAGAGGAGGGGGGTGGGCGTGCGAGCTCACCGAAAATACAACACAAGGTGTGTTATGTCAATATGTGGCTGTTGTGGCTGGAATTCATGATATGAGTGCATGAAAAAAGATATGTTTGAAGAAAGTGTGTGCGTGTGTGTGTGCGCATGTGTGCGTGCGTGTGTGTGTGTGTGTGTGACTCCCTGCTATTTTATGGCTTTCCACTTCTTCCAAGAGGTCAAGGCGATCCTCTGCTTATGCGACATGACAGAGAGGTGACATCACTTAGCAGGGGGACAGACATTATGTCACAGTCTCGCCAGATCTACAGGTCTGCACCCCCTGCAAAAGCGCGCCAGTGCCACCGCGGCAGCCTCATAGCGGCTGCAGCCAGCACCTGAGACGCGCTGACTTTTATCCATCTCGGGGTCACGTTTACGCCTGACTCATCGTCACTCGAGCTGACTCGTTTGACTCAGCCGGGGCTCTTTTCTCCGCTGTTGTGTTGTGGTTCTCCATTTGATTCGTTTAAGCTCTGTTTGGCTCATTCATATTGTAATGGAGTCCATTCATGCAGGTCTATGTCCAGTTTGTTTTGCTGTCAGGAGCTCAGATGGATGGAGGGGGCTGTAGGTTCATCTGGAGGTGAGGTTGAGCAAGGCTCCCTGAACGCCGGACTCTTCAGGTTTTTCTGAGTCACGCTGTCACACACCGTCGTACACATGGAACAGATTGAATATTTGGTGTGAAAGACAGCTAATGTGCTCCTAAATAGGAAATAGGTTCATCTGTGGGTGTGAGCTGGGAAGAAAGTAAGAAAAGGAGAGAAGCAGCTGCGTGGAACAGCATGGATCGTTACACAGTGACACACATGAAAGCATTAAGTATATTCAGGAGCCTTCGTTGAATATACATGGATTTGTGTATGTGTGTGTGTGTGTGTGTGTGTGTGTGTGTGTGGGGGTGTGTGTGTGTGTGTGTGTGTCCCCTCCTGCCCGAGCTGGGAAAAAGAAAACAAGAAAAGAGAATGAGCGAGAAAGAGAGAGAGAGTAAAAAAACAACAAAGATCCGTCATCAGTCATTCATGGCTAATCAGTCTCGTGGGATGCATGCACACACACACACACACACACACACACACACACACACACACTGAGGTCCTAATCCTACTGGGACTGCCTGTGCCTCTGTGTGTGCTTGTCTAAATTTTGGATCAATGCTGATTAGAAGCCAGCTTTCCCTTTTCGTGGCTCTCTCTACCTCCACTCCTCTCTCTGTCTTCTCTACATCTTTGATTGCTGGCAAAGTGTCGCTTCTCCTTCTCTCTATTTCCCTCTCTTGTCTCTTTAATAACCGCCTACTGTCTTTTCTGCTGGTTTTGATGTGTGTTTTTGTAATGTTTGGAAGCATGTGTGCCTGCATAATATAGGGATGTCTGTTGTATGTGAGTGTGCACTTATGTCAGCGTCTATCTCGTGTGTGTGTGTGTGTGTGTGTGTGTGTGTGTGTGTGTGTGTGTGTGTGTGTGTGTGTGTGTGTGTGTGTGTGTGTGTGTGTGTGTGTGTGTGTGTGTGTGTGTGTGTGTTGTGTCTCATTCTTGATCCATCAGAACCTCATGTGTTTTATCAGCTCTACCGTTTGTTTCAGTTTTGTCTTTTTTCAGATCAAATAAGCTGCAGTGTTCTAGTTGTTATTGTTGTTACAAAAGCTAAACTCCCGAATGGGATTGATCTCCCACAAATACATAAATGATTAAAAGAAAACAAATATCTTAAACCCTGCCGACCGGAAACAGTTCAGAGTAGAAGAGAAGGTTTTGTCACACAGATACAGCTGCTACAACCTGCTGACGTTTACCCTCATTTGTTGATTTGTGAACCCAACAGGAACATGAGCAACCGTTCACAGCACAGGCCCCTACATTAACTTAGCTTTGATGTAAATCACTGTGTTAATTGACATAAAATTATGTATAACTTAAAATATTTTTGTTAGTTCCAATGTAGACCAACAAAAAAATCATCTTTGGACAGAAAGTGTGTCCAATAGAGGATGAAGGTTGTAGATGCAGTAATTGACTGTTCAGTCCAATTGTTGAATCAATATGGAAAATATGAAATCATCATATTTTAATTTAAAAATAAATCTAAAGCCCAAGTTGAGTTGAACAAAGATTTTCTTTCTAAATATGTCCAGCTGCTCAATATGTTTGGTGACTAATATAAAAAAAAACAAATGAAGTCACTCGTAGTTTTGCTTAAAACCTTTTTATTTGTGAAAATCTCTGATTTGTTGCTCATTAACTTTCTGCCAATCACCCACTTAAAGTCTTCAGCTCTACGTTGAAGTGCTTCCACCTCTCTCAGGCTGCGTTCAGGGGTGTGTTGTCTTATTCTGGGTTGAGTGATATTTTTAGTGCTAATTTGATGTTGACCTTTATTCCTTTCTTATTTTCTTTATTAATTCATATTTAATATCTGTCATTTCTAGGGACAAATGTCAAATATTTGATGGTTCCAAACTCAGATGTGTTATTTTATCTTTCATGACATTTTATAAACTGACTGAAGAAACAAGAAGGTGCAGAGTGGTCGATATTAAAAATCATCATTAGCTGCAGCAATAATTTCAATTCATTGCATTCTGTTCCCTCCACACTCCATCGCTCCTTTTCCTATACCTTTCCTTTGTTTATTTCCCTTCCCTTCCCCACCCCACTCCCTCTCTTTATTTCCTCTCCATGGATCTCTCCAATAATCTTTTATTCCTGTGTAAATATTACACCAATGAGGGACTATAAAGAATAGAAAAGCTGTGCTGAAATAAGGTCAGACTAGGTTATTCTCACCTGCTTTTTCTCTCACTATGTCTCTCTCTCTCTACCTTCATAGCCTCCCCCTTCTCTCTCTCTCTCTCTCTCTCTCTCTCCCCTATACTTGCTCCCTCACTGCCTCTCTCTCTCGCGTTCGCTGGCTGCTGATCCTGCTCTTCTCTCGTTCAGTCTCTTCCCCCTCATCCACATGCACAGACGCTGGCACACTGTCTGCCTCACACACACACACACACACACACACACACACACACACGAAAACGCACACACAGACACGCTGACACCTGCATGTCGAGTCGTTGAGGGTCTAATTTAAGTAAAGTGCTTCTCTAGGAACCACAACCCCTCAACTCATGATGATGGAGGGTGATACAGTGCAGCGAGGTTGAACACACACACACACACACACACACACACACACACACATAGAGTTATACATAGGTGCTCTCATCCTGTTGCACTGATACTGAGCAATGACTCTCCGTTGTAAGTAGCATGCGGTAATAATGATGTGATGTTTGATAATTAGCCATTTATTTATTCTCGGCTGCTGTAGCTCAGGCTACGCCGCTGTCTGTAGCGACGGCAGAGGATCGAGTGTTCCGGGGGCGCTCCAGCCGGGCGGGTGCTGGTGCTGACATGGATCTGCTCAAATCTGGGTCTGCTGGTTAAAGGATGTCGCCTGCTTCGCTGCAACCGCCCTGCTGCTTGGCTTGTGCTGCGTAGGTGTGTTTGTTTCCACTGGCATTTGCGCTAACTTTAGCTGAAGCAGGATCGTGCTGCACCGCTGTTGCAAATCAGAGGCCGCAAACTCAAAACCTGCACGGAAAAAACAGCCCGGAGTGCTTTGGTTTTGGGAACCTAATCCAGCATGAAAGTAAAGTGTAGTGTTGTTTGTTTGATGTATGTTGTTGTCAATTTTAAATTGGGGCAGCTGATATTGAAACAGCATGTTCTAAACATATAACTCATATATGCAATTCTGATGCAGCTCTTTCGGCTCAAATTTTGTTTCTACCAACTCCCAATTTAATTATCTGCAAGTTTGAATCCAAATGTGAAAATAAAACCTATCTTCGTCAATTTTATTATTAGGGCAGTCCTCAAACACCAACACCCCAGTGACCCATAATCATAACTAGGAAACCATGTTAATACATAACAGGTACTAAGGAACACATGGGTATAGTGAGCTAATGTGTTGTGTACTGTAATAAGTAACCAGAATGTAGTAAATGTTGATAAGTGGTTTTATATTGTTATATATTGTGTTTGAACTTCAGTAGTCACATGATTCATGCAGGGACACATGTACCTGTTCATCTCTCGTAGCTCATGGTGACGTGTTTCCTTTGGCCTCACTTTGTGCTCTTCCTGCTGTCTTGACCCCCAGGTGTATTTCATCCAGCAGTAGTCACACGCAGCTTCAAATCATCATGCTGTGTGTGTGTGTGTGTGTGTGTGTGTGTGTGTGTGTGTGTGTGTGTGTGTGTGTGTGTGTGTGTGTGTGTGTGTGTGTGTGTGTGTGTGTGTGTGTGTGTGTGTGTGTGTGTGTGTGTGTGTGTGTGTGTGTGTGTGTGTGTGTGTGTGTGTGTGTGTGTGTGTGGTTGCTGTGGCTGCAGACTGAATGGACCACAGGGGTGTGGCACTGGCATGTCAGACAACCAGAACTCCCAGAACAGGCTTCCTCAGTATTTACCAGAACTGCAAAGCTACTGTGGGGGTAATGGTGGATGGACACACACACACGGTTAGGTGGAATTGCATTATTGGCTTTCACCGCAGGCTTTCCTGAAATATCAGCAACCTTATGCTTTTAATTAGTGTGTGTGTGCGTGTGCCTTTGTGTGTGTACGTACACGCTTGTAGCATTTGTGTTTCATTCTGACCCAGGCAGCAGCATCAGTCTCATATGACCCTTCTTCCCCAAATTCCCCCTTTAGTTTTTCTTTTGGTAAAACATGGAAAAACTTACGTGGACACACCCCCGGCCCCCGTTTCCCAGCTCCCTGTTTCCTAAGAAATTCTCATGTGCTCTTAGTTCCTGCTCTCCATGACCAAATATGGTCTTTCCCCATGCGGTGGGTGGGTGGGTGGGCGTGTGGCATCCAAAAAGTCTGTGGTCAAAAGCCAGAACATTTTCCCTTTCGCTCCCAGTTTACTGGTGCGTTTTGTTCGGCCACATGCACAAATGGAAAACTCTGAACAGCACTGAAGTTGGGTGTATTTTTTTTTCTTTTTTAGGCTGTGAAGACACAAGGTGCAATGTTACACATTTTCTTCGCTGTTCATTTCCTTCCTCCTACTTTTATTTCCTTTCAGCTGTCAACTAGCAGATGATGTGCTTTTTAGCGTCCTCAGTGGCTTTTGATGGTGTGAACACACGTGTAGGTGCAGCAAGATCAGGTTGTTACTTTAGTAGTCTTGTGCATACAGAGGGTGTGTGTGTGTGTGTGTGTGTGTGTGTGTGTGTGTGTGTGTGTGTGTGTGTGTGTGTGTGTGTGTGTGTGTGTGTGTGTGTGTGTGTGTGTGTGTGTGTGTGTGTGTGTGTGTGTGTGTGTGTGTGTGTGTGTGTGTGTGTGTGTGTGTGCGCGCTCTGGTCTGCAGCCTGGGAGTCAGGCTTTGAGCAATGCTGTTCATAGTCTGCTGATTTATGCGCCTCACAGGGAAATCTCTCATTTGTAGCTCTTTCATCTCATTTTTCCCTTCACTCTTTCCCGCTCTCTCTCTCTCTCTCTCCCTCTCCTTTTCTTTATCTCTGTCCTCTCTCCTCTTCTCACCGTAATGTGATTCAGTGCCGGCGCTCGTCCCAGGCGACATGCCATGCTTTGCTTGCACACCCTGCTCTCTCTAACATGAATGAGTCAAGAGGAATCATTGATGAATAATAAGATAGAGCAGAAGGAAAATACTATCTGGATCTAGTCGAGCAAAAGAACTCCTTTTCTCTCCTGAACATACTCTTTGTAAGCACCGCTCACGCGCTTACTCACACATTCAATGTGTTTGTGTCCCCAGTGCCATAATGCTTTTATGGCCCTTTGTGTGTGTGTGTGTGTGTGTGTGTGTGTGTGTGTGTGCGTGCGTGCTTCCGCGACTGCCTTGTTTGAGTAGCCCTGTCACTTGTGCAATTCTGTGGTGTCAAAACAGATCAGAAAGGTCTGGCTTGACTCCTGCCACACACACACACACACACACACACACACACACACACACACACACACACACACACACACACACACACACACACACACACACACACACACACACACACACACACACACACACACACACACACACACACACTGAAGGCTCTGTGCCAGGGCCCTTGGTGGTTGGAGGCTTATGAAAGGGTCGGACTCACTAGAGGTTGCCAAGTGTACGGCAATAAGCGTAACAGCCAAGCTAACGAGAGTCAGAACCTCTGACACACACACAAACGCACGCGCACAACGTCTGGCTCGCTCAGCAGTCGCTACCATCAGCAGAGTGTGCGTGCGTGCGTGCGCGTGTGTGTGTTTGCGTACGTGCAATAGTCCAGTATATCAGCGTGTAGACAGAGGCATCTGTTAATTGACAAATGTGACAATAGAACACGAGAGGATATTGATCTTCAATCGGATGGTGATCGATTTAACTCATCATCCTTCCAGGTGTGTGTGTTTGCGCGTGTGTGTGTGTATTGATCAGCAGCAGTTCATTCAGAGAGCTACAGTGAAGAATCTCTCTCTGTTACTTTATCTGTGTTCGCTTTGTCCTTGTGACATTTGTTTATCACCCCCACCGCCTCTCAGTTCAGCCCTTTCTTCTTTTTCCTCCTGCTGCTTCTTCTTCCTCCCCCTCCTCCTCCTCCTCGACCCGCTCTCTCTTTAGAGCTGTGAGAAACCTTGGGATGGTCTAACCTGTTATCTGCTGCGTTGCCGTCTTGTTTCGGTGTAGATTTCATCAAGCCCTCTTGAGCAGCCGCTGAGACAAACAGAAGTGGGTGCAGAGTTACTTCCTTTTATTTTTTCAGCTCCTGCGACGTTCTGCGTTTGAATCGTCTATATGACGACCAGATCTGTTTTAATCTGAAGCCTGTTCATCACTAGAAGCTTTCCTTTCAAGTGTTTACTGTAATATGTTTTCTGAGCACTCTAGTCAGACCTGATTGATCCGTCCTTAATTAAAAATGCCATAATGCGCCCGAAAGGTATGAAAACAACAGTGTACTCATAAGAAATGCATTATTTCAGAGTTTGACCCAACAATAGCAACTTTTCTCTGCTGGGGTTAAATGTGAAGCTTTTATTTTGCAGTGGGTGTAATATCAATGAGGTTCTTGTAGCAGTAGTGCAGCAGTCGTCCCTGTCTGTTAAAAGCGCCTGAAGACACAGTGGAAAACAGCGCCTTCGAAGCCGTGCCTGTTAAATAAAGCACCGGCAGCAGATCCGGCTTGTAGACTCTTGAATCTTCAGATTTGCTGCTATCAAACTCCGCAGTGGTTGCACTGGAAATATTACAACATCCCAAAATTTATGTTTGGACCCCTTATCCACGAGAATACCAAAAATATGCCAAGCAACAAAACCTGCCCAGAAAAGCGAGGCACATTTCCAGCACTTTTTTTCCCTTTAAACGGTGTTTAAGTGTTTTTGAGTGGATTTTCCCCTCAGCAAATCACATTACAATCAATCATAAATAAACGAAAGCAGATTTTGCTCACTGTAAGTACAGCTGACTGTATTAGTGTGAATAGAAACTCATAATTCTGATTTTATTACCTTGGATTGTGAACATTGGCGGCTTTGCTCCCTGTGTGTGTTGACACACTTTTCCAAGTCATGATGCCAACTGGGAAAAATGGGAGGCATACAAACACATTTTCTACTTTAATTACCGCTATGGAGACGGAATGGATATGCTTTTTTAGTCAACAGCTTGTATTTATGGTCAATAACATATGCACACACACTTTTATGTGGCACATAATCATAATGTCACTTGGGTCATAACTGAATTTGGATCTAGTGTCTGTGCTTGATCAAACCCTAAACCCAGTGAATGTTTTTAAATCTCAGTTTTGTGTCAGACACCATCCCTCTGATATCTCATCAGGTGTGGCCAATTTGGTGTGTTTGCGTTCAGAGCTCTCAGTGTGTCTCTGAGCGGCAGGAAACCATGAGAGGATGCGGTGACGACAGATGGAACGGGAATGCACAGATCAGGATAAAACAAAGGCGGAAACAGAGGGCAGGAAGAGGAGAAGGGGCGGAGGGAGAAAAACAGAAATAAGGTTTACGTTAGCGGCTGGCCTCTGAGATAATTTTCCATATCAGCCGGCCAGAGGGAGCGGGCAAATATGATTTTATCCTCAACTCAGCAACACAAAACAGACAGAGAGGGGAGGGAGGTGACAGGAAAGATGGAAACGGGTAAAGAGCTGAAGAGGAAAGAGCAGAGTAAATGGAAAGAGTATTTCCAGAGTAGAATGTAGTGAATTTTAAGCAACACTCACTAATCAATATCACCGTATGGAAGCTTTGTAACAAAAAAAAAATTATTTACATTTCATGGTCCCTCGAGACACTTCAAGATGTCTCATGTTATTTCAGTTATGCATCACTGCTCAGCTGACAATTGGCCTTGTTTTCTGTGTGTGTGTGTGTGTGTGTGTGTGTGTGTGTGTGTGTGTGTGTGTGTGTGTGTGTGTGTGTGTGTGTGTGTGTGTGTGTGTGTGTGTGTGTGTGCGCGTGCGCGCGCGTGTGTGTGT